>NC_047088.1:45600498-46943264 GCF_902459505.1 Geotrypetes seraphini | reverse complement strand
TCGTCACAGATAAATGGAAAACAGCAGGATACCACACACAATCAATCCCAATCATCACAGTACCACACAAACCCTTCCTACAAACCAGAAAACTCCAAACCCCAAGAACCTTAATCCCCTGTTCACCATTCAGCCATACAAGCATACCCTCAATCTGGGGAAAAAGACATACAACAAATACCAAGACAAGCTCACAAAGACTACAGACATCACAAAAAATACTCACAAATATAGCTCCTACCCCTATCCCTCTCAAAAAAACCACTTCAATAGCATGCTCATACCTAAATATAAGATCAGTAAGCCCAAAGACAGAACTAATCAAAGACTGGCTAATTAAAGACAACCTAGGATGCCTCTTCCTTGCTGAAACCTGGCTCACAGCAGACACAGACCCTCACATTATTGAAATTTGTCCAAACGGATACAAAATTGAATTAGTATGCCGAGACAATAAAAGAGGAGGAGGGCTAGCAATCATAGTAAAAAACAACTTCAACATCAAAGTCCTAGCCAAGCACTCCACACCTCACTTAGACCTACTAGCCTGCCAACTTTCAGATAACACACTTACAGGAAATCTAAACTGCCTTCTATGCTACATCACCCCAGGAAAATGGAACACCACTAAACAAGAACTAGAAGAGTTCATCCTCCAGAACTCTCTTTCCTCTACAAATAATCTGATCCTCGGAGATTTAAACCTCCACCTAGAAGACCACACCTCCAAACAAGTAGTAGAAATTCTATCATACCTCAATACCCTATCGTACCAGATCCTCAACCCAGAACCAACACACGAAAAAGGTCATCAACTCGATATTGCAGCATACTCATCCCCTAATCTCAACACACAACATATCAAAATCACCAACGGCGCCTGGCACCCCACCCTATGGTCGGACCACTATAAATATAACTTCACCATCAACTGGGAGCATAATAAAAATAAACCCATTCCACCCAAAACAAGCATTATGTTCAGACAGAAAATCGATCCCACCACATTCTGGAGAGCAGTGGATCCTGCAATAGATTCCAGCAACCCTAGTGAATTCATAAATACCTGGCGGTCGCTCAGCGAATCGACCTTAAACAAACTAGCACCACTAAAATCAAAAAATAAAATATGTAGACAATCAGACAAATGGTTTGACACGGAACTCCTTCATCTAAAAAGGAAATGTAGACAACTAGAAAGGGCATGGAAAAAACAGAAACAAGATAACACCAAAACAGAATGGAAAATCCAAATCAAGCAATACAAAATCAAACTGAAGGAGAAACGAAAAGACTACTACTCCAATCTCATTGGCACCGACAAACCAGACACAAAAAAACTTTTCAACCTAGTAAGAAACCTCACCGATACCAAACCATGCCTAGCCACCCAGGGAAACCTAACACCAACAGCCACTCAACTAGCAGATCACTTCAAAAATAAAATCATCACAATCAGAACAACATTCAATAACTCACAAAACAACATAGAAGATATTCTAATAAAACCCACAACAGATGAAGCCATCTCAGCAGACAGGTCCTGGACCAACTTCCCTACAACCCAGTGGTCAGAACTGGACAGGCTATATAAAAAATACTGCAAGTCCTCATGCGACCTGAACAACTGCCCATCATACCTACTAGCAACAGCTTCCACCAACTTCAAAGCTAGCTACACGTTGTGGTTGCAAACCACACTCAGGGAAGGCCAGTTCCCACCAGACCTTGGAGAAATCATAATAACCCCTATACTGAAAGACCCCAAAGGTCTAATAAATAACCCGTCAAATTACAGGCCAATCGCTTCTATCCCTACATACGTCAAAATAATAGAAGGTCTAGTGGCACAACAACTATCCATGTACCTAGAAGCCCACAACATCCTACATCCATCCCAATCTGGATTCAGAACTAACCACAGTACAGAAACTCTTCTGGTATCTTTACTAGACATAACCCGAAGACACCTCAGCCAAGGAAACAGATTGCTAATCATCCAACTTGATCTCTCAGCGGCTTTCGATCTAGTGGACCATTCCATACTTCTCCAGATTCTAGACGCAATAGGAATCTCAGGTAAAGTGCACAACTGGTTCCAAGGCTTCCTTAAAACAAGAACATATAGAGTCAAGTCAAAAGAAATTCTATCAGAACCATGGTCTAACCCCTGCGGAGTGCCACAAGGCTCTCCCCTCTCTCCCACACTTTTCAACCTATTCATTGCTTCCCTAGGCAGCACCCTAGATGCCCTAAACATAACTTCATTCAGCTATGCGGATGACATAACCATCCTCCTTCCATTCGACATCCACGACCCCATCTCCACAGGACGCCTGAAAACTATAATGGAAACAGTAGAAAAATGGATGACAAATCATAAGTTGAAGCTGAACACGGACAAAACTAAATTCCTACTACTAGAGAAGGACAAAAAACCATCCCTAACAGAACTGGAAGTAAACTCAATCAAGTACCCAATACAGAGTTCCCTCAAAATCCTGGGAATACAACTAGACAGATGCTGCACTATGCAAACACAAATCCATAAAATCATCCAAAAAGCATTTTCTTCACAATGCGTAATTGAGAAAAATAAGAAAATTCTTTAATAAAGACCAATTCAGGATCATTGTCCAATCCCTCGTACTAAGTATGGTAGACCTACTGCAACAGCCTTTATCTACCATGCCCAATCAACACAATAAACAAACTACAGACCGTCCAGAACACAGCCCTCAGACTCATATACTCACTCAGCAAATACGACCATATTACCAAAGCAATACTTAGAATCTCACTGGCTACCAAATAAAAGCAAGAACACAATTCAAATTCTACTGTCTCCTATTCAAAGTAACCCACGGCACGGCACCCAGCTACCTAAACAACCGATTTCACTACTATCTCTTATCCAGAAGAAGGAGAACACAGAACATTATTCACCTACCCTCCTCTCAATGGTACTCGACGTAAGAAACTTTATGACAACCTACTAGGGGACACAGGCAGCTAATATCGACTACCGACATCCTCAAAATTACTGATCGAAATTACAGACATAAAAGAGTTCCGAAAAGAAATAAAAACACTACTGTTCAAAAAATATCCTCCCATCAATCTAAACCGCCACCTAATGAGTTCTCAATCAACTCCTTGGGAAAAGAATCTCTTTACCCAACCCAAACTAAACACCACTACTGTCCATATCATCAACAATAATTAACCAACATCATGCAATCATCAAAACAATAAATACACCCCCGCTTATAGGCATATGATGCTACTCAACATCCTAAGAAACTTGACTCAGCTCATGTAACAACTTCTGTAATCTAGAACATATTGTAATTCCTTATTCTCCACCAGTAGTAAATTGACTCAGCTCATGTAACATCTTCTGTAATCTAGAACATATTGTAATTCCTTATTCCTCCACCAGTAGTAAATTGACTCAGTTGCTATTAACATCTCCTGCGATATTGAATGTACTATAATTCTGCAATATATAACTGTAATTATCTCTTCCTATAATGTAATTCTAACTGGAAAACGCCCAGATATTTTCTTTATTGTAATCCGTGGCTATGTTACATCTGCTGCGATATTGAATGTATTGTAACTCCTTCACTGTTACTTGTAATCTACTCTTCTCCTGTAATGTAATTCTACTGGAAATGTCCAGATATCATCTTTATTGTAATCCGCCTAGAACCGCAAGGCACAGGCGGAATAGAAATCCCTAATGTAATGTAATGTAATGTAAAAGCAGGGCTTGGGTGTGATTGTGTGTGATGATCTTAAGGTGGCCAGACTTATTGAAAAGATGACAGCAAAAGCTTGAAGGATGCTAGGGTGCATAGGGAGCGGTATGGCCAGTAGGAAAAAGGAGGTATTGATGCCTCTGTATAAGACTTTGATGAGACCTCATTTAGAATATTGTGTACAATTCTGGAGATCACACCTTCAAAAAGATATAAAAAGAACGGAGTCGGTCTAGAGGAAGGCTACTAAAATGGTGCATGGTCTTCATCATAAGGCATATGAGGACAGACTTAAAGATCTCAATCTGCATACTTTGGAGAAAAGGGGAGATATTATAGAGACGTATAAATACCTACATGGTGTAAATGCACATGAATCGAGTCTCTTTCATTCGAAAGGAAACTCTGGAATGAGAGGGCATAGGAGGAAGTTAAGAGGTCATAGACTAAGGAGTAATCTAAGGAAATACTTTTTTTCAGAAAGGGTGGTAGATGCATGCAACAGTCTCCTGGTAGGCACTTGGGATCTCTTAGAGAGAGAAAGAGATAATGGTTACTGTGGATGGCCAGACTGGATGGGCCATTTGGCATTTATCTGCCATCATGTTTCTATATTTCTATGTTTTCGCAGCACATTATAACTGAAATTATAAAATTGCAAAACTAACAATAAATTTTGAAAGTTATTTATTTAAAGTTCTTTAAGAGCTTGTTTTTGAGTGCAAATTAACTCAAAATGTGTCTCGATAGTTGACAAGCAAACACGCATTTCATCATCCACCATCAGCAGTTGTGTTTTTTTTTTTCAATTTAATTTCTGTCCAAATTCGCAAAGATAAGAAGATCCAAATGGTAACAAAGTCTTGATTGTTTTGTTGCTCAAGTTAGGACAACAACTGCATAAAAATAAAATTACTTGCTGTTAGTTTTCAAGGACCAATTATGTCAAAGAATGATGCTTGTCTGGGCAGTTATATCCTTTTCGCACGCAGATGCTCATAACATTGACAGACTCTTGTGTGCGCGACATACATGTCATCTATTCTAGTGTATACTTATGAAGGGAATTTTAAAAAGTGAAGTAAAATTCTGGAATCTCTCGTAGCACACCAGGAATCTCTTCAGGGCACACCACTGTGCCGTGGAACACAGTTTGAGAGACAGTAAACCAGGGAAGTCAGAGTTCAATTCTCAATTCATTCTTTGCAATATTTTTGTTAATGGTCCCAAACATCTCTAAATTTCTTAAAATGGCCCCTGTTGAATAGCTATAGCATCTCCATTTCAAAGATATGGCATAAAGAGTTCCATCCAAAAAATTATAACATAGCCGAACTCAATTCTTCCAATTATTTGTAATATGCTGTATGGCAACCCCTGTCATAATAAGTAGTACTTATTAATTATTAGACAAAATTTGGCTCCTCACTCTCATTGATGTACCGAATAGCACAGTATCATACAATAAAGCCACCGGATTTTCCAGTAAATTGTTTACTTGACTCCATATGGATTCCCAAAAAATATGTATCAATGGACAATAGAATAATAAATGATCTAATGTTCCAGCTTCAAGATGACAATGCCAGCATCTATTAGACTTAGAGCTGTCTAATTTGTCCAGATTGTTTTATGATTGAAGGCTGAGGCACCATTTTGTTTGGTTCCTGCAGCTGAGTAATAGCTGTGATGCTTTGCAGCCGAATGTGAGTTCCGTAGCTTTGGGAGGGTAATGCCTTTCTATTCTTTGGATTTATGCTTTCATTGTCTACTCTTCCAGTGCCTGAAGCAGCGGACTGGTTGGTCATGAAATGCTGGCCATCGTCGGCAAATGCAAGAAGGAATCAGCGTGAGACGTACACTAAGGATATTCAGGCAGCGGTATCAGTGTTTCTCTGACATGGAACCTTCTGGTCCAACGTGACAACATTTGAATGATTCCCTGGCTGCCCAAAAATTGAACTTCAAGGAACGGCACCGCGCACAGATAAGATTTGTATCTTATTATTACATACATTATATACACAGAGTATAAGCTAAACAAGTTGTTTTGCCGATGATAGTAGCGTGGGAGGTGAGCCTATTCATATAACGCTGTCCTTCACAGCTACAGAAATATTAATTTATCTTCATGGCTTCTGAGACCTTTTCCTCCTGATAAGCTATTCTCTGTTGGAACTAAGAGGCTCCTTTTACGAAGGTGCGCTAGCGTTTTTAGTGCATGCCCAAGATTAGTGCGCACTAAAGCGCACGCTATCTGAAACACTACTGCCTGCTTAAAAGGAGGCAGTAGCGGCTAGCGTGCATGGCATTTTAGCGCACGCTAAAACCGCTAGTTCACCTTTGTAAAAGGAGCCCTAAGTTTCAATGGCGTGGTGTTTATTGATTTATAATGGAGATGCGGTGGTATAGTAACTCAGAGTATCTTATCCTTTTACTTTCTCATTTCACTTCATCCTTCTCATAAGTTCAGCTACTCAATCTTCTTTTCTTCATCTTTCTGTAATCTCTTAACTCTTTATTCTAATACTAGTCTTTAAAACCGTTACATTAACGGGTGCTAGAATATATGTATGTCTGTCTTTCTTTCTTTCTGTCTCAATCCCTGCCCTTGTGTCTTTCTTCTTTTCTTTCTGTCTCCCTCCCTCCTATTATTTGTCTTTCTTTCTATTTGTCTCTCTTTCTGCCCCCTATGCAGAATTTATCTCCCCTTGTCCACTTTCCTGTACAGTAGCCATATCAGCATTCCCTCCCCCTCCATTTCCTTGTGCATCAGCATTTCCCCCCCCCTACTTCCCTGTGCAGCATTTTCCTCCCTCGGGTGCTAGAATATATGTATGTGTCTGTCTTTATTTCTTTCTCTCTCTGTCTCCTTAGCCACTTTTTCCTGTCCATTCTCCCTTCTTTTTACCTCCCCTGTGTCCACCACCACTCCTTCACTGCTCCCCTTATCCAGCAGCAGCCCTTCTCCCTTTGTTTTATCCTCCCCCCTGTCCATCAGTACCTCTTCCTTCTCCCCCTGTCCAACAATAGGCATCCCTCCCTTTCCCCCCTGTCCATCATCACCTCTTCCTGCTCCCTCTGTCCAGCCAGTAGGCCTCCCTTCATTCCCCCCCCCCCCGCCCATCAGCATCTCTTCCTGCTCCCCCTGTCCAGCAGTAGGCCTCCCTTCATTTTTCCCCCTGTCCATCAGCATCTCTTCTCTGCTCCCCACTGTCCAGCAGTAGGCCTCCCTTCATTTTCCCCCTGTCCCATCAGCACCTCTTCCTGCTACCCCCTGTCCAGCATTAGGCCTCCCTTCATTTTCCCCCCTGTCCACCACCACCCCTTCACTGCTCCCCTTATCCAGCAGCAGCCCTTCTCCCTTTGTTTTACCTCCCCCCTGTCCATCAGCACCTCTTCCTGCTCCCCATGTCCAGCAGTAGGCCTCCCTTCATTTCCCCCCCTGTCCATCAGCACCTCTTCCTGCTCCCCCTGTCCAGCAGTAGGCCTCCCTTCCTTTTCCCCCCCCTGTCCATCATCTCCTCTTCCTGCTCCCCCTGTCCACGGGAGTTAGTATAGGGCCGGTCTCTGCCGTTCTCCCCAGAGTTTTTTATTTACTCGGATAGAGTCCTTGCCGCCCCCCCCCCCTTCCCTTCCCGCGTACCCGATTACGAACTCGGCGATTCAAGCAGCCTGTGCAGCAGTCTTCATACGCTGCTTCGGGTTCTTCTACTGCCCTGATTTACTCTGGCACGTCCCTGATGACATCATCAGAGACACGGCAGAGCAAATCAGGGCAGTAGAAGTGCCTGAAGCAGCGTGTGAAGACTGCTGCACATGCTGCTTAAATCGCCGGGTAGGTAGTCAGGTCAGCGGCAAGGGAAGGGTGGTGAGCGGCAAGGGAAGGGTGGTGAGCGGCAAAGGACTCCTGTGGTCTGTTGCGGAGGGCAATCCGGCTCCATTTCTCGATTCATTCTGGAGAGGGAGGGGGGGCAAATGCGCTGTGTTGGGGGGAAGGGTAGGCAGACGCGGGGACCGGGTTGCGCGCTTTCACGCTCAGTATATTTTGCAGCTTCTGTGGTACTTGAGCTGCAGGAGAGGGAGCGGGTTGTGCGTGGTGGGGGAGGCCCCGACTGCCCCAGCTGCAGCTTCTTCATCGTTGAAAGCCGCCGCCAGAGCTCCTCTCTCAAGCCGGTACCATGCCGGTACCATGCACAGTGAGAGCCGGGGGTGAGGAAGGCCACCGCAGCTGTGTTACTTTTTTTTTATTATTTGAAAGCCGCCGCCGCAGCCGGGACCGCGCATGCGCACTCGTGTTTCCGCGAAGGATCAGGGAACACGATTTTTGAGTGCGCATGCGCGGCCTAGCATTTTATTATATTAGATTCACCCTTCATAAGAACATAAGAATAGCCTTACTGGGTCAGACCAATGGTCCATCAAGCCCAGTAGCCTGTTCTCATAGTTGCCAATCCAGGTCCCTAGTACCTGGCCAAAACCCAAGGAGTAGCAATATTCCATGGCTTCCCCCATGTCTTTCTCAATAGCAGACTATGGACTTTTCCTCCAGTAACTTGTCCAAACCTTTCTTAAAACCAGCTACACTATTCGCTCTTACCACATCTTCTGACAATGCGTTCCAGAGCTTAACTATTCTCTGAGTGAAAAAAAATTTCCTCCTATTGGTTTTAAAAGTATTTCCCTGTAACTTCATCGAGTGTCCCCTAGTCTTTGTAATTTTTGACGGAGTGAAAAATCGATCCATCTTTCACTTGCTTAGTACATTTCTCCTGTTTGTCTAAATCTCTTTTACTTTTCTTTTTTTTTTCTGGATCTTTTTGAAGTCTCTCTGATCTCTTTTCTGGTGATTCGATATGTTTTTATTCATTTCCCCCTTCATCGTTGGAAATTATTTTATGGTTGCACAGGTTATTGTAAACTACCATGTTCGCAGCTATATTGTTTGAATGGCAGTATATCAAATCTTAATAATACAACTAAATAAAATGCTGTGTTTCTATTACCTTTCTACTTAACTTGTTTTTCTGTTCAACCTTGATAAGACTTTCCCCATCTGTCTTACTACTGTTTGTCATTTGCTTATCTGCTTTTTTTGTTGCTTAGTCTAACTTTACCTTCTTTATTCTCATTTTCATTGGCACGCGAAAACTCAAAACATCATAATATAAATAGCTCTATGGCTGGTAGACGTGAGAATTGCCTGGTAACCTGTCTGTCTGTTGAGAAGGTGGCAGACCTCATACGTTACCTAAATAGAATTTTAGACAGTGGTGAGGAAAAGCCGTCTGTTGTGATATATGTGGGTGCCAATGACAGAGGAAGGTGTGGGAGGAAGCTTCTGGAAGCCAAGTTAAAAGTTTCAGGTGGAAAATTGAAATCCAGAGCCTTCAAAGCAGAATGCTCAGAAGTGATCCTCATAAGAGCTTGTTTTCAGGACTGAAAAGTAAGAAAGTATATTGAACTTGCAAAATTAGCATTGGTAGTACAGGCACTGATTATATCCAGGTTGGATTATTGTAACGCAGTATATGTTAGCTGTAATAAGGTCTTGATTAGAAAAATGCAAATTATTCAAAATACTGCAGCAAAGCTTATTTTTTCTGCTAGCAAATATGATCATGTTACTCGGGTGGCAAGATCTTTACATTGGCTACTAAAAGAAACCAGAATTAGATTTAAAGTGAGTATTTTAATGTTTAAGATATATCATGGATGAGCGCCTTCCTATTTGATTCAATTAGTAGGGTCACCAAGAGTTTTCCCACCTCCCTCCCGCCACTACTCCCGCTGCTACTGCTGTTTCTCCAATATGTCTGCAATGTCTTGTCCGTTTAGTTTTATATTATTAGTTTGTAATTATCCTGAGGTTTTTTAAAAAATTATTATATATTCTGTACACCGCTTAGAAGTACGATAAGCGGGTTAACAACTTTTAAATAAACTATAAACCAGCAGCAGCAGGACAAGATAAAAGTCATCTTGTGGCCACACTCTACAAACACACAACTGCTGATCATCTGATGTCGCCTTCCCGACCCAGGACAGAGTTGGTAGCCGAACAAATGCAGAGTATGGCCTCATAATGGCTTTACCTTGTTTTGCCATTGCCGCTGCTTCTGGTCTGGTGGAAGATGTCAGGGGGAAACAGAGAAAGGAAAGATGAGGGGGAGATGCTGGATGGGAAAGGGACAGAGAGGAGATAATTCATGGAGCAAGGGGGCAGATGCTGGATGGAAGGGGAAGAGAGAGAGAGGGGAGAAGCTAGATGAAAGGGGTAAAAGAAAGAGAGAAGATGGAGGGAGCAGAAAGAGGATAGAGGTAGTGAGAGATTGGGGAATATGGAGACATGAAATAGGAGAGTTAGGGTGAGGGAAAGAGATGGAAAGGTATAGGTAAAAACAGTAAATAGAAGGAAATTGAAGAATGGATAATAAGAAACAAATGTGGATAGAGAGGCTGAATGGGAAAGAGAGAGAGAGAAAATTGACAAATGTATAAGAAATCCTAGCAAGAGAGTTAAGAGAATTTCAGCAAAGAAGAAAAAAGAACACCCACACAAAAAAGTAAATGGCCTGATAATAAAGAGAGAAAAAAACAATTTTTTGTGTAGTTTAAGATAAAGGTTGTATGGTAGCAGTATTAATAAATGTTAATAAATATATATTTATTTATTTATTAGGCCTTCTTTTACTATGGTGTGTTAACCGATAAGCACACGTTAATCGAATTAGCGTGCACTAAATGCTAACGTGTGCATGTTAGTCTATGGATGTGTTAGTGTTTAGCGTATGCTAATTCGATTAGAGCACGCTAATCAGTTAGCGCACCTTAGTAAAAGAGGGGGTTAGTTTTATATCCCATCCTTCCTAGAGAGCTCAGAACAGGTTATAATTTAACATTCATGGTGTACATTACATAGGGTTAAATTTTAACAGTGTGTGGGGTTACAACTTTACACAATCAAGGTGAGTGGTTTAAGAAATCTATATAATAGTATGACATAAATAGAAAATGGAAATAAGGTGGACTAATTTTAATACTTTTTTTAAAATGTATGTTTATTAGAGGAACAAAGCACAAAAGAAATATACAGTGGTCAAGCACCACAATAAAAAACATCAATACAAGTGAACATTGCTACCAGGCGAAAAAATGAAACAAGCAAACAAATAAAGAGAACTCCCATGCAAAGTCCCAATTTTATACATAAATTCAGAAATCCACTCATCCACACCCTTTGATTAACTTCCTTTTTTTGGCTTAGAAACAGGGTACCATAATAGCAGTATATAGTCCTGACAAGGAAGGAGATATTGGTCACTGAAAACTAAATGAAAAAAAATATATAATCATCTTGCTTTCCATTTTTATTTTTATTTATTCATTTTTAATGTAGTGAATGGAATGTGTCAATTTTTGAAATTTATGTCTGCTATCTTTGTATTTCTCACTGCTAAAATGGTGCGCGGTCTTCATCATAAGGGACAGACTTAGGGCTCCTTTCATTAAGCCACACTAGTGGTTTAATGCACGTAATAGTGCGTGTTAAATCACCAGCCGCGCTAGCCACTAATGCCTGCCTTGAGCAGTCATTATTTTTTGGGCCAGCGCGGGGTTTAGCGTGTGATTAAAGTCACACGCTCTAACCCCGCTAGCGCGGCTTGATAAAAGGAGCCCTTAAAGATCTCAATCTATATACTTTGGAGGAAAGGCGGGAGAAGGGAGATATGATAGAGACATATAAATACCTGCGTGATGTAAATATGTATGAGTTGAGTCTATTTCATTTGAAAGAAAGCTCTAGAATGAGATGAAGGCATTAGGATGAAGTTAAAAGGTGATAGGCTCAGGAGTAATCTAAGGAAATGCATTTTTACAAAGAGGGTGATAGATGCGTGGAACACTCTCCCAGTAGAGGTGGTGGAGACAGAGACTGTGTCTAAATTCAAGAAAGTGTGGAATAAGGATGTGGGATCGCTTAGAGAGAGGAAGAGATGATGGTTACTGCAGATGGGCAAACTGGATGGGCCATTTGGCCTTTATCTGCCATCATGTTTCTATGAGCAACAGATCTACTTTATGATATCTGCTGGATACTTGTGATGCTCAGGATGCTCAGCTCAATTAACCCTGATTTGTCTGACCATAGGTTGTCTTAATTTCTTATGATTCCCTGGTGTATTTAGGTAAAGCCATCATTTGTGTCCACTACTACTACTATTTAATACTTCTATAGCAGGGATCTCAAAGTTCCTCCTTGAGACCCGCAATCCAGTTGGGTTTTTAGGATTTCCCCAATGAATATGCATTGAAAGCAGTGCATGCACATAGATCTCATGCATATTCATTGGGAAAATCCTGAAAACCCGACTGGATTGCGGCCCTCAAGGAGAGACTTTGAGACCTCTGTTCTATAGCACTGAAGCCAGAGTAATATTCAAATTCAGCTTATTCTGCTATAAGCTTTTACACCTTTTACATGGTCTTACTGCAGATGATATGTTGAATCATTTTACATTAGTTAATACTAGACCAGGGGTGGGCAACTCTGGACCTCGAGGGCCGGAATCCATTCGGGTTTTCAGGATTTCCCCAATGAATATGCATGAGATCTATTTGCAAGCACTGCTTTCAATGCATATTCATTGGGGAAATCCTGAAAACCTGACTGGAGTCTGGCCCTCAAGGACCGGAGTTACCCACCCTTGTACTAGACGCTCTCATCGGTCCCTTGAATTTTTTGCCTTTCCTCCATTTAGGGATTGTCAGTACAAAAAATACCACTTTAATCGATTACTCTCCTTCCAGACAACAAGAGATAAGGAGTTTAGTCGCTTAGGGGTCCTTTAATTAAGGTGTGTGCTAAAGATTAGCACTTGCTAAATGCTAAGCCCAGGGGTCTCAAAGTCCCTCCTTGAGAGCCACAATCCAGTCAGGTTTTCAGGATTTCCCCAATGAATATGCATGAAATCTATGTGCATGCACTGCTTTCAATGCATATTCATTGGGGAAATCCTGAAAACCCGAATGGATTGCGGCCCTCAAGGAGGGACTTTGAGATCCCTGATGTGGCACGTACTAATCTCTAGCACACGCTAAATCGGTTAGCGCACCTTAATAAAAGGACCCCTTAATTGCTAATGCTTCATCTTATCATTTTAGGAATCTATTAAAAATTTATTTATTTGATACATTCCTGAAGGACTAAATATTGTAATTCCCTGAATTTGTTCAGTCTCTTCAATCTGTGAACCGCATAGAACTGTCAGATAATACAGTATATAAGCGCTTATGTTATAAAGGGTGTACACAGCACTGTACATTTTGACATTAAATAGATGGTCCATGCTCAGAAGAGCTTATAATCTAACGTGCAACCTTTTAATTTCCTGATGAACAAAGAGTAACTCCTGAAAGCCAGCCTAGTTTAATAAAGAGATTCCATCTTTTACATTTTTATTGACTTTTATTTCAGCACATTCAAGTAAACTAATATGGAGACCACACGTTCTATGGCTAATTATGAAATTTCAGCAACACATAATGAATTTCCTCACTGCCAATGTTATCGTAAATATTATTACCACTGTATAAACAATGTTTGGCTATAGAAACAAATTACTAAAAGTTGTATCTTCATGATGAGAGCAACGGAAGGAATTGGTTTCTTTTCAGCAATGACCTCTTGCTTAAAATTTGTAAAATAAACATTTGAAATACAAGGTTAACAGGCTTGTTTACTAAATAGGACTATTCTATAAGCGTACATCAAAATATAGGTGCCTGATTGAAGCATATTTATTCCATAAGGGAAAGCTGACACATATTTTACTGCCTTTTATAAAATACTAGTACTAGTATAGTAGGTTAGATCACTATAAGCTAGGTGCAAGCACTTACACCAGCCAGAGATAAGAGCATATCTTGTAGCATTCTATAAGTTATGGGGGAAAATTCTATAAATGGTGCCAAAATTTGGGCACCAAAGAAAAAAATCAAGTGATTTAAAGACAGGGATAAACAAACTGCACATGATCCTCAGGGGGTAGTGTCAAGTGATCATTGTCACTTCCTGTCACGTGATCCATCCAAGATGGTAGTGAGTAGTGTGAAACAGGAAGTTACATAGGGGTATCCAGTAGGTGCCACCATCTTGAAAAAGGGTCATGACCTGGACAGAATTATGGCATCACTCCCTGTGACATCTTCAAAAAGGGTGGGGTTTGGAAAAGGATATGTAAAAATGGGCAGAGTTTGGGGGATGGCGTGTTGGCAAGTGACAGCTTTTAAGCGAAAATAAACTGCAGTCTCCATTACTGACATTTAAGCTCATTGCATTTATTGAGTTTCTCTGACTTGGGGGAAATTTCTGGAAGAAGTAAATTATAAGTATTTCAAAATCCATATTGGATATGTTGATATTATTGATTGCATGTGTGCTTTTGAAATATTGCAAAGTCTGCATGGAACGATTTTCTTTTCAACCATTCACAATTTAACAAATCTTTCTCACTCTATGATCTCTGAATCCCTTCTTTATAATTGTAATAAACTCATCCCTTCTTTCCATACATCCTGAGGTAAAAAATGTTCACTCTCAGTTCCTCATAAAACTGCCTGATGTATTTCCAGAGGGTGATTGGGCTCCATCAGTTGGCTTCTTTTTCCTGATGAAAACATTTCCAGTTGAGAAAGCATTTCCTCACAGGCTAAGACCCCCATCATTAAAGTTATCAATTTGATGCCATTTCTCTCTTCTTCTTTTTTACTATTTTATGAAATCATTTTGAGAAGCAGAGCTCAGAACTGACAGTGAAACCACAGTATGTTGCTGAACATGTGCTTTGAACAGCGGTAAATGATTTTCCTCTTCTGCAGAACATTTCTTATTGAATGCATTATTGCCGCTTACCTGGCATTGAACATTTTTGCTCTAATGCAGGGGTTTTCAGCCCAGTCTTAGGGACAGGTCCAGCCAGTGGCGTAGCGAGGGTGAGAGGTGCCCCTCCCCCGTCCTCATCTCTGCACCCCCGCCCCTCCCCCAATCCACCCTGCCATGCACGCATGACCCCCTTCCCCTGTATCTGTAGCTGTTTATCACCACGCGCAGCAAGAACTTCAGAGTGCTCTTCGCGACCCTGTTGGCTCTCCTTCTGATGTCCCTTTGATGCGCGGCACCTGGAAGTGACAGCAGCGGGAGAGACGTCATGGCCGCAAGGAGCACATTAAAGTTGTTGCTCACAGTGGTGAACAACTAGAGGTGCGGGGGAAGGGAAGGGGGCATGCGCATGGCAAGGGGGAGGAGTGGGAAGAGGCGGGGCAGAAGGGAGGAGGGGTTCCGGCGGCTCCACTAATATGGCACCCGGGATGGACCACCTGCCGCCTCCCCCCTTACTATGCCACTAGGTTCAGCCAATAGATTTTCAGGATAACAGCTATGAATATGAATGAGATAAATTTGCATGCATTACCTCCCTTGCATATTCACTGCGAATGTCCTGAAAACCTGACCGTCCTAAAGACTAAGGCCCTCTTTTACTAAGGTGCGCTAACCGATTAGCATGCACTAATCGATTTAGCGCGCGCTAAATACAAACGCGTGCATGTTAGTCTATGGACGCCTTAGCGTTTAGCGCGTGCTAATTCGATTACCACGCGCTAATCGGTTAGCGCACCTTAGTAAAAGCGAGGGTAGGGTGAGAACCACTGGTTTAATGTTTAATATTATGCTATTGTTTAAAACTGGGGAAAAAAGAATTTGCTAAATGTTAAGAACAAGCTCCGATCCCGCCTAGGGAGGAGCGTGGCCAAATCGGCCGAAGCCGGAGCGATAGGATGGGAGGGGGAAGGGAGGAGAAGGAAGAGCCAATCAAAGAAGAAGTGGGGGGGGGGGTTAGGGGACAAGGGTGAGCGGAAGGGAGGTCGCCCTTTCGACACGGCGATCCCGAGAGAGAGACGCGGCTTCCCTTCCTCTCACCCTCGACTATACTTTTTTTTCCCTCACCTTAGGCGCCTCCGGCGCCCGCGGTGAGCGGGTCGCGGCCTCAGCGGCGGCGCCCCTGCGTCCTCTCCGACGGCTGCCCGCCGGCGTGTGGGACCGCCGCCCGCGGGATGCCGGCATTGGGTGTGTCCACGTCGAGAGTGGGTTCGGCCGCTGCACACGCGGACAGGGAGGAGTCGCCGGCCCGGATCGCCATGCGTTGCTGTCTGTGCCTTCCCGATGCCGCCGCTGACCCGAGTGCACGTCCCGTATCTGGTCACTTCCACCTGCGTGGCTGTCGTCGGCGCGTCGGCCTCCCACTCCCCGAGCGGCCAGAGAGTCCGGGCACGGGACGCCGGTCGACTCCTAGCGCGGGAGGTGGGTGGCCGGGTTTGAGCCACACTGCACTCAGCCACTTGGATAGGTTCTGTGCCGGGCCGCGTGCGCCGTGCTCGAGTCCCGCCTTCCAAAATTTTTTTTTCTTCTTTCTCGCTGTCCACTTTGGTAATAATGTTTGAAACTGGAACAGGACCTATGCCCTCGTGTTCCGCGCGGCCGCTGGGGGGAGGTGGCCAGTCCTGTTGGGGGGGGGGGCGCTGCCCTCTCGGAGAGGTTGACGCCCCTCCCCCACATGGCCCGACATGACTGTGGGGGCTGTGAGTAGGCCCTTGTCCTCCCTATGGATCCAGCATGGAGCTTCTGCGGCTCTGCAGAGGCCCGACAGAGTGAGAGTTGACCACCCACGTGGCCCCTCTCTGCTTGAGCCTGCCTGGGGTGTTCCCAATGGGTATTAAAAATAAAAAATAAATAAATAAAATATAAATAAATAAATTTCCTTAATTTAGATAACATTACATGCTATTTGCCAATTATATGCTATTTTATTATATGCTTTTAAATTCTATGCTATTACGCAATTATAGGCTATCCACGGCTATTATATGCTTTGATTAAATGCTATACTATTATATGCTATTATATGCTATTTGATTAACTGCTATACTATTACGCAATTATAGGCTATCCACGGTTATTATATTCTATTTAATTACATGCTACGCTATTACGCAATTATATGCTATCCACGGCTATATGCCTTTTGATTAAACGCTATACTATTATATGCTATTACGCAATTAGATACTATCCACGGCTATTATATGCTATTTTATTACATGCTATACTATTACGCAATTATATGCTATCCACGGTTATTATATTCTATTTAATTACATGCTATGCCATTACGCAATTATATGCTATCCACGACATGCCTTTTGATTAAATGCTATACCATTATATGCTATTAAATGCTATGCTATTACGCAATTAGATACTATCTACGGCTATTATATGCTATTAGATTAAATGCTATACTATACGCATTTATATGCTATCTACGGCTATTATATGCTATTTCATTAAATGCTATTAGATACTCTTAGGCAATGCTCTTAGGCAATTATATTATATCCTAGGTCAGGCTATTTATGCTATTTCAGGCTATTATATGTGTTTTAAGGCCCTGCTAATAAGGCTATTATCTGCTATTTAAAGGCTATGCTATCTAGGCTATTATTTGCTATTAAAACACTCATAGGCTATTTAAAGGCTCTTATAGGCTATTTAAAGGCTCTTATATGCTATTTATGGTTATTATATGCTATTTAAAGGCTCTTATAGGCTATTTAAAGGCTCTTATATGCTATTTAAGGCTATTATATGCGATTTAAAGGATCTTATATGCTATTTAAGGCTATTGGCTGCCATTATATGCTTATTAGATCCCATCATATGCGATACCTACAACTTAGCTGCACTGCGCTCTTTCTCCAGCTGGAGTTTCATTTTATTCGTGATCCCAGAAGGATTGCCTTACTAATACTAGGGCCTGTCTCGGGTTACAATACACGTAGGACGTTACTGACAGTATTTATTCTTTTAGTACTTATTATAGCCATGCCAGCTCAACGTAAGCCAAGATCAAAAACAGCTGTGCTGCAAAGCCCATGGCTAGGAGTCAAAGAAAGAAGAGGACCACATACGCTACAACATCAGCGGTGTCTTCTACGGCCACAACAGCAGCACCGGCTTTCTACGGCCGCACAGCCTCAACAAGAAGGGGCCGACTTAATGGCTGAGTTCCAGAGGCACATAGAGCAGCACGGGGTGCGGTCGACGTTCGTCCCAGGTGAGCCACCACAAGCTGCTCCTACACCGACACATCTACCTCCAGCACCTAAGATTGCTTCCGCTACACTACGGGACGCTCTCTCATCACATAATACGCCCTTAGGGACCAGGTTACACTAGCACGAGGTAGACGAGTCACGGTCGCTCTTTGGACAGTCTAGGGCGCAATCTCCTTCGGCAGCAAGTAACACATGGCCCCTAGTCTAAACAGACCTCCTGGTTAGCAGAAGAAAGGATGATATCACATGTGCTGTAACCACGCCCGCTTCACGAGTCTTATTATCAATCCCTCTTCAACAAGACTTCGTATCCTGGGTATCATGTTTTTTCTCCTCCATTCATGAATGATTTCCTCCTTAGCCAGTTAGCAGGTGTAAGACGTTGACCTTACAGCTTTGAGCCCTCATATTAGGCTTCCTCGCGGTTTCTTCTTGCCCAGGGCGGGCCCTTATGACGGGTTGATGCTACGGACAAAGAAGGTGTTGACCTCACTTCCTGGGTACTTCATGTATTCACACGGCCACGCTATCATCATTTCCCACCGTACTTACGACCTTATTACCTGCGTATACTTTCCTCCTTAGCTAGTTGCCAGTGCAGAATGGGACGCAAGACATTTGCCTTCCGTGAGGTTTCTCCTCTACCATACCAGGCCCTTATACGGGGATGCTATTGACAACACGGCCAGGCTCTCATCACTTACCTCCTTGCTGACGACCTTATTACCGGAGACCTTAGCCTTGCGACCAGATAACATCAATCACAAGCATCAATGAGATAAGAGATAAGAACGTGAATAATCCCTTACTCAGAAGGAGTGTCGACATCTGGGATTTACAGATACGGCACGATACTTAATGGAGTTATATCACAGGCGGTACAGTACGACCTTGGGTTTATGGAGGGAGCACAAATAGGTCAGGGTCTACATTCGGGTCGTGGATGTTACAATGCGGGTTACATCGTTTACCTTATGGTTTACAGGCCGAAGTACCTTTATCATTAGGTTACATTACCTCTAGAGCTGTGGTAGTTAATGTCTACTTAAAGCAATGACAATTTTGCATGCGGTAAAACTTCATAGTGTATGCATTTTCCTTTGGCCAAGCCTCGTGGTGCTTTCTAGCTAGACAGACTTTTGGTCAATAGGCTGTTTTCTTTTGCTTTTGTGATTGTGACGGACATGCCCAGGGCGTCAAATAGTACCTGAGGGACGACATGCCCAGGGCCTCAAAATAGGACCTGAGGGGCCGCATGTGGCCCAAATTTAAGACCACTGCTCAAGAGCGTCCTTAAGGATCTACACCCGGTGTATGGATGTTACTAGGATATCAGTGCAAAACCAGGGATCTACTTTCGGTTTATACATCAAGGATAAGGAAGGATGCTGCCTCGATTTTGGGTAGACAGTACCGCAATGAACGCTGAAGGACCTACAACGCATCAAGAGATGCTGATTGCATTTCACAATTAGGGTTTACATTACCTCAAGTCCCTGATGACTCGCTACATTAGGGCTATAGTATGTTGGATATATTCATCAGAAGGCTTAGTTTGGGAAGTTCATCACTATATGCTTATCAGTATATTAGGCTATTATATTACTTGCGGCAGTTCCTTATGTTTCCTACTAATGCTTTCATCAGAATATGCTCATCAGTACTTGGAATATGCTCATCCGTCCACCCCATCGAGGCAATAAAAGGCAGACCGCCGCCTTAGGCGATCCGATCTTTTATCCCTCAGTCTAGTTCGATTAAAGCTGTAATTCTGATGCTTGTCTATGCAGATCCTAATCTAACTGATGCAAACCGCCTATGTATATAAGAATAAAAATATTATTAATATTATGCGGTCCGATGGTTTATCCGCAGCCAGCAGGCTTCCCCACGCTACCTTAGGTGGTCTGATTGTTTATCCTCAGCCAGCAGGCTTCCCCACGCTACCTTATGTATACCCGATGGTTTATCCCGAGCCATTTTATCATGAGCCCTTTACCATAGTTTGATCTCACACAGCCGTGGAGATAACTTGCAATAAACTCAATAAATGCAGGGCAGATTTTCGGCCCACTGGCTACCATAGTTTGATCTCACACAGCCGTGGAGATAACTTGCACAATTTCGGCCCGCTGAGCCCTTTACCATAGTTTGATCTCACACAGCCGTGGAGATAACTTGCAATAAACTCAATAAATGCAGGGCAGATTTTCGGCCCGCTGGCTACCATAGTTTGATCTCACACAGCCGTGGAGATAACTTGCAATAAACTCAATAAATGCAGGGCAGATTTTCGGCCCGCTGGCTACCATAGTTTGATCTCACACAGCCGTGGAGATAACTTGCAATAAACTTAATAAATGCAGGGCAGATTTTCGGCCCGCTGGCTACCATAGTTTGATGTCACACAGCCATGGAGATAACTTGCAATAAACTCAATAAATGCATGGCAGATTTTCGGCCCGCTGGCTACCATAGTTTGATCTCACACAGCCGTGGAGATAACTTGCAATAAACTCAATAAATGCATGGCAGATTTTTCGGCCCGCTGGCTACCATAGTTTGATCTCACACAGCCGTGGAGATAACTTGCAATAAACTCAATAAATGCATGGCAGATTTTCGGCCCGCTGGCTACCATAGTTTGATCTCACACAGCCGTGGAGATAACTTGCAATAAACTCAATAAATGCATGGCAGATTTTCGGCCCGCTGGCTACCATAGTTTGATCTCACACAGCCGTGGAGATAACTTGCAATAAACTCAATAAATGCAGGGCAAAAATTTCGGCCCGCTGGCTACCATAGTTTGATCTCACACAGCCGTGGAGATAACTTGCACAATTTCGGCCCGCTGAGCCCTTTACCATAGTTTGATCTCACACAGCCGTGGAGATAACTTGCAATAAACTCAATAAATGCAGGGCAAAGTTTCGGCCCGCTGGCAGTCCTTGGTACCGCCCTGATGGGCGACACTGCTCCGACATCGCTCCGGATATATTCACCAGTTCAATACAGGATGGCATTGAGGGGCCGCAGCCATGACACTTGGGGGGAACCCGCGATTAGCGAGGTTTCGCTATCACGGGTAGTGGCAGGTAAGCACAGCATATGGTTAGAAGGCATACATCTTTACAGTGGTTAAGACATGGGGCACGTCGCCTTGCTTGGACGGCAGGGAGGCCAGGCCATGATCTTCACAGCTACTTACCGCTGACGAGGGGACACCTCCTTGAACGGGAAGGGTCCGGTGAGCCGGGGTTGCTTGTACGGCACCCCACATTGTGCGGGGATAGAGAGGCATATGCTGTGCGCCTGATCATCGGTTGGTTATATGTTGCCTGGTGATGTACCTTGCGTGTTATGCCATTGTCAGAAGTGCGGTTACAGTGTACGGGTCATCACCGTTCATGCTTGATTATTATGTTCAGTTGATAACAGTTGATGTAATTGTGCTGTCATGGCTGTGGCCAAATAAAAATCCACATGAGTCAATAAATGCCTGAGTGTCATCATTGTTCCACGCTAGTCCATGAAGGGTAAGAGCAACCGTGCTGAGTGCACGATTTGACAGTTAACTGCAATTTCAGGGAAAATATCAATGAAATACATGAAGCACCATTTTATATAGGGCATCTGGGTTGGGAACGGACTGGCTGAACCTCTTAAAGTTAAGCTCTGAACCGCAATTGCTAGAGGATGTAGTAACAGCGGTTAATGTAGCTGAGTTTTAAAAAGGTGTGGCCAAGTTCCCGGAGGAAAAGTCCACAGTCTGTTATTGAGACAGGAAAAGCCAATGCTTGTCCTGGGATTGGTAGTTTGGAAGGTTGCTACTATTTGGGTTTTGCCAGGTACTTGTGACCTGGATTGACCATTGTGGGAACAGGATACAGGGCTAGATGGACCATTGGTCTGACCAAGTATGGTTATTCTTATATTTTTTTAAGTTGTACTGTGGCTATTTTTCTCTGTGTTAACTGAATGTAAACCCTCACAAAAAATGTCAGATGCCCCTACAGTTAGCATATAGGTTTTTCCGTTACTATATATTAAATTTGGTAGTTACCATATGATAACGGCCAGCCCTTAATGCACTTTATTAAATAGGGACTTAAGTGAAGAAATGATTCATAATAAGGATCACATCTATTTCGCCACAGTGTAGAAAGACAATAAAAATGAAATAATTTAGACCCTGATAAATTCATTCAAACGTGTGTAAAACCCTGAAGGTTAGCTTGACATTAAAGAGAAAATTTTTATTACAAAATTTGTCAATGTTATGGATTACTTTATTCTTTGCAATGTTTTTTTTTTTTTTTATTACAGGCAGCTTTACTTCAACAAGCAGGTGAAAGCCTAGTTCTATGCCCAAGCCTTTAATACATGTGGTGACTGACTATCTAAATACAAAATATTGGTGTTCAAAAATACGTCAAACAAAAAACAAGCACACCAATGTGAAAAGCACAAAAATATTATGCATGCATAAGGGGAAGGACCTCAGAGACCTTAGTTCAGGCAGCGGGACTCAATCATTGGTCCAATTGCCCAATGCTATTTATATACTAATCCTGGAGTGGGGACAGAGATTAGAGAGTTGCGCGGGGACAGAAATCCCACCCGTCCCCACCCGTCTCCACCCGTCCCCGCGAGGAATCCCACCCGTCCCCGTGAGGAATCCCTCCGTCCCCACCCGTCCCCCGTGAGGAATCCCCTACGTCCCCACCCATCCCCGCGAGGAATCCCCTCCGTCCCCGCCCGTCCCTATAAACTTCAGAAATAGTTATTTCATTTAATTATGCTACTGAATTAAAGGCTCTGGTAGAAACCCATTTACAAATAAGCAAAAAGACTTTATTAATTTGAAAATATTAATTGGGAAGAATACATACTTTGTAAATGGGTTTCTACCAGAGCCTCTAATGCTTATAAATTTTTATCAACACAACTAATATACTACTTTATCCTGAAGCAAAAAAAAGAAATAGAATTATTTTCCTACCTTTGTTGCCTGGTTTCTGCTTTCCTCATGTTCTCATTCAATTCCTTCCATCCACTGTCTCTCTTCCTTCTGCATCTTCCATTTGCTCTGTTACTGTGCCTCTCCCTTTCTTCCCCCTTCCAAATTGGTCTGGCACCCATCTTCTTCTCTCCGCTCCCCCCATAGTCTGGCATCTGTCTTCTTCCCTGCCAGCGTCTTCTCCCTACTCTCTCTTCCTCATTTCCTTTCAATGTCCTTCTCCCCCCCATCTTCCCCATGTCCTTTCAGCATCCTTCTCCCTCTCTGTCTTCCCCATGGCCTTTCAGCGTCCTTCTTCACCCCTTTGTCTTCCCCATGTGCTTTCAGCATCCTTCTCCCCCCTCTGTCTTCCACAAGTGCTTTCAGAGTCCTTCCCCCCCTCGCCCTTCCCATGGCCTTTCAGTGTCCTTCTCCACCCCTTTGTATTCCCCCATGTGCTTTCAGCGTCCTTCTCCCTCCTCTGTCTTCAAGTGCTTTCAGAGTCCTTCCCCCCCCTCCTGTCTTCACCATGGCCTTTCAGCGTCCTTCTCCCCCCCCCCTCCTTCTCTACCGCCCCGGGTGCAGCACAGCCGGCCAGGTCCCCTTACTTTTGTGGCACTTCCCCGACCGACCGACAACAGCCCCGGTCCGACAAACCTCCCTGCCCTTAACCGCGAATCTAAATTACCTTCTTACAGCTGCTGTAAGAAGGTAATTTAGATTCGCGGCTACAGGGCAGGGAGGATTGTCGGACCCGGGCTGTTATCGGTCGGTCGGGGAAGTGCCACAAAAGTAAGGGGACCTGGCCAGCTGTGCTGCAACCGGGGCGGGGCAGGGCGGGGCAGACCGTCCCCCTCCCTTGGTAGCCACTCGAACCGTGAGGCTACTCTCCTTCTCCTTACCTGCCCTGCCTGCAGCACAGAGCCGAACGGAAGTCTTCCCGACGTCAGCGCTGACGTCGGAGGGAGGGAGGGCTTTGTTTAAGCTTTGTTTAAGCCCTCCCTCCCCTCCGACATCAGCGTTGACGTCGGGAAGACTTCCGTTCGGCTCTGTGCTGCAAGCAGAGAAGGTAGGGAGAAGAAGAGCCGCGCGACTGAGTACATCCAGCCCCGCAGGAGCCCCGCGACCCTCGGAGGCGTCCCCATGGGATCCCCGCGACCCTAGGGGGCGTCCCCACGGGATCCCCGTGACCATAGGGGCGTCCCCACGGGATCCCCGTGATCCGAAGGTGGAACCCGCGGGTCCCGCGGGATTCCCGTCGTCCCCGTTCCCGTGCAGCTCTCTAACAGAGATGAGTGTGGAGGAGGGGCACCACCAACCTGGAAGCCTCTCACTCTCACTATGCCACTGTTAGATAGTGCTAAGCATTTTAAAGGCACATCCTATTTATGCCAGGGTTTTCATGACCTAAATGAATGTGGCACCTAACTCAGAAACAGGCGCCTAACTCAAAAACATGCCCATGATCTGACTGTAACCATGACCACTTTTAACTATGCACTAGGCGCCTATCTGTTAGGTGTAAAACTTTCTTTTTTTAATTATTAATCTTTATTCATTTTTAAAGCTCACAATAAGTGTAACATATAATACAATCATTTATACTTTAACATCACTTAATATATCATCAAATTCTAACTCGCATCAAATAACCCCCCTCCCTTATACCCAACAGTTATTCATAAGCAAAAGAGATCATAAAATATTCCCACCCCCACCCCACCCTGGACGTGTATGAACAAAAGAGAAAAAATTAATATTTATTCTATGCATATAACTTTCAGTTAACTCAACTCAATTATTGGCACCAGTTTAGCCCTATTACTCAAGTTATGCGCCTGTATCAGTTGAGGATTTAACCAAGTGAAACCTGGAGTAAATCCTCATGTCTAAATTAGGCACAGTTCTGTCTTATTCTATAACACTGCATGCAAATTCTATGAATGCCTCCAAAATGCCCATGCCCCTCCCATGGCTTCACCCACACATAAGAACATAAGAACTGCCATCTCCGGATCAGACCTTCGGTCCATCAAGTCCAGCGATCCACCCCAGCCAGGTGTACACCTGGCGTAATTTTAGTCACCCATATCCCTCTATGCCTCTCGTAAGGAGATGTGCATCTAGTTTGCTTTTAAATCCTAGAACGGTGGATTCCGCAATAACCTCCTCTGGGAGAGCATTTCAGGTGTCCACCACTTGTTGCGTGAAGCAGAACTTCCTGATATTTGTCCTGGACTTGTCCCCCCTTAGCTTCAGTCCATGTCCTCTTGTCCGTGTCACATTGGACATTGTAAATAATTGTTTTTCCTGCTCTATTTTATCAATTCCTTTCAGTATTTTGAAAGTCTCGATCATATCCCCTCGCAGTCTCCTTTTCTCAGGGGAGAACAATCCCAGTCTCTTAAGTCGCTCCTCGTATTCCAAGTTCTCCATACCTTTTATTAGCACCTTTGTAGAATATCAATGTTGCCAATTAGTACCAATAATGGATTGGTAGCACCCAACGCATACCAATTAATTGTTCATTGAGTTGCATATGCAATTATGGAATACGCCCAATGCACTCCAAATTTTGACATGCATTTTTGGGTGTCATATATTGAACCCATGGGTATCTGGTTAGTTAAGCAGATAAACTTTTTTCTGCCCCATCTTTATTTGGTTAAATATCTGGTTAGCAGACTGAATATTGCCACTAACACAGGCATCGGGAACCACGATCCTCAAGGGCTACAACCCAGTCCGATTTTCATAATGAATATGGATGAGTTTGAACTGCATGGACTGCTTCCATTATATGCAAATAGATCTCATACATATTCACTGTGGAAATCTTAAAAACCCTTAAAAGGCCTTTCGAGGGACATGGTTGCCCATCCTTGCACTAACAGCTCCGACATCGATTTCATTCTGCCAAAGGACTGCCCAGTACTGTCCAGATAGTACCAAGGTGGTGTGCAAAGATTATCTGGCTAAGGCTGCTGAGAATCAAGCAATGGCCCCTGCCAGCAGTGTTTATCTAGGTAGCAGGTGCTCCCCTATAAGTGGTTTTGAATATCGGGTCATATATGTTTTTTTAAACAGGCAAAAGAAGAACACCTCATCTTGAAATGTAAAAAAGTACAACAAAAAGGCAAAGGAGATGTCCTTTCAACCAAATTCTTTAATAATACAAGGAAATAGTCCCAACAAGGATCCTAGTTTCGGCATATACAAACGCCTTCCTCAGGGGACACTTTCAAAGTGATTAAGAACAAGAAAAGCACTCGGTAGTGCAAACCAAAAGTATGGAGAAAGCTCAGAGCAAACGCCAAGCGTCCGTCTTCGATGGGCACACTAACAAATGCACATCTCTGTGAGGCATCCTTTTTTTTTCAGGAAGTCGTTGATCAACAAGAGGAGTAATGAAGAGAAGATATTCTAAAACCTTTTTAAACAGCTGGCTTCAGTCACTTAGAGAGACTAACAAAATGATGATAATTTATCATCTTTTTTACTGGCTGATACAGCTTGTTTAAAATTATTTTTAGACATGTTTCTCATATGGTTTAGTGTTTTGAATCAAATCGTATGCTTTTTCTTTTTTTTTTTCTGTAAATCAGTGAAATTTAAGGGCTTTTTTTACAAAGCCGTGGCAGCAGCTGCTGCTGCGGTAATCGCTCTGATGGCCATAGGGATTTAATGGATATCAGTGCGTTTGCTACGTGGCAGCTCTATCATGGCTTTGTAAAATGGGGGTGGGGTTTATAAATATTCATGAACAAATAAATCAAATAAATATCCTTTCTGCAGCTCTTCAAATGAATTAAGATGACTACTTAGGTGGAAAATGTGCATATGACTAAAAAAAAACAAAACGTAAAAAATAAGCAATCAAGATCATTTTTTTTTTCTGTCAGCTGTCTCCAAGATGTCAACTAAAAGCTTTGGTCTTTCTCTTCGATTTTTTGGTGAACATGATGGATGGAAATGAGTCAAAACATGATAAGCTGTATTGCAGAAAATCATTAGCATTATATCTGTAATTTGAATATTCTAATGTGCGCTTATTAAGGGCCTCTTCTATCAGACTGCGCTAGCAGTTTGTAGCACAGTGAGCCGCGCCAAATGGCCTGCGCTGCTCCCGACGCTCATAGAGTTCCTAAGTTTTTCATAAATATTATGATGGTATTGCATTATTTCTCTGTTATTTGAATTTCAGTGCTATTAAATATATCTATTTTTTATACTGTTTTATGGCACTCATATTATTAAGTTTCAATTTGTCAATTTTGAGTTTACTCCTTGTATTTGTTCATATTTTGTCTTTTTACTACTCTTAAGCTGTTAACAAAATTGTAAGTTTTATGTTGAACTGTACTTGCTGTATACCACCTTGGGTGAACCTCTTCATAAAGGCAGTTAATAGTCCATAGGGAACCTTCAATACAAGCGAATTTTCAACTCCATGCTAACCTACCTGGGAGTAAAAACCTGGAACGATCTCCCAGAAACTACCAGAAAGGAAGCCAACTATACTCCTTCTTCCGAAAAAAGCCTGAAAACTTATCTCTTTGACAATTAATTCATATCTGCCTTTTCTCCTTTCCTCCTATATGTCCCCTTCCCCCTTCTTCTCCCCTTCCCTCCCTGTTTACTCTTCAGTCGTCTACAGCTTGTATAGGTTTGTGCGACTCACCAATAGAAGATTAGATTAGATTAATAAATCCCAATAAATAAATAAAATGTAATCTGAAGTCTGTGGTTAGAAGAGTGTGCCATCTTTCACAAACATGTACCTTCTTTACACAAAAAGGGCAACTCCACAAGGCGAGCTAAAATATAGGTGCCAAAATGCAACGTGGTGAATGTGAGTTCTATAATGGTATCTGGGTACCCAGATTCTATTATAGAATACTAGCATTTATGCACAACAAGTAGGCATGCCCACTCACACCATGTACCTGGGATGAATATATCTCGGTGCACCAATTTTGTACCGTATGTACTGGCATTTAAATCTAGATTTTTGGGTCAAAAAATGGCCCAAAAAGGGGGTCTTCATTTATATTTGAGCCAACTCCCATCCCGCACCCACTGCGGGCCTCCGGTGCTACCCTGGTGGTTCAGTGGTGGAGGGAGCTAGGAACTCGCGGCAGTCATTTTTTTTACTATGGAGACTGCTGGGCAGGAGCGTAGGATCACACCTGCCCTGCCTTACCACTGGTCTACTTAAGGTAGGCCTATAGGGGGACCAGGAGGGGAGGGGCATGCGGGATGTTTAGATAGTTGCACAAGCAAAGTCACCGTGAGGGAGGGAGGGATTGAAGGAAACTCCAGCTCCCCACATCCCTGGACTACCAGGGCAGTACTGGAGCCCTACAGTGGGTCCGGGACGGGGTCAGACTGGCTGCACCACTAGACTACCAGGGCGGTACTGGAGACCTGTGGTGGGTCCTGGAGGGGGGGGGTCCGGGAAGGGGGTCAGACTGTCTGGCTGCAGAGCCGGTAGACAGGACACCAGGGAAGGGAGGAGGGGTCGTTTTGCCCCGGTACCCGTACTTGAATATAAACCATCGGTTTATATTCGAGTCAACCTTTTTTTCCCTCCTTTTTTGGGGGGAAAAGGTTCCCTAAGTTTATATTCAGATCTGAAAAAAAATTGGTATGGAGCGTTCAAAGCAGAGCACTCTGTATAGAATAGAACTCACAATCCATTCTTGCAACCAAATTTGGGCACTGGTATTTATGCCACCTGAAACCTGGTGTAACTGCTTGTACCCAACTCTTGGCATTTGGGCACAGGAATGGTAGTATTCTATAACTCGGTGCCTAAGTTTCTGGAATGCCCATATCATACTCCCTTTTGAGTTGCACGATACGAGATTTAGGCATGAAGGCTACAGCACAGTGCAAAGAAAGATGTATGCACAAAATCTAATTGCTGCCAATGAACTGCAATAAAAGATTGTTGAGATCAACTTAATACTAGTTAATGGCATGTTGGCTAATTAATTTGCATGAGCCTTCTTCAATCCACATATAAAATTTTAGTATCCATATATAGAATCTGGGTATAACTGTGCATTTCTAAATTTAGCATTTTAGCACATAAATGACAGTACTGTATTTTAGAATCCTAAACATAACATAACATAAAAGCAATTTCTAGACCGCATAACCGAGAAAATAAACCTGAGCTCCGTTGTAGACATGTTGGTCTGAGCTCTCTGAAGCAGCAGTGTAACCGTGAAAAGCTGGCCGCTGTTGATGACGGACCTCTGATATTTTAGCAGCTACGGTTAAGTGCTTTTTGAGTAAGTGCATGATCTAAAAGTTTTGTTCTGCACAAGTTTTGTTTTGCAGAAGTTATTCACAGCACTAAATATTTCGAAAATGGAAGATAATTTTTGTGCCTGTGATTATAAGTTTTGGGGCTAGATAAGAAGCAATAATATACAAATTAGTTCATTAAGCCCTATGAAGCTTTTTCCTTCCAGTTTATGTAAGTATTTTATAATCCAACACCTATAGGCACAGGTTATAATAATAATCTATACAAGCTTATAAAAGATATATATAAATATATATATATATATAAACCCTTAAATGCGGAAGAAACATATGCCAAAGTGGTTTCACAATACATTGATTGTTGCCAGGGATAGCATTACATTGAGTTGACTTCACACATACTTGGATTTTCATTTTATTTTTCATATTTCTTTTCATTGTTTTATTTTATTCAGTTAAAGGACCCCTGAAGAAGGCCAAGTTCCACCGAAACACAGTCTGTGTGGGGTCTAGCTTTTATTGCCATCCCTGGGAGTTGAGTATTGTGAAACCACTTTGCCATATGTTCCCTGTTTTTGGATTTATCAGTGTTATTGTGGAACTTAGGTCTTCTCCTTTTTTGGATTGAATTTCTGGGTTCACTGCTGATCATGAGAGGTGGCCAGGCTGCCTCTCACAGTTTGAAAATCAGGCCCAAAGTTTCTATTCCATGCTTTGGTTTGCCATTGTTTACCTTTGTCCTCTCAACCAGTTCAGGCAGGCCAGCTATCAAAGCATTCAATATTTAAATCAAATTTTACTGCAGTTCATTCACTGTTAAATTTAAAAAAAATGTATACTCAACCTATTCAAATTAATCTAAAAATTGTTACATCTCAGCATGAAAGCACGATCTCCAATGGACAAAAAGTTGCCCAAAGCGATAATTCTATGCTGGTTGCATTTTTACCTCTTTGAGCAGTTCTGTTCTGCTGTAATCTTTTTGTCCAGTCGATATGTTTGTGTTAATTCACTTAATCATTCAAGAAAACTACTGAACTATCAGCAGCCCACAGTATTTGGTCCTGCTGGCATAATACTTCAAATGCAACTGTCTACCACAATGAACTGGAAACACTTACAGTTGCATTCAAGGGAAGCAAATTGAATTATAAACACATCAGAGAGTTTAACATTTCTTGAATTCAGAATTCACTGTCTTGTCAGCTTTGCACATGAATGCACCGTCAGCCTTCCCTTGACAGGCAGAGATTGTTCATCAGTTTTGCAGTAGCAAGCCCATTAACCAAACTAAGAAAAAAACATTCACCTTTTCACTGTAGCGCAAAGCTGTAATAAGAAAGGCTTAGCAAACCTACGTAACCAATGTGCCAAATTAGTATGCTTTCAAAGCATGTGGGAGCAGTTTTTCTTCTTCTTGTGGAAGGACATACTGTGTGGCTAAATCCAACTACGTTTTACGCTGATTTTGGCAGCCGTACAACTGAAGCTGAAGTCGTAAGGGCAAGCATTCTGGCAAAGGTTGGGAGAGAGGGATGGGAGATGGGAATGTAGGGAAAAGTAACTGTAAGAAGAGTGAAATGTAGACTAGCCCAGTCCAAAATGAATGGCAAGGTTCCCTTAGGGCAGTGAATACCAAACTGGGCTCCCGGAAACTCTAGGATTCCTTGAACTCTCTTTGAGGGTTCCTCAAGAAATTAGATTATAAAATCTGTTTATATGAACATGCATACAGTATGTTTAGATAAATTGAGGGTTCTTGGTGTCTGAAAAAAATATTTTGGGAGTGCCAGCATAGTAAAAAGTTTGGAAATCACCACCTTAGGCACATAAATACAGGATTAACTGCAGCAGTAAGAGGTATTTATTTATTTAAAAATTCATAACCCGCATACCCACCAATTCAATGCAGGTAATAACATAACATACATAATAAGATAAAATCAAAAGCGCAAAAAAAGCAAAAAAAAAACCAGATTACATACTATCAACAATATAAAAAGCTACTAGTACTATACCCACCTAGAAACATAGAAACATGATGGCAGATAAAGGCCAAATGGCCCATCTAGTCTGCCCATCCGCAGCATCCACTATCTCCTCCTCTTCCTATTGGCTAAGACTCTTAACATTTACATCTCTGCTTCCTATTGGCTAAGGCTCATAACATTGGGACTCATACATCAGCCTTTCAAATTACATTCACTTCTCAATAATAACTCATAACATCGTTCAGTTGGGCAATTATTGGCCGCAGCTTTATTTCATATTGCAAACATTAAATTTGAAACTTTTATAAACATAAACAAACTCAGCATTTAACCATTTAAGATTTACTTCTAAGAGCTGCTCGGTACCGACACTAGCTCCCTTATCCAAACTTTCGTTTAACTCCCGGTGACTTACGGTGTCGTCAAGCCACCTCCACTCGTGGCGGTGTCGCCCACGAGGACATATTTACAATTCACCATCATAGGTCTTCAATTAAATTCGCCTCTAATAAAGGCTCTACCCTTAGGCCCTCCAAACCTAATGGCTGCGACCGACACCCCCCACCCCCCCATCTTCACCCCATTCCAATACATCCCCTCGCGGTGGGAGGGAGGGAAACTCAAATCCCTATACTCTCCCCCTTTCTCTGTTGACTCTGTAACTTTGGCCGCCAATTTCTTTCTCTCTTCACATAGGGAAACTCCACCCCTTTCTTTCTTTCCCCCAATCCCCTCACTCCTCTTACCCTCCAATCAAAACTATCCCTTGTTGCTATCCCCTGGACTCCTATACCTTTCCCATCCTAAATAACAAAAACCCCTTTCCTAATCTACCTTGCAGGCTTTGATGTCGCCCACTGTTAGTGGCCACCCAGATTAACTGCGTGGCCTTTTTAACATTGGGACTCATACATCAGCCTTTCAAATTACATTCACTTCTCAATAATAACTCATAACATCGTTCAGTTGGGCAATTATTGGCCGCAGCTTTATTTCATATTGCAAACATTAAATTTGAAACTTTTATAAACATAAACAAACTCAGCATTTAACCATTTAAGATTTACTTCTAAGAGCTGCTCGGTACCGACACTAGCTCCCTTATCCAAACTTTCGTTTAACTCCCGGTGACTTACGGTGTCGTCAAGCCACCTCCACTCGTGGCGGTGTCGCCCACGAGGACATATTTACAATTCACCATCATAGGTCTTCAATTAAATTCGCCTCTAATAAAGGCTCTACCCTTAGGCCACTAGCAGTGACAGAACTTCTTGTTACTGCTCCCCCCCTACAGCTGCAGCCATCTAGCCCACTAAACAATGTTGTAACAAATCTTGAATCTCACTGAGAAAAATATTAACCCCAATTACAGATAAATGCACCCCATCTGGGCGAAATAAGCCCGGGCAATCCACAGAAATGAGGTCATGGACCAATACCAGACCCCCCATCATAGCTACAAATTTAGAAACTTCTGTATTCACTCGCCTGCGAAGACGCTCAATCGCAGCAGGCTTCCTTGCTCCCTTCCAGCAACGACGAGGAAGAATATGTGACCAAACAACACGCACTGCTGGGAAAGAGCAAGCAACAGACAGTAAATCTTGTTTTATCTGCCGAATTAATGCCACTCCAGTTAAAGAGCATAGGTCATTACCACCCAAATGCACCAAAATAAGCACTGGAGATGAGAAACGATGCGCTTGATGCAAGGTAGGCAAGAGTTGCTCCCAAATCATTCCTCGAATGGCAAGTCAGCGAATTCGTATGCCAGCCTCAGCCAGTCCCAGATTGTGGCCCCATCTGGATTCACGGGCATGCTTATGAGCCCAAAACATGTGAGAATGTCCACAAAGCCAAACGCATATATCCTTAGACAAAGGTAGAAGTGGTCGAGGATCTGCAAAAAATAAAACCACACTAAAAACATCAGCATCACACCACTCTATTACAATGCGTCCCTCACATAACCCTTATATTGGCTGGAACGCCACCTTCCCACTCTTTGAATCAGTTCCGCAGAGGCCCCAGCAAGCGCTGCTGAAGTGGCTGCTCCAATGCGAAATGAATGTGTTCCAAATTCGCAAGGATCATAACCCAAGGCTGCCACACTCTTCTTTACTAGGGCTGCAAACTGATAACGAGTCAAAGGTAACCTATTCAAGTGCACCAACCAATAAAGACCCCCAGAAGGCCGTATTTCCCTGTACAGGTGAGCCAATCGAATTGGGCATATCACTAGATTATGTGATCTCCTCAATACAGACCATACTCCTCTACCTTCCTGATCCGTTTTAGACCTCCTGAAATATAACCGCAAGTAAGATTCATCCAGCATGACATCTTGCAAAAGCATCCCAGCTTCACCCCTGGCTCGTTGCGATGGCGCTACTAACTCACCAACTCTACACGCCGCAAAAAATGCCACTACAAAAGCCAATTGAAACAATATGGCCTCATACTCAGAGTAGCAAATGCTTGAAAGCTGACTACACAGCGAAACCAAAATGTCAGAAGTAATAGGACGGCGGCATAAGCGCGGACGGTACACCACTCCCGCTCGCGCATAACCCTTCAACATCTGTTTGACTACAAATGTGCCAGTGACCTGAGGCCACTTATAAAGACGAGACACAAAAGCCAAACTTGCCAAAGTTTGAGACACCATCGCAAAAGACCAACCCTGCCTTGCACTATAAGCAATAAATTGCACAAGTGCCTGTTCTGATACAGGGAACTGCCAACTGTCTGTTCCTTGGTCCAAAAAGAACATCAAACGCCTCCATCCAGCTGCATAAGATTTCCAGGTATTCGGGGCTAATGATCGATGCAAGAGCTGCCAACTGCCTGCTGGAAGATCTCCCATAATTCCTCCCGCATGGGCGTCGGGAAGCCATCCGCTGCAGGAGCCAGCGCCCTGAAACGTGACCACTGCAAACGAGAAAGGGCATCAGCGATTTCATTGCACACCCCTGGCACATGCCGTGCCGATAAACAGACATTCAGCCGCAGGCAAGCCAACACAATCATTCTCAACAATGCCACCAATCTGGCGCATTTAGCCGACTGGCGATTAAGCGCCGAGACCACCGCCATATTGTCGGAATAGATGACTACTTTTTTGTTGGCCAACCTAACACCCCAAGTATCCAACGCTACCCATACCGGAAACAGTTCAAGTAACGCAATATTGTCACATAATCCCAAGGATTGCCACCACAGGGGCCATGGATGAGCACACCATGCCCCGCCGAAAAACACACCAAATCCTATGTCCCCTGAGGCATCAGTAAACAATTGCAGATCAGAATTAGATACCGCCGAAGCTTGCCAAATAGATACCCCATTGAAGGACAACAAAAATGAATGCCAAAGTCTCAAATCGTCCCGAACAGCCCGAGTCAAACGAACTTTATGATGCGGCTTCTTCAAACCCACCGACAATAATGCCAATCGCCGCGAAAATACTCTCCCCATCGGAATGACTCGAACAGCAAAATTGAAATGGCCTACCAATGTTTGAATGTCTCGTAAACTCAATTTCTTCCGTACACAGGCAGAGCCAATAACTTCCACCAAAGCTTGCACTTTTCCCCAAGGAAGACGGGATTCCATCCGAATGGAATCCAGTTCAATCCCTAAAAATATTAAAGTTGTCACAGGCCCTTCACACTTCGTGTGAGCCAATGGAATCCCTAATGCTTCTGCTACAGCTTGAAAAGCGGACATCAAAACAGCACATTCCTTGGAAGCCGGAGCTCCAACAAATAAAAAATCGTCCAAATAATGGACAATGGAACTCATCCCACTCACTTGCCTGACCACCCAATGAACAAAAGTGGAAAATGCCTCAAAGTAATTACATGAGATAGAACATCCCATTGGCATACATTTGTCGAAATAATATGCACCCTCAAATTGAAATCCTAATAAGTGAAATGCAGTAGGATGGACTGGCAACAAACGGAATGCTGATTCGATGTCGGCCTTAGCCATCAATGACCCCTGACCAAATGTCCGCACCAATGCCACCGCCTCATCAAAAGAAGCATATTGCACTCTACAGAAAAGCGGATCAATGAAATCATTAACACTAGAACCCGCTGGGTAAGACAAATTGTGTATAAGCCGAAAACTACCGGGTTCCTTTTTTGGGATAATACCTAACGGGGATATTACAAACTCCTGGAACGGCGGAACCCGAAAAGGCCCCGCAATCCTACCCAAACTCAGTTCCTTCTGTAGCTTAGCACCAACCACATCAGCATGCAAAGCGACAGAGGGAGCATTCCGGGCGCGATGTTGCAAATGCGGTCCATCAAATGGTATTGGAAAACCCTCAGTAAATCCAACCCCCAAAAGATATGCATCCCCCCTATTGGGATACACATTCAACCATAACCGTAAAACCAAATTATTGATGGGGGAAGGAGCTTTGTCCACCACTCCGTGCCGCAAAAGGTCTGGAAGTTCCTGAAAACTGTCCACGACTGAATTGCATGTCTCCCGAACAACGAAAGGCAGGGTGACCTCCCGCACATTGACTACAACAGTGTCGGAAACGACAGGTAGTACGGGTACATCGTCCCGCATTAAACTGAAAACATGCTGGTGGCAAATTTCCCCCTTTTCCACTAACACCTCTCCCAGCTCCCAACTCTGCCCCGACACCCCCTGCTGGCGGAGCCCAACGAGGACCTCCCGCTCCCGACCCTCCAGGAATATTTCCCCCCCCAAACTGTCCCCCCACAGAACCCTGTGCCCGAAAGGACGCACCCCGGGAAGGAGTCATTTCCACCAGCCACAAATCAACGTCCCGTACTCCCCAACAATCCGCTTTATCCCGGACCATACTTTTCCGAAACTGCTCGTCATAATTGAGCCAAAACCATCCCCCATACGTCCTGTAAGCCCTCAATATGAGATCTGCATAGCGCAATAACCCTGAATACAATTCCGGACGCGCCTCACCTAAAACACTAGCAAAAACATTAAATCCAAGTAACCAATTAAAGATATTCTTTGCTACCCGTCCCCCTTTTCTTTTTTCGTCTGTTTTACTGCCATCTTTATTCTGCACCCCCGTATTATCACGTGCTAAAAGTGTAAAGAAATCAATAAACTTTCCCTTTAAAATTTTACGCTTCCACTTCGGAGAAATATGACAATCCAAGGGGGCAATAGAACACAATGTGTGACCCTTCCTAGATAATCCCGGCACTCCACCCTCACTCGGACGAGACCCCCCAACACTTGGCAGCCCCGAACTAATTAACACATCCTCCTCCGAAGAAGAGGAGGAAGAATCCGAAGACCCCGACGTGTCCGTAGACTCCCACACCGACAACGGATCTGTCCCAACCAAACGCCGCTGACGCTTCTCCGAATCCATACGTTTAACTACATGTCTCAAACGTTTTAAAAATTTTTTATCCCTTAAACTTTTACGCAGCGCTTTTTTACCAGAATGCTTTAAACCCAAAGATTGCCCCTCTCTAGCCGAGTCCCCCTCCTCGCCTGCCCGAACCTCCCCTAAAGCAGTAAGTAATGAATGCACCAACTCACCAGATGTCCGCGGTATCGCTGCAACACTGGTACTAGCCACTGCCACTTCAGGAGTCCCCAAACAGACATTGGATGGTCCAGGAACTGGAGCCTCATCACCCACCGAAGCTTCAGCCACCTGCCCCCCGGTAACCATAACCGGGTGCATAGCTGCTCCGGGGCCTGTACCACCAGTCTTGCTTCCTTTAGTCTGTTGCTTCCGAGGAGCCTGCTGTTTCCTAGGAGTCTTACCGGCACTCAATGAAACCCCACTCCCCGCCCCTTTTGTAGCCTTCTTTCCTCCTTTCCCACTCTGGGCACCCTTATTACCAGTATTCCGTGCCCCACCCATACCTCCTCCCCCTCTACCATGCAAACAAATTGCTTCTCTAGTCCCCCAACACACACCTCTCACCCCGCCGCTGTAAACCACACAATCACTGCTCCCAAGGACCTGCCCCCCCTCAGGAAACACCAGCCACCGCAGAAGTACTAGCACACCAAGCCCGGTTTTTTTTTTTTTTTTTTTTACTGAAACTACTTGCCTAAATCCTCTGCAGTCTCCAACAACTCCCCCCCCCCTCCCAAACAGACAGCTCTTGACTCACCAACGCCGTCTCACCGTCAAACTAAATACTTAAGTTGACCCTCCGAAGAATAATGTAACTCCCGCCGTCTCAAACCACGAACTCCGACGACGCCCCACAGAATCTGACGCTCCTCCCTCCTATCTCACTCGCGGTACACCGCTGCCCGTTTTTTTTTTTTTTTTTTTTTGAAATTACTGCAAGCCACACGCTGCAAAGACCCGAACGGCCAGCTTAGATAAATGGGACCGCGAAAGCGAGGACTTACCCGACTGGGCCCAACAGACCACGAAGAGCAAATTACCCTCTCCTCACCGAAACTGCCGCTACCAACCGCACTCCTCGACAAGTAAGAGCCAAAACGTAAGGAAAAAACCCCCCAAGTAAATAAATGTCCCCCCCCCCAAACCTCCCAAAAACCTAAATATAATTAATTAAAACAAACTCAAATCCCTATACTCTCCCCCTTTCTCTGTTGACTCTGTAACTTTGGCCGCCAATTTCTTTCTCTCTTCACATAGGGAAACTCCACCCCTTTCTTTCTTTCCCCCAATCCCCTCACTCCTCTTACCCTCCAATCAAAACTATCCCTTGTTGCTATCCCCTGGACTCCTATACCTTTCCCATCCTAAATAACAAAAACCCCTTTCCTAATCTACCTTGCAGGCTTTGATGTCGCCCACTGTTAGTGGCCACCCAGATTAACTGCGTGGCCTTTTTTACATCTGCATTATGATTATAGAAATATGATGGCAGATAACCCATCCGCCCCTACCCTACTATGATTAAAAACACATAAAACAAACAGAACATGGAAGAAACCATTTTTTACCCTGTGATTGGGAACATGGAATGTTGCTACAATTTGGGCTTCTGCCAGGTATCTGTGATCTGGATTGGCCACTGTTGAAAACAGGATACTGGACTAGATGGACCATTGTTCTGACCCAATATGGCTATCTTGTGGAGCAGGACAGCAGAAGCCCTGAACACCACTCCAAAGAACTAGTGCTAAAGGATGAACTGGCCAGGGACACAACCCGCAGAAAGCGTAACATCTCAATGTCACACCATCAAAAAGGGGATACAAACTGAACAGGCGTTGGTAGGCAGTAAGGAAAAGGGATGGTGCTAAATTCAAGAATGGAAGTTTTCTGTTACTCAGAGTACACCAAGAATGGTCTGGGGTAATAAAGCAATGGAGTGATTTACTTACCAAGGTCAGGGTAGGTCTGGACTAGTGAAAGCAGGCAACATTCTGGCTCACCTAGCTTAACGTTTACTCTGCCTTCATGGCGGCTCCAGGGAAGTCAGGCAGAATGTTGGAATATTTAGTTTGATCACCAGAAAAATGGTCTGGGAAAAGTATAAAGAAAGGAAGCACGCAACAGCATTCACAGAGTAACAATAATGGCCGACAGTTCCAAGTCTAAAAAATACAGATATTAAATAGATTCAATTTCATCTCATTGGGCTGGTGAGATCTGAAAGAGCTTGTTGTTTCTTGTTATTTTCCCCTGGATTCTATACATGGCGCACTGATATGGGCACCTAGATTTGAGCATGATCCTGACATATACACTCACATCTTAATTGGCTAACATGCTTTGAACGAGTAATAATTGTCTGTGTGGGAATCTGGCTGCATGCTGTTCTATAACACTTGGCACCCAAATCCCATTGCACACAACTGAAACTGGGCGTGGGCCTGTCATGGGCGGTCTGAAAAGCTGGGTGTATTGTTACAGCATAATGGGCCATGGGCTCAACTTGGGCACCATCATTTACAGCAGGTTTCAGCAGGCATACTGTAAGTCCAGCGCTCAAAGGTAGGATACTGGAGTCTGTGCTAAGCATGATTCTATAAAGGGCTGAGGGCTAAATTCATCAACCTGCCCGATTGGGCCCAATCCGGGCAGGTCTGACGAATTCAAGAAGATAAACTATGCAGATGGGGGCGATCGGATGAACGCCCCCATCTGTCTGCACGGATCGCTGTTGTGCGATCCGCGTGCATGCGCAGACCATCTATAGATGGTCTAAGCATGCCCGTCCCAGCTGCGACTTTTTTTTTTTTTTTTAACTTTTTAAACTTTAGTTTTTAGCCCTGTGAGCCCGTGGTTTTAACCCGTTTTAAAACCACGGGCTCGCAGGGCAGGGAATGGCAGGAGCGATTCGAGGAAGGGCAGGAGAACGGCAATGCGGCAGGAGAGATTCGGGGAAGATCGAAGCAGAGCAGGGCGAGCATCAGGAGACAGAAGCTGGGCAGAGCAGGGCAGCGTTCGGGGGAAGATCGGGCCAGAACAGGGCGAGCAGCAGGAGACAAAAGCTGGGCAGAGCAGGGCAGCGTTCGGGGGAAGATCGGGCCAGAGCAGGGCGAGAAGCAGGAGACAGAAGTTGGGCAGAGCAGGGTGGCATTTGGGGGAAGATCGGGCCAGAACAGGGCGAGCAGCAGGAGACAGAAGCTGGGCAGAGCAGGGCAGCGTTCGGGGGAAGATCGGGCCAGAACAGGGTGAGCAGCAGGAGACAGAAGCTGGGCAGAGCAGAGCAGCATTCGGGGGAAGATCGGGCCAGAGCAGGGCGAGAAGCAGGAGACAGAAGCTGGGCAGAGCAGGGTGGCATTTGGGGGAAGATCGGGCCAGAACAGGGCGAGCAGCAGGAGACAGAAGCTGGGCAGAGCAGAGCAGCATTCGGGGGAAGATCGGGCCAGAGCAGGGCGAGAAGCAGGAGACAGAAGCTGGGCAGAGCAGGGTGGCATTTGGGGGAAGATCGGGCCAGAACAGGGCGAGCAGCAGGAGACAGAAGCTGGGCAGAGCAGGGCAGCGTTCGGGGGAAGATCGGGCCAGAACAGGGTGAGCAGCAGGAGACAGAAGCTGGGCAGAGCAGAGCAGCATTCGGGGCGAGCAGGCAGGAGAGATTGCAGAACAGAGAGCAGAGCTTCCAGTTAGAAAGACTTTTTTGGCGGTCCCCAGCAGTCGCTTCTTCAGATGATCAGCCAGCCCGGCCGGATGTGAAATTTGGTATTGTGAATCACGTCCCTGCCTACTTTGCATACGTTTCACCTCATTTGCATGCACGGATTCAAAGTGAATCGCAGGAGAGGTAAGTGAATCAGGCCAGAGGGAAATTTGATCGTAAAGGGGTCGTAAACAGATCGGTACATGATTGGTTTGCTTTGTGAATCTGGCTCTAAGACTCCTTATAGAATTGCACTTAGCAATTCTGGTGCCCATTTTTCAGCACCGTTTATAGAATCTGGTCATTTATGTATTAAAATGTTCTAAGCTGCTGCAGCCTTTCTTTTTAATCGCAAATAAGGGCACTGTGTTTGGGGGACAGGGAGTGATTTTCTGGGAACGGAATAGGAGGCAATATTCTGTTGTGGACTGAGAACTGGTTAAAAGAGAGAAAACAGAGAGTGGAGGAAGGTAAATTGTGGCGGGCGACAAGAATCTGTATTTTAAAAAGATCTGGAAATGAGAACAATAAGTGAGTTGATCAGATTTTCAGATGACACAAAGCTATGCAAAATTGTAAAATTGCCTGTGGACCATGAGAAATTGCAGGAGAATCTTTGGAAGCTGGAAGACTGGGCAACCAAATGACAAATGAAATTAGACAAGTGCAAAGTGATGCATAATTGAGAAGAATAACTCAAATTATTGCTAATTAATAGTTTCCCCATTAGGAGTCACCACTGAGGAAAAGGATTTTGGAGACATAATGGACAATATGTCAAAATCTTCTGCTTAGTATGCATCAAAAGTAAACAAAGTAAGCAGAATGTTAGGAATTATTAGGAAAGGAATTGAGAATAACAGAATATTTATGTTTATTAAAATCTTTATAGTCAAAAAGGATCAAAGCAGTTTACATCATAACTTAATTAAATTTGTGAAAAGAACTCCATTAAGCAATAAAAGGAAAGAAACCGACGTTTCTAAAACATATTATCATATTACAATTCTAAAACATTTTATCATAATACTAATAATTTAAAAATATAAAAATATATGCATACAAATTAATTCAAATCAATGCAGACTTCAGTCTCGAATTCAATTACTCAATTTGGAAAGGCCTCTGTATCACTCCATTGTGCAAGTCCTCACTATTCGTTCTGTCACAAAAGTCGTAAATCAATCACATATGTTTTAAGTAGCTGGATCTTTACTATGGAACTCGGTTCCAGATTCCATCTGTTTGATTTCTGATTTCCTGGCATTTCGAAAAAGTCTGAAAGCCTACTCCTTTTGACTTGCCTTTTCAAATTGGGCCATTTTGTAACTTGTAATTGCTTGGCTTTAATTATTTTAAGGTACAGATTTAAGGCTTTTTGCTGTATGCTGTTATTTTATATTGATCTGCCATGATCTGTTTGTATATGCATGTCATATTTTGTTTTAATTATGTACGTATTGTTATCTGCCTAGATGTGTGATTTGCGGGCTATACATGTTTTAATTAAATAAATAAATAAATAAAATCTAGGCGCCTGGACAAAAGTAGGCAGTGTTCAGATGATGGCGTCTTTGAACCATTTACCAATGGAAAGATATTAGGTGCTATCCATGCGTATTTATCTCAGCAAGTACGATAGCTGACTTTTGGTTTTCAATATCGTGTTTTGCATTTATAGAGACCCTTTCTCTTGTTTTTGACATGGGTTGTCTGAGGCAGCATTCTCATGCGAAACGTGTCAGAACCCCAGCACTCTGGCAACCAGTGAGGAAAAGCTTTGATCATAAGTTAAATGAGATTCTGTTCCTGTTTAAAGTCATAAGCGATAAATTCAAAGTGTGAAAATTTGTAGCATCACGGTTTCAATAACATCTCAAGTACAATGATTGAGAAATAAGCCATTGTACCGGTGGGTAAAACCATTGAAACATAGTAAATATGATTATAGAACAAGGCAATTACTTCCGCATCAGAAATGTGGCCATTGTAGTAATTGTAAATACGTTTTGGAAAATGACAGAATAGAGGTTCCCCATTCCTGCGGCAGACAGTTTATATTGTCCACAGGAACAAATTGTGAATTAAGTGGGGTTATCTACTGTATCAGGTGCCCTTGTGATAAATTGCATATAGGTCAGACAATCAGAAAGATTAAAATACGTATAACTGAGCACCTTAGTAACATCCGGCAAGCTCGGGTTACCGCCCCCTTGGTAGCTCATTGGCTACAAGAAGCTCATACAATACATTCCTCACGTTATACGGTATTGATTCATATTAAAAACTATTCTGGAGATCTCTCGAAGCTTTTGGAATATAAGGAGCAAAGATTTATATTCAATTGGAAAACATTTACTACTACTGGCTTAAACGCCGAAGTTGAGTGGGTCGGATTATGATCCGTATCCCGTTTGAGAGATGTCACTTCCGGTTTGAGTAGAGGGCTTCGTCTAAGTAATTCAGAGAACCCTGTCTCGTAGTTCCACCCCAGGCATTCGTTGACGGTATAGAGGTATGTTTATATTATATTATAGTATACTTATAAGGTTGAAAAGACTTATATGCCACATTATATAAGAGAAAGGAGTAATAAATAAGTTAGATAACGTCAGTAGAGACTAATAAAGTTGAAGTTTATTGATTTTATGTCTATAGTGGCCCCTCCTGATGAAGAGCCGAAACTCGAGTCGGGGGGCCATGTATTTTAATTGGTGATTCATTCACATGCACTGAAGCGCTTTCAACACGAATTTGCACACGAATTTGCACCAAAGTTCCTGTGGTTATTGAAAAGGCTCCAACCAAAACAAGCTTACAGATAAGTGTTTATTATACTATTCTGGTAGTTGGTTGGTAAGGGACAGTAAAGGCTGTGATGGTCCCTACAATAACCGCAGTTTGATATTATCATCTCACTATGGGTTATGAGCTCTGAGCAGTTTACTAAATTATAAATTTTATCTAAGAAGTAAAGCTGAGATATACAAGTCATACTGTGCTTATTTTGAACCAATTTTTTTGAAAAATGGTTTGCCCTGGACGTATTCTATGATGTTCCATTATTGTAGAAAAACATCCTAATCATTGCGGGAGCAAGTGGTAACAGCAGTTAGGGCTCCTTTTATTAAGCGTTATTAGCGCACGCACAAAATTACCGTGCGCTAAACTGCATGGTACGCTTCTAGAATAATGCCAGCTCAATGCTGGCGTTAAGGTCTAGCACGCGGCAATTTAGCGCGCACTATTCCACGTGTTAAGGCCCTAACGCACCTTAATAAAAGGAGCCCTTAATGTAGCTGGATTTACGCATTCACCTTTATAGAATAGCACTTAACAAGATACATGTATAAGTCTAATTTGTCAACTAGTGCCAATAATTGATTGTTAGCACCCAATTATTGGAACTACGGCCCAATTGTCTAACCAGCGCTGATATTGGCGGCCACCTTAAAAGTGGTCGCCAATTGCATGTCAATCACGCATCGGCACTGGTTTCCGAATCGCGCCTACAGGAAAGATAGGCACTGGAAATGCAGACCAGGGTTTTCCCGGGCTACATTTTTGGCACTTATCTTTGCACGAATCGCACCTACGTAGCGTTTTAGGCTGCCTAATGCCACATCCGGCATTGGCCATGCCTACTTTGGCATTTGGCAGCCTAAAGCACCTACTTAGACACGATTCTGGTGCCTTTTATTTTAGGTACTGGTAGGTGCTTCTACCTCAATTTTTTTTTTTTTTTTGCCATGTCTAATGGTGTTCTTCGATTAACTTAAATGCTGGTGCCAGTTTTAGAATTTCCCCCTAAAAGGCTTATTACGTGATTAAATTGTGTGTGCAAATTGGACACATGCACAAATTTGTGCGTGCAATTATCAGCGTTATTTATAGAATTTCACTGCATATGGCCTATCCAACTAATCATCTTTGCAAGCCTTTCCTCTCCCTTAGACATCCTCTATGCTAGTCCCATGTATTTTGAACTCAGAGCTCTGGCCTCTACCACCTCCGCTGGGAGGATATTCCATGCATCCGTATTGAGAAATTTTCCTTAGACCACTCCTGAATTTACTTTCATCCTATGTCCCCTCATTCCCGAGCTTCCTTTCAGTTGCAAGAGACTCACCTCCTGTGCATTTATGCCACAGAAGTGTTTAAATGTCTATCACGTCTCCCCTCTCCTACCTTTCTTTCAAAGTCTGCATTGAGATCTTTACGTCTGTCCCCATTTGCTTTATGAAGAAATACAACCTAGAGTGTACTGCACAGTTGGCTAAGAATATCTGAAGAAGTATGACATGAAAGCATCTTTGTAACTGATTTCCTGTTGTTCAATATTGAAAGAGTGTCAGCATAATTATACCTTCCTCAGTGGTAAAGGACATTAGTAGACTATTTTTTTCCTTAAAGCAGCATGATGTATTTAATGCCTCAGAAGTCAATTCTGGCCCTTGAGTAACAGGCAAATATCAAAATTTGCACTTAAAACATTCAAGTTATCCCATTCAGATGCATTATTCAAAATTTCTTCTATATATTTTCTATTATATTAACAGGGAACAATATCAATGTGGGCTTCCATTAAGAAGTGTTATTTTACTTATAACCCATTATTAGTAACTAGCCCCCACCCCCTTTTTACAAAACCGTGATAGCGGTTTTTAGCACAAGCTAGCGTGCTGATTGCTCTGCACTGCTCCCACTCATCAGGAGCAGCGCAGAGCATTCAGCGTGCCGGCCTGTGCTAAAAACCGCTATCATGGTTTTATAAAAAGGGGGGGGGATAGGTCTCATTATATAAAATGGGACCTGTGCTAATAGCATGTTAGTATTAAAATAGCATATCTTAACAGTAGCCCGTATTGAAAATTATATCCCTAAATTGGTTATTTTAATGCATAAAGATTGAAAAGACCCACACTATGGTAATGTAAATACTGTGCATCACTGGGCCAAAAAAAATGTAACGATTGTGGATCTTTCGCACGTGGGACTCTTCTGTTGCTATCATTGCTTGTCTACTTTGTTTTTGATCACACAAATCAGCCCTTCCCAGTCCACAGTCTTTACATTTTGTGGCCCAGCAACACACAACAACACTATAAACAACCTGTATACAACAGTGAATTTCAACTGGAAAGATTCTTCAACAGTCAGAATCTGACTATTTAAATCACATCAAAAGTGCTCATTGCATGATTCCATCTCACAAGCAATAGTAAAACAGTGTCTTCACACAGAAGTATAGGAAATTGTAGCAAGGCTTAAATAAAGAACAAATGAATGTGTGTAGATGTCTGGAATAGTCTCCCGGTAGAGGTGGTGGAGATAAAGACTGTGTCTGAAATCAAGAAAGCATGGGACAGGCACTTGGGATCTCTTAGGGAGAGGAGGAGATAGTGGATGCTGCAGATGGACAGTCCGGATGGGCCATTTGACCTTTATATGCCGTCACATTTCTATGTTTCTATCAGTCCTTCCATCTGTTGATCCATCTATTAATAAATTATGGAGGTGGAGCATTACTTTTATTTAACCCTTGTAAAATAACTGAAAGTTAAGAAACAGGTCTGTAGATATTTGAGGTAGAATCAATGTTTAGCTATCCTAACATAATTGCTCAGAAAAATGTACAGCAAGCAGAATATTTGTCCTTATGAATATTGCATAGTATCTCTTCAACCAGATGTTTTAGAATGCATGCAAGTGGAGAAATGATGCATAAGTCATATGACGGCCCATTTCAGATTGATTGTTGAAGAAGAAATTGAACTGTTCAAGTCAAGCTGTCCTGAATTCCGCTAGTATTTTACAAAAGTTTTTGAACATGGAGCCTTCCTGTCCATTTGCCCATATGCACATATGTTGGGACCATTATCTGGTAGAGAGCATCGATGGGATCAAGATCTCCTTCGCCATTCCAACATCCACCATATCCCGCCATCCCCATGGATACTCTCAAGCCATCACTACGGACCCCTACAACTCCCCCAAACCACAGAATTCTCCTAACACATCTCTGGACTATCGGTTCTAATCCTTGACAATCCCTAAGCTATCAATATTTGCCTTCACTACACAGCCTCTTCCCCATAACTTTTACCATTGGTTTTCCTTGTGGTCTGGTGGGAAGCAGGAGAAGCCCCCAGTCTCTCATTTTCCATCAAACATCTGGCATCAAAATGATGCTTCATGGGTACATACAAGTACATAAGTACCTATACTGAGATAGATCAAAGATCCATCTATCTCAGTATACTGTTTCCAACAGCGGCCAATTCACATCCCAAGTACCTGGTGAATCCCCAAAGCATAAAATAGATTTCTTGCTGCTTATACCAGGAATAAGCTATGGATTTTCCCAAAGACTGCCTTAATCCAAGGGTCCAGTGAAGAGTGACTAAAATGGTTAAAGGGCTGGAGGAGTTGTCGTACAGTGAGAGATTGGAGAAACTGGACCTCTTCTCCCTTGAAAAGAGGAGACTGAGACAGGACATGAACGAAACATTCAAGATACTGAAGGGAATAGACTTAATAGATAAAGACAGATTGTTCACCCTCTCCAAGGTAGGGAGAACGAGAGGGCACTCCCTAAAGCTGAAAGGGGATAGATTCCATACAAACGTAAGGAAGTTCTTTTTCACCCAGAGAGTGGTAGACAACTGGAACGCTCTTCCGGAGTCTATTATAGGGGAAAACATCCTCCAGGGATTCAAGACAAAGTTGGACAAGTTCCTGCTAAACTGGAAAGTACGCAGGTGAGGCTGAACTCATTTAGAGGACTAGTCTTTGACCTAAGGGCCACTGCGTGAGCAGACTGCTGGGCAAAATGGACCACTGGTCTGACCCAGCAGCGGAAATTCTTATGTTCTTAAAATTTTGATAAAACACCAATCATAAATTCTAAGCATTGTACAATAAAAGGGGGAACAATCAATAATCTAATTTTTAAAACCCTCAAAAAACAATACAGACAAAACTTACAATAAAAACAATACGTACAGACATAACGTACGATAAAACAAGAGGAAAGTAGGAAGACCTACAATATTTAAAGAAAAGAAGACATATAAGGTAAAAAAAAAAAACAGAAGGGGGAAGGGGAAAGGACAGAGCTCGGAATAGAAAAGAGCGATCAGAGGACAGGATCAGCTTTCACAATCAGAGAACTGGATCAGCTTTCATAAGCATCTTTAAATAGGAAGCACTTTAGGCTTCCCTTGAATTTATCTAGATTGTTTTCTGCCCTTATAAGGGATGGTAGAGAGTTCCAGATTGAAGGTGCAGTAAGGGCAAATGAGGTGTCCCGGCGAGTACTGATAATCTTTAAAGAGGATACATGATGAAGATACTGGGTAGTGGATCTTAGTGTTCTAGGCGGGTCATTTGGGATGAGAAGCTTGTGGATGAAAGTAGGTTCCTTAGTATTTTGGGCTTTGAAGGAAAAAATGGTGATTTTATAAGTAATTCTATGCGGAATTGGTAGTCAATGAGTGTTCTTAAGTAGTGGAGTTACAAGGTCAAATTTCTTCATGTTTGTGATAATTTTAAAAGCAGTGTTTTGGATAAGTAGGAGACATCAGATAACTTTTTGGCATAAGCCTTTGTATCATGACTGTGGCAGAACGAGATTTAGGGGTGATAATCATTGAAGACATGAAAAATGCCAATCAGGTGGAGAAAGCTTCATCCAAGGCCAGACAAATGCTGGGTTGTATCCGTAGAAGCTTTGTTAGCCGGAAGCCCGAGGTCATTATGCCGTTGTACAGAGCCATGGTGAGACCTCATCTGGAGTACTGTGTATAATTCTGGAAGCCACATTATCGTAAGGATGTGCTGAGAGTTGAGTCAGTTCAGCGAATGGCCACCAGGATGGTCTCGGGGCTCAAGGATCTCACATACGAGGAAAGGCTGAACAGATTGCGGCTATACTCTCTCGAAGAACGTAGGGAGAGGGGAGACATGATTGAGACATTTAAGTATATCACTGGTCATGTCGAGGTGGAAGATGATATTTTCTTTCTTAAAGGACCCTCAGCCACAAGAGGGCATCCGCTGAAACTCAGGGGCGGGAAATTTCATGGCAACACCAGAAAGTATTTCTTCACAAAGAGAGTGGTTGACCATTGGAACAAGCTCCCAGAACAGGTGATCATGGCCAACAGCGTGCCTGATTTCAAGACTAAGTGGGATGCCCACTCGGATCTCTACGAGGGCAGTGTAAAGGTATTGCCACCTGAGTGTGATCTCTAGGAGGGTAGTTAGGGAGGGTTAATAGAGTGGGCAGACTTGATGGGCTATAGCCCTTTTCTGCCGCCATTTTCTATGTTTCTATGAGTTGCAGTAGTCGAGTTTAGATATGATAAGAGAATGAATCAGAATATTAAGAGATTGAGGAGCCAGAATGTTGGCTAATGATCTAATCATTCTAAGTTTAAAGAAACAGTTTTTTACCACTGTACTGATTTGAGGCCTGTAGGATAGTTTACTGTCAATTATTACTCCTAAGATTTTGACTGAGTCAACAGAAACAATTGGTGTGCTGTTAATGGAGATAGGAGCTGCAAGTTGAATATTGTTGTTCCAGGGAAAAAGAAGACAGTGAGTTTTAGAGATACTGCGAGAGAGCATGTTTTTACATAGCCAATCACTTATTTTATCTAAGAACATAAGACGTGCCATCTCCGGAACAGACCCTAGGTCCATCAAGTCCGGCGATCCGCACATGCGGAGGCCCTGCCAGGTGTACCCTGGCATAGTTTTAGTCCCCATATCACTCTAAGCTTCTCATAAGTAGATGTGCATCTAGCTTACCCTTACCTATGTCACTTTATGCCACTCATAAGGAGATGTACATCTAACTTACCCTTAAATCCTAGAACGGTGGATTCCGCAATTACCTCTTCTGGGAGAGCATTCTAGGTGTCCACCAACGCGTTGCGAGAAGTAGAACTTCCTGATATTTATCTTGAACTTGTCCCCCCTTAGCTTCAGTCCATGTCCTCTTGTCCGTGTCACATTGGACATTGTAAATAATTTTTTTTCCTGCTCTATTTTGTCGATTCCTTTCAGTATTTTGAAAGTCTCGATCATATCCCCTCGCAGTCTCCTCTTCTCAAGGGAAAACAATCCCAGTCTCTTAAGTCGTTCCTCATATTCCAAGTTCTCCATGCCCTTTATTAGCTTCGTTGCTCGTCTCTACACCCTCTCGAGCATTTTCATATCCTTCTTTAGGTATGGAGACCAATGTTGGACGCAGTATTCCAAGTGTGGTCTGACCATCGCTCTATAAAGCGGCATTATTACTTTCTCCGATCTACTCGTGATTCCCTTCTTTATCATGCCTAGCATTCTATTTGCGTTCTTCACTGCCACCACGCATTGCGCCGACGGCTTCAGGGTCCCATCGATTAATAGGCCCAGGTCCCTTTCCTGTTCAGTATTTCCCACAGTTGCACCTGACATACTATACTTGTGTTCCTTATTTTTTCTGCCTAAGTGTATCACTTTGCATTTTTCCACATTAAACTTAATCTGCCCAATTCTCCAATCGGCTCAAGTCGCTCTGGAGTTCCTCACTATCCTTCTGCGATTTGATAGCTTTGTGTCATCTGCAAACTTGATGATTTCACTGGATGTTCCATCCTCTAGGTCGTTGATGAAAATATTAAATAAGATGGGCTCAAGTACCAAGCCCTGGGGCACACCGCTAGTCACATATCTAGTTTTGAATTGATAAGGTTGATATTTGTGGGGTCTGATGCAAAAATGGGAAAGATGATCTGAGTGTCATCAGTGTAGGCAAAAGCAGTAAGACCAATAGATTGACATAATGTTAGTTGAGGGGCCAGATAAATGTTAAAGAGAAGGGGGAACAGTATGGATCCTTGAGGAATACCAAAGTTAAGAACATAAGAAGTTGCCTCCACTGGGTCAGACCAGAGGTCCATCGCGCCCAGCAGTCCGCTCCCGCGGAGGTCCATCAGGTCTATGACCTGTGAAGTGGTTCCTGACCATTTCTATAACCTACCTCTGCTTCTATCTGTACCCCTCAATCCCCTTTTCCTTTAGGAACCTATCTAAACCTTCCTTGAACCCCTGTACTGTGCTCTGGCCTATCACAACCTCCGATGAAGATGAGGTGTTATTAAATGAGAGTGGAGGTGCATTTAGAAAAGTGTGAATTGAACCATTCGAGGATTTTGGTTTATGGACTTTTCTTTCAGGAACTTGTCCAGACCACTTTTTAAACCCTGTTTACATTTGCTTGACAACTTTGGACTGAGACATTTGAGCTGTTCTTGCTGTACCACATGCAAGAAAACTTTGTATTTGTGTTTTGACTTCTACAAATTATTCAATCAGCTCCTTCATTGCAAACCCATTACTGCAAAAAAGTACAAATACAGCAAGCTATGCTATAGGAGTATAATTAAAGAAAATTTGTGGATGTTACTCATAGCAGAAGCAAATGTTATAGAATTTGTAATCGCTTGATTACAATCCATATTTTTCACACTTAGATGAGTCATCTTGAGGACAAAAGCATGCTACATTTGGATGGAGGAAAACAAGCAATATTTCAACTACTCAAATGTTCTTTTTCTACCAAAAAGATATATGCATATAATGAGAATGGCAATTCTAGCCAGCTTTTTGAATAGTGGATCAGCAAAATGAAAATAGTCAACGCTGATGAACTTCTTCTATGAGTAGTAACAGAATACAGGGCTAAAGTTATAACAGGGCACCTATCTGAAAAGTCCAAAAAGGCCCCAATGTATGCCTGTTTCACAAAGACAACATAGGCACCCATGAGCTTTCATAAAATAGACAGGCTCATCCAGGAGCACACAGAGTTTGTATGGATCTGTTCTATTGAATTTTTAAACCCTGTGGGAGGTGTACCAGCCGAGGAGGAATCTGAGGTCTGAGGGTACTATGAGATTGACCTCTACGAAGGAGAAAACTGTTCGGTATGCTAAATCTAAAACAGCAATGGTGTCCATGGCAGGAGTAAAATTATGGAATTCCCTCCCTGGCATTCTCCATGACATTAGGGCAGTGCCGCTGCAGCAACAGCCATAAATGCTGGTTCGTTTTAAATGGTTTGCTTGATGACCCCTTTTTGGATTGTAGATCACAGATCTGAGTCCCTCTGTGCTACTGTGGAACCAGAAACCCCAGGAAGAGCAGCAGTTAGGAGAGAGGAAAGAAAGCACAGTTCCTTCAGAACCTGACACGCTTTTTCTCCTTGTCACAAGTAGAGAATGACACAGGGACAAATTTTTCCCCGTCCCCCACGGGAACTCATTTTCGCATACTTGGGGCAATGGGTGAATTAAGTGACTTGCCCAGGGTCACAAGGAGCAATGTGAGGGTTTGAACCCACAACCTCTAACCACTGTGCCACACTCTCTGTAGAGAAAGCGAGCGAGGGGAGATATCGAAATGAAGGAATAACCTAGTAATAAATGGCAGACTGAGAACCAGGGAATCCAGGGTGCAATGGCTGGTTGGGTATGAGCAGACTAGAGGTGTGGGGTACTAGACTAGTTGGCTGGAGGAACGACTGACATAAGAAGCAGGTTTGCAGGCTGGCATGGATAGGGGAGTCTGTGGTGCAGTGGTTAAAGCTAAAGCCTCAGCACCTTGGGGTTGTGGGTTCAAACCTACGCTGGTCCTTGTGACTCTGGGCAAGTCAATAATTCCCCCATTGCCCCAGGTGCATTAGGTAGATTGTGAGCCTGCTGGGACAGACAGGGAAAAATGCTTGAGTACCTGAATAAATTCATGTAAACCGTTCTGAGCTTCCCTGGGAGAATGGTATAGAAAATTAAATAAATAGTGTGAAATGTTTCAGCCTCTGATAACCTGAGCTGGTATTATGACATCATAATGCCTCATTCCACCACTGCCTAAGAGCCAACTTCATGAGTGATGTCACAATGGTCTGATTGTCCTATACTTGGCTCGCTTCTACTACACTTTGATTTCTAAAATGGCGCAGTGGTTAAAGCTACAGCCTCAGTACCCTGAGGTTGTAGGTCCAAACCCACGCTGCTCCTTGTGACCCTGGGCAAGTCACTTAATCCCCCCATTGCCCCAGGTACATTAGATAGATTGTGAGCCCACCGGGACAGACAGGGAAAAATGCTTGAGTACCTGAATAAATTAATGAAAACCGTTCTGAGCTCCCTTGGGAGAATGGTATAGAAAACTAACTAAATAAATAAATCTGTGTGTTTATGAAAAACAAGATATTCAGGATCGGGGATGAGAAAGTGATGCTCGAAATGGGGGTGGATATTTGTCCATTCAGACTGATTCACCAAAGCCTCATCCACTTTGGAAACAGACAAATTCTGCCTCATATCTCTCTGTTGTAAAGATTCTTCAACAGCCGCTTGAACTTTCCTAGCTTCATTGTGTAGTCTGCTGAATCAGCCCAAAGGAAAAAGAAAAATCAATAGAATATCTATCTTCATGATTCTCGGCTTTGTCAGCTGAAATTTGAAGCTCTTAATCAGATACAGGGAACTCTGAAGAATTAAAGAGCAGCATCAAGGTGAGCGAGGCTGCAACTCCAGCTTCTCCTTCAGATTTAGAGCCAGATAAGGACCACACCGAAGAAGAAATTTGTTGCATCGTTTATAGAAACTTTGTACATAGTTCAGGTGGGGAGCCCATGCTGGTTGAGAACCTGCCACTCTTAAATTCACGGGCTTGAACTCCAGGACAATCCTGCTTCACTAGGAAATGACAAATGGAGAATTGGTGACTTTTCCCGAATTGAAATGGGAAAAAAATATTTTCTGTTACATAACATAAGAAAATAAGAAATGCCTCTGCTGGGTCAGACCCGAGGTCCATCGTGCCCAGCAGTCCGCTCACGCGGCGGCCCAACAGGTCCAGGACCTGTGCAGTAATCTTCTATCTATACCCCTCTATCCCCATTTCCAGTAGGAATTTGTCCAATCCTTTCTTGAACCCCAGTACCGTACTCTGCCTTATAACGTCCTCTGGAAGCGCATTCCAGGTGTCCACCACACGTTGGGTAAAGAAGAACTTCCTAGCATTTGTTTTGAATCTGTCCCCTTTCAACTTTTCCGAATGCCCTCTTGTTCTTTTATTTTTTGAAAGTTTGACGAATCTGTCCCTCTCTACTCTCTCTATGCCCTTCATGATCTTGTAAGTCTCTATCATATCCCCTCTAAGTCTCCTCTTCTCCAGGGAAAAGAGACCCAGCTTCTCCAATCTCTCAGAATATGACAGGTTTTCCATACCTATTATCAGACATGTTGCTTTCCTTTGAACCCTCTCAACTAACGCCATATCCTTCTTAAGATACGGCGACCAATATTGGACGCAGTACTCCATTAGCCTTCTAATTCTATAAACGGAATGCAAATGCATGCAGAGTTATAGACTAGTACCACTAATGCATGCAACTTTATTACTTAATTGGGTCTTAATTGGTGCATAATTGGTGATAACTATCGATAATTAGCCTTAACTAACACTAATTGGCACTAGTTTACATTTAAATGTATGTTACATTTTTATGTATGTTTATTTGGAAACCGCTGTGATTTACACATATGAGTTCTGACCCAGTTCTATAAAGTGTGCATGTAAATTCCCATGTTCACAGGGGCATTCACATGGGAGAGGCATGTGTTGCTCATGGGCATTCTGGCTCTTCTAGCATGCATTTTATAGAACACAGTAAACCCCCGAAGTTCGCGGGGGTTGCGTTCCAGGAGCACCCACAAACTTCGAAAAACTGCGATTATTGGATGCAGTTTAGAAGCAGGGATCAGAGGCGGGAGAGGGCTGCAGGGGCAGCGGCTCGCCACGTGGCAGCTTTTTTTTTTTCTGCATGGATCTCGCCGGAGGTGCCGAGTGCTTCTGCCCGTCTGCAGTGGGCTGCCGATCTGCTCTGCCTCCTGCCGTCTTGGGCTTTCGGGACTTTTTTTTAAAGAGGCTCCGAGTGGAAATAATTATGACCGGGGAGACTTGGAAAAACCCGCGAATGACTGAGTTATGCACATAAGGACCGCGTTTAGGCATGTGATTTACATCTGCCATAGACATGACATATAGATACTGATTTACATCAGTATTCAGTGATGGCAATTATACATGAATTTGCATTCAGTGCTCAAACTTTATTTATTTATTTATTCAGTTATCTATACCGTTCTCCCAGGGGAGCTCAGAACGGTTTACATGCATTTATTCAGGTACTCAAGCAGTTTTCCCTCTCTGTGCCGGCGGGCTCACAATCTATCTGGGGCAATGGGGATTAAGTGACTTGCCCAGGGTCACAAGGAGCAGCATAGGCTTGAACCCACAACCTCAGGGTATTGAGGCTGTAGCTTTAACCACTGCGCCACACTCTCGGTGACCCTTCTTGAATTGATCCCTAAAAGTCTGAATCCCCGAACACGTCTCTCTGTCACATCCAGCCAGGAAGGAAAGAGGAAGTGATGTCAGCAAGGCAGGAGGCGGCAAAGAGAAGCCTGCAAAGTTGCAGCAGACGATGAATATGAATCGCTATGGCCACCGGTAACACATTATTCCCAAAACCCGAAAAATTCTAAAATCTGAAATGGCCCTGGTCCTGAGAATTTTAGATAAATGATCTTGTACCTGTACTTGAAAAAGTTTGAAAAAAAAAATTAATAGCATTTAAACAAGTCTAAAATATCAGGCACATCTACCGTAAATATAGCTGTCAAATCAGCTAATTAACAGTTTTATTGGAAATAGAACACACATGCATTTTTAACACTGTCTTAGATCATTAAGCTGTTATTTGCATTTCAAATTGCACTGTACAACAGATGTGGAGGCTCTGATGGAAAGTGATATTAATCTTGCCTGTGCCAAACCGCAGATTGTTCAGTGTAACAGATCTAAAAACAAGCTTTTCACTCCACTAAAGGAGACTAGAAAGAGAAGAAATATTTATTACAATTTTATTTTATTTATTTAAATGTGTACATAAATTAAACCTAAGTGGTTCACATTGTACTTACATAATCTGAATCACAATACAAAAATAAATAACATTCACGTCCTATACAATCTTCCAAAATATATATAATACAAAAGATTTCATAAAAAGCTTCTGTAAATAAAGTTGTTATTAACACACTATTGAATTTCTTAATGTCAGAAAATACTCTAATGGCCTCTTTTACAAAGCCATGCTAGTGGCTGCGCTGCGCTAACGGCTCCGAAGCCCATAGAGATTTAAAGAGCTTCGGGGCTGTTGCCGCACGGCTTTGTAAAAGAGGCCGTAAGTGATCCTGTCAAACTATTTATTGTATTATACTGTTCTCCCAGGAGAGCTCAGAATTGTTTACATAAATTTATTCAGGTACTCAAGCATTTTTCCCTGTCTGTCCTGGTGGGCTCACAATCTATCTCAGGGATGGGCAACTCCGGTCCTCAAGGGCCGGAATCCAGTCGGGATTTCAGGATTTCCCCAATGAATATGCATGAGATCTATTTGCATGCACTGCTTTCAATGCATATTCATTGGGGAAATCCTGAAAACCCGACTGGATTCCGGACCTTGAGGAAAGGAGTTGCCCACCCCTGATCTATCTAATGTACCTGGAGCAATGGGGGGATTGGGTGGCTTGCCCAGGGTCACAGGGAGCAGTATGGGTTTGAACTCACAACCCCAAGGTGCTAAGGCTATAGCTTTAACCACGGCACCACGCTCTCCTCCTCCAAAGAAGTACTCCTGCCACAGAAATCATCGAAGCCCTTATTTTTGCACAGTGAACACTACTAAGAGCATCACTAACCAGTCTTAGGCCCTGTTTTACGAAGGTGCGCTAACCAATTAGCGCGCGCTAATTGGTTAGCGCACCTTAGTAAAACAGGGGATTAGTGTCCCCTCAAACCTTAAAGATCTGCACGGTTGGCACACTTTCAGCACCTGAGTCGAATACCAAGGTATTGCATAGTTTAAAACTTTAAAGATCAACATCAAAACTTTATACACAATCCGTTATTTGACAGGGAGCCAATGGAGCTTTTTCGATAATGGTGTCACATGATCAAATCTGCTTCTTCCACAAATAAGTCTTGCCGCTGCATTTTGAACAGTTTGTAGCGCTTTACGTACAAGGAATGTAGCAGGAAACACATTACACAGAGATTCACTGTATAAACAGGAGCCTCAGAATGAATCACCATCTTACTCTCCAAAGGCTTGATGCTGAAACTATAACAGCTGGACAATATATGAGTATTGAATAGATAAGAACCCACAATGACTTAAAGGTCCTTTTACTAAGGCGCGCTAGTGCGTCTTAGCGCATGCTAAATGCTAATGCTTGCTAACACGTCCATAAGATATAATGGACGCGTTAGCACGTGTTTAGTATTTAGCGTGCACTATGACGCACTAGCGCACCTTAGTAAAAGGACTCCTTAATCTTTACCTAGGTTCTGATGCCCAAACCAAGGCTGCTTCCAAAAATGGCCAGAAGTTAGTTAAGGCTATGGTCTTGTACAGTTTATGCTGCTACTGGTAGAAATGATTAATCTGCAATTCTAGTGTGCTTTCAACTATTGATCTGGGATTCATTTGAATTATCGCCGTCCAGTCTAGTTATTATTCACAAATTATGACAGGCTGCACAATTCTGAGTTTCTGTGCTGCAGAATGATTTCCAGCAGCCCAAATGCTAAATTGTTCTGGTTAGATTATCATATTCCTGTCTTCGGGAGAGCCTCAGGAAGGCTACCTTGAGTCTCAGCATACTCACCAGGATTTTAATATTCTCTGGGAGACTAATAATCAGAAGATTTGTCTAGGTGATTGCAGTTTTCCCCCTTTCAGCGTTTAATTTTTGTCCAGACATCCTGTTGGATATCTTGATAGGGATCCGAGCACATTTGTCCTTTTATCAAATCCTTCTGGTCTGCCATCCTATTATTTTGGGGTTATTTATAGGGCAATCCTGTGGTGGGCTCTCCAAAGGGAGTAATTTTTGGTAAAGCAGCAGCTTGTGGGGTTTTTGGCCAAAGGAAATGTCTTTTATTTCAAAAAGCGTGTATGATTGGGCATAAATGTATTATGCAATTTTGGTAGAAGATGCACATACTGCTGGCATCTTGACTTCAATAGAGAAACAATTTTTGATCAACCATCATCCAACCATACCAGCCATCTACATTTTACCAAAAATTCATAAGTCTCTTATTGATCCTCCAGGAAGACCTATTATTTCGGGTAAAAATTCTGTTTTAGAACCACTGTCAGACTGTAGAACAGAGCTTGCAGGAATGGGGCAGGGACAGGAAAAGAACTCATGGGGACGGGACGGGAAAATGAGTTCCTGTGGGGACAGGGAAAAATTTGTCCCCCGTGTCATTCTCTAGTTTCTACCAAGGTCCAGAGCACTTAATGCTCCGATACTCATAGAATTCCTATGAGCATTGGAGCAGTGTCAAAGCATTTAGCACTCCAGGCTGCAGTAGAAACCTCTTCCACAGCTGGGGGGGGAGGGGGAAAAAGATAGTTACTAGTAACTGGACTTAACAGTAAAATAGCACATCTTAATGATGGCCTATATTTAAAAAACTTCTTTCCTCAGACAGTATGAAAACTGGTTATCAGCTAACTTTAACTGGGTATATTTGTCGGGCAGACATTTCTGGTTATATTATTTGAATGCACAGAACAAAGGTGGAATTGTCCCAATCAGAATGGTGCACAAAAAAGTGTCTTTCAACTCATCTGATAAATCCAAATGCCTTTAATCGTCCAAAATTCATAAAATGACTCTACGACTCGACATGCACATGTTTCGGCCCAAAAGGCCTGCCTCAAGAGTCTTATGAGTCTTCAGCTTTGTAAAAAGGTGCACAACCTCATTATCACAGTGACAACAGCAGCGTTGCAGCGTTTGTCACCGTGATATGGCTTTCCAAAGCAACATTTAATGAGGTTGTGCACCTTTTTACAAAGCTGAAGACTCCTAAGACTCCTGAGGCAGGCCGTTTGGGCCGAAACATGTGCATGTCGAGTCGTAGAGTCATTTTATGAATTTTGGATGATTAAAGGCATTTGGATTTATCAGATGAGTTGAAAGACACTTTTTTGTGCACCATTCTGATTGGGACAATTCCACCTTTGTTCTGTGCTTTTGAGGTTGTGGTTTTGTTTCCCCTGTTTTATCCTTATATTATTTGAATAGTCAGTTAAAAACCGACCAAATAATATCTTCAGTTAATTTTAAACGGATATCCTGCTGTTAACGATTGGCCCTTGGATTGCCTTTTGGAAATCAACTGTGGCAATAGTAACAAGGGCTCTGCAGTGCAGTTTTGACATTGTAAATGTGGTTCCAAGCTGTAAGTTCCTCAGCCATTAGGATAGGAAAAGTTTGGGTCACAGGAAAACTTTTTCTAGAAGTTCTAGGTGTTTCACAAAATATTTTGTAGGGTTGATATCCAAAGAGGATTAACAGGGCATGTAAAGTGGCATCAGCTGTGAATAGATTGGCTAAGATGTATTTATTCTATACTTATTAGGCTTTATTTAACCATCTTTATGAAGAGATTTGCCAAAGTTGTGGGACAATAAGAAGCTAGCAACTTGAATTAAGATTTAGGGGGTCCTTTTACTAAGGTGCGCTAGCGTTTATAGCGCACGCAGGATATTACCGCGCGCTACACCACACGCTATGCAGCTAGAACTAACACCAGCTCAATGCTGGTGTTATCATCTAGCACATGCGGCAGTGCGGCGTGCGCTATTCCGCGCGTTAATGCCCTAAAGCGACGTCGTAAAAGGAGCCCTAAGGCATGCTAACCGATTTTAGCGTGCGCCATAGATTAGAGTGTGCTAAATACTAATGTGCCTATTATATTCTATGGGCGCCTTAGCATTTAGCGCATGCTAAATCAGTTAGCGCGCACTAAATCAGTTAGCGCGCCTTAGTATAAGGACCCCTTATTTATTTAATTAATTAAAAAATTTATAGACCATCTAAAATCTATGCAGTTTACAAAACAACACACACACAAAAAAAAAATAATAATAATAATGGAACATATACTCATGGAGGGGCATTTTCAAAACATACATCTAAGTCCAATTTGGACTTATGACGCTGCACGTCCAAAGTCAGCAGTAGGAAAATGCCCATTTTCGAAAGGCAAACCACCAAGGGCTCCTTTTACTAAGGTGCGCTAGCATATTTAGCGCACACAAGATATTACCACACGCTATGCAGCTAGACCTAATGCCAGTTCAATGCTGGCGTTAGTGTCTAGCACGTGCGGCAATATAGCACACATTATTCCGCTTGTTAATGCCCTAATGCAACTTCGTAAAAGGAGCCCCAAATGTCTAAAAATATATATTTTTTGAAAATCCTCTATCTGGATGTCCAGGCCGTTGGGATTCCCAGACCATCAGGACGTCTATCTTTATACCACATTTTTGAACAAAATTTTGTCCAAGTCCCAAACAGCCAGAGCAAGACCATTCGGATGTAGGAGGGGCCAGTCCTGTAATGGACTGGCCACCCAAACATGGCAACAAAACCATGGGGCACCTTAGAGGGCACTCTGTGAACTTCACAAAAAGGGTGCCAGATAAACATCTCACCAGAACTCCCTTATAGGTTATGGTGAATAGGGTTTTGGGTGGGCTCATATTTTCTACTATAAATGCAGTGGTTAGAGTGGCTTGTGGGCCTGGGCCCTCCTTTCTATGGCTCACTAGGCTACTTAAGACACTTGTGTGCAGCTCTGCTAGGATGCCCCATACCAGATGCTGCTGTTTTAGAGACAGGAATGCACCTTTTTGTTCTCATTTTAGTGTGGTGAAAGGGGGCCAGTGAGCACGGGGGGTGTGTGGGGGTATCTTATCTTGATGTGTGCAGTGATCATCTGATCAGTTTGGACACCTTTGTGACACTTAGGGCTCCTTTTACTAAGGTGCGCTAGCGTTTTTAGCGCACGCACAAGATTAGCGCGTGCTAGCCGAAAAATTACTGCCTGCTTAAAAGGAGGTGGTAGCGGCTAGCCTGCGCGGCATTTTAGTGTGCGCTAAGCGTGCGCTTAAACCGCTAGCGCGCCTTTGTAAAAGGAGCCCTTAGACCCTTCTAAAATAGATCTAGTTCCAAACGTATAAGTTCTGTCCAGGATGTCTTGAAAAATGTTTGATTATCGCTGCAAGACATCCACGTCTAACCCACCCCCGACCCTGCCCAAAGCATGCTCTGAACGTACAGAGGCTGGAATACCTTGCTAGACGTACAAAAAAAGATTATTTTTAATTATCGGCTCTTGGACGTCCTGGCAATTAGGATGTCCATATGCTGATTAAGAAGGCTCTTTGGATATTTATGTTATTTGTTTATGGGCCCCATAGACTCTCCTGCATCCTCCATGATGAATATGCTCATTTCATTCAGATAAATGCATTGTCCTATAACTAAATCTTCATGAGTATTTAAAAGTATCACAAAAATATATAACTATATGTTTGTTCACATAAACTGTGGGGGTCTTTTTATTAAGGCATACTAGCCGATTTAACGCACGCTAAATGATGTGGACGCGTTAGCATTTAGCACACAATAAATCGGCTAGCACGCCTTAGTAAAAGACCTCCTGTGTTTTCAAAAGTTTCTTAAAAGTATCCCAGGGTTTACGTAATCGTAACTGGCCTGTCAATGAAGTCCAAAATTTTACCCCTACTATTGAAAACATAGAATTCCTGACCCTGGCATGAATCACATTTCTCTCTTTCAGTAGTGACAACCTCAGATCCTGTGCAGTTCTTGGACAATGCAACTCCATCAAATCTCAAAAACATCCAGGGGTTGTACGATACGAAACCTGCAGCACTTTATATTGGACTCTCTGTTGTACAGGAAGCCAATGTAACTGCTTAAGAATTGGCAAAATATGGGCCATCCGTGAAGCACCCGCAATCAATCTTGCAGCAGAGTTCATCAAACTTGCAATGTCCTACTTTTCATTTTCACCATCCCCAAATAAAGTGCAGGTGCAGGTATATATTAGTACTATCTTACAGTAAAAAAAAAAAAAAGGCCAGCAACAATTTTTTCCCAAAACAGACTAGATGGCTTTATATAGCTTAAGACAACCTCATGTGAAGCGGCAAAATAAGAGCTAAGGTGGTAAGAGATACAATTAATCAGCAGCCAGCTAATAAGATACTACTGCAATGGAGACTTAGATGATTTGGTCATCTACAAAGAATGGATGTACAGAGGGCCGAATTTTCCTATAGGCTAACTAGGCTTCAGCCTAGGGCCCCAAAATCAAGAGGGGCCTACATTCAAATTGTTAGCAAAATTAAAATTACACTATTCTAAAAACAGTGAACACTAAAACACTGAACCGAAAATAAGGAGAAATTCTACGCTTCGGGATCAGAACCGGCTCCGGCCAAAACGGGGCGCCGACTCGGCTTCTCCCTTTCTTTTTCTCGCCCTGGGAGGAGGATCGGGGAGGGAAAGACGTCAATCAGGAAACAGCTGGGCAAAGCCCAGCCTCGCGGGGAGAAAGGCAAAACATGGATCTGTCAGGACAGGGCGGCCCAGACTAGCATCGGGTGGGGGGGTTTCAGTGGAAGGGGGATGGGAGGCAGGCAGACTGGCATCAGAGGGGAGGTGGGGGGGTTTAATGGAAGGCAGGCAGGCAGGATGGCATGGGGGGGTATTCAATGGAAGGGGGATTGGAGGCAGGCGGGGATCGGAGGGGGTGTGAGGTGAGGAAGGACGCACTGGGGGCACTATGGACATAGGAAGGGGCAATGTTGTGTGTTATGTTTGATTAGTTATTGTTATAAGTACTATATATGGTGCTGAGAATAAATGTCCAAATAAGTGTTCTCGCCTTTTTTTTATTTATTATCCGTGTCACATTTTTTTATAAAGGTTAGTACCAATAACAACATGTTTCATTTAACATATTGATATATATCACAGTAATGAAGTATTTTATTATCTCTCATGTATTTTACAAACTTAAAAATGGGAGGTGAAAGGGCCTCATAAGTGGAATAGCCTAGGGCCTCTTTTCATCTAAATCCGGCCCTGGATGTACAGCACATACCATGGCAAGCCATGAACTGGAAACCAGAAGAGAAAAGAGGTCCAGGAAGCCAAGACAGATGTGGGGTCAAACAGTTGAAAAAGACTTCACCGAGATGGCTATCAGTTGGTCAGAAGCAATTGAAGAAACACAAAGCCAACGAGGGTGGAAGATGTGCCTATCCGTCTTAGTCACAAACTTGCTCAGGAAAATACAATAATAATATTTTAAAGAATTATTACCTAGAAAGGAAACCTCCGAATATACGGTATCCCCATAAAACATTTTGCAAAACCTTAACATAAGAATAGCCTTACTGGGTCAGACCAATGTTCAAGCTAACCCTGTAGCCTGTCTTTACGGTGACCAATTCAGGTCACAAGTACCTGGCCAAAAAAAAAAAATAGTAGCAACATTCCAGAACTGAGATTGTGATGTCATAATGCCTCATTCTTCCAATGCCTAAGAGCCAACCTCATCAATGATGTCATAATGGCTTGATTGTCCTTTACTTGGCTTACATAAGAACACGACGGGCTACACCTAACCAGAAGAGGGAAGAATGTCCTTGGACACCGCCTAGCCCGCCTACTCCACAGGGCTTTAAACTAGGTAAGTCGGGGGAGGGTACAGGCACAAACAACATACCAGGCGAACTAAAATGCCAATACATTTATGAGGCTGAGGAAAGTAGACACCAAAATTCTGGGTCAGGGGTGAGTGCACACACTTTTGAGTCGGGAGTAGGGTCACATCATATTTATGGGTCACATTGTAATTCCGGGTCTAGGGGGAGTACACACTGTAGTTCTGGGTATATGGGGAGTACACATTGTGGTTCTGAGCCTCAGGAAAGCACAAATAACACAAACAATGCTAAAGGTGTTCAAATAGCTCAAACAGGAATATCCCCACTGAGACATAACAAAAATATAACATGGAGGGCTATGTACGTCAACGCACACAGTTTAGGAAACAAGATCCTGGAATTGGAAACAGAAATAAGGAATGCCGACCTGGATGTGGTGGCGATATCCGAAACCTGGCTCACAGACTCCCACGGGTGGGACATGGTCATACCGGGTTACAACTTGCTTCGCCGGGACAGAGAGGGTAGGAAGGGAGGGGGTGTAGCATTATATACTAAAGATGACATTAAGGTCACGAGAATCTCAGATGTCCAGTATACTGGGGAATCCCTTTGGGTTAATTTGGCCAGAGGGAAAGACAAATGCTTGTATCTTGGCGTAATTTACAGACCCCCAAGACAACAGGATGACCTGGATATGGAAATAATCGAAGATATAGAAAATATCACCTTGCGTGGGGACACAGTATTGCTAGGTGACTTCAACATGCCTGATGTGGATTGGGTTACACTTACCTCTGCTTCCGGCAGCAGCAGGAGGCTATTAAACTCTATGAAAGGAACAAGCCTCAGGCAACTGGTGTTGGAACCGACAAGGGATCAGGCAATACTGGACCTGATACTTACCAATGGAGAAAGTGTCACAGAGGTCTCGGTGGGCGACACATTGGCCTCCAGTGACCACAACATGGTATGGTTCAATATCAGGAAAGGTTTCACTAAATCTACTACACTAACCAAAGTCCTCAAATTCAAGGACACAAATTTCAAAGAAATGGGAGACTTCGTTCACCAGGCGCTACAAAGCCAAGAAGAAACCGATAACGTGGAAGACATGTGGTCGACTTTGAAAGCAACCATACAAGAAGCAACAAACCGCTATGTAAAATCAGTAAGTAAACGGCGAAGGAACAATAAGCCACAGTGGTTTACTGCGGAGATCTCAGACCTGATCAAGGAGAAGAAAAAAGCATTCATCTCTTACAAACAATCAGGGAAGCAGGACTCTAGAGCAGACTACCTGGCCAAATCAAAAGCCGTCAAAACAGCAGTCAGGGAGGCTAAATTCCTCATGGAGGAGTCTCTAGCAAAGAACATCCAGAAGGGAGATAAATCCTTCTTCAGGTATATCAGTGATAGAAGAAAAAACTCAGGCGGGATTGTACGTCTTAGGAAACCAGACGGAGACTATGTGGAAAAGGATTCGGAAAAAGCCCAACTATTAAATGAATACTTCTGCTCAGTCTTCACCCGAGAAGCACCAGGGCTCGGCCCTCAGCTACAGACAAGGGTTGGCTCAGTTGACCCGTTTAGTAACTTTGAGTTTACGCCCAGCAGTGTCTACGGTGAGCTGTCAAAGCTCAAGGTTAACAAAGCAATGGGGCCGGACAACCTGCACCCCAGGGTGCTTAGGGAGCTGAGTGATGTCTTGGCGGAGCCACTGTCCGCGCTCTTCAACCTCTCCCTTAGTACAGGCAGCGTCCCGTTGGACTGGAGGACGGCTAACGTCATTCCACTCCACAAGAAAGGCTCAAAGATGGAGACAGCAAACTACAGACCAGTGAGTCTAACATCGATAGTGAGCAAACTAATGGAAACTCTAATCAAACACCAATTAGATAAGATCCTGGATGAGGAGAATCTACGGGATCCCCGACAACATGGATTTACTAAGGGGAGATCCTGCCAATCCAACCTGATCAGCTTCTTTGACTGGGTAACGGGGAAGCTGGATATAGGGGAGTCCCTGGACATCGTGTACCTGGACTTTAGCAAAGCATTCGATAGTGTACCACACCGCAGGTTACTGAGCAAGATGAGTTCTATAGGATTAGGTAACACATTGACGAAATGGGTTGGGAGCTGGCTTGGAGGTAGGCTCCAAAGGGTGGTGGTGAACGGCACCCCCTTCGAAATGACGGAGGTGATTAGTGGAGTACCACAGGGCTCAGTCTTGGGCCCAATCCTATTCAACATCTTTATAAGAGACTTGGCAGAAGGGCTTCGAGGTAAAATAACATTATTCGTCGATGACGCCAAACTGAGTAATGTAGTGGGCAAATGCACAACAGACGAAGATTCAGTGCCCGACAACATGATGCACGACCTACTCCTACTGGAGCGATGGTCTAGGACATGGCAACTCAACTTCAATGCCAAAAAATGCAAAGTTATGCACCTGGGCAGCCAGAATCCATGCAAGTCTTATACCCTTAATGGCGAGATCCTAGCAAAAACGGTAGCAGAACAAGACTTGGGGGTAATCGTCAGTGAGGACATGAAGTCTGCCAATCAAGTGGAGCAGGCTTCGTCCAAGGCAAGACAAATCATGGGCTGCATACGAAGGGGTTTCGTCAGTCGTAAGGCGGAAGTCATTATGCCATTGTATAGATCCATGGTGAGGCCCCACCTGGAATACTGTGTGCAATTCTGGAGGCCGCATTATCGCAAGGATGTGCTGAGACTGGAGTCGGTGCAAAGAATGGCCACCCGGATGGTCTCGGGACTCAAGGATCTACCATACGAAAAACGGCTTGACAAATTACAGCTATACTCGCTCGAGGAGCGCAGAGAGAGGGGGGACATGATCGAGACATTCAAGTATCTTACGGGCCGCATCGAGGCGGAGGAAGATATCTTCTTTTTCAAGGGTCCCATGACAACAAGAGGGCATCCGTTGAAAATCAGGGGCGGGAAACTACGAGGTGACACCAGGAAATTCTTTTTCACTGAAAGAGTGGTTGATCGCTGGAATAGTCTTCCACTACAGGTGATTGAGGCCAGCAGCGTGCCTGATTTTAAGGCCAAATGGGAACGGCACATGGGATCTATTCACAGGGCAAAGGTAGGGGAGGGACATTAAGGTGGGCAGACTAGATGGGCCGTGGGCCCTTATCTGCCGTCTATTTCTATGTTTCTATGTTTCTATAAGAATAGCCTTACTGGGTCAGACCAATGGTCATGCTAACCCTGTAGCCTGTCTTCATGGTGACCAATCCAGGTCACTAGTACTTGGAAAAAACCCAAATAGCAACAACATTCCATTTTCCTGATCCCAGACAAGCAGTGACTTCCCCCATGTCTGTCTCAATAGTAGACTATGGACTTTTCCTCTAGGAACTTGTTCAAACCTTTTTTAAAATCAGGATTTAAGAAACAAACACCCCCTTTAATCGAACCACAGTAGAGCTCTTCACCATGAGCCGACGAGATAAATGTACTGACACTCATTCGATTCCTATGTGTGTCAGAGCATTTACCTCACCGGCCCACGGTAAAAAAAAAAACATTACCAGAGTTTGATAAAAGGGGGCAAAAATCTTCAGAACTTTGGTTATTTTTCTCTTTCGTTTATTCTTCATCTTTGGGCTCCTTTTACTAAGCTGCGCACGCTAGACGTTAATGCCACCATTGAGCTGGTGTTAGTTCTTGGCGCATAGCGTGGGATTAGCGTGTGCGGCAATGTAGCGTGTGCTAAAATCACTAACGCACCTTAGTAAAAGGAGCCCTTATTGTCATCAACTATCTAATACGACCAGTTCCTACCTAAACCCTACCTACCCACTCTACACCCTTAATATACTCTAATATGCTTCTAACCACCCAACTAATGCTAAAATGCCTCTATTTACCCAACACTTACCACCTTAAGATCCCGACAACTCTTTGGTAATTCTTATGTAACTCTTATGACATCTCTTATACTATTCCTGTAAACTTTTATGTACTCCGCCCTGAACCGCAAAGTATTGGCGGAATAGAAATCACTAATGTAATGTAATGTAATTATTATTGTATTAACCGTGATTTTCCTGCTCTCTTGTTTCTACTCTTTTATAGATCAGCTCATGTTGGTGTCACCATTTGAAGTGAATTAACTGGCCCATTGCTGAAAAGGAGTGGCAGTTTGGGGAAATTTAAGAAAATTTGGGAATCTTTATGTAAATATGGTGATTACATGTTTGTGTTGTGCAAAACAGTGCGATGTTATGACAACAACCAGGACTAATTTTAAATGTATTTTATGATTTAGTGTTCTGATATTGTTTTTGTGTTAGTATATTGTACTGGTATTTAAAATCTCAATAAAATATTTATGTGGGGAAAAAAGAAATGAACATCACTTGTGCAGGGCTCCAGTGATATTTAGTGGCACTTTACTGGTTAGTGGCACTGAATATCACTACAGATCACTACAGATCGGTTATTTTGTGGGAAGGTCTGGGGGCAGCGTTGGCACTTATGTAGTTAATTGCTGATATTCAGCATTTAACTGGCAATGGCAGTACATTACATAATAGTGTGTAGATAGATACATATGCAAATTCTAATTGTATCCAATTAACATCAATAATTGGTTGTTAATGGCTTGTTAAGCTATTCAGTTGTGCTTTTCAGCAGTGCACCCGAATTTCAGCAACCAACTTTGGGTGCCATAAAGAGAATCTGGGGTTTGGGATTCCTTTTACTAAACTGTGAGAAAAAGTGGCCTTAGCTCACCCTTACGTGGGTCATTCCACACACTAAGGACATTTTAGTGCAGCAGGAAACTGGCTGAGTTTCTATTTTGCAAATTAATGGCCATGCGCTAATGCTGTCATTCGTGAATGGCTATTAACAAAATTTAGCATGGGAGTAGAGAATGACATGGGGACAAATTTTTCCCCATCCCCGCAGGAACTCAACTTCTCTGTCCTATCCCCGTGGGTTTGGTCACTGTCGCTGTCCCAACCTCATTCCTGTAAGCTCTGCCTTAACCACACAGGCCTCAAACACTTATGATTTTAAAGGGTTTGAGGCTTGTGCAGATGAGGACAGAGCTTAGGCACTGGTGGAATGAGGCATTATGACATCACAATCTGAGCTCTAGAATGTTGCTACTTATGATTTTAAAGTGTCTGAGACTTCTGCAGATGAGGACAGAGCTTTGGCATTGGTGGAATGAGGCATTATGACATCACAATCTGAGCTCTAGAATGTTGCTACTTATGATTTTAAAGTGTTTGAGGCTTGTACAGATGAGGACAGAGCTTGCAGGGATGGGGCAGAGACAGGAAAAGAATTTGCCAGGATGAGACAGGAAAATGAGTTCCCACGGTGACGGGGAAAAATTTGTCCCCGTGTCATTCTCTACATGGGAGCACTTACTTGCACCTATTTTGTCGATAGTGCTCACGTGCTAATCCTGCACTAAGCAGTTGGTGTGTAGTAATGTAGCTGCACTGATTAGTGCAGAAATGCCCACTCTCTGCCCCCAGACATGCCTCCTGTGTGGAAAAATAAAAATGATAGTGTTTGATTTGCATGTGCACAATTGAAGCTTGCCGCAGGATGCCTCAGTTCACCCTACTGTGCCATTAGCCCTTTAACGCTGCAGTAAGCATACACTAGCAAGGTGAGAGTGTGTTGAGTGGTTAAAGCTGAAGTCTCAGCACCCTCAGGTTGTGGGTTTAAACCCATGATGTTCCTTGTGACCCTGGGCAAGTCACTTACCCCCTGTTTTACTGAGGTGCGCTAACCAATTAGCGCACGCTAAACGCTAACGGGTCCATAGTCTAACATGCACGTATTAGCGTTTAGCGCACGCTAATCGGTTAGCGCACCTTCGTAAAACAGGGCCTTAATCCCCCAGGTATATTAGTTGGATTGTGAGCCCACCAGGATAGACAAGGAAAATTGTTTGAGTACCTAAATAAATTAAATGTAAGCCATTCTAAGCTCCTGGGAGAATGGTATAAAAAATTAAATAAATATTGCAGCTTAATAATAACAGGAGCCCTTTAATTGCAGTGCCCTCAAAAGACAGTATTAATTTACTCGAATAGGAAATTATAAAAATTAATTTATTTTAGCCACATTGCCACGTATTTTTGGTGCAATGCCTTTGATTCCATTTTCAGATCCTTCAGAAATAATCTTAGTCATTAAATAATGATTCAGGCCTAACTGGTACATCAGTTAGTTTACCTACACATTGCAAACAACTCCTTGGGGACCTTAAAAGGTCGTTCAGTTCGATTGGCTAATTTCAGGCTTACAGCTGCGTGAAACAGTTCCTGTGGCCAGAAATTAGATCTGAACTGATCCTGATGTTGTTTTAAAACGGATTTGATTTTTAGAAATTTGCTTGGCCAATTGGAACACCTTCTTAAAGGTAATCCAAAGTTATCATTTGCTGCTCTGCATAGAATTAGATTAAAGGTCACACTGGATTATATAAATAATGCATATTGCCAGCGAAGACAATTCTTTTAAATTATGTGAGCTTCTATTTCACAAAACTGGACTGTCGTTAATATTTAGTTCCTGCTGTAAATTATCCCTTGTCATTTGACATTTTGAATGTTCCATTCTAATTGCATCTGCCTTGTTTAATCAAGTCTCTGTGCTGTACTGGAAAAGGGCAGAAAGATTGCTAACACCATAAGTTGTTGCTGCATTGTAGTATACCATATATCCTGATGGGTAAAGCATTCTTCTGTCAAAACATGGTATGGCATCCCTGAGGCACCAAATCACTAGCGGGTCCTTTTACTAAGCTACAGTATGCACTAATATGTGCTCACTTCAACCAAATAGGGCTTACTGCGGGGCACGCTCAGGCATCCCATGGTAGGGTTACCAGACGTCTGGGAAAACCCGGACATGCCCTCTTTTTACAGAACTGTCTGAGTGCCCATGCAGACTTTCCAAAACCGGGTAGTTTGGCCGAGTTTTGGAAAGCCCCGACCTCCAGCCGCGTCTGGAGGGCCTCTGAGCATGTGTGGATGATGTCACACGCCCTCCAGATGCAGCCCGGAGGTGGGAGAAGAAAGATGAGGCCTTTGTGGGGGCTCCAAGTTAATTTAAATAACTTATTTTTACCCAAAATTTCTGAGTTCATTTTCTCATATTTGTAGCATAAACATAAAGATTCCCACCAAAAGGAGAAATGGTTACCAAAAACTGGAAAAATTGGGATCGGCTTTTAAAGAAAAATTTTATCACCCAACAGTGCTCTAAATCTAGCATTTTCTTATGAGGACTCTTCTGACGTCCTGTCTCATGAAATGTTGGACATGCACTGATACCAAAGGCATACAACCTTAGATAGAATTAGTATTTATCCCGTTTAGGACCTCAGCAGTGCAGACTGTGAGAAGGTTTCATTCACAGAATTAATTTGCACTAAAGTCTTCATCGGTCTTGTTTTTTATAAATAATTTTTCTATTTTATATAAATATTTTACTCCTCAAATAATTTAAGATAAATCAAATACTCATCTCTTTAATAAAGCATAGCAGGGGTTGTTCATCAACATAGGCTATGTTTCGCCCAGGGGGCTTTATCAAGGTATTTCCCCTTTGTTACGCCGGTTCCATGAATACTGCCGTTTTTAATCATGCACTGAGCCACACATCTGTGCATGAGTAACCTTCAGACATGTCATAACATGTACAAACTTGTTTCAACATGTTTGCTACTTTCTTTAATTCTCAGGTAGATAAATTATTGAACACCCCTCGCAGCAGAGGGAAGCAGAAGGGCTCTCTCCACAGGCCACACAGTTAATCCGACCCTTGAACTTTTGAGGATACCAGATAGGTTGCTGATCCAACCAACACCATTTCAGGCATTTCAGTTCAGGTACAGACACAGGATTTGGGGTTCCAAACAAAGTTATAAATACGACTGAGAGAATGGTAGGCTTTGTTGGGGAGCCCAAGTCCAGCTTCTATTTTTCCTGATGCTTTAAAAACCTTTTAACTTCTTTAGAAGCAGCGGTAACTTCTTTTATCACCTTATTTTTCCGACACGTCTGGAGTTGTCACATTTTATTTTCTTTCCGCAACCCTGAGGAAACTGGCCCAGAGATCATTATTTTTCTTCAGTTCATACTATTCTGCAGTGTAACAGTTTTTTTCCACAAGGTCAGTGTAGAAACACATGCAGAGTGAGCTGGAAATAACTCTCTCACTAAGAGCAGGCATGAAAATAGATGAAAACAGTTTAATCAAGTCTACAATATGCTTTTTACGCATTTACTACAATGGGAACAAGGTGAGCAAATGAAAGATGCACTTTTACATTTGATGGTTTGGGTTTTTTTATTTTCTTAAGGCGATTGAATTACTAACACTTCTGTTACGATGTGCGAATGAAGAATATTCATAGCAGAAGCCTTGATACGTATTTGCTGCCACAGAAATGTCTCCTTTTTGATCATTCAGTTCCCTTTGTGCATGTCTCCATCTGTCTGTTGCCACCGTGTGCTCCTGCGGTAGAGTCTCTTTGGATGGGATTCAGTAAATGACGCTCATTATTTGATGCTGCAAAAAAACTGGCACTGAAAAGTATTTTATAAAGGGCATGCTGGGATGGGCGCTCTTTATAGAATATCTCGTCGTGCCAGGTACGAGGACTTTATACCAACTGAAACCAGGTGTAAATCCTAGCACTCAAACTGGGCGCATATCCCTGCTGTTATGTAATCTCCACTTTACTTTTTGAGCAGTTGTTTAGATCACTGGTTCTTAAACTTGTTCTGGGAGATCCCCAGTCAGTCGTGTTTTCAAGATATCCCTAATAAATATGCATAACTCAAATTCTTAAAACCAGCTATTAAATATTTAATGCAAGTATTATCTGAATCAATTCAATTTTAATCTTATTTCCCACAGTTCATTTCATTTCACTATGTTCTTTTACATAGTAACATAGTAGATGACGGCAGATAAAGACCCGAATGGTCCATCCAGTCTGCCCAACCTGATTCAATTAAAATTTTTTTTTTTTTTTTTTAATTTTTTTCTTCTTAGCTATTTCTGGGCAAGAATCCAAAGCTTTACCCGGTACTGTGCTTGGGTTCCAACTACCGAAATCTCTGTTAAGACTTACTCCAGCCCATCTACACCCTCCCAGCCATTGAAGCCCTCCCCTGCCCATCCTCCACCAAACGGCCATACACAGACACAGACCGTGCAAGTCTTACCAATACTTAATTTATTAATAAATATCAGAATAATTTAGTCAGTGAACCTAATCTCCATCACTCATATTCAGTTCCCAACTTTCACACACATACTACAGTCATTGGGATTACTTTTTATCCAAAACTGGATCTTGGTTAGTTCATGAGTTCATTAGTCCATGATCATCTAGTCAGATCATCTGCATGAGGCAAATTTGCATATAATAGAGGCAACAGACATGCAAATCTGCCTCATGCATATTTATTAGGTTATATCGAAAACCCGACTGGCTGGGATCACCAAGGATAGGTTTAAGAACCACTGGTCTAAATATTTGCCTCAGTAAGCTTTACACGCTTCTCAAAAGGACCAGTTTCAACTACCAGGCCTTAGACAGGTTAAACTTAACATTAACGCAAAAAAGGGCATTTTCAAATGTAGGACCAAATCTCTGGAATTATTTATTTGATTCTTTTTGTGATGGGTTATCCTATCTTGCCATCAGGAAATTGCTTGAAACAGCATCTTAAGGGAATGCCCCAACCTGCCCTTGTTTATCTCATCACTTGCTTGTGTTTGTAGAACTTCAGCAAACCACTTAGGCACTATTCTATACACGGGCATGTGTTTTTTTGTGTATCTGCCATTTCTGCCCCATTTCAGTGCCTTGCATCCATTAGAAGTTTCCAAGTTTCCAAGTTTATTAAATAGTTTGATTAATCGCCATATCAAAATTCAAGGCGATGTACAAAATAAAACACATAGTTATAAAACATAGGTAAAATATCATATAAATAAATACTGTTACAAACACAAATCACAATATTAAAATAAACATAGATTATTGGACATTAATTAGAAACAAAAGGAAAGTTCATTAATGGTTACAATGCATATTAAAAAAAAAAAAAAAAAAAGGGTAATAACATGGGGGGGGGGAAAATTACTAAAAAATATGATAATAAAAGATCTTTAATCGCTAAAAGCATCATTAAAAAGGAAACTTTTAAGCTTACTCTTAAATTTATCTAGATTCTTTTCTTCTCTTATATATGTTGGAAGAACACTTTTTGGGGCCTAACAATAGGCGCCATATATAGAATTCACCCGTTTTTATTTAGTCAAACATCCATCCCCACTACCCTCTCTCCCATTCCAGTCCTTTATCCTTATCCTTCCCTCTCATGTTTCCACTTGTCCCTCTACCTGCCCCCCCCCCCATACCAGAATTATTGGTACCACCCCTCCTACCTTTCCTTCTCATTACCACTATTGCCCCTCCACACATACACAGTTGTCAGCTCAACCAACTTCCTAAATTCTGAGCTTTATTTTGCCACTATAGCTGAAGAGTGTTATTTTTTTCTTGTAAATTGCCAATTTGCAGAATCGTAATGCTATGTTTAGACATTGTTTCAGATCATTGATTGAACCATGTCAATGAAAAGTATGGAATTTTTCAAGTGTGGAATTCTGAGCCATCATGAACTTCCTATTCCTGCAGAGGAAAACGTCAAAGGAAATCCATGAATGTATAATGCAAACACTGAGCGACAAATGCCCATCATACTCCACAGTGAAGAGGTGGTGTGCAAACTTTCAGCAGGAGATTTTGAGACCAAAGATTCAGCAAGATCTGGGAGGCCTCAAACGGTGAGGAATGCTGAAATTGTTGACTGTGTTCATGACCTGATTTTGGCAGATCAGTGAATATTAGCTAAAACAATTGCTCAGACTACAGATAATGTGTTGGGTATATAATCCACAAGCAGCTAGGTATGCAAAAGCTGTCAGCCAAATGGGTGCCCAAATGTTTGAATGCTGATGAGAAACGACATCGAGTGGACACGTCCAAGTTGATTTTACAGCATTTTAACAAGCTGGTGCCAACTTTTTGGAATGACTAGTTACTGTTGATGAAACACCACTACGATCCTGAGACAAAACAACAGTCCATGCAATGGCGACACTCAGGTTCTCCACGGCCAAGGAAATTAAAGACCCAAAAGTCAGCAGGAAAGGTCATGGTCACAGTGTTTTGGGATTAGGAAGATGAAGGGCCAAACAGTTAATGAAGAATACTACCTTAACTTTCTGTGCCAATTAAAGGAGGCATTGAAAGAAAAAAGGAGAGGGAATCTGTAGTAAGGAATTCTCTTTTTGCAAGACAATGCACCTGCTCACAAGGCTGGCAAAATAATGGATGTTTTGACGCAGCTGGGGTTTCAGTGCATAGACCATCTACCCTACTCACCATCTACCCTACTCCCTCCAACTGACTATTTTCAAAATGGCAGATTATGTTTAATGTGAGCAAGCGCAAAGTGATGCATGTGTGAAAGAGGAACCCGAACTATTGCTACGTGATACTGGGTTCTGTGTTAGGAGTCACCGCCCTGGAAAACAACCTAGGTGTCATTGTTGAGGATACGTTGAAACCATTAGCTCAATGTGCAGCGGCTGCTAAGAAAGCAAATAGAATGTTAGGAATTATCAGGAAAGGAATGGAAAACAAAGATGAAAATGTTATAACGCCATTGTATCGCTCTATGGTAGGACCGCACCTCAAATACTGTGTGCAATTCTGGTCATCCTATCTCAAAAAATGATATAGCAGAATTAGAAAAGGTACAGAGAAAGGCGACAAAAAGGATAAAAAGGATGGGACGGTTTCTCTATGAGGAAAGGCTAAAGCGGCTAGTGCTCTTCAGCTTGGAGAAGAGACAGCTCAGGTGTGATATTATAGAGGTCTATAAAATAATGAGTGGAGTGGAAAGGATAGATGTGAATTGCTTGTTCACTCTTTACAAAAATACTAGGACCAAGGGATATGTGATGAGGTTACTAAGTAGTAGATTGAAAACAAACCGGAAAAATATTTCTTCACACAATGTGTAATTAAACTCTGGAATTCGTTGCCGGACAATGTGGTGAAATCCGTTAGCTTAGCGGGGTTTAAAAAAAAGTTTGGATAATTTCCTAAAAGAGAAGTCCATAGGTCATTATTGAGATGGCTTGGGGAAATCCACTAAGATAAGCAGCATAGAATCTGATTTACTACATGGGATCTAGCTAAGTACTTGGGACCTGGGTTGGTCACTGTTGCAAACTGAATACTGGGCTCGATGGACCTTCGGTCTGTCCCAGTATGACAATTCTTATGTTCTTATGTTCTTATAGTTGAGCTGCTCATGGCTTCCTATTCCAAAGTATGAATTCTCTTTCTCTTGCATTTAAGTTATCAGGCTATATGATAGTATACTCCTAATGAAGTACTTCTGGAGTGGAAGAATTATATCTCATCCAAACAAATGTTTTTTAGAATAAGCAAGAAAATGGTAAGAACTGCAAGCAGATGTTTATTAAAAATATCCTTAGCAAAATATTCAAAATACTGTTTCTCAGCTGTACTTTGTGTAATTAATAATCTAAGAAAGCTACCCAGTCTCTGAAAGGAAGACCAATTAGCATGCTCATTGTTTGGAAAAGTCTATTAAAAAATGCATGATAACAGGCAGTGCTGTATAAAAATGCTTGAAATTAACATGAACAATGCTTTCCTTTAAAGATCTAGTTTTTGAGGTTACCTATGAGTTAGAGGCAATGTAACAGAACCCTGAAAGTCTGAAAGTTCAGTTTCCAGATCTCATACTTTCTTAATTAATTTTCTGGCACTAGACTTTTAATCATGATAGAGATTGAACATAGGCATTGAAGTACCAAATAGTAAATTACTACATTTAAAGAAGGGGAAGAGGTTTAGGACTCCAACAAAAATCTATTCTCATTGGAAAAGTGACAAAGCCACTCTGCAGTTTCCTTGTCCAACTCCTGTCTATCATAGTCAGGATCAAGTATTCAGCCATTGCAAAGCAAGGTTAAGGAAAAATCAAAGTCATGAAGCATTCAAACATTTTAAAATAATTGCCACCACATTCCTATTTACTAAAGTATATAACATAGCATAACCCAACTTAGTATATAGCATAGCATAACCCAATAAAGTATATAACATGCAGTCCCAACTTATGGCTCTGAATGGTTGACAAAATGAAATAAATCATAATATATGCTAAATTTAAAAAAAAAAAAAAAATTATAGATGATTATAAAACATATAAAGAGAGGCGTAGTCAGTAGAAGAAAGAAGGTGTTGATGCCCCTGTACAGGTCATTGGTGAGGCCCCACTTGGAGTATTGTGTTCAGTTTTGGAGACCGTATCTGGCGAAAGACGTAAGAAGACTTGAGGCGGTCCAGAGGAGGGCGACGAAAATGATAGGAGGCTTGCACCAGAAGACATATGAGGAGAGACTGGAAGCCCTGAATATGTATACCCTAGAGGAAAGGAGAGACAGGGGAGATATGATTCAGACGTTCAAATACTTAAAGGGTATTAACGTAGAACAAAATCTTTTCCAGAGAAAGGAAAATGGTAAAACCAGAGGACATAATTTGAGGTTGAGGGGTGGTAGATTCAGGGGCAATGTTAGGAAATTCTACTTTACGGAGAGGGTGGTGGATGCCTGGAATGCGCTCCCGGGAGAGGTGGTGGAGAGTAAAACTGTGACTGAGTTCAAAGAAGCGTGGGATGAACACAGAAGATTTAGAATCAGAAAATAATATTAAAGATTGAACTAGGCCAGTTACTGGGCAGACTTGTACGGTCTGTGTCTGTGTATGGCCGTTTGGAGGAGGATGGGCAGGGGAGGGCTTCAATGGCTGGGAGGGTGTAGATGGGCTGGAGTAAGTCTTAACAGAGATTTCGGCAGTTGGAACCCAAGCACAGTACCGGGTAAAGCTTTGGATTCTCGCCCAGAAATAGCTAAGAAGAAAAAAAAAAAAAAAAAAAAATTTTAAATTGAATCAGGTTGGGCAGACTGGATGGACCATTCGGGTCTTTATCTGCCGTCATCTACTATGTTACTATGTTACTATATAAATAAAAAGTCAGAATTTTAGTTGTTTTCAGGACTTCAAATAATATTACTCTAAAGTTCAATGACATAGAATTACACATTGAAACTACAGAAAAGGAAAATAGCTCTTTACAAGAGGATTATAACCTCATAAGGAAGGAGGAGGGGCAGAAATTTTGTTTCTGTGAATTAACCTACAAGAATCACAACCCGATATGAGAAAAACTAATGTCACTAACCTCTTCTTCTATGAAACTGCGCTAGCAGTTTCTAGCGTGGGGAGCCGCGCTGTATGGCCCATTGAATTCCTATGAGAGTCAGGAGTAGCGTGGGCCATTCAGCGCGGCTCTCTGCACTAAAAACTGCTAGCGCAGTATATTAGAAGAGGGGGTAAATATTGATGGTAAATTTCATTTAGAATTTTAAAAACTATTAAACTCAGTCCTGGCAATAATAGGGAGCCCATATACCGTAGTGTAAACCTTTCAGTAATGGAGTGGCACTGCCAAATTTGGATTTATGAAGCAGAATCCTTTCAGTTGTGTTTTATAACAATTGAATCATGATTACCAAGTTCTTAGAAAGACCTAAAACCAATGAGTTACAATAATCAATTTGTGAAAAATTCAAATCATATCCTATTTTATGTGGCGATTACATTTCAATGAGAGTATAATCATACTCTCGGACTTCAGACCACTGACTGAGAAGCAAATACACTGACCATCTGCTGCTTAGGTTACAACTTCTGTCTCTGCGCAGACAGAAAATGTTACCCAGGCGAAGGGAGTGGTTCCATTGTGCAAGCTGTCTTCAGCTTGAATCTCATGAAGGAGGTAAAGGAACTGAGAGAGACTGAGGCAAGATTGAGAAGCATCCATGAGAATGAGAGGTACATTGATGAAATGGTTCATGAGGCGTTAAAGATTTCCAGTAGTGGAGAAGAAGAGGCTGTGCTGAGGGAAGACAGCTGGGCTCTGATTACGGAACATTGGTACTCCTCCTGCCCATGAACTGAAGAACTGGTATGCTGTCCTGGAAGTGGAGGAGAGGAGAGCATCCCAAGGAGAGGAAGGACGAAAGCTTGAAATCCCAAAAATTACTGGATCTGTGACCACTAGGAGGCGTAAGGTAGTGATAGTTGGTGATTCCCTTCTGAGGGGTACAGAAGCATCCACCTGCAGACCAGACATAATGTCATGAGAGGTATGGTGTCTGCCTGGTACCAAAATCCAAGATGTTACGGAGAGCCTGATGACTATTATCCGATGCTGCCCATCCATGTTGGCACTAATGATACTGCCAGGTACCCCTGCGAAAGTATCAAAAGCGACTTTGTGGCTCTGGGAGAGAAGGTAAAACAGTAAGATGTGCAGGTAGTATTCTCGTCCATCCTCCCTGTCGAGGATAAAGGCCAGAGCAGAGAAACTAGCATCCTGGAGATGAATGTGTGTCTACATAGATGGTGTCATCAAGAGCATTTTGGCTACCTGGACCATGGGATGATTTTCCAAGGGCTGCTGAATAGGGATAGTGTGCATCTATCAAAGAAGGGAAGAAGTGTCTTCGGCTTTATTGTTTATTTTCCTTGACAAGTTGATCCAGGAAGCAATCGCCTACAGTGACAGGCTGGGTCAAGAACTGGTTGAGTGGAAGGTGACAGAGGGTAGTGATCAATGGAGAGCACTCTGAGAAAAGGGATGTTACAAGTGGTGTGCCCCAAAGTTCTGTTCTTGGACTTATTTTTTTTAACATTTTTATAAACTATATTGCTGAAGGGCTGTCGGGTAAGATTTGCCTCTTTGCAGATGATACCAAAATCTGCAATAGAGTAGACAAACCGGATGGTGTGAATAACATGAAGAAAGTCCTGATGAAGCTTAAAGAATGGACTGATATTTGGCAGATAAAATTTAATGCTAAGAAATGCAAGATCATGCATTTGGGCTGCAAAACCCAAGGTAAAGGGGTGAAGAACTTATGTGCACGACAGAAGAGCGGGACTTGGGTGTGATTGTGTGTGATGATCTTAAGGTGGCCAAACAGGTTGAAAAAGTGTTGGCAAAATCTAGAAGGATGCTAGGGTGCATAGGGAGCGGTATGGTCAGAAGGAAAAAGGAATTATTGATGCACCTGTATAAGACTTTGGTGAGACCTCATTTAGAATATTGTATACAATTCTGGAGGCCGCACCTTCAAAAAGATATAAAAAGAATGGAGTCAGTCCAGAGGAAGGCTACTAAAATGGTGTGTGGTCTTCATCATAAGGCATATGGGGTCAGACTTAAAGATCTCAATCTGTATACTTTGGAGGAAAGATGGGAGAGGGGAGATATGATAGAGACGTTTAAATACTTACATGATATAAATGCGCATAAGTCGAGTCTCTTTCATTTGAAATGATGCTCTGGAATGAGAGGGCATAGGATGAAGTTAAGAGGTGATAGGCTCAGGAGTAATCTAAGGAAATACTTTTTTGCAGAAAGGGTGGTAAATGCATGGAACAGTCTCCTGGAAGAGGTGGTGGAGACAGAGTGTCACACAGCTATCCCCTGCTCTGACCGGCAGGCGACTTAGCTGTGCCGAATCCTGACCTGTCGGCGTGTCTTCCCCAGGAAAGAGGAAGGCTTTTCAGGTACAACAGACCTAGGCACCTGCCTAGTCTGCCAGGCCACACTGAGATATGTTTGCCAATAAAGGGAGACACAGTTTAGGTATGGTCAAAATTTCATTCTCTGGCTTTATTTGATAGGGGGTCTGAATACTATCAGCCACCCTCAAGGAATACAAAAATTAAGTACAAAACAAAAATATCATACAGTTGTCAGAAATATCAGAATGGCATAAAAACCAAGTATGGCATACAGTTCCAATTCCCAGGACTTTCTCAGCTTTAAAGCTAGTCCTCTTCATCAGGGTTCACATAAACAGAAATGCCATGAAAATAAACTTCCAAACAATGAAAACAACTGCATAAACAAAGCAGATAAATGGAGTAGCAAACTTTAGAAATAAAGTTCCAGGCTTTCCAGCTAACCTAGCTGGGTAACGTGTTCAGTTTCCAGCTCAGACTCCTAGGCTCATTAGCATCAGCTGAGTTTCCCAGCCCACGAAGCACAGCAGAGTATCAGATAAGCTGTGAGTTTTACTGAGGCTTTATCACAGAGGCTTCACACTATCAACAATACAGTTCTTTAAGCAAAAACTGACCTCCGGGCAGTCCCAAAGTGAAACGGAGAGGTTTTCCTTCTCTCCCTAATCAAGACCAGCTGGGCTCAGGTTACAGAGAGCCAACACGCAAGCACAGCTATGCTTCACTTCCCCTTATGGACTAACCTCCATTCCCTCTGGATTATAGGCTGCTCTGTGGTGTCCATTGCCTCAGCTTTCTCAGCAGCAGCTGGGGTCAGGTTTGGGAAATCCTCTGCTATCTCCATGTCCTCACTACTGTGGGGTTGAGGAGGGAGACTTCTCTCCTCATCTGCCTGTGTGCACTGCTGCTGGTCTTGCCTTTGCCTTGGTTGCTCAGCTTCCCCTCCGTTTCTGCCCTCCTCTCTGTGATTCAGAGCTCTGCTTTTACGTGTGTCATAGCCCCACCCCTCTCTCCTAGGAGCAGGGGGGTTGGGCAGGAAATCCCTAGGGAAATAACTCTGGTTTCTCCTAGGCTGATAATGTGCATACCTTGCAGGACTAGGTCTCCATTTCTCAGTAAAAGTCCTATCAGGCTTTCTGATGAACTTATTCTGATATGGCACTCTCTGCTGGATATTCTTAGGCTCATACCTTTCCTGCTTTACCTCACTGTCTCAGGGGTAGTCAGCCAATTCCCTATCCTTACTTTTAACCTGGTCAGCTCTCCTGACCAGGGACCGTGCTCTGCTTTTATCCATTACAGGGACAAAGCTGGCTAAGGGTTTGTCACAAGAGACTGTGTCTGAATTAAAGAAAGCCTGGGATTAGCACATGGGATCTCTTAGTGAGAGGAAGAGATAATGGTTAGTGCAGATGAGCAGACTGGATGGGCCATTTGGCCTTCATGTGCCATCATGTTTCTATGTTTCTATGTTTCAAGAATTCTTGAAGAGAGTATGGAAGACTTTCCAATGACCCATAACAAAGTTGTTTTTATCAGAAATCAATTTAAGGTTCTGCCTGGTCATCCAGTTGGAAATTTTCAAGATGTAATGTTTCATATTATCAAAACATTTTAGGATGGTACTTGTTTGGGGAAAGATGATCTGCAAATCATCTGCATAGATAAAATACAGTAAACCTATAGATTTATTTTAAATACTTTTCCAAGAGAACTAAAAAATGCATTAATCAAGAATTCAAGATGAGAGCAGTGACTGGCAAGAACTTCCTATCCCCCCCACCACCACACACACACACATCCTCTGCCCCTTCCTCCCCACACATACACAAATATATAACACACTTCAGTTTCTCCAACCTCTGACCCCCTAGAACCTGGATTCACTCCAGCTGTCTTGCAGTTTGAGCTGCATAAACCCCATAGTCTGTAGAAGCTGCCATACCCATGAGATTCATACCATAAGGCAAATAAATTATACCAAGATATTAAGGCCTGGATTCTCAAACTGGCAATGATATCGGCAGCCACCTTAAAAGTGGCTGCCGATCGCAGGCCAATCACGCATCAATGCCGGTTTTGGAATTGTGCCGATGTGAGAGATCGTCGGTGCCGGGGTTTTCTGGACCTACTTAGGCACTTTGGGCCACCTAATTCCACTTTCTATATTGGCCTGTGTTGCCTAAAGCATCTATGTAGGCGCAATTCTGGTGCCAATTTTCTTGGAACCTGTATGCATCTCAAATCTCATTTTACAATACCATTTGGGTGGCATTTTTAACGGAGGAATGGCACTTGCCAGCGCCTAGAAAATCTGTGCTGGTTCGAGACTCCAGGCCTTAATGGCTATCAGTTGCCTCACTTCAGCATAGAAGGAAAACTGCTTATGTGAAAAGTATTTTTTTTTTCATTGTATTCAAGTACCTGACATTATAGCTTGATTATGAATAATATGCTTATGTATATTTATTTATTACACTTGATGAGTCACACAATTTTGGACCAGCCACCTCACATGCAATGACCCAGTTTTTGCACTCTGTAAAAATCTGTGAAAAAAATTTGTCATCTTCAAGTTGCTGGCACCTTAGAAGCACTATTCCCTCTGAGCAGGAGTCATCTACTTACAGTCCTGCCAGTGGGGAGTGCTGTTTCACTAGCACATTTTCAAAATTAAAAGACAGATAAACTCTGCAGGACTCCAGCAAACCTGCTTGTCCCTAGCAACTGAAAGGTTTAGACAATTTCCTGGAAGAAAAGTCCGTCTGTTATTGAGACAGACATGGAGGAAGCCACTGCTTGCCCTGGATCGGTAGTATGGAAAGTTGCTTCTCCTTGGGTTTTGGCCAGGTACTAGGGACCTGGATTGGCCACCATGAGAATGGGCTACTGGGCTTGATGGACCATTGGTCTGACCCAGTAAGGCTATTCTTATGTTCTTACATGAGACAAGTATAGGACAATTAAGCCATTGTAACATCACTGATGATGTTGGCTTTGAGGCACTATGAAATGAGGCATTATGACATCACAATCTCAGCTCTGGAATGTTGCTCTCATTGGGGTTCCGGAATCTTGTTATTCTTTGAGATGCTGGAATGTTGCTACTCTTTGGGTTTTCAGGTACTAGTGACCTGGATTGGCCACCGTGAGAATGGGCTACTGGGCTTGATGGACCATTGGTCTGACCCAGTAAGGCCATTCTTATGTTCTTAACACAATATTGAAACACCACCTCCCAGTGGCATCAATGCAGCTTAGAGGGACCAGTTCTTAGAAGACAGTGTACAGGCATCAAACTCTAATGAAATCCCACTTGCTATTTCATCATTTGACCAGTCATTTCCACTTTGAAACCATTGTAACCATGATCTATGCCAGGGGCAAAGTATTCAGTATACATGATAAACAGTAGTGTTTTTCACAATTTGGAGTGCCACAGATGGAGTTAGTTTCAGCCTTGATATAGGCAGCTTGCTGGGCATATTGATTGTCCCAGTATAAGCTTATAAAGAGAAAAGAATGATTTGAAATAAGCTAGGTTCTTCAACTCCTACATTAGGTTAGGTGACTTGACTCCTATATTTAAAAAAAAAAAAATTGTATTGCTAAAATAAATACAATTTTTTTTTCTGTTCTAAGCAACTAATGCTATTTTAATAGACTGGAAACAAGATTATTTACCTGGAATGCAGGCTTGGATAGGCAGTTCTTTAATCTTGATTAATACTGAGAAAGCTATCTCTAGGGCAAAATTGTCATAAAAAAAACAAACCCAACGATGCCAGGGCATTGGGATTGTTTACAAATTCTCTTTAATCATACTGGAGCAGGTCTACTTGCTGAATTTGTAATAATGCACCTGGGGTAGGCTTCGTCAGTCATCCATTATCCATGCTGATTTCTGTGCTTTATAATTGTCCTGTTCGTAGTGACATAGATTTTTATTGCTAGAGCTGTGGAGGATAAATTCAGTAAGGCATCTAAGCTGAAAAACTGATATTTAGGCATGTGTGTTTAAAAAAAACAAAATCTGTCCCTCCCCCTACAAAACTGTGCTACCGTTTTTTATCGCTGGTCACGGTGGTAACAGCTCCGACACTCATAGAATTCCTATCCCTATATACTGTATGTTTTATAAAGGGTTCCATTTTCAATGAGTTTGTTATAAAATAATACCCCCCACCCCTCCCCCCCCTTTTACAAAACTGCATTAGCTTTTTTTAGTGCCGGCCACGGCGGTAACAGCTCTGGCATTCATAGAATTCCTATAAGTGTTGGAGCTGTTACCGCCGTGGCTGGCACTAAAATCCGCTAGCGCGGTTTTGTTAAAGGAGGGGGGGGCATTATGTTATAACAGATTCATTGAACACAGAACCCTTTATAAAACATACAGTATATAGGGATAGATTCTATAAAGGGCACTGAAAACATGGAAATGAAGGCCCGGATTCATTATAAGGCGCAATTATCGGTAGCCGCTGTAAAAACAGCCGCCAATCGCATGTCAATAATGCGATGACACCAGTCATAGTGTCGTGGCTTTGGAAAAGGCAGGCACCAGAAATGTAGGCCAGGGCTTTCAAGTCGCCCACCTTTTACGCAAATCACGCCTTTGGAGGCGCTTTGTGATGCCTATTGCCACATCCGTCATTAGCCACGCCTACAATGGTATTAGATATTGTAAAACGTCTCTGTAAGTGCAATTCTGCCACTGGTTTTTTTTAGGTGCCAGTAGGCGCATACATTCTTTTCTTTCAGATGCTTTTTTTTTTTCTTTTTTAAATGGCATTTTCAACTTAAGATAGGAACCTAACTTAAGGCGCTGTTTATACAATCTAAGCCTAAGGGCCCTATTCTATATATGGCACCTTAAATTTAACTAGTGCAGTGCTAAGCGTGATTCTATAGAATTTAGGAATACTGAATTCTATAGAATTTAGGCATATTGAATCACGCTTAGCACTGCCTAAGCAGCCTTAGGTGTCACTAGGCATCCTAACTTTTAGGAGCACGTATTTATGCCAGGGTTTTCATCGCCTAAATATCTCCATCTAAGTTAGGTGCCTACTGGCACCTGAGTCCTAAACTGATACCTACATTTAAAACATGCCCACAGTCTGCCCCCTGACCACATCTATTTTGTGATGCGCGCTTTGGACTAAGCATCTACCTCAAAGTGGTAGAACATAAGAACATAAGAAGTTGCCTCCGCTGAGGCAGACCAGAGGTCCATCTCGCCCAGCGGTCCGCTCCCGCGACGGCCCATCAGGCCCATTGCCTGAGCAGTGGTCCCAGACTATCCCTATGACCTACCTCTACTTCTATCTGTACCCCTCAATTCCTTTATCCTCTAGGAACCTATCCAAACCTAACATCCACTAAAGTGCAATTTACAGTGCATCTGGCTAGAGATTTTAAGTATGACCCTGGCAAACTTGCATACATTGTGTTATGGTAATCTAATTGTGCAACTTAACCACCTTTTTGAAAATCTGGCATATCAATAAATGCTCACAGCCTACAAAGCAAGTGCAATTTAAGGAACATGGTTCCTGATATCTAGAAATTTCTGACCTTTTGAATAGATTAAAGATGAAGCCCAGACAACGCATTTCAGGGACCTTTTACTAAACCGCATTAAGCCCTAACAGGTGTATAATGTGGGGGGAAATGGTCTGATGCAGAACACATAATATCTCTACAATTGATTCTTGTTGGGAAATACAAGAATGAATATTGTTTTTTTTTTTAATTCTTTATTAAAATTTTTTTTTTAAATAAACAACAATTGTGCTTAACAGGCAACATACGATATTAGTACATCCAATATTTCTATTAGTAATCTTAATAAGTCAAAAAGGTAATACAGAGATAAGTCCATTTTCCTATTGGATCAATATAATAAAACAAAAAAGAAGAAACCCATACTTTTTTTAAACATAGTCCTCAATAAAGGAGGGAGGAGACAAAGAAAGAAATTCTTCCAGGAAAGATCACATATTAGAAATTTAAAAGGAAATTAAGTGAAAACCGATGGCTATAATAATAGACTTGAGTTGTACCGAAAATCACTATGATGCAAATGAAACTCCTTTTCCTTCTAAAAAAAACGTAATTGATGCGAATCATAAAAAATATATCTATTGTTTTGAAATACAGCAAAACATTTACAAGGAAATCTTAACTGAAAAGAGGCTCCTAATGATACAACTTTTTCCCTATATATAAGAAATTCTTTCCTTCTGGTCTGAGTCCATTTTGAAACATCCGGGTATATATATATTCTTTCTCCCAAAAAAGAAACTTGTTTTAAACCATAATACAATAAATAATATAAAATATATTCATTCAATCAATTTGCAAGAATGAATATATTTAGGTTAGTTTGCACTGTGCTCTAGCCAGAGGGGCTTAATGGAAGTCCTCTCACTGCAAACCTTGCAATGTGCTCGATGGAGGTCTACTGCATTCTCAACAGCTACTCTACATCCAGGCTGCGGAACAAAATGCCTCCTGACCTGCTGGACTATTACAGGTATTTTTGTAAAGCATTTAAAACTTGGCTTCACCCATAATATCAGAATAGTGGATATACTGGGGCAGGTACATAAGTTTTATTGTGATGGGGTAAAGTTCCCTGTCACTGGCCAGCCAGTAGAGGGATCCCAAGTAGTGGAACTCATTGAGAGAGCCTGAGAAAAAGAGCTCATTTGCATAAGAGCTGCAAATGCTGCTGGGAGCTGTCCATTCACCCTGAATGGATTGGGGTGCTGAAAAGAGCAGCTCCAGCACAGCGATCTCAGAAAGTAAGTGTGCCTTTGGGAACTAGAGCAACCCTTGGGAGGAGGAATGTTGGCTTCTGGTAAGCCCTGAAAGCCACTGCTGATCAGCACTGATAGAGGGCCTGGTGCAGCGGAGTACAGTGACCAGGCTGACCAGGCTGACAGGGGGGACTAGTACAGCAGTGGAAAGCCTGGTGGTGGGGACCCAAGAGGTCAGGGAGCAAAGAGATCATCAGTGGTCCCACAAAAGCTAGAAGAGCTGGAGGAGTCCAAGACTGAGGGAGTCTGATGGCTGATCAGCAGCTGGGCCAGTGACAACTAGTGTAGAGACCGATGATGGCACTGTGAGCTAGCAGAAGACTCCCTAGGAAGCAGCCTAGTAGACCTGGGAGCACTGGCCAGAGATCTAAGGAGCATTTAGGCTCGTGCTTTAAAAGGTATCCCTAGCATATTTCCACTTTGATTCTTTCCCATTTCTCTCACATTGCCATTGGTAGAAGTGTTGGTTATATAATTTGATAGAATGTAAGTGTTGTTAAGGTGTAAAATGTCTGTAAAATGTGTTGCACTTAATTTTGGCTTTAAAATGAATAAAGATATTTAAAAAAAACGAAGTGTAAGTTATTTGATTTCTATTATATCTCTAAAATCACCTTTTCCTAACTCAATCCCCAGGCATTGTCAGCCCTCGGCCCCCTTCTCCCAGCTCCAGCATCTTCCCCTCCCATTTCAATCACCTGTAAGTCAGCCTCTATCTCCCAGCTAATATAAGACCCTTCTCCACCCTAACATTTTTCAGTCATCCTCTCATCTCACATCTAGCACATCCCCTCTTTCTCACTTTTCACTCTTCCCCAATGTCCACCGTATTTTATCTCCCACTTCCCAATGTGGTCTAGTATCTCCTCTCTCTCCTCTTTCCATCCAGCATCATCCCTTCTTGTCCCCCTGCCCCCTGTGGTCCAGCCCCTCCCCCATACCTTTTTCATGGTTCCTTATGGTTGCCAGCACTAAACAATTTGAAAAATGGAATCAGCAGCAGGGCAGGATTAATTAGTCGAGGGCCCCTAGGCAAAAAAGTACACTGGGCTCCCTGCCCCTTCCCCACCATGCGCCCAGGCGGAAACAGGAAGCTGTGTCAGAGGGAAACTTTGGGCAAGCAGCACCACTTGCACAATTACAGTTCCTGTTGCCTTTCTTACCCACGTTGCTTGCTTGTCATACTTTCCGTCGATGGGGGTGGCCGCATTGCCGATCCAGGGGGGGGCCGCGTTGCCGATCAATGCTGGAGGGGCCCATCGCTGTTTGGAAAAAACAATGTGATGCCCTCCTTCATCGAGCCCCCCTGACCTTTTTGGTCCCTAGGCACGTGCCTACTTGCCCTATTGGTTAATCCTGCCCTGATCAGCAGTAGGCCTTGTGCTGAAGTGCTCATCGAGGCTCTGCCAGTCCCGCCCCCTTGACAACAGGAGATATGTATAAGAGAGGGACTGGCAGAGCCTTCCTGCCAATTGCATTTTTTTTCTGTTTGCTGCTGGCACTTGTGGCAACTGTAAAGAACCACAAAAGAGAGGTTTGATGGGAGGGGGTGGACCATGAGGTGTAGTGGGAGCATTGAAGGGTGATGCTAGATGGCAGGGGAGAGAGTGGGAGATAGTGATCCAAGTGGGGAGGTGGAGGGAGGCAAAATATCCTCTAGTGTTTGGAGGGGAAATGACCCTCTTCTTCCTTCCAAACTGCACCCATGATTGTACTGAAGGTATTCTCCAGCCCTTTATGAATATCTGGATAGGGAAAAAAGGCAACAGAGACCAGTGATGGGAGAAAAACAGGAGAAAAGACAATATATAAAATGCACTTACAAAATACTGTATAAAAATTATAAAATACAAAAGTAGAATAAAAATGTACAGAAAAACTCTCTGTTGCAGATGAATCAGCATGAGCAGAATGAATGGAAACATGCAGCTTCTGGCTACTAAATTTTGGCTGCCATACAGGTGTTGGACCTAGAGCCAGAAAATCCACATTACTTGGGTTGCAGCTCTTTTATTCTGAACTCTTCCCCAGTAACTCTGATTGATGGATATCTGTTTGGATGAGAGAAAGTGCGAACCAGTCACCTGCAGCACCATGCTGGAGAAAGTGTGCTAGAATTTTACCGAGAGAATCACTGGCATGAGTATTTGTGACAGTTTGCTTTTTCAGAGTTGACATAACAGTTGTTTGACCCGTCCTGTAGGCACACAATTAGAGGAATCTGGGATCTATGATTATAAGATACATTATTAATTTACATAGCCATATGAGCTATTTGCCCCTCAAAGTCTAGTTCTTGATTTCCCGTCATGCATACTCATTAGTTCTGGGTTTATTGGTTATGCTCGGAACACCCACTGGTAGAAAGGAAACTCAAGCTGATACTGATGGATTGCTATGCCACTCATAAGATTTTCAATGCCTACAGAAAGGTTTATAAGATTTGTTAGTTTACGGTTCTGAAATACAGAGTAAATCTCAAATGAGAGAAATCATGAGCTATTTTAATTGATCTGGGTTTTATGTGGCAGCCTTTGTTCTTTTTGTACACTAAGACCAGCTCAAGCAAGCAATCATCCTCAGGTTCAGCAAGTCCAACGATGTCTATGTTCAGAAGCAAAAGAACCAGCAGCTTTGCACATGTATTTATTTAGGATACTTCATGTTTGTTTAATATACTACAAATCATGAAAAAAAAAAAAACATCTAAGCAATCTGCATGATGAAAGAAAAAGAGTTTAACACCATAAGAACATAAGAATAGCCTTACTGAGTCAGACCAATGGTCTATTAAGCCCAGTAGCTCGGTCTCACGGTAGCCAATCCAGGCTATGAGTACACATAAATTGCTAAGACAAAGGGCAGTTGAAGCAGACAATAAAGAGATGGTAAAAACAAAAGGCCTTAAATACATAGCACTCTTTGAAAACTGAACATGGGGAAGCCAAAGGAGTAAACGGAAAGGTATGGGGCATGAGTCATGCCTTGCCACCGACGAAGTTGAGAACAATTAAAGAGCGAGGAGAGAACGAATATCACACCTGAGGAACAGCTTGGGCTTTCAGAGAGGTCTTCTACTTCTCAAACGATGATTCAGTTCTGATATCCAAAGGCAGGCCATTCCACGAGGAGGAATGGGCCAATTCATCACAGCCGTTTCAGTGCGCGACATTTCAGTGCGGCTGCGATGAAACGGCCACGCTGACTCATCCCCTCACACTGCCGTGGACAAAGAAGGCCCTAGCTTTTCCACTGCTTCATTCCCCCACCACCCACTCCGACAGTCCTGAGCATGTGGAAATCCCGTTGAGCGCCACCGATTAACCAGTACGTTGTTTTCTGTTGTTCCTGAAGTTCCTGATTATACCATTCCATCCTTGCACACAAGGAATTTGAAAGTTTTGTCACCCAGTTTGAGAAGTATCATTTTAACTCCTATCCTTAATACAAGCTTGGATGCAAGCTAACTGGCGAGTTCTATACTTGTGGCAAGCATATATTGGAAATTATTATCTCCCGCCCTCAACACTCCTCCTGAAATGCTCCGTTTTGCTATGGTCATTCAGCGGCACTATGAAGGCCTAGGTCATTTAGAAATACGTCCAAAACCCATTTTTATTATCGGCACTTGGACATATTTTGACAATGTTTGTCCAAGTGCTGACTTAGGCCGTTTTTTGGTCGTTTTTCTCTTTTGATTATGAGCCCCTTAGTAAAATAGACCCTAATGTAGTTTTGCTCTTACTGTAAATATGATGGAGTCCTTTATTTCAATTTCTGTGCTAGCACTATCAAAAGATTCATTAGACTAGGAATAGCAGACAAGCTTCCTTGATGTCTTAATAAATCCCTAAATTTAGCAATAAAGCAGAACAGTTAAAATTAATTATATTTTGCATTTTTTTTCTCTGCTCTGTACTGTAGAGCTCTACTATAAATATCTAGTAAATGTTCTATGCATCAGCTTCTAGTACTGCTCAATTACAGTAATTACACAGGTGCACAGTAAAAACTGGCTACCAACATCTCTATGATACTTTAACAGACATAACAAACCCAAGGGCTGAAATTGCAGATCTATTATTGGCTGTAATTATAGCCATTGTTAGTTGACTTTTAACCTTCAAGAAGCCCATAAAATTGTGACAATATAGGGTTACATGGGAGAAAGGATTAGATCAGTGATTCCCAACCCTGTCCTGGAAGAACACCAGGCCAATCGGGTTTTCAGGCTAGCCCTAATGAATATGCATGAGAGAGATTTGCATATGATGGAAGTGATAGGCATGCAAATTTGCTTCATGCATATTCATTAGGGCTAGCCTGCAAAACCCAATTGGCCTGGTGTTCCTCCAGGACAGGGTTGGGAACCACTGGATTAGATGACTCAAGAGTAGTTCAACTCAACTTGAAAATACACACATTTGTTCTAGATTTGGGTCATAACAGAACACAAGTCATTGGGAGAATCTTTAAGCAAATTTTGTGAATCCTAGTGGCCTTTTAGGGAATATTTCTCAGTTTGGATCTGAAGTACCTTCTAACCAGACAAATTTGTATGCATTGCTTCCACTGCATGCTCATCTATCTCATGCATGCTCATGCTGGAATCCTAAAAATTAGACTAGCTAGGGGGGTGCTCCAGTACCAGTTTGAAAAACAATGTTATAGGAAATAAAATAGAAAAAAAAAAAAAACAACAACCCAATATACAATATTAAACACACAAACACACACACACACACCCTTTTACAAAGCCGTGTTAGGCTTTTTTATCGTCAACCGCGACTGTATTAGATCTGACACTCATAGGAATTCTATGAGTGTTGGAGCTAATACCACCATGTCTAGCAATAAAAAAGACTAACGTGGCTTTGTAAAAGGTGCTCTAAATCTCATACTTTTTGATCTTAAGACATAATGGTATGTTTTGCATCAGGACTTGAATATGAGATAGAAGTACTATAACGTGTGAGACAAATATTCCCCAAAACCGCGTGATCTCTCTATCCTAGTCCCGTTCCCACGAGCTCTGTCCCTGTCCATGCCCCATTTCTGCAAGCTCTGTCCTCATCTGCACAAGCCTCAAACCCTTTAAAATCATAAGTAGCAACATTCTAGAGCTCAGATTGTGATGTCATAATGCCTCGTTCCACCAATGCCTAAGCTCTGTCCTCATCTGCACAAGCCTCAAACACTTTAAAATCATAAGTAGCAACATTCTAGAGCTCAGATTGTGATGTCATAATGCCTCATTCCACCAATGCCAAAGCTCTGTCCTCATTTGCACAAGCCTCAAACGCTTTAAAATCATAAGTGTTCGAAGCTTGTTTGATTAAGGCAGAGCTAGCAGGAATGGGGCAGGGACAGGGACAGAGCTGACCGGGACGGGATGGGGATATTGAGATCCTGTGGGGACGGGGGCAAATTTGTCCCCGTGTCATTTTGTATTCAAGGATGCACCATAGAATAACATGTGTAGGGCTGATTCCAGGATGGTAGGAGCATCTAGTACATGGATGTGTACTTTCAGCGCAATTCTATAAATAGCACCTAAAAGCTAGGTGCCGAGTAGTGCGGCGCTAAGCGAAATGCTAGAAAAAGTTAGGTGCACTTTATAGAATCACACTTGGTAACAGTTCTGTAAATTGGGCTTCGGTGTCAGTAGGCATCCTATCCTTAGGTGCACCCTATTTATGCCAGAGTTGTCTTGGCCTATATGAGTACATCTTCCGGCGCCCAAGACCAAAACAAGTACCTACTTAAAAAACACACCCACGATCTGCCCCCTAACCACACCTTCTTTCTGACAGGCATCTTGGACTTGACGCCTACCTCAAAGTGGTAGGCGCCTACCATCCAATTAAGAATTAGCATCAATTAGGAGGGGTTAATTGCCAATTATCGGCACTGATATAATCCTTTTGGATAATTAAGGGGTCCTTTTACTAAGGCACGCTAATCGATTTAGTGCGCGCTAAATTCTATGGTGCCCATTATATTCTATGGGTGCCTTAGCATTTAGCGCGCGCTAAATCGGTTAGCTTGCCTTAGAAAAAGGACCCCTAAGATGGCACCTAGATTGACTAAGCCTAACTTTAAACATCATTTATAGAATCTGGTCCTTTGTCCCTTACTGAGGTGAACCTGCAAACAACTGAGAAATCAGGAACTACGAGTATTACTCCAGCTGCTATCTTTCACCAGCTAGGTTATCCCTTAGCCATGACTTCCCTGTCACCAACTCAGGCTAAACTCAAAACCTTATACCACTCTCCCAGTCCAGCACCTCTCATTCCTTTTGTTACCACTGTCCACCAACTCCCTACTCTCTTTTCCTACCCCCCACTCCATTAGTCCAGCAACTCCTTTCTCCCTTTCTCTACCTCTACGATCCACAATGCAGCATCTCCCCATACTCTCCCTACCACCCACTCTTTCGCCATGTCATCTCTACTGTATCTATCATCCAACAGCTCCTTCTTCTCTCTCCTTCTTACAAGGCCTGTTGTCACTACTGCCACCCTGGCAAGAAGATTCATTGTTGGCATGAGGTCTTGAAGCACAGGCCTGCATTCAAGCTCTATTGTGTCCTGCCTCCTCTGAGAGGAAGTCCTGTGTAAAAGAGGACAGGACTTGATAAAGCTTGAGTGCAAGCCTGTGTTTCAAGGCCCTGAGCTGGTGCTGGCTCCATTTTCTGTTTTGCTTTGGAAGGGGAGGGTGATTTCAAAAATAGCAACAGCAAAAGGAAATCAGGAGAAATAAGATACAGCACTCCTGTCCCTCTGTTGTTAATCCCCAACTGCTGCCATTCTAGGTGGACGTCTAATCCACTCATTGGAGGATGGATCCTATATCTCATAAAGATATGCAAGATATGTTTAGTTCTTTCCCTGACCTAGGAGAATCATACTTCTAAAGCAGCTTGTTTCATTCTGTACTACTCATTCAGTAGGAGCAAGGTCATCTTTCTTATGTGTAGCTAAATTTGTCAATGGCATTAGACTACTATACCAATGTCTCTCTACAGTTTGCACTGTTATGGTCCATAATGTCTTTGAGGTCCTCAGGGCCATGTTAACTGCAGTTTATGCCTCTTTGTTTGTAAGACTATTTATAAGGCCCCTACAATTACAATTATTCTAAAGAAACATAGTACTAAAGAGGCTTTGTTATTTTGCATCTATTGGAAAAATGTTTAGTATAGCTAGACTTGGGAGAGTAATTTTATAAAAGCTTTTCCACATATTAAGCATGTTGCTTATCAAATTATGCGTGGGTACAAGATAGCATCTACTTTTATGTGATCTACCCATAGTGGTTTCTGGAGGTTCTGGAGGTTTGTTTACATATTTTTAGCCTGTGGACATCTTTTCCAGAGTTGTTTCAACAGATATTGTGGTCCCTGAGGTAGGCCTAGGGCTGAAACATGAACCCCTGTTGGGTCTTGTCGATTAACTATGCTATTTTCTGGTGGATTTTTATGAAGTTGTCTTCAAATTAAGACCTTTTATTGGAATTTGGAGTCCTCTTCACTCTGTGGAATGCTCGTAGTTCATGTCTACTCTGCCGAGAGCACCTGCATCGGTCCATATCACACCTGTTTTGAGGGAGATACATTGGCTGCCAGTGATATACAGGGTGACCTACAAAATTTTAATGCTGATTCACCAGTGGATATATGCAGATGTACTAGATTTTGTTATCATCTTAAATTTGTATTGTCCAAAAAGATCACTGTGATCAGAGTCTGCAAAGCTATTATGCCTACCACCTCTATAGATGCATCTCTATGAGGAGACCTGTTCACATGTGTTTCCTATTGCTGGATCCAAAATGGGGAATGAACTTCCAGGACATTTAAGACTTTTACAAATGTGCAGCTATGTAAAAGATTACTAAAGGTAAATTATTTTCCTATTGACTGAGCCTATAGTAGACTGCTTTAGATATACTGTATGTTTAAAGTAAAGAAATGGTACAAGTATTGTATGTCAATTTTAATTATGTATGTAAACTTGTAATCCACTTTGGTTAAAGCAGGATATAGATATGGTAAATGAACAAATAAATAAATAATGTCATCTATTAATATAACCACTCATAGATTTTGTGATGGAACTGGGATTTATTGAACTGGAAGACAGCATGCTTATCGAAACTCCATCACAGCAGAAGAGAAGAAGTAAGCAAACCTTTCAACAGTCCACTACTAAGAAAACATGATCAAGCCCTGCTGTATGACAAAATGTAACAGCAAGCATCAGAAAATTGGAAGTCATTATATTTATTTAGAGTATACAAGGGGCTGCTGAAAAGTTCTCAGCCCAACCAACAAAGTTGAGGCAGTCTTCATTGGAGGGGCATAATAAAAAAAAATTTTTTTAAACGTCTAAGTCCCCTTTTGGCCTAGACCCTAAACGCTGAAAGTAGAAGCAGGGAAAATGTCCATTCTCAAAAAAAAAAAAAAAACCTCCAAAAGGAAGGCTTTTTTTTATATATTGGCCTGCCTCTACGTTCAGCTGTTTAAATGCCCAGACCACCACTACGTCTACACTAACAACATATAATCAACCAAAAAAAAAGCCTAAGTCACAAATGCCCAAAACCAGGCCTTTTAGGCGAAGGAGGAGCCAGTCCATCACCTAAAAGCTGGATTTTGTAACTGGTGTCTGTCAAAAACAACACCGGTTACAGAATTCATACAACCCCCCCACCACCAACAAGGATCACGGCAGAAGAGATAGCCAATCTCTCCTGCCATGACCCCCCCCCCCCCGACAAGATTGAGCAGGAGGGAGTTCAACCTCTCCTGCCCCGACGCACAGCTCCGCGATCAGCTCGGGCAGGAGGGAGCTCCACCCCTCCTGACCTGGCGAAACCCCCACCACCATTAAAATAAGGGCAGGAGGGATCCAAGGCCCTCCTGCCCACGAAGTACTCACCCCACAACCGTCCTCCCAAACCCCCGATCGGCCCCCTCACCCGCTAACCCCTCGACACCAACCCCCACCACCCCTGCCCATGTTGAGTCGGGGGGGGGTCGCTGGATCAGGAGGGGTTGGGCTCCCTCCTGCCTGAGCCAATCACGGGGTTGCATCGGGGCAGGAGAGATTGGCTATCTCTCCTGCCGCAATAGCAATCACCCCTCTACCCGAATTGCCACAAACCGCGGCAGGAGAGATTGGGCATCTCTCCTGCCGCAGGTCACGGCACTTCAGGTAGAGGGGTGGTTGCCATCGTGGCAGGGGAGATGAGCCATCTCTTCTGCCGCAATGGTTGCGGTAGGGGTTAGGCAGGTTGCAGGGGCAGCCATGATCAACTCAGAGGCCCCTTTTTCGGCACTTATACTTGTTTTGACTTGGTCTAAGTCAAAACGTATAAGTGCCGACTAGGCAACCTGCCTAAAGTTTTGGTTATACCTGCTGGACGCCTATGTCTAGGTCGGCCCACCTCCCGCCCTTTCCCCTCCTCTAAAAACGCCTCTTTTCGCCCTATGCGTTTAGAGGCAGGGGAAAGGCCTAAGCTGGTTATGGGTACTTGGACGATCAAGCTTTTTGATCGTCCAAGTACCCATTTAATGTAAAATGTAATGTAATTTATTTCTTATATACCGCTACATCCGTTAGGTTCTAAGCGGTTTACAGAAAATATACATTAAGATTAGAAATAAGAAAGGTACTTGAAAAATTCCCTTACTGTCCCGAAGGCTCACAATCTAACTAAAGTACCTGGAGGGTAATAGAGAAGTGAAAAGTAGAGTTAGAGGAAAAATAAAAATAAAATAAACATTTTAACAAGACAGCATTGATCTAAATTTAGGCCACTTTGTAGACATTTTTTTATTATTATTATTATGAGCCCCTTAGTCCAGTGATTTTCTACTTTTTAATTCTGTATTTTTGCGATGGAACAAAAAAATGTAGAAAATCACTGAACTAAGGGCTCCTTTCACTAAAGTGTGCTAACCACACGCTAAACGACGCATTAGCGGTTAGCATGTGCGTAGATTTAGCGCTTAGCGCACCTTAGTAAAACAGGGGGTAAGTGTATAGCCTTCAAAGGAGGCTGCCCCAACTTTGTTGATTATGCTGAGAACTTTTCTGAGGCCCCACATATAGCACTTTAATAGGATTAATGCAAAGAAATTTGTGTGAATATTTCATTTGCCAACTTCTACTAGCTTGGTCTGTCTGATATGCCTACATTTATTTATATGTTTATGAGCATATAAAAAAAAGTATTATAAACCCATAATTAAACATTTTGACAGTTTTTATGGCCCATGTATTCCCTTTGCAGGAAGTCGCACTAATTCATTTTTATGGGTGATGAATGAATAGAAACAGCGATGAATTATGATTTCTGCTTCATCAAGGGTTATGTTTTTTGAATGTAATTTACAAACCAAACTGTCACTCGTGGTATATATCAGTAATGCAAACAGTTTTGATTTGTATTGAAAATTCCTAGATTACTTTTTTTTTTTTTTTCACCAAAGCTTAATAAATAAAATGGGAGGCTGTTTTGAAAGTAATGGTCAATGAGTGGATTTTGAGAATGAAAATGATAGACAGCCTAAGTAGAAAGAGTGAATACAAAGAGTTAATGATAAATCTTTTATGGCTGTTAATCCCTTTTCATGTCCTGTCAGCTCTCTTGGTTGGTGAAGAATTAATGTGCCATTCAGCTGTTGAGTCAGCTTTCCTGAAGACATAGGTTACTGTAGAATCTTCAGCACATGTAGGGCTTGCTCAGGACATGGAAACAATGACTTGAACATGGGCCTGCCAGATCTGACAGATTCAAATGTCACTAACGTTCCCTATGTTCTTCCCCACATTTGTAACAGTATAAACTCCTTCAATGCTAAGTCCACATATATTTGGTCCAGTGGCATAGCTACGGGTGGGTTTGGGCGGGCACCGACTCACCCCTTCTTGGCTCAGGCCTACTCAGCAGTAGTCCCATTTCCTCCAGTGGCCCAGCATCTGCATTATCTCTGAATCCCCCATCCCTCCCTGGTATACCTCAGAGGTATCCTAGCCAGGGCCAGATTTTCCTATAGGCTAACTAGGCTTCAGCCTAGGGCCTCAAGATCAAGAGGGGCCTACATTCAAATTGTTAGCAAAATTAAAATTACACTATTCTAAAAACAGTGAACACTAAAACACTGAACCGAAAATAAGGAGAAATTCCACGCTTCGGGATCGGGACTGGCTCCGGCCGCAACGGGGCGCCAACTCGGCTTCTCCCTTTCTTTTTCTCGCCCTGGGAGGAGGATTGGGGAGGGAAAGACGTCAGTCCAGAAACAGCTGGGCAAAGCCCAGCCCCGCGGGGAGAGAGGCAAAACATGGATCCGTCAGGACAGGGCGGCCCAGACTGGCATTGGAGGGGGGTGGGGGGTTTAATGGAAGGTAGGCAGGCAGGATGGCATGGGGGGGTGTTCAATGGAAGGGGGATGGGAGGCAGGCGGGCATCGGAGGGGGGTGAGGTGAGGAAGACGCACTGGGGGCACTATGGACATAGGAAGGGGCAATGTTGTGTGTTATGTTTGATTAGTTATTGTTACAAGTACTATATATGGTGCTGAGAATAAATGTCCAAATAAGTGTTCTCAACTTTTTTTTATTTATTATCCGTCACATTTTTTTATAAAGGTTAGTATCAATAACAACATGTTTCATTTAACATATTGATATATATCACAATAATGATGCATTTTATTATCTCTCATGTAATTTACAAACTTAAAAATGGGAGGTGAAAGGGCCTCATAAGTGGTATAGCCTAGGGCCTCTTTTCATCTAAATCCGGCCCTGATCCTAGCAGTCACAGCAATTCACCTTTGATGTCTGCATTAGCCCCCACAAGCTTTCCTCTGCCATGTTCTGCCAGTAAGAAAACAGGAAGTGACATAATCAAGGACAGGATGCAGTAGAAAGAAGTCTGCAGGGCCAATACAGATAGCAAAGATGAATCATTTTGGGCATTGGGATGCCTGAGAGGTACACCGAGGAGGGATAGGAGGATTCAGTGAGGAAACAGATGTTGATCTTTGGGGGTGAGAAAGTTGGGAAGGACAGATGAAATTCTGAGATATGGAGAGTGGGATTTGGAAGGGTCCACCCAAGTTAACTGTGGGCCCACCCAAAATAGTAGGTCTGGCTAGGCTACTAGTTAGGTCTGTTTTTATAGGCAAGCAGTTTCTCCAGCGTGCTGAGCAGTTTTATTGAGTTGATGACTCCTGATTCTCTTAATCAGTTCAAAACGATTCCAGTAATGAAAGAAGAATGAAAACTAAGCCTGGAACAGAAAAATGGAAAAAATAATAATTTGAGCTTCTGAAAACTGACGTTTTGCCACCAGTGGTAATATTTTGAAGTTTTCTCAAAAAGCTTATACCAGTCAATATTAACCAAGAGGTGGCCAACTTTTTTTTTTTTTTTTTTTTAATAAATGCTAGATACCACAGGCAGAATTAGGCCCTGACAGTTGGGCTTTGCCTAGGCACCAACACTGAATATCGTCGCATGACTAGCCAAGAGTTAGCCCTTAATACGTTAGTCCTGGCTGAATATTGGCCAGAACCCATATAAGGGGAGTCCATATTTCCCCACCCCTGCCTTCAAAAGGTTCCATCCTGTGTGCGCTTACAATCTGATCATTTATGCACATGTGTATATCAGCAGCACATACAGATTTCAAGTGAGCATGTTGTGGGTGGATTTTTAAAATACTGAGTAGGAAAAATAGTTCTATAGGGAACCGTGTTTAAGAGATAGTATGATGGCAACCAATTTTAGTTAATAATTTATACATTTTTTGTGTTGCATGGGAGACCTCAGTGTGCATCGGTAAGTCAGGTACATGTAAAAGCGTTCAATGCTTCAACCCGTGCCTGACCCAACGCTCAATGCAAAACACCATCATAGCATCTACCCACGTGTGTATAATAGTGTAAAACACACCAAACTTAATGTGAAAATAAATAATGCAAATACAATCTCATAAACACAAAATACCTGCATAGCCCCCCTCCCCCCCATATAAAGGACTTATCTCAAATAGAAAAGCCTGTGAAGGCCATCAGCTCCAGACGATCATGCCCTGTTGGCTAATGAATTTTGTTTCTCAGCTCATCTTCATAAGGCAGTGGAGGTTCTACTGAATTTCAGTTTCGGATCACAAATCCTCCCTCAGGAACCTCCTCTTGTTGCAAATACAATTTTATAGAGACAGCAGGAACAAATAACAAAAAGGGACACAAGCTGGGTTTTCTAGCTTGATGGATTTTTAAAATATACATCCCATTTCCCAAGGAGGATACATGTAAAACTGAGTCACATTATTATAACCAACACCTACTTCTGACGTCAGGGACGCATAACCAATGAACAAATGCACGTCGCACGCATACTTCATGGGTATATAAGGTGGGATGTCAGCAAGTTGCCAATATAGCAACCTTGGCTGACATGGGGGTAAAACATGATTTATCAGACATTGAAAAAGGCATGATCAACTACCGGGCCATGAGCGGCTGCATTTCGGAAACGGTTGAGTTTGTGAACTATTCATGGGTTGCTGTGGTTAGAGTGTACTGTGAGTGGATGATTGGAACTTTTTTGACAACCTGACATGGTAACTGTGGGGCAGCATGAGCAATCGATGCAAGAGGTGAACATCAACTGTGCAGGGTGGTGCGGGCCGATCGGCATGCTACCGTGGAGCAACTTGCCATCCAAACAAACCAGGGGGCTTCCAGATGTGCTCCAAAATGACTGTGCAGCAAACCCTGTTGCAAGTGGGATTCTGAAGCACCCATGCTCATAAGGGTTCATCGCAAAAAAAAACAGTTGCAATTTGCACAGGAGTACCAACATTGGACTTGCACAAACTGGCAGAGGGCTGCCTTCTCCAATGAGTCATGTTTTGAGCTTGAATGGACGTTGACGTGTCAGGCGTGAAACTGCCAAAAACAAACACCCAGCAACCATTGTTGGATATACACAAGCTGGTGATGGCAGCATTGTGGTCTGGGGAATGTTTTTTTGGTATGGTCTGGGTCCCTTTATACCTCTGGAAGGCACTCTCATCTACTAGGGGTATCTATCCATCCTTGCCAATCAAGTACACCCATACATGTTGGCGGTCATTCCTATGGCCAATGGGATCTTTCAAAAAATATTAGGAAAAATGAAAATGGAGTAAACCAATGGATACTCTCATAGGGTTTACTAAGTGGAAGAAAGACTCAAAAACTGAAGGACAAGGATCTCAGAAATCCACACCAAAGATCATTACAATCACAAAGGCTTCAGAATAATTAAACAGCGTATTTAAATTGCTATCTTTGTATATATTTTTCTTTAAATCAATTTATTCCTCAAATTTTTCAATACTGGTATGTCCCCAAATGAAATACTCCTATTTTTTTTCAAAAATATAATCAAATGTGACAAAATATTCATGTGCAAGAAAAATAAATCAAAACCCGCTTAGCTCGTATGAAGCATGTGTTATTTTCATTCTTATTCTTTTCAATCTGGCAACACGATTCCTCAATCGTGTGGCATGTTCGTTCGCAGACCCACAGATCTGATGGGCTTTTTCAAGGAATTTACTGGGTCTCCCTTTCAAAGCATAATAGCTGTCATCTATAGCTGTCTCTGAAACATTTCAGTGACATTACCTGGATAATGTTGCTTAAAATTGCTGACTGACCCCCCCAGTCAATGGCACTTATCTGGGAAGCAGATGCTGCATTTTAATCCTCCATCCATTAACTACACATTGGCTGATTCTCCTTAAATTTCAGAAGTTAGCTTGCTGTCACCATGTATGGAAAATATCAGGTGGAAATGAATATTTATCTCAGTGAAAATGGAGCTTGGTAGTAGCAATTTGTTTATTTTCACACATTGGGTAAACACAGCATCGTTTTAAATTACATCAAATATTTAATTATAAGAAATGCATAGCATAAAAACTACATTACTTAGCACTACATTTATTTTTCTGTTCACCCACGAAGCAAAGATCTTCCAGTTTCATTTCAGGCTCTGTTTCTTGAGTAATGACCTATCATTTTACTAGTTAATAGCAAATAATAAATGTACAATATGGGGCTCATAATCGAAAGAGAAAAACATCCAAAAACTGGCCTAATTCGGCACTTGGACGAACATTGTCAAAATACGTCCAAGTGCCGATAATGAAAACGGGTTTTGGATGTATTTCTAAACGACCTAGGCCTTCATAGTGCCGCTGAATGACCAAAGCTAAACGGGACATTTCAGGAGGAGTGTTGAGGCCGACATGGGCCAGCTTAGACTTAGTCGTACAGTATGTTTAACCGAAAGTTATACAGCCCAGGATCGACGGAACTTGGACGCTGTGACTTAGTCCATGTTAAACATGGTCTAAGTCACAAAAACCCACCTAAAGTCACCAGATAAGCACTGCAAACACATAATACAGATCCCTACACATTACCCCAGTGATTACCGACCCCCCCCCCCCACCCCATAAAAATCGTAATCACACCTTTAAAATACAGCCTCCAGACCATCATAACTTGGCAGCCTGGTATAGGAAAGCCTAGTCTTCCAGCACAGAGGTGGCTTAAGTCATCTTGGGAGTGGGTTAGGGGCCTATGGAGAGGAGGACCCATGCCCATAAGCCCCTGTAATCACTGCATTGATACTTAAGCATATGCACTGCCCTATACACCCTCAAAACCCTTTTGTACTGCCATATAAGTGGCTCCTGCAGCCATAAGGGCTATTGGGGTGGTAGATAAGTGGGTCTAGGGGATTCTGGAGGTGGTTTGGGGGGGCTCACCATGACCTATAAGGGAATTGTAGTGAGGAGAAGACATTGCACCCTTTTTGTGACGTTCACAGCAGTACCCTGTAAGGTACCCCACTATTTAGGTGCCATGTCTGGGTGTTCAGCGCATCACTTTGCAGACCCCTCCTACGTCCAACAGGGCTTGTTCTAGGCGGTTTTGACTTGGACGAAAAGTTGGACGAAAATGTGGTATAAACATAGACGATCTGATCGGCAGAATGTATAGTTAGACGATTTTCAAAGCAAAAAAAATTTTGGACGTATTTTTCAAAAATGTGTCCTCGGCTGTTTTTTTACTTTGGACGACTTGTGACTTAGACGAAAACGGACTTAGACGTTCCTTTCAATTATGCCCCTCCACATGTACTCCATTCCTGTGTTCTTGTATTTTTTTTTTTTTTTTATATCCCGCATATCCAAAAATCTATGCAGGTTACACAAAACACACATAGACAAAGCATAAAAACCCTAACATTCAAAACTAACACAACACACATAAACATCCTAAAAACAGTCAGCTTACATAACCCTATAACCAGTGGCGTAGTAAAGGGGGCGATCCGCCCTGGGCGCCATGTTGGTGGGGTTGCTGACACTCCTCCTCCCCTCTGCCCCCGTCTCTTCCCATTCCTCCCATCTATGCACACCCCCCCCCCTTCCCTTCCCCTATACCTATAAGCACATAAGCATTGCCTCTGCCGAGTCAGACCATAGGTCCATCACGCCCAGCAGTCCGCTCCCGCGGCGGCCCCCCAGGTCAATGACCTGTAGTGATCTATTACTCTACTACTCTATTACTGTACAGCCTTTTGTACTGTATAGTAACCCTCTAATTGTACCCCTGGATCCCCTTTTCCTTCAGGAACTCGTCCAATCCCCTTTTGAACCCCAAAGTCGTACTCTGCTCTACCACCTCCTCTGGAAGCGTATTCCAGGTGTCCACCACCCTCTGTGTGAAGAAGAACTTCCTAGCATTTGTTCTGAACCTATCTCCCTTCAATTTTTTTGAGTACCCTCCAGTTTTTGTTGCCCCCGCCAGTCTGAAGAATCTGGCCCTCTCTACCTTCACTATACCCTTCACTATATCCTTCTTCAACAGTGCAAAAGTGATATTAGTGTGGTGTCATTGTTTAACAGTGAAAACAGTGTTTCTATCATATCCCCTCTAAGTCTCCGCTTTTCCATGGAAAAGAGCCCCAGCTTCTCCAGCCTCTCAGCATATGAGAGGTTCTCCATGCCCTTTATCATTTTTGTCGCTCTCCTCTGGACCCTCTCGAGAATCGCCATATCCTTCTTAAGGTACGGCGACCAGTACTGAACGCAGTACTCCAGATGCGGTCGCACCATCACCCTATACAGCGGGAGGATAACTTCCTTGGTTCTGGTAGTGATACCTTTTTTGATAATGCCCAACATTCTGTTCGCCTTTTTTGAGGCCGCTGCGTACTGTGCCGCCGGTTTCATTGTTCTATCCACCAAAACCCCCAAGTCCTTTTCTAGGTTGCCTTCCCCCAATACCATCCCCCCCATCGAGTAGTTGTACATCGGGTTCCCTTTCCCTATGTGCAGGACTTTACATTTCTCTACATTGAAGCTCATCTGCCATTTATTTGCCCACTCACTCAGTTTGTTCAGGTCCCTTTAAAGTTCTTTACATTCCTCTACAGAGCTAACCTTACCGGAGAGTTTTGTGTCATTGAGGATTTCCTCAATGAATTTACATGTGATCTATTTGCATGCACTGCAAATAGATCTCATGCATATTCATTTGGGAAATCCTAAAAATCTGACCTGGCGAAGACCGAGGTTGGACACCCCTGCTCCAGTGTGTTCCTCTGTGTTTATCCCACATATTCTTGAAATTTGTTACCATTTCTGTATTCACAACCTCCAGGACATTCCAAGCATCTACCACCCTTCTGTGAAAAAAAGTATTGGAATTCTGATTTCCCCCATTTGGCATTGCTGATGACCCTGGTCTTTGTTAATTGTTTTGAGTGAAAAATCATTGTTTTTGGTAGTATTGCATGGGTAGCACATTTTTTTATTTATTCATTTAAAAAACTTATAGTCTGCCCACACCGTCCACAGTCTGCCTTAATCACTCAATGGGAGATGCTACTGTATAATTTCAAGTACAATTGAAAAATACAAAGCTTAAAAAAGTAATTGCAGCAAAGTCACTTTTCTATTGCATTTTTGATTTATAGTGGTCAAGATACCATGCCACTTCCTTGAAAATGATACATTTTTCATGACAAGTGCTTCTGGAAAATTACCATATTAGGAATTAATGGATTTAATAACTGTCAGGAAGCACTGAAAAATGTGTCTGAAACATAAAGACAGCTAAATTTATGAGCCCATCCAACCTCTAGCAAACATCAGCTTACTCGATAAATGTCATTATAAGTTTGATTCAGGCTTTTATGTCATGTTAAATTTAGTTGTAGCAAAGCTTTTCTTTATTCTGTGGTTAATGCTGCAGCTGACAAAAGAAAGGCTAGGAGCTGTGCAATGCTTTTGCTTATCTGCTGCTACTTGTCTTCAAATTTTAAATGATCAGATCTTTTGCATAAAATTCAAAATGAAGAAGGAAAAAAAGGATGTTAAGGTACGTGAAATAACGTCTCCCACATGCCCCCTCCCTCCATCCTCCACCAACTCTCTGTCAACCTTTCAGTTCTCACTTGAATGCACCCATTAAATCTATTTTTGTTGTTGTTTTTTACCTTTATATATAGAAAGGATGGGGATGAGTGCAGAAGAAAATTCAAACACCATGGTCAATAGCATAGCAAATGACAGATGACGGTGGTGTGGGCATCTATTCACTTTCTCTCCCAATACATTCCGTCCATTCCCCCAAATGCCTATTAATCATGCCTCTTAAAAATCTCTAGTGATAGCATAACAATCTTGAAAACCTCATCAGCTGGTCGTGGTTTGCGTCAGGAGGGATTGGGCATCCCTCCTGCCTTGTACAGTGTAGGGGTGGAGTTCGGGGGTGGCAGTGGGAGGGAGTGGACATCCCTCCTACTGCGGACAGAGGGGCGGGGAGTTCAAGGGTGGCAGTGAGAGGGAGTGGGTATCAATCTTACTATGGACAGTGGGGGTGGGGGAGTTTGGGGGTATCAGTTGGAGGGAGTGGGTATCCCTCCTGCTAGCTGACTTGCATTGGGGCTTGGGGGTTCCCTGCCACTCAGCTGGTCACGGCAGGGAGATATCCTTGCCACAATCAGTTTAGCAGCCGCCTCTATTTGAAATGTAGGCCAGCATTTTGCTGGCCTAATTTCAGGCACTTATCGCGGCCCTATGGAGATGCCTAGGGATGTTTAAGCTCACCTAAGGCCACTTCCAGGTGAAAACATGCCCACGCCCAGTCTTGAGTGAGCTTAAGCATCCCTAGGCAGCTCCCTGTGCCCGCGACAGACATGTATAGGGTAGGCAGCCTGCCTCGGGTTGGTTTTTTTTTTTTTTTTTAGAAAACGTGCATCCCAATTGGCTGGTTAGACAGCAATCAGACGTCTGCCTGCCTACAATCGGGATGCTGTTTATAAAATACAGTCTAGACCTCGGCTAAACTTATAAACCCTTTTGAATATGCAGTAGCAGTCTTTTAAACCAGACCTTAATGTAGAAGGGGAGGTTCCTGTCTCAGATATAGTTAAGACCAATTATGATTGTAGATATGAGGTAATATAAAAAGTCTGCTCTATCACACAAGTTTGGCTCCTTTTCTAAAGACATTGTACTCTTCAATACACTAAACTGTTTCACATTATAATGGTTAACAACTCGACCTTCTTCAATAAACACTGTTTTCACAGTTAAACAATGACACCACACTAATATCACTTTTGCACTGTTGAAGAAGGAAATAAATTCTGCAGGTCAGTTCTGCAAAGTGTTGTTTCACATTTATTTTGGTACAAATTGTAATGGGAACTTGTATACTGCCTTTTTGTGGCTTTGACATTTCAGAGCTGACATTCAAAGTGGTGGGCACTAGAGGATTAAATGACTTGCCCATGGTCACAAGGAGCAGCACTGGGATATGATCCCACAACCTCTGGGTGCAGAGGCAGCAGCTCTACCAGTGAGCCCCACTATGGCAATTCAGTCTTTCCCACTATGGCAATTCTTATAAGAGCTGAGAATAGGACATCACTGATGAGGTTGGCTCTTAGGCATTGGTGGAATGAGGCATTATGACATCACAGTCTGAGCTCTGGAATGTTGCTATTCTTTGGGTTTCTGCCAGGTACTTGGGACCTTGGTTGGCCACTGTTGGAAACAGGATACTGGGCTTGATGAAAGGGAAAGGGAATGGGGACTTCTATACCACCTTTCTGTGGCTTTGGCATTTCAGAGCTGACATTCAAAGTGGTGGGCACTGGAGGATTTAGTGTCTAGCCCAGGTCACAAGGAGCAGCACAGGGATTTGATCTCACAACCTCTGGGTGCAGAGCCACACCTTCCCAAATTACCCAAGTTTACTTAAATATGCTGTTAAACAACAGAGATTCCTTTTTCATCCAATCAGTGAATACATATATTCACCCCATTTTCATGTAGAGGTCTCTCATTAGTGCTAATAGCACTTATTTCTAGAGTGCTATCAGACACACTGTACGATAAACAAGCAAGAGACAGTCCCTGTATTACCTTTCTGCATATACATTCATTTCAAATGTGTATATGAAGGCTTTCTGAAAGAATATGTAACTATAGTATAAAATCTTTTTTTTCTTTTTTTTTTATCTTTATTGATTTTCAAACTTTGATAGTGCAAAACAATTAATTGACATAAACACTGCCTAAAGCGCACTTTTAAATATACAAGTAATACACGAAACAATCATTTCCTCCCCCCTCCTCCCAATTATTGATTTAATAAGACATATTATGTGAATACAATTATAAATAAGTAATTTTAATACTCAAAATACATTTCCCTTCCCTACCATTTTCCCTTCCCATCCGGGCCCCCCCCCCCCAGATGTGTAAGGAAATCTAATAAAAGGAAAGATATATGACTATTATTGTGAGGTAACAAATGTAGTTAATGGGCTCCACACTTTATCAAACGAATTACTAAACCCTAAACATTCCGCATTCATTCTCTCATATTTAGGATTTTTTGGACCCCCAGTTCGTTTACAAAAACTAGATAGAAACATAGAAACAGAAATAGACGGCAGATAAGGGCCACGGCCCATCTAGTCTGCCTACCCCAATGACCCTCCCCTACCTTTCTCTGTGAATAGATTCCACGTGTCTATCCCATTTGGCCTTAAAATCAGGCATGCTGCTGGCCTCAATAACCTGAAGTGGAAGACTATTCCAGCGATCAACCACCCTTTCAGTGAAAAAGAATTTCTTGGTGTCCCCGTGGAGTTTCCTACCCCTGATTTTCCACGGATGCCCCCTTGTTGCCGCGGGACCCTTGAAAAAGAAGATATCTTCTTCCACCTCGATGTGGCCCATGAGATACTTGAATGTCTCGATCATATCACCCCTCTCTCTGCGTTCCTCGAGTGAATACAGCTGCAACTTATCCAGCCGTTCCTCGTACGGGAGATCCTTGAGTCCCGAGACCATCCGGATGGCCATTCTCTGGACCGACTCCAGTCTCAGCACATCCTTACGGTAATGCGGCCTCCAGAATTGCACATAGTATTCCAGGTCTAATAGATGCTGGCATTGTCATAGTGATATAGGGACTCTGGATATTTTTCTCCATTGATACTTAATTTCTGGAGGTCAATTTGGGGATAAATCAATCTTATTCTTGAATCATCTATTCCCTTAACTTATGAAGTCATAATTTGTGGTACGTTATTACACGTTAAGCCCACTTTGGATAAATATAAAAGCCATCTTTTCTTGATCATAACGGGAATAGCTATCCAATTGATTACACGCAATTGGAAGAGCCATGACAGACTTAACTACACATTTTGGTGAACTATAGTATAAAATCTAAAATGTTTCAAATTTAATAAAAGAATAATTGGAAATTGTAACTATGGATAATTATTTTTCTGAATGTTCTTGTAACTGAGACTTGCAGTAGCAGATAAGTCTTGCCAATTAATCTTCTTAGTACGTGCTTACCACAGAACTAAACAGTCAATAGCAGCATCGAATATGGCGTGCAAATTCTCATGACCAACAGGCAGGCATGAATCTAGTTCATACTGCTACTAAAACTCTTTATTGACTTTGCCAACATTATCCAGCCAGTGTCACTACCTTACGACGCTCGTTCCCACCAACACCCTCCTACAACTCCCTGGTGCCCACCGACTCCAACCCTACACTAACCGTCGCCAACCATATCCCAGTAGACAGATCCTGGACCGCCTTCGAGCTCATATCCGATTCCCAGGTCGCTAAACTCTGCCTCAAGTTGAAATCCTGGACCCTTTCCCCTCCTACCTATATGAGAAAATTCCCACAAAAGGCATCCCATCTCTCACCAAACTTATAAATTCTGCCCTACTTTCAGGCCTATTTTCTGCTGAAATGGGACACATCGCCTTATCCCCACTACTGAAAAAAGCTGATCGAGATCCCTTCACACCATCCAGCTATCGCCCAATAGCAAACATCCCTCTCCTGACCAAGATTCTGGAGTCCATCATATCTACCCAACTCTCATCCTATCTTGAGAGATTCTCCATTCTCCTACCCTACCAACATGGCTTCAGACCCAACTTCAGCACCGAATCCCTACTGGCCTCATTAATCTCAAAGGTCCAACAACTTCACTCTTGCAATAAGTTCGCTGTTCTTCAATTCAACCTTTCTGCAGCTTTCGACATTGTCCATCATGATATACTAATTATCCAACTCTCTGAAATTGGCATAATCTGAACAGTCTTAGATTGGTTCTCAAAATTCTTACGTTCCCGCTCCTACTCCGTTAACATGAATGGCTCCTCGTCCCTCCCTTGGAAACCGATCTGTGGAGTTCCTCAGGGTTCACCTCTATCCCCGATTCTTTTCAATATTTATATGTCCTCCCTGAAACTCCTCCAACTATCCCCCTTGGAAACACTTTACACTTACGCTGATGACATCCTTGTACTCCTCGAGACCGATTCTAATCTCAACAATCTCTCTGAGAACATCTCTTCATGTATTTCGAACCTCCAATCCTGGGCCCTCACTGTACAAATGAAACTAAATGAGACCAAAACAAAACTACTTTGGCTCGGCCCAAAATTAGATCAGCTACCCACCCTCATCCCACTATCCTCTGGCACCACATTGCAGCTTGAGCACTCAAGCAAAGTTCTGGGCATCATCATTGATTCTACACTGTCCTTCAACGACCACCTTAACTCCCTAGTAAAAAAATGCTTTTTCAATCTTCACATGTTAAGGAAAGTGAGATCCTGCTTCCATCAACAACACTTTGCTGTCCTCATACAATCCATCATTCTTTCTAGACTGGATTACTGTAATTCCATCTACTTAAGCCTAACAAAGAAAAGCCTTCACAGACTTCAACGGTTTCAGAACACCGCGGCTAAACTAATCTTCGCAAAAAGCAAATTTGACCATGTCTCCCCGCTTATGTCTAAGCTTCACTGGCTCCCAGTAATCCTTAGGGTCCACTACAAATGCGCCTGCCTAACCTTCAAATCTCTACACGGCATCCTTCCTCCCCTTTTCCACTATCCTGGAACTCCTCGAATCCCAACACCACCAGAACCACTCAAAAATTCTAACTATCCTTCCCCTCTTTAAAAGGCATATCCCATTCAGGAAAATTAGGGACATCCATCGTCTTCAGGATCACCAAACTGTGGAACAGCTTTACTGCCCCGCTTTGGAGTCTAGCCTCCCTCCAACTCTTCCGAAACATTTGAAAACTTGGCTTTACTCTAAAATATAATTGACCTCTCCCTATTCAATATACTAAGTCCCTCTAAACTTCCTCTTTACTAAGTCCTTCTACTTTCATTGGAGTTCCTTCTATATCTATTCCTGTAAACCGTGTCGAGCTCTACTTCTGTGGAGTTGATGCGGTATACAAACTTAAGGTTTAGTTTAGTTTAGTTTAGTCAGTGCAAAAAGTGAAATAGCTGTCATAACTGGTCTGGATAGTTATCTGGGTTCAGGCATTTCAGGCCTGATTTTATATAGGACAATCACATTAGGTGCCGCTAGGTGCCCTAATTGCGGCTGCCTACCGATGCCTTAATTTGGGATCGGCGCAAAACTATTTTTTAAATTGGCTTAATCAGCATGGTAATTGACTACACTGGTTTTCAGCCAGTCATTAAAAAAAGAATTAATTAAGCAATTTAAGAGGTTGTCACCAAACTCTTAGGACACTTAGGATGTCTAAGGATGCCTACGACACCTATCTGAAAAATTATGCGTGGTTAGTGGCAGAGAATAGGCATGGTTAAGTGTCGTTAAGAGTTCGATGTAGGCACCAGTAAATTAAGCCAGTGAAAGCCTGGCCTAATGGAGCAGCACCTACCTTTAGGATGCCTAGCAATGTCTAAGTCTACCTAGGTGCTGCTAGGCATGAGTCAATAAACGATGCCTAGTGGTTGATTGACAACAGCACCAAGTAGCGCCTACACCATTTATGTAATCAGGCCCTTGCAGTACCCAGATAATTTCTAATGCACTCTTTGGACTCAGTTCTATAAGTGGCGCTGAAAAATCAACACCCATAAAGGCCCTGATTCTATAAATCATGCCTGACTCCTAGGCGCTATTGAGGGCAATTGTCATCCGCTAGGCGTTGTTTATAGAATCATGCCTAGCAGCACCTAAACAGTCTTAGGTGTTGGTAGACATTGAAACCTTAGGTGCATTCCCATTTAGGCCAGGGTTTTCTTGGCCTTAATGAGTGCGCACAAGTTAAGCGCCTATTGGTGCAGACCTGTCAAGCCATGCTCAAAATCCAACCAGAATCTGCCCCTAACCATTCCTACTTACTGGTAGGTGCCTCAGTGTAGACACCTACCTCAAAAAGGTGTGGGGGGAGAGTGTGGCACAGTAGTTAAAGCTACAGTCTCAGCACCCTGAGGTTCTGGGTTCAAACCCACATTGCTCCTTGTGACCCTAGGTAAGTCACTTAATCCCCTCATTGTCCCAGGTACATTAGATAGATTGTGAGTCCACCAGGACAGACAAATTCATGTTAACTGTTCTGAGCTCCTCTGGGGAGAACAGTATAGAAAATTGAATAAATAAATAGTGTGAAAGGTTTCAGCCTCTGATAACCAGAGCAGATATTGTGACATCATAATGCCTCATTCCACCATTGCCTAAGAACCAACCTCATCAGTGATGTCACAATGGCTTCACTGTCCTATACTTGGCTCACTTCTACTACATTTTGATTTCTAGAGTGGCACAGTGGTTAAAGCTACAGCCTCAACATCCTGCAGTTGTGGGTTCAAACCCATGCTGCTCCTTGTGACCCTGGGCAAGTCACTTAATTCCCCCATTGTCCCAAGTACATTAGATAGATTATGAACCTGCTGGGACAGACAGAGAAAAGTGCTTCAGTATTTGAATAAATTCATGTAAACTATTCTGAGCTCTCCTGGGAGAACAGTATAGAAAACTGAATAGCCTACGGTATAGAAAATTGCTGGCCTACATTTCAGGCACCTATTGTGGCCCTGGGGAAGCCTAAGCTCGCCTAAGTCCGCTTCCAGGTTGGGCGAGCTTAGGCAGCCCTACACAGCTCCCTAGGTTCATGAAAATACCTACAATGTAGGCTGCCTGCCTCAGGTGTTTTTTTTAATTGGCTGGTTAGACAGCGGTAGGACACCTACCACCGCCTACAATCGAGACGCCGATTATTGAATTTGCCCCTTAACGCCTTGCAGAGACTATTTCATAGCTTCCATGTTGAAGTTGCCAGGCCCATGCTGTTTATTTTTTTCAATATATATGAGTAAAATGGCTGCTTCCATAAGAATTAAATACATTCTGAACTGAACATCTCAGTTCCAATCTTTACATTCTATTTAAAATGGGGATTATTGTCTTCTTAAAATAAAAAAGAAATTAACTAATGTCAGAGTCTTCTAGTATTTAGTAGGTCCATGTGTTTCTGAGAAGAAAAGTCCTTAGGAAATCTAAGAAACAGAATTCATATTTTAATAATTGGAGAGCTGTGACTTTAAAAATTATGAAGCTTGATAAAATGATTGCAGAATACTGAGATATTTATTGAACCTAATGCCAAATTAAAAATAATTTGCTTGCACATTTGTTATCTGGGACAGTTAATTAATTTGGAAATTCATCATTGTTTACTGGGATGCTAGCAGGTTATAAAGATATTGGTTAATCTTTATAAAATAAATTACATCTTTTATAAATCAATTCTGACTAATGTGGTTATGTTTCAGAAAGGAAAATGTACATATTGTGTTTCTAATCCATTAACTTGACGTACACATTGCTTTCCTACTATCCTCCATTTTACCTCGCTTTCTTTTTCACTCAGTATTTTTATTTTCCTAGCTCAAATGCTGTATTTGCAATTGCAAGTATATTTGAGGCAGGTCTACTATGTGTTCCAAAACTGGGTCATGCAAACCCATAATATTCACACCAAATTGCACTTCCTGAAGATTCAGAAGACGAGTTGTCAAAATATTCTCATCAGCTGAGTAAATTCGTGCTTGGAGCAAAAACAACGCAAGCGCCCTGCAAGCTATTGCTTATCCCTTCCATTTGAATTAAATTTATGTCAACTAGAAATTATTTCTCCTGTACATGGCTTTCCTGTCCTTCAGAAGAAGAAATACAGTACCTGCATGTAGTTATCTATTAAAATGCTTCCCTTAAGTTCCTGATTTGAAATGTCTGGTCGATAGAGAGAGCTACGTTACATGGTTAATGAGCAGCTATAATTTAGACCTTATCATTTTGTAATTACAGGAATTAAGGCCTAAATTCTGTAACCAGCGCCTAAAGTTAGGCACCTGTTTCAGAGGCACCCATCTAGATAGGCGCCTATCTAAATTGAATAACAAGCCCAATTAAGCTTTTTAATCAGCAATAACTGAAACTTAGGCGTCTATCAAGAAAGAGCGATTCTGTAACAAGGCGCCTCTAAAAATTTAGGCGGCCTTCCAAAAAAATAGGCGCTATGCATGTTGGGTGTGGGCGTGACTATTAGGCGCCTTCTTACAGAATCACTGCTCTTAAGCGCTCAGCTTTTAAGTGTGCCTAGAGCTGGCCTATTTAATGGGCGCCTCCAAAATAGGTACCCAAATAGGTGCCGCTCAGTGTGATTCACTAAACAGCGCCCAGTTTTACTTGAATCGCACTGAACAGTGCCTATATAGGCGTCTAACATTTGGGCGCTTCTTATAGAATTTGCCCTTAAGTATTGTATGTATGAGAGGTCGATCCGCTAGATCAGTTGTATGCATAAGTTACAAAAAAAAATCACTTGTATGCACAACTGCCAACTTTAGGTGCCAGCCTTTGACACGGTATAAGTGCTCACACCTAAAATTAGATGCACCTGCTGACTTATGGCCTATGCTATAAAGTCAATTTCACGCACAATTGCTGTTGAAAAATTGGAACATAGGCCCAATTCAATAAAATTTAGGTGCTCCGTTATAGAATCACGCTTAGCATCACCTTAGCATGCGCACAATGTCCTAACGTTTAGGTATCCCCAATTTATGCCAGGGTTTCTTCGTCTAAAGTTAGCCGCCAATGTTGGAGTTGGCCGCATAACTCAAAAACACACCCATGATCCACCCCGACCAAAGTTTTGGGCTAGCTACCTACTTTTAAAAGAATCGAGTTTTTCTTAGTTAGGCACCTAACTTTCAATTAAATCCACGTAGTGCCAAATAAGGGCTCCTTTTACTAAGGTACGCTAGTGTTTTTAGCGCACACAGGAAATTACCGCACGCTACACTTCTAGAACTAACGCCAGCTCAATGCTGGCGACAAGGTCTAGCGCATACAGCAATGGTGCGCGCACTATGCCGCACATTAAAGCCCTAACGCACCTTAGTAAAAGGAGCCCTAAGAGGTGTTGAGCCTAAAACTCAATTAAGTTAGCCACCTGCATCGGCTAGGCACTCCAATGTAGGTGCCTAATTTTAGGCACACTTTATAGAATTGGGGGGAAAGCACCCATATAATTGACACCCTTTGTAGATTCTACCTCTTTATGTATTTCTCCAGTTCTTATCTGCAAAGGAAACAACTTGAATAACTGTAGGAGAAGGAATACTGCCTATGTATTCTAGGTAATTCAAGCAGTTCCATTTCAGTTGTTAGTAATTATGTGTTGATGTTTAGGAAAGAAAATTTCTAACACTTCCTGCTGGCATTTTCATTATTTTTAATTTTAACATTTTTCATTTCCTAGTGTTTTCCTGCGTCTGAAGCAATCATATTTATCTGCTTTTCTTCAAGGCATCTTCAATACTCCAAGGTTTCCCTTTTCAGCTTTATTGCTACCTATTCTGAGAGACCTGAGGGTGAAAGTGTTGGTTAGATAAATTAAGCCCCATACTATGCTGCAAGGGAATTTGCAGAACTGAGCCAGAAATTTCACAATGGCTGCTCACTGAAATAATACTGTGAAACTCTGACCTTTTATTGGTAAATCACCTCTTCCAGTGTTGTATTATCACTGGACTCTCAAAAGAAAAGAAAAAAACTTTGACCGATAAAAGGTCAGAGTTCCCTCTAGCCTCTTTTTTTCCTCCACATTTTTAGGCCTCTTTTTTTCCTCCATATTTTAAAGGGTATTTCTCTTGCTCATTAGAAACAAATTTTACACACACACACAAGTTTTACGAAGCTACATTAGAATTTTTTATCGTCAGCTATGGTGATATTAGCTCCGACACTCATAGGAATTCTATAAGCATCGGATCTAATACCACTGCAGCCGGCAATAAAAAAGCCTAACGCAGCTATGTAAAAGGAGGGGTTAATTTTGTATGACAAGCTATTATCTGCTAAAAGGGGTTTACAACCCTGCCATACTCTTAAAGACATTTTTTAAGGGATTTTTTTTAATTATATTTTTAATTTCATTATACCCCCCCCCCCCCTTTTTTTTAAAGACTTTTGAAAAGAGGATCCTGTGTCCACAATGTATATGTAATTGGTTTTGGTTTTTTTTAAATGAGCATTTTTAAGCAAGTTATTTATATTTTTAAGAGCAGCAGCCATTTTGTTTCTTCTGATTTTAATTGTTTTCTTATTATTTTAAAAGGGTGAGTTTATGACATGTACAAGTCAGACACATGACTATTTAATTTATAGCCCAAAATGAGCAGTTTTTACAAAGTTATTCAATGTGTTATCATCGACAGCCATTTATGGAAATCAGACACACTATACCAAGCATGATTATCTAATTTATGGCCCCAAACCAGCAGTTTTCACAAAGTTATTCAACTTTTTATAAACGACAGCCATTTTGGTTCTGCCAATTATAATTGCATTTTTCCCCAAATTGAGCGATTTTATGATGTGGTCAAGTCAGGCTCACTATTCCAAGCATGATCATTTAATTTGTAGCCCAAACAAGTTGTTTTAAATGAGTTATTGGCTTTTCATATTTGGCAGCCATTTTGTTTTGCCAATTATAATTGTGATTTCTTAGGGTTTTCTCTTTTTATATTTTAGTCACAATATTCAGTATCTTTTGCCCCATATGTTTTCACAGTTTTTTGATTAAAATATTGCCTTTTAGCAGTTGGTTTGTTTTGGGGTTTTTTTTAAACTTTTTGTTGCATTCTATAATATCATTGGTGTGGGTCATGTGACCAAGCACTAACTTAAATGAGTTGTTTCACTTTCTGATAGTCATTGCTGCTTATGGAATAAGCTCCATGATGATTAATAGCCCTGACATTTTGTTTACCTTTGAAGCCACAGGCGGGCCTGGGTGAGCCAGGGCCCAATTGCTTTAGGATCAGACCCATCCAGCAAAAGCGTACCCTTCCTGCAGCAGGTAGAGATCTCGAAGCCCCATCAGCTGAAGAGCTCATTAAAGGCATCCTGACCTTTCTCCACCATAATTCAGCAGCCAGTCGCAGCTTTAGGGAGCTGACTAAAACCAATTCTTGGTATAAACTTAGTTTTCACACATGCATAAAAAACTGAGCATTAGCTGAGTGCCACTCTTAAGTAGCTCACTAAAGCTTCCACTGACCGCTAATCACGGTCAGCGGCACTTAGTGATGCTGAAGTTCGGTGCTGCCCCTAAACATGCCCACTTCTGAGCTTCAGCATTGCTAGGCACCACCTTGAGATGTACTAGGTACACACTATCATTAATGCAAATATAGAATGTACAGGCATATTAAAAAACTTAAGAGGAGGAAAAAGCCTCAGAACTCAACCCTTGCCAACCCTTGTTTCTACTTTTCTATATTGATTTGTATTTCACTTAATGTTATGAGTATGTTAAGTTAAATTTCAATCCCTAATGTCATTATATAAAATTTTGTATTGTATTGTTTCCCACCAAATGTAATTTTAAACTGTTCATCGCTTAGAAATATGATTAAGCGATTAATCAGAAAAACTATTAAACTTGAAACTTGGTTAAAGGTGTGAAAGGAACCTTTGCAACAAGAGGGCATAGGATGAAGTTAAGAGGTGATAGGCTCCAAAGTAATCTGAGGAAATACTTTTTTTATGGAAAGGGTGGTAGATGCATGGAATAGTCTCCCAGAAGAGGTGGTAGAGACAGACTGTGTCTGAATTCAAGAGGGCCTGGGATAGGCACATTGGATCTCTCAAAGAGAGAAAGAGATAATGGTTACTGTGGATGAGCAGACTAGATGGGCCATTTGGCCTTTATCTGCCACCATGTTTCTAGGTAGCGAACCTCACTGACATAAAAACATCTCCTCTGTGAAAAAAGCCCTGTGTGGTACATTATGTAACAAGATAAAAACAAAACTATTTATCTTGTATGAGAGATCAGCACACCAACGATGACCAGCGTTTCAAAATTCATGCTGTAAAAAGCGCCGATCGATCATGTGATAAAAAATTGTGTCATAAACGTTGTAAACTCTTTTTTTTTTGTAAATCTTTATTCATTTTAAAACCAGAAATAAGTGCAACATATTATACAATCATTTACACTTTAACAGCACTTAAATTCAATCAGAATTATATTCTACGACAAATACATATATCATCCCCCCTTCTACTTATCCAAATATTTGCACTCAAAATTAAAAAAAAATCTTCCCTCCCACCCTGGACATGTATTATCAAAAAGGGAAAATCAACAATCACTGCTTACAGAATTTTGTCAATGGCTCCCAAATATCCATAAACTTCCTATAATGTCTCTGTTGTATGGCCACCATACGTTCCAATTTAAAAGTGTGACATACAGATTCCCACCAAAAAGTATAATTTAATCGATCCCAGTTTTTCCAGTTCCTCAAAATAAGTTGTATGGCAACTCCTATCATTATAAAGAGAAGTTTGTTATTCTGAGCAGATATTTGGCTTTTAGTCCTCATTAAAGTACCAAATAGGATGGTATTGTACGTCAATGCCACTGGATTTTCCAATATTTTGGTCACTTGATCCCAGATCAAATATTTGCATTAAAATAGCGTTCCTGTCTAAAGAGAGCACAAAAAAATTCTACATTTGCATTAAATATGAGTGTGTATCTGGCACGATAATTGATTTTGCCATTAAAAGCCGATTAAAAAAACAATTTACAAAAAACCTTGGCGCCTCCCAGGACCAGCGGCTAACACCAAGGCGTCTAGAAACACTTAGAGATGCTGGATGCATAAGTAATAATAATAATAATTTTATTCTTATATACCGCCAAAGCCATAATAGTTTGAGGCGGTTTACAACAAGAAGGTATATTTAGGGATGGAGTTAGCCTTAAGTGTCACTAAGCACTGATGATGAACTTAGGTACCAAAAGTGTAGGCCTTTAAAACCCTGGCCTAAATTACCAGTGCCTCAGTTGGTCATTAGGCGCTGGTAGCTGTGATTCTCTAAGTGGTGCCTGAATGTGATTGACACACGGCAGATGACATTTTTCTAGGCGCCTGCTATTTTAGACGCCACTTATAGAATCAGCCCCTCAGTGCTCATATTTATGTTTATGTTGAACTGGAGTGGTGGGCATCGGGGTAGGGAAGGGACAGGGGTGGAGAGAAATGGGGTCCGCTGTATAGAGTTGCGCGGGGACAGAAATCCCACCCATCCCCGTCCGTCCCCGCCAGGATCCTCTCCGTCCCCACCCATCCCCCCAAGGAATTACCTCCATCCCCGCCCATCCCCATAAAAAGCAGCAATTACTTCTGGCAGGATCATCAATTCCACAGTTATTATTATTTTGTGTTTGCACTACTGTTTTCTTTGTGGAATCTCTTTGGTGGAACCCTTTTTTTGTTTTCTGTTCAGATAATTAACTTATAAACCCCTTCTTTTACTAAGGCTGACGTGTCCATTATATTATATGGACGAACCCTGCTTCCAAAGCCTTCCATCCCCATGGGAGTCCCGTTGGCTAGAGGGGGGTCCTCGTGGGAGTCCCGTGGGCCAGAGGGGGTCCCCGTGGGAGTCCCGTGGGTTAGGGGGGATTCCCGCGATCCCCGTTCCCGTGCAGACCTCTAGTCAGCTGCCAACCCATTTTGGCAGTAGGCCCACCCAGAATTGGAGGTCTGGCTTCCAAGTTCTTTCCAAGCAAGTTTTTTTATTCTTTGGTAGACTGTTTATCAAATATATACCTAAATGGTTTACAATATAAAATATTAATTAAAAAAAAAACAACAAATAAAAACTTTTTCTCATGAAAGCAATTGTCGAAAGCATAAGCATGCTTTTAAGGAACATGCTACTGGTACCAAATGTTCTTCAAAATGGTGACTTCAGCTTCATGGAAGATTGGGTTTATTTCCCCTTGTACTCTGATTTGATATCTAGCCTTCCTGTTTATCATATTGTTCTTACTGCGCGCTGGTTTTAAGGCTACCATTGCAGATCCATAAGAGTAAGACTAAATTATCACTGACCTTCCAACATATGTACGCTTCTCCCTCCATATTTGCGGTGTTAGCAATTGTGGTTTCAATTATTCGTGGTTTTTAGCTTGCTGGCTCCTCCCCCCCGAATTACGTCAGCATGCGTAGAGAAATCACTGATTCCAAGCGTTTACAGAGAAAATCGCTGATTTCCAGCACTTTCTTCACTGTGTTTTGCCTCTCCTTCAGGAACGGGCCACGATGGTTTTTAATAGAAAACAGCAATAACATATGAAAAAGTTATTCGCGGTTTTTCTGTATTCGCGGGTCTGTTAATCCCTAATTATAGCGAATACAGAAGGAGAAGTGTATGCTTAACAACAGGTTTATCATAACCATCATATGGACCCATTTGGGCTTAAGTGATTATACATAGGGTCCAAAGAGCTTGATCATTCTGAATGCGGCCTCGTGTTTAGAAGCCACAGCACTATATACAAACCGATATAAAAACCACAACCACAGCACTATATACAAACCGATATAAAAACCACAACCACAGCACTATATACAAACCGATATAAAAACCACAACCACAGCACTATATACAAACCGATATAAAAACCGATCAAAAAGTTAAAAGGGTATTTAGTCTTGGAGTTTAGCATATGTGATAAAACGTAAAATATCACATTTGAACTATGTCATTGAAAAAAGATGCACAAAAGGTTTTTTGGGGGGGTTTATTATTATTATTAAGTTCTTATATACCGCCATACCCAAAGAGTTCTAGGCAGTTCACATCAATTAAATTAGGATCCGGTCTGAACACGGATTTACAAAATTTTGTCGGAATTACAAGCAACGAGGAAGGAAGTATTGGGGTTTTAGCAGAAGTTTATCTTAGTTGGATTGGAAGAGATGAGGGAGGGAGAGGGAACCAACTTGCTATAACTATGTTAACAGCAAATTATGGATGTAAAATAAATGCAAATTTCAATGTGAATGGTAACACTATATTTAGTAGTTTTTTCATTAGTATCCTGTCAGGGAAGTGATTCAGTTGTCTCATGTAACATGGTTTATTTCTCTAGTCTGAATTTTTTAATTCAAAAAGCAATGCTATCAGCATGAAAACATGCTTTTCCTACCAGTAGCTAGCTTTAGATGGTGCAGTATGTTTTAAATTAAAACGTGCATTCTATTTCTTTGTATTTTTCTATCGTAATTTGTAATATCATTAAAATAGCACATCACTTCGGTCCATCATCTTAGCCATATTATTGTTCCTCACAAACATTTCATCATTCTCTAAGAGGTCCTTTTTCTAAACTAGGGTAAAGTTTTCAACATACCTTGCATTAGTTGCAAATATTAAGGTGTGGTAAGTGCAAAAACTTTTTGTGCTAACTGTTAAGGGGGTTTTCAGCATGTCCCAATGCAGTCATCGCACAGAAAGATAGTTTGAAATGAGGCAATTGGAGTTTCAGGTACCACAAATGATCTTACACTCTGCTATTTAAAAGGCGGTAATTGCATCAGCTCTGTTTCAGTGATAGCATATGGTAAGGGACCGTACACTAATTGCAATACAGAGTCCATGACAATTCCCCATCTATAACCTATCAATTTCTTTACCCCATAAAAAGTTAGGCAGTAAGTATGTTAATTGTCATGTTAATATACTTGCCAAGTACTTGAAAAGCTTCTGCTGGTCCTTTCTTTGAGTGGTTTCTCTAAAACAGGCTTTCACTTTAATTGAGAAGAAAAAAAATAGCAATTTGTCCTTGTAGTAATCAAACAACAATAGCAATTTGTCCTTGTAGTAATCAAACAACATTTCTAGTGCAATGTGTCTAGTGGTCCTGATTGCTAGGGTTATGCTTTGCTGATGTGTCCAGATTTCCAGTAGCTGTTTTTCAGACGAAGGTACATTTGCTGGTGGCGCAGGTCACCAAACTAGAGAATGACACGTGGAAAAATTCTGTCCCCGTCACTGCCCTGTACCTGTCCCACCATCCTCTTCACCATTCTGTCCCTGCTGTCCCCTTCACCGCCCCGTCCCTGTCCCCGCAGCATCCATGCAAGCCTAAGTACTGCAATATTTAGCTTATTCCTTCTTTATAAATCAAAGTTCTGGCTGCTGAACTAGAGAAAGAGATTTTCAGCTGGCAGGGCTTTGTTTATAAATTTTTATAAACACAATTAATATAATACTTTATCCTAAAGCAAAATAAATAAATAAAAAGAAAAATTTTTTATCTACCTTTGTTCTCTGGTTTTTGCTTCCCTCATTTTCTCATTCAATTCCTTCCATCCACTGTCTGCTGTCTCTCTGCATTTTCCATTTGCTCTGTTACTGTGCCTCTCCCTTCACCCCCCACAATTGATCTGGCACCCATCTTCTTCCCTCCGCTTCCCCATAGTCTGGCATCTCTGTCTTCTTCCCTTCCAGCGTCTTCTCCCCACTCTCTGTTCCCCATTTCCCTTCAGCGTCTTCTCCCCACTCTCTCTTCCCCATTTCCCAGTGTCGTCTCCTCACTCTCTCTTCTCCATTTCCCAGCGTCATCTCCCCACTCTCTCTTCCCCATTTCCCAGCATCTTCTCCCCACTCTTTCTTCCTCATTTCCCAGCATCTTCTCCCTACTCTCTCCTCCCCATTTCCCAGCATCTTCTTCCTACTCTCTCTTCCCCATTTCCCAACATCTTCTCCCCACTGTCTGTTCCCCATTTCCCAGTGTTTTCTCCCCTCTCTTTCTTCCCCAGTTCCCTTCAGGCTGCTTCAGTGTCTTCTCCTCTCCATTCCCCCACCCCCAGCACCCTTTTCGTGGTCCAGCAGCTCCCTCCCGCCGGCCAGCCATGCATCTCCCTCCCTCCCTTTCCCTTACCTTCTCTTGTGGCTAAACTGGCAATTTCTATAAGGCTATGCGCTGTATTACAGCCGGAGCCTTGAAGTTACATTGCATTGCCTGCTGGAAAAGTCTCCTCCGATGCAACCAGAAACAGGAAGTTGTGTCAGAGGAAACTTTTCCAGCAGGCAATGTGACGCGACTTCAAGGCTCCGGCTGTAATACAGCGCATAGCCTTATAGAAATCGCTACAAGAGAAGGTAAGGGAAAGGGAGGGAGGGAGGGAGATGCATGGCTGGATGGCCGGCAGAAGAGAGGGGGCTGCCGGACTGCACGCTCATTTACCGTGCGTGCTCACCATTCACCGCTCCATGGGGTGGTGAACGGCCTTGTCCCCTATCTCACGGTGACTTTTTTTTTTGGCCACCGTTTCGGCGTGTTACCCACGGCTAGCTGCGGGTAACAACCACTGTATCATTCTCTGCACCAAACGAACCTCCTTGCCTAGTGAAGGAGGTGTGATATTAAAGGATACTCAGGACCATAAAATGGAAATGGTCCTCAAGTGGCAATTTGAAGCTTTGGCCCTAGGGATTAAGGCAGCAGCTGGCCTTGGAGGATGCAGAAGATCCCCAAATGTTCCTATCTGGGGTAGATTATATAGTTGACAGTCTGTATGATATCATCAGAGTTATGAGCAAGATGTCAGCCAATGCTATTTCCACCCAGCGAATGCTCTGGATCAGACCATGGGCAGGCGATTCAGCCTCTAAAGCCTCTCTGAGCAGGCTTCCCCTTCAAGGGCAGGTGCTATTTGGCAAGGATCTGGAGGGTTTGGCTGCCCTGCTCTCAATCAGGCCAGTGGACCCAGTGGCGTAGTAAGGGGGGTGCGGACTAGAGAATGACAGGGTGGCTGTTACCCATGGCTAGCCGCGGGTAACCCGCTGAAATGGTGGAGAAGGAAAAATTGCTCACTGTGGGCATGGGGACAAGGCCATCCACCGGCCCGTGGAGTGGTGAATGGCCTTGTTCCCATAGTTAAGGGAGGGAACGCACGTGGTCACCGATCGCGCACGGCCCCCTCCCTCCTTCCTACCTACCTAATCTATCTCCCTCCCTCCCTCCCCCTTAACTTCGTGGTGCTTATGTTGATTATTAATGGTTGTATTCTTCATGGCACTTTGTATTAGTTTTGAAAATTAATAAAGATTTATAAAAAAAACAACAACAAAAAACTGAGGGGTCCTTTTGCTAAGGCACGCTAGCCAATTTAGTGTGCGCTAATCGATTTAGCACGTGCTAACGATTAGCACGCGCTAAATGCTAACACGCCCATTATATTCTGTGGACGTGTTAGCATTTAGCGCGTGCTAAATCAGTTAGCAAGCCTTAGTAAAAGAGGGGTGAGTAAGGGACAAATGCATACTTTTCAGAATCCCAAGACTGTTGCTGCAGGTTGCACCCAGGTAGGTGGCTTATTCGATCCACCTTGTGTACATTACAAATGTTATTAAATGTTCTGTTAAATGTTGTTATAGGAGCAGAACAGACTTGTTTTTTCAGGGTGAGTCCGTTTCTCCACCTATTATGTCTAACTTTCTAGGGCTGTCCATCTGCTTTGATATGAACTGAGGAGGTGCTGCAAAGCCCAGAGTGAGGGATGACAGAGTAGAAAAATGTAAATGAGGGTCTCCACACCAGTTCTCAGGCTCAAGAATGATGTGCCTATTTACTAGAAAGAAGATTATCAAGGTAAGTACCTAAATCTTCCCTTCATAGCCGCCTAAGAACAGAAGCCCTAATTAAAATACTTCATATACCATGTCTTATCTTCAGAGTGATTTTGGCATTCTTATTACCTCCTAGCTCTTCTTTTATAAGTGTGAGAGGCTGTAAACAAGGAAAAATGGAAAGAGCTAGAAAATCAAATTACGGAGAATAATACTTGAAAGGTCACTGTAATTCCCAGAATTTATGAGGTTTTAAAGTTTTTGATGGCTCCCTGGGACAGAGAATGTAACAAGAGCAGAAAAGGGCAGCATGTCAATCCATTCACATCACAAAGATGGTAACAAGAATGGGTACTTCAGTTTCTTGAGGGCACTCAGTGCGACAGTGGTCTAGAAAGTGCTGCTAATTAATGCTGAAAGACTGTAATCATGTAGTATTTTTCAGATGACATGAATTAGTCATGAGTACACTGGTACAGTCGATTGTTCAAGCCATGGTTTGTGACTTATTTTATGATAACATTCTAGCTGTGAGTCAGCAAAAACTGGAAGACTGTATTTCCTAACAATGGGGGCTTATAATTTAACAGTAAATCCAATATTTTCCATCACTGTGAAAGCTGATATCTTGCAGGAAATAGGGAACTTTTGAGTGGTTCTAGTGCACGGCATGATTGTACCACTTTTTTCATAAATATCAAATATTTTTAACTGTCGCCGTCTATCAGATTCATTCGCATTCTCCTTCGTTATTATGTTGCTCTGCTAGCTGATTACAATATTGCAAATGTCATGATTATAGATATGCATATGTAATGGCCCAGGCTCAATTACTCGGGGAGGGAATGAGCATTCCAAGGTCACGGACTGGCTGGCTTGTCTTTGTTGAGTCCTGGATGCTTGATGTCTTGTTTCCTTATCGTCAAATATATTTTATTGAGCACCAATAGAAATAACAATCAGAATTAAGAACAAAGAACAACAAGGTAGCTCTAAAGGGCACACAAAATCCATCAAACCCACCCCACCAACCCAACCCATCCCAGCTGTCTTGTTTCCTTATATGGGAAAAGTGTATTATTAGGTAGGATTCTCTCCCTTCTCCCAGGAAAATCTGAAAACAACATGCATTCCCTTAAAATACCAAACAGTGCATTTAACCAATTGGAAAATAAGACACCCCACCCCACATATCATCAAGATTCCCTTGAGTTGTCATTTTTTGATTACAGCTTTAATATGTCTTCCCCCACCCCCTCCTTCCATACGGTTTCTGTAGACCTGTTTTGTTTTATACCTGGTTGTACAGTCATTGTTGCAATTTCCAATAAAAATTACATTAAAAAAAAAAAAAAAAAATATATATATATATATATATATATATATATATACCCCAGTTCTCATCCATTTGTAGGGATGCAGCAGGACTACTGGTGCTAAAAGTCTTATGAGGGGATTTGTTGTTTCTAGACTGGTTCTTAACTGTCCCTGTCATCTCTTTCTTCTCCACTCTGCTGTTCTTTACCTCTCCTGACAGTCCTGTTACTGCATTGTCATTAGTGAACTCAACCCAACCACTCTGATGATTGTCAATAAAACTATGCATATTACATTACATTACATTACATTAGGGATTAGCAACACCTAACTAAAATACGCACCTAACCTACATTAAATCAATTAGCTTAAATGGCGTAGTAATTGACCACGCCATTGAAGCTAATTGAATAATGAATAAAAAAATTTTAAAGTAAAACTGAGGTGCAGAATTCCATGTGGCGCCTAGTGATACCTAAGTCAAGGCACCTTCTAATGCCTACCTGAAAAGTAGGCGTGGTTAAGGGTGGAGAACAGATGTGGTACTTAGACGTTGCTATGCATCCAAGTTTGGTGCCAGTAAATTAGGCCCAGTAAAACATAGTAACATAGTAAATGATGGCAGATAAAGACCCTAGTTGTCCATCCAGTCTGCCCAACCATACATACTCCATAAATTAATTTAGTTTAAATGATACTTTTTCTCAGATATTTCTGGGCAAGAAACCCAGAGTTCTGCACAGTAGTGTGCTTAGGTTCCATGTACTGGGAGTCTCCATCAAAGCTCACTCCAGCCCATCTTAACCATCCCAGCCATCGAAACCCTCCTCAGCCCGTCCTCAGCTGAATGTCTATATATGGGACACAGGCTGTCCTGGCCTTAGTTCCTTCAATATATGCCCATTATTTTCTGATTAGAGATCCTCTGTGTTCATCCCATGCTTGTTTGAACTCTGTCACCGTTTTCTTCTCCACCACCTCCATCGGGAGCGCATTCACGCCTCAACCACCCTTTCCGTAAAGAAGAATTTCCTCACATTACTCTTGAATCTACCACCCCTCAACCTCGAATTATGTCCTCTGGTTTTACCATTTTCCTTTCTCTGGAATAGATTTTGTTCTACGTTAATACCTTTCAAGTATTTGAACGTCTGAATCATATCTCCCCTGTCCCTCCTTTCTCTAGGATATGCATATTCAGGGCTTCAAGTCTCTCATTCCAGTGCCTACCTCCAGGATGCCTAGTGACACCTAAGTGCGGCTAGGTGCTGCTAGGCGGGATTCTAGAAATCGCGCCTAGCGACTGATTGTCAACTGTGCCATGCGACGCAACATTTATAGCATCTGTCCCCGAGTTATTATTTTAAAAATGCCTACCATTGCCTTTTTCTAACAGGAAACACACAAAACTGAAAATACTGGAGTCACCATAAGATTAGTATAACACTGAAAGCATAATTATTTCATTCAAATGCATGCATGGCAACAGCCGCTGTGGCAGTTTCCCAGCTCTAGTGATTTCTAGAAAGATGTTGCTTTGGAGAAATATTTTCATTCTCTTTCCTTTCATTTTAATCCTGCAATGATATATTGCTTTAGATAAAGCATTGCTGTTGCACTATTTTTTTTTCTTTTTACCCAAGGTAGTTTGCTCTCTTTTTTTTTTCTTTTTAATGAAACAGCATTCTCAGCTTTGATATATTGATATGTTTCCTTGAGAATACCAAAGGGAAAAAAATACTGAACTGGAAACTGTGATATTTCACATTTGCAACCAATATATTATCTAATTTATTTCTTCACAAGACATAAGCTTCGATGACCATAAAGATTAATGCCTGTCAATTACAACAAGAGAAATAGGTTCTAGACCTGTCCTAGCTAGAAAACATGAGCATGAGGAAAAAGCAAATTCGACCACGTGACTCCTTTGCTTTTGAGTCTCCAGAAACCAGTTTAAATGTCCTCCAGAATCCAGTTTAAATGTTTATGTATTATTTTAAAAATTTTACATGGTAATTTTTGTTCCTCTTTTATGGAATGTTTATAGATTTTCATATACGAGAGGCACGCATCGATTTAGGGCTCCTTTTACAAAGCCGCGCTAGGGCCTTAATGCGCAGAATAGCACATGCTAAATTGCCGTATGCGCTAGCCGCTACCGCCTCCTTTTGAGCAGGTGGTAGATTTTCGGCTAGCACGCGCTAAAGGGGCCCTTAAACTTTCCTTCCCTTCTAGGAAAGGAATTCAAGGAGTCAAAAATTTTAGCCATCCTTTGGCTTTTAAATTTTCCCAATTATGGAATGAACTTCCTTTAATTTTGAGGTGTTCCCAGCTCTTTCCAATCTTTCCGTAAATCTTTAAAAACTTTTCTATTTGCTAAACATTTTGAAAACTAATCCTCTTGTATTTTAATTTATCTTTTAACTTATTGTTAACCGCATCGAGCTTCCTCTGGTTGAAGACCCAGTATATAAAGTTAAGTTTTAGTTTAGTTTAGGAAGATTGTGCAATCAGCAATCTCCAGGATTATATTTAAAAAAAAAAAAAAAAGACCACACAAATGGGCTCACGGAACTGAATTCTATTAATGGTGTCAAAATATCGCTGCCAACTAAAAAATGCGCAATGCACTATTTTATAAATGTCACTCAAACTTAGGTACCATTTATACAACAGCACTTGGCTCCAGAAACCGTGCCTAAATTTAGGCATGACCATTTATACAAACTAAACCCTGGTGTAAATCCTCACGCCTAAATTAGGCATAGAGCTCCCTTATTCTATAACAGCGTGCATAAATTACAGGAATGCCCCAAAACCTCCCATGAACACACCCTTTTTGGAGCTGTGCATAAAGATTATGCTCACATCACTGTTAATTGATTCCAATTAGCACTAACCATTGATAGCAGCATCCAATTATCGACATTAATTGACTTGTTATTCAATTAAATTGTGCATGCAAAGTGGACACATGCCCAATTTGCACATGCAATTTTTAGCACCGTTTATGGAATCTGGGGGGTTGGCGCCCAAATTTGAGTGCAGTGTTACAGCATAAGGGTAGTATGCATGTGCAAATTAATATAATAATTTGCTATTAATTCGACTTAACCAATTGACTATTATTGGCCTTAATTGGTACTGAGTGGCACAAATTTGCAGTTGTGTATGCAATTGCCCTTAGTCGATATTGTATAACCTTGGCTAGTAAATTCAAGGCAAAGAAAGTGTGATAAGGCAGTGGCTGCTGCCAGAAAGATGCTAGGCTATAAAGAGAGAGGTGTGATCAGTAGAAGGAAGAAGGTACAGGTCAATGGTGAGGCCCCACTTGGAGTATTGTGTTCAGTTTTGGAGATCGTATCTGGCAAAGGACATAAGAAGACTTGAAGCGGTCCAGAGGAAGGTGATGAACATGGTAGGAGGTTTGCGCCAGAAGACCTATGAGGAGAGACTGGAAGCCCTGAATATGTATACCCTAGAGGAAAGGAGGGACAGGGGAGATATGATTCAGATGTTCACATACTTGAAAGGTATTAATGTAGCACAAAATCTTTTCCGGAGAAAACCAGAGAGCACTATTTGAGGTTGAGGGGTGGTTGACTCAAGAGTAACGTTAGGAAATTCTTCTTTACGGAGAGGGTGGTTGATGCATGGTATGCGCTCCAGAGGGAAGTGGTGGAGCGGAAAACAGTGACAGAGTTCAGACAAGTGTGGGATGAACACAAAGGATCTCGAATCAGAAAATAATGGGCATATATTGAAGGAACTAAGGCCAGTACTGTGCAGACTTGTACGGTCTGTGTCCCGTATATGGACATTCAGTTGAGGACAGGCTGGGGAGGGCTTTGATGGCTGGGATGGTTAAGATGGGCTGGACTGGAGTGACTCCAGTAGATAGAACCTAAGCACACTACCGGACAGGGCTCTGGGTTTCTGGCCCAGAAATATCTAAGAAAAAAGACCATTTAAATTAAATGATTAATTTATGGAGCATGTATGGTTGGGCAGACTGGATGAACCATTCGGGTCTTTATCTGCCATCATTTAATATGTTACTGTATCTTCAAAGGGAGCATTGATGTGGGAGGTGATGGACAGGGAAGGAAGGTTATGTCCAGAATATGCACATGTAAGTTACAGAATATCTAAATTTATCAGCAAATTTGGCAGATTTAGGTACCCCCTATTTACATCTGTCTTTGAGCTGGTATAATTTTTTTGGGGGGGCTAAATGGGTGCACATACATGCAGTCTTAATTGCATTTTGTTTAGAAATGTTTTATTTCTAAGGACACAAAAATCTCAACATAGCCCAATGCTATGTAAGAGGGGTCAACTCAATATAAGTACCTTCACGGCATGAATGAGAACTTTCAGTGGAGGATGGTTGGGCATTCCAACAATGCTGTGAAGCCAAGCCTTACTAACATTTCATTGGCTAATAGGTGCGTCCACGTCACTATTTCAGAATAGAAAAGAGCATTGAACCCCAGTAATGTTATGCCGTACCGATTTTGAACAATATAGTTAGTTGTGCCCCTGACATTGCTCCTGAGGAAGGAAACAAAACAGGGTACTTTGTTGGGTATTTAGCAGAGGCACCCCTTTTGAGGAAGTAATCCAGTATCGACGGACATCATGAGAAGTTTCCCTTTAAATTATTTGTGAAGAGTTGTGAGGAAACTTTCTTTTACTATGAAACAAAGTGGGCTTAAATGATTTGTGTGATTTTGCATTAAAACACTTTACTTATCTCTTTTATATTTTTGCACTCTGAACTTGAGGTAATTAAAAAAAATTAAATCGGGTAGGTATTGAATGATGTTTGCGGGTAAACCCTATAGGGCGCTTTCGGGGACACTTTAATAGTGGACAGACCCTGGTGAACTCTCTAATTATTCTAAGAGGTTCCCACAGACTGATAAAACCTCTCGGTGGAAGTAATGATTAATTATTTCCTATTGAGTAATTTTTACGAATAAAGCCCAGAGTGCAAAATCTGAGATATAAGAGCAGGTCTTATTTCTAAGGACATCATGTTTGTTTGTCCTGGGGACGGGAGCAGTGATGAATTCTTTCAACAAAATGTTCTATTTCTGTTCATTTCATTTTCAAACTGAAACAAAGAAAATCCATGAAATATTGTTTCTTTTTATTTTTCATTGTATTTTGAAGAGTACAAGTTTATGCCTGGGTCTTTCTGCCCCCATATGCTAAAGTGGTAAGAAAGGAATTGCCCCTTAACCCTTTTGACCTCTCTGACACTTTTTTACTCCACCTGCAGGTTTAAATAGGGCAGGAACAATCCAGAATCACTGACTAGAGGGTGGTGCATAGAATTATATAGTTGATTCTATCATGTAAGAAAATGGCATCAGCCACTGGACAGCTGGCAGCCATTTTGTGACTCCAGATCACTCTTGCCTTATTTAAACCTTCAGATGAGGTTGAACTGATTAGAGGGAACTATGGTAACTCATTTTACCAGCTGGATAGGTGGAACCCCAGACCAGTTAATGGGGGGGGTCTGTTTTCTTTATTAGTTTTGTTTACTTCATTTTGGACAAATAAAACAAAAAAGGCATTTTTTTTTTGTGCATACGAGTACCCCAAGACACCACCCCTTCCCAAAAAAGACTCCTCTGTGGAGCCCACTCATCATTTAACTGTGTTCAAAGTGGTCAGTTTTCAGACAGCCTTTTTACCCAGATAAATAGCTTTTCAAAAAAGTATACTTCCTGTGTTTATTTTCAAAACAGGGAATAAGGGAAAATGAAGAGAGAGCCAGTGTTGAGTAGCCTTTAAAAACTGGAACCTTTCATTTTAGAACTAATACAGATGATACTTCCCCTTGTAATAAACTATCATGCCATAGGACTGATCATTGTACTTGGATAGAGACAACAGGCAGATTTCAGTAATATTACGATTGTAGCACATTTTGGTGACACTTGTCAGAGTGAAATTCCATAGAACAATGCTCTTTAAGTGAATAGCTTAACAGTAAAGGTTGCCCCTAGGACTGCTAATCACTGTTTTACATTTTGTCACCTCCTTTCAGAGCTGCTGTCTCCCAGACAAAGAAGCTAATCCAAGCTCTTTTCTTTAATAATTATAATTTTTGAATCACCCACTTAGGGGTCACAAAGGAGTCTGTGATGAATAGTTGCTTGGCAAGGCTAGCAAATAAAATAATTGCTATTTTAAGCCAGAGCAGGGGTCATTTGCAAGGTCACATACGGGCAAATTGGATGCAAATGAGTATATAATGAATGATTTTGGACCATCTCTCTCTGTGCCAGGGAATGAATTGGCCATCTCATTTCCCTATGCAGGAACCTCATTAGTCCTTTTCTGAGATGCAAATTTCCTTCCCTGACATCAGTAATATGTAGCTCTATCGAGCAGGGATTGTCTGTTGCGTGTTTAATGTACAGCACTGCATACATCTGCCAGTGCTATAGAAATGATAAATAGTAGCTGTAGTACATTTGGGTGGAAGAAAACCAGAGAACATGTATAGGGTGTGATGTCAGCGTGAACTATGGGAATGTAGACAAAAAAATGTCTGCCCACACCTGTACTTTTAAACAGCCTCATTTGTATACTTTCTAAAGCAATTCTTTGCCTAATGCGCCTGGGAATTTCTGGGGAAAACCAAGAACTCGCCCAGAAAATGACTCAGATATAGCTTATTGTCTTTTCAGTACTAGTTCAAAGTGAGTTATAGTTAGGCGGAGTACAGTTTATATCTGAGGCAATAGCAAGTCAAGCCCCCCCCCCCCCCTTTTATGAAGCCACGTTAGTGGTTTTTATCTCCAAATAAGAACATAAGAATTGCCGCTGCTGGGTCAGACCAGTGGTCCATCGTGCTCAGCAGTCCGCTCACGCGGCAGCCCTTAGGTCAAAAACCAGTGCCCTATTTGAGTCTAGCCTTACTTGTGTATGTTCTGTTCCAGTAGGAACTTATCCAACCTTGTCTTGAATCCCTGAAGGGTGTTTCCCCTATAACAGACTCCGGAAGAGCATTCCAGACCTCCACCACTCTCTGGGTGAAGAAGAACTTCCATACGTTTGAACGGAATCTTTTCCCTTCTAACTTTAGCGAGTGCCCTCTCGTTCTCTCCACCTTGGAGAGGGTGAACAATCTCTCTTTCTCTACTATGTCAATTGCCCTCAATATCTTGAATGTTTCGATCAGGTCCCCTCTCATTCTTCTCTTCTCAAGGGAGAAGAGGCGGTAAAAGCTCTGACACTCATACTTCTGTACAAGTAAAAGTGACAAAACATGTGCTTAAGTACAGTAAACTAATTGCATTTATTTGGTTACTTTACAACACTGTAATTTGTGCACTCAAATTCCAGAACACACGACTCTAAGGGAGAGGTGCGGATTTGGAAGGGGCATGAGTAGGCTAAGAGTAGGCCAGGCAGATGATAGAATATTAGCATTTATGTAAATAACTGCCTACATTTAGGGCTCCTTTTACGAAGGTGCGCTAGCGTTTTAGCGCACGCACCAGATTAGCGTGTGCTATAGCACGCACTAGCTGGAAAACTACCGCTTGCTCAAGAGGAGGCGGTAGTGGCTAGCGTGCACGCATTTTAGCGCATGCTATTCCGCGCGTTAAGGCCCTAACGCGCCTTTGTAAAAGTTAGTGTAAGTCAGGGGTGTGAAAACATAGGCTATGTCGCGGGCCGAATTTTTTATTAAGATACTTAGGGGTCCTTTTATTAAGGTATGCCAACTAATTTAGTGCACGCTAAATGCGCACCTTAATAAAAGGACCCCTTAGTCTTGGTAAAAGTATAGGGTTACAACTACTCCAACCCCATGCCGGCTCTGTGATGTAAACAAAATAAATAAAAAAAGAATTTCCTCTCTCTTTTAGGTCCTAGTTCACGCCTGCTGTCCAACTCTGGCCGGATACAGATTTCAAATCTGACATATTGTAATCACAAAACATAAAATAAAATTATTTTTTCTACCTTTTGTTGTCTGGTCATTATTCAAATCATGTTGTGGTCCTAGGCTCTGGTTGTCTTCTAATAATTCGCTTGCCAGGGTCTCCTTCTTTCTTCTTCCCTTCCATTTCCTTTCCTTCCCCCAGAGGTCTGGCATCTTTCCTTTTGGCCCAAGATTTTCCTTCCCTCCCTCCCTGGTCTCACATTAAAGCAGCCTGCAGAGGATCTCCGGTCAGCTGTAGCGATCCTAGTAGGCTACCGTCAGCCTCCACAGCACGTTCCCTCTGTCGCAATCCTGCCCCTCCTCTGATGTACGGGACCGCAGCAGAGGGAATGTGCTGCTGAGACTACAGAAGCCTGCTAGGATCGCTACAGCCAACCAGTGATCCTCTGCAGGCTGCTTTAATGTGAGATCGGGAAGCCACATGAACCTACAGCCGATGTGGCGCTTGTACCTGATAGGTTTAAAAAAATGTTTACCGGCGGGCCAGCTTAAGTACAAATTGTAATTGTTTGGCGGGCCAAATTTTATCACACCATGGGCAAGATTTGGCCCACAATCCAGAGTTTGACATGTCTGGTGTAAGTGCTTGTGTGGACTTACACTAGTATTTTATAATGGCAGAAGTGCGCAAAACTTCCCTTAAAGGATTCATACTTAGCGTGCATTATTCTGGTGCGCAACTTTAGATGATCTATAGAGCATTCCCCCCCCACCCCCACATATGTTTTTAACAGCTACATTAAGATCACTTCTGTAGAGGTTTAACTGTGGATTTCAAGCACAGATCCTTGAACAGGGCATGAGCCAGTGATCTTTTTGCTTAGAAATTGTCAGCTAACCTAAATATAAATTTTTTTTCTTTCATGAAAGAAATTGTAAAGCCCTTGGTTCCTAGAATTAGACTTCATAATGCTGTGTGCTAACACAAGAGACCATGTTATCTGTCATTCAAAATGAGATTATCTTGCCAACAGGGGTAAACTAATAAATTAGTCTTTCATATTTTAGCCACTTTCCCTAGAGCTTCTTCTAAAAACAGAGATGAAGGCGGTTTGATTTTAAAATCACATCCCAAAGATAGAGGTTGCCTTGTTTCAAAGTGATGTAATTAGACATAATATAGGCTATATTCAGTAATATGCATTCCATCCCTCAGAAACAGGATACAAAACATTTTTTGCTCTATATTATGACCAGATAATTAGTCAATAAAAATCTTAAGAACAAAAAAAAAAAAAAAAAAAAAAAAAAGAGAGAGAGAGATTATTTTAACTGATTACTGTAGCACTTGTGTAACCTTCCTTAGTATTTCTTTCATACTGGACCCTAAGAGCATGCAGATATGAAAAAGTTGGGGTTGGGGCTCTTCAGCATGGAAAAGATACGACTGAGGGGAGAAATGATTGAAATTTACAAAATCCTGAGTGGAGTAGAATGGGTACAAGTGGAATTACAAAGACTAGGGGACACTCGATGAAGTTACAGGGAAATATTTTTAAAACCAATAGGAGGAAATTTTTTTCTCTCAGAGAATAGTTAAGCTCTGGAACGCATTGCCAGGGATTGTGATAAGAAAGGATAGCGTAGCTGGTTTTAAGAAAGGTTTGGGCAATTTTTTGGAGGAAAAGTCTATAGTCTGTTATTGAGAAAGACATGGGGGAAGCCACTGCTTGCCCTGGATCGGTAGCATGGAATGCTGCTACTGTTTGGGGTTCTGGAATCTTTTGTTACTCTTTGAAATTCCGGAATCTTGCTAATGTTTAGGATTCTGAATGGAATGTTACTACTCGTTGAGTTTTGGCCAGGTACTAGTGACCTGGATTGGCCACCTTGAGAATAGGCTTCGGGGCTTGATGACCCAGTGGGGCTATTCATATGTTCTTATGTTGTTATAGTTGGAGGATTCTCCTCAACTGTAGGGCTTTACATCAGTGGACATGTTCTTTCTTTCAGCAATTACAAACCACTCCTCCATAAGAAGCTGCAACCTGATCCATATTTTGAACAAATACGTAAATCTTTTAAATGGTTTGAAATTCATAAATTTAAAATACTGCTCAAATCATAGAAACATGATGGCAGATAAAGGTCAAATGGCTCTTCCAGTCTCCCCATCAGCAGTAACCACTAAGAGATCCCATATGCCTATCCCATGCCATCTTGAATTCAGACACAGTCTCTGTCTCCACCACTTCTTCCAGGAGACTGTACCACACTTTCTGTAAAAAAGTATTACCTTAGATTACTCCTGAGCCTATCACCTATTTTTTTTATTTTTTAATAATTTTTCCAGATTACAGTTCAAACAGAACAATAAAGAATAAAGATAACAAAATCATAAAGCATTCAAATAACAACTCTCCTCACTTTATATCTTTCTAGCCCACTATAATGGAGAAGTTACCGAACATTTTCCATAATATTATAAAGAAATATATAACCCAAATTATACTTGAGTTAAAATTTATTATGTGCTGTAATTACTTAACTCCCAGTAAAGATCAGCATTCACCTCTTAACTTCATCCTATGCCCTCTCATTCCAGAGCTTCCTTTCAAATGAAAGAGACTCGATTCATGCACATTTACGCCATGTAGGTATTTAAACGTCTCTATCATATCTCCCCTCTCCTGCCTTTCCTCTAAGATATGCATATTGAGATCTTTAAGTCTATTCCCATATGCCTTATGACGAAGGCCACACACCTTTGGACCGACTCCATTCTTTTTATATCTTTTTAAAAGTGCGGTCTCCAGAATTGTACATAATATTCTAAATGAGTCTTATACAGGGGCATCAATACCTCCTTTTTCCTACTGGCCATACCTCTTCCTATGCACCCTAGCCGTCACCTTTTCAACTTATTTGGCCAGCTTAAAGTCATCACATACAATAATAATAATAATAATCATAACTTTATTTTGTATACCGCAGTACCAGAATAGTTCAAAGCGGTTTACATGACAAGAGACTGTACATCGACAGCGAAGTTACAAATAAGTCAATCAATCAATATAGCTTAGCAAGTCGGGAGAAGGCAAGAAGGAGATAGCGAGGTATAAACAAGTCAATCAGCGTAGCTTAGGAAGTCGGGTGCAGGTAGGTAGGAGGTACAAGGCATGGAGTTACAAGGAGGGCGGGAGTCAGAGATATTTGTCAAAAAGATAAGTTTTGATTGATTTCCTGAAAGTTTGGTAGGAGGGAGAATTAGAAATGAGAGTGGATAGACCCAAGTCCCGCTCTTCTGTCGTGCGCATAGGTTCTTCACCCCCTAAACTGTATGAATATAGTCAAAACATATTGAACCCTTTTGATATACTTCTCTAAAACCTTGAGGGAGCATAATCAAAACTTTAAAACGTCCAAAAACCAGCCTAAGTTGGCACTTGGACGTCCTAATAGCAGGGACATCCAAGTGCCGATAATCAAAGCCAACTTCCTGTATGCATTTCTGGACTGAAATAAAATATCCTTGATTTTATCCAGCTGGATCTGGTGGAAAGCATTTTGGCCTGTCCCACTGTATTCCTTGCTTGCACTTCTTTTTGGGCCATCTTTCTGTTGGACTTTTTGTGACATTTGGACGGGGACGGGAGGGCGCCAGCATGGCATAGGGGGATGGTAGGTGCCAGTACCCCCACCAAGATGGTGCCCGGGGCGGTCCGCTCCCCTGCCCTCCTCTTATGACACCACTTCATACAAGAAATTATCTTACAAGTCTGCCTAACTCCATTTTAAAATCCTTTGTTCAAAGTTTTATGATTTTCATAGATCCTCAGAGGGCCACCACGCACTCAAATGTGTTTCATAGTGCGGGGCTTTATGCACCCTTTCGTCACTGGACCTGTATTTTAAGTTGGGTGTAACATACGTTTTATTTTCGTCGATGACGCAGTGGTTGGTGAATGTGGTTACTGAACGGGAGAGGGAGCCCTGATAAAGCCCTGTGAGACAGACGGGCGAAACATGTTGGATACTTATGTTTCTACCCTCCCGACTAGCGTCAACCAAAAAAGCTAAGTACTTTTAGTATACCTATACTTTAGTCACAACAATAAAACGTATGTTACACCCAACTTAAAATACAGGTCCAGTGACGAAAGGGTGCATAAAGCCCCGCACTATGAAACACATTTGAGTGCGTGGTGGCCCTCTGAGGATCTATGAAAATCATAAAACTTTGAACAAAGGATTTTAAAATGGAGTTAGGCAGACTTGTAAGATAATTTCTTGCATGAACGGTCTGAATTATGCAATAGTCTCCATTCATGATAACTAAGTGCTGAGATTTTCACCACTTCATACAAGGCATAATATATTATTTTTCTATAACATCATTAATATATCAAGTCATTTTACCCCTTCCCCTTCACACTGCAGTTGTATTGAATTCTTATTATTTGCTTGGACAATCAGACAATTTTCATTGATTCAAAATATATAAATCTGCTTTCTTAATTCAAAAATTTATTTTATTGGGATTTAGCTCATACTTTTTTGGTAATAGCTCAAGGTGAGTTACATTCCTATATAATAGATATTTCCCTGTCCTGAGGCAATGGAATGATTTGCTTAAGAGCCCAAAGAACAGTAATGGTATTTAAATTCTAATTTACCTGATTGTTAGTCTGGTGCTCTAACCTCTCCTCCACTCAACAACGTAAGATAAGATTGTTATATCAATGTATCATCTATGCAGGAAAATTAAGGAAATCTCTTTTCTTCAAAATCAGGGAGCTTTGGAATAACCTTCCTGCCCTGCTGCGGAATCCGGGCTCCCTCCAATTATTCCGAAAGCATTTGAAAATCTGGCTTTTCTCAGAAATGTAAAGCTCACCACCTCCTTTATAATCACTAACTCTTATTATGTTCTTCCCTCCTTTATTAAAGTCCCTGTAAACCGTGCCAAGCTCTATCTTTATGGAGAGGATGCGGTATATAAACTTAAGGTTTAGTTTAATTTGTATGTATCACCTTATATATTTCTGCTTTGTTGACCTTTCTGTTCACAAATTCAGAAAGATCTAGAAGAGAAAAGATTGTAAAAAAAAAAAAAAAAAGATTAATTTTGAAATATGGCTATGCTGGTATTTTAAGGTGTGTCTGGGTTTGTGTTTTGATTTTTGATTTCTGAAATGTCAATAAAAGGTTTTGTTTCTTTTCATTTTTTTTCTTTCTCTTCCCTCCTTTGGCCTATGACAGGGGTGTCAAAGTCCCTCCTCAAGGGCCGCAATCCAGTTGGATTTTCATGATTTCCTCAATGAATATGCATGAGATCTATTAGCCAACAATGAAAGCAGTGCATGCAAATAGATCTCATGTATATTCATTGGGGAAATCCTGAAAACCCAACTGGATTGCGGCCCTCGAGGAGGGACTTTGACACCTGTGGCCTATGATAACAGTGTTTGTTATTTTGGTAACCCTGGTCATTCTGTGAGCCTGTTCTCATTTCCTGTCATTTTCCTTTCATCTTTGTTTTTCATAGTTTTTGTCACGTCACGTGTTTCCATTTTTTTTTCTGTACTTTATATTATTTTATTATCTATGTTAATTCTGTCCTCAATACCTTTTGGAGCTGGATGTGCCTCTTCATTTTTTCCTTTTTAAAAAGACAAGCTTGCTCTGAAAGTGCTGTAGAACTTTGGCTAGAAAGTGATAGATTTCAGAAGTGGTCAAGAAGATTTTTGGTTCAACAGCAGAAGCCCTGAAGAAACGTGTTTGTACATGAAATATGCTAGCGTTGCCTGTCTTGCCAGGCCTTCTCCTGCTGTCCCTTCTATGAACTTAAAGCTGTAACACATTTGTATATTGTTTTATTTTGATTTTTTTAAATCCCTGCCTTGCACTTTCTTCTTATGCAAGGAGTGTCTGTGTTTTCTTTGCTGCACCTTTTTCCATCCTGTGCCATCAGCAGTTTTGCACTGATCCTTGTTGCATGTGAATTTTTTCCAGTGACTGTAAAGAAGATGAAAATACAACTATCTGTATTGATTTTCTCAGGAAAACAAATTTCAGTACAGTAAGTTTTGTCATTTACATAGTCAAGCCATTATTATTTAACCTGAAACCACTTCATTAAGCATGTTGAAAGTGCTTTAGAGTGACATTTTAGAAAAGACATACAAATCACAAATGAGAAGTTCAGATAGGGCGGTACGCCGTCAAAAGCGTAGAGGACAATGGTGCGCCGACAATCCCGCGCTGACATTTGAGCACAGGAGAAAAGCGTGCCGCTGCTTTGAGACATTCCGTGCATCACCAGTAGAAACATAGAAACATAGAAATAGACGGCAGATAAGGGCCACGGCCCATCTAGTCTGCCCACCCTAATGACCCTCCCCTACTTATCTCTGTGAAGAGATCCCACGTGACAATCCCATTTCTTCTTGAAATCAGGCACGCTGCTTGCCTCGATCACCTGAAGTGGAAGATTATTCCAGCGATCAACCACTCTTTCGGTGAAAAAGTATTTCCTGGTGTCACCGTGCAATTTCCCGCCCCTGATTTTCCATGGAAGTCCTCTTGTTGTCATTGGACCTTTGAGAAATGCTTGAGTACCTGATTGTAAGCCACTTAGATAACCTTGCTAGGTGGTATATAAATACTTAAATAATAAGTATAATGATGACTCAAGCTCGGTTAGTATTTTAGACATCTGGCTTGTTCTATGAATGTACTTTTATGCACAGTTACATGTGGCAGGAACATCTCATTTTAGAACCATAAACACCTAAAATATCAATGGGTTCAACAGGCCAGCACATATATGTTCAAAAATAACATATGACAGAACATACACATTTAAGTCAGCCATTTTAGAAACATACATGTGTATTTTTCCCGAAACTGTCACGGGGTTTGTTATCCCTTGCCAGTATTACATAAGCAGCTTCAGGCTATAAATTTTATCAAAAATACTCACTCAAGGCTAGATTCATATACATCAAAAATATATCTACCTTCATAGACCTTAGTAGTGCAGGCTTATGTGGATATCAAACTTTTCCTCATATAGCATAACAGCACCTAAATCATCATCGGTCCTGTTTAAATCTTCTTCTTTAATTATACTTTAAATATTTTTCCTAGATAGTTTCAATAGAAAAGTACTTTCAGAGTAGAAAAACAATACTCAGCGTCCACATTTGGAGTACTATATCCAATATTGGTCACCGTACCTTAAAAAGGATATGGAGATACTCGAGAGAGTTCAGAGGAGAGCGACACGTTTGATAAAAGGTATGGAAAATCTTTTATACACTGAGAGACTGGAGAAACTGGGGCTCTTTTCCCTGGAGAAGAGGAGAATTACAGGGGATATGATAGAAACTTACAAGATCATGAAGGGCATAGAGAAAGTGGAGAGGGACAGATTCTTCAAACTTTCAAAAACTACAAGAACGAGAGGGCATTCGGAAAAGTTGAAAGGGGACAGATTCAAAACCAGTGCTAGGAAGTTCTTCTTCACCCAACGGATGATGGACACCTGGAATGCGCTTCCAGAGGGCGTGATAGGACAGAGTACGGTATTAGGGTTCAAGAAGGGATTGGACAGTTTTCTGAAGGAAAAAGGGATAGAAGGGTATAGATAGAGGGCTACTACACAGGTCCTGGACCTGTTGGGCCGCCACGCGAGCGGATTGCTGGGCACGATGGACCTCTTGTCAGACCCACTTCTTATGTTCTTAATTCATGAGCGCGCAGTTAGGATGAGAGCTCAGGCAGGCCAAAGTCGTGGGGGGGGGGAGGAAGTAGTTAGGGTGCGCATTATATGGAAGAATTGCTTGGAGTCTAAATTGCCAGTTCCAGTTCACAAGTACCTGACAGAAACCCAAACAGTAAAAATAAAAAAGGGGGGAAGTGAAAAATGCCTTTTAAGTGTAAATGTCCTTTTAAGGATTTTTATTTTTAAAAAAACATGAAACTTTTTTATCTTTTATGAGTCCACTTCTATTGGACTTACTTGTTTTTAACCCCACCCTTTTGTTTATACCTTTAATATCTTACTTTTCTTTCATCATTGTAGTTCTCCTCTTCTTTTCCACTTGTACTGTTTGTCCAGTCGTGTATGTCATTGTTTTTATCTAATCGTGTATGTTTATTTTGTTAAAGTTATGTTAAAATTACATTATCTGTTTCTGCCCTATTTTAAAATGTATAACCACCTTGAAATAAATGATAAGGTGGTATATCAAAATTTTATTAAACTTGAATATCAACACAGATCAAAGTATAATGCTGCATGTTACAAAAAAAGGGATGCAACCTGTCACAAAGTTCTACCTGCAAATGCAACACACCACTATTTATATGTAATATGTGTGCTGTAGTGCTGCCTGATTCAGGGAAACTTTTTTTGATTTGATTTGATTTGGCCTATTGAATCGATTTTTCAATTTGATTTGATTCGTTTTCCCCACCCAATTGGTCATTTCTTTTCAAATGTCCTGGCGGGTTTATTTTGTAGCTTTTCCACCCACCCCATCTCACTTTGGCCTCTACAACCCATGCCGGCACTATGATGTAAACAAAATAAACAAATCAAAAAGACTTTTCCTCTCTTTGTTAGGTCGTAGCTCATGCTTGCTGTCTAAGATCAGCTCCGGCAGGATACACATTTCAAATCTGACATACTGTAATCACAAATTAGAAAATAAAATTTTTCTACCTTCCACTGCCATATCTAACATTTGTTTCTTTCCCAGGAAGAGGACTTCTGGGTGGTCGGGATCAGGTTGCACACATGTGCAAGTCATACTGTGAGGTGAAAAAGCTGCCATTCAGGTGATCACTGGTGAATCAATGGGAACAAGGTAGGCCATTTTCTTGCTTGCGCTGCTTCCCTTGTTTGAGGAGGTTGGGTAGGTTGGGGACATCCAGAGACCTAAATCAGCAATAGGTCCAGGAAAACCCAGATCATCTCCCCACCTATTAACTGCACATCCATAGATGTGGTTAAATTTGTCGTAACATGGCCAGATAAATCTTATGTCTTAGCAAATGCTACTGTAATATATAAAGAACTGCAGGATTATAGATTCTAGCACTGCTTTTGGGCATTCATTGATGAATGTTACATAACACACAATAGTCATAATGCAACTTAGAAGACAGATTCCTTATAAAGTGTTTTTTTTTCTACTCTATTCCATGGTTATCTTTCATGAAAGTCTCTTGTCAAGATAAAGTCTACAATTTTGATTCTCCTTTTCCTTTTTGCTCGCAGTTCTCTAATAGCACTATGGAGTCCTTTTATCAAGGCGCGGTAGGGGTTTAATGCATGGAATACCACACGGTAAACCGCCTGCCGCGCTAGTCGCTAATGCCTCCATTGACGAGGCATTAGTTTTTTGGCTTCCTGCGGGGGTTAGCGCGTGATGAAATATCCGATGAGCTAACCCCCGTAGCGCACCTTGATAAAAGGAGCTCTATGTTTTTCATTTGCCTTTCACACAGCAATTTCTGTTAGACATAATTGAAGCTTTAAAGTAGATCACCCATGAGTCTGAAATTTCGAATGTCTTTCTGCAGTGGCGAACAGAGAGTAACTGAAGCAAATTTCATAACCCACATCGAATAGAAATAAAGGTCAATAAATACCAAAATTAATGGCATTAAGCGGTGGCTGCTGTTTGGTCAGACTTCTCAGCTAGATCTTGCTAAACTTAGATTTTTATTTTTGCATTTTTCTGTAGCCATGACCAAAAGGAAAGGGGCTTTTCCCCCTTTTATTGCTCAGCGTTGCCAGTTGTCTTTTCATCCCTCCCTCATCAGGAAATGCCCATCAGGGAATAAAAACTTGCGAGTCAGAGGACACTGTTCCCGTTAAGTCCTCCATCCACAGTCCTTCCAGTAGGGGGTGTTGTTTCACCATTACACTTCTCCCTCCATATTCGTGTTTTCAGCATTCGCAACTTCAATTATTCACGATTTTTAGCATGCTGGTTACTCCTCCCTCTCCTCACATTACATCATCCATGGCCAATTTATAGAACTCACACTCAAGATGGCACTATTTAAATCTGTTTCATTTATGATTGGGAATCATACAACACAACTCTCCAATACTTTACCCAACCTCCAAAATATCCAGCGTTCCCCTCCGTAGAATTACAATTTGTTAAACATACTCTCATACATTTCACATGTAACAAAATGTGGCCTCAGGTACACCTCATCCTCCCTTAGTAGTGTTCAATATCGGTGGGAATGTTTTCATTCCTCATTGGCTCACATTCTTTTTTTGCAATTATTTAAGTAAACTTTTTTTTTTAACTTTTTAACTTTTTTATCCACCGTGCTCTTTTTAGAAATTTCCTTGAGATTATTCTATTTAAAAATGTTCAAATAAATTGTATACTTAGCTTATCATGCTGAACCCAATACACCGGTATTCCCACCGATATTGAACACTACTAAGGGCGGAGGAGGTGTACCTGAGGCCACATTTTGTTACATGTGAAATGTATGAGAGTATGTTTAACAATTTGTAATTCTACGGAGGGGAACGCTGGATATTTTGGAGGTTGGGTAAAGTATTGGAGAGTCCCAGGCAGGTGGGGGGAGGAGGTGAATAACTTTCTCATATGTTATTTGCGGTTTTATCATATTCTCGAGGGTTTTTAAACAGAAAACCGTGAATAATGTGTGAAAAAGTTATTCATGTTTTTTCTGTATTTGCGGGTCTGTTAATCCCCTATTACCGTGAATACGGAGAGAGAAGTGTACTAAGAAGTAACCTCATAAAATACTTATTCAAGGAAAGGGTGGTGATTGGAGGTAGTAGAGACGAAAACTGTATTTCAGTTCAAAAAAGCTTGGGCCAAGTACAGTACATTGGATCTCTCAGAGAGAGGAGGGGATAGTAGACAAAATAGGTCATATGATCATTATCTGCCTTCATTTTTTTCTGTTGCTATGAGTAACGAAAGCAAAAAATCTTCTCTCAATATAATTGCCCCATCCCATCCCCCCCCCTCCCCCACTCCCAGGCCCAATTTATTGTTATTTCATTTTCCTTAAAATTCACTTCTGAGCAGCGTCATTATCATTTGCCTGCTTGCGCCACTATTTTAATGTGCTTGAAAAGAGCATCACGCATCTGGGAAACAAGCATTTCCAGTATCATTATTCCACAGGAAAAAAAAAAATGAATGATGAAAGCGCTAAATCAGATGGTTATTTGCAAACTAAAATAAATAAAATGGCAAGTCAAATCTCAGTGATTAATTTCACATTCGTTGGCCCTGTTTTGGTTAGCGTTATCCTAAGGATCTCTCTGCCTAATGTACAGATACTGTAATTGCTTGCAAGCATGATATATGCTGTTGCCATTTTCAGAGTACAGTTGGAAAAAAAAAGCTGAGTAACCAAAGTTTCCAAGTGTATTCAATACTTGATATACCGTCTATCAAAACTTACCTAGACGGTTTACAATACTAATTTTAAAAAAACAATAATAAAGCCTTTAAAAGTTAAAATAAGAGGGGGAGGACAAGACAAAAAAAAAACTTACTGAAACAAGGGAGGCAGGGGGCTAGGAGAGAAAAAAATACATTGAGATTTAAAAAAAAAGGGGGAGAGGAAAGAGGTGGTGGAAAGAAACAACAATGGAAGCGGTTTCTTGTTCCTAGCCCTTGCGGATTACGTTAGCTGAGCATGAAGTCTGTTCTCAGGTTTAGTAAGCAACCTTGAAGAGGAAGGTTTTCAGTTTGGACTTGAATTTGTCCAGGGATGTTTCTATGAAGGGAATTAAATAAAGCCTTAGGCAAGATATGTCAACCCTTTGCTTTTTCTATTACTAAAGTTTGGAATGATCTCCCTGTAAAAGTCAGACTTCTTCCTTCTCTAATAACTTTTCGGAAAACTTTAAAAACTTACCTATTTTAGAAATCCTTAACTGACTCTGTCGTCTAAATCAGGGATTATAAATGATGAAGCCTGTGCCTTAGGGCTCCTTTTACTAAGGTGCGCTAGCGTTTTTAGCACACGCAGTGGATTAGCACACGCTAACCCCACGCTACACAGCTAGAACTAACGCCAGCTCAATGCTGGCATTAGCGTCTAGTGCGTGCGGCACTGTAGCGCGCTAGTCCACGAGTTAATGCCCTAACGCAAGTTAATAAAAGGAGCCCTTAAAATCTTGTTCTCCTTGTTTTACAATTAATTTTTGTGAATTGAGTTGAGCCCAATTATAGGGATGAATCGGTATATAAACATAATAACATGGTAGATGACGGCAGATAAAGACCCGAATAGTCCATCCAGTCTGCCCAACCTGATTCAATATAAAAATTTGTTATTGTTTGGGGGTTTGTTTGGTTTTTTTTTTTTCTTTCTTACCTATTTCTGGGCAAGAATCCAAAGCTCTTCCCGGTACTGTTCTTACGTTCCAACTACTGAAGTCTCTGTCAAAGCTCACTCCAGTCCATCTACACCATCCCAGCCATTGAAGCCCTCCCCATCCACTTCTTATATATGACCAAGGATTGGATTGGATTGGATTGGATCTAACAGGAGCGCATTCCATAGAGAGGGTGCTGGGGAAGGTTTACCTTTGGTGTCCCATTGGATATCCAGGTAGTGGTTATAAAAGAAGAACATGTACTCATTACATATTTTTCCTGTCTGTCCTGGTGGGCTCACAGTCTTGCTATGGTTACTTGAGACAATGGAGAATTAAGTGCCTCAAAACGAGAAAGAGGAACTGCAGACAACTGTCTGAGACGCAGGCAATGTTTATTTAAACAAAAACACAATCAACTCCTACAGAGATTCTGAAATCTAATCATGAATCAAGCTAAACACTAAAAAAAAAAAAAAAAGAAAATTATTCATAAAGTTTTTTTATATAAATGTGCTCAGTCAGAAACACCCATCTTGCACCGGCAGCAATGTGTCACAAAGGTGTTATTTTGAACATCATAGCAGCCACCTGCCTACCACAGTCTGTTAATGATGTATTAAACGTTGAAAATCAGCTCTTCAGCTTGCAAAAAAGGCGGCTGAGGGGAGATATGATTGAAGTCTACAAAATCCTGAGTGGAGTAGAACGGTATCAAGTGGATCGATTTTTCACTCCATCAAAAATTACAAAGACTAGGGGACACTCGAACTTACAGGGAAATACTTTTAAAAGCAATAGGAGGACATTTTTTTTCACTCAGAGAATAGTTAAGCTCTGGAACGCGTTGCCAGAGGTTGTGGTAAAAGTGGATAGCGTAGCTGGCTTTAAGAAAGGTTTGGACAAGTTCCTGGAGGAAAAGTCCATAGTCTGTAATTGAGAAAGACACGGGGGAGGCCACTGATTGCCCTGTGTCGGTAGCATGGAATATTGCTACTCCTTGGGGTTTTGGCCAGGTACTAGTGACCTGGATTGGCCACCGTGAGAACAGGCTACTGGGCTTGATGGACCATTGGTCTGACCCAGTAAGGCTATTCTTATGTTCTTATGTTATTACAGTGTGCTTCAACCAGCCAAAAATGAACAATAAAGGTGCACACTAGAAAGCCCTGCTCACAGCTGATTTCCCCACTTGAGAACGGAGGCAGGTCGGTTGTAAAGCCAGGACTAGAAGAATAAATGATGAACCTCAATTCAAAGTGGATTTTGATTTTTCCTTCCTTGGAAGAGTAAGTAATGTTGGCGGAATTTAGTTGAGTTTCATAGGGCCAAGAGCTTGTTCTGGGCTAACCGGCGGCTCCTTTCTTGGCAGCAGCTTCAGAGTGGCTATGCGGACTTCCTCCCTGCCCAACGCGATTTGCGGAGGCTTTTCAAAACCCAGAAAAAAGTGCCAGGATTTGAAAAGTCATCCAGACCCTTGGACATGTCCTCAAAAGGAGGACATGTCCGGAGAAATCCAGACATCTAGTAACCCTGAGTGATGCAATACTAGCATTGCCCAGTATTGGTTTCCCTAATATTTACACACCCACAATTGCATCAGCCTATATATCAGTTTCTTCATATAAGAGGACCTGTGGTGTTTCATGGTTTACTTTAACCCTTGCATCAGAAGACTGAGAGACAATAAGGTCATGTCAGCTGTGATCCAAAGGATGACAGCCCCGGTTCATAATGAGATTCAACTGTCATCCATTCTCTCCTTCACTATGTATATTTGAATTGTTTCTAAACCGCTGCCTAAATAAGACTGTCTTTTCTTGATTGATAGTTTTGAACTCCATTCTGATTCTTCCCACAATACTAACACCAGACTGAATTTTTCCAGCTCCAAACACAAACATCTCTCTATAGAATTCAGCAGACCTACTTATTTCACTTTATTGACACCATTACCCTGTTCTCCTGACAGGGCTTGAATAATACAAAAGCACAAACTCCTTTACAGTCAAAAGAGGGAAGGATTTTGCTCTGCGTAAGGAACTGTTGAGGCAGGAAATCATGAAGTATTATGACTTACCACATAAATGTAATGCACAGAGAGGAAATTCTATGCAGAAGAGAAGGGTATGTAACAAAATTCCCTGATGTTCCCACATGCTATAAGAAAACTATAATATTGCAAAGCCCGCCTGCTGATCTAAACAAGGAAGTTATTTCAGAAAAACTGAAGATGAATCAAGTTTCAAGTTTTATTTGAGTCTGATGAATCACTTATTTAGTTTTACTAAGCGAGGTACAAAATCGATAAAAATTTAAACATATATTTAGACATACAATTTAAAATTTTAAATAATGGGTTAGATAAATAGACTTACAGACCAACTAATACAAAAGATAAGAGGGAACAGAACTACAATTCAGTATTTTTAAAGTAGAGAGGAGAACTGTATATGGAAAAAACAATAGGAAAGGAAAAGTGCAATCAAAGAAAGAAACAAATATAAAGATTAGACATAATTTAATTTAAAGGCTAAAATCGTCTGTAAAAAGAAAACTTTTTAAATTACTTTTAAAATGACTCAAATCATTCTCCACTCTTAAATGCTGTGGCATGGCGTTCCAAAGCTGCAGTGCCATCACTGAAAACATATCGCGTCGTCGTGTCCCAATAACTTTCAAAGAGGGGATTACTATAAGCTTTTGATTAGTAGACTGGAGAGAACGCGAAATGCTATAAGGGATGAGTAATTTATTAATAAATTGAGGTTCATTAGTAGAGAGGGTTTTGAATACTAAAAGTACAATTTTGAAGGTGATACGATGATTAATTGGAAGCCAATGAGATTTAATCAGAAAAAGTGTTACATAATCATATTTTTTACCGTTGTGGATGAGTTTAACGACAGTATTCTGAATTATCTGAAGGCACTTTGTTTTCTTTTTCTGTGATACTTATTAATAAAGAATTACAATGGTCAAGTTTTGCAATGATTAAAGAATGGATTAATATATTTAAAGATTTTGGCTCCAGAAACTTGGAAATTGAGCGAATCATTCGCAGCCTATTATAGAAGCAGGATTTAGCAATACAAAATGGGCGCCTGTGTCAGTCATCGACAGGAACCACTTCCAGAATCACAGCTTGACAGAACCCTAGGTGCCAGAAATGTAGCCCACCCTGCGCCCTCCTCTCCAAGCCCCCACTTCTTTTGAGCCCCCCCGCTCCTTCCCACCCCCATTCCACACTTGCGTTCTCCCTCCCCTCCATATCTCTTCATCTTAACCAGCACGAGTGGCTTCTGCAAGCATGTTGGATTAGTACACGTCGACAGTATATCTTTTACGTCACAGCACCACAAACGTGGCATTCCTTGTCCATTTATCTAAGAGAAGAACGTCTTATAAACAGATTTAAGAGCAAGTTAAAGTGCTTTCTTTTGAAAGATGCCTTTGACTGACTAGTTTCTTAGATTTGGTCTGCTCCTTTGAATTTTAGGCTCTGTTATTTTTATTTATCCCCTCCTGATGTTTAACCCTTTATTCATTTCTTTTCTATTAATTATTGTATTTCTTACCTTTTTCCCCTTTTATAGTGTATGTCATGTTTGTTGAGTATTGTTTGCATGTTTGTTCCCCCTTAAAGTTGTAAAGGTTTTTTTTAAAAATAATGTACATCGCTTTGAATTATGATTAAGCGATTAATCAAATTTTAAATAAAACTTGGAAAGTTGGATTTCCCTCTGATGTCACTTCCTGGCCCCATGACCCTGAACTGATTCAGAGGGGAACCAGGCTGTTGCTTGTGACAGGAAAGATAATACGGAGGTACGGGGTTAGGGTGGCATGGTATGGCAGTGCTGTGCAGAGAGGTGCCAGCGCCCCCACCGACTTAGCGCCCATGGCATTCTCCCCCCCTCACACACACACACACACACGCACACACCCCTTACTGAGCCACTGCTTGAATATCAGTGGCTAGACAGCTATGTGCTATATAGCTGGCCGGAAACCATACACATCCGGCTAAATAGCACTGAATATCGGGCCCTAAGATTCTAGAATTAAGGGAATTACCTCTACACCTTTTTAAAGATGTGTATGAGATACCTAGAGAAACTGATCACAAATTATATTTCCTATCTCATGCACATAGATGAACTAGAAAAGGGTTGTCCAACATCGGTCCTCCAGGGCCGCAATCCAGTCGGGTTTTCAGGATTTCCCCAATGAATTTGCATGAGATCTATTTGCATGCACTGCTTCCATTGTATGCAAATAGATCTCATGCACACTCATTGGGAAAATCCTGAAAACCTGACCTGGCAAGGGCCGAGGTTGGACACCCCTGAATTCTGGAACTTTATGTAAAATTGAGTTTGAATATGTTAAAACCTATTCAATAGCTTATGGGGAAAATTATGTCTTAGCTAAACATTCAGGGGTTGTTCACTGAACAACTAGAATAGGACTAAATAATTAGTGCCAGGCCATATCTGGACACTGGCACTGAATATCCGGCTCTTTGGTAACATCTGGAAGTTACATGGGTATGGCTGATATGTATTGCCAAACCCAGGCAAAGTTAGGACTGCTGTTTTACTAGCTCCATAAAGATTTCACTGGGAATAGCGTGGTGGTTAGAAAGGATATTCAGTGGCACTGCCCAGGCAGGGCTGGCTTAACCTAAGGACCAGGCGAGGCTCTGCCTCTGGCCCAGGGTGCTGGTGCTAAAGCAGGGGTGTCAAAGTCTCTCCTTGAGAGCCACTTTCCAGTCGGGTTTTCAGGATTTCCCCAATGAACATGCATGAGATCTATTAGCATACATTGAAAGCAGTGCATGCAAATAGAGCTCATGCATATTCATTGGGGAAATCCTGAAAACCCAAATGGATTGTGGCCCTCGAGGAGGGACTTTGACACCCCTATGCTAAAGGGCACCAAACACTCAGGGCTGTGAAGCCAGTACATAAGTTAACCTACCAACACTTCTCTCCTCCTCATTCCTCTTCTGACGCAACTGCCCAGTTCTGGCAGGGTGCAGCTTCATAGGCCAGCTGCCGTGAGGGGGAAGCCAAGGTCAGCATCAGTTGAGGTAAGTGCAGTACTTCCCTCCTCCTTCCACTGATGCTACTGCTCAACACTGAAGCTGACCCTCTCTCTTCACAAAGACTGGCCTATGAAGCCACATCCTGACGGGACTGGGCAGTAGCGTCAACTACTGGTAGAGGAGAGAACTGGTAGGGGGGGGCAGGGCATGGACCAGGGCGGGGCACAGACCAGGATAGGGCATGGCCCAGGGCATCATAATCTCTTGAGCCTGCCCTGTGCCTACGTTAAGTGCTGAAGAATCCCTTTCAGATCCCCTCAGCGGGATTTAAGCATGCAAGAGCCTCTCATGCCTGCTCAAATCATTTTGAATTTTGAGCCCTTGAAGGTTTAAGTTAAATTCCACCAAGACCAAGCTATTGTGGGTAAGTAACGAAGTATCAGAGAAGTTGAAAAATAAAATGATTCTAGATAAAGTGTGTGGCTCATTGCTTGCTCCCAGGTAGAGAATGACATGGGGTCAAATAGGTCCCTGCGGAAACTCATTTTCCCATCTCGTCCCAGCGAGTTCTTTTCCTGTCCCAGTCCCATTCCTGCAAATTCCATCCTCATCTGCACAAGCCTCAAACACTTTAAAATCCTAAGTGTTCTAGGCTTGTGCGATTAAGGCAGAGCTTACAGGAATGGGGCAGTGACAAAGCTCATGGGGACGGGATGGAGAAATTTGTCACCGTATCATTCTCTACTCCCAGTTTCCTCACCTGGAAATGCTCATATACTTTAAACTTTCTATGGAATTCCAGATTCAAGCTTTGGCAAAACTGAACCTTTATTTAACTTACATCAGTTAATGTATGGGTCCCTGTCTAGCTGGCCTGTTTTTTGTTTTTCTGACTTCTGTTAAACAATTAAGCATAGCACATAGAGCCTGCTTGTCAGTGAAGAGGAATGACCTAGTACAATCCAGGTGAGGAGGTCATAAGAGAGTGTACATTTACAGGAAACCATAAACTGACAGGACGACATGTGTAGAACCAGATGTCTTCTGTGTCAATAAGGGTCTACAAAAAGAAGTGTGAGATGATTTGGCTGAGGAGCGAAGGAAGCATGAAAGTGCAAACCCCAGGGGAAAATCTAGGAATTCTGAGGCAGCTGAACTATTCAAAGCTCATATAAACACTGTCTATGTTCACTTAAACATGTGAATTTCCAAAAGATAGCATTTTATTAAGCATGTTGAATAATTGTTCAAAAGCAAAAATGACCATCAGGTGACCTGCCTAACAAATAGTGGTATGGTCAACATTTATAGCCTGAAAGGATATGCACAGAAAAAAAAATTGTTCATTTCCAGTTCGTTTGCAGAATTTTTTCCCTAATTTTATAACATTTTTGATATGTTCATACTATTTTATTAAATATTTTTAACACAGAGTAGAAATTTTTAATATGTGCAAATCAATTTTACATGTATTAATTTACAGGTTAATACATATTAAATAGATTTTGCGTTCAATTTTGGTCTCCTTATCTCAAGAAAGATATAGTGGCGCTAGAAAAGGTTCAAAGAAGAGCAACCAAGATGGTAAAGGGGATGGAACTGCTCTCGTATGAGGAAAGACTAAAATGGTTAGGGCTCTTCAGCTTGGAAAAGAGACGGCTGAGGGGGAGATATGATTGAAGTCTACAAAATCCTGAGTGGAGTAGAACGGGTACAAGTGGATCGATTTTTCACTCCGTCAAAAATTACAAAGACTAGGGGACACTCGATGAAGTTACAGGGAAATACTTTTAAAATCAATTGGAGGAAATTTTTTTTCACTTAGAGAATAGTTAAGCTCTGAAACGCATTGCGAGAGGATGTGATAAGAGCGGATAGTGTAGCTAGTTTTAAAAAACGTTTGGACAAGTTCCTGGAGGAAAAGTCCATAGTCTGTAATCAAGAAAGACACAGGGAAAGCCACTGCTTGCCATGTATCGGTAGCATGGAATATTGCTACACCTTCAGTTTTGGCCAGGTACCAGTGACCTGGATTGGCCACCATGAAAACGGGCTACTGGGCTTGATGGACCATTGAACATAAGAACATAAGCAATGCCTCCTCTGGGTCAGACCTGAGGTCCATCATGCCCAGCAGCCCGCTCACGCGACAGCCCAACAGGTCCAGGACCTGTGCAGTAATCCTCTATCTATACCCTTCTATCCTCCAAAGTGTATAGCCCTCAGTGGAGACTGCCTCAACTTCAGTGGCACCTCATACATTAATTTATTTTACATCTATTTTCCAATGTGCCAAAAAATGTCCCATGGAATCAAAATGAAGCTGGAGGTAGAAAGAAAATTAGCAAGAAGAGTAATCTAAGTTCATTACAAGTTTCATGGTTTGTTCTACATTCTGTTAAATAATTCTTTCCTTGCAATTATCTCTATACAGGTTGATTAGATGGAAGTTATGAAATGCAGTAAAGGCTTCAAGCACATCACTGAAAAGGAAATATGGGTTCTCCCTAAGTATTTCAGTGTTAACCTGTAATTAGAAAATTCTTTTATCTTGATATCATCTTGCACACAGAGAACATTTATCCATTTATTACATTGCACTATACTTTAATAAAGAAAATTGAAATGTCAGACGATGAAATTTACTAAATTTAGCTGTAACACTGCGTGGTTTTATTCATTTTCCTCTGTGGAGTTGAGGGATCCTTTTACAAAGGTGCAGCAAAACGTCACGTTATTTGTAGTCTTATATCCGGCAAAATCCCTATTAATTGCAGTTCTATATGAGTTATAGGCAACATTTTGTTACATAGAATTGTGTATAAGTTCAATATGTTAAAACTGACGTTCGTGTGCCCTTATGTTGGTCTTTCCTATGCATTAAGGCCATTTCATTCTGCTGCTGGAAAATGGCCAATTTCCATTTCCTTACAATCATAGTCCTTCAAATGACCTTCTATGGAGTGTTTGTACATTTACACCTGCTCTTGAGCAGATGTAATGTCCACACTTTCAATCTAGTGCCAATTTCTGCAGGACTTGAGCTGGTGTTTTATAAAGACAAATGCATGCCTCACTATCTATAATCTAGGCTAAAGTGGCTCTATAACAGTGGTCTTTATTAATTTTTAAGCTAGGCCCATTTGGATTCTAACGAGCTGAAGGAGAGCTACCAAATATCTTCTTATGTGAGGCCACATCACTGCTGACCAGTGGGTGTCAATGACATCCATCCCTTCCAGCCCACCTTCAAAGTTCACTGGGAGGGGTATCATCAAGGCTGTAAGCATTTTGCCTACTGAGAAATACCTTGTCCTTCAAACATGCGGCTCTTCCCCAATACGCTTTCCCATTTCTGTCCTGAGCCTGAGTGAAGAGGCACAGAAGCAAAAAAAATAGAAAGAAAATAGGAACCACCCCAAGAGGTTTCCAGGGGCCACCATTTACCCCCCTCCCCCCACCCCCAGGCCTTGCTCCGCTCAACTACTAAGTCCCTCCTATCTGTGCCCTTCTCTTCATCTGCCAACTCCAGACTCCATCCCTTCTGCCTTGCTGCGCTGTACGCTTGGAACAAACTGCCCGAATCCCTACGGCGGGTTCCGTTTCTGGCAGTGCTCAAGGCCCATTTAAAAGCCTACCTCTTTGAGAGTCCTTTTGACTCTTAACTCCTCTTACTGGTATAGCGGTATATAAGAAATAAAATTATTATTATTATTATTATTACCTTGAGGTCTGCATCCCCAACCCTATATGTCTGTCTTTCCAAGTTAGATTGTAAACTCTAACGAGCAAGGACTGTCTATAAATGTCAGAATGTACAGCACTGTATACACCTTTCAGCACTATATAAGTGATAAGTAGTATTAGTAGTATGGAAAGCTAAGATAATTTTAATCATGTGTCTCTGGAGTAGGCATGCATGCTTGATTAAATCTCTCCCACTACTTTGCTTTGGCATCTAATCACATTGGCAACAGATTATTATCTGGTATAATCCTAAAACATGGACAGTAATGCTTAAATATAGTATGTAACGGTCCATGCTGACTATATTATCCTATAGTTTGCATAAAATATTTGTATTCAGTCCTACTCTAATAGATAAAGGCAAGTCGTTGGTGAAATAATGAGATTTATATGCAAAGTAGCATTGCTTTTTTAGAACACAAGAATTGTTAAGAGCACTTTATCTTTTTTCATGTTTTTCTTAGGCTCTGGCGAGCAGTGATTAAATAGCTCTGTAAGATCAATTGTGTTTCCTTCAATTACATTTGCTAAAGAAGTCTTTTAATATCTATCCACTGCCACTGCCTTTAATGTTGATATTTTGATAGCCTGGAAGCGTTTGCCAATGTAGGCGAAAACAATAACAGATTTAAAACTATCAGTTTCCATCAAAACACTAGACCAAATGCTGAACAATATTTCTCAGTAGAAGCATGGGCGCATGTATATCAAATTTCCTAAAAGGCTGTTCTCATATGTTTGTATTTCTGCTGAATTCTCACAATAATCGATGTGCACAAGTCTCAAATAAATCACTAAATAAAACTTTAGTTTCCACCTAAATTATCTCGACAGAGCAGTTCTAAGTTAAGTGGCAATCTAATATGAAAACTATTAAACTATGACGATTGATCTATTTATTATTATCAAGCACCGGCACTTTGTTATAAATTAATATATCAATGTAAAAAGATCCAAGTGTGAACCTTCACCGTATATTGGTTCCCATGAGGATGGCTACCACACTAAGTAATCAAGAATCAAATATACTCGGTGTGGCTTTCTGAGGAACTTGGTATTGGTAATCTCTGGACATATTTTAGGTGGAAACTAAAGTCTTATTTAGTGATGTATTTCTGCTGAACATCTGTATGAACTCTGTAATCAAAATGGTGCAATAGACCTTAAGATGCTGGCAGTGCTGCTTTGCAATGCACTGGTATTTATAAATATTCATCCAGGCAGACTATTTCTGTACACTGATGTGCATAATATAATATACTGTACTAGTGTTAAAGCCCGTTACATTAACAGGTGCTAGAGAGCAGCCCCCTTTCCCTCTCCGCCTCCAGTTCCTCCCTGACTGTCTCTCCGTGGCCTGACTGTGGCCCCCTTCTGTCTCCCCTCCCCCAAGCAAAGTTGTCTGCCTCCCAACACACCCCTCCCCCAAAGCAGCCTCCTTTCTCTCTCCGCCTCAAGTTCCTCCCTGACTGTCTCTCCGTGGCCCCCCTTCTGTCTTCTCCCCAAGCAAAGCTGTCTGCCTCCCAGCACACCCCTCCCCAAAACAAGCACCCTTTCCCTCTCCCCCTCCAGTTCCTCCCTGACTGTCTCTCTGTGGCCCCCTTCTGTCTCCCCTCCCCCAAGCAAAGTTGTCTGCCTCCCAACACACCCCTCCCCCAAAGCAGCCCCCTTTCCCTCTCCCCGAAGTTAGTTTTAAGTTGTAAGCCGCGGCAGCGGCTTCTCTCACGATCCCTGCCTGCATCGGAAGCCTTCTCCAATGCAGGTGCAGCTCGTGAGAGGAGCTGCCGCCGCAGCTTAGAACTTAAAACTAACTTCAGTCAGAACATTACCTTGGGTTCGGCGATTGGATCCTGTTTGGTCTGCCACTGCCTAGAGGAGCTGAAGAGCAGGGAGTCCCGCGTACAGATTCTCTGCCGGCCAGAGAGAGAGATTCGCGCACATGCGCACTCCTACCTGCGGTGCCCTAAAGCTCACGGAAAACAGGCGCAAGCAAGTGGGAGTGCGCATGCGCGGCTTAGGGTTTTATTATATTAGATGAATAGATGACTAGCAGAACTGAGGGTGCACGTGAGATTGCAAGGGCAAGCTGGTTCCATGTACTCTCTCGGCTTATGAGGAATTTTGGCAGGATCACAGACTGACATCCTGCCAAAATTCCTCAGAAGCCTAGGGCTCCTTTTACTAAGGGGCGCAAGCGTTTTTAGCGCACGCAGCAGATTAGCGTGTGCTAACCCCGCGCTACGCGGCTAGAACTAACGCCAGCTCAATGCTGGCGTTAGCATCTAGCATGCGCTGCATTGTAGCGTGCGCTATTCCACGTGTTAAAGCCCTAACACAGCTTAGTAAAAGGAGCCCCTAGTGTTAAAGGAAAGCCCACCACTATTTTAAGGCCCCCTTTTATCAAACTGCTTAAGGGTTTTTTTTATAATCACAGATCGTTGCAGTAAAAGCTCATAGAATTCCAATGAGCATCGGAGCTTTTACCGCAGTGATCTGTGATTTAAAAAAACCCTTACACAGCTTGATAAAAGGGGGCAGGCTTAAGTTTGTTCAAATATGCAGCTTTTATTGGATAATTTGGAACACTCCCAACGCATGCTCAAAACAGAATACACAATCTAGATATGCAAATAGCAAATCCAGCAGTCAGAGTCCTGAAATTTGAAAACAAGCAGATATTGCCTATGCCATAGACTAGGGGTTTCCATCCTTTAGTACATGAAGCACTGACCTAGCTGATGGGACCCTTGCTGGTACCTGAAAATCCTAAATGCAGTCTAGATTTCTTATTTATTTATTAAAAAATTTAAATGTGCCTGCCTAACCTTCAAGATCCTCCACGGTATCCTTCCTCCTTTTATCCCTCTATCCTGGAATTCCTCAAATCCAACCTCTACTAGATCCACTCAAAAATTAAAACTATCCTACCCCTCCTTAAAAGGCATCTCCCTTGTTGGTATACTTGGCTCTTCCCTCCCTTTCAGAATCACTCAGTTCTGGAACAGTCTCCCTTCCCCTCTCCGCAATTTGAGCCCCCTTCTACCATTCCGTAAGCATCTGAAGACCTGGCTCTTCTCCAGAACGTAACCCCGTCCCGCTCCTGGCACTCTCACACCAACCTCTCTTCTCTCATACTTATATAATTCCACTGGAGTTCCGTTCCTTCCCTAACCATGTAAACCGTGTCGAGCTCCATCTGCGGAGATGATGCGGTATATAAACCCAAGATTTAGATTAGATTAGATTAGATATACCGCATACAACTATGCAGTTTCCATATCACATATATAAAAATCTTTGTTTCCCTACGATTATATAACATAGACATGTCTAAACAACATCGTTAATCGTCCCTGTTATAATAGGGATAGAGCACATATTCAATCAATTCAGAAATACAAGCAAGCTTTAAATCATACATTGATGTCAGAAAAATTCTAAAAGGCGATTAAGAAGGCACTGGCAAATAATTAAGTTTTCAGCATTTTCTTAAAATTCATCCTCCCCATACAGTCTCTTCCCTGAACAGACATAGCTCCTTTTTTTTTTTCCCAAAACCTTTTATTGAACAGCCAAGGAGAAACCAAGACAACAGCAGCTATAACAAAATACAACAAAATACAGGGCACAAAACACCAAACAGGCGAAGACAATCCAAGCCCGGGTTGGGTTCTTATACCCGGACTCAGCAAAACCCCACTCCACTTCCAGCTACTAGAGTTGCCATTGAAAGGTCACTCCAGCCCATACAAACCATCTCTTTGCAGGATACCATAGAGTCTGCCTAGGATCATCCTAGTGTTCCAAAGTATTGTAGTTCCCGTTGAAGCCTTCCCCAGAACATTCTAAACTGATTTCCATATATTGATTAACTAAGGCCAGTACTGGGTGGACTTGTACAGTCTGTGTCCTATACCAAGCTGCGCTAGAGTTTTTTTCGTGCGAGCTGGTGCAGTAAGTTCCTGTGAGCATCAGAGCACTTACCTCACTGGCCCGTGCTAAAAACCTCAAGCACAGCTTGATAAGAGGGGGGGAGGGGCGTATTAGCTGTACATCACAGGTCTGGTATAATCAGTCTCTGTAATTCAGGTTTCCATGTTATATGGAAACTGCATATTATAAGAGCATATTTTGATATTTCATCATTTAGATTATTGGTGCATTTGATTTTGAGTCAATTGGATTATTGCAATATTGTCTATTTGGTTGGTACTAAAAAAAAATCTCTATAGATTGCGCAATATTCAGAATGAGGCAATCGGACTGATTTTCGGTTTGAAAAAGGTCGACCATATCACTCCTTTTTTGCATGAACTGCATTGGTTGCCGGTAGAGGCACGTGTGAAATTTAAGTATGGTTGTACAGTATATGCTTCAAGGTACTATCTGGTCTTATACCTGGATATCTAGTGGATTCGTTTACATTTGTTAATGTAAAACATTCTAGACGCTCAGACGCTCTCTTCTCTTTCCCATCTGTTACAGGATGTAAATTTGGACAAATAATTGGTGAGTGGTCGCTCTAGTCAACGCCGTTTAGAAAAAAGATAGTGGCTCCATATTAATCCTCCTCTTTTACAAAGCCACGTTACACTTTTTTATCGCCAGCCATACTGGGCTGGCGCCCAGCCATGGAGGTATTAGCTCTGACGCTCATAGGAATTCTATAAGCAATGGAGCTAATACCATCGTGACCAGCTGTAAAAATAAGCCTAACGTGGCTTTGTAACAGGAGCCCTAAAGCAGATGGGGGGGTTTTGGGGGTTTTTTTTTGTGGAGTTGCATGGATAAAAAAGCTCTAAAAAGCAAACCTAAACAACATGCTTCAAACGTGAAGCAGGATCAATGACAAAGAGCCCCTGACTCGCAGAAAAGGATTCATTTCAAAAAAATGCCTGCACACTATGGATTTGGCAGCAAATAGTATTTGAACTAATTGTTCTGAGTTTTGCTGTTTGCAAACTCATTGCACCATAGCATGTATACTAAAATGAGTCTTGATTCTAAACTAGCATAAAGCGCACCTGCAATTTGGATTTAATGCCACTAATTGTATAGGCATAATAATGAGTGTTACTGCGCAAGTAGCAATCTCCTTAATTCCATTTAATTCCTTAGGTACAATAGCTTTTAATGTTGAATTTAGGAACGAGCAAACTACAGGTGGTTTGCTCGTTGAAACGTTAAAAACATTCTTTAGAAAATTAGGATGAATGGGTTGACAGATAAGAGTGACAGCATTAGAACTCTAGTTTGGTGAATCTTCGAAGCATGCTGAATTACTGAAGCCGCTATGGCAATAAAATTCCTTTTGTAGCATGAATTATTTGCAAAGCCCTATTATCTTTTCCCATTTTTCCCATGGAAAATGTAAGACCTTCCGCCCATTTTCAATACAAAGCTATGAAGTTAGCATGCAAGGTTACTTAGAATGTTTGATAGTGCGTATAGTAACCACACCCTTTTTTAAAAATTCTTTATATATCATTTTTCAATCACATTTACAAGAAAAATAAACTTCTTGTTAAAGAAATACAGCAGAATAAAGTTAATATAGATCATTGAAAATCAAAATTTGATAAGTAGAATAATTAAATCAGCTTCCTTAGACCCCAATATCATAAGGGGAGGTAAAACCAGAATAATGAGGAAATAAAAATGACCAAGGTAAGGCTATAATGCAAGTTTGCTAACAATTATTTCAGTACACTTGTGTCTACTCCATCAAGCTATCTTTTTCATCTCCAGAAAAGATTTTAGCTGGGGTGGCAGAAAAAAATACATACTTAATTTGTGCATATTTCACAACACATTTGCAAGGGTAAGCTAGAAGGAAAATTGTTCCCAAAGATATAACTTCTTGTCTTAAGGATAAAAAATGTTTCCTTCTTTCTTGAGTAGTCTTTGTTACGTCTAAATATGCCCATATTCTTTTTCCGTAGAACAGATTTATAGAAAACTTGAAGTATAACTTCATAAATGAGTCCAAGTCTTGTTGAAAGACAAAGGATATCAATAATGTTATTCTTGCAGTTAACTTAGAGATAGATTCCTCTAGAACAGGGGTGCCCAATATGTCGATCGCGATCAACCGGTAGCTCAGGAAGGCAACGTGAGTCGATCGTGGAGCCCATCCCGGGCTCCATGATAGACTCGTGTTGCCGTCCTGATCTACCGGGCTGATCAGCTTTCCTCTGTGTTCTCCCTAGGGCCTTTTAGCTGGGTGGTCCGCCCAGCTGTCATCTGCTGCTGCCGCCGCTGCTGAACATAAAAAAAAACCCGGCTAGGAGATTTCAGCCCGTAGCGAACTTATGCTCCAGGCTCTAACGTGTGCGTGCCGGCTTCTCTTCTCTTCCCTCTGAAACCAGAAGTTATGTCTGGGGGAGGGGGAGAAGGGAAGCCGGCACACACATGTTGAGAGCCTGAAGCAAGCGTTCGCTATGGGCTAAGGCAGGAGACAGGTTAGTGAAGCATTTCCTCTTCTTGCTGCCGGTTCCTGCCTGCTTTCTGTTTCCGCGAAGGCAGGACCCGGCAGCATTTCCCCCAATAGGTCGATCGCGATGCTGGTCGGCTGAAGCAGGGAGAGCTTGGGGCGGCGTCGGCTTTCGGGCCTGTTATTGGTGGCGGTTTGGGTCCTGGTCCCCGATGGCAGTTTGGGTCCTGGTTCCCGATGGCAGTGGCAGTGGCTTGGGGGAGGGCAGGGAGAAAGAAAGAAAAAGGGCAGGCAGGGAGACAGAAGGAAAGAAGAGAAACAGAAAAAAAAGAAAGGGCAGGGAGAGAGGAAGGAAAAGTTTGGGGAGGAAATGAGGTCTGGAGGAGAGGAAGCATACAGGCTAAAAGAAGGGAAGAAAGATTGGATGCACAGTCAGAAGAAGAAAGTGCAACCAGAGACTCATGAAATCACCATACAAGGTAGGAAAAATGATTTTATTTTAAATTTAGTGATCAAAATGTGTCTGAATTTATATCTGCTGTCTATATTTTACACTAAGGTCCCCTTTTACTAAACCGCAATAGAGGTTTTTAGCGCAGGGAGCCTATGAGCGTCGAGAGCAGCGCTGGGCATTCAGCGCAGCTCCCTGCACTAAAAACTGCTATCGTGGTTTAGTAAAAAGGGAGGGGGGTATATTTGTCTATTTTTGTATGGTTGTTACTGAGGTGATAGTGCATAGAGTCATCTGCTTTGACCTCTTTGAAAAACCCTGGAATAAGAATGATAATTAACATTTTCTATGCGTACAGTGTGCTTTGTGTTTTTTTAAAATTTTATTGTTGGTAGATCATTTTGACTTGGTCATTTTAAAAGTAGCTCGCAAGCCCAAAAAGTGTGGGCATCCCTGCTCTAGAATATCAGATATGTTTTTCAGATCAACCTGTGACGATTGAATATTTTTCCCTTCCCTAATCTCCTGGGAATTTCTCACAGAAAATGATAGATTGTAAATTTTATTTAAAGGGGGTATAAATTCAAACAACACCCTTGATGGTCTCATTCGTTGATGTAACCCATGCCTGATGACAAAAGAAACCTTGTTTTAACTTGTTTTGCCTTGTTTTCTGATAATAGCTGATAATTTGACCAATCAGGGCTTTAGGCTCCTCTCTCAGTATCCTGGATACAAGGGGAGGTGCCTAAGGCCTGATTGACTCAGATACCTATGGCTCCACCCTAATCAGGGCCTTTGGCCTCTCCCTGAGCATCACATGATGCATCAGGGAGGGAAAGGCCCGTCATTTACAACTGGTGGACCCAAAGCAGGAGCCCCAGAGTGGGCTTCCTGCTTCCAACTTTTTAAAAAGGTACAGGGAGGTTCGGGGGTGAGGGGCATCCAGTGGCAGGAGGGAATGGATATCCTTACTGCCTTTGTTTTGGGCTTGAGGGGGACAGTAGCTCGGGGATGCCAGGCACAAAGGGAGGCCATGGCATGGGGGTGTTCTGCAGGCAGGAGGGACTGGGCATCCCTCCTGCTATTTATTTTGGGTTCAGGGGGACGTTGGCTCAGGGGTGTCTGGGCCATAGCGCAAAGGGAGGTCTTTTTTTTTTTTTTTTAATGGGACAGATTGTGCATATGTACACATACACACACACATGCACACAACATTTGTGCCATTAAAAAAAAGTAAGCCCTAACAGCAGTGACAGGAGGCTGCTTCTCCTGTCACTGCTTTTAGGGCTCTGCACATGTGTCAATCACTCACTGAGTGATTGATCGGTCGCATTTGCATGCAAATGATTTGCACCTCCGTGCAAATCATATGCATGCAACCTTGATAGCACATTAATCACTGCTGGAGAATCAGCCAGAGATTCGGCCAACAGTGATCCAGTCAATATCTTTAGTGCATCTAGCCCTATATAGCATGCACAAATTGGCTATTGTGACAAGGAGAGTCCTGTCATGCTGGAAGAAACCTTGCAGTGCTCAAAAACCATCCCTAAACCTACCCCTAGAAGCAAGCAGGTTAGGGAAACTGCCCTATAGAATTTATGCCCAGTGAAAGGTAACCCAAAGGTAACCCGTTTATACTTGCCTAGTTCTAGTGTAGGAAATTCTAAAAGCAAACAACTACAAGGACCAGCATGTACCAGGCAGGTAATAGCAAAATCCACAAAGGGATTAGCTCCTGCTAGCAGCTCTGCTGGGGGCACGGTTAATGAGCAGGGAAGCTATCCAGGCTCATTAGTAAAGCACCAGAAAATCACAGGTGTTTTGAGGGGCAATCAGCCCATGCTAGGGAAAAGGGTGTGTTCTCTAGACCAAGGGAGGCAGAGGCAGGCACAGACTTACAGGATACCTGAATCCTTGGAGAGAAGCAGACCTGTGCCAGCCAGGATTCAGAGGACAGAAGCCTGCATTCCCAACAGAAAGCAAGGAGTAAACCTCAGGACTGAAACTTCTAATCATTCTTCTGAAGGTAATAATGAATCTGAAACAGAAATGCCAAGAGAAATGCTTACAAATGAGGTTGAAATGGAACTTGAGGAGTCATGCTTATTTGAGAGCATGATTACAGAGTAAGGTTTGGGGAAAGTAAAAATGCTGTTTCTGATAAGGTGGTGTTGCCTCACAAGAGTAAGAATATGAGAAGAGTTAAGAATTACTGCCTCTGTGTGAATTAAGAATATCAGAAGGATCAGGAATTACTGATGTAATTAAGAATAACAGAAGAGCTAAGAATCGCTTCTTCTGAATTTTCATAATCACAGGAGAATTGTGGGGAACCTGCCCAAGTAGTGCAAGCAGGTTGCAGGTTCCAGGACTTGAAATTATTTTTGTGTTTTCTTGAACTTTATGAGTGAATAAAACATGGTGGGTTAACAGGCTGTTTAGCCACCAATGAGAGAGTTTTTGTTTTGTAGGTTTTGGAATTGTACTACAAGACCAGAAAAATAAAGTCATCTTAAAGATTCACACTAAACACCTGTACTGGGCCTTTTTATTTTGATGCAGACTCCCCTCTACCCCTCCATGCCTCATTCAACCGTTCGGCTGAGGCTTGGATGACCCAGGTCAGGGCTCGGGCTACTCCAGTCCAGGTCTTACCCGGTCCGATTTGCATGCAGAACCTATGACGCTATATACAGAAATTGGTTGTATGTTGTGTTATAGGACAGCACACTTTTCTTGGCACTTTTGAGCACTGCAGGCGCCCAGTTATAAAACTGGCATATTTGATTATTTAGGTCTTTTCATAGCATGCATCTCAAAGGACCACCATTCAACAAATCTAGGGCTTCAGTCTCCCAGTGCATTGATGCCTCCTCCATGCATTTCCCATTGGAGAATTGTGCTGGTAAGCCAGATAGCGGCATTTGTTTCAGAATGTCAGAATGACTTGACGCTCATTTAACCTATTTTAAAAGAATTCAAAAATGCCATTACTTCCATTGAATGACTGCCATGTCTGCTGAAGTTTCCTTTGTTTATAATGTCTTTTCACATCCTGGAAAGCAAGGTGGTGGCGATGGTATCGGTCTTCTTTAACACCTCCCCATCCTTATTCCTACAAATGCTCAAAACATATCACTGGCTATAAGACCAATTAGTGTGGAAATTAGCACTTGTATTCGGACGGCTTTAGCATGGGAACAATGTGCAGGGCAGAGATGACTGCAAATTGTATTTAAATGTAGTCAAATGTATGTTAATGATGATGTTTGCTATGTCTTCCCAATGTGCCAGCTCGGTTTGAAGATTTCCAGTTTAAAATCTGCCAGTTTTTTATTTATTTTTGGAAGTAGAAGAAAGCCCGTGAAAGACTGTAAGCACCAATACTGAGACAGAACTTTTTCAACAAGCCTTTGTAAAAGCTGGGGGTGGACACTGAGCATTCATAGCGACTACAAAATTCTGACACGTCATTATTTGCATCATTTGAATGATGTTATTTTACTGTGTTTGAGCTCAAATATTAACGTGCAAAAATTGCTAGGTAGAAATGCTAAAATGCCAGTAACATCAATATAGCTTAAGAGCATAAGAATAACTATACTGGGTCAGCCCAAAGGTCCATCTAGCCCTGTTTCCAAAGTGGCTAATCCAGGTCACAAGTACCTGGCAAAAACCCAAATAGTAGCAACATTCCATGCTACCGATCCCAGGGCAAGCATTGACATCCTCCCTCCCACCCCAACCCCCATTCCATTAACCTCTCTTAATGCAGGCCAGTGCACTGAATGCTCTGTTCTGCTCCCAGCACTGAGTTCCTATGAGCGTCGAAAGCAGCGCAAAGCATGAGCTAAAAAAAACAAAAACGCTTTCACGGTATAAATGTTGTTTAATAGTAAAACATAAGTATGATGATTAAATAAGTATGTATAATTTCTCATTGACAGTCCAAGTGGTTGCTGAGAAAACTGCAAAACACTGTAGGGGGGTCACTGCCTCACCCTGCATAGCAATGCATGTACAGTGAATAAACCTTTTGGTGGAACTCGCTGTGCTTATATAAGAACATAAGAACTGCCATCTCCAGATCAGACCTTCGGTCCATCAAGTCTGGCGATCTGCACACACAGTGGCCCAGCCAGGTGTACATCTGGTATATTTTTAGTCAAATAATCCAAATATAAATAATTGGTAATGTCCTATCTAGGCACTGAAGTCTGAATCTTCAAAGGCATGCGCCAAGCACCACCAATGGGACCTAAAGTAAGGTCACAGAAACTGAAGCAAACTGCAATGCACTAGTCAGTACGGGCTAGATATTCTCTCATGATGACCAATAGCCCCAGGCAGATATTTATTAAGTGATAAACACTTAGACCAAAGTCTAAATAAATCCTGCCCCGTACATCATCGTGCCTTTGTAAATTATAAGTTAGTGAACGGGTGGAAAAATCAAGTGCTTGAGCAAAACCAAAGGAGAGACAGAAGGAGCCAAAATAGGAAACAGGGAAGAAAAATCAACCCTCCAAAAAACACCCCACACTACCTAAATAAAAAGAAAATAAAAATAAAAGGAAAAAAATCAAAAAGTCTATCAATCAAAAACGCTGGAACAAATGAATGAATAGAATGAAATCACAAAAATAGTCCATAGTCCACAATACAGTCACATTCCAACTACCAGGAGTGAAAAGCAATCAACGGAACTTTATGTAGAATGTCCTTCCTCAGTGAAGATGAATATAAAAGGGTGTCCAAAATAACAAAAGCAACAATAAAGGCAGAAAACCATCCATGAACAAAACTTAATACTAAAAGAGTCACTGTAAATTCCAGCTGAATCGACCACTAGTGAGATGATTCAGTGAAAAGTAAAACGTGAGGTAGAACCAATCCACCTCACAGAACCAGTAAAAATTAAGGTACTTAGCTTAAACAGCTGGAATAGAACAGTCAATACGGATACTCGTCCGTGTTGTATCTCCACTCGACAGGTCCTGTTTCAATTTCCTCATCAGGAGGGAGACAAAAGAGTCACCCATATCCCTCTATGCCTCTCGTAAGGAGATGTGCATCTAGTTTGCTTTTAAATCCTAGAACGGTGGATTCCGCAACAACCTCCTCAGGGAGGGCATTCCAGGTATCCACCACTCGTTGCATGAAGCAGAATGTCCTGATATTTATCCTGGTATGAGCAGTATATTTCTGAAAAATTTTATCCTCTCTCATCTGGATCCAGTCGCCGTATATGATCTCCCGTTGACGATTACTTGAATGGAACTCAAGTATCCTCTTGAAGGATCTTTAATTTTGACATGTCCAATTCCAGATCTGCTGAATATCCTGCTTATTGTTACTTGTTATCCACTGTATTTGGGGTTTTTTTGTTTTTTGTTTCATTTTTACAAGTGATTCAATAAAAATATTTAACTAAAATAAACCCCCCCAAAAGAATCTTGTGTGGCTAATGTGTTTCAGTTTGAGACGCTGTTGATCATGAAGTCTTGGGGCTCCTTTTACTAAGTGCGCTAGCAGTTTTATCGCACGCTTAGCACACGCTACATTGCCGCGCGTGCTAGACACTAAGCCTTAGGTCTAGCCATGTAGCGCAGGGTTAGCGCATGCTAATATTCTGCGTGCGCTAAAAACGCTACCGCAGCTTAGTAAAAGGAGCCCTTGGTGTTTTATTGAACTTGCTACTCTCCTGCAGTTAAATTGCAGTTAAAATATATATATTTTTTTAAATTAGAATGGTATCTAGATTGAAAGATTTCCTCAGTGCAGAGAATTTTCAAATGGACTTTTTGCAATGTGTTATATACAGTAGGGGGCTCATAATCGAAAGATAAAAACGTCCAAAAACCGGCCTAAGTTGGCACTTGGACGAATATTTCCCATATACATTCAAGTGCTGATACTAAAAACGGGTTTTGGACGTATTTCTAAACAACCTATGCCGCTGAATGACCAAAGCTAAACAGGGCGTTTCGGGAGGAGTGTCGAGGGCGGGAGTTGGGCGGGATGTGGGCTGGCTTAGACTTAATCGTACAGCATGTAGAACCGAAAGTTATACAGCCCAGGATCAACGGAACTTGGACATTGTGACTAAGACCATGTAAAACATGGTCTAAGTCACAAAAATCTACCTAAAGTTACCAGATAAGCACTGCAAACACATAAAACAGACCCCCACACACTACCCCAGTGATCACTGATCCCCCCCACCCCCATAAAAATATTAATCACACCTTTAAAATTCAGCCTCCAGACCATCATCACCTGGCCACCTGGCATAGGAAAGCCTAGTCGTCCAGCAAAGAGGCGGCTTATGTCATCTTGGGGGTGGGTTAGGGACCCATAGAGAGGAGGACTCATGCCCATAAGCCCCTATAATCACTGCATTGATACTTAAACATGTGCACTCCCCTATACATCCCTAAAACCCTTTTTTACTGGCATATAAGTGGCTCCTGCAGCCATAAGGGCTATTAGGGTGGTAGATAAGTGAATCTAGGGGATTCTGAAGATGGTTTGGGGGGCTCACCATGACCTATAAGGGAGCAGTAGTGAGGAGAAGACATGGCACCCTTTTTGTGAAGTTTAAAGCAGTGCCCTGTAAGGAACCCCACTATTTAGGTGCCATGTCTTGAGTGTTCAGTCCATCACTTTGCAGACCCTCCCACATCCAACAGGGCTTGTTCTAGGCATTTTGGACTTGGATGAAAAGTTGGACAGAAATGTGGTATAAAGATGGACGCTTTAGCGACTTGGACAATCAGATCGACAGGACGTATAATTAGACGATTTTCAAAAAAAAAAAAAAAATTTGGACGTATTTTTTGAAATTGTGTCTTAGGCTGTTTTTTACTTTGGACGACTTGCGAGTTGGACGCAAACGTCGATTATGCCCCTCCACAGGTCCACCACAAACATCACTGCGAGTCCTTCAAGTAACACATCGCTGCTCGTATAATGGGCGGGGGGAGGTGTCATGATCAAAATGATTGCTCTAATATTACAAGACTGCCAGTTGCTTGGTTTATCCATTTTAAGGTGCTGGTTTTAGTTTTCAAGGCTCTTAATAATGATGCTTTGTAGCAGGACACTAATGCACGATTGTGCATATCAACCTGGTTTTAATCCAAATTTACATGATTTTAGATGGACTCCTGATGAAGGTATAGGCTGCCAAAACACAGTTTGCGTTGGTTCCTTAGTACATTCATTCATCTGGATTTTGCTGCTTAATTCTTATATAGGGGTCCTTTTACTAAGGCACGTTACCTATTTTAGTGCACGCTAAATGCTAGCATGTCCATTATAGTCTATGAACGTGTTAGCGTTTAGAACGCACTAAAACGGCTAACGCACCTTAGTAAAAGGACCCAATAGTGGGGTTTGTTTGTTTTTTTAAATAAAGTGATTTTATTGTGGACTCCTACTCTCATCCTGGTTATTTGTGGCTTTTGTGGTTTGCCTCCCCTTTTTTTTTCTGGCGTCTTTGAGTATTACATTTTGGTTTGGAAATTTATCATCCAATGTGTTTGTGGAGATCTCAGGATAAATATATGTTGGATATCCTTTCATCAAGTCCATTCAGAGGAAAAATTGTTAACGTATGTATTTTTCTTTGTAGGCATGACTCTGGAATAATCTTCCATTAGAAATGAGGCAAATAGCATCATCGTAGGAAACATCTGAAAGCTTATATGTTTCAGCAAGCTTTTGGTTAATATGGAGAAAATGAGGAGGCGAATTAAGGGCTCCTTTTACTAAGCTGCAATAGCGGTTTTAGCGCACGCTTAGCACGTGCAGAATTATCGCACATGCTAGACGCTAATGCCTGGCGTTAGTTCTAGCCATGTAGCGCGGGTTTAGCGCGCATGGCAATTCTGTGCGCGCTGAAAACACTATTGCAGCTTAGTAAAAGGAGCCCTAAGTTCAAATCAGCTTGCATAATTTATCGTATGTCGCAGACTGACACTTTTTTTTTATTCTAAAATTTTTATTGAAAAGTTTTTCATAACAAAACATCCAGACAGAATAATATATACTTCAAAATATTTCTTATAGTATTCTTAACATAAGCAAGGGATACCCATGTATCCTAAACATAACCCACCCCTCCCATTCCCCACATACAGAGAGTACATCACCATACATACCAACACATACATACATACCCATTATTTTTTAATGGGCAACCATGCTTTATCAAATTTTGCTTTTTTTACCCCTTTTTTGCTTCATACTTCCCAACTAAACAAACTGAGTTCCACCAGAATTGAAATGATAGTGAAGATGAATCTTTCCATGTTCTCAAAATAGACTGTAAGGCCACAGCTGTCAGTATAGCTAATAATTTTATGTTATTCTTGCGTATATCTACAGAAGTGTCAAAGAGATTAAATTTAACTCCTTCATATGTTAAGGGTATATTCACACATAACAAAATTTGAACATGACTTCATATCTGTTACCAATAGGCATGTATCATTGGACAATAATTTAAAAAAAAAAAAAAAAATGCTTATGATCCAACGTTCCTTTTTCACTTTTGCATGACCAGCACAAAGGAGAGTTATCAACATTGATCTTATTCAGGTTAACAGGAGTCCAATTAACCCGTTTTGTCTTCAGATTTTGCTTTTTTCTCATTTGCATTATTCTTCCACCTGATTATGTGGAACTTTATGATTACATTTTCCACAGATTATAGGAGTACGGTATAAAAAACAGCTCAACTCCTCTTTTGCTTACGCTGCCGTTGCAATTTGTAATAATCTACCAGTTCATGTTAGGACTGATATCAATTACTTAAGATTTCATAAAAATTTGAAAACATTTTTATATGACTTCTTGTAATATTCATGTTATATTGCTATTTTAATTATTGATTGCTTTTGTATTTTCCCGGAGACTTTACAGCCTCTTTGGATGTAAATCTCCTTGAACCTTTTTGGTATAGTGCAATTAATAAGTTGTGCATTTAATTTGATTAGATTTTGTGCGATTGTCTATCTTGCATTTTGTTGATTTTCTGTATGTTTGGATTTTAACCTGCAACTCATTGAACGTTGGGAGCAGTGCGGGCCATTCAGCGTGGCTCTCTATGCTAAAAACCGCTAGCGCGGTTTCATAGATGAGGGGGAAAGTCTGAAGAAACCATGAAGCCACTGTGCATAGGTAGGTAGTAGAAGTAGGGAGAGAGAAGGGAATAATGTATGTGGCTGGGGTGGACTTATGTCTGAAAATTAATTGGCTAATGCAGTGTCTCTCAAGCTGTGTGCCATGGTACAGTGGTGTGCCCCAAAGAGATTCCGGGTGTGTGCCACGAGAGATTCCAGAATTTTACTTTATATTTAAAAATTCCCTTCATAAGTATACACTAGAATAGATGACATGTATGTCGCGTACACAAGAGTCTGTCAATGTTATGGGAGTCTGTGTGCTAAGGATACAACCGCCCAGATAAGCATCATTCTTTGGTGTGCTTGGTCCTTGAAAACTAACAACAAGTAATTTTATTATTTATACAGCGGTTATCCTAAGCAAGAAAGCAATCAAGGCTTTGTTACTGTTTGGATCTATGCGAACTTGGATTTTCAGCTCTGCCAAAAAATAAAAAACTGAAGAAAAAAAAAAAAGAGAACGACTGCAGATGGTGGATGATGAAATGCTTGTTGACTATCAAGACGTGTTTAGGATTAATTTAGAAACATAGAAACATAGAAAAAAAGCGGCAGAAAAGGGCTATAGCCCACCAAGTCTGCCCATTCCAAGTATCCCTCCCCCCTGAGTTTACTCCCTTAAAGATCCCACGTGAGTATCCCATTTTCTCTTAAAATCCGTCACGCTGCTGGCCTTTATCACCTGGAGTGGGAGTCTGTTCCAATGATCCACCACTCTCTCGGTGAAGAAGTACTTCCTGGTGTCGCCATGAAACTTCTCTCCCCTGACTTTAAGCGGATGCCCTCTGGTGGTTGAGGGTCCCATGAGCCAGAAGATATCAATTTGCACACCTATGGTGTTCCACAAGGATCCATTCTCTCTCCCCTTCTCTTCAATATCTTTATGAGCCCCCTTCTACTCTAGCACAATACATAGGCTTCACTATCTTTGCATATGCCGATGATATTCAATTACTTCACCCCTTAAACACTACTACACTAGTTGAAATAGAAGAAATTAATAATAAACTCAACCTAATCAACTCTTGGCTTTGGCAAAATAAGCTTTCCTTAAACATCTCCAAATCCAAGAGTGTATTTTTCTCTACTTCCCCAAAAAGCTCTCTGAACCATCCGATCAGCATAGATTCATGCACTATCCAACATGACAATAAAATCAAACTCCTAGGAGTTATTATTGATGAAGATCTCAACTTTCACTACCAAATCAGCAATGTCACTCAAAAATGCTTTTACAAATTAAGGCTTATCCATTCTATTCTTTCTTTCTTAGATCCCCCCTCTATCAATATTCTAATTCACTCCCTTGTCATGTCCAACATTGACTAATGCAATGCCTTATATTAAGGAATTACTCAAAAAGAAATTTGTCGGTTACAATTATTACAAAATACTGTAGTCAAGCTTATTTACAAAGCTAAAAAATTGGACCACCTAACTCCCCTCCTTCGCAAAGCTCACTGGTTACCCATTCCTCAATGCATTACTTATAAAATACTTCTGTTAACATTTTAAAACCAAGCGGTCCAATTCATCAGCATTCATCGATAAATTACTTATTCCGTATACCCCCTTCCCGGAATCCCGTTCCACTATCCCAAACCTATTCTCTGTTCCTCCCATTCGCAAACTATTTCTTGATTCTACCCATAAAACCATTTTTTTCAGTCACTGCTCCTACGTTATGGAACAACCTTCCGTCAGATCTCAGACAAGAAACATCCCTTGAAAAATTCAAATGTAATTTAAAAATATTCCTCTTCAAAGACGCTTTCTCAAATCGACTCTTCTCTGTGAGCCCAAATAGCTTCCTTGCAATCGGCAGTACCGAATCAAAAAAATGCTTCTTTTGAAGCGACCCCCTAACTCAGGGGTAGGGAACTCCGGTCCTTGAGAGCCGTATTCCAGTCTGGTTTTCAGGATTTCCCCAATGAATATGCATGAGATCTATTTGCATGCACTGCTTTCAATGCATATTCCCTAACCTAATGTATTAATGCCCTCCTGTTTCTTCCCTCCCTTTTTTGCATTTTATTTTTGCCATTGTATTTAAGCTCTTCCCATATCCCACTTTCCCTTTTCATTTGCAGTATGTCTATTTGTCTTGTCACCCCCCCCCCCCACACACACACACACACACACACACACTTTTTTTAATTTTAAAGTTTTAAAGTTTTAATTTTATTTTAACAATACTCTGATAATTGTAAACCGTTTAGGTATGGAACATGCTGTTCTGTGCTAACATATACTTCAATCGAAATACATTCTCGGGGAAAAAAACTATCATTGGAAGCTCATAATTTTAGGATTACAACTAGATATAAGTTTTGATCATGACTTATATATACTGTAGATATAATAGGCATTTCCTTGCCTCAGAAGGTTAACAATCTAAATTTTCTATCTGAGGAAATTGAGAGTTCTATGATTTGCCTAATGGCACAGTGAGTATCAGCGGGGAAATGCAGAATATGGATTTTAGCTTTCCTGGTTCTTAGCTTGCTGCGCCAAGCAAAAGGGTCTCTTCCTGATGAAATATTAGACCTTCTGATGTGCTAATGAAAGATGCATGGACGCAGACAATGACATATTAATGCAAAACAAAAAAGAAATATCATAGTCCCAGAATATTTTTATTCATGTTGTTAGCTATAAATAAGTAATAAGTAAACACTGCACCAGGAAAGAGAATTCATGAATACATTCTTAATAAACTTTGGTCCACTGGAGAAAGCATGAAACCTTATTTCCTTTTCATATTTAGAAAATGTGTTGGTGACCTACCACTGACTGTAGTAACATGATTGCAGGCTATCTTAAAAGCATTTGAAGGCAATTTGTTTAACTAAATGTTTGGGATAGATTGATGGTATCTGGTAGGCCATTTTTAATGAGGAGGGTTGGGGGGATGGTATTTTACTGGGAATACTGTGCTATGTAAGTATTTCTATATATCCCACATTCACCATTAATTTGCTGGGGTGAGTTATAAATGTATTGAAGACTGAAGATATCAGTCAGGAAATAGGCATTTTTTTATTCTACCAATGTCAGGTATAAAGGGGAACATGTGAGAGCTAACCTCGAAGCTAAGTAGCTAAGTAATAAGATTAAATTAGAAGAAAAAGACATTAAGGAAGGAAACTAAAATGAAATACAATGAAGAAATAGTTATGGAATTATGAAATTAAGAATAAGTATGAAACTAAATAAATTTTAGAGTTTTAAGTAAATAAGCAATAAAATGGACTGATGAAGACAAGAGATTGCTGGGAATTATTCATGGTCCAGTTGATATCCGAAGGGTCATACAAATGAAAAAATAAAGAATTAATATATATATACATATACATATATTATGAAGTATATGTTAGTATTAGACCAATAATCTCTTTACAGTGTATATGGGGCCACAATATATACCGGTAAACAGGCACCATATAGCTTTACAATATTAGAGATTTAAAGAGTACAGAGAATAGTTAGTGATTTTAGAGAGAAGTGAATAAGGTATAAAGGAAGACAACCAAAATGATTAAGGGACTGGAATTGCTTTCGTATGAGGAAAGACTAAAGAGGTTAGGGCTCTTCAGCCTGGAGAAAAGATGATTGAGGGGAGATATAATAGTGGCCTACAAAATCCTGAACTGAGTAGAATTGGTAAGCATGAATCAATTGCTTACTCTTTCAAAAAGTACAGACAAGGAAACAAACCAGGAAGTAACATACAGTGGTACTTTGGTTTGTGAGCATAATTTGTTCCAGAAGCATGCTCTTAATCAACATTCCCCATAGAAAATAATGCCAACTCGGATGATTTGTTCCATTGACTTAATACATTTCTCCTTCCTCCCCCCCCCACCCCCAACCCATATCCCTTCTTCTGTCTTCTTGTGGTCCAACACTTCTCCCACTGCTGTCCTCCACTTTGACCCACTACCACCCCCCCCCCCCCCAAGCCACTGGCGCTGCTTGCTTCCACTGCAAATCCCCTCTCCCTCCCTTCGCGACTGAGATCAGTGCTGCTGTCCACCTCCTTCCCCCCACTGACCAGCCCTGTGATTTCCATACATGCGCCAGTGCTGAAAGTGCCTGCCGCTGGTTCTATGCTGAGCTGCTGCGGTGTCTTGAGCATCTGATCAAGCACAATCAAATTCTCAGTAAAAATTTCAATTCGTACAGTTTTTCCAACTTTAGGCTTTTTTGCACAACCCTAAATTGAGGAGTAGTTTAGGGATCCTTATACTAAGGCGTGCTAGCCATTTTAGCGCATGCTAAACGCTAAATGTGCCCATTATATTATATATATTTTATATATTACAGAAAAAGCAGTATATCGTCCTATTACCCTTTATAATCATGGCTCCAAACCCAATTGAATAAAGTTGAAAATGAATTGTGCACCCAATAGTATATTTTTTCTTTAATTCAGAATACTTCTTGTGAGTCCATTTATGTAATGTTGATGATCTTTTGTTGATCTGGCATATATGTAAGATTAATATTGATATATCTCCATTAGAGTGGTCTGAAGGAGGTGGAGAGATGGGTGATGTCCTATCGTATATCATTGAGTGTTGAAAAACCTGTTGTTTGTTGGTTTCATAGGGAGTGTGTGCGGTCTACTTCATTAGTGAGTTTATTTGGTCAAAGGTTACCTGTAGTGTCTGCTTTTAGATACTTTGGGGGGGGGGGGGGGTTAATTGATGGAAATTTCACCTTTTATAGCACATGTGGATGGTTTAGTTAGGAAGGAATATATAATGCTACAAAAGTTGTGTACTGTGCTCATCCTTTGTGACTTTGATCCATTCATCACATATGACTCATTCACATTATGCAAATGTAGTGTTGGTGAGGCTTAACGGGCAGTAATGCTCATAAACTGCAGACTATACAAAATGCAGCAATTCATTTGCTAAGTGGAGTGGGTTGTTATGAACATGAGGGATGGGAGACTCAAGAGCAATGTAAGGAAATTCATCTTTATGGAGAGGGTGGTGGATGCCTGGAATGCACTCCCGAGAGATGTGGTGGAGAGGATGAACACAGAGAATCTAGAATCGGAAAATAATGGTAAATATTGAAGAACTAAGGCCAGTACTGGGCAGACTTGCATGCTCTGTGTCTATATATGGCCATTTGGTGGAGGATGGGCTGGGGAGGGCTTCAATGGCTGGGAGGGTATAGATAGATGGATTGGAGTGAGCTTTGACGGAGACTTCAGTAGTTGGAACCTAAGAACAGTACTGGGCAGAGCTTTGGATTCTTGCCCAGAAATAGCTAAGAAAATTTTTTTTTAGATTGAATCGGGTTGAGCAGACTAGATGGACCATTCGGGTCTTTATCTGCTGTCATCTACTATGTTACTATGTTATTGTAGGATACATTTTAAGATCTTGGTAATGACTTATAAATTAATTTACACTGGGCAGTCAACTCTGTTGAGTGGATGGATTATGCCCTATGTGCCAACACGTTCTTTACAACTGAATTTGATTTTGTTACTCCAGGTTCCAGCAGTTCGGCATATACAATTAGAAATAACATGCAAGGGAGCATTTTTTTTATTTAGCCCAATATTGTGCAATGCTTTGCCAAGGGATTTACGTGAGGAGTTATCTTTGTTCTGTTTTTAAAAAATGTTTGAAGGCTCATAGTGAGGGGGGGGTTACATCTTTATTTTTATCAGTTTAATTTATTTTTGAGAATAGGTGGGGGGAGTCTTTTGAGACTGTCCTATTGTAGAACAGAATTATTTTCTGATTTTAATTATTTTATATTTCTTATTGTAAACTGCTGCATTTGCCTTGGCAGTTAGGTGGTATATTAAGATTAAATAAAACTGTAAAGTATATAATGATACAGACCATTGTCTGCATCATGAGAAGTGGAGCAGTGCTTATCTTAGGAACCGTACAAGTTGGGACAAATCGCAACAGCTGAAGAAAACCCCAGGTTCGCAGCACCCAGTCTCATACAGAAAATTTAAGCAATCTGAAAGTCCTAGTTCATAAAGATTAGATATAAAATCATGATGCCAATATTACGTTATGTCAAGACAATGCCTGATCCAGGGGAAACATCCAGTGAACAATTTACAAGCAGAGTATATGAAGAGGCTAAACCTTAGCATATCCTTACTCCCAAGTGTTAACCAGGCTCTGTGCTATAAATCCTATATAACATCACGTGAAGAAAAGTATTATCTAATGCTCAAACTATTCTCCATGGATTTAGGGCAAGAGGTGAAGTGTGACGGAGCCCACAAGTGTTCCTGATGGACATCTAAATAAAATTATGAGATTTGTAATATATACTCATAAAATGAATGGGGAAAAAAAGTTTTTACTAGAGGGTAGAGAGAGACCTTATCTATTGCTATTGATATGAAATGCCTGTGATCCAAATAGCAAACCATCAAAGCAGTAAGATCAAAATAACTTGTGATCAAAGCGGATGCACCCTTGCCAAGATACCCTGTGGGAAGCAAATATGTTATTTATCCTGAGTCATCAAGCAACGCTGGAGAAAAGAGGGAGTATATAAGGAAATGTATACAGATAAACCAAGTGGCATAAATGGATATCATTAGAAAGGGGAAACGAGGCTGTTTTACTAAAGTACAGTAAGCTGTTGCACTTATAACACCAGGACTCTTTACTCAATGTATCAGCTAGGCAGCACTATGTTCCTTATGCTCTTGAGCACTTTTTATCTCTATTATGTTCTTATGTATTTTATCTTTTTTGTTTGTTTCAGTATTGTAGACTGCTTAGATATATTAATGACATGTAATAAGTCATACTTAACTCAAAACTTAAGTGGTAAGTACAAAGCCGGCATGGGAAATTCAGGAGGTATGCCTAGCAACTGCCCTGGTCTAATGCAGAGGGCAGGTAACTATTCAGGCCTTGGCAGATAGTGCTACCTGCGTGTGAAATACAAGCCCCAATGCTGGCCCAAGTATAAATTGGCAGAGCCATGGGAGCAATTCAGCACCTCCTGATCCCCCCCTAGCACCTCCCCCCTGATCCTTCTGATCAATACATTCCCCTGGGCAGAGTTCCCGCGATCAGTACTCTCCCTCTGAACAGCGTCTACACCATAATGCAACCTCCCACACACTCAAACACTCCTGCCTCCATCTTCACCGATGTTATGTTGTGAAACCAGCAAGAGGCATAATCAGTGGAGAATGATGGCAACAGTTGGCACCAGAGTAGCAGCCTAAGGAGGCCAGCACTCACTTTTCTGTTCTGAACAATGCCTATAGCAGATCATTTATGAAATTACTGATTTAGAGGCAATCATGTTTGGGACCTGAAGATTTAGAACATGGGCCTATTGAAATATGGGAACTGTAGAGGGTTGGAGCCCAGGTTACCCATTCCAGAAGAGAGACTTTTTGGCCAGTCCTGGTTTTAAAATTACATCCCAAAGCAGTGTAGCATTTGCAGTTCATGATCCTATCCATTGAAATTAGTGCTGCAGGTTCCATAATGCACCAGGATGAGGTTGGCAGAAATCCAGGACTGGCCAAAAAAGTCTGCCTTCTGGAATGGGTAACCTGGTCACCCTACCGGTGAGCAACCAGAGATAGGTGGCATAGCCAAAATTGACTAATACTCCTGGGCAAAGAGAGAACTGCAGCAAAAGCACGTGTTTGAGAACATAAGAGCTTGTAGCTTCTCATCTACCCTCAACGCCAACTTCAACAGTTCTCCATGCAGACTCATCGACTTCTCCATGTTCGCATTGATCCATTTATTTGAAGCTCTGTGATATCAGTCTTTTGACTTTGAATTACTTAGAACTGAGCTTTAGTGCACATCTTTGTTATATTGTGTTCAGTTCATATTTGCTTCACTCCTACTTCTTCGGCTTTTAAAAAAAAAAAAAATCAAACCATTCGAGAGAAAGTCTTTCTTAGCTTATCTGTTATAAAGCTGCAGCACCTCCATGAAGAGTGGAGAGTTTCTTTAGTCAAAGAAGAGTGAGTGTCCGCATTGCACATCTCCTCTCATCCATATAGTTTATCCAGCTCCTGTCCAATATCAGCGATGCATTTCTGATGTTTTCTAATGGATGTCTTATGGCCAGTAGGGACCCTGTCCTGTCGGATACAAAATCTATAAAGTCAAGATCAAATTAGCTGTTGAAAAGTACCCAGTCTATATATGATTATATCCATCCAGCCTAGACTATTAAGAGGCATTTGGATTTACCACTGCTGATTTACCTTAATAATCTGTGCACTCAATTTGCCCCTTTTTTTTGTCTGATTTTCCTTGAAGGAAAATGTTTTGAAATCCAAAGTTATGAACTGCATAGTCAGAATATGATGGGTGGCTTTATTGTGTTTTTTTTGTATGAATGTCACGGAAATGTTTAGAAAAGAAACAATGAGCGGCCCATATGCTTTCTTCCTAAAACAATGAAGAGTAAGCCTTATAGAGCAGTGGTTCCCAACCCTGTCCTAGAGGAGCACCAGGCCAGTCGGGTTTTCAGGCTAGCCCTAATGAATATGCATGACAGAGATTTGCATATAATGGAAGTGACAGGCATGCAAATCTGCTCCATGCATATTCATTAGGGCTAGCCTGAAAACCCGACTGGCCTGGTGCTCCTCCAGGACAGGGTTGGGAACCACTGTTATAGAGAACAGCCAGTCCACAAAGTGAAGCTACTGATGATCGTGGTAAGCCGCCATGCATCTCAAAGAACAAACTAAGGGGCCCTTTTACAAAGCTGTGCTAGAAAGAGGCCTGTAGTATCAGTGGTGTGGGGGTTTCCCATGCACTGAGGCCATGTCTCACATAGCTGTAACCCCACACACACACATACACACACCGGTGAGCAATACTTATTTGTTTTGGAACTTATGCTGGTATTATCTAGGCACAGGAAATACTGTGGTCTTTTGTTGTTTTTTTCTCCACTTATTGTGTAGACCAGCTATTTCCTAGGCTATTCTGGAAGAACGTGGTGTGAGTTGAATTAATTGATTTCAATTACCCCAACATTGACTGGTTAAAGGTTAGATCAGGGAGTGCTAGGGAGGTAAAATTCCTAGACCTCATTAATGACTACTTCTTGAAGCAACTGGTCCAGGAACCGACAAGAGGGGGAGCTATTTTAGATTTGGTCCTTAGTGTAGTGTATTTAGATTTCCAGGAAGCTTTTGATAAAGTTCCTCATAAGAGGCTCCTGAGAAAATTAAAGAGTCATGGGATAGGAGGCAATGTTCAATTGTGGATTAAGAATTGGTTATCAGACAGAAAACAAAGGGTAGGGTTAAATGGCCATTTTTCTCAATGGAGGCAGGTAAATAGTAGTGTGCCACAGGGATCTGTATTGGGACCGGTGCTGTTTTAACTTATTTATAAATGATCTGGAAATTGGAACTATGAGTGAGGTGATTAAATTTGCAGATGACACTAAAGTTGTTAAAACACATACGGACTGTGAAAAACTGCAGGAAGACCTTAAGAATCGGGAAGCCTGGGCATCCAAATGGCAGATGAGATTTAATGTAGACAAATGCAAAGTAATGCACATGGGGAAGAATAATCCAAATCATAGTTAACGGATGAGAGGGTCCACCTTAGGGGTCAGTGCTCAAGAAAAAGATCTGGGTGTCATCATGGACAATATGCTGAAACCTTCCGCCCAATGTGTGGCGGCGGCCAAGAAAGCAAACAAGATGCTAGGAATTATTAAAAAAGGGATGGTATACAAGACTAACCCCCCTCCTTTAAAAAGCTTGCTGCCATGGTAACAGCTCCAACACTCATAGAATTCCTAGCATCTGAGCAGTTGCTAGCACGGCTTGGTAAAGGAAGATGCTAAGAATGTTATAATGCCTCTGTATCGTTCAATGGTGCGACCTCACCTTGAGTATTGCATTCAGTTCTGGTCTCCTTATCTCAAAAAATGATATAGTGGGATTAGAAAAGATTCAAAGAAGAGCGACTAAGATGATAAAGGGTATGGAACTCCTCTTGTATGAGGAAGACTAAAGAGGTTAAATCTCTTCAGCTTGGAAAAGAGATGAATGAGGGTAGATATGATTTGAAGTCTATAAAATCCTGAGTGGTATAGAGTGGATACAAGTGGATTGATTTTTTTTTTTTTTTTTTTTTTTAATGAATCGAGATTTTCAAAGACTGGGGGACACTCGATGAAGCTACGGAGTAATACTTTAAAAGCCAATAGGAGGAAATATTTTTTTCACTCAGAGAATAGTTAAGCTCTGAAATGTGTTGTCAGAAGATGTGGTAAGAGCAGATAATGTAGCTGGTTTTAAAAAAGGTTTTGACTAGTTCCTGGAGGAAAAATCCATAAACTGCTGAAGTTTCCAAGTTTATTTACATTTTAATATACTGACCATCATCGTGTATCTGGCCGGTATACAAAGCTAAGAGCATAAAAATAAATATAAAAATGGGGTAAAAAAGAACAGGTAAAACATGGAGTAGATGAAGACACTAACGTACATGAACTTGAGGGAGAGGAAAGTTTATAATTGCATCGTAAAAAAGAGAGTAAGTGAAGGTATGAGGGGGGGGAACACCAGGAGAGGGTGTCACTTCATAGAAGCGGCTCTTTTTGTGGACTGAGATGCTGTTGAAAAGGGGTATTGTCAAGTGCTTTGGTATGTGTCTTGGAATAAGAAAGTTTTTAGTTGAATCTTGAATTTATCGAGAGAATTTTCTTGACGAAGGTGAGATGGCATGGCATTCCAGAGAGTTGGGGCTGCAATGGAAAAGTTTGTATTTCTGGTGTAGTAAAGTTCCTTGATTGGGGGCGGGCAGTCAATAAGTTCTGGTCGGCTGATCTAAGGGTCCATGGAGAGGAGTAAGGAATAATGCTTGCCCTGGATCGGTAGCATGGAATGCTGCTACTATTTGGGTTTTCGCCAGGTACTTGTGACTTGGATTGGCCTCCGTGAAGACGGGATACTTGGCTAGATGGACCATTGAACTGATCCAGTAAGGCTATTCTTATGTTCTTACATTGCCAAAAAATTGGCATTCACATGCATACACGCCACGTTCTGATCATTAACATGCGCTCTCAGTGCCTTCTTTACAGCATGATACTGTCTGTGCTTATACCATGATATCTCGTATTCTTTTTCTTTTTATAGCAGTGCTGGCAGCTTCATCTTTCTCCCTTGTGCTTTCAGCTCAATCAGAAACTAGACTTGGGATCCAGAAAGATGAAACATCATCACGACTAACTGTCAATGATTCTTGTTTTATATTCTCTCCCAACTCTCCTAATTCAGTCACTGTGGCAATATAGCAACAGTCCTCAGTCAGGGACCAGATAGCAGGGCTTCATCCAGGACCTTGCAATCATGGCCCCTTTCTGAGGGTGTGAATATTGCTCCCTAGATCATCCCTAGATTCAGCCGGCCCAAACACTGCAACATCCAATTCAGTGATCAACTTCACATCCCGCTTTAAGGCCACTGAACAACAGGCCATCTGGGCTTCTTTCTAATCTAATCTAATTTCCATCTTATATACCAGATCATTCCAGCCAGTTAACAAAGGTTTAAAAGAATATAATAGAAAACAATAATGAAGGTAGTAGAAAAATTTTCAATAAATTAGATCAGTCCTCAGTTAAGAATCTCTGAAAGAGATAAGTTTTCAGATTTTTCCTAAAAAGTGATAGAGATAATGACGTTCTGATAATCGAGGGAAGATCGTTCCAAACTTTTACCAAGGAATAGGCTAAGGAATGTGAGAATTTACATAGGGTTTTAATCCCTTTAACAGAAGGGAAGAGCAATTTAAATGTATGTGTATTCCTGGTAGTATGAAACTGAAGAGAGTTAAATGATAGAGGTAATAAAGGTGAAAAAAATCCATGTAAAATTTTAAAAATTACATTGGCACACTTAAATTGAATTTGCCAGTAAACAGGAAGCCAATGAAGTAACCTTAACAATGGAGAGGCATGATCATATTTATGTCTTCCAAAAATTAATTTAGCCGCAGTGTTCTGAATAAATTGGAGCCTCTTCAGATTAAATTTGGTTAATCCGATATACAGGGAATTTGCATAATCCAGATGTGCCAAAATAATCGCTTGAACCAAAACCGCAAAATGATTTTGATGAAAAAAAACCTCGAACTCTCTTTAACATCCATAAACTAATATAGCACTCTTTAGATAAATTGTTAATTTGATTATTTAAAGATAAAGAAGAATCTAAAATAAAACCAAGGATTCTAGATGAAAATTCAATTGTTAAGGAGTCTCCTGATTGCAATGCTATAACCTGAGGTAGATTGTGTAGTAACGGACCAAACCATAGCAGTCTGGGTTTAGAAGCATTCAATTTCATACAGACTAAGGAAGTCTAGAGAATTCATATTGATTTTGCCTCAACCACCTCTACTCTGAGGTCATTCCATGCACCTACTCCTCTTTCTGGAAAGAAATATATTTTATATATTGTTTCTGAGCTTACCTACCTGCTTTCTCTTTCTTCCTCTCCTCCTCCCCAATTCTTCTTCAACAGAGTACAGGAGTTTACAATAGTTGTGTGCCAGAAACATCTAATTAAGGAGGAAAAAGCTGAAGAGAAATTGAAATTGTAGGCACTTTGGTTTACAGACAAGAATTCTTAGGGTGCTGATAATGCACACTTATTCACATGGATATTGAAGAACCTACGCATAACTAATTGACCTTCTTAAAGATGAAATAAGAGATTGCACTAGCTTTTTTCACCCCTTTTTCCATTGGAAGACTTATTTATACAATGTAGAGTTAGTCTTGGTGTAATGCATAATTTAAAATTGGCTGCCTTTTAGCTTACAAGCTTTTCTAGGCAGATACATGGTAATTGTAAATGTGTTTTGTTTTTTTGTTTTTTATAGTGATGTGTACATTGGTGACCCAACGCATACAGTGCAGCAAATTTCAAAATGCCAGCAATCATACAAATCCTGCGGTGTCCTGAAGTTGCCATGGAAACTTACATTCTGCTCCATAAAAGGGACAACCACAGATTGCTTGGCAGTTTTGAATAGCTATATCTATATAAATAGCAAATAATTTAATAAGACAATAGGACTGGTAGCTCTACCCATTTTCTTTTAGTTTTATGTTTTCTATCCGGGGAGAAAATATGAGCTGTAGCAAGTCTTTCCTATTGTATCGGTACACAATGCATAGATTAATGGAGCTGCATGTAGCACAGAAAAATGAAAAGAGAACTAACCCAGGGGTTCCTACTGTGTAAACCTGGTTGTCACATCCTGTTATTATCAAGGAGGTTAAAACTACTATGGCAGAACAACCATAATCTATGCAGAACAGTAAAGCTTGCCTAGGAAAAGGCGCTACAAAGAAGCAAAGGCTCTCCATATTCTCACTATGCAAATGGTATCCCTTTTAATGGGCCTGCTTCCGCTTCACTGATTCCATTCTCTACTCCATTGCCTTTTGCTTACCAGATGTTTCCTGATTGCTATCATAACATCGTCTTAAATCAGAAGCTGCCATAGATGCTTTCCCCAAGCTACATCCACTTTCTTTTTTTTTCCACTTACCCCGTGTTCGTATGCTAACAATCTCTGAATTTTCTTAGAACCTCTTTCCCTCTCAGAATCAGAAAATTCTCTTCAACTGACACATGGAAATATTTGGTCCATGTCCTTATAATATCCCAAGCAAGGGCTGGTTTCCCTGCGTAACAAGGTCTTCCTTGTTTCCACTAGACTTATTGCCATCCCCTGAAATGATCAGATTGAGAATTTGTTTCATAAGAACATAAGCAGTGCCTCCGCCGGGTCAGACCATAGGTCCATCCTGCCCGGCAGTCCGCTCCCGCGGCGGCCCAAACAGGTCACGACCTGTCTGAATCGCCAGAAGGGGCTCCCTTGCCACCTTGGTTTCTCATCGAAGTCCTATCTTCCCATCGTAGTCCTAACCCTCCGGTCTTGCACATGCACGACCTGTTGGGTTTCTATACTTATTACCTGGTTAGCTTTCTATACCTGTGTTACATCCCAGCACCTCTCTCAGTTTCCTCAGATTTAACTAGTTCTTACTGCCTGCATACATTTATTCTGATCATTTATTTGTGCTCTAAATTATTTTTAGTTATCTCTTTTTCAAGCAATATTCTCTCTGCCCTCAAAATAGAGTAAGACTTGGGAACTCTGAATGTAATGTAATGTAATGTAATGTAATTTATTTCTTATATACCGCTACATCCGTTAGGTTCTAAGCGGTTTACAGAAAATATACATTAAGATTAGAAATAAGAAAGGTACTTGAAAAATTCCCTTACTGTCCCGAAGGCTCACAATCTAAACTAAAGTACCTGGAGGGTAATAGAGAAGTGAAAAGTAGAGTTAGAGGAAAAAATAAAAAATAAAATAAAACATTTTAACAAGACAGCATTGATCTAAATACTTTGGAAGTAGAAGAGAGGAGAGAAAGGAATAGAAGCAGAAGGGGGAGCCGTTGAACAGTAGAATTCTGGAGAAATTTAAATGAATAGAAATAGAACAAAACAAAGACAAAAGGCAAAACAATAGATAAGATTAAAAGATAAAATCATAAGCTGGAAAGAAAAAATAAAATAAAACTTTGTCTTCAATCCACGGTTTCAGCGTCAGTGATGAAGTGGAGCAAGTAAGTTTAGGAGGATCGATCGACTTTCCAGAAAGGGCTTCTATCAGGGAAGAGACATGGGCAGACAGTCCCAGGATGCCTATGTCTCCTCCCCTGCGATGTTCTCCCATCCATGCATTCCCTCCCAAGACACACTGGCCCGATGCCCCAGCCGCTTCCAAGGAGGGCTGCCCCAGATAGAGGCCCACTGTGAATGCAGGATTCTCTCCTCTGCGGGAAAGCCTCCCGGAGCCGACAGTCGATCTTCTTAGGCGGATTGCATGGGGGAAGAGTTAATACTACCTGGCAGGATCGGGTCTGTGGGCTCTGGTGGTTGCGGTAGGTCTCGCTGCTGCATGTATGTAAAAGCAGATTGATCTATCCAATGGAATGCTGGGGGAAGATCTTATATGACTAGGTTCCAATCCCTTTCATTACCATCATAAGCCTGGTGGGACCAAATTCTTTGAGCAGAACAGTGAGGGGCTGGCAGGAGAAGAGAGAATAACAGATGTAACAGTAATGGGCTGAGGGAAAAGTAAAAAGATCATTAGAGACAAGGGGCAAAGACTTAACATAACATAAGAATAGCTTTACTGGGTTACACCAATGGCCCATCTAGCCCAGTATCCTGTCTTCAAAGTGGGCCAATCCAGGTCAAAAGTACATGGCAAAAATCCAAATAGTAGCTACATTCCAGAGCTATTGATCGAGAACTTTCTCCATGTCTGTCTTAAACAGCAGAACTATGAACTTTATCCTCCAGGAATTTGCCCAAACCTTTATTAAAACCACTACATTAACACTCCTTACCACATCCTCTGACAATGCTTTCTAGAGCTTTAACTATTCTCTAAGTGGAAAAAATATTTCCTCCTATTGGTTTTAAAAGTATTTCCCTGTAACTTCATTGAGTGTCCCCAAGTCTTTGCAAATTTTTATTAAGTAAAAAAAAAATCGATCCACTTGTACCCATTCTACACCACTCAGGATTCTGTCGACTTCAATCATATCTCCCCTTAGCCATCTCGGAAACAGACCCGCAACATTAAAGTCTCCTGTAAGTGTCTTCCCAAGCATTTGAAACTGAAGAGAATTCACTCTTACAAAGCAGAGGAAGGATATTTCAAAAATCTTTAAATGCTTTCAGCTTGCAATTTCAACTGTCTGAAACAGTGTTAAGAACTGTTCAAGTCAAGGCAGGATCTGGAAGACTAAGAAAAGTTTCTGATAGAACTGCCCAAAATCTGGTCAAATCTGGAGAAGAGAGCCCACAGATAATTTCCAATGACCAGCTGAAAAATGTAGCCGATACCAGAATAAATATCGATAGGTCCATACACTGTTGCTTATACAACAATGATCTACACGAAAGAAACATCAGAAAGTTTTTCTACAACTTCTTCACAAAATTTGTCTGGGACTGCACAAACATTAACGCTAGCTGATGAGCAACCAGAAAAAAGGTCGAGCAGATCCAAAATTTGCAACCACTAATATAGAAGATGTACATATCTAATAATAAACCTTCATTAAAGGGACACTGTGGAGAGGAACCCAAAAAAAGCAGTAATACTTACCCTGACTGAGCAATCCTCCATGTGCGCCACTGACAGCGGGAGCAGCCACAGGCTTCTGCATCCCCGCTCTGATGAGCAGGGATGCGCATTCCTGGTTCTCCCTTTCACTTCTATTACAGCTACAGTGAGCTTCATCAGAGCGCGGAAGCTGAAGCCGCTGTCACCGTCGCACATGGAGGATTACTGCTTTTTTGGGTCTCCCACTTTGAGCTTAGGCTCCCTCAAAATTAACATCTCCCTTGATGTAGCTGGTAGGGATCCCCCAAGCCTCACCAACTGACGGCCCCCTCCTCCCCCTCCAACTTTCCAAGTTCTGCACCTGGCAGCAACATTGCAGAGCTGCTGCTGCTGCCTTCCCTCCTCCCTGCCCCCCCCCCCACACACACACACACACACAAACACACACTCACTTGGAGATTTCTGGTTGCCAGCCTGGAGGAAGATGTCTTCAGTTGGCAGGGCTTGGGAATCCTCACTAACTCAAGAATATATAAATTGCACTCAGGCAAGGAGAAACTTTGGTGCCCATCCACTAATTATGGGCTCCAGTCCCTCCCTCAAATCAGCTGTATATGACTACGCCACTGAATACAAAAATAATTGTGATACATATCCCAAAGCTAACATGTTCCAGTTAATAAATTCAAAATAAAACAATTTTTTCTACCTTGTTGTCAGGGCATTTTGTTTTTCCATCATCTTGATCCCAGTTTCTCTTTCTGCTGTTTGTCTATCTTCAACTAATTCTTTCCTGTGACTGCTGTTCATTTTTTCATTTTTTCTCTCTTATTCCCATTCCCTTCTTATGCCTTTCTCCAGTATATTGATTTTTCCCTTTCAGCTTTCTTAACTTTTTGTTTTCTTTTTTGCCTCTGTCCACTCAAATCTTGCCATCTCTCACCCTTCTTTTTAACTTTTTCTTAACTTTTTGTTTTCTTTTTTGCCTCTGTCCACTCAAATCTTGCCATCTCTCACCCTTCTTCTTTTTAAATTTTCAGGTACCTCTCAATTCTCCATCTTACCTCAGGCCCTAGCTCCCTCATTTCCCGTCTCACTCCTTTCCCAGCCATCCTATTCCTTCTATATACTCCCCAATGCCACATTTCTACTATTGTACTCACTGTTCTCTCATTCATCTTGTCATCTCCGTTATGACCTCATCCACATGGCTCACCACTTTCAGAATCCCCCTCCCTCTCTCCACTGGTCAGGCTATATCTCCCTGTTCCTTTCTCTCCATCCCTAGCATCTTCTTATCCCAGCTCTCTTCCCTCCTGCCCTCCCATGGGTCCATCTCTCCCCATGGTCCAACATTTTGCTCCCTCTCTTTTCTGTATTTCTTCTTCCCTCCCCCCTCCCCCCTTGATGCTGAACAATTAAATGGAGGGGAAAAAAAGAGAGATGCTGCATCTCTCTCTGCTTTCAAACCCCAGGTCTAACATTTCTCCCGCCCTCCCTTCCATCCCCAGATCCAACTTCTCTCCCTTTCTCTTCCCCATCTCTCCCCTTGCCTGCCTGCCCTCCATCCCCCAGGTCCACAATTTCTCCCTTTCTCTTCCCAACAGTTTTCCCTTTAAGTATCTCTTTCCCTCTTCCTCCATACCACCCCATGTCCAACTTCTCTCCCTTCAGACAATTGCCCACCATCTCTCTCTCTCTATCCTCTGTTTCTAGCCCCATAAGCTCTCCCCCCTCACCCAATCTGGCACTTATTTTAATACCCTCCCCTTTTGTACTTAAAAAAACACAGTTAGTCCAGGAGGAGGCTTCCGCAGCCCAGCATATTCTCCCCCTTCTCTCCGCGCTGGTCTAATGTTGCCCTCACCTTCTGTCATGCTGAAAAATCAACAGGCCTCGGCAGTGATTTAGCAACGTGGTCTGCGGCTCCCCTTCCTGCTTTCCATCTGCCATGGTCCACCCGGACAGAAATAGGAAGTTGTGTCATTGGAAACAGACCACAGCAAATAGAAAGCAGGAAGGGAAGTCAATGACAACGTTGCTAACTCACTGCCGAGGCTAGCTGATTTTTCAGCGTGACAGAAGGTGAGGGCGACATCGGGCTGGTGTGGAGAGAAGGGGGAAGACATGCTGGGCCACAGAGACCACCCAGAGCCTTGGAGATGGGCCGTGAGAAGGGGAAGCTTCTAGACCATGACTCCAAGACTGGGAGCCCCATCTGGGCTGCAAGAAACACCTTGCTGGGCCTCATGCAGCCCATGAGCTGCAGGTTGAGTACCCCTGATCTAAAGGATGCAAAAGAAAGCTTCAATAAGACTGAAAATTTTTGGAACAAAATGTCTAAAAAACTGCCTAAGTTAACATTTGGATTCCCTAATTGCTGGGATGTCCAAGTGCCAATCGAAACTATTTTCCTGGCAGTCTAGGTTGTATGTCCAGAGTTCCAAGGGACATGTTGAGAAGTGTGTTATGGGTGTGTTTTGGGAGGACTTTGGGTGGGTTTAACTTGTATGTCTTGAGTCAATAATTGAACCTTTCCTAAACATCCTGGATGGAACAGATGCTCAGAGCTAGATCTGTTTTAGAAGCATCTAAATGCCACAAAGTTACCCAAACTTACCAGATGATCACTGGATATATTAAGGTATGATCCTCCACACTGCTCACTGATCCCCTCCCACCCCCCATAAAATCTGAATGACAGAGTACATACCTGTCTCTAGAACAGCAGTACTTAGTATGTGAAAGCCTATTAAAGCATCATACAGGTGTCTTAAGTAACCTGATGGATGGGCTAGAGAGTCATAGAGAGGAGGACCCAGGCCCATAAGTCACTCTAACCATTACATTTATGGTGGAAAGTATGAGCCCACCAAAATCCTACTCTACTGCCATATAGGTGCCTTCTGCAGCCATGAGGGCTATCAGAGTGGTAGATAGGTGGGTCTAGTAGATTTTGGGGGGAGTATTGGAGGGCTCATCATAAATTATAAGGCTCTGTACTTCTGGCTCCCTTTATGTGAAGTTCACAGCAGTGCTCTCTAAGGTGCTCTGTTGGCATGTCTATGTGCAGTCCATTACAATGCAGTAGATTGCAGAGAAGGGGACCCAAATGCCACTCTAACTAGTACACTTGTGATAAAAACATATGAGCCCACCAAAATCCCATTATACTGACATATACAGTAGGTGGGTACAGAGGGTACAGATAGGACTTTCTGTCTAGAATGGGGCTTTATATCATATAAGTCACCCATTTCCATGAATTCATTAACATCTTCACAAAACATTTAGGAAACTGGTAAGCAAAAACTTCCCTTTGCTTAATCTATATCGACTCTACCCTTTTAAACCATTTCTATTCATTTGACCAGTGGTTTTATTTTTCGGAGTAACTTCTACCATTTTTTTCTGGCGCTGATGTCAGACTTATTGGTCTCTAGTTTCCCAAACCACCCTGGACCCCTTTTGAAAGATTAGTGTTATCTTGGCCATCTTTTAGTCCTCGGGCACTAAACCTGACTTTAATAATAAATTATAGATTACTAGAATGCTATCATTTATCTAAGTACTAACTAGTAGAGATGCTCTTTACAGCAGCTAGGGGGCATGTAAGTTTTCAGCCATTTGCATTAGTATTCTATAAAGAAAAGTAGGTACCACAACCAATTCTTATAATGGGTACTATGTTATCGAATCACACTCATAGCCTTAAATTTGATCTCCAAGAGGCAGGCAACCAATGAAGATGACATAACCCTAATGTAATATGATCATTCTGAATCAGTTGAAACTGCCACAAGGCACTCATTGGTAATCCAATGAAGATATAAAGTTAAAACTATCATTCTGGAAAATGCTAACTAGTATACAGTATTTAAAATTGCCAATGTGCATGAAAAAGGAACAAAACAGTTTAATTTCAAGAAGAAGCCAATGTTAATCCTCGGTTGAAGCAGTGAATGCATCATGGCAGGCCATTAACTGTATTTTTAATGACCAAATGCTTTCCATAGTGTTCTTCTTCTGGTCTGCTGAATTTAACATTTTCAATTATAGCACTCAATTCTACCTATGATTCAACGTTTTTTTAAAAAAATCTGTTACCAGGGATAATTTTATTTCCTTAGGCCGTTTAATATTAAGTTCAGTGTACGTAGCACTTTTTGTGTGGATATCTTCTGACACTTTATCCCTGTCATTCAAGGTGAAAGGTTTGTGCTGGCGTGAAACCTGCTCAGAAACAGAAATAATGATTTCTAAGTACCCCATGTCAGGCCTGGAAGCTCTGTAGGGCCTACTGCTAATTTTGACAGAAAAGCTAGAATAAGTGTTCATTTCTTGAAAATGCCACTCTAATTTTGTATATTAATACGAAACGTAAATTGTGAAGTAGCATGCGCTTTTTCATGTTTTGCTGGGGTTTTTTTTTTCTTTTCCTTAATGAAGAAAAAAGTGTATAAATTCAGCTGCTCCTCAACATAGAAGTGTCAGATCAGCAGTTTTCTGCTCAGCGTTATGGATAAGTTGGGCAACAGCAGTTCAGAAACATCAAGCTATGGGCTGGCTTCCTAGGCAATGCATGTATGAGCCTGTTGGCCCCAGGACAGAGCATCATCCACCGTCTTCCATCCCCCTCTTACTAAAATGCGCTAACTGATTTAGCATGTGCTAATCTCTAACACGTCCATAGACTAACACGCACATGTTAACATTTAGCGCGTGCTAATCGGTTAGCGCAACTTAGTAAAAGAGGGCCCAAGATTTATATTAAGACCTGATAGAGTGCACTACAGTCCTTCTCAGATCGTAGCACCCCCTCCCTCCCCCCCCCGATTATTCCTGTCGGGGAGTGGGTGAGGCACCGCTTTGCAGGGCAGCGCTGAACATTTGGAAAATTGATTTTAACACAGCATTCTAAGAATCCAAGGTTTTTAAAATTAAGTTTGCTTTTAAGCCGCCGACCCGTTAAAGCAACAAGAACATTACAGATGACAAAAAAAAAAAATGCAAAACAACAAAATAAATGTTAAGACAACACTGATTAAATCATGGCAATATAATATAATACTGACACTATTAAATAAGCATGCGACTATAAGACGCATGAATCAATAAGTTTGTTTGGCATGCTGAATATGGAAACAATGTAGGAAATTCTTTTTATTTCCTTTAGTATTGTATGTGAACACAAACCGCATTTATAACTTTGATTAACTTGAAGAATTTCCTTCCTGAATTACAGCCACATATTGCTGCAGTGTAATCACTCCCCAGTACAACTATTCGACCTCCGCCAGCTGCTATAAATCTGCCTGGATAGGACATTTCACTGTAATAGCAAAGACAAGTACATGGATAATTGATACCTACATTAAATCTCACTGGAGAAAAATGTTTCATTACAGTGGAGGTTGCTATTTTTCCCAAATGTGCAGCTGTGCCTTCCAGTCCAGTGTACCTCAAATGACAGCTTGGTTAGTTTCTTGTCAGCTGTGATGCTAACCAGTACTGATAACCCTCAAGGAGAAAGAATGCATGCGTTGTCCTCCCAAACTAGCATAACACCACCGCATGCATATTGTACTAGGCATATCAGGGGTAATTCTGTCAAGTGGGCACCAAATTTTAGATGCCAAGTATGCATATAACCAGAATAAAGGCATATATATGCTTGGAACAAGCTGCCTGAATCCCTACGGCGGGCTCCTTCTCTGGCAGCGTTCGAGGTCCAGTTAAAAGCCCATCTCTTCTAGCCTGCTTTCAACTCCTAACTCCTCTCGCCTTGGGTTCTGCGTCCTTAACCCTATATGTCATATCTGTCCAAGTTAGATTGTAAGCTCTTCTGAGCAGGGACCATCTATTAAATGTCAAAATGTACAGTACTGCGTACACCTTTCAGCACTATATAAAGTGATAAATAGTAATAATAGTAGTGCTTGTGTACATTCATCTATAAATGCCAATGTTCTGGCAAGGGAAAAACACGAAAACAAGACATTGGGATGTCTGGGGGCAGTCAGTTTTTGAAAATCTGTGACCGAGTGAATTGATTGAGCCTGTGATTATTAATGTCCTGGTGGCCCTGACGCAGCGGATGTAAATAATTCCCGTGAAACGCTGGCCGCGTCGGCAAACAGACACTAGTGACATGGAAGTGTCCTAAGAGATTCCAATAGTGAAGACTACCAGCAATAAGATAAGTTTGTGGTCTACACTTTTTCATATTTTGGCAAACATAAGCACAGTATTCCCTAAAAGTTTTTGAAGAATAAGTATGGTGAAGGGTTCGAATGAGCTTTATTGAAACGTCTTAAAAAACAAATATTGGCCAATGATTGGAGCATGAGCATTACAACTACGCGGATTACCTCAGCTTGTGATTCATTGCTGTGCGTAGGCTCCGTTTCTGAGGCCATAGCCTATAAACTTTGTTTGGCTGACAATACTGATGTGTATTGTGTTTGAAGGATCAGTCCTGGGACCATCTCTTTTCAACATATTCATAAGGGATTTAACCCGGGGGCTTCAGGGTAAAGTGGCACTGTTTGCCGACGACGCCAAACTGTGTACTATAGTAAGTGAAAGCAGTCTCAAGGGTAGTATGACGCAGGATCTGATCATGTTGGAAAACTGGTCCTCAACATGGCAGCTGGGCTTCAACGCTAAGAAATGTAAGGTCATGCATCTCGGAAGCAGAAATCCATGTAGAACATACACCTTGAATGGAGAAGCACTAGCTAGGACTTCAGAAGAACGGGACTTGGGAGTAATCATCAGTGCAGACATGAAGGCTGCCAAACAAGTAGAGAAGGCCTCATCCAAGGCAAGGCAAATGATGGGATGTATCAAGAGAAGCTTCGTCAGCCGCAAGCCTGAAGTCATAATGCCACTTTACAGAACCATGGTGAGACCTCATCTGGAGTACTGTGTGCAATTCTGGAGGCCACATTACCGTAAAGATGTGCTTCGAGCCGAGTCGGTCCAGCGGATGGCCACTAGAATGGTCTCCGGACTCAAGGGTCTCTCATACGAAGAAAGACTGGGCAAATTGCACCTCTATACTCTAGAGGAGCGCAGGGAAAGGGGGGACATGATTGAGACATTTAAATATGTCACAGGACGTGTCGAGGTGGAAGACGACATCTTCTTTCCCAAAGGACCCTCGGTCACAAGGGGGCACGCGCTCAAACTCAGAGGAGGGAACTTTAATGGTGACACCAGGAAGTACTTCTTCACAGAAAGGGTGGTGGATCACTGGAACAAACTCCCGGTGCAGGTGATCAAGGCCACCAGCGTGCTCGACTTTAAGAATAAATGGGACATCCACGTGGGATCACTACGAGGGTCGAGCTAAGAAACTAAGTCATCAGCACCCAGACTTAATGGGGTGGGTCAGTAGAGTGGGCAGACTTGATGGGCTGTAGCCCTTTTCTGCCGTCATCTTTCTATGTTTCTTCTATGTTTCTATGAAGTAGTGGTATTTCATACTAGTTTTATGATTTAGTCTTACTAGACTGGCCATACAGACCTCCCAGAAGAGCAGTGGAGCAGCCTAGGGGGCACTGCGGTGAACTACACATAAAGGGACAGATTCTGTAATTGAAGGGCAAATTCTATAAGAAGCGCCCAAAAGTTAGGCACCTTCTTAGGCACTGTTCAGCGCGATTCAAGTAAAATTGGGCGCTGTTTAATGAATCGTGCTGAGCGGAACCTATTTTGGAGGCACCCAAAAAATAGGCCAGCTCTAGGCACAACTAAAAGTTTGGCGCCTAGCTGAACGCTTAAGAGCAGTGATTCTGTAACAAGGCACCTAACACGTAGCCATGCCTAATGTACATAGCGCCTATTTTTTTTTTTTTTGAAGGCTGCCTAAATTTTTAGAGGCCATAAGTATTTTTTTTACTGGTTTGGATCTCTGTTGTCAGGTCTAGACTTAGGTTCAGCCATACATCCAGGTTTCTCAACCCTTTCTTGAATGGTTCTATGTATGGTATTGCCATTTAGTGTTATTTGGAAGCTGGGGCTGTTTCCTCTACATTTGTTTATGAGAAGTACCGTATTTTCACGTATATAACGCGTGCGTTATACACGATTTTACAAACCGAGTATAACCATGCGCGTTATATTCGTGAGCGAGTTGTACACATTTTTTTTACATAGTTTCCCCCCCCCGATGTCCGATTCCCCCCCCCCGCAGGACCGCTCGCACTTGCACCCGCACCCCCACCCCGATGGACCGCTCACACCCCCACAGCCTCCCCACCCACCCCATCATGAAGAAGCTGCCTACCGTTGTCCTGCTGCTTCCTCTGACGGTGGTCCCGCCCCTCTCTGACATCAGAGAAAGGGTAGGACCGCCGGAAGAGGAAGCAGCGCAGAAGCAGGGCTCAGAGAAGGGGCGGGACCGTCGGCAGAGGAAGCAGCAGGACAACGGTAGGCAACTTCTTCATGATGGGGGGGTGGGGAGGCTGTGGGGGTGCGAGCGGTCCATCGGGGTGGGGGTGCGGGTGCGAGTGCGAGCGGTCCTTCGGTGTGGGGGGTGCGGGTGCGAGTGTGAGCGGTCCTTCGGGGTGGGGTGCGAGCGGTCCTGCAGGGGGGTGAATCGGACATCGGGGGGGCATCAGGCTTTCAGGGTGGGGACAGGACTTCAAGGGGGGACAGGACTTCAAGGGGGAGAGGAGAGTCGTGGCGGGAGAAAGGAGAGTCGGGGTGGCCAGAGGAGAGTTGGGGCGGGTGAAAGGAGAGATGGGCGGCGACGGGAGAGTCGGGGCAGCATGCGCGGTATACGGGTGTGCACGGTATATTAAAATTTCTTTACATAAATTACAGTTTCCCGCGCGCTATACCCATGTGCGCGTTTTACACGGGTGCGCGGTATATGAGTGAAAATACGGTAGTTCTGGCTTTTCTTTGTTGCTTGAAACCATCCAAAGATTTTCTCTAGGCCTGTCTTGATCATGTGTTTACTTATTGAGTTCTGTCTCCTCAGCAATATGATCAATTGGATGTAGAATTTCAACCCCAGTTTTCTGATTAATTTTACCAGCGGTTGGAGGAAGATGTTGAATAGCAAGGGTGACATGGCGGATTCCTGTGGTACCCCTATGACAGTTTCTTTCCAGTTGTCGGTATCCCTTTGCCATTTTATCCTTGTTAGTAGTTTAGATAGAAATGATTCTATCAATGCCATGGCTTTTGTATGCAAATGGTTTGTGAGGAGGTTCGCCGTAATCCCCATCTCTCCCGTCTGATGGATTGCTGTGGGAGCAACTCTCACACATGCACAGAGCTGGCAGGGGAAGCCCAAACAGCTGAGAGGCAGGGGAAGCCCTGAAGCAGCCTCCTTCCTGCCACTCAGCTGTTCACGACAGGAAACCTTTTTCTTTTTTTTAATGAACACAGTTGTACATGTTACCCATGCACAATATCTGGCCCCATTTTTAAAAAAAGTTGTGACAGCCCCCCTCCCACCCTCACCTGTTACAACCCCCCAACAACCATGAAACCCCAGACCCCCCGATGATGAGAGCTGCCCTTATGAGAGTCAGGAGGGATGCCCACTCCCTCCTCCCTGAGCAAACCAGGTGACCTCCCTCCCCCCCAAAGCAAAAATGGCAGGAGGGATGCCCACTCCCTCCTGCCAACAGAGACCTCCGCGCCAGACATCCTCCATGTGAACCATCACCAAGGAAATGAAGGCCCGCCATTTTGGGCTCGATGTGGTTTGCATTAAGACTTTGCACGATATATTAATGTAACAGAAATCCCTAATCTGAAATAGCAGAATACAAGAAAGTCTTTAACCTTTTTCGAAAGATTTGATAGGTAGTGCATGATTGCAGACTGATGTGTAATTCATTCCATAGAATGGTATATAGAAAAGAGCAGGAACGGAAGTCTGTTGACTATTTGCAGTTTAGAAAATCTGTAATTCTAGAAAGTTACTTTGATTTATTCTGTACAGTATTGTATTTTCCCCTGGGCTCTAATAGTTTGTTAACCACATTGAGCTTATTAGTTATATGTGGGATATAAGCATTGCATTAGCATTAAAATGGTAACCTTAAATATTCATTATTATACAACAACAAAAGCAAACCCAAATGATGGCCAGCCAAAGTGCTACAAAGGTACTGAAGTAATGTGTAAGGCAATCTCTCATACTGACCACTGGTTCCTTGCAGGGTTGCTCCACAGAGACTTTCATGTGCACATATTAATTCTTGTACTGCAGCTATTTTTATGCCGAACATGAATTTAAAGTGGAAAATATGCAACTAATAAAGTAATGAGCATACAGTACCAGCATTGATAAACTTGTCAATTGAATAACATGGGCAAATAATGTTAACATTAGCTCAAATGAATTTTTCACACTGCATTAGTTTGAGAGGAGGAGAGATTTCACTTACAACACAAAAGATTTCCAGTTTTGCTATTGTCAAGGAAAACTCCAGGATAAAATCAAAGTAACGTAGCTGTATGATATAATCTTCATTTTGAAAAGTAAAGTGTTCCAGTGCATGAGTATTTCCGGTTCATAGACAACGGCGTGAAAGACAAAAGCGCGCGCTGACAATTGAGCGCAGCGCACACCGCCGAGCCGCTCTAAATTAGTTTTTAGGGGCTCCGACGGGGGATTTTGTTAGGGAACCCCCCCCAGTTTACTTAATAGACATCGCACCGGCGTTATGGGGGGTTTGGGGGGTTGTAACCCTCCACATTTTACTGTAAACTGAACTTTTTCCCTAAAAACAGGGAAAAAGTGAAGTTTTCAGTAAAATGTGGGGGGTTACAACCCCCCACACCCCCCACAACGCCCCCACAACGCGGCGCGATGTCTATTAAGTAAAGTGGGGGGGTTCTCTCCACGCCCTCCCGTCGGAGCACTAAAAACAGTAATTTAGAGCGGCACGGCAGCGCGTGCTGCGCTCAATTGTCTGGGCGCGCCTTTGTCCCGGCGCGCTTTTAACCTGACACCAGGTTGTCCGAGGAATCAGAGCTCACCAGCACTACCTTGTAATGTTAACCCCATAGGGTAGGACAAATTAGAATCACGCATGCTACATTTATAGACCACATGGATGGAATAAGATGGGTCATGGGTATAGGGGGAGGCTTCCATGTTCAAATTTTGGGGCATCAGAACTGGTTAGTTGCTCAATAGAGTAGGGGGAAAGGAATGCACTATGTAAAGAGAAATGAGAAGTGAAATTTTGTCCATGGTTTTTTTTTTTTTAACAATGAAATAAAACAATGGAAAACTCCTTTGAAATGCACTAATTTGTTTCAACTAAATAAGAAAACATATACTGCTGTCCACTAAGAATGCCAAAATCATCATTTTGACAAAAGAAAAAGCCTCAGGTAAGTACACATAAGGCCCAACCACCACCATCCACATCATCGGCATTAAAAAAAAAAAAAAAGCCTTTGGATACAGGGACTTTGGGCTAGATTCACAAAGCAAACCTCTCGGTATGCGACCCCTTTACAATCAAATTTCCCTATGACCCCATTCACTAACCTCTCCAGTGATTCGCTTTGAATCCTTGCATGCAAATGAGGAGAAACGCATGCAAATTGGACAGCGATGCGATTCATCAACCAAAAATTTAAAACCGACTGGCCTGGCCGATCAACCCAAGAAGCAACTGCTGGAGACCAGTTGAAAACGTCTTTACGACTCTCCAGCTCCATAGAAGCCCTGCTCTGCCCCAATCTGTCTCCTGCCTGCTCTCCCCGAATGCAGCCCTGCTCTGCCCCATGTCTCCTGCCTGCTCGCCCCAATCTTCCAGCCCTGCTCTCTGCCCCGATCTGTAGGAAGAGGTTTGCAGCACCGGGAGAATAAAAATGAGCGGCTCCTGTCCCTGCTCTGCTCTCTGCCCCGGTCTTCCAGCCCTGCTTTCTGCCCTGAGCTCCTACTCTCTGCCGCCTTCCCTGCAGTGTGAGCCTGCGGGTTTAAAGCGGGGCTGCATGCTGCAGTGCAGCCCCGCTTTAAACCCACGGTCTCACACTGCAGTGAAGGTGGCAGAGAGCAGGAGAGTCTGGGTGGAAAGAGCAGGGCTTGGAAGGGGAGAGCAGGTGGGCACGTGCAGTAAAGTTTAAAAAAAAAAAAAAAAGTCACAGCTGGACACGTCTAGACGCATGCGCAGACCATCTACAGATGGTCTGCACATGCGTTGGGATCGCAGACCTGCAATCGGTGCCAGCAGATGGGGGGGGCATTCCTCCGATCACCTCCATCTGCATATAGAAGTTTCCTGAATTCATCGGACCTGCCTGGATCGGGCCCAATCGTACAGGTTTGTGAATCTAGCCCTTTGATCTTTAAAGCATAAAAGTGTTTTTTTCTGATAGGATTTTTTTCTTCTTTATATCTGAGCACGCTCTAATATAACTTGACGCTTGCCTCCCTGATGAAAGTTTTTTTATGCCGATGATGTGGATGGTGGTGGTCGGGCCTCTTGCGTGCTCACCAATAGCCTGAGGCTTTTTCCTTCATCCAAAGGGTGATTTCAGCATTCTTAGTTGGGAACAGTATATTTTTTTTCTTACTTAATTGGTAGTTTCCTCCACTCCTCATTGTTCAGGGCTAGTTTGTTTCAACAAATGCACAACCCTAAAAAAAACAAAACAAAAAAACAAACAAACCAAGAATAGTGTCACTATAGGGTCAATGTTTAACCTGTGGAGGACAGCATTTCTGCCATGGGCATTTTTTTACCTGGCTATTCACCTCTAGTCGGGGCAGGATTAATTTGTCGAGGGCCCCTAGGCACACAAGTACACTGGGCCCCCCTGCCCTGCCCCACCCCACCATGCGCCCAGGCGGAAACAGGAAGCTGCGTCAGAGGGAAGCTTTGGGCAAGCAGCACCGCTTGCACAATTACAGTTCCCGTTGCCTTTCTTACCCGCGTTGCTTGCTTGTCTTACTTTCTGTTGATGGGGGGGGGCTGCGTTGCCGATTTGGGGGGGGCCCGAATTGCCGATCGATGCTGTAGAGGTCCATCGCCGTTTGGAAAAAACAATGTTGATGCCCTCCTTCATTGGGCCCTCCTATTTCGGGCCCTAGGCACGTGCCTACTTGGCCTATTGGTTAATCTTGCCCTGCCTCTAGTACATGGATACCAGCCAGCACTGGAGATATGGGTATAATTTGGGTAGACAGGTAATCGGATAATGTTAGAACAGACTTCTTTCTGTCCTTTTTCCAGGAAGTTACCTGATTAGCTGACTAAACATCACCACCAACTGGATATCTCCCAGCCCTACCCATAAGTTTTTATTTGTATGCCCATGAACCATCCTGGTATTGCCTGGATAGCGCCGAAGTGACCTGAACAGATTTTCAGTGATCCTATCCAGGTACTTGCCACTGAAAATCAGGTACAACCCAGTCAGTGGAACTTGTAGAAGCTGTTATAAGCCCCACTGAATATCGACCTCAGTGTTACCACTCCTCTTTTGTTCCCTTGCTAAGCACGATAATATCATGCACATGCACCATTAATGGATTTGCAAAATACCTTTAATTTTTCTGAAAATGTATTTATTTAAGATAAATATTTCAGAAATGTAATGATGGTAAAAGGTAAAGTGCATGAAAGAGAAACCTAACAAGCCTTTTTAAAGAAATGTCCTTCATTGAGATTTTCTGAAAATTACATATGAAAAAAGCTCAGTTAAGGCAGCTATCAGAATTCTTTGGGTGAAAAACTGGATTGGTTTTTAACCACAGATTTGATACTCCCTTTAGACTGTGGCTGATGGAAGAAACTGAAATTAGTTTTCCTCTTTTGACACTGTGACGGTTATATAATCTTTAAAAACACCACAGGTTTAGAATTAATTTACAGAGCAAGTGAAATGGTAAACAGCTCCGAGGCAGGTGTTGCACATTAATGCACTAATGCTTCTGGCATTGCCCTTCAGGTTTCTGATGCCTCCCACCAGAATGCCAGCAGGGGCAATCGAAAGGAACATGAATTTCTCATTGGCATTAGACTGCACTACTCAAAGATCAGGGAGGAGATTAGTCCAGAAAGGCGGAACAGTAGAAATGAAATCCATTTCCATGCTGTGCTGTAGTTTTTCACTTATGGTTTTCAAGAAACAATGAAAAAAAAAAAAAAAACAACTTCTCCGTTGTAAATGTATGAGGTTTTTTCCAGTGCATTTCAGACATTCAAAATGTGCTATTCATGTTCATGTAATCATCTGTCCATCGTAGGAACTGTCCAGACTGAATGTTTTAATAATTCCTAGTTTATAGCCTCCAATTTCCTATGCAAGTTCAAGGATCGATTATACAGCAAAAGATAGAAACTTCTGCCGTAATTATGTGATACATGTATATATCTAATCTAATCTAATCCTTAGGTTTGTTTACCGCATCATCTCCACGTTCGTAGAGATCGATGCGGTTTACAGTAGGAGAAATAGGAAGGAACTACAACAGAGGGTTAGAGGTAGAAGTGTGAAGAAAATTTAGAGGACTTGGGATGCCAAGATATAAGAGTTTCCTTGATTCCTAAGTTGGAGGGAGACTTATATGCATATTAAGTAGTAATTATGTTGCATATTAAGCAACAAGTATGGCACACATATTAGTATACTAAGTACTGTATTTTCACGCATATACGGCGCACCCGTGTAAAACTTGCACACGGGTATAGTGCGCGGGAAACCTAAATTTATGTAAACAAATTATTATATAGCGCGCACACACGTATACCGCACATGCTGCTCCATGAATTTAAATCTCCTTCTTCCGTCCCCCCTTGAAGGTCTGCCTGTCCCCCTTGAAGTCCTGTCCCCACCCTGAAAGCCTGATGCCCCACTCCGAAGGACCGCTGGCCCCCCCACCCCAAAGGACCGCTCGCACCCCCCCCAACGTCCGATTCATCCCCCAGCCCCCCCCCCCCGCACGGAGAAGCTGCCTACCGTTGGTTCCCGATGCCAGTGAGCCCTGCTGCTTCCTCTGCCGGTGGTCCCACCCCTTCTCTGAGCCCTGCGCTGCTTCCTCTGCCGCGGTCCCGCCCCTTCTCTGATGTGGAGTGGGGGTGCGAGTGGTCCTTTGGGTGGGGCATCAGGCTTTCAGGGCTGGGGGATGAATTGGATGTCGGGAAGGAACTATGTTAAAAAAAAATTGTACAACGCGCTCACGCATATAATGCGCATGGTTATGCTCTGATTGTAAAATCGTGTATAACGCGCATGTTATATGCATGAAAATACGGTAGTCCTGGTTTATTGAAAATCAAATGCATTATGGTATATAATAAAGACAAGGTAAACTCGTACATCCATTTTAAAACAGAGAAAAATTAAAAAACTGAATTAAAAAATTAAAAAACATAAAAATAAAAAACATAAAATTAAAATTAAAAAACATTAAAAAATTATGTTCTTATGTTATGCTCTGATTGTAAAATCGTGTATAACGCGCACGTTATATGCATGAAAATACGGTAGTCCTGGTTTATTGAAAATCAAATGCATTATGGTATATAATAAAGACAAGGTAAACTCGTACATCCATTTTAAAACAGAGAAAAATTAAAAAACTGAATTAAAAAATTAAAAAACATAAAAATTAAAAACATAAAATTAAAAATTAAAAAACATAAAAAAATTATGTTCTTATGTTATGCTCTGATTGTAAAATCGTGTATAACGCGCACGTTATATGCATGAAAATACGGTAGTCCTGGTTTATTGAAAATCAAATGCATTATGGTATATAATAAAGACAAGGTAAACTCGTACATCCATTTTAAAACAGAGAAAAATTAAAAAAACACAACAAAATTCAGGAAAAGGTATCTTAACCCTCACTAAGGAAAAATTGGAGATCACTATGGGGTCCTTTTATTAAGGCACGCTAACCGATTTAATGCACGCTAAAGATTAGCACACGATAAATGCTAAGGCATCCATTATATTCTATGGGCACCTTAGCGGTTAGCATGCCTTAATAAAATGACCCCTAAATAAGAAAAGATAATTTAAAGGAAAACACCTATGAGGCTCTTTTACAGCTTAGCATTTAGGCCCCCTTTTATCAAGCCACATTAGGGTTATTTTTTATTGCCAGCCGCTGTGGTAAAAGCTCTGACACTCTTAGAATTCCTATGAGCATTGGAGCTTTTACCACAGTGGCTGGCAATAAAAAAAAACCTCTAATATAGCTTGATAAAATGGGGCCTAAGCGCACGCTAAGCTTTAGTAATAGGACCCTTATGTTATGTTTTAAAAAATTATAAAGTCATTTTTTTGATATTTCATATGTTGCCAATGAATTTGTTTGATTCTGGTCTCCTTATTGCAGAAAAATTTAGCGGCACTAGAAGAGGTTCAAAGAAGAGCGACCAAGATGATAAAGGGGATGGAACTCCTCTTGTATGAGGAAAGACTAAAAAGATTAGGGCTCTTCAGCTTGGAAAAGAAACGGCTGAGGGGAGATATGATTGAAGTCTACAAAATCCTGAGTAAAGTAGAGCGGGTATAAGTGGATCGATTTTTCACTACATCAAAAATTACAAAGACTAGGGGACACTCGATGACGTTATAGGGAAACACTTTTAAAACCAATAGGAGGAAATATTTTTTCACTCAGAAAATAGTTAAGCTCTGGAATGCATTACCAGAGGTTGTGATAAGAGCAGATAGCATAGCTGGTTTTAAGAAGGGTTTGGACAATTTCCTGGAGGAAAAGTCCATAGTCTGTTATTGACAAAGACATTGGGAAAGCCACTGCTTGCCCTGGATCAGCAGCATGGAATTTTGCTACTCCTTGGGTTTTGGCCAGATACTAGAGACCTGGATTGGCCACCATGAGAACGGGCTACTGGGCTTGATGGACCATTGGTCTGACTCAGTAAGGCTATTCTTATGTTCTTATGAAAACATGATTTTAGTGAATAGTGTTGAGAAGGAAGGAATGGACTAGTGGAAGATAGAAGGGGGAAAGAGTATGGAAGCTAAGAGATATCTCAGAGGAAGGAAATGGATAAAGGGCCTCAGGCAATGGGGAAAGGAATAATGGAGAGAAACACAAAGCGGAAAACCAAAAAAGAAAATCCAACACAGTCTGCAGTGAAAACAAAACAGCACATGGAAAACAAGAAAAAAACGCGGACAAGCGTACAAAATGCAAGCTATGTGTATTATATCTATTATTAAATGTGGTTAATGCTATCACCTTTTAAACAAACCCAGGGACCCAACACGGTCCGTATTTCGATTAACACACCTTTATAGCAAGTTTACCCTGAGACCGTTGGTCAGCGATTACCCTTGATTTACACAGATTCATGTTTATTTTTGTTTGCAGTTTAATTTGAAACCTTATCAACCTTGGACCCCTGATGAAGGCGTGTTAATCGAAATACGGACCGTGTCAGGTCCCTGGGTTTGTTTAAAAGGTGGTAACATTAACCGCATTTAATAATAGATATAATAAACATAGCCTGCATCTTGTATGCTTGTCTGCGGTTTTTTCTTGTTTTCTGAGGAATAATGGAGATGCAGAGGGAGGGTAGGATGAGGGAATCAGAGAGCTAGAACCAGGGCCTATGTTTGCAACTGTGGGGGGCCCTATGCAGACCAATTCAGTGGGGCCCACCGCTGATTTAGGCACCTATCTTCAGGCACTGTTTATACAATCAGGGCCTTAGCGTCTACAAAATAGATGCTGGTAAGTTGTCACTTGGTCATGTGCTTATGGGAAAATTAGCAAGTGGCCATTATTTCTGAAATAGAAAAATTACCCATTTACCAGCAGCGGTAAAAGTGGCCTTAGCAGGTAGAAAAGACTCACGTAGGGGATAGCACAGGCCGCTTTTTAAAGGGCCCCTAATTGTTTATATGATTTCACTACCAATTTATTCAGTTTTACCCTTTTGATTAGCACATAGACTTTTGGAATTATATCACTGGTGATATTTCAATTGCATCTAGCATGTATCTTTTCTTTCCCATCACTCTGGAAAGATTGATGGCTGGAAGCAATAGGAGAACAGTAAATAGCCTCAAGGGAAGATAAGAGAGCTCTTCTCAGAACACTGAGAAGAAAAGTCTAACCTGTCCTGAATACCATTATAATTTTTTTAAAACTCCTCTTAATGGAACATGCGGATGATATAAAAAAAAACAACATTTCTTTGAACCCAGATCTGATTTAAAAGTTTTGTAACAAATGGGTCCAAGCTAAATGTAGCAAAACTGAATTAAAGACATTGCTGATGTGTTTCTTAACAGTTATAATGACCTGAGTTTGTGCATTTCCTATTAATATCCTGCTGAGTTAATAGGGTCTTTGGCACTAAAGTACCTTTCAATAAAGGCAGTGGCTGGAAGGTATTTCTATAAACAGGTATGGAGGAACATTTTCGATACAACGTCCAAATCTGATTTTGAACATTTTGCAAAAAAAAAACATCCAAAAATCTAGTGCCAAGCATGGCCATTTTCAAAACAGAAAAAGTCATCTATCAATTTGAATTGAAAATTGCCCTATTTTTGATGGTTTTTGTGCTCAGTGCATCCTTCTTTAAGGACCATTTTCAAACAAAAAATATCCAAGGGAAAAATGCACAAAAACAAACTTTTGGAACATCTGGGGGTCAGCAGTCTTACTAGACTGGCCACACAGGCATCCCAGCAGAGCAGTAGGACAGTCTAGGATATAACAGAGGCTGAAAGAAATGACAATCTGGGATAGGAAAGACAAGAAAAAGAAGAAAGGGTATATAGTAGGTGACAACTACAGGACAAGAAAATGGAGGGCTTTAGTTATCTTTTTCCTAAGAAGATGGAGCTACAAGTTCATGAAAGCAGTAGGGTAAAAGCCAGAACTGGCTCTGCTTCTCCTTACATACATAAGGCTATATGAACCTCCTCCACCATTGTGCTTCTGTCTCTATTCCATCCCTATGCCCAGGCCACTCACTCATGTCAACCAAAAGGCTTATCCCCCCTCCTGATGTGGTCTCAAGACAATCATGTATCTGTAGTTCTTATTTTATCAATTGTTGTTCATCAGTTTTCAATAGTTTCTGATGTAGTGGCTCCTGGAATAAAAGGCCACTGGACTAGTGGTAGGGTCTTCCATCACTGAAGTGCTTGGCAGAGATCTGAGGTGATAGAAGCCCAGTTGCTGAAGACCACTGGTTTGAAACTTCCCATTGAAGCCCCTGAGATGTAGATGGGCAAATGGAATCACATGTACTGTAGAGACCATATGGTCAAGGAACTCCAGCATTTGGCATGCTGTTATTTGGTGATTAGAGGAGGCTGTGTGGCATAGAAACATGAAAGCAAATAAAGGCCAAATGGCCCATCCGTTCTGCCCATCCACTATCTTTTCCTCTCTCTAAAAGATCCCATGAGCCTGTCCCACACTTTCTTGAACTCATACTAAGTCTTTGATTCCACCACCTCTAATGGGAGACTAGTCCATACATCTACCACTCATTCTGTAAAACAAATATTTCCTTAGATTACTCCTGAGCCTATCACTTATAAAAACATGAAGGTAGCTAAAGGCCAGATAAAGGCATCGCTGAATTAGAGTATTGAGTCTTTGTTGAAGTAGGAATGCACGAGCCTGAGTCGTGTCCAAGTGCGCTCCGATAAATTCCAGGGTTTGAGTAGGCTACAGATGAGATTTTTCATAGTTGATTGCAAACCCTAGGAGCTGTAAGAGTTGAATTGTTGCATTTGTGGCGGGCGCAGAGGGTTTGTTGGGGTGAGCAGCTTTGATTAAGCAGTCGTCCAGATAAAGAAACACTTGAAAGGCATGGGTGCAGAGGATTGCCACAACTATCACTAAGCATTTGGTGAATACTCTTGGTGCTGATGGGAGCACTTTGTACTGAAAATGATGGGAGCCCACTCGAAAGCAGAGGTGTTTGTTCCAAGAGTGGCAACAGAGTTCCCACAAAGATCATGCAAAATTTCTCTTTCACTAAGTATTTGTTGAGAGCTTGGAAGTCTAGAATTGGATGTATGCCTCCAGTCCCCCTCAAAGTCTCTTCTACTCTTGCAATTTTTCTTTTCAAAGTCTCCCTAAATTGTAATTCTCCTGGAAATGTCCATTTATCTTTTGTAATCCTAAATCCATAATTGTAACTTTCCTGGATATGTTCCAGTTAGCTTCATTTGTAATCCGCCTAGAACTGCAAGGTACGGGCGGAATAAAAGTCACTAAAGTAATGTAATGTAATGTCTTCTTTGGTATGAGGAAATATGTAGAGCAGAACCTCTCATGTAGAGGGACCTATTTTTTAGCATTGAGCTGAAGGAGGCCTGGTGAAGGAGGGTCTGTTGTTGGGAGGTGAAAAGAGACTCTTTTGAGGGCTGGTTTGGAGGAGTTTTCAGGAATTGCCCTGCCTCATTAACTGAAAGACCCAAAGATCCGAAGTTATCAAGGACCAACATTGCTGGTAATGGATGAGGTGACCCCCCTAATGGGTAGAGTCTGAACAGAAAGAGAAGGAACAGCAATTATGCTCTCTAAGAGAATGTCAAAAGGGCTTCTGATGTTTGGACTAAGATAGCACAGGAGCTTTCTGTGGTCTCAGTTGTCTGGGGCATCTTTGAGTTGCTGGGTGAGCAGATGAAGAAAGCTGGTGACATCTTTTGCTTGAGTAAGAAGTGGAGCGCTTGTAGGTATTTGAATACCTTCTTGGTGGCTGAGATTGATGAGATTTTGAGGAGAATAAAGAAGTCATGCAATCAGTATGACATTTGATCATCTGGGAAGCTTCCTCTATGCGATCTCCAAATAAATCATCCCCTACACAGTGTATGTTAAAGAGACAGTCTTGAACGTTGGGGTCTAAGTCTGAGATCCTGATCCAAGCTTTGTCTTATCATTGCTAAGGAGACTGTAGAGGTTCTAGAGGTAATATCAAATGTATCAAATGTGGAGCGCGCCATGCATTTTCTGGTCTCAGAGATAGTTTATTAACAGATGGTAGGAAGGACGATGTTTTGATGGTATATATTGATCATAAATATATATCTAAGAACATAAGAATTGCTGCTGCTGGGTCAGACCAGTGGTCCATCATGCCCAGCAGTCCACTCACAAGGCAGCCCTTAGGTCAAAGACCAGTGCCCTATTAGAATCTAGCCTTACCTGCATATGTTCTGTCCTAGTAGGAACTTATCCAACCTTGTCTTGAATCCCTGAAAGGTGTTTTTCCCTATAACAGCCTCCGGAAGAGCATTCCAGGTTTCTACCACTCTCTGGATGAAAAAAAACTTCCTTACGTTTATACGGAATATTTTCCCTTCTAATTTCAGCAAGTGCCCTCTCGTTCTCTTCACCTTAGAGAGGGTGAACAGTCTTTCTTTCTCTAAGTCAATTCCCTTCAATATCTTGAATGTTTCAATAATGTCCCCTCTGTTGAATAAGTGACATCAAACAGAATGTCATATAAAAAATGGAGTTTAAAATTCTGTTTGCTAACATGGATCCCTGGAACACTCTATATCCAAATCTATCCAGAGTTCTGCCTTATCTTCTGGGGGAAGTACTGGTTGCAGCTCTGGTGATAAGCACTCTCTTTTTAAGATAGACTCCACCACCAAAGATTGGTGTTGTAATTGCAGGCTGTCAAAGCCAGGGCAAGACCGGATGCAGTAGAGAGTGTTCAATTTGCGTGGTGCTACTGGGACATCGAGGGGAGCTTCCTAATTTTTGAATAAAGCTTCTCTCAGATGGGTGTGGAGAAGAACTTTTGTATACTCTTTAGGTACCTCCTTGTAGCCTCCATAAGCTCTGTTCGAGGCTGTGTTATAGATTCCTTATTTATAGTCAATGCCTGCCCCATATGTCTGATAAACCTTGTGAAAGACAAGGTTTTAGGGGGCAATCTTTGATGAGGTAATGGAGGAGATGGGAGTTAATGGGCATTGGAACATTTGCTGCACAGCAGTCACTACAGCAGTTTTGTAAAAGGGAGGGGGAGGGGTAAATGAATAGGAGAAAATATTTTTTCACTCAAATAATAGTTATTGCCAGAGGATGTGGTGAAAGCAGTTAGTGTAACTGGGTTTAAAAAGGGGATTAATAAGTTCCTGTAAACTGTTATTAAAGTAGATCTGGAGAAAGTCACTGCTTATCCCTAGAGTAGTACTGAATCTTGGATATTGGGCTAGAATAGATGGACTTTAGCCTAACCCAGTATTCTTTTAGAGCAAAGATTAGAGGAATTTTTGATAGTGAATGTTTTTTTTCTTTCATATTGAGTTTCACTGATATCTTTTTAAGATAAATCCATAAAAGAATTTACCACAACCTGCAAAAAACTGTTTGCACAAAAATTAGTACCTCATTCAGCCAATTCAGACGATGATATGAAGTATTTGAAATATAATTACACAAATAAAAGCTTAAAATAACATATTGCATTATATTCAAATTTCTGAGTCTATCCATCAAGAATCTAACATTGCCATCTGTAGATTATTAGTAATCTATTTTAGTTGCTATGGATACCGATTCAGCACAGGCTGAAAAACATCTTTATTCAAGACATGGCTCATGTTTCATTTCTTAAATGTTGAAGAGTCAGCCACAGCAGCTCTCTGCTCTCTCAAGGAATTGAGTTGGGTGGGGAAGAGGAGGCAGAAAAATGAATGAGGATAAAAGCATGGCAAACAGGGAGAAGAAAATAAATGCCTTCCCTAGGTTAGTCTTGGAAACAAACTTTGTTTAACAGCAAATGGTCCATGAAATTATATGTCAGGACAAGGCAGCCACGGGGGCTTGAATGGGGAAGTCCTATTCTTTAGATCAGATAGCCTGGAGCATGCTGAGGTTACAAGTATAAAGAATGTCATAAAATGTTAAAGAATACGCCTAGATTTTAGAGACCCACTTAAAGGGGGTTATTGGGAAGAAGGTAGCTTTATTGCCATTTTGGCACCCTTGCCACTAGTATACATCTGGTGCAGTGGTTAAAGCTACAGCCTCAGCACACTTCACATTGGACAAGTCTCTTAAACCCCCCTCCCCATTGCCCCAGGTACATTAGATAGATTGTGAGCCTGCCAAGATCGATGGGAAAAATGCTTGAGTACCTGAATAAATTCATGTAAAACCATTCTGAGCTCCCATGGGAGAATGGTACAGAAAATTAAATAAATAAATAGTGTGAAAAGTTTCTGTCTTTGGTAATCAGAGATGAGATTATGATGTCATAATGCCTCATTCCACCACTGCCCAAGAGCTAACCTCATCAGTGAGGTCACAATGGCTTGATGGTCCTGTACTTGGCTCAGTTCTACTACACTTTGATTTCTAGAGTGGCACAGTGGTTACAGCTACGGCCTCATCACCCTGAGGTTGTGGGTTCAAAGCCACACTTCTCCTTGCGACCCTGGGCAAGTCACTTAATTCCCACATTGCCCCAGATCCATTAGATAGATTATGAGCCCCACTAAGAAAGATGGGGGAAAACACTTAAGTACCTAAATAAATTCATGTAAACCGTTCTGAGCTCCCCTGGGAGAACAGTATAGAAAACTGAAGAAATAAATTACACTGTCACTTCGGCTCTTTCATAACCAATAACTATCTAATTATGCTGCCACTGCCTGGTGACAAGCCAGGACATTTGGTCTCACCTAAGTTAAGCACAAGCCTGACAATATCCTAAAGTAAAAAGCTAACATTTTTGATCTAGTCTTATATTAGCATTTACTATACCAGTAATCAGTATAATTTTGCTGACTGTAACAAAATGTATATGTTAACATTTTTTTCAACTCAAAAAACATGAAGCATTACTGCCCAAAAAAACAGTAGCACCTACCATTTCTTTACTATAACAATTTATTTGCAAATGGAGAAAAAAAGGGGAATACAGGAAATTTTCCTGAAATAAAATGTATATATCATGCTTCCCATCCAATCCCTACTTATGTAGTTCCTTTATTCCTTTATTCTTATATTTATTTTATTAGCATTCTGGGCTGCTGATACTCAAGCATGCTTATTATTCCCAGCGAATTCACTTGCTATTTTGCTAGCTAATTTTTTCCAAAATTTAGTTGGCCCATGTCCCTAAGGCCCCGCCCATAGTCTAAGTGAATCAAGGGGGAGGAAATAATTTCTAAAATAATAAAACAAATACAAAACAAAAGATGTAACAACAATAAAAGGGAAGAGGACCAGGTATGATTACAATTTTTTGATTTAAAGGAAAAGATTAGGAAGGGAAAAACCAGAAGGGAATAGGACTTAGAAAAATAGTGAAATTAACTATAATATTTATGATGATGTACAGTAGATCCAAATGCCAAATACAAAAGATAGGCTTTTAGTTCAGATTTAAAGTTCTTAAAAGATTGTTTGATCCTAAGGTACAATGAAAAATAATTCCATAAAAACAGGAATTCCTATGAATATCTAAGAATATGTCTGAAAGAGGGAAAAGCCAAAAGGTGTTGCTGAGTTGACTGAAGTGATCTCTGAGGAGAATAAGGAACAAGAAAACCAGATAGGACTAAAGGAAGACCATAGGACTGAATCTGAAGAGAGGACATTAAATTTATAATAATATCGAAGTACCGTGTATGTTCAGTCTTATATGATGGAGTAATATGTACAACTCCTGCAGCTGCCTGGTGTAGCATTTACAAGCACCCTTATAAAATAGCACTTCAAATGCTTACATGCATGTTCCTTTTGTCCACATTTATGCACACAAAGGAGTGCAGAATCATGAGAACCAATTACGGAACTGCTCTTAATGTGCCTCTGGCAATACCTGCTCACAGTTCATGTAAAATTATGCACAATTTTATAGCAGCCATTTCATGAGTGTAGAGGATGCTTTACATTTGGAAATGTTTTATAAAATTATCCCTGAAGCATGCACTTTCCAATGCGATAACCTTAAATTTTCTGAAATCCACTGGAGACCCAGTAGATTGTTCAAATCCCTGCTTTGACAATCTTTGTTCTTTTTATTTACTGCATATTCTTTAGCAAGAAGAAAAAGCAAATCTGAATAATAAAATTTCTGTAGAGACTTTACAAAAACCCCATGGTCAGCTATCACTATATTACAACACCTTACAGTTACTGACTCTTCCCTATTAAACCAAGCACAAAAAGGGGGGAAGACTATGGAAAAGATGTACGTGAAGCAGGTTTTTATTCAGTTAATAGAACAAAGTATAATGGTGTACGTCAGTAAATAATCCATATATGCTCTAAGTGAGTGGGGACCCAACACAGTCCGTGCTTTGATTAAAACATCTTCCTCAGGGGTTCACAAATGAGAGCCAAAGGTGGATTTAAAATAAGGTTAAAAAAAACCTTGTTTCGAAATTGAATCAAACTCAAATACTTTGGCAAAAGAGAGCCATCCAGTGCAAAGCTGTGGTTTGGATATATACAGGTGCACTGAAAAATAGAAACATGATGGCAGATAAAGGCTAAATGGTCCATCCAGTCTGCCTATCCACAGTATCCACTATCTCTTTCTCTCTCTAAGAGATCCCACATGGCTGTCCCATGCTTTCTTGAAATTAGTTTTTGTCTCCACCACTTCTATCTACCAGGAGCCTATTCCATGCCTCTACCACCCTTTCTGTAAAAAAGCATTTTCTTAAGATTACTCCTGAGCCTATCACCTTTTAACTTCATCCTGTGCCCTCTCATCTAAGAGGCAGCTTAAGTCTGATCTTACCTACATTGAAAAATAGCCCAGAAATGCTTTCTAGGCTTGTAATATCCTAGATTCAAGAATTGGATGATTTTCAAACTCCTCAGCCAAAAGGGCAATTTAATCCCTATACTGCACTATGTATGGAAACTAGAAAATGTTACCCAGCCTTAGTTGAAATGAATTTCCTAAACTAAAGCCCCAAACTAATCATCACCAATCTTCAGGAACAGTCTGTTAAATATTATTTATTTATTAGATACACTAGTATTTTAGCCCGTTACATTAACGGGTGCTAGAATATATGTCTGTTCCCTCCCGTTGTCTTTCTTTCTGTCTGTCTCTCTCCCTGGCCCCCTTTGTCTGTCTGTCTTTGTGAACCTGTACTCTGAAGTCTATGTATGAGACATACTTCTTTTGTTATATTAGCCAAGCTCTTCTAAGTAAAATTATGTCCATAACTGTCCCAAAGTTCCACTCAGTCTCTCTACTGTGATCTTGGCATAAATCTTTATCAGCAGCCACAGCAGCAGCATTCCCTCCCCCTCCATTTCCGTCCCCCCACACTACTTCCCTGTGCAGCAGCAGCAGCATTTCCCCTAACCCCCCTTTCCCTTCAGGCGGTCTAGCCTGCTCCCTTATTCATTTACTGCCCCCCTTCCCTTCCCGCAGTCCCAGCAAACCTCCTGATTCCAGCAGCGTCTGCAGCACTCTACACACGCTGCTTCGGGTCCTTCTACTGCCCTGATTTATTCTGGCACGTCCCTGATGACATCATCAGAGACGCGGCAGAGCAAATCAGGGCAGTAGAATGCCCCGAAGCAGCTGTGTAGAGTGCTGCAGGAATTGTCAGGTTTGTAGTCGGGACCGCAGGAAGGGAAGAGGGAGGGCGGTAAGGGATTACGGGAGCCTTTCAGACATCGGGGAGGGATGGGAGGGTCAGACCGCGAAAAAAATGTACCGAGTGAGTGGGGAGCCGGCAAAGGAGTGTTTTTTGTTCAGCGCTTCTCTTCCCGGGCCGCTATTTGGTTTCTGCTGCCGCGAGCGTGGGGGTCGTTTTAAGCACACATGCGCACTCTGCTGGCCACGGAACTACAGATCAGGCAACACTGTGGTAAGAGTGCACATGCGCGCTTAGCGTTTTATTATATTAGATGGAGCAATCCAAGCTCATTATGCAACTTTAAAACTATTTTCCTGAGTCAGAAAGCAATAGTTGATTATTAGAAATTATTTTCATCCTTTCATTAAGCAACAAAAAAAGTTTTTTAGGCCTTCAAAAAATTGTTAAAACACCATTTGTTCTATTGTATATACAGTATGACTTTATTAGCGCTGCTGTGAGTTTTATGCGTGAGTACCTGAATAAACTCATGTAAACTGTTCTGAGCTCTCCTGGGAAAACAGTATAGAAAATGGAATAATAAATAAATGTTAATTGAGCTGATGTTTGGGATAGGAAGATTGTCTAGAGATTAATGTTTTTATGTCAGTTTGTCATGTAATTTGGTATTGTTTTTAATTTTTGTAAAATGATCACTCGCATATGCACTGTACAGACGGTCTCGAGACTCCTGAAGAAGTTAAATTAACAGTACACTTTTGCACTGTCCGTACCAGGCTCCATGGATGATATCACCCATCTGTGAGAATATCTGTAAGAATATGCTGCCTGCTTGTTCTGGGATAATATAGGCACTTATTTATTTCTAGCCAAGCACAATTAGGCACCTATTATAGTTTATTATTTTATATCCCACTTTTATCAAAGTGGGTTTTAATCATTACAAACATTCATAAATAACAAGCAATTATATCATTCAAATCCTAAGATAAATGCTCATATTTCATTTTACAAAATAAATATTGTTTCAAAAGTTTCTTAAAAGTAGTCAAGTCCCTCTGTTGTCTAATGTATGATGATATTGTTCCAAGTATCAGGACCAATACAAGAGAACAAACCTATTATAAAATTCCGCCTAACATAAAACTTAAGACACCAATAATGCAGTCTGGGGTTTTAAAGTCTAAGTCATAAGAACTGCCGCTGCTGGGTCAGACTAGTGGTCCATCGTGCCCAGCAGTCCACTCACACGGCGGCCCTTAGGTCAAAGACCAGTGCCCTAACTGAGACAGCCTTACCTGTGTTTGTTTTGGTTCATCAGTCCTTCTCTGCCCCTAAGTATACCTACTTTAGAGTTAGGCACCGTTAAGCGCTATGCAATAGGTGCCTATTTTTTGTACAATCGTGCCTTAAAAGATAGGCACCCATCACCCAATATATATATATATATATTCAATTATGAGCTTGTTAAAGCTAATAATTGAAGCCAATTTACTAATTAACATGTGATCAGCAAGCAGTATTTAGGCACCTCTTATAGAACGTCCCCCTTTGTGTCCATGTAAAAGGATTTTGGTCTTCTACAGAACACCAGATGGAAAACCTTATGGGGCTCATATTCAAAACAAAAATATGTCTAAAATCCACTCAAGTCGGCATCCAAGTGCCGATAATCGAAACAGGTTTTTAGAAGTACCCAAAGACTTTTTAGGCCTCTGAATCCTGCTGTACGCCCAGAGCAGAAAGGGGCGTTTTTGAAGGAGTGGTGAGGGCGAGAGATGGGCAGGATAAGGGCTGACCTAAACTTAGTCGTACTGCATGGTTAATCAAAGTTTTACGAGGCTGCCTGGACAGAACTTGGACCTTGTTTTACATTGTCTAAGTCACAATGTATAAGGGCAGATTCTGTATAGGACACCCGGTCTCAAATGCCGCCTAAGCGGCTTTTGAGAGTCGCACACGGGCGTCCTATATAGAATATCCTAACACTATAATGCTCTAACCGGCATCTATATCATAACAGCTGGTTAGAGAATCAGGTTGCTGCTGAGCTGACTGTGGCAAGGAAATCTCCCTGCCGCAATCAGTTTAGCAGTCATGGCAGGGAACCCCGCCCCCTGCAAAAACTACTGGCAGAAGGGATGGCCAGTCCCTCCTGCCAGAACCCGCAAAGTCGCCCCCCACCTCCCAATGTCCGCAGCAGGAGTACCCAATTCCTCCTGCTGCCCTCACCCATCCACCAGCACGAGATGCCCAATCCCTCCTGCTGGTACCCCCATCCCCCTAAGATCATCAGCAGGAGGGATGCTCAGTTCTTCCTGCCAGTTTACCCCCTCCCACCGAATGGCATGCCCCCCCAGCCCACCTGGACCCCAGTACCTTTTTTTGTTGGCCAGCTGGAGGGGGTGACTTCTGGGAGCTGACCAATCAGAATCTTAGGCCAACTCCCAGTGCATTCCAGAATGCACTGGGAGAGCGGCCTAAGATTCTGGTTGGCCCAGGTGCCCAAGGCCCTTCCTATGGGCATTCAGTTTGAGGTGGGCTTGTCAAGCGGAGGAAGGAAGCATCCCTCTGGCCTGCCAACTTAAAAAAGGTATTGAGGGGTACGGGTGGGCTTGAGGGGGGGGAGGTCATGTAGCATGCCCTTTGGTGGTGGGGGGATACCAGCACAAGGAATTGGGCATCTTAGAGGAGGGGTACAGGCAGGAAGGACTGGGCATCCCATCTACTGATGATCTTAGGGAGTGGGGCATACCAGCAGGAGGGACTGGGCATCCCTCCTGCCGATGATCTTAAGGGGGTGAGTGGGGGGTTCTGGCAGGAGGTACTGGGTATTAGCGCTGTCCGATTCAGGAAAAAAAAATTTGATTCGATTCAATTCAGCCTATTGAATTGGTTTTTCGATTCGATTTTCCTGCCCAATTGGGTGGGGTTTTTTTTTTTTGGGGGGGGGGTTCAAACATCCTGGTGGGTTTATTTTATAGCCTCTTCTTCTCCTTCTTCTAATCACACTGGCGCTGTGGTGTAAACACAATAAACAAACAAAAAAGACTTTTCCTCTCTGTGTTAAATCCTAGCTCACATTTACGGTCTAACACTAGCTCTGGCAGGATACACGTTTCAAATCTGACATATTGTAATCACAAAATGGAAAATAAAATTAGTTTTTCTACTTCTTGTTGTCTGGTCATTATTCAAATCTTGTTGGTCCCAGGCGCTGGTTGTCTTCTGATAGCTTGCTTGCCAGGGTCTCCTTCTTTCTTCTTTCTCTGTGCTAACCATCCATCTGCCATCTCTGTCCTCCCCTTTCGTTTCCCTTCCTTCCCCCGGAGGTCTGGCATCTTTTTTTTTTTTGGTCTCCATCCACAGATCCACCTTTTCTTAACTACCCTTTCATCCAGCATCTCTCCCTCCTTCCCCACCACCCCAGGATCCACCATCTCTCCTTTTCTTTTCCCAACTACCCTACTATCCAGTATCTCTATCTCCCTCTCCACACCATCCTTGTGTCCAACTTCTCTCCCTTTCTGTTCCTTCCCTCCCTAAATCCCATTGTCCATCATCTCTCTCCCTCTCCTCTATTTTTAGACCCATTATTTCTTCCCCCTCAAAGTCCGGCATATGCACGTCTCTTTGAACCCCCCTTCCCTCCCTCCCTCCATGTACTTCTACACCAGGGCCCCTCTCCCCTGAAGGTCTGCACCTCCCCCTAAAGGCCTGTCCCCATCCCCCTAAAGGCCTGCCCCCCTTGAAGGCCTATGCCACCATCCCTAACCTGTCCCCGCTCCTGAAGGCTTATGCCACCATCCCTGGCCTGTCCCCACTTTGAAGGCCTGTCCCCCCTGAAGGCCTATGCTACTATCCCTGTCCCCCTTTGAAGGTCTTTCCTCCCCCCCACTTGAAGGCTTGTCCCCCCTTAAAAGCTTGTCCCCCCTTGAAGGCCTGCAGCCCCCAAGGCCTGTCCCACCCCCACTCCGATAGACTGCGCACGCCCCGGGGAAGGCCTCCATGTTCCCCCTGACCTCCCCGCACCGTTTACCTTCTAGTTGAAGCCTGCACAGAAGATCACGGTTATAGCGTCTTTGCAAACTACTTTGAGCTGTTTCCTCTGCTACGGTCCCGCCCCTCCTCTGACATCAGAGGCAGGATCGCAGCAGATGAAACAGCTCAAAGCAGTTTGCAAAGACACTATAACCGTGATCTTCTGTGCAGGTTTCAACTAGAACGTAAATGGTGCGGGGAAGCCAGGGGGGAAGCTGGACAGCAGCACAACAGCACTTCCCGAATGACCCTCCCTCCTCGCTCTCTAAAGCAGGTGCAGCAGCGGCCGGCCAGCAAGAGCAGAGCTGCCGCTCCTGCTTTAGGGGGCGAGGGTCCAAATCGGGAAGCAGACAGCAGCACTTTCTGAATGACCCTCCCTCCTCGCTCTCTAAAGCAGGTGCAGCAGCGGCCGGCCAGCAAGAACAGCGCTGCCGCTCCTGCTTTAGGGGGCAAGGGTCCGAATCGGGAAGCCAATTTTTTTATTTTATTTTAAATCGATTCACCTGAAGTGAATCGGTGAACCGATTTGTATCATGAATTGGGTATCTACTGGGTATCCCTTCTGCCGGTGGATGTCTGGGCGAGGTGGCAGCAGGAGGAATTGAGCACTCCTCCTGCCGTGGACATTCGGGGGTGGGGCAGCTTGGGGGGTTTCAGCATGCATTAGCCACGCCTACAGTGGCATTAGGCATCTTAAACGCCTTCATAGGTGCGATGCAGATGCTGTTTTTTTAAGGTGTCACTAGGTGCCTAAAAAATTAAAAGCAACTTTAAAAAATATAAACAGCATTTCCAACTTAAGTTAGGCGCCGTTTATAGAATACGGGCCAATGTACCTGCAACAAGAAGGAACAAACTGCATATTTTATACAGGTAAGGCAAATAAAGATGTTTGTACTTGATTCTTCACTGAGGTAACTATGGCAAAGACAATTTACATTGCTTGCTAAAGAATCTTGATTTGCTCCAGGACGATGATGGACTTTTGACACTGGCTGCTGTGTAATGATTGTAGGCCTGTAAGTGCAAGCAGCGCTCAGAGGCTTCCTCAGACACATATGCTTTGGCACTTTGCTCCTGCCTAGATCTATGAACCAGCAAAGGGATACTGCTGTTGATGTTCAAGATATCACTTACTAAAACAGAAGCCTGCTCAGAAAGGTATAGCTCTCCCTTTTATCTTGGTTGTATTTTTTGAGGGGATGGAGACAACATCCACTACAGATGACCTGCACAGAATCAACCATTCTCTGCAACAGAAGGGATCCCCCCCCTTTATTTGTAAGCATTGATCTTTTTCCTCAGTTTCATCAAAGCTGAAATAGACATTGTTTCCAGGTTCTTGGGGCATTCACCTGCAGTCATAGCAGTCATCTTGCTGGCAAGTTGGCTCCCAAGCAGATGGAATCTCTTGTGAATATCATGCATAACATTTTGGGATCCGACTGTACCACAACACCCTCTTTGGCCTGTGTCATGGCACAATGAAGAAGCATCTATTCAAGTTAAGAACTAATGAAAACTAAAATGGATGAAGAGAACAATGACAACTGTCAGTAGAACACAAAGAAATTCAACAATTTCTGGAAAAACTTTGTTTTCACATCTGGGCAACAGTGTAGAAAAACACAAAACTGAAGAGGCTTAAGGGGCTACTGTACACAGGAAAGGCCATATTAGAACTTTGTACTACAGTAGTTCCAAGCTCTGGGAGAGTTTTTTCATCTTGGCACCTTCAGACAACCACCACAAGATTCAAATCTTGCTTATCAATGAAGTTTAAAAAAAAAATCCTGCTTACTCCTAAATGATTTTTAATACAGTCAAATGTTTCTTTAAATTTATTTCTTAAACTATGTCATGTTTTATAAAGATACAGCAGCTTTCTAAATGTAGGTCACAGTAGTCATTGAGGTTTATTTGTGCATTGGTTTCCTTGCAAATGAAGCTGCCCACAGAGATACGCACTGAATGAATCTTAGCAACAAGGCTGCATAATTTTAAAAAGAACATTAATGAAGTATCTAAGTCTGAATAATTGCAGTTAAAAGTTTTATTGAACAAAAGAAGTAAACATGGTAGTCTGAATTCACTGAGCAAAAGCAGCTCTACGGCAGAAGCTGCACTTTGTGCTAAATAACCTTATTAACTGAGACTGTACAAAGTAGTATGTGCAAGCCATTTCAACAGGATAGGAGAAAAAAGTAGATTAGATTTAATCCTAAAAACAATTTGGTCAGAAGACAAATTTTGTTGCTGAAGGTTAACGCATTTCTAGCCCTTATCTAACCAATATCAGTATAAATGTACAAGAAGCTTTACAGATATACTGAAATACTCTATAAATTATGCCCTCACCCAAACATAAGCAAAAACAACAACAACTTCCCCCTCCCCACCATGATACAGCAGTTCAAAATCTGAAAGGTAAAGGTATCCCCTGAATTAACTGCTTCATTTAGATGAGAAATAAACAGAAAATTATTATGCTAGGTAACAAACCTAGCTACAAAGTATAAAGGGCCAAAATATTTTACTAGTACTATGTAATAGTTTTATTCAATAGGTCTGGTTTCTCCAGTCTTCCTAAAAATACAAATATATTCTCATGGCCCCGGAACAATAAGCTGGGTCATGTAAACAAACATGTTAAGAATCCCCGAGCAAAAAGAGGGTGGTAGCTCATACCAGTTGACAACCATTTTAGGGCCCCTTTTATCAAACCATAGTAGAGCATTTTTATCATGGGCCAGCGAGATTAAATGCTCCAATGCTCATTCAATTCCTATAAGTGTCAGAACATTAACCTCACTAGCTCGCAATAAAAGCCTCTACCGTGGTTTGATAAAAGGGGGCCTAGGTGTGGAGAAGACCATCTCTGTCATTTGTAGTCACACAAAAAAAAATGTAAAGGCAGTCCCTGGATTAAGGGCGAGTTACATTTTTACAACTGTTCTTAAGTCAGATTTGTATGCAACTCACAGCATGTGAGAATCTTTGTGTTTTTGTGTATATATGTACAGTATACAGTGTATAAATATGTGTGTGTGTGTGTATATATATTTACACACACACACATACATACATATTCACACACACACACACATATATATGGGTTCTTTAAATCCAGACTAGAGAATGACATAGGGACAAATTTTTCCCCGTCCCTGCAAGAATTCATTTTCCCATCCCATCAAGTTCTTTTCCTGTCCCTGCCCCATTTCTGCAAGCTCTGTCCTCATCTGCACAAGCTTCAAACACTTTAAAATCATAATTGTTTGAGGCTTGTGCAGTTAAGGTAGAGCTTACAGGAATGGGACAGGGACAAAATTTGCGGGAACAGGATGGGGAAATGAGTTCCTGCGGGGATGGGGGAAAAATTGTCTCCATGTCATACTCTAATCCGTACCACTATAAAAGTGGTTCAGGTTTTTTTTATAAATCTAGACATCAGTCTAGAACCATCTTAAATTAAATTCAATCATTTTGGCATTGTACTTTGCCCAGGGCCAGTATTAGTTGTGAATGGGCTCAGGGCAGAAACTGAGGAAGGGGACCTCCTTTAGCTTGAAGCAGGCTTGGTGGTTCTTGTGGCCTGGAGACCTTGGACAATTGCTCTGGTTACCACCCCTAATGCCTGCCCCAATTCTGCCTCAATCCACTCTGCAGATTACTTTTGTGTGGGATCAGACTGGCCAGGGTGTGGACTGCAGATATGGGATTAAAGGGGGCCTATTTTCCATTCCTGCTGCTACCCACTCAAACCTTTGGTGGAGATGAAAATGAGTTGTTGTTGCTTGAGTGAGGCAGATCCCAGAGCTGCAAGTTTGACTCCTCTTACCACATAGGTCTGGTATCTCCGTTCCTCCACACCCTGCAGCTTTGCCAAATTGACAGCTACTGTCCAGCAGGAGCAGTGCTTTAAAGAGAGTGCCCAAGGTCAGCCCCATTGGGGACTTTCTTCTGCCACATCTGCATCCTATAATGTCACTTCCTTCGGCAGAAAGGACAGAGAAAAAGCCCCAATGGGGCCAACCTTGGGCATTTTCTTTACAATGCTGCTCTTGCTAGTCAGCTGCTGCCACTTTGGAAAGACCATAGAGAGCAGAGGAATGGAGATGCCTGATCTGCAAGGTGAGAGGGAAAGGGGAATGGGAGAGGGTGACTGCATTCCTTTGTATGAGACCAATATAAGTCAGACGTTTGTAACCCAGGGACTGCCTGTAATCTAATGTAACAATGTTTGTTACATTCTCTCCCTGGCTTTATTTATTGGGCTTTCTAATGTAAGGTACCTCTCACATATTAAAACGTACCTAATTTTAATATTTAATAGACAATTCCATATTCATTTGATAAAACATTTGGCTTTGTTGAATACAATTTTCATTGTGTTTACTGTTTGATAAATACCCTAGGCCACCCAAACAGTTCAAGCAATTTCACAGTCTCTTTATAAAAGACATTGTACCGAATGCTATAGGCTGTGCCTTACAGAAATGACTGATGGAACTTTATAAAAATCCATGATGGAGTGCAAGATATTAATTATTACATCTTAAGTCAAATGATGTTTCTAAGGTGCTGAAAGAGGAGATTCCCTACAGGGTGAGCCTGTGTTGTCCTCCGGTGGAAAAACTGTAAGAGTGCACGCTCGAATACCACCAAGGGATTCTGGGAGGTCAAAGACTTTGTGCCATTCATCCTTTTCTGGGTCATATTTTTGGACAATTTCCACCATACACCTATTGTTCCAGGAATATCCGCCAACAACATAGATTTTATTTTCAAAGACCGCCACACCAACATCACTCTGTCCTCGTAACATAGCAGCTATCGGAGTCCACTGATCTAATGATGGTGAATAGTATTCACAGCTTAGAACATCATCATAATCACTAGTTCCTCTGAAATGATTACCACCAATAACATAAAGCTTGTCACCAACAGTACACATGCAGTGCAGACCTCGCACTGTGGTCATTGGAGCTTTCTGAGTCCATTTATCTGTATCAGGGTCAAAGCACATGAGTTCCTTTTGGAAAGTATCATGAGTAATTCCTCCTGCAAAGGGAAAAATGCATTGAAGTGTTAACATAATTTGCAGCAAACCATTAAATGATGAATCACGCACTACAGCAAGAATTGACAGAGAGGGCTGTGAACAAGGTCTGGGTTTTAGATACCCTTAGTTGATGTGATGCATTTATATACAGGCAGTCCCCAAGTTAAGAATGTCTGACTTACATCGGACTCATACTTACAAAACGGGGTCCTGCCTCTCCCTTCCTGTGTCCCATCATGCCCCTCTTCATCCTTCCCTCTGTTCTGAATCCCAAATTTGTGCCTCCCTCCCATGGGTGTTTACCTGCAGCGGCTCCTGCATGCAGCTAACCTGGAAGTCTTCCCTCACAAGTCAGAGGGAAGGAGGGAGAGAGGGAGATGGAGAAGGAGAGAGAAAGGAATCTAATTTGCAAAGCTTTGTTACCCTAAAAAACAAGATTTTTTGAAACCTGTGTCTGAAGTTGAAAATCCCTTCACTATATTACAGGGTTGGTCTATTACCAAGATAACTAGAAGATAGTAAAGACAACAGAGTAACTGATACTTGTTTTGTGTGGAACCATATGGAACTCTCTGATATACTTAAATATTGCAGCTTAGGATATGTGAGATTTGGTACAATTATATTTAGTCAGCAACCAGAAAAATAAAATATACTTTTAAAATTTGAAATGTTTTCCCATCATGGCAAGCAAGGTTGTTTGCTAATTAGAATGGACAACCTAGTTAAGGGGCAAATTCTGTAAAAGACGCCTAAAGTTAGGCACAATGTGGATATCCAACCACTTAGGCGTCCAAATAAACTGAATAAGCAGACCAATTAAAGACTTTAACAAACAATAATTGGAAGTTAGACATCCAAAGGTTGTGTGCGATTCACAAAATAGGTGTCCAGAATGTCATAGACGCCCATCGGAAAAAGCTGTGCCTAACGGGATAGGCGTGGGCATAGTTTTAATATGGATGTCCATTTACAGAATCATAATAGGGGATAAAGAAAGGGATCACGAACAAATCGGAGAAAGTTATCATGCACTGGTCGCCATACATGAAGAAGGACACAGTATTAATTGAAAGGGTCCAGAGAAGAGCGACTAAAATGGTTAAGGGGCTGGAGAACTTGCCGTACAGTGAGAGATTGGAGAAACTGGGCCTCTTCTCGCTTGAAAATAGGAGACAAGAGGGACAATATTGAAACATTCAAAATACTGAAGAGAATAGACTTAGTAGATAAAGACAGATTGTTCACCCTCTTCAAAGTAGGGAGAATGAGAGGGCACTCTCTAAAGTTGAAAGGGGATAAATTCCGTACTAACGTAAGAAGGTTCTTCTTCACCCAGAGACTGGTAGAAAACTGAAACGCTCTTCTGGAGTCTGTTATAGGGGAAAACACCCTCCAGGGATTCAAGACAAAGTTGGACAAGTTCCTGCTAAACTGGAACATATGCAGGTAAGGCTGGACTCATTTAGAGGACTAGTCTTTGACCTGGGGGCCGCCATGTGAGTGGACTACTGGGCATAATGCCCCACTGGTCTGACCCAGCAGTGGCAATTCTTATGTTCTTATGCCACTCAGAATCCTAACGCATCTACAATCTTTCACTTCACCTCAAATTATCATGGAGTTCCCATTAAACTCTTCACTTATTACGGGAGGCAAGCATATCAAGTTTTTTAAAGCTGTTTTCATGCCGATTGATGCTTATTAATATGTTTGGTTTTTCGTACCGTTTTTACTGATTAGTGCAGTCAATATTTGCTTGGATATTTTGATTGGAGTTTGGAGTTATGACATCACAGGGTGCTGTGCACGCCGGCAAATGTTTGAAAAGGGCGGCGGCTGTTTGCAGAGAGAAAAAAAGACCTGCAGACCAGTTGTTGCAACACATTAAGGATATCATAAAGTATTAAGAGACAACTCGCAGCATATGTTGTGGTAAGTGACATGTGGTGCATTTTTAACAGAGGTTTTATTTCTAGTAATAGTGTAAAAGGGGTTTTCATTTTGTCAGCGGGTTGAATAAATATATATCTTTTGGGGCAGAGATTGCTGTGTTGTGTTGCATGAATCTAAGATAGTAGTTTACAGTTTTTATATTTGTTTTCAGAGAGGCAGCTCATTTATAAATCCCCTGAAGATCTATTATGGATTGAAACACCAGCATATGAGAGGGTGTTGGGAGTTTGTACTGCATATCAGTGCTGATTGTGGCTGGATCCACCAGAGACAAGTGTTGCCTTTATGTTTGGGGATGTTTATTCTCCAGGGGCAAGTGTGCAAACATTGCAATAGTTTTATTAGAACTTGAAAAGGGTTTATGCAACAGTGTTGCTTTATGTGAGGGATCAGTGTTTAGAGAGGCAGTATTTATGAATAATTTAGTAAGGTAGGGAAGGAGGGGTGAGCATAAATTATTATGAAATAAAGGTACAGGATATGGACTTGAAATGATATCTAAATCATAAGAGGTCCTATGATTTAAATTCCTATTATGTTATGATATGCTCACCTCCCGTAATAAGTAAAGCTTTCGACAGTGTCCCACACCGTAGACTACTAAACAAGATGAAATCAATGGGTTTGGGTGAGAAACTAACTGCATGGGTCAGTGATTGGCTGAGTGGAAGACTTCAGAGGGTGGTGGTCAACGGCACCCTCTCTGAGACATCGGAGGTAACTAGTGGAGTGCCGCAGGGCTCAGTACTGGGACCATCCCTTTTCAACATATTCATAGGGGACTTGACCCGGGGGCTTCAGGGTAAAGTAGCACTGTTCGCCGATGATGCCAAACTGTGTAACATAGTAAGTGAAAGCAACCTACAGGATAGTATGACACAAGATCTGATCACGTTAGAAAACTGGTCCTCGACATGGCAGCTAGGCTTCAACGCTAAAAAATGTAAGGTCATGCATCTCGGCAGAGGAAATCCATGCAGAACATACTCCTTGAATGGAGAAACGCTAGCTAGGACCTCAGAGGAACGGGACTTGGGGGTAATCATCAGTGCAGACATGAAGGCTGCCAAACAAGTAGAGAAGGCCTCGTCAAAGGCAAGGCAAATGATGGGATGTATCAATAGAAGCTTCGTCAGCCGTAAACCTGAAGTCATAATGCCACTCTATAGAACCATGGTGAGACCCCATCTGGAATACTGTGTGCAATTCTGGAGGCCACATTACCGGAAAGATGTGCTTCGAGCTGAGTCGGTCCAGAGGATGGCCACTAGGATGGTTTTGGGGCTCAAGGGTCTCTCATACGAAGAAAGACTGGGCAAACTGCAGCTCTATACCCTAGAGGAGCGCAGGGAAAGGGGTGACATGATTGAGACATTTAAGTACGTCACGGGTCGTGTCGAGGTGGAAAACGATATATTCTTTCCCAAAGGACCCTCGGTCACAAGGGGGCACCCGCTCAAACTCAGAGGAGGGAAATTTAGTGGTGACACCAGGAAGTATTTCTTCACAGAAAGGGTGGTGGATCACTGGAACAGACTTCCGGAGCAGGTGATCAAGGCCACCAGCGTGCTCGACTTTAAGAATAAATGGGACATCCACGTGGGATCCCTACGAGGGTCGAGTTAAGAAACAGGTCATTAGCATTCAGACTTAATGGGGTGGGTCAATAGAGTGGGCAGACTTGATGGGCTATGGCCCTTTTCTGCCGTCATCTTTCTATGTTTCTATGTTTCTATGTTTCTAAGTAAAGTGTTTAATGGGAATTCCATGTATAATTTGAAAGTGAAAGGTTTTGAGAGTTTGATTCTAAATTATTGAGGATTCGCTATTGATCAGCAGATTTCAGCTATTATAAGGACATATCTAAGAAAAATTTGCTGTAGAATAAAAGTTTGACCATCTTGTTACCTACCTGTTCTATTAATCATTTGGATTTCTGCCAGGTACTCGTGACCTGGATTGGCCACAGCTGGAAATAGGATACTGGGTTAGATGGACCATTGATCTGAACAGGAGTAGTAACAACTCAGGGCCACAACCCAATTGGGTTTTCAGCATTTCTTCAGAGAATATGCATGAGATCTATTTGCATACAATAGAGGCAGTGCATGAATGTACATAGATCACATGTATATTCTTTGGGAAAGTCCTAAAAACCCAACTGGGTTGCGGCCCTTGAGGACCAAGGTTGCCCATCCTTGCATTAGACTAGTGTTTCTCAACACACAGTACGCATACCCTTAGGGGTACGCAAGCTGCTTGTTGGTGGTATATGGCACTACATGGGTCTCTCACCCCCCCTTCCTCAATGGCCACCGCTGCTGAGGATCCCATGACCTCCTTATTGCCTGCCCACCCACACCCCTCCGCTGAAGCTGCTGCTGTCGCTGGGGATCCCATGCCCTCCTTACTGCCCACCTTCCTCCATCGAAGCCGACTCAGAAGGCTTCTCTCAGATGTCAGAACTGAAATCAGAGGGAAGCCTTTTGGGTCAGCAGGGGATTCCAGTTACCTCCTTCCAGGTGGGTTGTTTCTTCCTGCCTTCAGCGGCACTTGTTGCAGGGACGTGTCAGCGGCTCTTTCACACTGCACGTGGCTGACCCAGAAGGGAAGGCTTGTGGGTCAGCCATGTGCAGCATGGCTAGATGGCCCTGAAGGAAGTAAGTGCAGCCCTGGAGCGAGCAAGTAAGAGAAAGAGGGGACATGATCTGGGAGAAAGGGAGAAAGCAGGAGGGGGAAGAAGCGCATTGGGACATGGGAGGGGCACAATTTTGGGACAAAAGCTGGCAGGCAGGGAAGGGGGGCACGAATATGGGTCACAGAAGGGAATGAGGAAGGGAGCAATAACTTGGGACATAGACAGGAAGGAATAGAAAAGGAGAATTGTTGGGCATGAGTGTGTGAGAGGGAAAGAGCTGGTGCACATGGGGAAAGGAAAGTTGTCGGGCATAGAGAGAGAGTATTGAGGTAGAGATGCATGGGGAAGAGGATTAAAGGGGGAGAAATGGTGGTGGAGAGGGAACAGAGGGACAGATTGAAGGGGATGCAAGGGGGAGGAATGCTGGTTATAGTGATGGCGGGAGGGATGTGGCATGGTGCTGGAAAGGAGTGATAGGAAAAATGGGCAGTGGTGAAAAATGATGCACATGATCTGGGGGATACGAGAAGGAGAAATGTTGGATGTGACAGTACAGGGGGTCGGAGAGAGGCACCCTGGATCCCTCTCTCTTTCCCCACTCCCTTTGCCACAAGGGAGGGAATAAGTGTAAGATAAATGGACAGTGAGAGAGGGAAATATGAAATCACCAGACAACAAGGGTGAGAATTTACATCGGTGTCTATATTTTGCACTATATTTGTCTATTTTTCTACAGTTGTTACTGAGATGACATTGCATATTTTAAAGTCATCTGCCTCGACCGCTTTGAAAACCCCCCAAATATAAATAATTAACATTTTCTATGCGTACAGTGTGCTTTGTGGGGTTTTTTAAAATTATGTGGTTTCCATTTTGTATTAATAAGATATTGTCTGTATATAAAAAATGAATGGAAGAAATTGCATTACAATTAGTACTATTATTATGGGGGTGGCGTCGGGGGCAGAGCTGGGCAGGGATACTTGGTTGATATTTGTTAAGACTTAGGGGGAACTTGGCATGAAGAAGTTGAGAAACACTGAGCTAGACATTTCACTTTTTCTGTCGAGTAATCAATTTTAAATCCAATTGCAAGGATGGAATGCATTAAAAGACTTATAAAAATCTTTCAGAATCTCCTCCCTCAGTCCAATCATAAAAATGTCATAAGAATTGCCACTGCTGGGTCAAACCAGTGATCCATCGTGCCCAGCAGTCCGCTCCCACAGCGGCCCCTAGGTCAAAGACCAGTGCCCTAACTGAGACCAGCCCTATCTCCGTACGTTCCGGTTCAGCAGGAACTTGTCTAACTGTGTCTTGAATCCCTGGAGGATGTTTTCCCCTATAACTGCATCCAGAAGAGCGTTCCAGTTTTCCACCACTCTCTGGGTGAAGAAGAACTTTCTTATGTTTGTACAGAATCTATCCCCTTTTAACTTTAGAGAGTGCACTCTCATTCTCCCTACCTTGGAGAGGGTGAACAACCTGTCTTTATCTACTAAGTCTATTCCCTTCAGTATCTTGAATGTTTCGATCATGTCCCCTCTTGGTCTCCTCTTTTCAATGCTGGTAATATTTAAAGGCTTTAGTCTAATATGTTTTATTAGAAAAAGGCTGGCATATTATGGTATGTTCCTAGTGCCCAAAACGGTGCCCATGATTTGGTAGATATTACCATAAAATAAACTTATATATTGCTTTTGTATGCTTTTTGAACTGGGAAGGCAATATATTAGTTTTATTTTAATAAATAATTTCAAACAAGACATAAAAATTATACATATTTATAATCAAGCAGAATACAAAATTTATTACACATATTTCTATCTCATTCTTCTTGAAACGTTTACTTTTAAGTGATATTGGACATATCAATTGCTTACAAAAATATATTCTTACCTGAAATGTACATTAAACCTCCAAAAACTGTTCCAGCATGACCATAATGTGGTTCATTCATTTTTGCAACATAACTCCATTCATTCATTCTTGGGTTGTAACACTCCACTGTGGCTGTAAAGGAGGAAATCACAATTTAAAAAATATATGAAAAGAGTAAAATATATTGGGGCTGATCTTCAAACTGCAGGAGGCAGGCTGGCTAACTTCCACAGGCAGTGAATATCCGATTTATTTTTTGCAACTATAAATTTAGCTGGCCAAGTCAATATTCAGTGCTGGCAACCCTTCCTTTTACAAAAGTGTAGCACAGTTTTTAGCACCAGTAGTGGCAGTAACAACCCCTATGCTCTTAGGAATTCTATGAGCATCGGAGCTCTTACCGCCATGACCAGGGCTATAAATTGTGCTACGCTTTTGTAAAAAAAAAAAAAAAAATAGGAGGGGGGGGGAGTTTATAGCGACCAACAGATAGACCAGCTATTTATGCAGCCCAATCTAGTCACAAAACGTAACTAGCCAGCAATTTGAAATTCACAACATAGCCTGTTAAGCACTATTTAATCAGCTAGAAGCCATTCTTGGCCAGTAAAATAGTACTGAATATCACACTGATTATGCCTTCAGGAAAAAATTCGGTATTACAAAGATTGATTCTTTATAGAAAGCTTGTGCCTTAAGTGTCCGGTGGTCACGTCCGTAATCGCTTTCAGCTCTCACCTCCTCCAGCACCGGACACACGCACAAGCTGCACTGCCTCCAATGGTTACCTTACATTCTGAAACATTCCAGAATGCGACCGCCGGACTCTTAGGCCCTGATTCTGCAAAGTGCGTCCCGATTTTAGGCAGCTGTAGGCGTCCTACAGCTGTCTAATCAGCCAATCGGGATGCACGTTTTTTTAAAAAATGCTCCCCAGGCTGGCTGCCTATATTGAAGGCGCCTCCGGGAGCCTAGGGAGGCCCACAAGACCACCTAATCGCCTTAGGCGAACCTAGGCGGCCCTACGCGTCTCCCTAGTAGAGAAAGAGATGCTTACAATGTAGGCCAGCAAAATGCTGGCCTACATTGTAAGTAGATGTGGACGCTATATTTATCGCGGCAAGGGATCTCCCTGCTGCGATAAGTATAGCGGCCGCAGCCGTCTAACCAATCGCTGGCAGGAGGGTGCCCAACCCCTCCTGCCAGAACGCCGCCCCCTCCCGAAACTCCCGATCACCGGCAAGAGGGTGCCAACCCCTCCTGCCGGAATGCCGAATCCCCCCCCCCCCTGAAACTCTCGATCGCCAGCAGAAGGGTACTCAACCCCTCCTGCTGGAAAGCCGCACCCCCTCTGGACCCCCCCCCCCCCGCTACCACCCCCCGATGGTTTTGCTGCCGTCCATCTGGCAGGCCCGCCTCATCGAAATGAGGTGGGCCCACCCCTTCCAGGCCCATTCCCGCTAAGCCTAAGGCCTAATTGGCCCAGGCTATAGAAGCCTGGATCAATCAGGCCTTAGGCATAGCGGGTCTGCCCATCCCCAACCACTCCTGCCGGAACGCCGCCCCCTCCTCTCTGAAACTCCCGATCACCGGCAGGAGGGTGCCAACCCCTCCTGCCAAAAAGCTGAAACCCCCCCCCCACGAAACTCTCCATCGCCAGCAGGAGGGTACCCAACCCCTCCTGCTGGAAAGCTGCATTTTACTGGCCTACATTGTAGGCATCTCTTCCTCTACTAGGGAGACGCGTAGGGCCACCTAGGATGGACTGGAGTATGTTTTGACAGCAACTCCAATATCTGGGAAAGTAGGGTCAGTGCAGGGCAGGGTGGATAAAAATAAAAAATTAAAGAAAAGAAAAGAAAAGAATTGGATATTTTGATTTAAAACAGATTTTTAAAAAAATTTAAATTGGATATTGAGAGAGAAAAAAAAAAAAATCTATTGATAAGATTTTTTTTTCTATTTAAGATGCATTATAGTCCAAAAGTTACTCATCATGAAATAAGGATTAGTTTTAAAGTATGTAGTCTGAGGTTGTATATTCATGCAATGCTTACATTTTTTTGATAAATGAACTCCATTAATCCATTCATAACATCACAGACAATTTTTCTATCTAGAAGATATCACAGATGCTCGGTTTTGCATGTCTCAAAACTGTGAATTTGTTTCTGCAGAGATAACATGCTTCTTCACAGCAAAAATGTCATAAAATATAGAGTTGAGATAAAGACCCTAGCCCCATTGTTCTTTGCAAAACTGATGTACACAGAATCAACCCCTTACCTCTCAAGTGCTAAGTTTATATATCTGCACAAGAGCTAAGTGTGAGGAGGGAGGGGCAAGCAGTAAAAATTTAAGTGAAACCTTTTGAGCAAAGTACCGTATTTTCATGCATATAACGCGCGCGTTATACGTGTTTTTACAAACCGTGCATACCCTTGCGCGGTATACGCGTTGTACAAAATTTTTTTTACATAGTTCCCCCCCCCCCCCCCCGACGTCTGATTCACCCCCCGCAGGACCGCTCGCACACACCCGCACCCCCACCCCGAAGGACCGCCGACTCCCCGACACGATCGGGGCAAGAGGGAGCTCAAGCCCTCTTGCCCCAGCCAACCTTGGCACCCCCGACACGATCGGGGCAAAAAGGAGCCCAAGCCCTCTTGCCCCGCCGAATCCCCAACTCCCCGACAATATCGGGCCAGGAGGGAGCCCAAGTCCTCCTGGCCCTGGTGACCCCCCCCCCCCCCCTAGTTGTTCGGGCCAGGAGGGAGCCCAAACCCTCCTGGCCACGGCGACCCCCTAACCCCACCCTGCACTACATTACGAGCAGGAGGGATCCCAGGCCCTCCTGCCCTCGACGCAAACCCCCCTCCCCCCAACGACCGTCCCCCCCAAGAACCTCCGACCGCCCCCCCAGCCGACCCGCGACCCCCCTGGACGACCCCCACGACACCCCCAACCCCCTTCCCCGTACCTTTCTGCAGTTGGCCGGACAGACGGGAGCCAAACCCGCCTGTCCGGCAGGCAGCCAACGATGGAATGAGGCCGGATTGGCCCATCCGTCCCAAAGCTCCGCCTACTGGTGGGGCCTAAGGCGCCTGGGCCAATCAGAATAGGCCCGGGAGCCTTAGGTCCCTCCTGGGGGCGGGGCCTGAGGCACATGGGCCCAACCCGACCATGTGCCTCAGGCCCTGCCCCCAGGAGGGACCTAAGGCTCCCGGGCCTATTCTGATTGGCCCAGGCGCCTTAGGCCCCACCAGTAGGCGGAGCTTTGGGACGGATGGGCCAATCCGGCCTCATTCCGTTGTTGGCTGCCTGCCGGACAGGCGGGTTTGGCTCCCGTCTGTCCAGCCAACTACAGAAAGGTACGGGGAAGGGGGGTGGGGGTGTCGTGGGGGTCGGGTCGGCTGGGGGGGCGGTCGGAGGTTCTTGGGGGGGGCGGTCGTTGGGGGGAGGGGGGTTTGCGTCGAGGGCAGGAGGGCCTGGGATCCCTCCTGCCTGTAATGTAGTGCGGGGTGGGGTTAGGGGGTCGCCGTGGCCAGGAGGATTTAGGCTCCCTCCTGGCCCGAACAACTAGGGGGGGGGGGGGTCGCCAGGGCCAGGAGGACTTGGGCTCCCTCCTGGCCCGATATTGTCGGGGAGTTGGCGGGGCAAGAGGGCTTGGGCTCCCTTTTGCCCCGATCGTGTCGGGGAGTCGGGGGGGGAAAGAGGGCTTGAGCTCCCTCTTGCCCCGATCATGTCGGGGGTGCCAAGGTTGGCTGGGGCAAGAGGGCTTGAGCTCCCTCTTGCCCCGATCGTGTCGGGGAGTCGGCGGGGCAAGAGGGGAAGCAGCAGGACACCGGTAGGAGCTTCTACATGAAGGGGGGGGTCAGGAGGCTGTGGGGGTGCGAGCGGTCCTTCAGGGTGGGGGTGCGTGTGAGCGGTCCTTCGGGGTGGGGGTGCGAGCGGTCCTGCGGGGGGGGGATGAATCGGACGTCGGGGGGGGGGGCATCAGGCTTTCAGGGTGGGGACAGGACTTCAAGGGGGAAAGGAGAGTCGGGGCGGGCGAAAGAAGAGTCGGGGTGGCCAGAGGAGAGTCGGGGCGGGCGACTGGAGAGTCGGGCAGCATGCGCGGTATACGGGTGTGCGCGGTATACAAAAATTTCTGTACATAAATTTGTGTTTTCCGCGCGCTATACCCGTGTGCACGTTTTACACGGGTGCGCGTTATCTACGTGAAAATACGGTAATCCATAAGCCTTGGGATCTTTGTGTGTATAGCCTGAGGTTATCACATTATTCTCTCATTTGAGGAGAAACCCTATAATGGCAGCAGGCCCTAAACAAGACCCAGTTTGGGAATATTTTAATGAAGTTCCTCTATCTATGGGTAAGGCAGGCATGTGTGCAAAATGCAAACATTGCAACAAAAAATGCAAGGCCTGGTAGCCTAAATGAAACATCATGAAACATGTTTTGAAGAAAATGACAAAAGGAACATGTTTGAAAAGACAGGATTTTCAGGTTGGTAAATATTTTGATGTTATATTTCTTAAGACAGCCTTGAGGAACTGTCATTTTTGAGCATAAACATTTATTTCTGCATGTTACCATCATTTTGATATAGCTGTTATGAAGAAATAAGAGTTGAAGCAAGTAAATATTCCTTTTTGGGCAGTACTATCATATTATCATACCACAGGGTAGTCAGAGACACCTGCCTGAAAGCTGCTATAGCTCAATAAGTAAAAACCCTGTGCTCCTCTTCCAGAGGTCATAAGTTCAAATCCCAACCAGCTCCCCCAGCACATATTTTAATTGTGGCATTCTACTTTGCAGGTGCACCTTGATGATCTCACAATGAGGTCACCATTGTGCAACTGTAAACCTCCATTTGCAATGAAGTAGAAGCCATGCTAAGGTCTGTATCTTTTTTATCTGTTTTTAATCTTTTGTAAATGAAGTTATGTATGTAATCTATATATTTTTGTCATGTGCTTTATTTGCATGAATGCACCTGTTTTAAGAATGACCTCATTGAAGCAATCTTTTAGTGAGAAAAAAAGGGTAGCTTTTTAGCGAAGAAACATAAATCTGTTTTTTTTCGTGTGCTGTGCTTCAGTTAATGATCTTTCCCTCTAATTAGCAAATAGCATTACTGTTTGCCCAGAAAAATATAAGGTTTTACATGCAATATCTATGTATTGATGTGCCCTGTTTGTGTGGTGGCTTATTAAATGTATTTTAAGCTTAATAAAGCAAAAATAAAAACCCAGAGAGCTATTTAATACATTGCATTAAGGACATCCAAACTGTGTCTAAGTTCCGTCCATAGAACTTGGGTCTATCTGGAGCCTAAACTATGCTCAAAAGTAGACTTCCTTACATTGTCTATAAGACCTAGTTTTACAATTGCTATGCAGCTTGCTAGCTCACTCTGTAGTACACTGGTTAAACCTACAGCCTTCTATCCTAATGTTGCTGGTTCAAATTCCAGTCACTCTGTCTGATGAAAGAGAAATAAATAAAAGCATTAAAAAGATCCAACTCCCAGTATTACAATCATAATGAAAAACAGCATAAAATCACCATTCTAATAACATAATAATAAAATATTATAACATTAAGGACATTGTTTGGATGTCCAAATTTCACCTAAAACCCAATTCTCTAAAGGACGTCTAAAAAGTTAGACGCCTAAAGAGTGCTGAACTCCGCTGAGCGCGAGTCTACAAAGGACGCCTAACTTAACTTTATACGTGTTTTGCAGAATCAGGTCCTATATCTTCACCCTATATATACACTTTGAGTAAACTATATTCACCCTATATAAACACCTCATCTTATGCATTTATACTACTGTATAAAACACTCATCCTACATAATCTCATACATAATGCTAGTATCGTGTATTTACACACATCCTGGTAAATCTAGTTTCCTGTACATCATATTCCCAGCTTTCTGGATATATCTACTATGTGGACCTGGCTGATAGTCAAACAAAATATCTTAAAAAAAAATAAACCAAAACAACTTATCAGTTAACATGGATGTTTAAGCAAATACAAGGATACATATGCTATAATGTTATTGTTTTGGTTAAAAAAAAACTATTTCAATTGTTAAGGTAATTATTATTTTTCTACTTTCAATAAAGTACCACAGAAAAGTTGTTCAAATATGAATGGTTAACCTATTAAACTGAAGATACTTCACCTCCCAATAATTTCATAATAATGTATGTTAATTTAACCAAATCAGTAATTTTTTTTTATATAAATTTTAAAACTAATCTGAAAAGTTAATTTTCAAAAATTGAAACCTTCATTTGATTGCAATTATTAAGATCTATACCAGCAACAATGTAGTCTTTCTATAGAAACCCCCGATTTAAATGAAATCCGCCCTGATGCAGGGCAGACTTTTTTTACGGTCCGAGTCTTGAAAATGGCAATGACGAATCAGGAGCAAGTATTAGGTCTCTTCCCTCTTGGTAGTGGAGGAAAAACATCTTATAGTGGAAGTTAGCAAGTAAAATATAATACTACTAGATTGTTAGTTCAGTATTGCCTGTTGCCAGAATGTGACTGTTGGGCAGACTGGATGTACTGTGCAGGTCTTTCCTGCTGTCATTTACTATGCCATAAATTACAAAGTCCTACACCAGTCCGGTTCCTTAGAAAGATTCAGAATTTATTCAGTTTATTTTTTCTAATACAATAATTCTAATATAAAGAAATTTGCTTGCAGAATTTCATATTTTTGAGGTGCATAGATAAATTGTATTGAGAAACAGGCTTTGATATCAATGTGGTACAAGACAAAAAGCAAAGACATCTCAAATTTTTTAAATATGTAAACACTTACCTAGTTCACCAGCTGCATTTCGACCACCAACTGCATATAAATGACCTTTGAGGGCACTTAGGTGGAAGAACGTACGTTTTTCATTCAAAGATGCCACTTGCATCCATTTATTATAACGAGGATCAAATCTGAAGACAGTGTCAACTGCTGTTTTTCCTTTTGTGTCATAATTACTCTGTCCACCAACCACGTAAAGAAAATTCCCAATTACGGCAATACCATGTTGATACCTTGGTGCATCCATGGGAGCTAAAGATTTCCATTCATGTGCTTTTTCATCATACATTCGTAGTTCTTTGCTAACAACTAATTGCTGCCTTAAAACTCCACCCAATGTAACTAGGTGAGAGCTGTCAGACCGAATAGCAGTTCTCTCAGACTGCATAACTGGCTGCATGAATGGCATCATTTGGTAGTTGCTGGCTTCCAAAAGTAAATTCACACACGTATTATCTGTTCTCATGAAATCCACTGTTTGTACATGGTTAATAAGATCCTGTGGTGTCATGAGTGGAAATCTGATGTTCTTCATTAGTTTTGCAGCATATTCCATTCGGGGTTCTTCATACCGTAGCCATCGACAAGCAGCCTTGAAAAGCTCAAGTTCAGTACAGAGCTTAAGGCTATTACTTGAAAGTACAAAGGCAAGACGATCAAACGGAAGCTTCACAAACTCACCAGTACTTAATAAAGGAAGAAAATTCTTCAGAATGAAATTATTAACATATTTATCCACTTCTGTCAGATTGAAGGTGTTAGCAATTCGTCCAATCTCCACACAGTTTTCTAAAGATACCTAAAAGCAGAATAGAAAAAAAAAAAAAAAAAAAGGCTATTGACATCTAGAAAACAAAATTATCACTTGAAGAAAAGTAATAAACACAAGTTAATTTTCTAACTATAATTTGTGGATATTATGTTTATTTCACACTTACTATCGCTATAGCTAAATAAGATAGATCTAAGTGGTTTACAATCTAAAAAAAAAAAAAAGGAAAAAGAATTTATCACACAAAGACATAGGAAAAGATATAAAGGGAGAGAAGAGTAATATTTATTTATTTTAAAAATTTCTATACCATTTAAAACTAAATGGTTTACATGAATTACAAACTACGAATTGAGACCTGCTCTATGTTCTCCAGATACTTGTTTAAACCTTAGAATTAGCAGTATTACATGAATTACATACATAAATTATAAAAGAACATAATAAAACAAACATGCCTAAAAACATATCTGCCAAATAGCAGCAAAAGCTTAACATAAGAACATAAGCATTGCCTCTGCCGGGTCAGACCAGAGGTCCATCGTGCCCAGCAGTCTGCTCCCGCGGCGGCCCCCCAGGTCCATAACCTTTACCTAAATCGTGTATTCCCTATTCGTTTAGTGTCCTGTATAGTTACCCTCTATCTGTATCCTTCAATCCCCTTCACCTTCAGGAAATAAAAAGATTATGAATAACTCTTCAGCTAAACCTTAGAAGATTACCGACTAGAAAAAGGCGTCTACAAATGTGGGTGTCAGGTCAAAAGCGCGCCGGAACAAAGGCGCGCCCAGACAATTGAGCGCAGCGCGGAGGCGTGCGCCGCTCTAAATTACTGTTTTTAGGGCTCCGACGGGGGGGGCGTGGGGGGGGAACCCTCCCACTTTACTTAATAGACATCGTGCCGCGTTGTGGGGGCATTGTGGGGGGTGTGGCGGGTTGTAACCCCCACATTTTACTGAAAACTTAACTTTTTCCCTGTTTTTAGGCGCGATGTCTATTAAGTAAACTGAGGGGGTTCTCCAACAAAACCCCCCGTTGGAGCCCCTAAAAACTGTAATTTTGTGCGGCGCGCGCCTCCACACTGCGCTCAATTGTCGGCGCGCGCTTTTGTCTTTCGCGCCGTTGTCTATGAACCACAAATGTGTCTTTAGTAATTTTCTAAACAGGCCCCTTTCACGACAATTTCGTATTTGGCCCACAAGGGAGTTCCATATTTTAACTGCAGCACAACAGAAAGTCATTTTACCAGTCTCCACTAACCTCGGGTTAGCATTCATTTTCAGTAAAGCTAAATTCTCAGAACGTAATGATCTACTTGGTAAATCACTAAGCATATTATTTTTAAACAATTCTGCAGAAATCAGCTGACTGTACTGGAGTCTAACCTGCTCAACACTATCCAGAGGAAAAAGCATGAGCAAACAGCCATGTCTTTAGACTGAAGATGAGTCAGATTTATAAAAGGTTATTATATTCTGGTATCTACAGATGTCTTTTTTTTTTTTAATGAGAACATTTCCATTACAAGTTTACACATGGTAACCATTAGTAAATGGCCACAATATAAAAAGTAAAATGCACTTGACACATTCTTAACACCCACAAATTATCAATAGCTAGTTAATTAATGGATATATACAAAAGCTATACATATGTTCATTGTAGATATTACAAGTGCATAAAATATCTTGTTAGTTTAACTGGAAGTAGCTGGAAGACTGGGCTTCACTCATGAAAGTGGGGCGAGTGATTATGAGGGAGTTGTTCGAGTTGTTTTGTGTAGCTATTCGATTGTTGTGTTGTAGTTTTCAATGTTTGGGGGGTAACTGGCAGTGGTTTGTTTATAGTTGACCAATGGCTTCCAAGGGGAGGCGGAAGCAGTAGCTACAAAGCTAGAGACAAACAGTCTTGCTTTTATTTCAGCTATGTTATCCCTTTCACATTCCTATATGTTTTCCCTCAGCCTCTCTTACCCTCTCAATCCCTTACCTATACTGCAGCTCTTCTGTGTAGTCTGCTCTTAGTCCTGCTTTTACCTGCAGCCTAAAGGCTAGCTAAGCTTCTTTACCAATGTGACCAATGGGCTGCAGATGGAGGCAGGAACAGTAGCCACAGAGAATCTGCTTTAGCAACCTTCAGTCCTGCTTTTCCCTTCAGGCTATTGGCTGGTTAAGCTTCCTTAAGAATGTGTGACCAGGGTTTAAGGAGGAGGCGGGAATAGTAGCTAAAGAGACAAAAATCTCCTGTTTGAGCCCCCAAATGAGATTAGCCAAACTCCAGACCTAGCTAAATCTTTTTTTTCACACCTGGAAACCCTTAGGACTGTTTAACAGAGACATACTTACAAACATACAATTATTGTTCTGTTTATACAGGTCTCGTAGAATATCATGAAACTTCATCAGGTCTTTAGGAGGCTGATCATAATACAGAGCCTCCAAGAACTCCTTAATATGCTTGGAATCCACTTCTAGCAGGATGGAAAGATCTTCAGACATCTGATGGAGAAATTTAGAAAAAGAAGACCACTCAGACAAAGCAGAAGGTCTTTTGAGGCAATCGTTGAAGTGAATCTGAAACAAAAGAGTCCTCATATGCAGTAGAAAGTGATTCCTGATCAGAGTCTTAAAAGAAATCTGAATCCTGTATGGAATGAGGATGTTGTGGAAGACTCAGTGTTGAAACCTCGAGATGCTTGGTCTTACAAGAGTGCTTCCGGTATCACACCGGAGTAACCTATCTGGATGTTTGAATCTAGGACGACTGGTGCCATGTAGATGGATCAATCGACTCCCGTGTTGATGGTCTCCGCACCGGTGGAGAATCAGAATGAGGTGCGATCTGTGTCATTCGTTGCTCAGACTGAACCGCCTGGAAAGTCAGTGTTGACATGGCCATAATTTAAGTCGGCACCAACATTAGAAAATGTTCACCCAATTCCTCCTGAAGCAAACTGTCAATCTTTTGCTTGAGGGAGAGCACCGGTACCGCAGGCTTTTTAGCCAGTACAATTGGTGCTGCGCACCGGTACATTGATGAGGAGGCCGATGTGGAGGAACTCAACAAAATCTTGACCAAGCGCTTACGGGACTTTTTCGAGGTCGGCATGATTTGACTCAATGCCACTTTGACCTGAGTCTCAGATGAGGTAGGGGAAGCCTTCTTAGCTGGCTTACCCACTGGAGGTTGTGCCAGTGTTCCCTCTAAGCGGGCGGGTATTGTGAGCAAACTTTTTTCACTGTGAGCTAAAAATATCGGGCGCCAGCAAGTTATGAGCCAAATAAATATGTTGTCAAGGCATCAGGCCAGCTTAAGTTCCAGGCCAGTTATGGAACTGAATTTAAGATTTGTAGGTTCATGGGGACATACTCTAGTCCAGTGTTCTTCAACCTTTTTACACCCGTGGACCGGCATAAATAAAATAATTATTTTGTGGACCGGCAAACTACTAAGACCGAAATAAAAACACATTTTCACCCAGTCTCCGCAAGCTCGGTCCCCACAAACCATCTGATCCCATCTGCACAAGCCTCAGTTATGATTTTATATTGAACGTATTTTATTAAAGTATAAAAAGAAACAATATTCTGTACAATTGTCATTTTATAAATATAAATATTCAGAGCAAGGACCAACAAAACCCCTGTCTCCCCTCCCCTTCACATATATCCCCTCTACTATCAAGAAAACTGAACAAGCCAAATTATTACAGAATGCTACACAGAAATATCATGCTAACAGAATACTGCAGTCAACACATGACAGGAATAGTATTAGGCTTTGCAGTCCCCAGTTATGTCTCTAGCAGGATATATATTTCAAATCTGACATATTGTAATGACAAAATAGAAATAAAATGATTTTTTTCTACCTTTTGTGGTCTCTGCTTTCATCTTCTTTCCACTCTTCCTTCCAGCGTCTGCCCGTTCCATCCACTGTCTGGCCTCTCCCCCTTCCATATGTATCTGACTTCTTTCTATGCCCCTCTCCCCTTTCCATCCAGCCTGTGCTTCCTCTCTCCTTTTTACATCATTCATTCCAGCTTCACTGCTTTCTTCATTTTTATCTCTCCTACACCAGATCTAGCATCTTTATCCCTCTCTCATTTCTCTGCTGACCCCCTTTCCAGCATCAATCTCTCTCTACTTTCTCATTCCTGTCTCTCCCCTTTCCCTCCTCTAATCTCCCTGCCAGCTGTTTCCTTCCTTTCTTCCTTCTCCCTTCCCTCCTCCCCCCTATCCAACAGTAGCTCTCTTCCCATCCCTTTCCCTCTTCCCCTCCCAGCAGCATCTCTCTTTCTACCTCCCTCCAGGTGCAGTAGCAGCTCTCCCTTTATCCATCAGCTTTCCAGCCTCCAACAGTGGCTTCCTGTCCTTCCAGCAGCTCTCAGTACTTGCCTGCAGAAGTGATTTCCTTAGGCAGCCTTGGGTCCGTTGCCGCCTCTGAGGAAAGGGGAAGTTGCCAAAGTGAATCACTGCCCTGGTAAGTTTAGAGCTGCTAGGAGAGGAGACAGCCACTGTTGAAGGCTCCCTGCACATTCGTGACACCCCCCCCCCCCAAGCCGGCAAAAACAGCTTTGCACTGCAGGCCCTGCCGCCCAAGACGAGCCGGAGGCCCCTATCCGCCGCATTCTGCACGTGGGCAGGCTTTCAGCACAGACGCTGCTGATGGCCCCAATCCACACGCTGCCCCCCACCGCGCACGCTGACCATCTCCCTTCTACTTGCAGCTTCCCCGCAGCCCTCTTCGGCGACTCGGCAGGGGCAGCGATCAAGACAGGCTGCAGACGTCGGGATCTTTCCTCTCTGAGTCCCGCCTATTTTGTTTCAACTTCCTGTTTCCGCATAGGCGAGACTCAGAGGGAATGCCCGACGTCGGCAGCCTGTCTTGATCGCCCGAGGCTGGGAGGAACAGAAGATTTCCGCGAAAACCACCAGGGCAGGAAATTTAACAACGTCCATCTTGCCGGCCCTGCGCGGACCGGCAGGAATTTTCTGCGGACCGGCGGTTGAAGAACTGTGCTCTACACTGTGTGCGCTGTGACGAGGAACTTGTGCGCTGCGTTGTAATATTTTGTGCGCCAGCGCATGCCAGCGCAGCTTAGAGGGAACACTGGTTGTGACACCAGAGATGTTTCTGTCGGTGTTGAGTGTGGCGTCACCTCCAGTGTCGGCGGTGTTGGTAGAAATGTCAGCTCCCCCTCCATAGTGACACCGAACAAACATTGTTGAAGAATGCAGTTTTTCAAAGTCATTTTTTCAAGTGATGAACAGTACAGGATTCTGGATGGTGCTCAGGCTCTAGACACTGGAGACACCAGCGATGTGGATCAGTCACAGAGATGGGCCGAGCACAGCGACCGCACTTCTTAAATTTCATCTGCGGGCGTGACACTGACGGGAAGACTGCCTCAGCGAAATCAAAATTGGAGGCCAAGGTGGTACAACAGGCCCCGCCGGGCCAAAAACCCGTGAGGGATTAAAAAAAGATTTTTTTTTACTGAAGTAACTGAGAAAAACAAAAGAAGAAAAAAAGCATGAAAATGACTAAAAAGTCATTGACACAAGAGCGAGAAGGCAAAACTGTTTTAAAAGGCCGTTGAAACACGTCTTCTTAGCTTCGCGGAAACTAAGAAACTGAGCGACCGCACGCCTGCGTCGGGCAAGAAAGCACTCGCGTATGCATGGTGCGGGCTGATCGCGAACTTTCTCAAACTTAAAGTTGCAATTCACTTTTCAAGTGTCCATACTAGGGCTCCATCGGTGACATCACCCATGTGTGAGAATATGCTACTTGCTTGTCCTGGGATAATACTAGGAAGGAAGCTCTTTGGTACTAGGTAATTATTAAAGTAAGCATTAGAAGTAAACTGAGATCATACACAACATATTTAGAAGCAATATTCATTGTTGTCATCAACATGCCCCATGAAAATAGAAAATGAGGAAGCTATATGTGAACATCTTACCCCAGATATAAGAAATACTTTACAGAAGTCCAAAACAGGCAAAATCTGCAAAAAGCTGGCCGCTTCTAATGTATCCTGAAGATTGTCCATATTCAGAGAAAGCTTTGCAGTATATATAAAGTCAATAATCTTCTTTAGACCAATTTTGTTCACACCATGAAGCTTAATGCACATTAAGTCTTGCTCTTTCATTCCACCTAAGCAAGAAAATAATTACCATTATTTTAAATACTAGAATTTGCTAAATGTAACAATAAAGTTACACGACATGTTACATTTCAATAATAAAAAGTTAAATCTTTAATATGAATGTTATAGTATGAATGTTATGATTGTTGCAGTTGTCTGCTGAGCTTAGCGATATTCTCCCCATAAAGCTAGGCTATATATTTTCTTAAGCTATCATGAGTGGCATGATTGTTGCAGTTGTCTGGGTCTTGCTGTATCTCAAGTGGAAATGACATTGGCCACAGCATGATGGCTGAAATGTCAGTTCCACTTACTCAGAATCAACAAGATCCGAACAACCATGAAGCCAGCCACAGAAGCAAAATAACATAATATGAATGTTGCCTTTTTTTGTTTGTTTTTAACTAAGCACCCCGCTAGTTGATTAAAGATTATAAACCTTTGTTTCACAATATGATAAATGGAAGACAATGCACTTTAAAAGGAGAACATATTTATTTTTATGAGAAAGAATATATAGTAAGACCCCATATCCGTGGGTAATAAGTTTCAAGATCTAGTGTGGTTATGTGAAACCACGGGTAATTGCAAATGCCATTACATGGTTTACCATGGCTCGAGCACCGAGCCCCACCTCCCTCTCCCTGCTCTCTACCCCATCATGCCCACAGCCCCTCCAGCATACCTTCTCAAATCTTAACCAGCAGAGAGCATCTCCTGCCTGCTGCTTATGCAGGCCCGAGCTCCCTCCCTCTGATGTCTCTTCCTGGTCCCCGCAACCCAGATGTGACCTCAGAAGGAGGGAGCTCAGGCCAGCATGAGCAGCAGGCAGATGCTGCTTGTTGACGGCAAAGATTTGAGGAGGTATACTGGGGGGAGGGGGGCATTGGGCACAGTGGGGTTGAGTGCAGGGGGAGTGCTCAGGCCATGGTAATCCCTAGATAACTGAAACCAGGATACAGATTCCGCAGATATAGGGGTCCTCCTGTATAAAGGGAGAAAAAAAATTGGCATGAATGAGGGAGAATGTTACTTGTAGCTGGCCTTTAGGTATTCATGGGAAAGTCCCACTCCAAGAGCTTATCACAATTTCTGTGTGTTAAGCTATTTAAATATTAATAAGATATTTTATGATGCAGTGACACAATATGAGGGTCAAATTAAGTTTCTGGCCTGACCAAGAAAGAACAAGAATAGCATCACAATTCTATAGCTGTCCAGCAGATAGCATTGAGAAATAACTATGGCTAGATTTTCAAGTCAGTCTGACGTCTAGTTTTGTTGTGTCAGCTTTTTAAAAATGAACAACTGCTCCAGTTTGTAAAAAATGGTCAAAATTGAGTATCGCACCATGATAAAATTTCTTCATTTGAAGGGAAAATCACCTACCAAAATTAAATCAGAGTTAGACACAGTGTAAGGTGATGCATCTCCTTCATTTGCAATGGTGAAAGTATGGGCTGAGAAGTTTAAATGTGGTCAGACAAGTATTGTTGATGAATGGATGTCTAAAAACAGCAACAAACAAAAAAATGGTTGATGAAGTTCACCAAATCGTGATGGAAGATCACCAATCGACCTTAAATGAGATAGCAGAGGCTGCTGGCATTTCATCAGAACCTGTACACACCATTCTATATGAATATTTTAGACATCAGGAAGTTGAATGCATGATGGATGTCATGTTTGCTAACCGTTGACCAAAAACAAGTTTGACTAACATTTCAAAAACATGTCTTGAGCATTTTAAGTGCAATGAGAATGACTTTTTGCAGCGTTTTGCGACTGTGGATAAGACTGGGGTTCATCATTATATTCCTGAGATAAAACAACAGACTACAAGCGATGAACCAACTCTGAAGAAAGCAAAAATGGCTCCATTGGCTGGGAAGGCGATGGCGACTATCTTTTGGGATTTTGGGACAATGCACTGGTTCACACATCAATAATCATGATGGTGAAATTATATGAACTGAGGTTCGAATTAATTCCCCATCCACCGTATTCTCTGGATTTGGTCCTGTGCAACTTTTCTGTTTCTGAACCTAAAAAAATGGCTGTCTGAGAAGAAATTTTCTTCAGATTCTGTGGTCATCGATACTGTAAATAGTAATGTTTCCAGTTTAGACATTTCATATTTTAGTAAAGTTATGATAGGTCTGGAACAATATTAGAACAAATGTATTGAGTTAAAAGGAGACTGTTGAAAATAAATTTCATTTTCCCCCCCAAAAAAACATTTACTTGATTAAGCCAGAAACTTTTCAAATGACTCTCATACTTTCTCATCAGTAACTTCCTTTTTTTTTTTTTATATATATTTTACACAGACCTGATAGGGTCCATTTTTAAAATACAAAATGTGGTGTTATTTTACAGCAAAATGACCAAACAAAATTAATTAAATTAACTATTCAAAGAATTGGAGGAAAAGACTTCAAGCGCTCACAGAAAACAGAAAATTCTTCATACCTTGGATCTCTATTAGGAGCTATCATTAGTCAGAAAAACCTCAAATTTTCTTTGTCAATTCACAATCTAATAAATACTAAGAAGAATGTGTTGAAATATATTGGAAACAGTCTACTTAGCTTTCAAGTGGGTGTAATCAAAACATCTATTAATGCATTCTATTGCATGATGAGTAAGGAATTGGGTGCCTTTTATACATTTAGACTCTTTTGTAATTACACTGCCTAAGTTATTTAAAAAAAATAATAATAATAATCGTATTTAGCAGTACTATTTTATCAACAGCAGCAATTATGTAGCATGTAGATGTTTGCTAATTCAACATATTTTTCACATTTTCCATAAAAGTTATTCATACCTGTTAATTTCTTTTCCTTGAGTCCTACCATTCCAAATCTATTGGTCGTGTCCCATCCCAACCACACATGGTGGTAAACACATTGATATCATTGATTTAAGTCCATGCTGGAACCATTATGTATGTGAGTACTATGTATTTTCACTAATTTTCAACTTTAGTAAATGACAGCATAGCAAGGAAATTTTTTTTTTTCCTTTTATGAAGCCTTTGCAGAAAAAAAACCCCAACATTGTAAATTTCCCTGCACAATACCCTGGAATTCCAGGGGAGCAGACCAAAGACTGGTATCAGCAGATCAGGCTCCTATTCTTCAGCAGTCTGCTTGGAAGGAAAGGAGGGAGGGAGGAGACAAGTTTTAGGGACGATGACCCCCCCTCCTTTGTTTAGTAGTAAATCATCTATAATACAGTAGATGACCCTCCCCCCTTTGCTGACACTGTTTAGTAGTAAATCATCTGTAATACAGTAGATACTCCTGATGGTGTGGATAACATGGGGAAGGACCCAGCGAAGCACGAACAATGTTCCAGAATTTAGCAGCTAAGATAGCACAGTTACTTATCGTAACAGGTGTTATCCAGGGACAGCAGGCAGCTATTCTCTCATATGGGTGACGTCATTGACGGAGCCCCGATGCGGAAGCCTCGCAAGCAGACTTGCTTGTAGAAACTAGAAGTTTCGAGCAGTCGCACCGCGCATGTGCCTTCCCGCCCAGCACAGGGCGTGTCTCCTCAGTTCAGATAGCTAGCAGAGAAGCCAACCAGGGGAGGTGGGTGGGTTGTGAGAAGAGCTGCCTGATGTCCCTGGATAACACCCGTTATGGTAAGTAACTGTGCTTTATCCCAGGACAAGTAGGCAGCCTATTCTCACATATGGGTGACCTCCAAGCTAACCAGAATGGGATGGTGGGAGTGTTAGCAATTTAGGAGAATAAATTTTGTAATAATGTCTGGCCAAAATGGCCATCCCGTCTGGAGAAAACATCCAGACAATAGTGAGAAGTGAAAGTATGAACCGAGGACCAAGTAGCAGCCTTGCAAATTTCCTCAATAGGTGTAGATCTGAGGAAAGCAACCAAAACTGCCATTGCTCTGACCTTATGGGCTGCGACTCTACTCTGTAGGGGTAATCCAGCCTGGGCATAGCAGAAAGAGATACAAGCAGCCATCCAGTTGGAGATGACCTGGCCAACAACTCCACACTTGCAGCACAGAAAGCTTTTCGGGAGCTTGGTGAGGGCGTGAAACCTTTTGTAAAGACTTTAGCTTTTTCTGAAATACTGCCTGCATATGGAAAAGGAGAGCAAAGAGTGAAAAACACAGAGGACTTTAATAGATGGCTCAGAGCCTGGTGTCATCAAGAAGGCTTCAGGTACATAGGAGGATGGGGAAATACATGGAAGGACAAGAAGCTATATTGCACTGATGGGCTACATATTACTACAGCAGGAAAAAGAAACCTTGCAGAGAAATTTAGACAATATTTTTCCAGGCATTTAAACTAGAAGGTGGGGGTGGTGTATGTACGAAGGACAATTATAAAGACCACCCCCGGCAAAAGAAAAGATGTGATAGTAGTAAAGGCTGCAACATAAGCAATATCAGCAACTCATTTCTTAGTATTGCAACAGAAAGTGAAACGACACAAAAATCCATACGAAGAAGGAGATTATCGCTGAAAAATAGCTGGAAAGCGATGACCACAAATGCTCGCAGTCTAAGCAACAAAGTTCATGATCTGCAAGCCCTGATATTAGAGGCAGATCTAGATATTGTTGCTATCACAGAGACATGGTTCAGTGAATCACATGGATGGGATGCAAACATACCGGGATATAATCTTTTTAGGAAGGACAGAGATGGTCATAAAGGTGGAGGAGTAGCTCTCTATGTAAAGATCAATATCCAAGCGACCGAAATGCAAGGGACCTGGGGAGAGGAAGAAGCGATATGGATTGCTCTGAAAAGAGAAGATGGAACTTCTATCTACGTGGGTGTAGTCTACAGACCTCCGACTCAATCGCAGCAAATTGATAAGGATCTGATTGTGGATATCCAAAAGTTTGGAAGGAAAGAGGAGGTTCTGCTGTTGGGAGATTTCAACCTGCCGGATGCAGACTGGAATGTTCCGTCTGCGGAATCGGAAAGAAGTAGGGAGATTGTGGATGCCTTTCAAGAGGCTCTGCTCAGACAAATGGTGACGGAACCCACAAGGGAAAAAGCGATATTGGATCTGGTCCTCACAAATGGAGAGAGTATCTCTAATGTTCGAGTGGGTGCTCACCTGGGTAGTAGCGATCATCAAACGGTTTGGTTTGATATAACGGCTAAAGTGGAGAGCGGCCGCACGATACTTAAAGTCCTAGATTTCAAACGTACGGACTTTAATGCAATGGGAAAGTACCTGAAGAAAGAGCTGTTAGGATGGGAGGACATAAGAGAAGTGGAAAGACAGTGGTCTAAGCTGAAAGGAGCGATAAAAATGGCTACGGACCTTTATGTGAAGAAAATCAATAAAAACAAAAGAAAAAGGAAGCCGATATGGTTCTCCAACCTAGTGGCTGAGAAAATAAAGGCGAAAGAGTTGGCGTTCATGAAATATAAAAAAACCCAAGAAGAGGAGAGCAGAAAGGACTACAGGGTGAAACTGAAAGAAGCCAAGAGAGAGATACGTTTGGCGAAGGCACAGGCGGAAGAACAAATGGCTAAAAATGTAAAAAAGGGAGATAAAAATTTTTTCAGATATATTAGTGAAAGGAGGAAGATAAAAAATGGAATTGCTAGGCTAAAAGATGCTGGGAACAAATATGTGGAGAGTGATGAGGAGAAAGCAAATGTGCTAAACAAATACTTCTGTTCTGTGTTCACAGAAGAAAATCCTGGAGAAGGACCGAGATTGTCCGGCAAAGTTACACGAGAAAATGGAGTAGATTCTGCGCCGTTCACGGAGGAGGGTGTTTACGAGCAACTTGAAAAACTGAAGGTGGACAAAGCGATGGGACCAGACGGGATCCATCCCAGGATACTAAGGGAACTCAGAGAGGTTCTGGCGAGTCCTATTAAAGACTTGTTCAACAAATCTCTGGAGACGGGAGTGATTCCTGGGGATTGGAGGAGAGCGGATGTGGTCCCTATTCATAAAAGTGGTCACAGGGATGAAGCAGGAAACTACAGGCCGGTGAGCCTCACTTCAGTTGTTGGAAAAATAATGGAAGTGTTGCTGAAAGAAAGGATAGTGTATTTCCTTGAATCTAATGGGTTACAGGATCCGAGGCAACATGGCTTTACAAAAGGTAAATCGTGCCAAACGAACCTGATTGAATTTTTTGATTGGGTGACCAGAGAGCTGGATCGAGGACATATGCTAGATGTAATTTATTTGGATTTCAGCAAAGCCTTTGATACAGTTCCTCATAGGAGGCTGTTGAACAAACTTGAAGGGCTAAAGTTAGGACCCAAAGTGGTGAACTGGGTCAGAAACTGGCTGTCGGACAGACGCCAGAGGGTGGTGGTTAATGGAAGTCGCTCGAAGGAAGGAAAGGTGACTAGTGGAGTCCCTCAGGGTTCGGTGCTGGGGCCAATCCTGTTCAATATGTATGTAAGTGACATTGCTGAAGGGTTAGAAGGAAAAGTGTGCCTTTTTGCAGATGATACCAAGATTTGTAACAGAGTAGACACCGAAGAGGGAGTGGAAAATATGAAAAAGGATCTGCAAAAGTTAGAGGAATGGTCTAATGCCTGGCAACTAAAATTCAATGCAAAGAAATGCAGAGTAATGCATTTGGGGATTAATAATAGGAAGGAACCGTATATGCTGGGAGGAGAGAAGCTGATATGCACGGACGGGGAGAGGGACCTCGGGGTGATAGTGTCCGAAGATCTAAAGGCGAAAAAACAGTGTGACAAGGCAGTGGCTGCTGCCAGAAGGATTCTGGGCTGTATAAAGAGAGGCGTAGTCAGTAGAAGAAAGAAGGTGTTGATGCCCCTGTACAGGTCATTGGTGAGGCCCCACTTGGAGTATTGTGTTCAGTTTTGGAGACCGTATCTGGCGAAAGACGTAAGAAGACTTGAGGCGTTCCAGAGGAGGGCGACGAAAATGATAGGAGGCTTGCACCAGAAGACATATGAGGAGAGACTGGAAGCCCTGAATATGTATACCCTAGAGGAAAGGAGAGACAGGGGAGATATGATTCAGACGTTCAAATACTTAAAGGGTATTAACGTAGAACAAAATCTTTTCCAGAGAAAGGAAAATGGTAAAACCAGAGGACATAATTTGAGGTTGAGGGGTGGTAGATTCAGGGGCAATGTTAGGAAATTCTACTTTACGGAGAGGGTGGTGGATGCCTGGAATGCGCTCCCGAGAGAGGTGGTGGAGAGTAAAACTGTGACTGAGTTCAAAGAAGCGTGGGATGAACACAGAAGATTTAGAATCAGAAAATAATATTAAAGATTGAACTAGGCCAGTTACTGGGCAGACTTGTACGGTCTGTGTCTGAGTATGGCCGTTTGGAGGAGGATGGGCAGGGGAGGGCTTCAATGGCTGGGAGGGTGTAGATGGGCTGGAGTAAGTCTTAACAGAGATTTCGGCAGTTGGAACCCAAGCACAGTACCGGGTAAAGCTTTGGATTCTCGCCCAGAAATAGCTAAGAAGAAAAAAAAAAAAAAAAAAAAAAAAAAATTTTAAAATTGAATCAGGTTGGGCAGACTGGATGGACCATTCGGGTCTTTATCTGCCGTCATCTACTATGTTACTATGTTACTATGTTACTATGCTTAGAGATAGGATGTCCCAACTTATTTGGATTGAAAGAGACAAAAAGTTGAGGAGCAGTTTTGTGCGGTTTGGTGCGTTCCAAATAGAAGGCCAAAGCACGTTTACAGTCCAGAGTATAAAGAGCTGATTCTCCAGGATGAGAATGAGGCTTTGTAAAAAACACTGGAAGAATAATGGATTGGTTGAGATGAAACTCCGAAACTACTTTAGGTAGGAATTTAGGATGAGTACGGAGAACCACTTTGTCATGATGGAACACAGTGAAAGGTGGATCAGCAACTAAAGCTTGCAGCTCACTGACTCTTCGAGCAGAAGTGAGGGCAATGAGAAACACCACTTTCCAAGTAAGATATGTCAGAAGAGCCTTGGTTCAATTGGAGGCTTCATCAATTGAGTAAGAACGACATTGAGGTCCCAAACTACTGAAGGCGGTTTGAGAGGAGGTTTGACATTGAAAAGTCCTTTCATGAATCTGGAAACCACCGGATGAGCAGAAAGAGGTTTTCCTTCAATAGGCTGATGGAAAGCAGCAATTGCACCGAGATGGACTTGGATCAATGTAGACTTGAGGCCAGAGGTGGATAAGTGCAAAAAGTAGTCTAAAACAGAAGATAAAGATGAATGTTGAGGCTACTTATTGTGAGAAAAACACCACGTAGAAAAAAAATCTAGTCTATTTTTGGTGATAGCATTGTCTAGTGGTAGGCTTCCTAGAAGCCTCTAAAATGTCTCTTACAGGTTGAGAAAACTGAAGAGGAGTTATGTTGAGAGGTACCAAGCTGTCAGGTGTAGAGACTGCAGGTTGGGAGAAGCAAAGATCCCTGACTTTGTGGAAGCAGAGACAGAAAAACTGGTAGAAGATATGGATACTTAATGCTGAGTTGAAATAGAAGGGAGTACCGAGGTTGTCTCGGCCACTGAGGAGCAATGAGATTCATGGTGGCATGAGCGTTCAACTTGACAAGAGAGTCTTGAGAATGAGAGGGAACGGAGGGAATGCATACAGGAAGAGATTTGTCCATTCCAGTAGAAAAGCATCTGCCTCGAGCAGAACTGAGGCAGTTTGTGGTTGTGGGGAGCACCAAAGAGATCTATCTGAGGCGTTCCCCACTGTGAAAAAAATGTGATGTAGAGGCGAGGAATGGAGTGTCCATTCGTGAGGATGCAGAAGACGACTCAAGTTGTCCTCTAAGCAATTTTTTGCCCCTTGGATGTAGACAGCTTTTAGGAAGGTGTTGTGGCGGATTGCCCTGTCCCAAACCTTCAGAGCTGCTTGAGAAAGAGGAAGATCCTGTCCCTCTCTGTTTGTTGACATAGTACATTGAAATTGGTTGTCCGCCGGAATGAGGACAACCTGGTTGTGAAGAAGATGTTGAAAAGCTTTGAGAGCATTGAAGATCACTCTGAGTTTCAACAGATTGATGTGACACCGGCGATCCGCACTGGTCCAGTGGCCTTGAGTATGGAGACCATCGAGATGAGCACCCCAAGCATAGGTTGAGGAATCTGTTGCGAGGACCTTCTGATGGGGGGGGGGGACATTTGAAACAGGAAGCCTTTGGAGATTGGAAGAGAGCATCCACCAGCAGAGAGACTGTCTCAAGGAAGGAGTGACTGCAATGTGTCGAGAACGTGGGTCGCAAGCCTGCATCCACTGAGATGCCAGGGTCCACTGAGGAATTATGAGGTGAAGGCTGACAAAAGAAGTTACGTGTACTTTGGAGGCCATGTGACCTAGTAGTACCATCATGTGTCTCGAGATTGAAGAGCGGGAAGACACTGCATGACAGAGATGAAGGAGAGCTTCCAGACATTGTTGCGGAAGGAATGCTCTGAATTGGATAGTGTCCAGAACAGCTCCGATTAACTGTAGAGTCTCAGAGGGCTGAAGTTGGGAGTTAGGAAAGTTGATTTTGAATCCCAAAGCTTTGTAGTAACCGCGTAGTCCGTTGGGTCGCTACAATAACCCCCTGAGATGTTGAATATTTGATGAGCCAGTCGTCTAGGTAGGGAAACACCTGGAGACTATGGTTTCTTAGAGCTGCTACCACCAGGCACCTGGTGAGTACTCTGGGAGATGAATCCAGGCCAAAGGGTAGCACTCTGTATTGATAATGCAGATTCCCCACCCAAAATCTGAGATACTGATGGGAGGTTGGATGGAAGGGGATGCAAGTAGAAAGCTCCTTGAGATATATAGAACATAACCAATCGTTCTGATCTATATTTAAAATGGGTCTCAGATTGCTTGTCTTCTTCGGAACTAGAAAGTAACGGGAGTAAAACCCCTTGCTCTGCTGTTCTAGGGGAACTTCCTCGATGGCACGGACACAAAGCAGAGCTTGAGGTTCCTGAAGAAGGAGGTCGGTCTGGGATGGTTTGGAAGGATACTCTCTTGGAGAAAACTCTGGTGGAACCTGAGTGAAATGAAGAGCGTTTCCATCCCTGATTATTGTGAGATGGAAGGACAGAGGCAGAAGGATGGAGGTTATGCTCTGTTAGACAGTCAAAAAAGCTGCAAAGCCTTAGGTGCAGCAGAATGCTGAGGTTTCTGTTGCTCCGGTTCCTGAGAAGGGGCTCGAGTGTAAGGAGCCGCTTTGGAGCATAACGCCTCTGGAAAACCGTAGTAGGGCGTGAAAGTTTTGTAGGAGCTGACTTTGGCTTTGGTGTGACAATGGAAGCAAAAGATTTTTCATGATCTGACAACTTCTTAGTTGCAGCCTCTATGGATTCATCAAAGAGGCCATTGCCCTGACAAGGAATGTTAGCCCAGACCGTCCTGAAGATTAGGATCCTTGGCAATGGTGCGAAATAAGGCCAAGCGGCGCAGTGCTACAGAAAAAACAGTGGCACTAGCCGACAGTGTAAAGGCATCATAAGATGACTGGAGAAGATGCAATCTGAGTTGTGACAGAGTAGTAGTGATGTCTTAGAACTCGAAATGTCTAAGTAAATCCAGGTTCTTCAGAACACCTGGAAGAAGATCAATAAGGAACTTGATATAGATGGTGGCCAAACTTGTACATAGTCTTATCCTCTTTTCCAGAAGGAACAGTAGCATAGAATGATGGGTTCCTTACAAAAAGGACTCCAGAAGGAGGGATTGGGGAGATAATTGTGAATTCTCAAACCCTTTGCAGTGTAGAGATCTATACCTCGAGACCAATTTGCCTGGAAGAGCAGGGATAGCATAAGGAGTCTCCAGACAACGTTTGAAAGCTCGAGATAAAAGCTTGTTAAGAGGAAGTTTAAGTGACTCTGCAGGAGGTTGAGGGATATGCATGACCTCGAAATACTCCTTAGAGAATTTAGAACCAGCATCAAACTGAATTTCCAGATCAGCTGATCCACCAAGGCCTTGCCTCAAGAAGGGCTCAATGACCTCGAGGTGCCTCGAACGGAGAAAAAAGGTGAAGCCTCTCTGGAGAAATGACAATCCAAAGAATATGGAGGCTTGGAGGAGGTAATGAAAGTAGCTGACTCCTCAGGGTCTGGAAGCAGTGACCTGGAGGGAGGAGTTGGGCCTCAAAGAACTGGAAGGTCTGGAATGAGGCCCAGATGAAGAAGGCTGTTCTTTAGAAGATCTGCGCCTCGATGAATGTCTCAATAAAGGCCTCGATCGGCAACGAGAGTGGTGCTTGGAAGCAGGTCTCCAGGATCGAGGAAACTTCACCCTATGTATGGAATGGTGAATGGATAGGGCTCGAAGCTGTAAATCGAAACTCGGTGGTTTGGATCGAGAAATCTCGAAGCACTCCCAAAGCGCTCCTTGTATGGAATGTGCAGATTCCTGTCGAGACACTCACAAAGAATCTACTCCTTGTATAGAGTGTGAAGGTTACAATCGAAACACTCGCAAAGAATCTACTCCTTGCATCAAGTGTGTAGTAGCCAGACCAGACACTCGCAAAGAATCTACTCCTTGTATAGAGTGTGAAGGTTCCAATCGAGACACTTGCAAAGAATCTACTCCTTGCATCGAGTGTGTAGATGCCAGACCAGACACTCGCAAAGACTCTGCTCCTTGCATACAGTGTGAAGCTTAAGCTCGAGGCACAAGCAGGGACTCGACTTCGTGGGAGACTGATTGCCCAGGCTGGATTACAGGAGGCATTGTCGAAGCAGAACCACATTTGCTCAATAACTGAACAAATTGCTGCTCCAACATGGTCTGGAGTGAAGCCTGCAAAGGTGGATCCGCATTTGAAACCGAATCACTTGCAGAGGTTAAAGGCTCCAAGGTGGCAGTGGTGAGGACCAGCGCAGAAACCTTTTGCTGAGGTATCTGACCTGAAGGAAGCTCAGGGGAAGATGGAAAAATTATGTTCTTACCTGTTAATTTTCTTTCCCTTAGACGCAGTAGATGAATCCAGAGACCAATGGGATAGCCCACATCTACCAGCAGGCGGAGATAGAGAAACTGATTAACAGGTGGTCCTATTGGCTGGCACTCCTCCTGTTTATCCAGTATAGCTCATTGCCCAAGCATCCGTAACCATCAATAGGCATAGCATGTAAAAAACTTCTTTCCCATAACAAATCTCAAAATGTAATAATACAGAAAACAACCTGCCATAATAACAAACTGCGAAAGTTGCAAAAGAAAAAACCGAGAGACAATATCCAGAAAGGGTGGGGGCTCTGGATTCATCTGCTGCGTCTAAGGGAAAGAAAATTAACAGGTAAGAACATAATTTTTCCTTCCCTAGCAACAGCAGCAGATGAATCCAGAGACCAATGGGATGTAGCAAAGCAATCCTCAATCTGAGTGGGAAGCAAACGCCACTTCCGCAACAACCGAAGCACAAAACGCCCCTACCGCATGCGCCCCCACATCCAAGCAGAAATGCGGAGAGGAAGCACTCTCGGAAGACCAATTAGCCGCGAGACAAATCTCCTCCAAGGAAAAAACCTTTGGGCCGAGCCCAAGTAGTAGCCATCGCTCCAGTGGAATGGTCATGTGCCATGAGAAAATGGTGACAGGAGAAACCAGCGTGAAAAGCATGGAAATCTGAAGTCCAGGCCCCCTCAGAAATAGAGAAAGAGAGTCCTGACCGCAGGAAGATGCACAGTGTCATTATGCCCATAGAGACAGCCTGAACTTGGAAACTGTTTGTACTACCTTTAGGCATATATATCCTGTGCCATTACTAGACACATGCAGCTCAGCACAGAAGCCCAAATAAGGACAGTTACCAACAGACAACTTAGGCTCAATCTGCAGGGACCCCAAGAGAGACAATGAGATACCTGTGTGAAATACAGGGCACTATCTTACTGCTGATCTCACCGTGCCGTGAGTTGCCGTATGTCGCCCCAGTCCGGAGACAAACCGACACTGGGTGACCTAGCACAGGTCAGAGTCTCTCTGGTAAACCCCTTGAGTGCTAACCCCAGAGTCCGATTAAACAAGCAGCTTCCTTCAAAGGAGTACAGCAAGAACACAGACATAGACATATAAAGCTGCCCAAGCTTGTCCCAAAGCAGGTGAAACACATACAACTTGTCTGAACCGGAAAGGAGAGAAGCCCCAGCATACCCTGACCAAAGTCAGCTGGAAATAAACTACCGGAACGCTGCAGCTCTCCCGCCATCGCCGGAGACCCAAGCGCACGCCTGATTCTCACTGACACGTGGCCGCTGCATCAACGCTCCTAGAAACATAGTCGGATTCAAGCCCCGCAAAATTTACCCTGCCGCGGCTTGCATAGAAATAAAATCAGACTCAGGGAATAACCAGAAGAACGGCCCACAGCGCCGGAAAAAAACATGTCCCATCTCATGCTGCTATAAAACGGCACCTGCACATTCAGCTGCACATGGCCGTGACCAACACCGATGAAAGAGAGCCTCAGAATAAACAGGACTACTATTGCTGCACTGAAACCCAACAATGAGAACAAGTGCGAGCATGAAATAGCACCGCTACTGCCACGCTGTAACCAACAAGGAAACCAAGCGCGTGCATGCAAAGGGTGGGAAGTCCCGGCTCCCTCCACGGATTTCTAGTCATAAAACTTAGCCTCAATAAAATATCCATACCTTAAATGTACGATGACCGAACCCACAGTACTAAGTCTCCCAAACAGAACCTGAAGTTCAAACAGACATACTCACAAGCTTGTTGTTAGGGCCGGTTGAAGCCAGTTAAATCTGGTTGATCAGCAGTAACCAGGCAGAATGGAGGAACTGTGGTCTTTTTTTTTTTTTTTACAGAGAAGGGAAAGAAGAAAAATATTGAGACCCAGTCAGACCCTCTATCACTGGAGGGAGGGTGAGGCAGGGACCTGGGGGGGCCCAGGTGTAACCCCTAAAGCCGGCACCATTCAGCCGGACACCCCTGTCTCACTGAAGAGAAAATCTCAACAGGAGAAATAGCATTGCCAGTTCACTGAAGAGAAACCTCAACAGGAGAAACAGAATGGCAGTCTCGCTGAAGAGAAACTTCAACAGGAGAAACAGAATGGCAGTCTCGCTGAAGAGAAACTTCAACAGGAGAAAATAAAGTTCCAGCCACAGCCAGAATTCAGGAGCTAGTTGAATCGCGACCTTTTCTTGCTGGGAGATACTGGATAAACAGGAGGAGTGCCAGCCAATAGGACCACCTGTTAATCAGTTTCTCTATCTCCGCCTGCTGGTAGATGTGGGCTATCCCATTGGTCTCTGGATTCATCTGCTGCTGTTGCTAGGGAAAAAGCAGGTGTACTCGACAATCCAAATGAGGATGGTCTGATGAGGCTCAAGGTCGGTGAAAGCAGGAGGTCCCTCGCTGGAAGGCGGGACCAAGGTAGCACTCGAGGTCAAGGGTGTCACCGAGAAGTTCATGCTGAAGAATTTCTCCAAGAAAACTCAATAACGTTAAGGGCTCGAGGTGTAGCCCAGCGCTCGCACGACTTTGGATTATAGGAAGGCCCTATTCATGAGAGAAATCGCACGCTGGCAGTGGCTACACTTCTTGAAGCCCGTGACCAGCCAGGACATAGGAGGGAAGAGAGCCGCTGTGAAGTTGAAGCCCGCAGGCTGCGGTCGTGTGGCCTGGCCCGCCAGTCAGTCACTGAAGAAAAAATTAAAATAAGTCTTTTTTTTTAAACTGTAAAAGAAAGAAACAGCGATTCGTGAAGAAAATAAACACAAACCGCAGTAAGATAAAGCACGAAGAAACAAAGTTAAACGCAGAGAGTCAAAGACAGACTTCTCGGCTCCGCGGAAAACTGAGAACTGTGCTGGGTGGTAAGGCACTCGCGCATGCGTGGTGCGGCTGTCTCGAAATTTCTAGTTTCTACAAGCAAGTCTGCTTGCGAGGCTTCCGCATCGGGGCTCCGTCAATGACGTCGCCCATATGTGAGAATAGCTGCCTGCTTGTCCTGGGATAATTAATGTTAAATAATGCATGGTCATGCATTTGGGCTGCAAAAACCCAAAGAATGGTACCATTTAGAGGGTGAAAAACTTTTGTGCATAAGAGGACGCGACTTGGGGGTGAACATATGTGATGATCTTAAAGTGGCTAACAAGGAGAAAAGGCAATGGCGAAAGCTAAAAGGATACTTAGGTGCTTAGGAACAGGAATGGCCTGCAGGAAAAAGGAGATGATAATGCCTCTTTATAAGACCTCATTTCAGTCCTTTACAGGGCTCAGTCACAAATGGTCTTAACTAAGTGGGAGGCTCCAGGGAAACCTATGAGAGTTCTTCAAAATGTTTCTGCACTTTCATATTTTTGTGGGAAATGGTTAGGGCGGGAGAAGTGGTAAGAGGGCATGTCGTAGAAAGTCATGTAACTAGTCAGTCAGGTATCAGGATGATTATGTGGAAAAGTAATATAATTTGCTTTTGATATATTTAATAAACAGTAAAGACCCCCACACGCTCCCCCAGTGTTCACTGACCCCCTCACACCCCCACAAAGATTAGAATAAAAAAGTACATGCCCGTCTCCAGATTATCAGCACCTGATATATGAAAGCCTAGTAGAGCTGCCCGCAGGTGTCTTAGATAGCCTGGGGGGGGGGGCTAGTGAGCCATAGAAAGAAGGACCAAGGCCCATAAGCCACATATAGGTGCCACCTGCAGCCCTAAGGGCTATTGCAGTTGTAGACAGGTGGGTATAGTGGGTTTTGGAGGGGCTCATCATAACCTATAAGGGAGTTCTGGCGAGATGCTTATCTGGCACCCTTTTTGTGAGGTGCCCCACTGCTCTGCTGCCATGTCTGGATGGCAACTCCTTTACAAGACTGACCTCTCCCATGTCCAAATGGTCTTGTTCTGGGCATTTGGGTCTTGGATGAAATTTTGTTCAAAAATGTGGTATAAAGATAGTCGACCTGGTGGTCTGGATGAATAGCCTGGATGTCCAGATAGATGATTTTCAAAAAAAAAAAATGCACCAGAGCGGGGCAGACATTTCACTGGAGTCTGGAGGAGCAGGGGGGACTGAACACCTCTACTGCTCCCAACTTTCAGGTGGGGGGGCAGGGTGGGGCAGTGGCAGGAGGGAGGCCTATGGAGCAGGAGGGACTGAGCACGCCTCCTGCTCCCAACTTTTAGGTATGGGGGGTCGGGTCAGGCGTGCATGGGGGGGTGTTCGGCATGGCCTTTTTTTCATAGGCTTGATATTTGTGCAGCCTATTAAAGAAAAAAAAAAAAAAAGCCGGCAGACCCCTGACAGCAGTGACAGAAGGCTGCTTCTCCTGTCACTACCGTCAAGGCTCAATCCGATCCGTGCCTCCGATCACCTCCATTTGCATGAAGATGGTTGGTGAATCGGTCAGCCTGCCTCCAATCACACATAGATAGGACAGGGATCGTAAGGTTAATGAATCTAGACCTTTATAAAGGTATTACAATAAAGGATCAAAGACTTGTATGTACTGTATTGTTTGTTTTTGTTTTTTATATTTAATAATTGTTAAATTTAAAGTGTACATCGCTTAGAATATTTGATTAAGCGATTTATCAAGTCATCTAATAAACTTGAAACTTGAAACTTCAAATCATATAAAACACTGCCATAAAACTATTTACCAGTCATCACAAATTTGATCATCACAATGGCTTCCTATCTCACACCACATCACATATAAAATTCTGTTACTAGCATTCAAGATATACTCTACAGAATCTCTACCTTACCTCTTGAGATATTTGACACCTTACTACTCCTCTCACACACTTCAATCAGTAAATCAACATCTGCAATTATTCCAAGTTTCTATGAAATTGTTTCAGTCATCACTCTTGGTGCTATTTTATCTGCTCAAGGCCAAGAACTATAGAACCTTCTACCACCACATTTAAGATTACAGATGTCCCTTGATAAATTTAAAGACAATCTTAAGACCTTTCTTTTCACATTTACTTAAATTCCACCCTATTGCTTAACTCTTCCACGGTAATAGCTTAGTTGGATCAGGACACAGATACCCTCCATAATATTCTGCCCACCCTCCTCTTTACTATAAAATTTTGGAATTCTTTCCCTTTTTCCACCACTGTCATGTCATCGATTAGCACATTCCCTCCTTCCCTTTTTGTTTTAGCTATTGTAAGCCACTTAGATATACAGTACTTTGATATGCAGGATAACAAATCCTAACAAACCCTGAAATCATTTTGCAAGCAAAAATAGAATAAGTTGAAACTTTGCTCATGACTCTGATATCATATAGGGCATCTACTATATAATCCACCCCCTCCAGCAACAGCTGGGGGCATACGTCATCCTTTAACACTGAAGTCTGATGTAACCTAGTGTGGTATGCACATGCCACAAACGAGGCTGCAACTCGTTTTGATCCCCAAAGTTAGGGCCTCAAATTGCCTTTAAGACCACATTCACTTTGCAATCCTGTGAATCATTTAGCATCGCACCTCCTTCACTAAGTAAGGAGGCACATTTATTAAACTGAGCCACCATGGAATTCACTTTCAGCTGAAAAAAAAGTGGATCCATGTGGTAAAGCCTAGACATAGTCTTAGCTTCTTGACTAGAGCAGTAATGACTGGAAGCATGGGAAAAACCATAAGATTGAAATTCGTGCTGCTCATGACCAAGCACCATAAAAAGTCAATGGCCGCTGAAGTTCCAGTTTCAACTCCCACAATGTGTCGATGATATACAACATGGCTGTCAACTTAAGATGACACACCAAGGGATCCTCCACCTGGTCAAGGGCCACCACTGCCTCTTGACTTCCAGTCCCTGTAACCAGAATTCTCCAGGACTGAGGCTTCATACCAGGACAATAAAGGCATGGATGGAGTCTGACCTCCAGTGTTTCCAATCTTTCTGATTGGTCTCCCTGGCCCAGAGGAACGCTCCTCTCAGGGTGGAGGTGTGTGTGGGAGGGGAAGAGACAGGAAGATTGTGGTACGCAGCCTATGCCTGCTAGGCATGTCTCCAGAACAGAGCCTAGTTTAAAGTCAAACCCTTCTCATAGTGTAATGTAATGTAATGTAATGTAATTTATTTCTTATATACCGCTACATCCGTTAGGTTCTAAGCAGTTTGAAGAAAATATACATTAAGATTATAAATGAGAAGTAAGAAGGTACTTAAAAATTCCCTTACTGTCCCGAAGGCTCACAATCTAACTAAAGTACCTGGAAATTAATAAAGAAGAGAAAATAAGAAAAATTCTATGTGAATTTATAGGATGGAAATTAAACTGACAGTGAAGAACTGTATGAAAAATACATATGGAATGCAGTTAGAGAGGGTAGGTTACAATCTATTTATGGTATTTGTTTAATTGGACGGTGTTAAGGTGGGTAATTTGGGGGAAGGTTATCTGAAGGTAGGTGAATCTTCTGGAGGTAAAAGAGGAGGGGTTAAGATATTTGGATGAATTTTTTGAAAAGCAGGGTTTTGATTTCTTTTCTGAATGTTTTGAAGTTGTCTGATATTGTCATAAGATTGGAGATGGAATAGTGATTCAGGTAAACCTCTTTTTGATTTTCCTGATGCTGTTTCTTCCTTGAACTCTAGAGGGAGTCAGAGAGCACAGGTGAAGGGCACCCATCCCCCTCTCATCTCTAGGGTTGCTGACAGGAAATCCTTCTCACCTGAGGGTTGGGGGTGGGGCTGCAGACTGCTTGCTCAGAGAACAAAGCTTCCAGAGAGTCAGTTGAAAGGAGGAGAGGCACAGGACAGGCAGCAGTGCTCAGGGCTGGGAGATCCTGATAGCGGTCAACCACCGGCATGTATGGAGCTGGTAGAGGCTGGAGAGGAAGCACTTTTCAGTGTGAATGAGGAACCTCTGGCTATGGAAATTGACCTGGATCCAACTGCTGCACCAGTGAATGAGATTCTTCCCATGGAAGTTTGCTTCATGGAAGGCAAGCTGCTCGTGGAATCTGAGTGAGTAGCTGTGACCTTACTGTATGAAGGACTTCCAAGTTTATGTTAAGCCCTGTAGGAGCTATGGAAGTTAAAAGCTCCAGAAGTTTGAAAGGACTTATTTGAGTGTGGTTTTTTCTTTTGCTTCTCTGTTGAGAGAAAAGGACTGTAGCCAGCCCAGGTAGTGGGGGTTTGCCTCATGTAATTTAGTGGTGGGATAGTGGGCCTTTTTGGCAGTTTGTCACCATGTGAAGCGCACTGCCTGACCAGTATTCAAGCTGCTGGTATAGTCACAGCCGTAGCTCTGACTAGTGCTGAAATAGTCAAATTCAAAGACTGTTTGTGTTTGAATATTCTTTTTCATTGCATGGAAACAAGTATGGGCTGAAACCAATAGCCTAAGTTTTGGAGAAAGACTTGAACTTTAGGACATTTCCACTTTGGAGCAGTTTGCTGTTTTGGTTTTTTTTTACTGTTTTTTTTAAACTAGTTGCAAACTCAGAAATCATCCTGACAAAACTTTATGTTGATTGCAAGTGACAGAATAAATTCTGAGTTTTTTTGTTTAAGAAACTGTACTTACCTGGTGTGGCAGTATTTCTCTTCCCCTCTTTTCCTTGTGCAGCTCACCGTGGCTCACAAGAGCACAATTTTCTTGTCCCAGCCGCTCAGGGCCCATTGTCCTGAGACGGTTGGTGACAAAGTACACTCTGAGGGAAAATCTCCCCTTGGTCCAGTGTGTCCGCAGGTGGCACCTGGGGGGTCCTGATTGGTTCAGTAGGTATTCCACAGGAGATCAACAAATTTTGGAGTAAAACACTGAACTGAAGGCCACAAGGACCCTAGAAGGAACTTGGACTGGCTTCTCTTGGGTTCCACAGTGTTCATGCACCTAAGTTTACAGACTTCACTAATTAAAATGAAAGGCTCCAGGAAAGATTTCTTCCCTACCACCTGGGTCCCTTGTGGTACCCAGAGAGGTCTCAGAGGAGGCTAAGCCCATGGCTCTCGCCTCTCCTTTGCATGCTCTGTGGCAAAAGAACTCTCCTCTGCCGAACATCCAGCACAAAACTGGTATGATTGACTCCTCTAGCTGTTCTACCCCTATCAATTTTAATAGCAGCTTGGAGGGGGGCAATTCTGTCTTCTCCTCACCTCACAGTTCACAAGCTCACTTGTAATTATCCAGCTCAACACAAGACTGTGTTTCACCATCTAGGCTTCATCAGGAGCTGAGATCAAAAGGAGGGACTCAAAATACTCTCAAATATTTATACGCACACACACACTACAATCAATCATCTTTAAAAAAAAAAAACAAAAAAAAACAACAACCCAAACCTTCCATATAGTTAAACACAGACTTTTGTTGAGCTGGATAATTACAAGTGAACTGAAACACTGAAACATTCATTTTGCCACCAGTGGATTTTGGAAACAAGACAGTCAGCATTCAATTACAACATTTTACAGCAAAAAAGATAATTGAATTTAAGGAGATATAAAGAAGATTGTGGTTTTGAAACACAGTGAGAATTGAACATTTTATAGGACATTTATCTTAGTCATTATAATTAGGACGGGGTCGCTAATTCTTTAGAAAAGTATTTATAAATAAGGGTAAGAAGATATTTAAATTATTTATAGAGTATGATGTAATGATTATATATAAAGATTTGTTAAATAAATGAAAATATTTTCTATACAGCTTTTTTGAGTAAGATATAGTAATATGCATATTCATTAGGGACACCTTGAAACCCAACTGGCTGGGGGTCCCCCAGGACAGGTTTAAGAACCACTGTCCTAGGTGCTACCATAAAAGCTTGATCTCTTGTAGTATAAATGCTCCTTACCAGATTAGTATTGCTTTCTTCCTGCTTAGGTATGATTATCTTGGGTAAATGAGTAAGAAGATCCCATACTTTATCCAACATTAGACTCTGAGGCTCATTTCAAAGCACATCGACTTACAAAATTCCATAGGTTACTATGGAACTTTGACATCTAAGAAATACAACTAATCTGTGCTCAACTATCCTATATGCCAATCAGTGTTTGGCCACCATCAACCTGTTCACAATGATCCGTTTGATTTCTAGAAGCGATAAGCTTGCTCATACTAATTTGTCAACTCCAGAGCCTGCAGAGACTAAAGAGTGGATTTGCCTGTAGTAATACAACCTCCAAACTCACTGCTGGCTAGTGCTCAATGATAGGAAATCTCTATGAATCTTCCCTCTGTCATTGCCATACAAACTCTTCAAAGCACTATGGTGCTTCTCTCCTAAGTTCCCCCTTCACCCCACACTTTTATCCAGTTTTCCCCTTTAAACTTCATCCTTCTCATGTATTATCACCCTTCCCCTTCTGACTCCAAACTTCCCTTTCCAGTTCAATTTTTCTGTTATCCCTCAAGTTCTTGCATCCATAATTTCTAACATATCCATTTACCACCACCTCTCTGTTTGTAACATTCTACTAAACTCTGCAGAGTCACAAAACTTGCTTACATTTGGTCAATGAGATTCTTAAAGCTTATAAACTGCTACATGAAAAAAATGCTCACAATACCTGTGAACATGGCCTTGAAGTAATCACTAGCCGATGCCATCATAGCCCTGTGAACAGGAAAAACCTCTTCTCCATCTCCTGGCACCAACGTAACATCAGAGAGCAGGCCTTCAATTCGTAGTTGGTCAAAGCCCTGAAATAAAAATATGACAAAACAAGCCATATATTTCATTCCTTAAACTTAAATGCCTGACCCTTTTCTTTAGTTCAGTTTTTCTTATCCACTGTAGGCTAGTTCTATGTATACCACTATAGTGAATCCATATTTGAAGCTCGTATCTCTCAGGATTAGCTAGAACTTGTCAAAATTTTGTAAGATGCTGCCTAGTTTTAGGCCAGTAATCTTTGCTAATTGGTTTTTTTTTTTTTTTATCAGGGCTGTTTTGGGTCCAAAGTGGCTGAAGGGGATCTTCCTACATGTGGCCACGAAATTGACCAATGCAAGTTGAAACCTATCCCTAGCAGAACACTTGGTCTCAATCACACATGCAGAACACAGATAGTCCCTCCTCAAATACATACGTGGTCACAAACTAAAAAATACTAATGTAGACAAAAATTTAAAATGACAGACTGCATGCATTTCTTCTTCTACAGTGCAAAATATAAAGAGAGTATTTGTAAATTCTTAAACTGGCACTTCAGTCATCAAACTGAAAATAAAATCATGTTTCCTGCCTTTGTTAGCTGGCGATTTTTATTTTCTAATCATCTTGTTCTCAGTCTTTGAATAAAAAACACATACAGAAGGCAACTTTATCAGTTTGCAGGGCCTCCCGCCAATTTACGATTTCTTTTCTCTTTCTTCCCTACATTCATCCCTGCTACCGATTTTTCATGTTCAGCTTTCTTCCATTTTTTGTCCTCTATCAAAATCCCCTCCCTCTTTCTTCTCTTCCCTTGTTTTCCATCCATGTGTACCATTTCCTCCCTCTTCCATTCCTTATCCTTATTCCTCCTCCTGTATCCTACATGACCCTTTTGTGTCTCTTTTATTATTCTCCTGACTCCTGTATCCCTGTTCCTATACTCCCTGCCCATCCAGCAACTCTTTTGCTGTGTTTTTACCTTCTTGTTTCTAGCTTCTCTCGCTTTTGCCTTCTTCCTTCAACCCTCACCCTAGAGCAATCATCTCCACTGGCATCTCTCACTCAGGCCCTTCTCTCTGAGTCTAGAATCTCTGACCCTTTCTCTCTTTCTTTCCCCCACCCTCTTCTTTTTCTCATTTGCAGGTTCAGCATCTCTCCTACCCATCTGACAGTATTACAAACTTGCTTGTCTTTCCAACAGTAATTCAGCCAGGCTACCTTCAGACAGCATGAGAAGAAAAATTCCCCCTACAAAAATACAGCAACACAAATTTTGCGACTCCTGATGCAAGAGTTTACACAAAAACACAATACCATGTTGAGCCTTTTTTTTTTTAATATTTACTAGTCTTTTTTTATGACTATAAACCTTAGTTATCTTTCAATTTTTGTTGGTTATTCCTTCTACATCAGCTTTCTCCATATTATGCCCACTGGGCCACCCTTACCTTCAGTCAGCCACAGGGGCCTTCCCCCTGAATGTCCCTTGATGTAGCAACAAGAAGTTGAAGCATAGGGAAGACCCCAGGAGCTGGCAGAGGTAGCATGGGTGAATCATTACTGGGAAGACAAGCAAGTTTTAAGACCATCAGGTAGGTGACAATGAGTTAGACAGGAAAAGATTTCTTCCCCCTTTTGCAGGTCTGGCATGTACAGAAGGGAAAAAAGAAAGACCAGGTAGGTAGAAGAGATGGGGAGAAGTGCTGGACTCTAGAAAGAACATAGTGAGAGATGTTGGATTGTAAATTTGGGGGGGAGGGGGACGAGAATAGGGAGAAGTGTTGGTTCTACTCGATGGGGAGAAGGGAAGAGAAGTGGAGAGGCCTAACATTAAGAGGAAGCATTAATGGCAGTCTGCAGTCTTGAGGGCCGACACTGCCTAGCTGGCCTTGCACTGAAAAACACTCTAGGTATGAACACAGAAAGCTTGGCTAGTGGATAAAATAGATTCCTCCCCCAACTAAGAACCAGATTCTTAAGAAATAGACTGGCACATTAAGGTTATAAAGCTACTTAGATCTGGAGAAAGGAATATTTTGTAGATATGAATTACATCTAACTGAAGCAAATATAAGGAGAATAAAAAAACATACATTATATAGTACATTGGCACTTCTTGCTATGAATAGAAATACTTCCAGTAATATAAATAAACAACATATATTGGCAGTGGAATCTGCCACTGGTATCTAAGAAATCATTTGAGAAGAAAACAGAATTTTTGTTTAAGGGTCCAGGTACAGAATCTGTAATTTAGCAAGTGGCATGTGAAACAGATCCATATCTATACTCATCAACAAAAATGGAAACTGAAGAATGTATTATGATACCTAAACCAGAAACAGAGGGCTAGATGTACAAGACTCTGGTGCTGTTCCTCTACAGTGTCTTTTTTTTTTTTTTTAAAGCAACCAATACTCAATACTAACAATATTCAAATTATATGCAAAACCTCCTCTATAGCATTGAGAAGGAGGGATTCCATCTCCTGAAGAAGGGACATCTGTTGAAGGTTGAAAGAGAACTCTAGGCGGATGATATGGTGATATATTGATGAAGTGAAGAGTATCCCTCTCAAATGAATTTTTAGCAACCAGAGATCTGTGGTTATTAGTTCCCAATGGGGATAATACAACTGGAGCCGACCTACAATTGGTTGAGAAATAGGAACACAGCAGCTATGCTCTCTAGAAGTACATCAAAAAGACTGAGAAGTTTTTGAGGCGCTGCTGACAGATTTCTGGGGGCACTATCATTTTTGCTTTTTCTGCTACGGCCTAGGAAGAGCAGCTGGATTTTTGGTTTTTTTTTTAAATTTGAGTTTAAACATTACTGTTACATATGATGTGGACTAGAGGATTTGTAAACAGGAATTGTATTTCTTTCTTTTGATTTCCATGTAATATCCTTTCCTTGTTATTATATGTAATAATAATGTTTGAGCAGCTGGTTTTGAAGAAAAACGCTTTCAGTGTTCTCCCCAGAAATTTTTTCCAGCCAGGTGGCATGAAAAAATAGCCGATGGGGGAAATTTAATGGTGGCAAAAATGCAGATCCTCTTAGTCCGAATAACTATTGGCCAGTATCAAACCTTCCATTTCTTTCAAAACTACTGTACTTGAGAGAGTGGTATTCAACCAACTTCAAACTCATGTTAAATCAGTTAATGCTTTGAAACCCCAGCAAACTGGTTTTTGTTTAAGACATAGCACAGAGACAGTAGTTCCTGCCTTAGGGCTCCTTATACAAAGCTGCGATAGCAATTTTGCCACAGAAAATGCACTGAAGCCCACAGGAATTGAATGGACTTTGGTGCATTTGCCATGGGAGAATTGCTACTGTAGCTTTATAAAAGGGGCCCTTACTGAGTAAATTCCATAGTCACCCAGACCAGTGTTTCTCAACTTCTTCAAGCTAAGTACCCCCTATCTAACAAATACCAACCGAGTACCCCAGCCCAAACTCCGCCCCTGACCCCACCCCCATTATAATAGTACTAATTGTAATGCAATTTCTTCCATTCATTTTTCAAGTACACCCAATATAGCATAGCCAACGTCACCATTCTACAGAATTTGCCTCAGCCCATCAGAGGCCATTTCTAATCTTTCATAGCTCGCTGGGAGCTCATAATATCAGACCTCTGGGTCCTCACCATCATTCATCAGGGTTACACTCTCAATTTTCACACCCTACCACCAGACCATCCTCCAAAAGAGTCTGCAAATGTAGCATGAATTGAACTTGAAGTAGAGCTCAAGCTTTTGAATCTGAAGAAAAAAACACCGGTACCATCGGTGTCAAGGTCCGGTGCCATAATGATCTCATCATATTTGTTTGTTTTATGATATTATGTTGCACGATTATTATAAAGTATAATTCAATATAAATCTAACTCAACTTTATTTGCAAAGTTTTATTTGAAAATTATATAAAGCCTTTGGTTGAATACCACTGAAGTGTAAAATTACCTGTAACACCACAGAACTATGAGTATTGCTGGTAAAAAACCTTGTGGTCCCCCCTGTCTTTGAAGTCTGGAGATGGGCTGACACACCCATATCGTTACTCCCAAGAGAGACTTTCATGTGAGGGTCTTCCTCTTCGACCAATGATCTAAAAAATAATTTAAAGTTATCTTTTATCTGTCCATCATAACTCAATTTCATCTACAAAGAACTTTAGTTCATTAAGGAATCCTTTTACTAAGGTGTGCTAACAGATTTAGCACACACTAACAATTTAGTGTTCATTAAAGTGCCACATAGCCTATAGGTATATAATGAACTCCGAAGCATTTAGCATGTGCAAACTGCTAGCACATCTTAGTAAAAAGACCCCTATGTTATTAGCTAACCTCCCTCCCCCCCACCCCCAACATTTTTACAAAGCCCTAAAAGTTTTTAGCACCGGCCGCAGTGATAAGCATTCAGATGCTCAGAGGAATTCTATGAGTGTCAGAGTGGTTACCATCGCAGCCAGCGCTAAAAACCACACTATGGTTTTGTAAAAGGGGGTTAATTTAGATAACACTTGTGAAGTACAAACTAAGTTGTTATAATATACCCAAATCTCTTATATATATATATATATATATATATATATATATATATATATATATATAGCAATAATTCAGGAAAAAAATTCCAAAAGTCAGAAAGTAATTATTGCATGAAAACTCAATACTGTGGACCAAAAGAAAGGACAAGAAGAAGAAAAACTTCTGATGCATAATATGCAAAATGCAATGAAACGCATCTTCTGCATAAAGGTTTAAAATGGAGAAGTTCATTTCAGAAAACTGGATGTATGTATTTTGTATCAATGAGCAGAAGTCCAGAAAGCTGACGCTCAGGAGCTAAGCGTGGCTCCCTGGAGGGACTATATTCATTTAATGAATGAAAAATACTTATACATTTAACCCCCCCCCAAAAAAAACAAAAAAAACACCAAACCCAAAACCTAGTGTTGATGGCAACTGAAACATAGTATACAAAACTGTATAAATTATTTCTCCTACATAATAACTAGCCCCCTCCTTTACTAATGCATAGCGCGGGTTTTAGTGCCGGCAGCAGCAGTAACTGCTCCAACACTCACAGAATTCCTATGAGCGCCTGAGCAGTTACTGCTACTGTTGGCGCTAAAACCTGCGCTACGCATTAGTAAAGGAGAGGGTAGGTTTGTTAATAAAAATTAACTAAGTAACTTTCAAATTTTATAAAGCACAGCACATTTAGGGAGTAGTTCTATAAGGGGGTACCTGATTTAAGCAGTAAAAAGTACACCTACTTTGAAATGTTTTAATCTTTTGTACATATGGATGTGACAATGCATGTGTATAAATGAGCTTTACAGAATATGTAACTGAAAAGAATGTGCCATAACATGAAGTTATGTACTTTTCCCAAGAAGAGTGTACCGGAGTGGAGTTTGGGAACAGCACATAAGGGAAAGGTGTAAACTATAAAATACTATAATATATGCACATAGGGCTGGATTCTGTATAGGAAGCCCAGTCTCAGCAGCCACCTAAGCAGCTTTTGAGAATCACACACAGGCGTCCTATATAGGATCGCATCTGTCCGTTATAGAATCACTCCCTCCTTCCAGAACACTAGAATGCACTATGGAGGGCCAACAGGCATCAGAGCAAATCAGGGCCTTAGACTCTTCCCCAATGCATCCCATAATGCACCGGGAAGGGGAAGGCACGCCATTTTCCAGTGATGAGCCTGCCAGCCGGAGAGTATATGCCTCCCTCCAGCCAGACCTTCTGTTTACAAGGTACAGGGTGGGGGGGGTTGGTCAGTTAACCGGGGGAGGGGGCTCTGGCAGGAGAGAGTGGATATCCCTCCTGCCTATCGCGGTTGGGTGGGGGTTGGGGGGTTCTGGCAGGAGGACTGGGCACTCCTCCTGCCAGGAGATGCTTCGGGTGGGGGGTGGCAGGAAGGAGTGGGCATCCCTCCTGCCACCCAACTTCGCCAGGGGGGGCACTACAAGTTCCCTGCCGCAAACTGATCACGGCAGTGAGCTTTCTTTGTTGCGATCAGCATAGCGGCCGCGTTCAATTGAAATGAAGACCAGCTTTTTGTTGGCCTACATTTTCAGGCACCCATTGTGGCCCTATGGCCGCCTAAGTTTGCCCTAGGCCACTTCCAGGCAAAACCACACCCACACCTAGCCTTGGGCGAGCTTAAGGGTCCTTAAGCATCTCCCTCAACCATGACAGATGCCTATGGTGTAGGCAGCCTGCCTCGGGGTGTTATTTTTTTTTTTAAATGTGCATCCTGATTGGCTGCTTAGACAGTGGTAGAATGCCTACCGCTGCCTACAATCAGGACGCCATTTATAGAATATGCCCCATATACAACTATTGCCATTTACATTTGCATCTACCCCAGGTACCACTTATGCTACTATTTCATAAAGAAATGTAGGTGTCTTACCCTCAGAACCCAATGTACGTACCATGTAAAACATACAGGGAGTAACTTTATGAAACTTTTTCTGCATATAGAGCTCCTTTTTACATGTGGAAAAAGAGCTTTTATAAAATTTTACCGACTGCATACATGCATAAAATGTAAGGACATGGGAAGAATGCACATATCTATAAACTGATCTCCAAGACACAATGAATATGCAAGAGATAAATCTGCATAAATTACCTCCATTTTATTCAAATCTATTTCATGCATATCCTGAAAATCTGGCTGGCTAGGTGTGTCCCGAGGACTGGGCTGAGAACCTATGATCTAAAGGGTTCTTATAGAACTGATTCAGGAGATCGCAGTTCTAAATGATACAAGAAGAGTTTGAAATGAATTTGATCCTCTCAAGTTTAATTAATTCTGTGTCAGAAGGTATAAATGGTTTATATACTTAGTTTCTATGAAGTTAGAGTCTTGTGTTATGACGGTATGATTATTAATAAATTGATGCGACTTTTACATCTTGGACTCCTCTTTTTGTTGGGCCTCACTTCTTTTTGTTGCTGTTCCTTAATTTGACTCAGTATAGCTTATTTCATGCTAACTATTAATACTTTCTCTCTCACTCTCTGCCTATCACTCTCCTACTGAATATACTTTCCATTCTAAATATTGATCTTATAGTTGTGAACCACTCAGATAGTTCGTTCTTTAAATAACTTGAAACTTTTGCTCTTATGAATAGTATCCACTAATTCAATCTTGCTACCAATTACCACATTTGATAAAACATGAAGACATTTAAAATCCCTCAATTTAGACCTTTTAAAATACAGTATCTCTTGAGACAGCTCAAGTCAAGGCTCTAACCTAAATGATTTTAAACATAAGCAACAGCCCTATTTTTGAGGAGAATCTTCATTAATAAAAAACTTTAGAATTTTTAAAAGCTACCTTAAAACTTTCAGTTGTTTTATTAAAAAAATTAAAAATAACCTGAATGACAGGTGAAAATCATATCTTGAACTGTTCCGTTCCAAGGTCTGACCAGTGGCAGTCCTCATCAAACCTAAGTGTGATCCTCTGTTTTTTTTTCCCCTCCCCACCAATCTTTCTACTGGCATTATATCCGTATTATTTGTTCTGTTTTCTACATCCACTACTCGGCGCTCTCTATGCTTTGAGTCAGGTGTTATCTTAATTCCTGTTCTCAAGACTGAGCAATGAAGGAGACCGGCGCGGTAACCAATCTCTACTCAGTCCGGCACTTGGATACACACGACCTGATGAGAGCCAGTTAACATGGCTTCAGGAAAGGGAAATCATGTTTGACAAATTTACTTCAATTTTTTGAGACCATGAACAAACAAATTGATAGTGGAGAACCGGTGGACATAATATACTTGGACTTCCAAAAAGCGTTTGACAAGGTTCCACATGAAAGACTTCTCAGGAAACTACAAAGCCATGGAATAGAGGGAGATATACTAAGATGGATAGGCAAATGGCTGGAGAACAGAAAGCAGAGAGTGGGTATAAATGGGAAGTTCTCAGACTGGGAGAAAGTGACTAGCAGTGTGCCCCAGGGCTCGGTTCTTGGGCCCATATTATTTAATATTTTCATCAATGACCTAGAAGAAGGAACATCCAGTGAGATCATCAAGTTTGCAGATGACACAAAGCTATGCTAGGTAATCAGATCGAAGAAGGATAGCGAGGAACTCCAGAGTGACTTGTGTCAGTTAGAGAAATGGGCGGAGAAATGGCAGATGAAGTTTAATGTGGAAAAGTGCAAAGTAATGCATTTAGGCAGAAAGAACAAGGAACACGAGTATAGAATGTCAGGTGCAACTCTGGATAAGAGCGAACAAGAAAAGGACCTGGGTGTTACTGATAGATAGGACCCTAAAACCGTCGGCACAATGTGCAGCAGCGGCAAAGAAAGCAAATAGAATGTTAGGCATGATAAAGAAAGGAATCACGAGTAGATCTGAGAAAGTTATAATGCCGCTTTATAGGGCAATGGTCAGACCATACTTGGAATACTGTGTCCAACATTGGTCTCCCAACCTAAAGAAGGATATAAAACTGCTGGAGAGGGTGCAGAGACAAGCAACGAAGCTAATAAAAGGTATGGAGAACTTGGAATATGAGGAATGACTTAAGACACTGGGATTGTTCTCCCTTGAGAAAAGGAGACTGCAAGGGGATATGATCGAGACTTTCAAAATACTGAAAGGAATCGACAAAATAGAGCAGGAAAAAAAATAATTTACAATGTCCAATGTGACACGGACAAGAGGACATGGACTGAAGCTAAGGGGGGACAAGTCCAGGACAAATATCAGGAAGTTCTGCTTCACGCAACGAGTGGTGGACACCTGGAATGCTCAATCCACCATTCTAGGATTTAAAAGCAAACTAGATGCACATCTCCTTACGAGAGGCATAGAGGGATATGGGTAACTAAAATTACGCCAGGTGTACACCTGGCTGGGCCTCCGCGTGTGCAGATCACCGGACTTGATGGACCGAAGGTCTGATCCGGAGATGGCAGTTCTTATGTTCAAACACCATTGCAAACCGTGGTGGACCACAGTTTAATTGTTGCAACAGAAACAGCAATGCTAGACTCCCTGTGACCATGGGAACAAAATTTTCACTGCTTGCAAGAGCAGTAAAAAGCTTGTTCCCACAGAAACACCCCATCATGGCTCCAGCGGTTCAAGCCCCCACCCCACTCAGGAGTCCAGTTGCTCCAGGCCCCCCCCTCACTTGCAGGTCCAGCAGATCCAGCCGGCTTCCCTCCCTCCCTGTGGTTGGCACATACCTTGTAGAAAGGTTATTTGATCCCTACACAGGCCTGCTTGATGGTGCTTGTAGCCTTCCTTTCTGCTGGGCCCCTCCTTATGTCTGCCTGGTGCCAAAATTCAAGATGTTATTGAGAGCTTGCCAAGACTCATCAAGAATGATGACTACTACCATGTTTCCCCGAAAATAAGCCTTAGCATGATTTTCAGGGTAGGTCTTAATATAAGCCCTACCCCCGAAAATAAGCCCTAGTTGCTGACAGAAGCACTTGCCTCATCCCTCCCCTGACCCTTCCAATTGAATCCTGTCCACGAGACTGAAATACCTGGTAAAAAAAAGGCAGCGTTGGCAGCACAGGCTGCATTGCGGCCTTCTCATGGCAGCAACATGGCAGAGGAACATCCAGGCATGAGAAGGCCGCGATGCAGCCTGTACTGCCAACGCTGCTGTTACCAGGTATTTCGGTCTTGCAGTCAGGGTTCAGATGCAAGAGAGATGAAAGGGTCAGCAGGAGGGAGATGCACATATTTTTCCCTGCCCCACCACCGAAGCCAACCCTGCCACCAAACACACTCCATTCCCACCCCCCACTCCCCTGCCACTGCCACAACAGCCACCTGACATGCTCCATTAAAAAACCCCACCCCCCTGTCACCACAACAGCCACCCGACACGCTCTATTTAACCCCCCCATGCTCCATTCCTACCCACTCCTGCTGCTGCCGCAACATGAATAGCCCAGACGCGTGCGACTGCATGCGGCCAGCCCTCAAGCCTCCAACCCTCTCCCCCTCCCCCATGTCAATTCTGATGTCGGAGAGAAAATTCTGGCCCAGGAGAGAGAGAGAGAAAAAAAAAACCCCGACATCTACCATCCTGTTTGTAAAAAGACAACTGAGGATTTGGAGGACAGGCCAGACGAATAGGTGGTGGAAGCAAAAGAATGGTAATGAGGCTCTCTACAAGAATTTTTGCAATGGAGGGATTGACTATCCACAGGTTCAGGAATAGAGCGTTTTGTCACACTAGAAAGACTCACTCTTGTTGATATAATCTTAATATTTACAAAAAGATGAAGGTTTCATTTTGAAAAATAACTTTTCAGATTAGTTTTATAGTTATATCAAAAAATTACTGATTTGGTTATACTATTAGACATACATAGATAATTATGGAATTATTGCAAAGTGAGCTATCTGCAGTTTAACAGTTTAATCATTCATATTTGGACTTTCCTGCTGTACTTTAATGAAATGATGATTTTTTTTTTCATTTCATTAAAGTACAGCAGAAAAGAGTGAACCTGGCTGATAGTTTTTGTTTTTTTAAGATATTTTGTTTAACCACAACAGTTAACATGGATTTTATGCATATGTATTCTTGTATTTGCTTAATGTTATTGTTTTGGTAGAAAAACAACAAAACTTTAAATTGTTATGAAAAAAAATCATCATTACCTTAACAATTTAAATAGCTATTTTTTTTTTTTTTTTTTTTTTTACCAAAACAATAACATTAAGCAAATACAAGAATACATATGCATAAACATCCATTTGCTTAATGTTATTGTTTTGGTAAAAAAAAATAGCTATTTAAATTGTTATGGTAATGATGATTTTTTTTTTCATAACAATTTAAAGTTTTGTTGTTTTTTACCAAAACAATAAAATTAAGCAAATACAAGAATACATATGTATAAACATCCATGTTAACTGTTGTGGTTAAACAAAATATCTTTAAAATAAACAAACAAAAACAAAGAAACAAATAAAAACAAAAAACTATCAGCCAGGTTCACACATGAAAAACTTAATACTGTCTTCTGTAGCTCACTCATTTTCATATTCTTGTTTGTTCATAATCTGGTAAAGAGAAACAAGCTTTTCTGCTTTATTGGGTCCCAAATGATTTTTCAATTTGGAATGAATGAGTCCAAAGGAAGAGAATATTCTTTCTATGCCAGCAGAAGCTACTACTGTTAAAAGTGTAATCATTACTTCAGCAGTCTCTACTATAAATCCATGTGCTTAATAAGTGACCTCCACTAGTTCACTGGTGTGACTTTCTCTAAATCATCAGTAGCAAACATGGTTCCCCTTTAGCTAGTTTATTATAGTTGGCATTACAGATTGAGAGCCAACTCCTCTTTTTTAGCACTTAAGGTTTGACCCCTGTTACCAGATACTGTACTGACAATATTTACAAGAAAATGAGCTGGAGACCATGCTTGTCCCATTCATTTTTCAATGTTTGCAATTTAATTCTGTCATTTGTTCAATTCTGTTTAAGTGCTCACTCAGTTCTTTCCAAATTTCAACAGCATCAGCAATAAAACAGTTATTTTCTGCATTTTGTTTAAAGCTTCAGAAATGGGTTTCAGGATTCTTAGCATATCTTCAACTTTTCTCTTAAGCCCAATGTTGAGGATTTTGGACAGAACAGATCTATTTTCTTTTGATTTTGTTCGCAAGCTCATCAGAATAGGCCAGTTCTTGATATACTGCTCAAGACAGTCCACTATCCTTGACCCACTTCAATCAGGCTTTTATACTCTTCATTATACAGAAACTGCCCTTACAAAAGTCACCAGATCACTTGCTTCTAGCCAAATCCAAAGGCCTCTACTCCATCCTCATTCGTCTTGATCTATCCTCAGCATCTGACATGTTAAATCACCACCTCTCATTGATATGCTGTCCTCACTTGAATTTCAGGGTTCTGTTATCTCATGACTTTCTTCCTATCTTTCCCATCACACCATTAGCATATGCTGTGTTGGATCCTCCTCCAAGCGCCATCACGCTGTCGGTCAGTGTACATCAAGAGTCTGTCTCGAGACCACTTCTTCCCCCCCCCCCCCCCATCTATACTTCTTCCCTTGGTGCCCTACTCTTCTCCCAAGGTTATCAGTATTATCTCTATAACAATGACTCTCAGATTGCTCTCTACACCTGAAATCCTGACAGACATTCAATCCCAGGTTTCAAGCGAGCTTCTTATCTTTCCACCTAAACCCGTCTCTCCTCTTCCCTCATTCTCTATTTCTGTGAACAATGACCTCATCCTCCCTATCTCATTGGCTCACAACCTTGAGGTAATCTTTGACTTTCTCTCTTTCTCTTCACATATCCAACAGTTTGCCAAAACCTGTTTTTTTTCCTCTGCAATATCGCTAAATCAAACCTTTCCTTTCTGAGCACACTGCTAAGATCCTCATCCACACCCACATCACTTCTCATCTAGACTACTGCAACCTGCTTCTCACTGATCTTCTGCTAAACCATCTTCCCCCCCTTCAAATCTGTTTAGAACTCTGCTGCACATCTCATATTCTGCCAATGTTACTATGCCCACATCACCCCTCTCTTCAAATCACTTCATTGACTCATCCATTTCCACATATAGTTCAAACTCCTCTTAATGACCTACAAGTGTATTCGCTCCATAGCTCCTCCGTATCTGTCCTCTCTCCCGACAGTAACCCCCCCTCCCCCGGGCACTCCACTCATTGGATAAGTCTCTCTTTATCTGTACCCTTCTCTTCTACAGCCAACTCCAGTCTGTGTCCCTTCTACTTTGCTTCACCATATGCAAGGAACAAATTACCTGACTCAGTATATCAAGCTCCATCTCTGGCAATATGCAATACAAACTCAAAGCCTACTTCTTCAAAGCTACTTTCAATTCCAAATCCCAACCCACCTGCTAAGCACCAATATCTGTCTTATTTCCTATATAATTCCCCCACCTGACCATTGTGTACAGATGCACCTTCTTATCCAGTTTGTCTGTCTTGACTCTTTCGAGCAGGGACTGTCCCTTCTATGTTTTGATGTATAGTGCTGCATATGTCTAGTAGTGCTATAGAAATGATAATTCTAACTCTGCTATATCTTTGAGATTGCAACCAGAATTGAATACAATACTCAAGGCGAGATCATACCATGGAGCAATACATAGGCATTATAATATTCTTAGTCTTAATTACCATATCTTTTCTAATGATTCCTAGTATCTTGTTTGCTTTTTTGGCAGCTACCACAAATTGGGTAGAAGGTTTTGGCATATTTATTTTATTTGGTTTCGGCATATTTATTTTATTTATTTTTAACATTTCTATTCTGCTTATAACCTAAGCAGATTACAATTATGCAAACTACATTGTCTTAAGGCACTTTGGAAACTTCCCTGTCTGCCCCAACAGGCTCACATTCTAAGCTAAAGTGCCGAGAAAATGAAAAAAGGATTGTGTTTATGTACATATCCAGCAAAAATAAAAATTTAGATTAAGACAAAAACTAAATAGAACTTGACAAAAGTAAAACAAAATAAAAAAAAAAGTAAAACAAATAGAAATCAGTCTGGTCAATAAATATTGTTTACAATCACACCTAGATCATCTTCTTGGGGCACTGATCCCTAAGGTGGACCCTAGCATCTCGTAACTATGATTTGGATTATTCTTCCCAATGTGCATTTGTCCACCTTAAATTTCATCTGTCATTTAGATGCCCAGTCTTCCAACTTCATAATGGTTGCCTGCATGTATTTTAACAGCTTTAAATTTGCAGGTGATACTAAACTATTCAATCACCTCACTCATTGTTTCAATTTCCAAATCATTTATAAATATGTAAAATAGAACCAGTCCCAGTACAGATTTCTTCACTATTTACTGCATTACTTCACTATTTACCATCCCTCCTCACACTTAGCTCTCTGTGCAGATATATAAACTTAGTACTTAAGAAGTAAGATATTGATTCTGTGTACATCGATTTGCAAAGGAGCAATGGTCCAGATTCTCTAAACAGTGTTGTCAGCAGCTTCTTTAAGAGGCCTCCAATTGTGTGTCATCACGCAATAGTGTCGTTTAGAGAATCATGCCTCTAGCAAAGGTAGATGCCAAAATGTAGGCCAAGGTTTTCAAGGCCTACATTTCTGGTGCCTACCTTAGCACTTTAAGGCACCTAATGCCACTTCTGGTGTTGGGCACTGTAAAGCCCCTCTGGAGGCATGATTCTGGCGCCCTGAATTTTCTTTTAAGTCCTCTTTTAAATGGCATTTTGGACTTAACTTATGCGCCAACGAGGCTACGGTCTTTTTCTCAACTCTGTATATTGTATAATATTTTTGCTGTGAAGGAGAAGCATGTTATCACTGAAGACACAAATTCAGTTTTGAGAAATGCAAAAACCAAGCATCTGTGATATTTTCTAGATAGAAAAATTGCCTACAACACTACAAATGGAATAATGGAATTCATTTACCAAAAAATGTAAAACATTGCATGAATATATAGCCTCAGGTTACATAATTAAAAACTAACCCTTATTTCATGATGAATAACTTTTGGACTATAATATCTCAAATAGAAAACTGTCTTTAGATAAAATGCTGTTTTTGAAGAAAAAAATATATTTTTTAAAAATCAAATTTAAATTTTTTTTTTAAATCCAATTCTTTTTTTAAATCATTGATTTGTTCTGCCCAAGCACAAAGCTTCTCCATTTCCAGGGATACTGCTGCAGTCCTTAGTCCTTATTTGTTGCCACATGCCACTGCTCAACCTGAATCAGTGAAAAAAAATGCACTAAAGCCAAGCAAATAGCTCTCACTTCAAAGCAACTTAAGAGCCAACCAGCACTCCTGAATTACCCACTCCAGTCAGTGGGCATCCCAGCCCATGAGACTCACATCCAGTCCAATGAGGCCATGGGAATATGCCACAACAAATGTTCTGCACCAGTCCCCTGAGCAACACCAAAAAGCAAGTCATGCATAGAAAAGTTGAGACCACAGGAACTAGCAAGACAAAACTTGCTGCAATGGTCTCACATGGGGAGCTCAGAAACTGAGATAGTTCTAAGCCTTCTAGCTTGAATCACACAGAATGCTTGAATCTGGGCTAGAAGCTTGCTCATGCGAGTGAGTGCCAAATCTTACAATCCATATACTTAGGGACTTAGGATGCAAGAGACACTTTACAAAAAAAATTTACCTAGCTTAGGCCTGCATGAAGAAAAGAAAAAAAAGATCACATGAACCTTTGCCATGTGTGCCTCCCTACATCAAATTGGCCCATATCAGCCATCACTCAGATAGAAGTATACCCTGGTCTACCCCCCTTGCACAGGAATGCTGTTGCCACAATCTTTACCATGGAAAGTGTCCAGAGAACTCTGGCTAGACCAAAGGGGAGCACCACAAATTGAAAGCAACCATCCAGGTGACAAATACAATAGTTCTTGTGATAAACATGCAAGTATGTCTTGGAGATCAAGAAAGGCCAGAAACTCTCCTGGTCTCAACAAAATCACCAAATGTAAAGATCTATCTAGTAATAAGCCTTGCAGAAAAGTTTATTTTTATTTATTCATAGAGAAGTATTTGATATACTACAAGAGACATTACAATGGGGACTATGCAGCTTAGAACCATTAATTAAAATAAGGAAAAGAAAAAGGCAGAAGAGAAAATAATAAAGAGACAAGAATTGGGTGGTGGGGGCAAGATAGGGAAGTGATATATAAAAAGGGTCATGCAAAGATACCAAAGGATTTGAAAAAAAAATAGATGATTTTTTTTTTCTCTTTTAATTAGTGTCTTAAATCTCTGTAGAGATGGTTCATTTCTGATGTGAAGAGGTAGCAAGTTCTAAAGGTTTAAGAGATACAAAATGGACCTGAATGTCCTCTCTTCCTTAGGGAGAGCAAAACAGAGGAAGAACTGGCATGATGGCTCCCAGGCTGAGCAAGTGGATCAAAGTCTATTACTCTGTGTGTGGGGAAGGGGGGGAGGGCTGTCAGAACAAAGATGTCCGTCCAAGACCCACTGGTTGGATGTAATGAGGGTCCACTCTAGGTGAAACTTGCTCCTCCCACTCCATTGGTTCCAATGTGGAGGGGTAGCACCAAACTATCATTGGAGTCCCTTGGCCCCTTCAGTAGATGTGGCAGAAAAAGGGAAAGCAGCTAGCCCCATCAGGCCTTCTTGCTCCCTGAAGGACAAAAGGAGCCCTTCCTTTTAGAATGGGGACAATCCTGTTCCTTGGGTTAAGTTCTACTCAATGTCCCTCAAGGTATGCACCTTGTCCTCTGGTATGCAATGAGGTCTGGCTTCAGTTTTTCCACATCCTTGTCAAAGATCAGGCATCCAGAGGCAGCATCGCTGATCAGCCCCATAGTCAAAGTTATCTACAAGCTACCAAGCCTCAAGCCAATGAGCAAGAAGATATCTGAATCAGATCACATATTACATCAGCTACCAACGTTACTCAACTCCACAGTTCCATTTCAGAGACAGAAGAAGCTGCAAAACCCAATGCATGACTGCTTGGGCCATGCAAATGCCACAGATTGCAGTGTGTACCCCTAAAGCTAAGGAAGCAAAGAAATATTAAGGAGCAGCTCAACCTTATGATTAATAGCATACTTGATACCTAAATCTGCCTCTACTAGAATTGTAGCCATCTTGGTAGTGGTCAAGCGGCCACCTTGGGCACTCAGAAGAGCCTATCCAGTACATCCCAGGGGAAGGAATATAAACTTTTTCATCTGATCCCCCTAAAGATCAAGTCAGGAGCTTCCCACTCCATCATCATCATTCTAAGGACTTTTTGGAGAAGGCAAGCCTTAGAATTCTTCATTCCATCCAAGTTGGGATCCCTTTCTGGCAGGGGTTCTCTCACTACTGAGGGGCCAGCCAAGACCACCAACATGGTCTATCAAAGATGACAAGTCATTGAAAAAGTTGCACCACTGAGGACAAGCCTTTATCAAATGAAATCTCCCTGGATTCAGTGCAGGAGTCCCAATAGTACTCCTTCTAGAGAACATTGTCTGCATCCCAAGCATCCTCAACAGCCAATACCAGGGGGAACTTTAGACAGATCAACTTCAACTGCTATATAGCACAGTTACTTACCGTAACAGGTGTTATCCAGGGACAGCAGGCAGATATTCTTTACGCATGGGTGACGTCACCGACGGAGCCCACGGTACGGACCTTTTTACTAGAAAGTTCTAGTTGGCCGCACCGCGCGTGCGCGAGTGCCTTCCCGCCCGACGGAGGAGAGCGTGGTCCCCAGTTAGTATAAGCCAGCTAAGAAGCCAACCCGGGGAGGAGGGTGGGACGTAAGAATATCTGCCTGCTGTCCCTGGATAACACCTGTTACGGTAAGTAACTGTGCTTTATCCCAGGACAAGCAGGCAGCATATTCTTTACGCATGGGTGACCTCCAAGCTAACAAAGAGGGAGGAGGGATGGTTGGCCATTAGGAAAATAAATTCTGAAGTACAGATTGGCCGAAGTGCCCATCCCGTCTGGAGAAAGCATCCAGACAGTAGTGAGTAGTGAATGTGTGAACTGAGGACCAGGTGGCCGCCTTGCAGATTTCCTCAATGGGTGTGGAACGGAGGAAAGCAACAGAAGCGGCCATAGCTCTTACCCTGTGGGCTGTGACAGCACCGTCTAGTGACAGACCGGCCCGAGCGTAACAGAACGCGATGCAAGCTGCAAGCCAGTTGGATAGCGTCCGTTTAGAGACCGGTCGACCCAAACGATTCGGGTCGAAGGTCAGGAAGAGCTGAGGGGACAAGCGGTGAGCCCTTGTACGATCAAGATAGTAAGCCAGGGCACGCTTGCAGTCAAGACTGTGCAATGCCTGTTCTCCGGGATGTGAATGAGGTTTCGGGAAGAAAACAGGCAACAGAATGGACTGGTTGAGGTGAAAAGCTGAGACCACCTTTGGAAGGAACTTTGGATGGGTGCGCAGAACCACCTTGTCATGGTGAAAAATAGTGAACGGTGGATCGGCAACCAGTGCATGAAGCTCGCTAACCCTCCTGGCAGAGGTGATGGCAATGAGGAAAAGAACCTTCCATGTCAGAAATTTGAGCGAAGTTGTGGCAAGTGGCTCAAAGGGAGGTTTCATGAGGGCAGACAAAACCACATTCAGGTCCCAGACGACCGGAGGAGGCTTCAGAGGTGGTTTGATGTTGAAGAGGCCCCTCATGAATCGGGAAACCAGAGGGTGAGCCGTGAGAGGTTTTCCTAAGACAGGCTCATGAAATGCCGTGATGGCACTGAGATGGACTCTGATAGAGGTAGACTTGAGGCCTGCGTTGGACAGGGAGAGTAAGTAGTCCAGAACAGTTTCCACCGCTAAGGAGGTGGGATTGTGATGATGACGGAGGCACCAAGAGGAGAACCTGGTCCACTTCTGATGGTAACATTGGAGGGTGGCCGGTTTCCTGGAGGCGTCCAAAATGAGACGGACAGGCTGAGACAGATTTCCTGGAGAGGTCAGCCCGAGAGAAACCAAGCTGTCAGGTGGAGGGAAGACAGATTGGGATGTAGTAGAGACTGATGTAGCTGTGTAAGTAGAGTAGGAAACACAGGTAGAGGAATGGGCTCCCTGGAGCTGAGTTGAAGTAGAAGGGAGAACCAGTGTTGACGAGGCCACCGGGGAGCTATGAGGATCATGGTGGCTCCGTCCCTGCGGAGTTTGGATAAAGTCCGCAACATCAGAGGTAGAGGAGGAAAGGCATAGAGGAACCGATCCGTCCAGTCGAGAAGGAATGCATCCGGGGCCAGACGATGAGGAGAGAAGAGTCTGGAGCAGAACTGGGGCAGCTGATGGTTGTGAGGAGCTGCGAATAGGTCCACCTGCGGAGTGCCCCAGCGAGCAAAGATGGAGTGGAGTGTGGGAGGATCCAAAGTCCACTCGTGAGGTTGAAGGATGCGGCTGAGATTGTCGGCCAGGGAGTTCTGTTCGCCCTGGATGTAGACAGCCTTGAGGAAGAGACTGCGGGCCGTGGCCCAGGTCCAAATGCGAAGAGCCTCCTGACAAAGGAGGCGAGATCCGGTGCCGCCCTGTTTGTTGATGTAGTACATGGCAACTTGGTTGTCCGTGCACAGGAGCAGAACCTGAGGGCAAAGAAGGTGCTGGAAGGCCTTGAGAGCATAGAACATGGCTCGTAGTTCCAGGAAATTGATGTGATGAAGACGCTCCTGTGGGGTCCAAAGACCTTGGGTGCGTAGGTCTCCCAGGTGAGCTCCCCATGCATAAGGGGAGGCATCCGTGGTGATGGTCATGGAATGCGGGGGCAGATGAAAAAGAAGGCCCCTGGAAAGATTTGAGGAGTTCAACCACCATTGTAGAGATTGCTGAAGAGACGATGTCACAGAGATGGGATGAGAAAGAAGATTCGAGGTCTGCGACCATTGGTTGGCCAGAGTCCATTGAGGTGTCCTGAGGTGGAGTCGTGCCAGGGGAAGCACATGCACCGTCGAGGCCATGTGGCCCAGGAGGACCATCATCTGTCTGGCAGAAATGGAGTGATGAAGGAGCACCTGACGGCACAGGCGGAGCAGGTTCCGCTGACGGTCGGAGGGGAGAAACGCCCTCATTAGTGTGGTGTCGAGAACTGCTCCAATGAACTGAAGGCGCTGTGTGGGAAGCAGATGCGACTTGGGGTAGTTGATCTCGAACCCCAGGAGGTGGAGGAGAGAGATGGTATGATGAGTGGCTTGTAGCACAAGCGGAGACGTAGGTGCTTTCACCAACCAATCGTCCAAGTAGGGAAACACCTGGAGGTTGTGAGACCTGAGGAAGGCCGCCGCCACAATGAGGCATTTGGTGAACACCCTGGGTGATGAAGCGAGGCCAAAAGGTAGCACTTTGTACTGATAATGGCGATGGTGCACCTGGAATCTGAGGTAGCGACGTGAAGCTGGATTGATTGGTATGTGAGTGTAGGCCTCTTTGAGGTCCAGGGAACATAGCCAGTCGTTCTGAGAGAGATGAGGATAAAGCGTGGCAAGGGAGAGCATTCTGAACTTCTCCTTGACAAGACATTTGTTGAGGTCCCTGAGATCGAGAATGGGACGTAGGTCTCCTGTCTTTTTTGGAACCAGAAAGTAACGGGAGTAGAATCCCCGGCCCCTTTGTTCCAGAGGTACTTCTTCGATGGCATTGAGGAGAAGGAGGGATTGGACCTCCCTCAGGAGGAGGGGGGTTTGAGTTGAAAGAGAAGCAGACTCTACGGGAGGATTGTCTGGTGGAAGAGTCTGGAAGTTGAGAGAGTAGCCGTGGCGGATGATGTTGAGGACCCACTGGTCTGATGTGATGACCTCCCAACGGCTGAGAAAAATGTGGAGCCTGCCTCCGATTGGTTGAGGAAGAGGCAATGAGGGTGGAAGACTGGCTAAGCCCTGGAGAGAGGAGTCAAAAGGGCTGAGAAGGTTTGGCAGGAGGAAGAGGCTTGGCAGGTTGATTAGACTGTGCACGAGCCTGGTTGTGTTGGTGTTGGCGAGCCCGCCTAGGTTGCTGTGAAGGTGGGTTAAGCGGCCTAGCGGAGAACCTGCGCTGGTATGAAGACTGTGGTTTGTAAGGCCGAGCAGGAGGGGCCTTCTTCTTTGGTTTAATGAGAGTATCCCATCTGGTCTCATGGGCGGAGAGTTTTTGTGTGGTGGTATCCAGAGATTCTCCGAACAATTCGTCTCCCATACATGGGGCGTTGGCTAGTCGGTCCTGATGGTTGACATCCAGATCAGAGACCCTGAGCCAGGCCAGGCGGCGCATGGCCACAGCGATGGCAGATGCGCGAGAGGTGAGCTCAAAGGAGTCATAGATGGAGCGCACCATAAATTTTCTTAGTTGAAGCAGGCTGGAGATGTGCTGCTGGAATAGTGGAACCTTGTGCTCCGGCATGTACTTTTGCATGGCGGAGAGTTGCATTACCAAATGTTTCAGGTAGAATGAAAAGTGGAAAGAGTAATTGTTTGCCCTGTTGGCAAGCATGGCATTCTGGTAGAGCCGCTTGCCAAACTTGTCCATAGTTTTGCCCTCCCTGCCAGGAGGGGTAGAGGCATATACACTGGAGCCTTGAGTCTTTTTTAAAGTGGACTCAACCAGGAGAGATTCATGGGGCAGCTGGGGTTTATCAAATCCCGGGATTGGAATAACCCTGTAAAGGCTATCTAGTTTACGGGGTGCCCCAGGGACAGTTAATGGATTTTCCCAATTTTTATAAAAAGTTTCCCGTAGGATGTCATGCACGGGTAACTTCAGGAACTCCTTAGGAGGTTGATCGAAATCTAATGCCTCCAGGAAAGCTTGTGACTTCTTGGAGTCAGATTCCAGAGGCAAAGATAAGGCCCCCGATAATTCCCTGAGGAATTTTGAAAAAGAAGATTGCTCAGGTTTAGATGTGGTATCGGGGGCCGAGGGCTCTTTGTCCGACGACGATGCATCCTCCTCGGTACCGAGGGGAGATTCTTCCCAGAGGTCCGGGTCTCTGACATCGGTGTGAGCGTGCCGAGAGACTGGAGTGGAAGGCTCGGTATGATGAGCTTTGGACCGAGATTTGCCTGAGCGTACCAAGACGGTACCGGGGGATGAAGACCTGTGTCTGTCTCGGTCCCGGGAAGAACGGTGCCGGTCAGGTTCGCGGGAAGACCGGTGTTCCGCTCGGTCTCGAGGAGGATCGGATGTCGTCAGGGCGACGGCCTCGGCATGGGCATGGATATGCGGTGCCGAGAGAATGGGCATGGAGGGGTCCATAGGTACCGATGGCGTGGATACCGGTTGGACGGTGTGGGGCTCGGGCCGGTCTGGTACCGAAAGCAGCGGTGCCAGGATAGAGGGCAAGAGCTGTTTAAGTTGCTGTTGGAGTTGTTCCTGCAACTTATCCTGGAGGATGGCCGCAATGCGGTCATCCAGGGGTGGCACCGGAACCACTTTTTTCTGCTTTGGTTCCATGGGTGCCGCTCTACGCTCCGGCGATGAGGAGGCCGATGACGAGGCACTCACCGATATCGGAGCGGAGCGCTTTTTAGTTCGGCGTGGAGCCGAAAGAGCCGGTGTCGCCACCGAGGTGGGAGGGCGCTCAAGGGTGGAAGGCTTCTTAGCCGGCTTACCTGGCGCCGGTGGCGCCGATGTAATGTCAGGCGGTGTCGAGGTGGTCGGTGCCGACTTCGATGGTGCCGCAGTTGAAGAAGTCGAGTCCACAGTCGGGCCGGTGCCGAACAGCAGACTTTGCTGGATTTGGCGATTCTTCAAAGTGCGTTTTTTAAGAGTGGCACAGCGGGTGCAGGAGTCCGCCCGATGCTCCGGTCCCAAGCACTGTAAACACCAATTGTGTGGGTCAGTGAGGGAGATCGGGCGTGCACACCGCTGGCACTTCTTAAAACCGGGCTGCGGGGGCATGAATGGAAACACGGCCTCCGCAAAATCAAACCCCGAGGCCTGGATCGTGACAACAGGCCCCGCCGGGGCAAGGACAAAAAACGAAACAAAAAGAAAATATTTTTTTTTTTTTTTTTTGAAATGAAAGAAAAAAGAACCCGAAGGTAAATAAAAACGAAAAAAGGACGCGAGCGGGAAGGCAAAAAGAGGATTTCAATCGGAGTTGAAAAACGCACGTCTTCTTCGCTCCGCGGAAACGAAGAAACTGGGGACCACGCTCTCCTCCGTCGGGCGGGAAGGCGCACGCGCGGTGCGGCCAACTAGAACTTTCTAGTAAAAAGGTCCGTACCGTGGGCTCCGTCGGTGACGTCACCCATGCGTAAAGAATATGCTGCCTGCTTGTCCTGGGATAACTAGAGACTTCAATCACTATGTTAGGACCACAGACCCAAGAACTGGAAGCCAGGGATGTCCCTAGCTAACCATGTCTCTGGACTTTCATTGTTTTGCAAATTTAAGCATATGCATGGAATTTTTCAAGGAAATACTATACACACCAAACAGCAAGTATACTGTAGACACACATAAGTAATTTTTACTAATAAGGGCAGTTATAAGTTATTATTATTACTGGAAGGGAAAAAATTCATACAGCAGATAACCGAATGAGCAAGGGTTGGGTCTGGACCAGTGCAAATATAGTCAGATGAATTCACAGAAGTAAAACAAAACCTTTTTATTAACTCAAACCCCCGGGTCCTTTTACTTCACAAGCTCAGCTATGAAAGAAGAATCTCTTTAATCCATATATGCAAAAGCCCTGAAATGGGCCTGTGGCTGACAGGACCCAAGACACAACTACTGACCTGCGACTACCACGCCTCAAACAAAGTCTGGCAAAAAGACTTTCTCCATCAAGTAACTAGGCCTGGCCCTGTAGGTGCAAATGCAACCCCATCCAGACCTCGGAACTAGGCTCACAAGCATTAAGCAAAAAGTAGTTGGCTTACCTCAGCCAAGCAGTATATCTAGATGTTGCAGTCAATGCATATACCAGGGGACACTGCTTCCTTCCATTCCCTTAACCCAGCTCTGACCCTGCCTCTAATACTTCCTGACTCCACCTCTCCTGTGTCACTTCCCCCTAGAGAGGAGCTACATGTTAAGTTGGCTCTGGCAATATGAGGAGTATCCTGTAGGGGAAGTGATAATGTTCTATAGACTCCCATCACACAGCATACATCTCATACTGTCTCCTATTGCAGTGTTTTTCAACTTCTTCAAGCCAAGTACCGTATATACTCGAAAATAAGTTAATCCAAATATAAATCGAGACCCCCTTTTTCCCCCCAAAAGGGAGGAAAAATGGTTGGCTCAAATGTAAGTTAGGAGGCTTAATATTCAAGTGCCCTGCTCTGTCAGAAGCTTTAACTGGAGCATAAACAAGGCATTTGCAGCCAGTGTAAATAGTTGATTTGCTTTCAGAAATTTTACTTTGGCATTCAGATCCCCTATAAATTTAATATCCTGCAACTTAATATTTTATCACAAAATTTAAAAAACAGGGTAGTCAGAGAGAACAGGAGCTTTTTCTTTAAAAAAAGAAAAATTTAAAGAATGTATTTGATAGAAATCCATTCCTTAGTTCATTGTGTAGTAAAAGTGTGCTTGTATGCAGTGTGTTCTCAGGGGGCTTGATAGGTACACACATTCCACAGCTCCCTCCCTGCCAAGCTCTGCACCCAGCCTCCTTCTCCCCTCCCCCCCCCCCCCCCCCCCGGGTCAGTCTCTTCACCCAGTTCCCTTCCTGCCAGACACTGCACCCAGCACCCTTCCCTGTCAGGAATTGCACCACCCCCTTCTTTCCCCCCCTCCCCTGTCAGACTCTGCACCCAGCACTCTTCTTTCCTTTCTTCCTCCGCCAGACTCTGCACGCTCCCTCCCTCCCAGGCTCTGCCCCCCGCCTCCTTCCCTGCCCTAGCCTCATACGGTACCTCATCTTGCCGATCCGCGGTGGAGGTGCAGCGGACAGGAGCGAACTTTCCAAGTTCCTACCCTGATGCTAACTGGCTGCCGCGAGTTCCTTCGGCTGCTGAGCGACACGAGAATTCACGGGAACCAGTAAAGATGTCTCTCAGTACCGAGCAGCAGTGCCAAATCGCGCTCATGCTCGTGTCGCTCAGTGGCCAAAGGAAATCGCGGTAGCTGGTTAGCAGCAGGGCAGGAACTTGGAAAGTTCGCTCCTGCCCGCTGCACATCCACCGCAGATTGGCAAGATGAGGTACCGTATGAGGCTAGGGCAGGGAGGGAGGCGGGGGCAGAGCCTGGCGGTGGCCTTAAAAAATTCTGGGAGGGAGCATTGACCCAAATATTTTTTGGCCCCAAAATCCCAGTTTATATTCGAGTATATACAGTACCCCCTAATTATTAATACATGATGATAAAAAAACACAAAGCACACTGTACGCAAAGAAAATGTTAATTATCAGATTTTTTTTCCCAAAGAGGTCAAGGTAGATTACTTTAAAATATGCAATATCACCTCAGTAAAACTATAGTGCAAAATATAGACAGCAGATATAAATTCTCAAAACTACCACATTTGATCACTAAATTGAAAATAAAATCATTTTTCCTACCTTTGTTGTCTGGTGATTTCATGAGTCTCTGGTTGCACTTTCTTCTGACTGTGCATCCAATATTTTTCTGTCTCCTGAAGCTTCCTCTCCTCCAGTCCTCATTCCCTTCCCCAGCCAACATAGCTCTCTCTCTCCCCATGAATTCAGCTTTTTTACTCTCTGCCCTTTCCCCTTCCCTCGAGTGTGACATTTCTCCTTCTCTCCTTTCTTCCATCCCCATTCATCTCTCACTCTCTCCACGAGTCAAACACTTTCTCCTTTCACGCTTCCTATTCTTCGGACCTCATTCCCTTCCCCAACCAACATCTCTCTGTCCCTCCATGAGTCCAACTTTTCTTCCTTTCTCCTCCACCCCAGGCATCTCTCCCACATCCAATATTTCTCCCTTTCTCATCCCCCAGATCATATGTAGCATTTCTCACTACTGCCCACCAGCCCCATGCCCATTTCTCCTTCTATCACCCCTATCCAACACCATGCCACATCTCTCCCTCCATCACTATGTCCAACATTCCTCCCCTTGCATCCCCTTCAATCTGTCCCTCTACTATCATATCCAACATTTCTCCCTCTCATCCTTCTATTCCCGCTTCCCTACCTCATTCCTCTCTCTCTCCATGCTCAATTTTCCTTTCTTCCTTTCCCCATGTGCACCATCTCTCACTCACACTCATGCCCAACAATTCTTCCTTTCTATTCCCTCCCCCCATGTCCCAAGTTAGTGCCCCCTTCATCTCTCCTTTCTGTGTCCCATATTCATGCCCCCCTTTCTTTCTGTGTCGAGTTAGTGCCCCCTCCCCCTCACTGCCTTCCAGCCTTTGTCCCGAAATTAAGTTGCACTGCCGGGAATCCCTGCCTGCCCCACACACACAATCCCTCCCTCCCCCAAAGCTGACCTGTCCACAGAAGTCACCGGGAATCCCTGAATGACTTCCTATCTGTCTGCCCGCCTCACCATCCCCAGCCCCAAAGCCATCCCTGTTACTTTGTCAGAGCCTGACTTGCTCCATCCTCTCCCAGCAGCAACTCCGTGCAGGGATAGCACATGCAGCCATTCATATGCTGGATATGGCTGGTCCAAAATCCTTCCCTCCGATGTCAATTCTGACATCACAGAGAAGATTGCGGGTCAGCTAAGCAGTGTGCAAGTTGCTGCCTATGTCCCTACATTCCTGCATGGAGTTGCTGATTGAAGAGGATGGAGCGAGTCCGGCTCTGACAAAGTAACAGGGATGGCTTCGGTGTGGTGGGTGGTGCAGCGGGCGTTCAGACAAGCAGTCGGGCAGGATTCCCAGTGACTTCTGTGGACGGGTCAGCTTCGGGAGGAGGGAGAGGGTGTCTGTGCGGGGCAGGCAAGGATTCCTGGCGGTGCAACTTAATTTCGGGAAAAGGCTGGAAGGCAGTGAGGGGACACAAACTTGACACAGAAAGAAAGGGGCGGCCACACCATGTACCCCCAAGGGTACGTGTACCTGTGTTGAGAAACACTGTCCTATTGCACAGTTGCATACACTGATATCCAATTTTTGACTACTATAAATAATCAGATTCCTTCGTTTGAACCAGGAGAGATAAGGTTTCCTACTACATTAGAAAGGTGCTTAGATTAGAAAACAAGTGCAAAAAATAAGCACAAAGAATTTAAAATAAATTTCATAAATATGCTTCAAAAAGAAAAAGGTGAAAATCTAAGGTTACATTGTTAAACTTAAAAAGTGAAAAACTGTAAATTGTTCAAATTCTCACACCCCTTTTTTTATAACATGGAAAACTTATACTTAGATTACCATGTTATTAATACTGAACCATTGAAGTGACTATCCTAAAGCAGAAAATATTCTAATTTATATTCCCTCTTTCTCTGGGACTCGTTTTTCACAATCTTTAAGAATCATACAATTACACAAAACAGTCTTCAAGATTCACTCAAACTAAGTACTTGTAGCTGGAATCTCCCCCGATTTCCATCTATTGAGATGTCATTTTTCATATTAGCAAGATAGGTAGATATTATGTATGTCAACAGCAATACAGAAGTAGTAATAGCAGTAGTATAAGTAATAATAATCAGGTGCTCTTGAAACAGGTTGAAATTCATAGTATTCAATGTTAAGAAACCAGTTAAAAACATCCTTTGCTTATTATTTTAAAGTTTAAGTTTTTAAGTTTTATTAGGATTTTAGATACCGCCTATCAAGGTTTTCTAAGCGGTTTTTACAATCAGGTACACACAACAATAATTCACACAGTCCATCCTATTGTCATGTGCACTACAAATGACAATTTTACAACCATTATGAAAAAATGCTTTTCTAATCTGAAAGGAAATGGAAGTACATTGGGTAGTTCATATAGGGGACTCATTTTCAAAGCACTTAAGACACACTATGGTACATTGTATGTCTAAATGCTTTGAAAATGAGCCCCTTAATGTTTGTTTTGTTGAATCAATCATTTGATATCTTATTTTTTTATATTACAGTGGGTTGCTACATTTTTTTACTACTTCAATTTTGGTTTATAGTGGGAGAGTTAACCTAAAAAAGTAAAACTGAAACCAACATTTAGGGGGGGGTCACCTACAGTATGTGCAAACGGTGTTATGCATATTTGCTATAGGGTCCATTCCATATAATGGGCCCCTAAAGGTAAATAATATGCACCACTGGCATTAATATACACCATTATGTAATGGTGGTACAATAGTTTGACGGCCTCCAAATTACTTGCTTGTTATCTATTTCTTGGCTGTATATTCATGTACAATACAATTTATCTTTCTCTACTATTTATGTACAAAATATTATATATTTTGTAAGCTCTAAACAGGTCACATTCTCCTTTACCTGCTTATAAAAAGGCATTTCTTGAAAAGACATACTCTAGTTTGGGCAATGATTATTCACATTTATAAACAAATTTGTATTACAAACTGCAGATTCTTTATGAATTTTGTCGCATTATGGATTTTGACAAATCAGAAGAACATGAGATACTGTCACACTGTGCCTGTCCATTGCCTGCAGTCTATTGCTGAAGCAGAAAATATATTCAAAGAATAGTGATGCTGAATCTTCATATTTCATTTAAGGCAAATCATGAAAACTGAGTATAATGATTTCAGAATTGGCACAAATTTAAATCATTTCTGTTGTTATAATGAAGTTCTTATCTTGCATATGAATTGTAATTTTTAGTTAATTAGATGGCTACATTTTGTTTAAAAGCCAACATTTCTGATTTCTAGACAAGGAAACTATTACTACATTTGGCTCTTTAAAAGGATTGCGCATACTTGGCACTAAAACTTAATATTGGAATTTGTTAATACTGCTACAGCAAAACAATTTATACTTGAGTATTCCAAGGCAAAATCCGTAAACTAAAAATGAGGTATTCCCTGAAACATCTATGGACAAGGTACATATAGGAGATACATACCGATATTTAAAAATAAATGCATGTTACATGAATAACATCAAAACTAACTCTTAAATACTCAGCCTAATCATTTGGAAATACATTATTCATTAAATATACTATTTATTATAAATCATGCAGAAACTACTTAAATTTCCAAATGCACTATCTAAAATAATTTTGCCAACAGACTTTTTTTTAAAATAATGTTTCCCTTGATGTTTGTATAGCCCTTAGAACGCAACTTGCTATGCTAATTATTTTTACAATAACCACCATCAAACATGTTATAGTGAATGTTTAATAATTTCTTCATTTGCACAATTTAACAGACTACATAGCATTAATGAATAATAATAATGGTATTTCTTTATATGTTTTTTTCTCTAAAATGGATTACTAAAATTCAAAAGTCCAAAACTCTGAATGCTAATATCATTAACAACAAAACATGGCATTTGCCACAGGATATCTCTTGAAATTAGTCCCACCTTGGTGTCCTCATTTCTCACTTACATGTATGCTGGAGAAAGTGGCGATGACCTGGTTGTTTTAAGCACAGGAACTGGGAATTTCCAGATAGCAGGAGAGCTCGTTTTCCATTTCAATGGCATGTTGTCACCACGATACTACAATAACAGCAAACAGCGTTTCCATAACACACTACCATCTAGGACTTCCATCCCACACACAACTAACACAGCAGTGAATGCTGCTGCTGATGCTGCGAACAAGCAAATGATTCTGCCAGTGCCTTTAAACCGATACTTCCAATCTGTAAAATAGGGCTGCAAGGCGTCTACTTTTAAATCCTCCTGTCCCCTAAAGCACTGTGATGATTCTTTCATTCTAACTCAACAATAGTGCCACCTCGTTAGGAAAGCGCTGACTGCAGTATCTGTTAAAAAAAAAAAAAAAAAAAAAGACTGCACTGTGCACACCAGTACAATGCAGCTTTATTTACTGAAAGCAGTTAAATGTAAGAAAAGAGCATTACTATTGTTCTGCCTCAACAGGAACAATGCAGCACTGGTCTATATTCTGTACCTAAAGCACTAACCTGATTCTGACCAGCAGTAGCTTAAAAAAAAAAGCAGATGGGGTTTGTATGAATATAAACCAACATACCTACTCAGAATACACTTGTCATCGTCTGAACAGTCTTCCTTTGAGCTGCAACAATACAAATGAGATATAAATCTCAGCATAGCCTTAGGCCACGGCTAATAGATCAGTGACTAAATTCAGCAGCCAGTTTTCTTCCTGTGCAAGCTCTGTCCAAAGAATGCCATTATGGAAAAGCCCATTAAATAAAAAAGCCAGTCCTTCTAATCCATAGTTAAGAAGGAAAAATATATATACAGATGGAACTGCTGCAAATTTCTGCATACCCTTGTAGCTTCTGATTCAGGTTGCTCTCATTTTCTCATTATTATTTTTATTCCAAGCGGGTTGAGCCAAATCTCGTGCATTTAACAAGCTGTGGTAACATGAATATCACTCAGTCTTCTGCAGAACAGAAGCACAGAGAAGGATGTCTTGATAACGTCCCTACAAGGACCACTATTAACAATCTAATTTGAAACCCCCCCTTCCCCCCCCCCCTTCAGATCACAAATTGCCTGAAGAACTGATGAAGCAGCCAGTCATGTAGGTGTCCATCTGGGACCACTGCAGCTTTCTGGTCTGCTGTTGACCTCCAGGAGCTGATAACAGACAGTGAGGTTCGAAAACGGAGCTGGCGTAAACAGCAATTCAGGCAGCTAATCAAGAGTGGTGCAGAAAGATTAAAATAGTGGAGAAAACAACAGGAACAACTGATCTCTTAAAAACTTGTCTCAATAAGGGCAGGTATTTTGCTCATTTTTAAAACAGAAACAAATGATTACCAATAAAGCTGGTGAAAACTGAAGCATGTCCTCAGCGCACAAGTTCAAAGTAACATATTACAATGTTTCAATTTTCAGGATGTAGAATATTCACTTCCAAACTGTGTGGATTACCATTACTGCCCAGTTAATGCTGCGGCTTTTCAATATTAAGAATTACTAATGCTATTTTATGACCAACAGATATATATTTATTTTTAAATAGTCTTAATAAAAATCTAAAATGCAAAAACACATATACAAGTACATGTATACAGTTTTGAAGATATCAATCTAAAAGTTACTAAGATGCAATCTGATTAAAAAACAACAACACATAAATCATAGTGCAATCCTAAAGGAATTTCAGATTGGTTGTACTACAACTGGCACCAAAACAAAACTGGCTTGCCTTAAATAAAGGTAAACTATGGACTACAAATAATCTCTTAGCCATGGGTCTCAAAGTGACCAAAATACATGTCTCACTAATTAAACCAATAAAATCTGCTGGGTTTTCGTTTGTTAATGTTAGGTGCCAAAAGTCACTTTTCTAACTTCTCTAAGAGCTCTTCAATATATCCACATAAATATTCACCGGGTAGATATCTACCATTTATTGCCCCATAACAGAAGTTGCAGATGAAGTGGCATGTATAATTTAATAGTTTTTATATGTCACCTTTTCAGTAAAAGCTCTTAAGAGGTAGTTTACAGCAATAAATTATTACAAAGATTAAACACCAAAATTATTTAATATGCCGAGAGGTATATTCCTCCCAACTTCCTCTGTGGCAACTCCTAATCCACCATGACCTGGTTGGGCTTCTGTGGCTGATGCTCATGTTCTATCTTGATGCTCACCATGCCATCACTTCAGCTTTATATTTTTCTTTCTTTCTTTCTTTCTATTTCCTATGACCACTAAATTTTCTTTTCCCCAACACTAACACTGCAAAATCTTATTCCCTACCTTAAACTATACAAACCTCAAAACCATATTACCAAATCTACATTTTTCATCTCACAAGCTATTTTATTTTCAACTCTGTGCGCTGTGTTTCTTCCTCTAGTTTGCCTGAAAGCATCTCATCTTCAGTACTGCTACACCTTTTCTACTCTTCTCCAGATCATTGCGATCCTCTGCTCCTCTAAGCTGAGGAAATCAAACCTAATCCTGGCTTTCCAAGGCTACACTCACCTATCTATACTTATAAAATAGTAGCCCCTTCAATCTTGATTTTTGCAGTTGTCTAGGCTAGCAGCATCAAAAAGCTTTCTTAACTTGGCTGCATTTGCTATGCTGGTCCCAGCACTAAATCAGCCAGGACCTGCATTCTTCTTCTTCTTCCCCACCCCCTTCAAAGCAGCCTCCCTTCTTCCAGGCATCACTTCCCAGCCTATGATTTTGACCCCTCCCCCTGAGCTTGCCACCTAGCAGCAAAATCTTCAAAATGGCTACCACAACTTTTCATGGAAGCTTCACAGTACTGCTATAGTATCACAAGGCAGCCATAAAAGGTTGTGGCAGTCATTCTGAAAATGTTGCTGCTAGGGGAAGGAACGAGTGGGGTTCATTCCTGCCCCTACTGGATCACATGGATAGGCAGTAGCCTGGGAGGGGGGAGCTGCCTGGAAGATTGGAGGCTGCTTTAGGTACAGGAGATGAAGAAGAAGGAAGAATAGAAAACAAAATTATGCAGGTCCTGGCCAATATGCAGTCGAGGCCTTCATAAATGTCTTATGCAGGATCTGGCTAAATAAATAACAGCTAGAACCCACAAGCTCCAATGGCTAGTAGCAAGTACATTAACCCCTGATATTTAGTGCCTGTTCATGCATTTCAAATTCATGCTGACCTCTTTGCAATCTATTGTACTTACTAAGAAAGACTACTATGTCCATCCAACAAATTCTTGCCTCTAACCCTCACCATCTCTTTATTACACTCAATTCTCGCCTCAAAATTGCCTCCACCTCCATTCCTCTCTCTCTACCCACAGTATGGCTGACTACTTCAATGACAATGTTCAGAAGGTTAATCTTGAGTTCTCTACCATGTAACCTCCCTCTCCCCATCCAGAAATCACAGAGCAGAAAATGCACATCTTCTCTTCTCCTTTCCTCCACACTTACTATCTGGTTCTCTGATCTCACTCTTATCCACCTACTCATCTTTCTCCTGCTGTCACATCCTTAATCTTTCATTTTCTACTGCAATGATTCCTGCCACCTTCAAAGTGCTGTGATTACACAACTCTATCCTTCTTATTTCCTTGGTTCTTTCTGTGCACAATGATCTGATAGGTCTGGGTGGATATGTTTTTGGTCTAGTTCACCTCATCTCAAGGAGATCTTTTATGTTATTTAACTACCACTTCTGTTTCTTATACCCCAGATTGTGGAATACCACAGCACTATATTTTTAGCTCCTGCATTGTTTAATATATTCTTGAGCCCTCTTGCTACTCTAATTCAATCTTGTGATATACCTGGGTATTATTATTTATTTATTCATTATTTGTTCATTTATTATTTTGAAAAAAATTTACCCAAGGTAGTATCAAGCCAGGATAAGTTGAATATAGGCAACAGAAAATTATATTGGTTGTACATTATGCAAATGACATTCAATTACTTTATTTCACCAACACACAAATTTGGCAACTCTAGATTCTGTTTAGATAAGAAGAACTCAATGGCTAGAGAATAACCATTCAAAAGTTGAATTGGAGAGTCAACTATCCATATTGCTTGACGCTTTGCAATGTTTAGTTTCAATGCCTCTGATCAAGAGTACATAGGTCCAACTTATACAGGTAATCAAGAGTTTAGGCTGCTGTATACTGATAAGTTCTTTTGAGAAAGAAATCTCAGCAATTGTACATTCCTTGCATTTTTTAGGCTTAGATGCCCTCCCTGTTTCCTTTTTAGAAAAGGATACAATTTGATCCCTTATTCACATTTTTGTATTTCACTTGGATTATGGGAACATTTGTTTAAGTAACATTAAGCTTAAATTATTAAATTGTGATTGCAGTGGCTAAGACCAAGATACACTAAACCAGTAGTTCCCAACCCTGTCCTGGAGGACCACCAGCCAGTCAGGTTTTCAGGACAGCCCTAATGAATATGCATGGAGCAGATCTGCATGCCTGTCTCCTCCATTAGATGCAAAGTTCTCTCATGCATATTCATTAGGGCTATCCCAAAAACCCAACTGGCTGGTGGTCCTCCAGGACAGGGTTGGGAACCACTGCACTAAATCTTCCGATCATCGCTAAACCAGATGACCTGATTTGCCAACCAATGCACACAATGGCTTACAGCATGCTTTCCCATGCACTCCTACATTCTCCAACTCTGCCATGCAAATGACCGCATTAGTATTCAAATTAGGTCATTAATATTAAAAACAAGCCCCATTATTGATGCCCAAAACATCACTAGTGTCTGTGTCAAACAAATTGTGGAATGCAGCCACTGGAACATAAAAGAATGAAATAATCAAATAATACTAAAATTTTTGTGTATAGAAGACCTCTGTGTGGATTGATTAGTCAAGCAAATAAATTAATGTTCAATACTCCAACCCGTGCACAGGCAGCAGCCCAGTACATCACACCATCATAGATTCTTCTTTTGTGTGATACAAATCCAGTGGAAAGAAATGTGCAATAACACTCAAACAAAAATCACAAACATATATATTCACAATGCTGCATTACCACAATTTGTGAGACAAAAATACTGCACAGCCCTGAAATCAATAAAGAAAAAACAGGACTCCTTATCTCAATAAGAAGTCCGGAAACATCAGGACTCCCAGCACTTCCGGGCAAAAAAGCCCAAGGTGTAGAAAACTGCGCTGCTGAAAAAATACCCCGGACACACATCCCTCCCACGAAGATCAGCAGCAGGATGCCCAGTCCCTCCTGCCTCCAGGCCTGTCTCTTCGAAATGGCAGACCTTCCCCTTCCCAGTGTATCCTGGGATACATCAGGAGGGGCCTAGTATGCTCTTTCATGAATACTTGGGGATAGGTTCCTGTACTCAGTATCCCAAGTACCCTTGAAAAAAACAAAACAAAAAAAAATCCTTGCTCATAATAAGAAGGGATTTCAAAAGTAGAATTTATTTGTCCTGTTTGCCTGTCTTTGATATATTAAAAGCTCCATGGAGCAGGAATTGTCTTATGAATGAGTACAGAGCTATACTCAATTAGTAGCACAATTCTATAGTAGTATACAATAAAAGTGCAGTAAGCATTCCAAACATATCGGAGCCCATCCTAAACATAGTAGCACAGTAAATTACAGCTAAAGACATGAAAACAATGTTCCCTCTAAGGCAAGGGTGTCAAAGTCCCTCCTCGAGGGCCACAATCCAGTCGGGTTTTCAGGATTTCCCCAATGAATATGCATGAGATCTATTTGCATGCACTGCTTTCATTGTATGCTAATAGATCTCATGCATATTCATTGGGGAAATCCTGAAAACCTGACTGGATTGCGGCCTTCGAGGGACTTTGACACCCCTGCTGTAAGGACAGAGTTCATGTGAGCAAAAGAAAGCTGCTCACCCCTCCCCATCCACCATCTGCCCCCTCTCCCACCCATCCCACAAACAAAGCAGCTGAGGGACCTTCCCATACATATCTGCGGCTGCTAGCTTTGGCCTGGAAGAAGTGATGTCAGAGAGGGCAGGCCAGCAGTCACGGGTATGTATGGGAAGATCACGCAGTTGGTTTGTTTCAGTTTGCAGCTGCTGGCTCTGCTTTGGGAAAGCAACAGCAGAAGATGGAACAGTGGTATTCGAGAAGTGCTGGTCCCAACTCCACTGGCTCCGTGGTGGAGCTGAATGACTGCACAGCTTAGAGGGAACATTGCCTGAAAGGTCCATCCAGTCTGCTCAGCAATTGCACGTTTTATTAATTCATGATTAAAATAGTTTTTCTTTTAAATTTCTGGGCCATAAGACCTTAGAAGACCTCTCAATACCATCCTTAGGTTCCCAACTACTGAAGTTGCCATTGAAGCCCATTCCAGTCTATAAAAACCATCTTATCCCATTCCTCAGTTTAACAGCCAGTAAAGGGGAGGGCAGTCTACCCCGGATGCGGTGTTGGTAGGAGTGCCGGCACCCATCCTCCTCTCTGCCCCTCCCCCTCCCCATCACACACATGCACCTCTTTACATTTTCCCTGCACAAGCAACATTTCGAACTTGCTGCTCGCGTTGGTGTCGCCTCTCTATGATGTCACTTCCGGGCCACATGCCTAGGAAGTGATGTCAGATGGATAGCAGACATGACGCAGACAGCAAGTTTGTGATGCTACTCCCACCTGGAAAATTAAAAAGGTACCAGGGAAAAGGATGCATGTGTGGAAAGGGAGGGGCACCACTCACCCTTACAACGCCACTAGTAACAGCAATGCTGAATGATTCTAGTATCATAAAAAGAACCAGCGAGGCATGCATTAGGAGCAAAAAAATTAAATTGCAATTGTGCAATATAGATCTGTTTAGCAGGTTATAAAAAAAAATTAAAAAAAATATGAAGCTCTATCAGTGTTAAAACCAGCAATGAAAACTTCTATAACCGGGTAAGAAAAACTGTGGCACTAAATGTATGTATTAATTCATAGTTTATTTGAATTTAAAGCAAAAACAAAAAGTCACTGGGAAATATGTTCAGACCAAAGAGAAGTAGAACTGGATGGCGCCACTTTAATGTATAAAAATGTGTTCCAACTAACGTGTTATTTAAAAAACACCAAAGAAAATAATTTTACACAACAAATCAGGAAAAAAGTTCTGATATACAAATCAATTAAAATAATTCTGACAAAGTTGAAAGCCATAAATAATTTTATTAAGTCACTTTTATGAAATAGGTCTCTCAATTTGTTCAGCAGATTTCTCTCCATTTTCTCCCTCTTATTTTTTTTAATAACTGATTAGATTAACTCGACTTAGAAAATTTATCAAATAAAACCGAGCATGAGCATGAACAAGTTGACTGGCTGAGAAATCAAAAGATGTCACTTTCACTTTCTTTGTATCACTAAAAACAATCGACCAGGAAAAGTTAACTTAAGGGAATTGAGATGAAAGGCATAAGGCTTAACACAAGCTATTGTCTTAATTTTATTTTTTCATAAGGAATGTAAGTTATTTCTAGTTATAAACAGTTTCCCTGCTGACTTGCTCCAGTTGAAAGAAATGATGTGAAGAAGGTACTAATAATGTTAATGCAACTTATTTATTCATTCATTCAATACCGTTTTCTATACCGTTCTCCCAGAGGAGCCCAGAACAGTTTACATGATTTTATACAGGTACTCAAGCATTTTTCCCCCTTCTGTCCCGGTGCACTCACAATCTATCTAACGTACCTGGGGCAATGAGGGAATTAGGTGGCTTGCCCAGGGTCATACGGAGCAGCGAGGATTTGAACCCACAATCTTAGGGTGCTGAGGCTGTAGCTTTAACCAGTGTGCAGCACTCTCCCCTCCCAATGGATTTAAAGTCCATTGCTTTAACCTCTCAGCCATGACTACAATTCTAATATTTATACTTTATAAGTTACATTTAAAAATGTGTGTAATGAACCCAATATTAGCACAGACACAGATATACGATTCTATAACCTGGACTATAGGCCTGATTTACCCAAGCCTTCTCCACTCACATTCCAAGATACATTGGAAAGCATTATTAAATCAGACCCATATAAATGCATCTACAGCATATAAGTTAAGCTGAAAGTCACTCAAAGTCTGAAATTTCAAAAGCTGCAATTATATGGATCTCAATAAAAGATGGCAAATAATATAAAACTATATTTCTTAGCAAAGACAATGATCATGCAGACATTAACTAATAAACACTGCTAATAAAACTTTAGATGCTAGCCAGAAATCCAACTGAATCTCATTCACTCTAATGCAATTAAAAACAAACTAAACTATCCCATTAGTACCAATCCCCTCATGATCTGCCATTGTTAAAAAAGAACTAGAAAAACGCAGTCATGGCAAATTAAATATGGTTTTTCACTTATGATTGCTTTTTTCACTTTTTGAAGTGGATTGCTTTTTATGTTTTCATGAAGCAGCCATAATTATAAGTTTTTGCAAAGTTCCTTCACAAGTTGATGCAACTCACTAATTCTTTAAAAAATTAATTATTAAAAAAAAAAAGTATGTCCCTTCCACTCACTAAGGACCTACCTACATAATGCTAATAGACTTAAGTCCATCCATACCAAAGTTATAAGGGATAGGAACACATGAAACATTCAAATGACAAGCATTTCTTAAGAGAAAATTTAACTGTCTTCTCCCAAACCAAAAGTACTTGTACCTGTATCAGATATTCTCCAAGGACAGATTCTCACATGTGGCAACATCATCCACGGAACCCAATACAGACACTGCCACATGCATAGTCACATTAAATTTTCTAGGCAGTGCCTATATAGCACAGTTACTTAGCGTAACAGGTGTTATCCAGGGATAGCAGGCAGCTCTCACATATGGGTGACGGCATCGATGGAGCCCCGATGCGGAAGCCTCGCAAGCAAACTTGCTTGTAGAAACTAGAAGTTTTGAGTCAGCCGCACCGCACATGCGCGAGTGCCTTCCCGCCCAGCACAGGGCGCATCTCCTCAGTTCAGATAGCTAGCAGAGAAGCCAACCAGGGGAGGTAGGTAAGTTGTGAGAATAGCTACCTGCTGTCCCTGGATAACACCTGTTACCATAAGTAACTGCTTTATCCCAGGACAAGCAGGCAGCCTATTCTCATATATGAGTGACCTCCAAGCTAACCAGAATGGAATGGTGGGAGTGTTGGCAATTTAGGAGAATAAATTTTGTAATACTATCTGGCCAAAATGGCCATCCCGCCTGGAGAAAACATCCAGACAATAGTGAGAAGTGAAAGTATGAACCAAGGACCAAGTAGCAGCCTTGCAAATTTCTTCAATAGGTGTAGATCTGAGGAAAGCTACCGAAGCTGCCATTGCTCTGACCTTATGGGCTGTGACTCTACTCTGTAAGGGTAATCCAGCCTGGGCATAGCAGAAGGAGATACAAGCAGCCATCCAGTTGGAGATGGTACGCTTAGAGATTGGATGTCCCAACTTATTTGGATCGAAGGAGACAAAAAGTTGAGGAGCAGTTCTGTGTGGTTTGCTATGTTCAAATAGAAGGCCAAAGAACGTTTACAGTTCAGAGTATGAAGAGCTGATTCTCCAGGATGAGAATGAGACTTTGGAAAGAACACTGGAAGAATAATGGATTGGTTGAGATGAAATTCCGAAACCACTTTAGGTAGGAATTTAGGATGAGTACAGAGAACCACCTTGTCATGATGGAACACAATGAAAAGTGGATCAGCAACTAAAGCTTGCAGCTCACTGACTCTTTGAGCAGAAGTGAGGGCAATGAGAAACACCACTTTCCAAGTGAGATACTTCAGATGAGCCGTAGACATTGGTTCAAATGGAGGCTTCATCAATTGAGTAAGGACAACATTTAGGTCCCAAACCACTGGAGGTGGTTTGAGAGGAGGTTTGACATTGAAAAGTCCTTTCATGAATCTGGAAACCACCGGATGAGCAGAAAGGGGTTTTCCTTCAATAGGCTGATGGAAAGCAGCAATTGCACTGAGATGGACTCGGATCGATGTAGACTTGAGGCCAGAGGTAGATAAGTGCAAAAGGTAGTCTAAAACAGAAGATAAGGAGGAATGTTGAGGCTCCTTATCGTGAGAAAAAAATCACATAGAAAATCTAGTCCATTTCTGGTGAAAGCATTGTCTAGTGGTAGGCTTCCTAGAAGCCTTTAAAATGTCTCTTACAGATTGAGAAAACTGAAGAAGAGTTATTTTGAGAGGTACCAAGCTGTCAGGTGTAGACTTCAGGTTGGGATGAAGCAGAGATCCCTAACTCTGTGCAAGCAGAGATGGAAAAACTGGTAGAAATGTAAGGCTCCCTGCTGCTGAGTTGAAGAAGGGAGTACCAAGGTTCTCTCAGCCACCGAGAAGCAATCAGAATCATGGTGGCATGGTCGTTCTTTAACTTGACAAGAGTCTTGAGAATGAGAGGGAATGGAAGAGATTCAGGAAGATACAGGAAGAGATTCGTCCATTCCAGAAGAAAAGCATCTGCCTTGAGGCGATGAGGAGAATAGATCCAGGAGCAAAACTGAGGTAGTTTGTCATTGTGGGGAGCTGCAAAGAGATCTATCTGAGGCGTTCTCCACTGTAAAAAAATGTGATGAAGAGGCGAAGAATGGAGTGTTCATTTGTGAGGTTGCAGAAGACGACTCAAGTTATCCACCAAGCAATTTTTCACCCCTTGGATGTAGACAGCTTTGAGAAGGTGTTGTGGCGGATTGCCCTGTCCCAAACCTTCAGAGCTTCTTGACAAAGGGAGGAAGATCCCGTCCCTCCCTGTTTGTTGACATAATACATGGCGACTTGGTTGTCCATCCGAATGAGGACTACCTGATCTTGAAGATGTTGAAAAGCTTTGAGAGCCTTGAAAATCGCTCCGAGTTCCAACAGATTGATGTGAGACACTGACGATCCGTACTGGTCGAGTGGCCTTGAGTATGGAGACCATCGAGATGAGCTCCCCAAGGTCGAGGAATCTGTTGCGAGAACCTTCTGATGAGGGGGCGTTTGAAACAGCAAGCCTCTGGAGAGATTGGAAGAGAGCATCCACCAGCGGAGAGACTGTCTCAATGAAGGAGTGAGTGCAATGTGTTGAGAAAGTGGGTCACAAACTGCCAGGGTCCACTGAGGAATTCTGAGGTGAAGTCTGGCAAAAGGAGTCACGTGTACTGTGGAGGCCATGTGACCCAGGAGTACCATCTTGTGTCTCACTGATATGGAGGAGCGGGAAGACACTGTATGACAGAGTTGAAGGAGGACTTCCAGACGTTACATAGAAACATAGAAAAAGACGGCAGATAAGGGCCGCGGGCCATATAGTCTGCCCACCCCAATGACCCTCCCCTATTTAACTCTGTGCAGAGATCCCACGTGACGATCCCATTTCTTCTTAAAATCAGGCACGCTGCTTGCTTCGATCACCTGAAGTGGAAGTTTATTCCAGCGATCAACCACTCTTTTGGTGAAAAAGTATTTCCTGGGTTCGTCGTGCAATTTCCCGCCCCTGATTTTCCATGGATGTCCTCTTGTCATCGTCAGACCTTTGAAAAAGAAGATATCTTCTTCTACCTCGATACGGCCCGTGAGGTATTTGAACATCTCGATCATGTCTCCCCTCTCTCTGCGTTCCTCGAGTGAGTATAGCCGTAATTTATCCAGCCGTTCCTCGTACGGGAGATCCTTGAGTCCCGAGACCATCCGGGTGGCCATTCGCTGGACTGACTCAAGCCTCAGTACATCCTTGCGGTAATGAGGCCTCCAGAATTGTACGCAGTATTTCAGATGGGGCCTAACCATGGATCTATACAACGGCATAATGACTTCAGGCTTACGGCTGACGAAACTCCTATGTATACATCCTATGATCTGCCTAGCCTTAGATGAAGCCCGCTCCACTTGATTGGCAGTCTTCATGTCTTCACTGATGATTACCCCTAAGTCCCGTTCTGCAACTGTCCTTGCTAGGATCTCGCCATTTAGGGTGTGAGTATCGCATGGATTTTGACTGCCAAGGTGCATGACTTTGCACTTCTTGGCATTGAAACTCAGTTGCCAGGTCCTAGACCATTGCTCCAATAGGAGTAGGTCGTGTTTCATATTGTCCGTTGTCTTGCTTATTATATTACATAGTATGGCGTCATCGGCGAATAACGTTATTTTACCTCGAAGCCCCTCAGCCAAGTCCCTTATAAAGATATTGAAAAGGATCGGGCCTAAGACCGAGCCCTGTGGCACTCCACTGATCACTGCCGTTGTTACGGAAGGGGTGCCGTTCACCATCACCCTCTAAAGCCTAAAACCAAGCCAGTCTCCAACCCATTTTGTCAAAGTGTCACCTAATCCTATAGAACTCATTTTGCACAACAACCTGCGGTGTGGGACACTATCAAATGCTTTGCTGAAGTCCAAGTATACAATGTCCAAGGACTCTCCAACATCGAGCTTCCCCGTCACCCAGTCAAAGAAGCTGATCAAGTTGGATTGGCAGGATTTCCCCTTGGTAAATCCATGTTGATGGGGATCATAGAAAACATAGAAACATAGAAATAGACGGCAGATAAGGGCCCACGGCCCATCTAGTCTGCCCACCTTAATGTCCCTCCCCTACCTTTGCCCTGTGAATAGATCCCATGTGCCGATCCCATTTGGCCTTAAAATCAGGCACGCTGCTGGCCTCAATCACCTGTAGTGGAAGACTATTCCAGCGATCAACCACTCTTTCAGTGAAAAAGAATTTCCTGGTGTCACCTCGTAGTTTCCCGCCCCTGATTTTCAACGGATGCCCTCTTGTTGTCGTGGGACCCTTGAAAAAGAAGATATCTTCCTCCGCCTCGATGCGGCCAGTAAGATACTTGAACGTCTCGATCATGTCCCCCCTCTCTCTGCGCTCCTCGAGCGAGTATAGCTGTAATTTGTCAAGCCGTTTTTCGTATGGTAGATCCTTGAGTCCTGAGACCATCCGGGTGGCCATTCTTTGCACCGACTCCAGTCTCAGCACATCCTTGCGATAATGCGGCCTCCAGAATTGCACACAGTATTCTAGGTGGGGCCTCACCATGGATCTATACAATGGCATAATGACTTCCGCCTTACGACTGACGAAACCCCTTCGTATGCAGCCCATGATTTGTCTTGCCTTGGACGAAGCCTGCTCCACTTGATTGGCAGACTTCATGTCCTCACTGACGATTACCCCCAAGTCTCGTTCTGCTACCGTTTTTGCTAGGATCTCGCCATTAAGGATATAAGACTTGCATGGATTCTGGCTGCCCAGGTGCATAACTTTGCATTTTTTGGCATTAAAGTTGAGTTGCCATGTCCTAGACCATCGCTCCAGTAGGAGTAGGTCGTGCATCATGTTGTCGGGCACTGAATCTTCGTCTGTTGTGCATTTGCCCACTACATTACTCAGTTTGGCGTCATCGGCGAATAATGTTATTTTACCTCGAAGCCCTTCTGCCAAGTCTCTTATAAAGATGTTGAATAGGACTGGGCCCAAGACTGAGCCCTGTGGTACTCCACTAATCACCTCCGTCATTTCGGAGGGGGTGCCGTTCACCACCACCCTTTGGAGCCTACCTCCAAGCCAGCTCCCAACCCATTTCGTCAATATGTTACCTAATCCTATAGAACTCATCTTGCTCAGTAACCTGCGGTGTGGTACGCTATCGAATGCTTTGGTAAAGTCCAGGTACACGATGTCCAGGGACTCCCCAATATCCAGCTTCCCCGTTACCCAGTCAAAGAAGCTGATCAGGTTGGATTGGCAGGATCTCCCCTTAGTAAATCCATGTTGTCGGGGATCCCATAGATTCTCCATGTCCAGGATCTTATCTAATTGGTGTTTGATTAGAGTTTCCATTGGTTTGCTCACTATTGTTGTGGAAGGAATGCTCTGAGTTGGATAGTATCCAGAACAGCTCTGATGAATTGTAGATTCTAAGAGGGTTGAAGTTGAGATTTGGGAAAGTTGATTTCGAATCCCAAACTCTGTAGGAACCACGTAGTCCATTGGGTCGCTACAATAACCCCTTGAGATGTTGAATCTTTGATGAACCAGTTGTCCAGGTAGGGAAATACCTGAAGACCATGGTTTCTGAGAGCTGCGGCTAGCACTACCAGGCACTTGGTAAACACTCTGGGAGATGAAGCCAGGCCAAAGAGCAGCACTCTGTATTGATAATGCAATTCCGCACCTGAAATCTGAGATATTGGCGGTAGGCCGGATGAATGGGGAAAATGAGTATAAGCCTCCTTGAGATTCAGAGAGCATAACCAGTCGTTCTGATCTAGGAGGAGATAAAGGGATTCCAGGGATTACATGCAAAATTTTTCTTTGACTAAAAATTTGTTGAGAGCCCTGAGATCCAAAATGGGCAGCAGATCGCCTGTCTTCTTTGGAACAAGGAAGTAACGGGAGTAAAACCCCCTCTTCTGCTGTTCCAAAGGAACTGGTTCGATGGCACGGAGATGAAGCAGAGCTTGAGCTTCCTGAAAAAGGGCGGGCTGGAATGGACTGGAAGGATACTCTCTTGGAGGAAGCTCTGGTGGAACCTGAGTGAAATGAAAAGAGTATCCTTCACTGATGATCGACAGCACCCAGAGGTCGGATGTGATTGTCTCCCATCGGTAATAAAAATGATGGAGATGACCTCCAATAGGGGGAAGATAGTTCAGAGATAGAATGGTGGAGGTTATGCTCCGTTTTAAACAGTCAAAAAGGCTGCGTAGCCTTAGGTGCAGCAGAAGGTTGAGATTTCTGTTCCTTCTGATTCTGCTGTTTATTGGGAGGAGGACGAGTGTAAGGAGCCGCTCTCGGAGCAAAACACCTCTGGTAAATAGGAGGGCATGCAGGATTGGCAGGAGCTGGCTTAAGTCTGACAATAGAAGCAAAGGATTTTTCATGCTCAGACAATTTCTTGGTGGCTGCTTCAATAGATTCATCGAAGAGGTCATTGCCTACACAAGGAATATTAGCCAAGCGGTCCTGAAGATTAGGATCCATGTCAATGGTACGAAGCCAGGCAAGGTGGTGCATTGCTACAGGAGAAGCAGCCATCCTGGCAGACAACTCAAAGGCATCGTAAGAAGACTGAAGCAGATGTAATCTGAGTTGTGATAGAGAAGCTATGACTATGAATATCTAAATAACTGAGAAATTTAGGCAAAAGAGCAATGAGGAACTCAAAAATAAGTGATAAAATGTAAATTGTAATTAAGGACTTTAGAGGACATCATGGCATTTTGAGAGATGCGACGTCCGAATTTGTGCATAGTTTTCTCTTCCCTTCCAGGAGGAACGGTAGCATAAACCTTGGAAGGATGGGACCTTTTCAAGGAGGACTCCACAAGTAGGGATTGGTGAGATAACTGTGAATTCTCAAATCCTTTACAATGGAAAGTTTTATATCTGGAGTCTAATTTGCCTGGAACAGCTGGAATTGCATAAGGAATCTCCAGGCATCTGGTAAAAGTCTGAGACAAAAGCTTGTGAAGAGGAAGCTTAAGTGACTCTGCCGGAGGTTGAGGAAGATGCATGACTTCGAGATACTCCTTAGAGTATTTGGAACCAGCATCCAATTGAAGGTCCAAGTCTATAGCCATCTGACCAAGAAAAGAGGAGAAAGATAGCTGATCCGCCAATGTCTTGCCTCAAGAAGGTCATCGAGGCAGCCTGGATCGAAGAAGAAGCTTCGGCAGGAAAAGAGACATCAAAAGAATAGGGAGACTTGGACGAAGCAATCAAAACCACTGAGTCCTTGAGGTGTGTAAATGGAGACCTCGATTGAGGAGTCGGTGGTCTAGTAGAACTGGATGGTGTAGATGGAGGCTTAGTTGAAGAAGGAAGCTCTTTGGAAGAAGAACTATGCCTGGAAGTATGCCTCGAGGAAGGCTTTGATCGTCGGTGAGAATGGTTCTTGGAAGCAGATCTCGAAGATCGAGGAGACTTTGCCCCGGAGATGGAAGCAGTCGATGCCACCAAGGAATAGATAGGGCTGGAAGCTGTGGATCGAAGCTCCAGAGGCTTGATGGAGGAACCTCGATGCACTCAAAGACTCTGCTCCTTGTATGGAGTGTGAGGATTCCTGTCGAGGCACTTGCAAAGAATCTGCTCCTTACTTCACGTACATAGATGCCAGACCAGACACTCGCAGAGACTCTGCTCCCTGCATAAAGTGTGTAGGCTCAGACTGAGGCATAGAAGAGGCTCGATCTCGCGGGAGTCTGTAGAATGCCCAGGCTGGATTAGAGTAACAAGCTTCGGTCCCATATTAGTGAGGAACTGAATGAATTGCTTCTCCAACATGGTCTGGAAAGAAGCCGGCAAGGATGGATCCGCGTCTGAAACAGACCACTTGCTTTGGCTGGAGGTTCCACAGAGGCAGTGGAAATGTGCTTCGACTTGGAAGTCTTAGGCACCTTAAGCACCACCGCTGGAACTTTCTGCTGAGCCATCTGACCTGAAGATAAAGGGGAAGATACAGCGGAAAGAGGAAAGAGCCGCTGCAAACGAAGGTCTGATGAGGCTCGAGGTCAAAGCGGTGGAGGCAAGAGGACCCTCGATCGAAGGCAAGACCGAGGTCGGCTTTGGAATGGAGGAAGTGGTCGAATCCATCCCGAAGAGCTTCTCCACTGAAAGTAGACAACGTTTAAGGGCTCGAGGTTGAAGAATAGCACAGCGCTCGCACGACTTTGGGTGATGGTCTGGCCCAAGGCACTTGAGGCACCTACTGTGTGGGTCCGTGAGAGAAATCGCATGTTGACACTGGCTACACTTCTTGAAGCCTGTTGCTGGCCGGGACATAGGAGGTAAAACAGCTGCCACAAAGTCAAAGCCCCTGGGCTGAGGCCGAGTGGCCTGCCCCGGCAGCCAAACGGAAGAAATAATTTATTTTTTTTTTTAAACTAGAAATAAAAGAAATACAGCAATTCGTGAAGAAAAAGAACACAAACCGCGGTGAGAGAAGGCACAAAGTAAGTAAGTTGAACGCAGAGAGTCAAAGATGGGCTTCTAGGCTTCGCGGAAAACTGAGAACTGAGGAGACGCGCCCTGTGCTGGGCAGGAAGGCACTCGCGCATGCGCGATGTGGCTGACTCGAAACTTCTAGTTTCTACGAGCAAGTCTGCTTGCGAGGCTTCCGCATCGGAACTCCATTGAGTGGACATCCCTCCTGCCATTTGGGGGAGATTCGGCGGGGGGGGGGGCAATTTTCTCTCATGTCGTGTTTGTCGGGGGTTATCAGAGAGGGCCATCATTGGCAGTGAGGGACTTTTTCTTTTTTTTTTTAATACATTGAAAAAAATAAGTTACCAACATGTCTGTTTTTCCAATCGCTAAAACCCCATTATGGGGGGGAGGGGGAATAACCAAGCAATGTTAGTGCATCAATCACTTGGCTACTTTGCATGGGGTTTTAGCTAATTTGCATGGACGGATTGGAAAATGGGCGATCGAGGGGAAAACACGCATTGGGCTGTTTTGTGCATTGGGTCAGTAAAAGCGTTAGTCATTAAAGCTGTGAAAACAGGTTTAGCGATGATCACCAACTTTAATGCATCTAGCACAAAAAGCATGACACCATGTAATACAAGTGACTCACAGAATAAATCAGTAGTGCAACGAAGAAAACAAAGGGTTGATGTGTTATGATAAGGTAAAGAGGGCAGTAGAATTATTTCTGGTAGTGAGTCAGTCTATTAAATCCTTTTGTCATTCCAAGGCATGCAATCATTTAACCTGTACTGAATTTACCTTTTAGCATTCTGATCAAAAAGACAGTGATGCAATGGACTAATCTTCAGTTTTTAATTCTTGAAAGCTGCTCAACATATTTCTAAACACCAAATAGAAGCAGTAAATTAGATGAGGTAGCCAATTTTACACTGATTTTTTTTAAAGGGTTCCAGGGGAGACCCGGGAAATTACAGACCAGTAAAGCCTGACTTCAGTGCCAGGCAAAATGGTGGAAATAATTATTTAAAAAAATTAAATTGTGGAACACGTAGACAAACATGATTTAATTAGACAGAATGGGTTCAGCTGAGGGAGATCTTGCCTCACCAATTTGCTTGACTTCTTTGAAGGTGAATAAACATGTGGATAAAGGTGAGCTGGTTGATGTAGTGCAGTGGTTTCAAACTCAAACCCTTTGCAGGGCCACATTTTGGATTTGTAGGTACTTGGAGGGCCTCAGAAAAAAAATAGTTAATGTCTTATTAAAGAAATGACAATTTTGCATGTGGTAAACTCTTTATATAGTTTATAAATTTTTCCTTTTGGCTAAGTCTTAATAATACTGTAATTTATAGCTAAAGAGACATACGATCAAGAAACTGTTTTATTTTACTTTTGTGATAATGATAAACAAACCAAGGGCCTCAAAATAGTAGCTGGCGGGCCGCATGTGGCCCCCGGGCCTTAGACTTTCAGAAAGCTTTTAACAAAGTTCCTCACGAGAGGCTCCTGAGAAAATTAGAGAAATAGGATAGGTGGCAAAGTTCAATTGTGGATTAGAAAATGGCTATCGGATAGAAAACAGTGGGTAGGGTTAATGGTCATTTTTTTCAATGGAGGAGAGTAAATAGTGGAGTGCCGCAAGGATCTGTATTGGGACCAGTGCTATTTAACTTATTTATAAATGATCTGGAAATTGGAATGATGAGGTGATTAAATTTGCAGATGACACTAAACTGTTCAAAGTTGTTAAAATGCATGCATATTGTGAAAAATTGCAGGCAGATACTAAAATGCCAGGGAAAGGTGGAAGACTGCAAGCACACACCACAAAGCCAGGAGGAAAGGACGGAGCCAGCTAAGTGACCAAATGCAATTCCAGCAAAGACTCAGAAATAAGATCTGGCAAAGCTACAAATTGAAATAAGGGCAGACCTGTGGCATTGTCCCCAGGCCCTAGAACCCCTGAAGGATCGGAAGATCCAGCATACAGTCTCTGGTTCCCCCCCCCCCCCTCCTTGGAAGCGCTGAACCTTGAAATAAAGGGTCAGCAAGCTTGCCAGCAGCATAAGGATCAGACCAGGAACAGCGGCTGACTGAGGCAAGGACATGCCCATATAAGCAATGCCAGAGGAATGCAGCGATCGCAGACTCTGAGCAGGACTGCATAGCGGGAGAATGCCTGCTTTGAAATTTTTTTTTAACATAACTGTTTCAGAAGCTCTGAAGGCGCAGCCACCCTCTGATGACTTAGTTCCATGCACATTATCATCAGCCATGCTGAGCCCCAAAAATAAAGAAGGCTGCCCCACCAGGCTAGACAAGCATTTGGTCACCTGCTTGACCAGGAGAGAGGATAAACTTTACTCTGCCGCCCCTCCCAGCTGCACCACACAGCACAAGAATGCTCCTGAAGTGCCTAATTTGCATAATCCTGGCAAGAATTCACATTAGTAGAGCCTAAGAACTCCAGCTCAACAAGATTTGAAGCAAGGAGCTATTGAAAAAAAGGTCACTAAAAATCCAAGATGACTACCACTATGAAATTCATACCAAAATCAATGTTTTTAACACTTATCAAAGTTTAACAAATGGTGATTTTAGGATACGGAGAAACCTTGAAATCTCCACTTTTCAAACCTACTCCCCGATTCACCTCACAGTCTATAACAGCTTTTACTCACTGTGACCTGTTTGTGCATCTGTGTTGCAGCCTGCCTCAGTTCGCTTACAGTAGCTGGATCAGAGAATCACTGCCTCCTGCTGGGAATGCCTCTGCAACGCTGATCTTCAGACTGTCAGTCAGACCCTATGGATGGCTGCACCTCCACCCCTGCAGACCGACAGGCATGCACCAGGACGGGCAGAGATGAGAAGACGTAGCCAGTACCCTGCGAGAAGACACTGTTGAGCCTCCTAAGGGCACCTAACAGCCTGCGCTTGACCCCTGCTTAACAGTAGGTGAGACAACTTCAAGGACAGCCCTGAGCTTCAACAAGAACTAAACAGGCTGGCTAACAGGTACCCACTACGATTGGCCTGTCTGTGTGTTCGCAATGGAGGCAAGTGGAAGAAACGCTCAGAGCACAAGAATCTCCCCCCCTCAAAAAAAAAAAAATGAATAAAAACACTGAATAAAATAATAAAATGTGGAGAACACATTCCTGAAGAGCACACATGCAGAAGTAAAAAATCTGTAGGTCGAGCTAAGGAGCTCAGTGAAATACAGAAGAGGAACAGAGAAAAATCTAAACTGGAGTCCTTCTGCAGATGGCATGCAGCCATGAGGACACTACCCACTTGTCTAGAATGTCTCACCTACTGGGTTAGGATCTGCAGTTGGCGTATTGGACTATGCAAGATAATTGTTCTTTGTTAATGTATGTCATTGTGATATGCTTATGCTGTTATTACTCACTGACCAAGATAAGATCCATGTTGACAAAACCATATCAGCTCATTCATTTTTAAAATGGTTTGATATCTGTTTTTATTCATTTATCAATTTATTTAATTTTTCATTTAATATGTATATTTTACTCTATATGGACATTTTTTATTTTATTTATTTATTTGACTTATTTGTTATCAATTGTCAGTCATACTTTTGTTTTTATTTGTTATTACCTACATTTTAGTATTTATCTGATATATTATTGTGGTTATTCTTATATTGTATTATACACTAACATTTTTAATTTATGTTTCAGCTATACTATACATTAAGTGCCATATTGCTTGATTTTATCTTTATGATTTGTGACTTTTAGCCATTTTTATGGCTCTCTCTTTTGTGTGGTGTTATATACAAAATCTTTTCTCTGTTTTTAAGGTTTAAATCAGGGAAGCAAAGAGGTTAAAAGGAGACATTGTAAAGTTAAATAATGTATTAAAACTTATGGCAAAATATGTCAAATTTTTGTAGATTGGCTCAATGATAACTCAAATTTCCCTCCCTCCTTTTTTTGGGGGAAAAAAAGGTTACCTCAGTTTATATTCATGTATATACAGTATGTACATGTACAATGTCATTGGAGTGCTCAGTGCAGAAAAAGGCACAAAAACTGAATGAAGGATATAAAACAAGAAAGGGAAAGGGGTGGCAATACTTGGAAAAGTGTGTTTGTGTGCAGGGGATGGGGGGGGTTCCAGTCTCTTCCAATACACAATTGTTTTATTTTTTTTTGAGAGTATATGATCGTTGGTTTTATCAGTTAAAACTTGACATTAAAAGCCCTAGATTTTTTTTGACTAGTAGAATGTAATCACCTTGTATTAAATTTATTCACCCTTTCCATGCACTCAGCAGACTATGCAATCACACTTCATTCTCTTTCTACAAAGAATCAGGTCTGCCACCATCTGGTAACTATGTGAATGTATGCAGTAAGAACAAAATGACAAATGAAGGTGCCCGTCTTATTTAGTACTGCCATTCATGAAACAAACCCCCTCTTCTACAAAGCCGTGCTAACGGCTGCTGTGCGGCAACAGCCCTGAAGCCCTTTAAATCTCTATGTACTTCGGGGCCGTTACCACGAGGCTTTGTAGAAGATGGAATAAGTAAACCTATTCTAAGAAAGAACATCATAGCCATGAATTAACAGCTTTTTCATTAGTAAGTCATAGTCTGGAAATAAGTCTGGAAATATCTTAGGCACCAGAACAAACAAAATTCATTAATCCATTTCCATAAAAAAATGCTTTCTAGTATACGAGCAGCCTTCCTGCTTCTGAATAGCCAAATTACTGTTACTTTCGGTATCTTTTTCTACATTTAGTTTCAACCTGATTCAATAGCAAGAACAGAATGGCTCGATTGTAGTCAAGAGGCCTAAACTCAGTTCATCCATCTGTACTTAAAATTCATAAGAACAGAAAGAGCTACTATTACCTGAGTCAAATAAAAAAAGTTCCATCAAACCTAGTATCCTGTTTCTAATAGTGATCAATCCACAAGTTGATGCTTACGAAATCTACACAGAATTTGTCCAAACTCTTTTTAAACCCAGCCACACCAACTGTTTTCCTTTATCTTGGTAGACCAGTTGAGACCTAAAGGCCATCCACTTACTAATAGGCAGAGATAGACTAAAAGGGTGCAGGTGGTTTCTAATTTTCATTTGAACTATAGAGTTTCTCGCCATGCCTTCTGGAGGTCTTCAGTGTCAAGACCAAACACTCCATTAGCTGGACATTTGAAGATTGTTTATCTGCTTGCTACTTTGATGCTGCATCCTTTTTAGATGTTGGATCTTCTTTCAGTCCTCTTTAATGGTCCTTGCAAAAGACATGCATCCTCAAAGTACGATTGTGCATTGGATTAGGTTGACTGTCAAGTCAGCTTACATTCTTCAAAGAAACAAGGCTTCTCAGGGTCTTAAGATTCATTCCACCAACTCACAGAATACACCCAGGGCTGAGACTGGGATGTTCCCACGGAAAATATTTGCAGGATTGTAACATGATCCTCCCTCCATTCTTGTGTCAAATGTTAAAAGCTTGATATTTGAACTAGGCAGGACAGTCCCTGAAGATGTTTGGTCTTATCTCACACAGTGGGCTAACAGCTCTGATACATTCTATAGGTCTGGACTATTCTAGTACCGTGTTTCCCCGAAAATAAGCCCTAGCATAATTTTTGGAGTAGGTCTGAATAGAAGACCCTCCTGAATGTCCCCGACACTCCCGATTCACCAACGGCAGTGCTTTCTCCCTCCCCCCACGTACAGCATCTTTCCTCCCCTCTCACCCATCCCCTTCCGCAACATCTTTCCATCCCTCCTTCCCATTCAACACAGCAGAACCCAGCTGACCCTCTGTGTTGCTTTGTGGTGTTCTTTTGGGTGTCTTTGTGCCAGATAATACAAGACACAACATTATGCAAAGAGTAAGCTTTAATTTCCTATACATCAGTCTAACAAACAGTTCATGTGCATATACATAAAGTAAAGATACATCACCATTGAAGCAGAGGTACGCATCATCTATGCCAGTGACTGGAGAGATCCAAGTTGCAGTCAAATATAGAGAGCTTTCAACGGGCCAAACACCCCTTTAGATATCCACACACAAAAGATCTCCCTTGCTCCCTTTTATACTTTACCCAAGCCGGATAATTAGCTGATTAATCAATAACTGGCACTTCATGAACTAAACACCCATGTTTGAACACTCCGGAACTGTCCAGGTTCCATTGAACCAAAGGCAGTTTTATTGCTCCTAATGTCAGTAAATTAGTTACAAAAACTTTGCTTTTCAGGATAGGTAACGTCATTTGTGTCCCTAGGTCATTAAGTGAGATAAACACACATATAGAATAAATATTGTATGTGTGTTTTCCATTAACACAAAACGCTGCTTTTCAGAATGGCTTATAATTAAGCTCTAACTAATAAACAGATAAAGGATTACTGTGAAAAGTTGTTTGAAGCACTTAATCAGATAAATAATACTGTATAACTTGCACTCTTTCAAATAGCTTGTAGAAATTTGATAATTCAAAGGTAAGTAACAGCTGAAGATTGCTGCTAGCGTTAGTTAGGCTGGGTCCTGACGCGTTTCGCCTCACTGGCTTCCTCAGAGAACCCGCAAACAATCTTGCATTTGTTATTTGTCCTGGATTTAAATCAGTAAATTTTGCGGGTTCTCTGAGGAAGCCAGTGAGGCGAAACGCGTCAGGACCCAGCCTAACTAACGCTAGCAGCAATCTTCAGCTAAGTTACTTACCTTTGAATTATCAAATTTCTACAAGCTATTTGAAAGAGTGCAAGTTATACAGTATTATTTATCTGATTAAGTGCTTCAAACAACTTTTCACAGTAATCATGGTGCATGGTACCATAAGAGTTCTGGTAGGGGTTGATTCCCCACTTTGAGTTCTTCAATTCCATCTTGGATTCTGAGCACCGTCAAAAGTGGAAAGTAATTTTTGAAATTGTTCCTAGTTCCTTTATCTGTTTATTAGTTACCCTGCTTTTTGGAACTAGCTTTGCTTTTTTGACTTCACCCAGTCGTTTATATTATAATTAAGCTCAACACTCGTAAATATACATTATCATTCAAGCTCCGCTTTTAGGAGCAGCTTATAACTCATAATCAGGTACTTTTATCACCGCAAAACATCACTTTAAAAAAAAAAAATAAATAAACTTTACTAATAAAGAACAGCATACATAATTACATGAAGAACTTGGACGGTCATTGTCCACCTGTCTGATTGCAATTATATTTCCTGAAATATAATTACAGTTCCTGTTATGGTTTGAAAGCAGGCTTTTTCCCTACTTTTACGACCTTTTAATGCTCTAAATTGCTCATTTAGCTAACAAGTTTAGAAAACTATTAATGATGTAATTAATCCAGCACAAAAGTTCTTTGCTCAAGCTGCACACAAAAAAATGGCTGCTTGCTTCTAGAAATACACCCTCCCACCGCGAGGCCTGAAGTCATAATGCCGTTGTACAGGGCCATGGTGAGACCTCATCTGGAGTACTGTGTGCAATTCTGGAGGCCACATTACAGTAAAGATATGCGCAGAATTGAATCGGTTCAACGGACGGCCACCAGGATGAACTCGGGGCTCAAGGGTCTCTCGTACGAAGAGAGACTGAACAAATTGCAGCTCTACACTCTTGAGGAACGTAGGGAGAGGGGAGACATGATCGAAACATTTAAGTACCTCACGGGACGTGTCGAAGTGGAAGATGATATTTTCTTTCTCAAGGGACCCTCGGCCACAAGAGGGCACCCGCTCAAACTCAGGGGCGGAAAATTTCATGGCGACACCAGAAAGTATTTCTTCACAGAGAGAGTGGTTGATCATTGGAACAAGCTTCCAGTGCAGGTGATCGAGGCAGACAGCGTGCCAGACTTTAAGAATAAATGGGATACCCATGTGGGATCCCTACGAGGGTCAAGATAAGGAAATTGGGTAATTAGGGCATAGAAAGGGGATGGGTAAGCAGAGTGGGCAGACTTGATGGGCTGTAGCCCTTTTCTGCCGTCATCTTCTATGTTTCTATGTTACCTCCGTTTCAAACAGCAGTGGCAGCAGCGCTAAACAGGCTGCTTTGCGGCCTTCCCTATGCTGCCATGTCACTGATGACATCAGTGATGCGGCAGAGGGAAGGCCCTGGCGGGGCCCACCCTGATTGAGGAAATATAGAGCCCATATCCCTCTCCTACCCAGTGCTCTACCAGACACCAAGCTCCCCTGTCTCAGAGAACTGAGCGATCTAGAACCCCCACCCGAAAGTCATTACTCCTTCCAGAATCATCCAGACCCCCACCACTTCCCTAGACCTGCTCAGCCAGCTAATTGCCCACAATGTGCCTTGCAAGCCCAATATCGTCAAATTCAGTGATCACTGACCGAGGGAGGTATGGTGATCTAAGATCTCTGCACAAATGACAAGACTACCCCCAGATGCCAATATCTTACCCTGATTCCACACCATTCTGAAAGGAACCCAGAAACGCCGCTAAACATCCACCTGATTAACATCAGGTCAGTAAACAACAAAATCCCTCACATCCTGGACCTCATATCCGATAACGACTTATGATATACTTTATCACAGAAACCTGGCTACCCGATGATTGTGTACAACTGGGACAACTCTGTCTTGACTGATACCAGGCCTTCGCATTGACACATATAGGCAAAAAAAGGCAAAGGAGTTGAAGCCATCATCAAAAGCAAAGCTACATCGAGTCATAAACCAACGCACCTTCAAAGGCCTGGAATGCCTGACCTTCACCATCGACCAAAATGAAAAAAGGACTATTTAATCTCTCAGCATAACTGGAGAATGCCAAACAACCCATATCAACCCTGACAGACACCTGGCAGTCTGGAGTCCGCGGACTCTATAAAAGCCTAGCATTAACTAAGTGACGCAGACCACGTCTAAACAACTTCTCATCCCCTTGGTTCAACCAAGAACTAAGAGTTCTAAAGAGAGAAACATGAAAAGCAGAAAGAACTTGGTGCAGAACAAAACTACCTTCAGACAAAGAGGCCTGGAAAATACAGGCGCCTACAAACAAGCCATATCAAGTGCCAAAGAAAAATACTACTCCCAACTCATCACAAAATTCCCCAACCAATCCAGGGGCATCTTCTTTCTAACCAGGAACTTCTTTTCAACAGCTCAAGGGCCCACTCACAATTTGACCCTAGGAGTGGACGAAGAAACTTTTGCTTCCTTCTTCCAAGAAAAGATTGAAAAGATTAGAAACAACCTCAACATATCTCTATCAACTCACAGCAGGATCACTCTGAATTGTGCGCTAAACCAACAAAACCCATCGGCAACCCTCAATTACTTCACTGAAGTCTCGCCGGCAGAACTCAATGCAACATTGGACTCACTTCGTCCTACCACCTCTGTCTATGACCTTGCCCCCACTCCCTCCTATACTCAGTGAAAGGCCCATTCATCAAATCAATCCTTCCCCTGATCAATGCCTCATTGCGCATGGGAGAGGTACCAACATCCTGGAAAGCTGCAGTGATAAAACCCCTGCTGAAGAAGCCTTTCCTGGACCCAGACACAACAAGCAACTATAGGCCAGTCTCAAGCCTCCCCTTTGCATCGAAGCTCCTAGACAAAAAACAGTGCTACACCATTCTACATTCACCATAACTACATTCATCAAGAGCCAGAATACCCTCTTCTCCACACACCAATCTAGTTTCAGAAGCTTTCACAGATATAATAGTTGACTGCTGGAGTTACATGGACAAAGGCCAGAATGTACTCCTCATCCAAATAGACCCGAGCGCAGTCTTTGAAACACTTGATCACGGAATCCCATTATCCAGACTTTGAGATCGGGATTAGGAATACAGTACTATCTTAGTTTGCATCCTTCCTGGAACAAAGACAAATATACATCCTGGTAAACTCGGTACTCTCAAAGCAGAGAACCATGAATTACAGAGCACCCCAGGGTGCACTATTATCCCCACTATTATTCCAATATCTACATCAGACCTGCCCTTGAAATTGCAAAGAGGCACAAAATCCACATCCACTTCTTCACAGATGATATACAACTATATGTCCCACTGGGGTCACTCAACTTGAGACTCTGCAGACCTGCCTTGCGAAGATAAAAGCATGGATGACAGCCAACAAACTCCAACTGAGCCCATCTAAGACCGAGCTATTATGGATTCATCAAGAGTCTTGTCTCACGCCCCTACATCTCCTGGGACAGCACCAATCTGGAACCCAAAGACCAAGTGTACAGCTTGGGCATCACACTGGATGCTGGCCTGACTATCAGCCCTTTCTCTAAAGTAGTATCTGCCTTCTTCTACTACCTATGACAATTAAAACCCATCTGCCGTTACTTTTCCAAACAGACTTCACCCAGCTTTTATATGCATTTGTACTGTCCCGCCTGGACTATTACAATGGTCCCTACACAGGTCTACCAGGCAAGGAGCAACACCAACTACAGAGAGTCCAAAATGCAGCAATGAGACTCCTTGGCCTTTTTGACCATATCTCCCCAGAACTAAACCACTGGCTTCTAATACACCAACGCTCCATCTTCAAACACCTAATGTTAGTCTTTATACACTTCCACGGCATGACCCCCGACTACATAGCAAGGAAGCTCCCAATCTACCACCCACGGCGGCCCCTCCAATTGCAACTTGAACTCAGGCTGTCCAACCCTCCAGCAAATTGCCTCGACCTGGAAACAACTTGGAAACAATCATATTCATACAGAATGTCTAAATTATGGAACCAACTCCCTCCCGTTATCAGGGAACTTGACAACCTACTGCCCTTCCATAAGGTAGTAAAGACACTACTGTTCACGAACCAACTCACTCCTTGTCTCAAACTTTAACCAGCCAGAAAATGGCGCACCTGACTGTCAGCCAATACTGTGCTCTTAACTGCATACGTATAGTGTTTCCCAGGGGGATAAACGGAACAGTTTCAAAGTAGTTATATAGATGTTGAAAAGAATAGGTGATAAAGGTGATCCCCGCATAAAGGCTTCAAAGAGGATGACATGGTGCCATTCATATTAACAGTATATAAGCGAGATCGTAAGAATTTTGAAACCAGTCTAAGACTGTGGAATCAAAGCATCATGGTGAACGACGTCACAGGCCACTGATAGATCGAATTGTAGCAAAATTGCTAATTTATTGTGCACTTGCAATCGCTGAATCTTAGAGATTAGTGAGATGAGTAGAGATTCGGTACTGAGATTAGGTCTGAATCCATGTTGGCAAGATAAAAAATTGAAAATCTCTCTAAATATGATGAAAGCTGAGTGGATATAATGGACTCTTAACATTTTGGTCAGTAGAGGAATATTCGCTATAGGTCAATAGCTAAATGGTGAGGATGGATCTAAGTCAGCTTTCTTCAATAGTGGGGACAGAACAATGTGACCCATCTCTGCAGAAAAAAGACCTGATAAGGCAGAATAAATAAGTTTGATAAGAGATGAAATGGCCTGAGTAGGAATTTTCTCATATAGATATGAAGGGAATGGATCCAGAGCACATTTGCAGGATCTTAATTTATGACACAGGTTTGCAACCTGGGCCTCAGATACAAACTCAAAGGCTGTCCAGATTCTATCTGCTGGAATTGCGCTTGGATTAATATCACCCAGCACCAGAGAATTATAAGAAACTAATGATGGAAAAGAGTCTCTTATAACAGCAACCTTTTCGTTAAAAAAATTTCACTAAGTCATCCGCTAATGGGGAGGAAGGGTGTATTGACGAGTCATTGTTGGTAGTTAATGAGCGCCAGATATTAAACAAGGTGATGTTGGATCTGATAACCGTAGAAGTTTTTCCTAGCTTTTTTTTTAATGTTGCATTATAAGACCTGATACTAACCCTCCATGACTGTCTGTCAGCAAGAGATCTTGATTTTTTCCATTTACGCTCCAGTGCTCGGCACTTCTGTTTCAGTTCTCTGTGATAAGGAAGGTACCAGGGAGCCTTACGAGAGAGAGTAAGAAACAGTTGTATCCCATAGCTTTCAAACTCTCTCCTCTCCCCATGGTCTGGCATCTCTCTCTTCTGTCTAAACATCTCTCTTCTTCTCTCCGTGATCGGGTATCTCTCTCCTCTCCTTCCTGCAGTTTGGCATCTCCTCTCTCCCATTCCCTGGTCTGGCATCTCTCTCCTTCCCATTCCAATGGTCTGACATCTTTCTCTTCTCTCCTTCCATTACCCTTCTCCAGAATCTGACATCTCTTCTTTTTTGAGTCATCTCTCCTCCTTCCCAGTAAAACATTTATCCCTACCTCCTCTCCACCACTATCATGTCCAACAATAATACCTCTTTCTGCTTTTCCCCATGTACCATATCTCTTTCCCTCCCACTCCACACACCCTTGTCTAAGAATTTTCATTTTCTCTTCCCTCACCCACCGGCAGCATCTCTTTCCCTCCCATCCTAACCCTCAGCCTGGGCAGCCTCTATCTTTCCCAACCCCCTCCCAGCCAGTGCAGCATCTGTCCTTCTTGCTTTCACAAACCCCCTCCCCCCACAGCCTGTGCAGCATCTCCTTCCCTCATTCCCAACCCCAGCCCTCCCCTCTCAGCTGGATCCTAAGGTACAACCTATCCCCAGTTCCCGACTCCCCCACCTAACACCTCCCTGCCGCTGAAATTAAAAATATTTGGGCAGCCAACACGAAGCCAGCCTCCCGCCATTGTTCTGCTCCAGAAATGTTCTTTCTGCAGCATCCAAAGATGCTGCAGAAAGAACACTTCCAGGGCAGAACGACGTTGGGAGGCTGGTTTCATGCTGGCTGCCCGAAGATTTAAAATTTCAGCAGCAAGGAGATGGTAGTGTCAGGCACAGTCACTGCAGGCCACATAAAATGGCCAGGCGGGCTGGATTCGGCCCGCGGACCTTGTGTTTGACATATGTGCTCTAAGGAAAGGGATGTTACCTGTTGTGTGCCTCTTCTTTTTAAATTTTTGCAATTGATCTTACTGAAGGGCTATCATGGTATCTCTCAAACTGTATGCCATGGCACAGTGGTGTGCCCCAAAGAGATTTTGGGTGTGCCACGAGAGATTCCAGAATTTTATTTTTTAAAAATTCCCTTCATAAGTATACGACTAGAATCTATGACATGTACGACGCGTACACAGGAGTCTGTCAATGTTATGACCATCTGTGTAATTAAGGATACAACTGCACAGGCAAGCATCATTCTTTGACGTGACTGATCTTTTAAAACTAACAAAGTAATTTTATTTTTATTTTTTATGCAATAATTATCTTAACTTGAACAACAACACAATCAAGGCTTTATTACAGTTTGGAGCTTCTTATCTTTGTGAACTTGGATTTTCAGCTCTAACAGAAATTAAATCGAAAAAAAAGAGAACAAATGCATAAAATGCATGTCTGCTTGCTGACTATTGAGCCACGTTTTGAGTTAATTTGCACTCTAAAACAAACATCCATCGCACTGATTAGCAATTCTATTCTATCTAAATTTAATGTCATTGTTGTTACAATTACTCATAGATAGCTTAAAGAATTAAGAATTTTAAATAAATAAATCTCAAATTTAATTTTCTTTTTTTGGTTATGCAACTTTAAAATTTCAATTATGTGTCGCAAAAAACATTTGCTTTGCTTAGTGTGTTGGACCTAAAAAAAAAAAACAAAAAACAAGTGTGAGAGACACTGGGCTATCAGGCAAGATTTGCCTTTTTGTGGATGATACCAAAATCTGAATCTGAAGTTGTGAATAAAATGAGGAAGGCCCTAGTAAAGCTTTAAGAATGGTCTGAAATTTGGCAGCTAAGATTTAATGCTAAGAAATGCAGCTATGATTTAATGCTAAGAAATCCTGCAAAGACTCAAAGGAACAGTACTGTTTAGGGGGTGAAGAACTTTTGTGCAAGAAAGAGGAGCGGGGATTGAGCATGACTGTATGTGATGATCTTAAGGTGGCCAAACAGGTTGAAAAAATGATGGCAAAAGCTAGAAGGATGCAAGGGTACATAGGAAGAGGTATGGCCAATAGGAAAAAAGAGGCATTGATGCCCAATATAAGACCTCATGTAGAATATTGTGTACCGCTCTGGAGACAGCACTTTCAAAAAAAGATATATAAACAGGATGGAGTCAGTCCAGAGGAAGGCTACCAAAATGGTGGTGATCTTCATGATGAGACGTATAGGCAAGGGACAGACTTAAAGATCTCAATATGTATACTTTGGAGGAAAGGCGGGAGAGGGGTAGAGATATTTAAATACATATGTGGCATAAATGTGCATGATGCAAATCTCTTTCATTTGAAAGGAAGCTCTGGAATGAGGGGGCATAGAATGAAATTAAGAGGTTATAGGTTCGGGAGTAATCTAAGGAAATACCTTTTTACAGAGAGGTTGGTAGATGTGTAGCACAGTTTCCTGGTAATAGTGAGGAAGACAAAAGCTATGTCAGAATACAAGATAGCGTGAGACAGGCGCATGGGATCTCTTAGATAGGAGATGGGCCATTTAGCCTTCATCTTCCTTCATGTTTCTATATCTATTTTGTAGGCATAGAGACTCGTGAGCTAAATCTTCACTAATCAGTGAGTGATAATGCCCATAGATTAACCACCCACTCTCCACCCCAGCACATGGGTACCACATACACATCCTCTAGTTACAGCAGGACACTTCAGCATATCCCATAATAAGCCATTCTTGCTGCAGTAAGCTCACATTAGTTTTCCTAACATGATATTCCAAATGTCTTATTCTTTTTGACAAGCGAAAGTTATTTTCACAAATGCCTCCAGCCATGGAACAATCAAAAGATAAATGTTTTTCCTCTAGAACAGTAGCCAATGTCAGACAGGTCCTCAAGATATTCACAATGATAAATTTGCATATCAAGGACGCAGTATAATAATAATAATAACTTTATTCTTCTACACCGCCACAATCATGTGACTTCTAGGCGGTTCACACCGAAGAGAGCAGGACAATCAGCGAGTTACAATATGCAGATACTCAGTGAAATTACAGTATGTAGAATCTTAAAAATGCAGCAAATTACAATATACAGTTCATTTAGAATTTCAGAGGGGCCCTTTTAGAAAAAAAGTAGCGAATTACAGAATACAATTTGTTAAGAATTTTCTAGGTGGTTCACATCGAAGAGAGCTGGACTATCAGCGAGTTACAATATGCAGATAGTAAGTGAAATTACAGTATGCAGAATCTTAAAAATAGATATGACAGACTTAGAAAAAAGTAGCGAATTACAGAATACAATTTGTTAAGAATTTTCAGAGGGGACATATTAGGAAAAAAAGAATTGGAATTAGTGTTTGGAGTAGTTAATGTTTAAGTGATAAATCTGTCGAATAAGGCAGTTTTTATGACTTTTCTACAAGCGACGTAGGTCAGTCTAGCTCCATTAATGTAGTTGTCTAGCCAGTGTTGTTGTTTGTTTGCTTGGTACATAAAAGTTCTATTCAGAAAGGTTTTGTATTTACAGCCGGTAATGCTTGGATATGCAAATAGATTGCAGTTTCTGGTTTGTCTTATGGGACTGTATAAGTATGTAGGAGCTAGTCCCCAGACTAGCTTGAAGCATATACAAGAGAAAGCACAGTTACTTACCATAACAGGTGTTATCCAGGGACAGCAGGCAGATATTTTCTACATGTGGGTGACGTCATCCATGGAGCCCCGTCGCGGACAGCTTTTCAAGCAAACTTGATTGACGATCTCAAAGTTTGCTAGTGCTGCCCACGCATGCGTGCCTTCCTGCTCCACTGGAGGGTGCATCCCCTCCTCGTGGTCTTCAGTTCAGATAGCTAGCAAAGAAGCCAACCTCGGGGAGGTGGAGGGTTGCAAGAATATCTGCCTGCTGTCCATGGATAACACCTGTTACGGTAAGTAACTGTGCTTTATCCCAGGACAAGCAGGCAGCATATTCTCTACATGTGGGTGACCTCCAAGCTAACCAAGAAGGGACGGAGGGAAAGTTGGCAATTTATGAAAACAGATTACGCAAAACCGACTGGCCAACCTGGCCGTCGCGCCTGGAAAAGGCATCCAAACAGTAGTGAGAGGTGAAGGTATGAACCGAAGACCAAGTGGCAGCCTTGCAGATCTCCTCAATAGGCGTGGATCTGAGGAAAGCGACAGACGCCGCCATTGCTCGGACTCTGTCCCGTGAGCCGACCTTGCAGCGAGAGACCAGCCTGAGCATAGCAAAAGGAAATACAAGCAGCCAACCAGTTGGATAAGGTACGCTTGGAAACAGGGCGGCCCAACTGATTAGGATCAAAAAAGATGAAAAGTTGAGGAGCCGTCCGATGAGACTCGGTGCGGCGCAGGTAAAAGGCTAACGCCCTCTTACAATCAAGCGTGTAATGCGAGTGGGGCTTCGGAAAAAACACAGGAAGAACAATGGACTGGTTGAGGTGGAAATCTGAAACCACCTTAGGCAAAAACTTATGATGAGTGCACAGGACCACCTTGTCATGATGGAATACAGTAAAAGGTGGATCCGCAACCAGAGCTTGCAGCTCACTGACTCTGCGGGCAGACGTGAGAGCAACCAGGAACACCACTTTCCAAGTGAGATACTTCAGAGGAGTCCTATCAATGGGTTCAAACGAAGGTTTCATCAATTGAGCCAGAACCACATTCAGATCCCAAACCACCGGAGGGGGTTTGAGCGGAGGATGAACATTGAAAAGGCCCTTCATAAAGCGGGAAACTATCGGATGGACAGAGAGCGGTTTCCCATCAAGCAGCTGATGAAAGGCAGCAATCGCACTGAGATGGACTCGAATAGAAGTCGATTTGAGGCCAGACCAAGACAAGTGGAGCAGATAATCCAGTACCGATGACAAGGAGGCCGAGGGCGGATCCATGCGATGATCAGCACACCACGCCGCAAATCTGGTCCATTTCTGAGAATAGCATTGACGAGTGAAGCTCTTCCTAGAGGCCTCGAGAACATCCCTCACCAACTGTGAGAAAGCTAAGGCGGGAGGCACGTGATGAGGAACCAAGCAGTCAAGTGGAGCGACTGCAGATTGGGATGTAACAGCGAACCCCGACTCTGAGACAGCAGAGAAGGAAAAACAGGTAGTAGCAGAGGCTCCCTGATACTCAGTTGAAGGAGCAGGGAGAACCACGGTTGCCGGGACCACCGAGGGGCTATCAAGATCATGGTGACACGGACCGACTTGAGATGCACCAGCTTCCCGAGAATCAGAGGAAAGGGAGGGAACACATAGAGGAACCTGTCCGTCCAATCGAGAAGGAAAGCATCTGCCTCGAGACGATCCGGGGAGTACATCCTCGAGCAGAAACGAGGCAACTTGTGATTGAGGGGCGAAGCAAACAGATCTACCTGCGGAGTCCCCCACCGAACAAACACCTGTCGCAGAGTGTGAGAATGGAGCGACCACTCATGCGGCTGAAGCAGGCGGCTGGCTCAACTTGTCCACCAGACAATTCCGCTCGCCCTGGATATACACCGCCCGAAGGAAGATGTTGTGGCGCAGCGCCCACCGCCAAAGACGAAGGGCTTCCCTGCACAGCGAGAGGGAACCCGTACCCCCTTGTTCGTTTACATAATACAACGCCACCTGGTTGTCTGTACGCACCAAGGCAACGGATTCCTGCAGCAAATGACGAAAAGCCACAACAGCATTGAAAATGGCCTGGAGCTCTAGCAGGTTGATGTGGCAGCGCTGGTCCGCACTGGACCAAAGCCCCTGGGTCCGAAGGCCGTCGAGGTGCGCTCCCCAAGCGTACGCCGAGGAGTCAGTCATCAGAACCCTCTGATGTGGGGGAATGAGAAAGAGCAAACCTCTGGACAGATTGGTAGAGTTGGCCCACCAATGGAGCGAGCGTTTCAAAGAGGGAGTCACCGCAATGTGCTGAGAAGTGGGATCCCGATCCTGCCGCCACTGAGACGCCAGAGTCCACTGAGAAACCCGAAGATGCAGCCGGGCGAACAGCGTGACGTGAACGGTGGAGGCCATGTGTCCCAGGAGAATCATCATCTGCTTGGCCAAGACCGAATCCCGCTGAGCCACCAGCTGTCTCTGCCGCAGAACAGCCTGCCGATGCTGTGGCAGAAACGACTGGAGGCGGAGCATGTCGAGCACGGCCCCTATAAACAGCAGGGACTGAGAGGGGCACAACTGAGACTTGGGGAAGTTGATCTCGAACCCCAGATGCTGAAGGAAGATAATAGTCTGACGGGACGCTGAAATAACCCCCTCTCTCGACGGGGCTTTGATAAGCCAATCGTCGAGGTATGGGAAAACCTGAAGGCCCTGCGACCGCAGGGTCGCCACAACCACCCGAGGCACTTCGTGAAGACCCGTGGAGACGAAGCAAGCCCGAACGGGAGAACTCGATACTGCAAGTGGAGGCTTCCAACCTGAAAGCGGAGAAACTGCATAGAAGCCGGATGTATCGGGATGTGAGTGTAGGCTTCTTTCAGGTCCAGGGAACACAACCAGTCCCCCTCGTCCATCAAGGGATGCAAAATGGGAAGCAAAAACATGGGGAACTTCTCCCGAACCAGGAACTTGTTCAGTGTCCGCAGATCCAGAATGGGACGAAGATCCCTGGTCTTTTTGGGAACCAGAAAGTACCGGGAATACACACCGGAGCCCCGTTGGCCAGGGGGAACGTCTTCCACAGCCCGTAGGCGAAGGAGGGCCTGCGCTTCCAAAAGAAGCAGAGGAAGCTGCGTTCCATCGGAAAGAAACTTTCTGGGAGGTCTGTCCGGAGGCAAAGTCCGGAAGTTGAGGGAGTACCCCTCCCGAATGACGGAGAGGACCCAAGAGTCCGCTGTGATTTCCGCCCAATGATGATAAAAGGCGCGGAAACCTCCCCCGATGGATAAAGTGGGAATCCCCAAAGCGGAAGGGGCCAGCCCCCTCCCGCCCGGCCAGTCAAAAGGAAGCTGCTGCTTAGGTGCAGCGGAGGTCTGAGGCTTAGGAGGAGCCCTCTGCTGCTGCAGCGGCCAACGAGGCAGAGGGCGAGAAAACGCCGGCGTGGACTTCTGCGGATAACGCCGGGGGGGGCAGCCTGTAGGACTTGGGCGGAGCGCGTTTTGCCTTGGCCCGGACCAGGGAGGCGAAGGAGCATTCGTATTTGGAGAGACATTTCGTGGCAGCCTCGATGTAATCATCGAACTCATTTCCCAGACACAGAAGATTGGCTAACCTGTCCTGCAGGTTCGGGTCCATATCGACAATGCAGAGCCATGCCAATCGACGCGTGGCCACCTCGAAGGCAGAGACCCGAGACGACAGTTCAAAGGCATCATAGGAGGCCTGGAACATGTACAGCCGCAGCTGCGACAGTATATCCAGAAGCCGGCGAAACTCTGCACAGCGCGCAGAAGGCAAATCGTCCTCGAAGGATGGTAAGGACTTGATGCACCACTTAAGATAAGAAGTGAACATAAAATTATAGTTCAGGACTCTGTTCACCATCGTGGAGTTCTGATAGAGGCGCCTCCCGAATTTATCCATGGTCCTGCCCTCCCGGCCCGGCGGGACAGCAGCATAGACCTTTGACGGGTGAGACTTCTTAAGGGTAGACTCCACAACCAGAGACTGGTGAGAGAGCTGCGCCTTCTCAAACCCCTTGCAAGGCACCATCCGGTACCTAGACTCCATTTTGGAGGGAATAGCTGGGATAGCGTAAGGCATTTCCAGGTTACGAAAGAAAGTCTGCTGCAACACCGGATTCAGAGGCAGCCGCAGGGATTCCCGAGGAGAGTGGGGAAGCTCCATCTCCTCCAAGAACTCCTTGGTATACCTGGAATCCGACTGAAGGTCCAGGTGTAAGGCCTTGCCCATATCCTGCACAAAGCAAGTGAAGGAAGAGGGCCTGCTCTCCGAATGCTCCCCAGGCGGAGTGGTGGAATGAGACCACAGCGCAGCCGAAAAGGAGGGGGAAGCCTCCCAAGAATAATGTGGGGGTACATCCATGTCCACCAGCATGGACGCCGAGGACGCCCCGCTGAAAGAGCGAGGAGGCGTCGACGAGAGTTTGCGCCTCGAAGTCCCCGGAGGGGATGATCGCGAGGCATGGACCGTTGAGGTTCGAGGATGATGCCCCGGAGAACCCCGGCCCAAAGAAGGGTCCTCCCTGATCGGGGAATCCAACCGGACTGGCGACCTCAACAGACTCGGATTGGACAGAGTGAGGTCCGAGGTCTTAATGGAGCCCGTAGTGCGAGGCCAAGGGGACCTGCCCCTCCTCGGGGCAAGGCGTCTCGACCGGGGCTGGCTCGAAGGAGAAACATGCCTCGATGAAAGAGGCAAGGAATCCGACGAGGACAGACGTCGAGATCAACATGCCTTGCCTCGAGAAACCTCGACGCTACGCTCAGGCTGGTCCACCACACGCGAGGTCAAGGCCGGAGCAAGGTGATCCAACGCCGAGGAGAGCTCAGAGGAGATGATAGCCTTCAGCACCTCCTCAAACATCGGCACCGTGACCATATTCGGCCGGGCAGGTGCAGCAGTGCATTCCACCGAGGGCAACCTCGAGGATGAGTATTCCTGTGTGGTGGAAACACGCTTGGAGGATTTTGAGGGTGGTTTTGTTGAGGTCGGCGGGACTACACTCATCGCCTGGATGGCCAGAGACTCCGAGGAAGGCTTCTTCGGTAGCTGAACTGAACCTGAAGGAGGAAGAGGGGATTTACCCGCAGACGAGGCCTTCGAGGTCGAGGGAGACTTTCCCAGGCCCGCGGTCTTCGAGGCCGACGTCGAGACAGGGGTCGAAGCAGGAGTGGCTTCCATGACGAAAAGCTCCGCAATCCTGGCCCTACGTCGCCGAAGAGCCCGAGGTTGAAGCATGGCACAGCGAGGACAGGAATCCGTCAGGTGATCAGCACCCAGGCATAGGATACACCAGCGGTGCGACTCAGTGATGGGAGATAACCCGACCGCACTGGGAGCACTTCTTAAACCCGGAGAGGTAGGATGGCCGCAGCCACACGAGGCCAAGCAGCCACAGCGAACCAGGAGCCCCCGGTCGCCAAACGAAAATGTACAAAAAAAGAAAACTAAAGAAATTAAGCAATGAGCAACGCGCACAGCGACTCCCGATGAAAACAAAGAAGCCGCGGTGCTAGAAAGGCACTTAGAGAACGCAGAGAAGAGAGACGTAGGGCTTTCTGGCTCCGCGGAAAACTAAGAACTGAAGACCACGAGGAGGGGATTCGCCCTTTAGTGGAGCAGGAAGGCACGCATGCGTAGGCAGCACTAGCAAACTTTGAGATCTTCAATCAAGTTTGCTTGAAAAGCTGTCCGCGACGGGGCTCCGTGGATGACGTCATCCACATGTAGAGAATATGCTGCCTGCTTGTCCTGGGATAACTTGAATATTATTCGTGCCTCAACTGGCAGCCAGTGCAGCAGTCTGTAGTAGGAGCTGACGTGGTCGCTTTTTTTCCAATCCAAATTTCAAGCAGACCGCTGTGTTCTGGACAATTCTAAGTTTCCTCACTGTTTTTTGGGGTATACCCATATAAATGATATTGCAATAATCCTGTGTAGAAAGTAGTAGTGATTGCACTAGTAATCTAAATGATAATGGGTCGAAGTATTTTTTGAAGGTCTTTAATTTCCATAATGTCAGGAAACACTTTTTTACCACTAAATTCGTGTATATGCAAATCATCTCCTGCATATTCATTGTGGATATCCTGAAATTCTGACCTGCCCAGGGCTCTCGAGGACCAGATTTGCCTATCCCTGTTCTAACAGACATGGCCTCTAAGAATATACTACTGAGGACAGGGTATTTGGGGCAGTTTCCTACAATAATGTATCCACAAAGAACAATGGAAAACATTACTTTTTTTCTCCTTTTTTGAATCAATTGTTTATCTTAAGTTCGCCAAATGAGACTGCAATGCCCACTTACTTCAGATATGAAAAAAATAAGTCTAAAATCCAGATCCAATACGATACCAGTTATTTTCCTGCTGATATGGGTCTAAGATATAAGTTGTTCTTGAAGCAAGGGAAAGTGAAATGACTTGCTCATGTCACAAGACGTCTCAGGCATATTAGAATTTGAACTTGCTGTTCTAACCACATGTGAAGCCAGCCCAAAGGTATCCAACACTTCTAAGTGCCCCTACTGCCATGTACCTCCCACATCCCCGTTGGTGGTTCAAGACCAAACCCTGCCCCCACCTGTCCATATTAGAGAGCTGCACAGGAACAGGGTTACAACAGGGATCCCGCAGGTTCCCCCTTCGGGTCGCGGGGATCCCGTGGGGATGCCCCCTCAGGGTTGCGAGGATCCCACGGGGTTGGAGGCAGCTTGAGCTGAAAGGTTCATCTTTTCCTGCCCGCAGCATGCACAAGTAGCCGACCGGAGGGAAGGCTTCATGTCAATCATGTGCAGCGTGCAGGCAAGCAAGCCGGAGCTCCAGTCCTTTTCAGTCCTCCCCTCCCCCATCCAGTGAGTGCAGCGAAGAGAATGAGCGTGTCCCCCCTCCTCTGGCCACGTTACCTGGGTGCCACTCTCTGTCCCCCTTGCTCTAGCGGTCACAGCAATTGTGCTGAAGCAGAGCCTTCCCTCTGCCTCACTCCACCGGAAACTGGAAGCATGTCACTGGAAGGCAGAAGAAGAGCTCGGAAGGAGCTTGGGGGATCTCACTGCGAGCGCCAGTAATGAGGGTGGGGAGATGGGAAGGAAAGAAGGAAAAGATAAGAGGACCAGGAAAAGGGGAGGGATGCAAACGCGGGACACAGAAGGGGGGGAGGGAGTACGTTTTTGAACACAGGGCATGAACTTGGGAGAGAGGATGGAGGGAGGGAAAGAGATGCTGAAGTGGGGGAGGGAATAGAAAGGGAGAATTGGGCGTGTCAGTGAGAGGGAAAGAGAGATGGTCATGTTCACAGGGAATGGAAGAAAGGAGAATTTTTGGTCATTGGAAGGAAGGTACAGATGATAAGGAAGAGAAAGATGAGAGGGAGAAATGTTGTGGTGGAAAGGGAACAGTGGGACAGATTGAAAGGGATGCAAAGAGGAGGAATGCTGGACATAGTTGTGAAGGGAATGGAGGGAGAGATGTGGCATGTGCTGGAGAGGGGTGATAGAAGGAGAAATGTTGGGCATGCGGCTGGTGGGCAGGGGCAAAAGATGCTGCTGGACCATGGTAGGTGAACCAATGGACAGCAAAAGAAGAATTTACAGAAGATGGGAAAGCGGGAAAAAAGCATAAAGCGGAAAAAAGAAACTGGGACCAACTTGATGGAAAAATAAGTCTCCAGACAACAAAGGTAAAAAACGGAATTTATTGACTAAAATATGTTAGCTTTGGGAAATGTATATAGAAGGTATCTTTGTATTGTGTTCAAAAGAAAAGGAAATGCATTTCTGGTTTTATTTCTACAGTGTTGAAGTACTTGCTGACTCTTGCTGTGGCTGGTGGGATCCCCAAGCACCGCCAGCAGAGGACCTCCTCTAGAGACAGCCAGAACTCCCCTCCACCAAGCACAGCAGTCGCTGGCAGCATCCATAAGCCACTGAGGTGCCAACATCTGTGACTCAGGGACGATACTGCTGCCTGCCAAGCTTGGCAAAAGGGACCCCCGGCCAAATGCAGAGGAAGTCCTCAGCTGACAGCTTGAGGGTCCTCATCAGCTGAGTATTTATGTTTACATTAGAGGCTCTGGTAGAAACCCGTTTACAAAGTATGTATTCTTCCAAATTAATATTTCCACATTAATAAAGTGTTTTTGCTTATTTGTAAATGGGTCTCTACCAGAGCCTATAATTCAGTAGCATAATTACCGTATTTTCGCGGATATAACGCGCGCGTTATACGCGTTTTTACGTACCGCGCATACCCCTCACGCGTTATATGCGTGAGCGCGGTATACAAAAGTTTTTAAACATAGTTCCCACCCCGCCCGACGCCCGATTCACCCCCCCCAGCAGGACCGCTCGCACCCCCACCCCGAACGACCGCTCGCACGCGCTCCCACCCGCACCCGCATCCACGATCGGAGCAAGAGGGAGCCCAAGCCCTCTTGCCCGGCCGACTCCCCGACGTCCGATACATCCCCCACCCCGGCAGGACCACTCGCACCCCCACCCCGAAGGACCGCCGACTTCCCGACAATATCGGGCCAGAAGGGAGCCCAAACCCTCCTGGCCACGGCGACCCCCTAACCCCACCCCGCACTACATTACGGGCAGGAGGGATCCCAGGCCCTCCTGCCCTCGACGCAAACCCCCCTCCCTCCAACGACCGCCCCCCCCAAGAACCCAGCCGACCCGCGACCCCCCTGGCGACCCCCACGACCCCCCCACCCCCCTTCCCCGTACCTTTGGTAGTTGGCCGGACAGACGGGAGCCAAACCCGCCTGTCCGGCAGGCAGCCAACGAAGGAATGAGGCCGGATTGGCCCATCCATCTTAAAGCTCCGCCTACTGGTGGGGCCTAAGGCGCGTGGGCCAATCAGAATAGGCCCTGGAGCCTTAGGTCCCAACGTTGGGCGCGGCCTGAGGCACATGGTCGGGTTGGGCCCATGTGCCTCAGGCCGCGCCCCCAGGTGGGACCTAAGGCTCCAGGGCCTATTCTGATTGGCCCACGCGCCTTAGGCCCCACCAGTAGGCGGAGCTTTAGGATGGATGGGCCAATCCGGCCTCATTCCTTCGTTGGCTGCCTGCCGGACAGGCGGGTTTGGCTCCCGTCTGTCCGGCCAACTACCAAAGGTACGGGGAAGGGGGGTCGTGGGGGTCGCCAGGGGGGTCGCGGGTCGGCTGGGGGGGCGGTCGGAGGTTCTTGGGGGGGGCGGTCGTTGGAGGGAGGGGGGTTTGCGTCGAGGGCAGGAGGGCCTGGGATCCCTCCTGCCCGTAATGTAGTGCGGGGTGGGGTTAGGGGGTCGCCGTGGCCAGGAGGGTTTGGGCTCCCTTCTGGCCCAACTACCAAAGGTACGGGGAAGGGGGGTGGGGGATCGTGGGGGTCGCCAGGGGGGTCGCGGGTTGGCTGGGGGGCGGTCGGAGGTTCTTGGGGGGGGGCGGTCGTTGGGGGGAGGGGGGTTTGCGTCGAGGGCAGGAGGGCCTGGGATCCCTCCTGCCCGTAATGTAGTGCGGGGTGGGGTTAGGGGGTCGCCGTGGCCAGGAGGATTTGGGCTCCCTCCTGGCCCGATATTGTTGGGGAGTCGGCGGTCCTTCGGGGGGAGGGATGTATCGGACGTCGGGGGGGGGCATCAGGCTTTCAGGATGGGGACAGACCTTCAAGGGGGGACAGTGCACGGAAGTCAGGGGGGGTGAACGGAGAGTCGGGACAGCGCACGGAAAGTCAGGGCAGTGCACAGAAGTCAGGGGGGGTGAACGGAGAGTCGGGACAGCGCACGGAAAGTCAGGGCAGTGCACAGAAGTCAGGGGGGTGAACGGAGAGTCGGGACAGCGCACGGAAAGTCAGGGCAGTGCACAGAAGTCAGGGGGGGTGAACGGAGAGTCGGGACAGCGCACGGAAAGTCAGGGCGGGCGAAAGGAGCGTCGGGCATCATGCGCGGTATACCCGTGAGCGCGGTATGCAAAAGTTTTTGTACACATCATCGTGATTTCTGCGCGCTATACCCATGTGCGCGTTTTACACGGGTGCGCGTTATATCCGCGAAAATACGGTAAATGAAATAACTACTTCTAAAGTTTATAGGGACAGGCAGGGACGGGTTTGATTTCTGTCTCCACGTAACTCTCTACTCCAGATGCCAGCATCTCCTCTCCCTTCCTACCTACCAAGGTGGCTAGCAACCCCTTTTCCCTTCTCTGTTCTCAACCCTGTCTCATCTCCCCTTTCAGTAGACGCCAACAATCAAGCACTGCTGCATCCCACATCCCCTTGGTAAATATCCTATCAGGAGGGAGGACAGAACATGATAGCACTTTAGTGCAAGTTTCTACTGTAAGGCCCTGTTCCAGCATGGAGTGGCCAGAGAAAATAAGTGTGGGGAATGTGGGCTATGGGACTGAAATAGGGGAGATTAAAAGATGCTCTTCTGCCATTGCACTGCCCCGTCTCCATGTTTCCACCCTAGGCAGAAACATTGGGCACTCCGTGGCAGGCTGACCCTAGCCATAGTAACATAACAGATGAGAGCAGATAAATTCTGTAATATCCGTCTGCCCAATTAATAAACTACTCTTCCACTATATATGGAGTATAAAGTTATTTCAGAATTTTATTTAATATCTTTTAAAACTATTGTCTCGCAAACTTTTTCTGCTGTAGCACACTAAACTCGGAGCCACATCTACAGGGCCTCTGAGCATGCGCGGATATTGACTGGTGACATCACATCAACATCTGCGCTTGCTCTGAGGCCCTGTAAATGCGGCCCTGAGCTTGGGGTCCTTCTAAAACCAGGACAAACTGTCAGGTTTTGGCAATCCCTCCATCACCGGGGGGGAGGGGGGGGGGAAACGGGACAGACAGAGAGGAGGTCAGGCACCGGCACCATCAAATGACCAACTTGTCTCGTTCATGGAATCTCATTGTGTCACACAGTTTGCAATACACTGTTTTAAAATCATTGCTTAGGCTGCTAAACACTCTTTTCTAGGATGGGTATGAGAATGGGAGAAAAAAAAAAAAAAAACCACCCAACCCCAAGATATCCTAACTCGTTCTTCTCATAATGTTCAACTCAAGAAATTTAACTTGTACTCGCTATACATATAGCTAACAATTCTTGTTTATTTCTGAAAACTTCTAATATATAAGAAGCTTAAAAATCATATGCACTTATGAGCTAAATTAATTATATCAAGTTTACTATCTACAGCAGCATCTCGCAAACATTTTGAAGCCGTAGCACACTAAGCGTGGGTCCACGTCTGGAGGGCGTGGATGCCGACATGACGACATGTGCATGTGTGATGTCATCACATCAACGTCTGTGCATGTGGAAGCCCTCCAGATGGGGCCCTGAAAATGCTATGACACAAGTGTAGGGGGAGGGATGTGGAGAGGAGAGTCGCCAGCTGACTGCTTACAGGACTTGCCTCTTGCCGGCGTCTCGTGGAACACCCGGAATCTCGTTGCAGCAGTTTGCGATACACTGATTTACAGCTCCCCCTCCCAATTTGTGGTTTTCCCACTCACGAATTTGGTTATTCGCAATTTTTTTGCCCCTTGTTTTATAATGCAGAAACGCTGCCCCAGACCTTACCTGGTGGTCTAGCGATGATACGGGGCAGAAGCTATCTTCTTACACTCCTGCCCCTTGCAGAGCCATCAACAAAATGACTGTCGTGAGTTCCCGTTGTAGTCTCGAGACTACAACGGGAATTCATAGCAGCCATTTTGTTGATAGCTCTGCACAGGGCAGGAGCGTAAGAATATCACTCCTGACATGCGTCATGACTAGACCACCAGGTAAGGTTGGGGACGCAGGAGGGAGGCAGGTCAGAGCCAGCCCAAAAAATTATTTGCGATTTTCCTTATTCGCGGGCAGTTTCTGCCCCTAACCCCCACGAATATTGAGGGATTAAAGAGCGTGCAACTGTTCTTTTTATGGACTTAAAACAGAGACACTAAGGGCCAGATTCTATAAACAGCGTCTCGATTGTAGGCGGTCAACTGCTGCCTAACCAGCCAATCGGGCTTCACGTTTTCTTTTTTTTTTAAAAAACCCTCCCGAGGAAGGCCGTCTATATTGGAGGCGCCTGCAGGAGCCGATTAAACTCATCTAAGGCTAGGCGTGGCTTGGCTCGGAATTAGCCTTAGACAGACCAATGCGGCCATACGCATCTCCCTAGGACTGCAGTAGATGTGTGCAATGTAGGCTAGCAAAATGCTGGCCTACATTGTAAGCAGACACAGTTGCTGAGCTTATCACGGCAAGGGATCTCCCTGCTGCAATAAGTTTAGCAGCCGCACGTCCCCCCCCCCCCAAATATTACCAGCAGGACGGGTGCGAACCCTCCCACACCTACCAAACATTGCCGGCAGGAAGGGTGCGAACCTTCCTACCCCTACCAATCATCACTGTCAAGAGTGATGCCCAGTCTCTCCTGCTGGAACCCCTCCCCCCGGTACATTGCGGGCATCCCCTCTGCCGGAACCCCCCAGCCCACCCCCCTATCTTAAATCGTTGGCCAGCCAGAGGCATCCTTCCTGCCTCTAGCCGGCTGGCCTGCCTTCTCAAGAAGGCCTTAAGCGCCCTGAGTGGCCTAGGCGCTTAAGGCCCCTCCCATAGGCCTTAGGCACCTAAGCCAACCAGAATCTTAGGCCCAATCTGCAGTGCATTCTGGGATGCACTGGAAGTGGCCTGATTCCGATTGGCCAGATCCATTAGGCCACCTCCCATGGGCTGGGGGTGGTCTCCAAGCAGGGGTGAATGGGAATCCCTCTTGCCAGCGATGTTCAGTAGGGGTAGGAGGGTTCTGGCAGGAGGGACTGGGCATCCCTCCTGCCAGCTATGTACGGGGGGGAGGAAGACAGGTTGCTACTAAACTTTATCGCAGCAGGGAGATCCCTTGCCACGATAAGCTCAGCAGCAACCCGATTCTCTAACCAGCACAGACGACAAGGACATCTGTTGGAGAATCGGGTTCTTAGATGGGCTATAGGACACTCGTGGGCGGGTTCCGAGACTGGGCGTACTATACAGAATTTGGGCCTAAGTGCACTTTTTACTAAAGCACAGAAGAGCTTCTTACTGCAGGCCGGTAAGGTAAATGCTCCAATGCTCATTCAGTTCCTATCAGTGTCAAGAGCATTTATCTCCCTGGCCCATGGTAAGAAGCTCTTCCATGGTTTAGTAAAATCCAGCGTAAGTTTCACAGCTAAAACTTTAAAGTAGTTTGTTAAAACTTTAAAGAAAGAATCATGCAACAGAAGGAATAAAAGCAAAAAATTAAAAAACCAAGCTGCTTTGGTAATAAATAAAAAGCTCACATTTTAAAAAGCAAGTGCCTTTTTCCTAGTTTAGAAGAAAGTCCTTAGATAATTATCTTTCATAACTGAGAAACAATTTTATTTATTCTATTTTTTGTACTTTATTATATGCAAGCATGTATATGTTCATTGTTATCTCTATGTTTATGAATCTTTTGTAATGCAACTACTTAAAATATAAGAGTATCAAAAAATATTTTCCGCTTATTGCATGGCATTTTATTATGTTTACAACATCAACAAACTTCTGAAACTGAGCCACCAGAAACTTTAAACAATTTTACTGACAGAGTCATCAGTAAACAAAGAGAAGCAAAAGTGGACCCACAATTTGCCACGGTGTTTTCAGGGATCATTTATGGATTTGAAAGCAATGTGTTTGGGGGGGGGGGATGAGAGAGAGAACAGAGTAAGCAAGTAATTACAAATTAAAGAACACAAAACCACGGGTCCTGTTTACATTTCCCATATAGACCAATTAAAAGCAACTTGCAGACCTTCTCTCCCCCCAGCCCCCAGAGCGTCCGCACAGAAGAGAAACAGCAGGCCCCCAGCTGCTGAGCGGGCGCATACCTGTCATGGAGCACCGCTGACATCATCTCCCCTCTGTGAACCGGGTGATCCATGCCCTCTGAATGACGTTAGCAACAATCCTGTCAACGAAAACCAAACAACAATACCGTCAGCCGCACCTTCCCGCTCAGGCCGCCATGGGCCGGACTCTCGTGAGTCCTCGCAGATCAGCTACACCGCATTTCCCATCAAAATAAAATGCGCAGGGTAAAAGAAAAAGCAGTTAACAACTACTAACGGTTCGAGCAACCGCTGCAAAGTTTATACCTCCGAAAACTGACCGGCCAGTACCGGGATAGGGGGGGGGAGGGGGAGGGGGAGGGGGAGCACGCAAGCGCGCAGCGCTCCCTCACCACGCGCCGCATACAATGGAGCGCGCAGGCGCGTCAACGTATTCACTGAGCTATGAAGTACCGCGTGACGGCACGGGCGCGGGAGGCGGGGTCTGAAGAGCTGAGTCAGCACCTACCTCGTGTCAAACTTAGTTAAGCTTAGTTAGTTAGAGGTGCAGACTCGGAGCAGACACACACGTGTGTGATAAAAGTGACAAGCGCTCAGATTTGTACTGGACACGGATCCATTATTGCTGAGGCAGAGCAAAAGAAATGTGTAGACTGCTCTCATAAGAGCCCGAGTGGTGTGCAGGCTGGCCGGGTAGAGCGTTTGTTTTACAGGTGCAATTCGGGAACACTGACGTTCTGGTGATTTTTGCCGGTGCCTTGAGTATGTTGTATTGGGAGTCAGAGGTCATGTTTCCAAAGTAGCTCTTCCAGATTCTTTGAGAGGTGTTTTCATTGGGGAAAGGAAAAAAGGGACCGTGCTTGGAGGAGGAGGGCTCATGAGAGATGTTTGAGGATTTTACTGACTAAACAAACGCCCAGGCCTCAAGGTGGGGCGGCAGAATGGAAAATGGATGGGTCGCTTTCTGCTACTACTACTGTAATCATTTCTGTAGCGCTACTAGACATATGCATAGCTGTACTGTACATCAAAACATAGACAATCCCTGCTCAAAAGAGATTACAATCTAGTCGAGAGAGACTAACTGGACAAGAAGGTGCATCTATACACTGCTCAGGTAGGAGAATTACAGAGGGAATGATAAGACAGATATTAGTGCTTAGCCAGGTGGGCTGGGCGTTGGAATTGAAAGAAGCTTCAAAGAAGTGGACTTTGAGTCTGGATCTGAGTACTCTTAACTTATAATGTACAGTATACTTGAATTTTCTGTCAGCAGTTCTTTTCATACTGTACTAAAACATTAATAATATGTTACACTTCTAACACTAAATTGCCTGATCATCTGCTATTAATTATTGTTTGAAATGTCTTCTTGTCCATCCGCTGCTTCTTGTAGTTTTTGTTTTGGTTTGTGGGTTTGTTTGTTTTTTTGCATGTTTTTCTGTTTCAAAAATGAGCCCCATAGGCACCTAAGTGTCTCTATAACATATCTGCACAGAAGTTGCCAAAATGAAACCCTCTGGATTCTTTGCTTATTTCTTAAGTTTAATTAATTACTATCTGTAATGTATGAATAAGATATCAAATACCATTATTGAAATGAGACAAAGAAGTAATATCTAAAAAGGTTTGTATACCAATGCCTTCAGTATGGGAAAAAAATTTCCAGACCTAGAGGCTCTAATGGTAGAAGCTAATTTGGATGTAGTAGCAGAGAGATGTGGTTCATGGAGAACCACGACTGAGATATAGTTATACTAGTGTTTAAGCTTGTTACATTAATGGGTGCTAGAATAAATTAGTCTGATCCAGTACGGTTATTCTTATGTTCTTACCCCCATATACAAGCTCCCATTTCCCCTTTTACCTTCCCTAGTTCCACCAACTTAAAAATCTGCCCCCTTTTTCTGTCCTTTACCTCCATAGAACTTCCTCTCCATTCCCCCTTTCCCATCAACCTTTGCTTCTGCATCTTTACTTATTCTTCCAGCTCCTATCTTCAGCCCGTTTTTCTCATATGCTCCCTTTTTAGTCCCCAGCTTCAGTCCCAGTCCTTTTCTCTCACATGTCCCCTTTTGTATCCCCCTTCTCCCACCTCCCCCTTTTTTCATCCCCAACTCCCTTCTCTCACACATTCCCTTTTTATAGCCCCCAACCCTAACCTCCTTCTCATACCTGCTCTTCCAGACCTCAGTTCTAGCCCTAGTCTCCTTATCACACCTGTCTTCCTTTTCAGCCCCCAAATCCAGACATAGACCTCTTCTCTAACAACTTACCTTTTGCATTCTCAAGCTCCAGCCCTCTTCTCCGAACTGTCTGTCTCCTACATCAGGTCTATTTTCTGAAAAACCCCCCTTTAAAGCCTCTTTCCTTAACATGTCCCTTTTTTCAGCCCCAGCTCCAAACCCTTTTTTAGCCCCCCAGATACCTTCTCCCATCTTTTCCCTTTCAGCCTCCAGCCCCAGCCCCCTTTTCTCACATGTTCCTTTTGCAGTCTTCCCCTCCTTCTCACACATATCCCCTTTTCTGCCCCCAGTCCCCTTCTCTTACACATCCCCATTGTCAGCTCCCAGCAGGTCCGGCAAGTGGCACCGCTTCCTCCGCCTCTATCAGTTTCTCCCGCCCCACAGCGACGGAGGCACAGAGTTTCAAGGCTCGCAGCATCGCCAAGGGAGGGCAATGGGGAAACCGCTGCAGGAGAGAGTTCTATTCTACTGCGCATGCGGAGGCATGGAGTTTCAAGTGCGCATGCGGAGGCATGGAGTTTCAAGTGCGCATGCGGAGACATGGAGTTTCAAGTGCACATGCGGAGGCATGGAGTTTCAAGCAGGGCTGTGGAGTCGGTAGATAAATGTTCCGACTCAGACTCCTCAGTTTTTTGTACTTCAGACTCCGATTCCAGGTACCCGAAATTTCCTCCGACTCCTCAACTCCGACTCCACAGCACTGGTTAATTTTCAGATCATTAAAATGGAATGTCAAGTTGAGAGACATGAGCATTTTCAACACCACCTTCTTTTTGCTTTTAATCAAGGTTCTAAGGCCGCAGAAGCTGCTCGCAACATTTGTGCTTTGTATATAGTGGGTGCTATAGCTGAAAGAATCGCTCGTGATTGGTATGCCAAGTTCAAAAATGGAGTCGGTAGATAAATGTTCCGACTCCTCAGTTTTTTGTACTTCTGACTCCGACTCCAGGTACCCGAAATTTCCTCCAACTCCGACTCCTCGCTCTGACTCCAACTCCACAGCCCTGGTTTCAAGTGCGCATGCGCGCTAAGGGTTTTATTATTATAGATGTGACAATAACCTATTCATGAGGAACAAGATAGGTAAAAATAATATTAAACTGACAGAATTGCAGGACATAGAGGGCAAAGTACACTGGGTTAATCTGGAAAAATTGAATAGAAAATGTATCTTTACATTATTGTGATACTCGTATACAGACCTTCACAGTCAGAAGAAATGGACAAAGATTTAATTGAAGACATTCGCAAAATAGCTATAAAGGGGGAAGTACTGAATATTGATTGGGGCATTCCTGCTGCAGGGTCATCTAGAAGTAAGGGAATCCTGGATTCACTACAGGAAGAATTGTTCCAGCAGTTAGTAATAGAACCCAGGTAGAATAAATCTATTTTGGACCTGGTGCTTACAGGGAAAATGTTACTGATGTCTTGGTGGGAGATAATTTGGCATCTAGTGATCACAGATTGGCGAGGTTCAATGATTTACTGTATTCAAGATTGAAGGTTCTAGACTAGAGAGTTGCGCGGGAACATAAATCTCACCCATCCCTACCTGTCCCCGTCAGGATCCTCTCCATCCCCGCAAGGAATTACCTCCATCCCCGCCCGTCCCCATAAAAAGCAACAATTACTTCTGACAGGATCATCAATTCCACAGTTTCTTTTGTGTTTGCGCTGCTGTTTTCCTTGTGGAATCTCTTTAGTGGAACCCTTTTTTTGTTTTCTGTTCAGGTAATTAACTTATAAACCCCCTCTTTTACTAAGGCTGACATGTCTATTATATTATATGGATGAACCCTGCTTCCAAAGCCTTCCATCCCCATGGGAGTCCCGTTGGCTAGAGGGGGGTCCCCGTGGGAGTCCCGTGGGCCAGAGGGGGGTCCCCGTGGGAGTCCCATGGGTTGGGGGGATTCCCGCAGGACCTCCGTGGGACGATCCCTGTTCCCGTGCAGACCTCTATTCTAGACTTCAAAAGAACTAACTTTATCATGGAGGAGTTAGTTGGATGGGAAGAGCTGAATGAAGTAGAATAGCAGTGAGCAAAATTGAAAGGAGTTATTTTAAAAGCAACAAACCTTTGTTAGAAAAGTACACAAAGGGAAAAAAGGCCGCTTTGGTTTTCAAATGTAGCTGAAAAGGTAAGGGGAAAAAGGTTAGCCTTCATAAATGAAAAGATGTCACAGAAAGAGGAAAACAGGCAAAAAAGCTACGAGTCAGAAAAGCAAAAATGCAAATGGAAGAAAAGATAGCCGATACGATAAAACTGGGGGACAAGATATTTTTTAGATATGTCATTAATAGGAGGATGTGTCAAAATGGCATTGTGGCACTTTCTCAACCCTCTTCAGCCTTCACCCACTCTCTCTTACATTATGTGACTCATAACATTTAAATGCGTAGTTTACAGAATTACAGCTTGAATGTGTAAGTATCGACACTTACACATTCAAAGACATGAGTGATACTGCTATAGTTTTAGCTGGTTGTGTCTTTTTGTAAAACAGCTGCTCTTGCTGCACTTGTTGCATGATAAACGTACTTTGAGTGGCCTTAGAGCAGGGGTCTCCAACATTTTCACCTTAAGGACTGCAAAGTGTTAGCGAGAAAGCTCTGAGGGCTGCAAATATCAACTTCATTCCACCCCCAAAGTTGACATCCACCCACCCACCTTGACCCTCCAAATCTTCCACAAATTTTGAAATATTGCTTCTCCAGCCCTTCCATCCGCATATGCTCTCTCCTTGCTACTTCTTTAAAATGTTATGCTCCCTCTCTCAGCTCTCCCCCTTCAGTCTTCATCACTCTTTATCAAATCCCGCTCAGCCTTCACCTACTCTCTCTCTCTCAACCTTCAGCCTTCACTCACTCTCCCAACCCTCCTTCAGCCTTCACCCACTCTCTCTCACTGATGTTTAAATCTCACCTGTGGTCATGTGGGCAATTCTGGTCATTCTAGGCTTACTTGGGGTTAAGTATAAGCCAGCATTCCTGACCCCTGAGGGTCACCTCGGAGCCAGTGCAGCTCTGTCCTAATTGGGTTCCAAGTGTAGGGAGTCTTAATTCCCACCCCCTTTGATAGTTAGGGAAACACCCTGGGTCAGCTGAACTATTCCCTTTTTCTGGGCTTAAAGGGACTTCCCAGCCACTCTTTTTGTAGGTCCCATCCCCCTCCTCTTTTCTGGCCTAAACAATAGGGTTGATTCCTTGTATGATGAACACTTAAGCACCCTCTTTTCCTTTTCCCAGGCTCGGGGCCCCTGTGACGGGACGTACGCCCCATCACCTACCCTCCCCCTTGGCTCAAACATTTGCAGTTGAGCATTTGGTGTGTCTGGTCCTACCTCACAGGACAGAAAATCAGTGTTAAGTTGGGCCTTCCTGGCTCTGTGCTGTACCCTGAAATTATAGGCTTGTAATGTGAGGTACCAACGCTTTAGCTGAGAATTACTGTTTTTCATTTGATTGAGCCATTTTAGCAGGGTGTGATTGGTGACCAATGTAAACTCCCTAAGAGATAATATTGGAGGGCTTCAACAGCCCATTTTACTGCTAGGCATTCTTTTGGTAGTAGAATACCACTGCTCTTTTTCTGATAGCTTATGGCTAAGATAATTTAAGGGGTGCTCGTCTTCTCCCAGTCCCTGACAAGACTGCTCCTAAGCTTACTCTCAATGCATCCATCTGTAGAATAAACTGTTGTTTAAAGTATATTTTTCAGGACTGTTTCTTGACAGGGATTCTTTGAGTTGCCCGAAGACCTGATCAACTTCCTCATTCCATTTTCCTCATTCTATTGTATCTTATTCTGCCGGAAATTCCACAACAAGTCAAACAGGTGGCTTTCTTCACAAAGTTTGGTATGAATTTACTGTAATATCCAATCATCTAAGAAGTGTCGCAGATGCTTCTTGGAGGTTGGACCATCTGGACCACTTCTACTTTAGACGACAGGCTTAACTCATCCACTTCCCACACAATAGCCCAGACTGCCATTAAGTGACATAAAACAAAAAGGTTGAGGCAAAAATTCTAATTGATCACTTAACACTCAAAAATAATAAACCTCTCTGTAATAGTGAACTATACCTTTAGAAGGAAGGACATCGTATGATTTTTAATATATCAGATCATAGTATCTCTTATGACACACAGTTATTCCAGATCCCTATCTTGTATTGTAACTTATAATCATCTGTCCACCCCCACGTCCATACAACAAAACAACGTAGGCAAAAATTTATGATGTTATATCTTCAACTTCTTGACATATTTTCTTGACTGTATCAAAACTTTTCAAAAAGTATCTTTTGCGATGGCAACACTCAAGGACTCATAATAGAAACAGATACATCTAAAATCTCATCCAAGTCGGCACTTGGACGATCAAAAAGAGAGGTCGTCCAAGTGCCAATAATCGAAATGGGGTTTGACGTATCCAGACTTTTTAGACCTGAATCCCACTGTGTGCTCAGACTAGAAAGGGGTGTTTTTGGAGGAGTGGTTAGGGCAGGGTGTGTGCCAACCTAGACTTGGTCATACTGCAGAGATAATTTAAAGTTTGCAAGACTACTTAGACGGAACTTATACGTTATGACTTAGGCGATCTAAAAACAGGTTTAAGTGCCTAAAAGGTAGGCAATTCGACCAGATAACCATTGCAGACACAAAGTATAGACCCCCCACACACTCCCCCAGTGATCACTGACCCCTCCCCCACCACCATAAAAATCAGAATAAAAATGTACATACCTGCCTTCAGAACATCAGCACCTGGCATAGGAAACCCTAGTAGAGCTGCACAGAGGTAGCTTAAGTAGTCTGGGCTAGTGAACCAAAGAGAGGAAGACCCAGGCCCATAAGCCACTCTAACCACTGCATTCTTGGTGGAAAATGTGAGTCCACCAAAACCCTACTGTACTGCCGTATAGGTGGCACCTGCATCCATAAGGGCTATTGGGGTTGTAGACAGGTGGGTATAGTAGGTGTTGGTGTTTTGGGGGGCTCACCATGACCTGCAAGGGAGTTGTGAGATGTTTATATAGATGTTTAAATTAGAGCGGGGTGGATGTTAGCGGTCTTGCATGAAATCCCTGACGAAGCGGATGCGAAACATGTTGGGTCCTACCGCTGTACTAGTTAAAAAGATAAGTACATACTTAAGCTAAAAAAAGCTAAAAAAAAGTTTATATTGATAAAAGTAGTTAGGACCAGTGAGGAGAATTACACCTGTGAAGCTCCCCGTTTGAAATATGAAACAAATAACAGTTGGAGGAGGGTGTTTCTGAGGTCCTTGAAAAATTTGTATCAATATATGGACCTCTTAGCTTATAGGCACATCTTTGTTCCAGCACTGGCGAACTTTCCTCACTCCCGACGCTCAACCAACTTGTGTGTGTTTTCAATTCAAACGATGCTTCGGGCTCATCTCAGCCTGTTTTCAGACCGGGAGTGTCAACCTTTTTTCAGAATTATATCTTCTTGACCTCCCTAGACAGTTGAGTCATTTAATTTTGTATCGACTGTTTTTCCGTCATTATCAAAGCCTTCCAGTGGCATCAAGCGGTGTACTCGGTGCAACAGGACCATTTCAGCTACTGTTCCATATAACTGATATGTCCAGTGCCTAGGATCTCAACACCATCCTTTCTCTTGGCCGCACTGCTCTAGACTGCAGAAGAAGTCGCTTAAGGCTTGTCGGCTCCAATTTCAAAAACTTTTTGGGGCAATTTTGGAAGCATTGAGGATGTCTGCCCAGAGACCATCCAGCTTCTATACCAGTGCAAACATCAACAGCTCGATCAACCTCTACATCATCGGTGCTGTCTCTATCAGGGGAATCGGCTAAAAAGGCTGAAGCATAAATGTCCTTCCCCATCCAAGCACACATCGGCGTTGTCTTAAATATATACACCATCAACACATCCCAAGCATCAGTGCACAGAGACAAGATCACCATCCTTGCTAGTGGTGCCTTGACACCATCTGTACCGATGACTATCATGGTACCATCCCTACAGGACCAAATCAGAAAATTGGTACAAAGGGTGTTGTATGGCATGTTACAGTCCCACGCAGCACAAGCCCCTGCTACAGTGCATCCAGTACCAACCCAGTCTAAGCAGAGCTAGATCTCGGACTCCACATTGTCGATGTTTGAGGTCAAGGAGAGCTGCATCGTTAAGACATCACAGTTCTTCCCAGTCCAGACACTCATCGGACCAGTACCACAGAACATCAAGTATTGTTTTGACACTCTCTTCAACAACATAGTCAACACTCTCCTGCACGCTCACCCTGACACCTCAACTTCCATCTCAACACTCCAGCTCTGAGGCAAGACATAGAGGAATATGATTCTGATTTATCTCACCATTCCTTCTCTGATTACCCAGAGCTGTCTGCTGAGGAATCTTATGGAATTCTGTCAGATCCATCTCTTCCTCCTCCTCACAGATCACCACCCAAAAGTCTCTCCTTTACGAAATTCATCAAGTAGATGGAATAATCTCTGTCAATAAAAATGGAATCGGAGCCTGAACCTAGAGCAGAACTCTTCAATGCTTTAGGCTACAAGGAATGGCCAAATAATTGTTTCAAACTTCTTTCCATAATTTGATGAATTTCAAGAACTGGGAATCACCCCCTCTATTCCAAGTGGCTCTATGCAAGCTGGACACTTTGTTTTACAGTGGCTAGTCTTGCCCAGGATTCAAAAAGCCCCAGTTGCAGCACCAATATCTCCTAGTAGAGTCTGAGTTGAAGAAGGCAAGCAGTTCAAGAACCTATGCCAGTACTCCTCCTGGTAGAGAAGGCAGAACCTTAGATAAATTTGTTCATAGACTTTTCAAAACACCATGTTAACCGGCAGAATACTCAGTTATAATTTCTACATGATATTTTGTATGAAATTATCTCACTATGAACAATACATACCTGAAGACAAATAATGCATTCCAGCATATCTCTAATTATCTAGAGAAAGGAAAGTATATGGCATGCTCTGTCTTTGATGTCACCTCACGAGCATCAACAGTATTTGTTGTCATGAGGATACAAGCATAGCTCAGTGTGTCTGACCTAGATGCCAACGTCCAGGAATGTTTGGCCAACATTCCATGCCTGGCAGACAGGTTATTTGCAGACAAAATTGAGGCCACCCAAAAAATCAAAAGGCATGAGGACTCAACAACTACACTGTTATCTTTAAAGTCATCCAAGCCAACCTCCTAAGCATTTTTACAATCCTAAACATTCCTCTTACTATCCCAAACACAGATATATTCCACTGTCTACATCATCCATAGCTCCTCACAAAGATGCCCAAGACAAAGGACTCAAAAATCCCAATCACAGACTCGGCAGAAATCTCAACAGTCTTTTTTACTTCATCCTGGACAGCCTAGCCAGCATAATACAACCTATTCCTCAGACTGTCCCTATTGGAGGTTGTCTCACTCACTTCCACCAAGGTTGGGCCCTTATAACAACAGATTACTGCAGGGGTGCCCAACGCATCGATCGCGATCGACAGGTCGTTCGCTCAGGCGACCCCACTCGATCGCACAGCAGGTTCCCTTCTTCCCTTCTCTTTTTTTCTCCTCCTGACTGGCCCGCCTCTTAAAGAACGCTGGCCAATCAGAGTGCTGGAAGGGCGGGGTGAAGGTCGGTGGGGGACGGAGCTCAGCGCATCACAAGAAATAGAAGCGCCTGTAATGATTGAGATAAGAGCGAGGCCTAATGCTGCCCGATATACAATTTTAAAAACCCCAAAATCGGCCTCCCAATCAGTGGCGTACCGAGGTGGGGCAGTCCGCCCCTGCCCCAGGTGCACGGTTTGGAGGGATGCACAGCCGTCCGGGTCCTCCTGCCCTTCCTTTCCACCGGTCTGCGCATGGGGCTCGCACCCGCCGCCCAAATGGTGCTGTTGGTTATCGCGAGACTCGCGGGAGTTGACGGCACCATTTGAGGGTCGGCGCGGGACCAGGCAGGCGCAAGCCCCGAGCGCAGACCGGAGGAAAAGAAAGGCAGGATGACCCGGACCTGGCCGGCTGTGTACCCCTCCAAGCCGTGCACCCGGGCGGATCGTCCCCCTTCTAAATCCATTGTACTTGTCTTTTATTCAGTTCCACTAATGAGCATTGTGACAGGCAGTTCTTGGAAGTATTTCTTTGTTTTTCTGTGCCTAAGTATTCTATTAATTTAACTTCCTTATTCCTGTGGGGATCTCCAAAGGGGACGAATGGGAGACGGCCGGTGGCAGGTGGTACTTTAGCAATTCTTACAGGTTGCCATAGGCCTCAGGAGCTGTCTTCCCTCTGCCGTGGTCCTGCCCCTCCTCTAAGTCAGAGACAGGCTTGGGGCAGAGGGAAGACAGCTCCTGAGGCCTATGGCAACCTGCAAGGATCGCTAAAGTACCAGCGATCCTCTCTGCAGACTGCTCCCTGCTGGAATTAGGTAAATGGATGTGGGGAGGGTAGGCCTTCGGGGGGGGGGGGGAGTGCAGTCCTTCAAGGGGTAGTGCAGGCCTTCAGGGGGGGAGTCAACCTTTGAGGGGGAATGTGCAGACCTTCAGGGGGGGTCAGGCCTTCGGGGGAGGGGGGCTGTATAATAAAAAAATATTTGAACATAAATATATATATATATATATATATATATATATATAAATAAATATATATATGTTTAGCATTTTTATTGTTGGTAGATCATTTTGACTTGGTCATTTTAAAAGTAGCTCGCAAGCCCAAAAAGTGTGGGCACCCCTGGATTACTGGGTCCTCAAAGTAGTGAGACAAGGTTATACCCTTCACCTACAGAAAAGACCTCCAAACAATCCTCCAAGAGAGTCATCTTTCAACTCCCATCAGACCACCCAACTTCTCGAATAGCTCTCAGACCTCCTGCAGCTCAATGCCATTGAACAAGTACCGTATTTTTCGCTCCATAAGATGCACTTTTTTCTCCCCAAAAGTGGGAGGAAATAAGGGTGCGTCTTATGGAGTGAATATACCCAGCCATAGAGAGAATTACACCCTCCTCGGTCCCTGCACACTGCCCTCAAGCGCTGCAGCTCTGCTGGTGTCTGGGTGAATGAGAAGGTGGGTTGAGGAGGCCGGGATGGTGATGCTAAGCACTCACAGCTGACCTCGTCCTCCATCCGCGATGAGCTCAGAGGAGAGCACAGGCACCGCCGCAGACACAACCGCAGGCCTCTATTAAGAACTTCCGGGACAGTGAACTGTGACCGCGGCTGTTCCCCTGCTCGGGGAGGAAGCGGAGCCCAAGGACGAAGAGCCGCCGGCGCCTACAGCCAATGGAGCCGGCAATGGGAGCAGCGGCATTCCCCAGCCAAAGCAGCACACCAATGCCAGAGCCCCCAAAGCCAACAGAGGTTCCGTCTGCAGCAGCGACAACATCAGCCCGACCCCCATCTGTAAGATCTGCTTCCAGGGTGCCAAGCGGGTACCGGAGCGCGCTCATACACACCCCTCTCGCTGTTTCTGCTTCACGACTGCCTTTTGCTTACTGGTATATTCTTCCTATTAAGAGAGAGAGAATGGTAAGTTTGGTGGTCTCTTCTGAGTTAGGGAGGGGTCGCAGGATGGGTTGTTTATTCTTTTGGGTGTTTTGGTTGGTTGGTTGGGAGGGGGAGCTGTTACCCCTGAATGTTGAGCTAGCCTGGCTGTCACTGTTGGGAGGGGTTGTCTGTGCTGGATCTCTGAGCCAGTGTTGGCAGTCGGGATCCGGGGATTATAAGAATCCAGATTCCTGGGTTCCTCATTTATGACTTTAGGGTGTATGGTATATTGGTATGTGTACCGTATGGGTGGGGGCAGGGGGATTTTTGGGGGTGTGTGGGCTGGTTTTGTGATGTATTTGTTACTTGTTTGTTGGATTTTTGTGTGCTATATTAAATTCAATAAAATGTTTCAACACTGAGAGAGAATGGGTGCATGGGGGGGGGTGTAACAAGCTGTGCATTAAAGATAAGATTTTACCAATTGCTGACTCTGCAGCATATACATGTGTCTGTGGGCACAATGCATGGACGTGTGTTGTACAATGTTAAGTTCACAAAGATTTCAGTGTGGCTATGTATTATTACATCTGCTTAATTAGATGAGACCTCAAGAAGATTCCTTAGAAGAAAGTAGTTCTGGTGAGGTTGTGATGAGGGTAACTTAAGTATGAAGAATTTTTTTTTTCTTGTTTTCCTCCTCTAAATCTAAGGTGCGTCTTATGGAACTAAAAATACGGTACCTCTGCAGGAGAGAGACTAAGAGTTCTACTCATAGTATTTCCTCATACTGAAAAAACTGGAGATCTTTGTCCAATTCTAGATCTCTCTGGACACCCTGTTACCACTATTGCAGAAAAATGACTGGCTCTCCTGTCTAGATCTCAAAGAAGCCTACACACACATTTCCATCCTCCTAGCCCACAAGAAATATTTTCACCTTTGAGTGTAAACACGCCATTTCCAATACAAAGTACTCCCATTTGGGCTGGCTTCTGCACTCAAGAGTATTCACAAAATGCTTAGCGGTAGTAGCTGCAATCCTCCGCTCTTGTGGTTCCCATGTGTTTCCTTATCTAGACAACTGGTTGATCAAGGCCCCAACATCTCAACAATCTCACCAGGCCATGAATACAACAGTTCATCTATTAGAACTGCTGTGATTTGCAGTCAATTACGAGACATCCCATCTCCAACCCACTCAAACTCTGGACTGCTGCTGGAAGGTCATAAAAACATAAGAATAGCCTTACTGGGTCAGACCAATGGTCAATCAAGCCCAATAGCCCATTCTCACGGTGGCCAATCCATGTCACTAGTACCTGGCCAAAACATAATGTAAGAGCAATGGCAACTTCAGTAGTTCATCTATGTTTCGCTCCCATTAAGGACATCTGTAAAGCAGCCACCTGGTCCTCAATTCATACTTTCACATCCCTCTACTGTTTGGAAGATAATTACAAACTGGATAGTTGGTTTGGCCAATTTATTCTCCATTTAGATGCCAACTTTCCTCCAACCTGTTTGGTTTTGTCAGGCTCACAATCATGATCCTAGCAGCTAGGGAGTTCCACATATGAGAATATGCTGCCTGCTTGTCCTAAGATAAAGCAAAGTTACCTGTAACAGGCATTTTATGAGAACAGCAGGCAGATATTCTCAAAACCCTCCCACTTCCCCTAGTTGGTTTCTTAGCTTTTTTACTGACCTGATGGTCCTATGAGCTGATATCTAGCAGGAAGGCACCAGCGCATGCGCGGTATTGGCAGTCTTGAAACTTTTCAGTCTTTTTTAAAGTAACAGTACACTTTTTGCACTGTCCGTACTGAGTTCTTCCTTGGGTAACACCTGTTATAGGTAAGTAACTGTGCTGTTCTGACTGGTCTTGCAGTTTCAAGTCCTGGAAGGCCTGAAGCCGTGAGACTCCTGAGCTTCCTGCTCTGTGCAGCTAAGGATTACATAGCCAAATTGCGGTGGAAAAGCTCTGCACTAGCACACTGCTTCTGAAGAGGGGGAGTCCTAAGCAGTCCAAAGCAATGGCAGTAGAGGTAGCAGTAGGTATGTGAGGACCACAATGAAGGATGGCCAGGGCTGCACGCTGCATGTTGGAGACCCCCTGCCTTGGAGGTATTTTACAGAAGGTTCTGCGTTCAGTGAGTATTTATAAAATACAGGTATCCTGAAAATTATGAACATCCAGACTTGGACATTTCTTTCCCCTACCTTAATGACCTATACAAATTAGCTTTGTTAAAAAAAAAAAATAACAACTGCGATAATACGATATGAATAATATAGTTGAACCATACAGTTAAATCCTTGTGTCTGTTAATAATCTTTTTCTAAAATCAATAATTGTATACAGATCTTCAAACTAACTTTACACACGCATGACAGTGTCATTAAACCTTGTTTGGTACTTAATTCACCTTGAACAGAAATGAAGGTAGCCTGCCCTAACCATATGTTGCAAGACATGGAGTAGACAGATTTTAATGTTCACGAAGGTCTTAAAATTATTAGTAACCATGAACCATCTGTGAACCACGGCTAACCTGAAAATAATGCAAATGGATTTCACTAGGATAATTTTATTCAGCATAACTGGATAGAAATATATGTACAGCTTACCCTATTAAAGAGGCAAACATGGCTACTATGAGTAATCATTGATAAATAAAACTGTTTAGTTATGTGACAAAAAATGACGTTGGGTCACAGAAAAGTTATTCTGGAAAATCTGAATAGAAGAAACCATGAGTATTTATAGAGGAAGGATTTGCTAATATGTTATCCATCTTCCACACATATGTACTTTGTAATGTTTATAAGGTAGCCACAGCAAGAATCTCGAGTCCTGGTCTGTCTTTCAGCACATTTGTAGGTCTCATATGTGGTAGAACAACCTCGTTTGCTATAGTACAGTGGAAATGCAACACATTCACAACAATGGAAGATTTTGAAATGGATGCTGAGTTGAGTAATCTGACAGAATACATGTGCCTAGACTCATGCTGTGATGTCTTCCAGTACTTGTGAAAGGTTGAGATCCCCGGGAGGTATAGACCATATACCAAACCATAAATAAATGATTAATAAATTAATAAGTGTGTGTATCCTCAGTGTCATTGGTAAACTATAACGACGACTGCCACAGCAGAAGTCCAGGCTTTAATCAATCGACAGGCTATTTTTCAATCCACGCCCACACCATCATAGGCATACACTGGTGTGTAGTGAAATAACACAAAAAAGTGCTCAAAAGTGAATTTATTAATATGAAAATATCTCCAGTGAATCTCAACCAATAATTTACTCAAAAACGGAATCAAAATTTCAAAATAATACTTAGCTCTAGTGTCCATAGTTCATCCTCAATTCATCTCAATCAAAAGCTTATTTTTCAAAAATACTCAGGTAAGTCCCAACTGTGGAGAAAATTATTTCAGGCTTTACTAAGCCTACTTTCGGGTAGATCCCTTCCTCAGGAGCCTTCCACCATCGCCAAAAGCAGCCTTGGGCTAAGAAGTTGAAGCCATGAATAAGCCAGAGAGAGTGAATTTATCACTAATAGCGAAGCCAAGTTTTTAACTCTCCTCCACCCCAATTCTTCCTCTTTCCTTTCTCCTCCCCCCTCCCCATGTGTACATCTTTCCTCCCCTCTCATCCATCCCTTTCTGTAGCATCTTTCTATCCCTCCCATCCCCCTGTGCAGCAGAACCCTACTAATCCTCCCACTGCTCTGAGGCCTCCTAAAGCAGCAGAGGTGGGGGTTGCTGAATCAATGAGTCTGTTTTGTTTTGGGGGGTTTTCCAGCAAATCAGGCAGCACTAGTGTCAAAGATGGAGTCAGGGAGTGTTGGGGACATTCAGGGGAGGGGGTGCTTCAGGGGTCAATCTTAACCAGGGCTTATTTTTGAGGTAGGGCTTATATTAGGAGCATCTTTAAAAATCATGCTAGGGCTTATTTTCGGGGAAACGGGGTAGTTACACACTGAAACCTTATCTATTATACCACAGAGAAAACTGATAGAAGGGGAGTGGGCAAGGGATACTTATTTAGGAGTCATTCCACTACCTGCATGTAGATTTAGCTCAGGCTTTTTTCAGATACAGCTCAAAGTTACATTTAGGTTCAGTAAATATTTTCTTGTCTGTAGAAGACTCACATTGTACAAAAAATAGTGATCACAGCATTTTCCAGTCTAGTTCTTATTTCTTTGATTTCCTTTCATGCAAGGAAGATGTTAAACCTATAAACCTATAAATGTTATTATTAACTGTAATCCAGGCTTAGGTGATGTCTCATTCTGCAGAGTTAAATGAATCATGATCTGAGATCATAAAACTGGGATTTTAATGAACCACGTCTCCCATACAGTCAAGAAATAATTTATACTCTGGTTTTATTAGACAGTTTTTAGCTAATCTGAGATTGCATTACACGTAAGCTTGTCTGACTTCAATTTATAGTAAGTAGTTAGGGATGTATATTTGTTAGTATGCATTTGGTTTGTTAATGTGCTTAAATTATGTGCGTAAAGTGAATTTAATATATTCCCCCCCCCCTTTACAAAGCTGCCCTAGCATTTTTAGTGCTGGCTGCGGCAGTAACAGTTCAGATGCTCATAGGAATTCTATGAGCGTCGGCGCTGTTACCGCCGCAGCCAGTGCTAAAAACACGTGGTTTTGTAAAGGTGGGGGGTTAATATATGAATTAATATGCATAAAACCAATGAAAGTCCAACAGGACAAAAAACCCACAGGAACAAAATCACACAAGAAACAGGGTTACTGGTGTAAAACAGTGTAAAAGAGTCTTATTTATTCCAATAAAAGGACATATAAAAACTGGACCCGACGCAGCACTGTGTTTCGGCAAATCAAAACGCCTGCATCAGGGGTCACTGTGATATTGTAACCCACAAACAAGTCCTTTGTCAGTACAAGGCTGGATGAAACAAACACAAAGGGCTCCTTTTATCAAGGTGCGCTACGGGGGTTAGCGCGTCGGACATTTCATCACGCGCTAAACCCCGCGGCACACAAAAAAAAACTAACGCCTCGTCAATGGAGGCATTAGCGACTAGCGCGGCAGGCGGTTGAACGCACGGTATTCCGCGCGTTAACCGCCTACCGCAGCTTGATAAAAGGAGCCCAAAAAGTCGAGTGCTAAAAAACTGTTGCACTTCTTAATATGCATAAAGCCAATTTCTATGCATTTTTTAAAAGTTCTGAAAATTAGTCAAAATGTTTTCCATGTGTACATACCTAATAGGAGTATGAATTGTGAACCAAGATTGTCATTTTGTGGCCTCTCCAAATGTAGCCTTGCTGATGGCATCACAGTTTATTTTTCTGTTTTGTCTTTTAAGCCTTTGAGTAATTATGTTATTAATTTGTTCCTTTTATTGGGAGATCATGGTTTTGTGATACAATTTATTGTTTTAAAAGTTTAAAATCATTTGAGGGAAAGTAGCTAGCGATATATGTACTGTAGTAAAAAGAAGAAAAAGAAATACATGAATTCTCTGATAACATCAGTAACTGATGGGTGGTTTTTCTAAGTTCAGAATTTTAAAAACATCTCTTAAAGACTGTAGTTTGACAATTTCCTGGCCAGATGGCTGCATTTAATGCCTTTCTGCTTACAGCTTTTTCTGTCTGACTAAGTTGCTGATGCTTTCCAGTACCTGACCTGATTATCTATTCTAAATGCTGATGCACTCATCAGTCAACTTGGTGAAAACTTCAGACCAGTACATCAACAATCTATTTATATAAATAGTTTTGAGTGAATAGTGCAATGGTTTTCTCTCTGTGCACAATTTGAACCCATGAGTACCTCAGTGCGTAACACCCCACCTATCTGTGTATCCTTGACCCCTTTGTGGACTTTCTATGCATGTAAAATAATTTAGCAGAATTTCCCAAACTTGGTCCTTAGCACCCTTTTATCAAGAATAACAAAATAAACAAACCAACCTGGCTCTCAAGCTAAGCATAAGTAAAATAGCTTATGCATATTTATTTAGGTTATCCTGAAAACCAGACCTGATTAAGACTGGACAATATTGAAGCAGAGCACAATTAATCGATTTTCTTTTCTCTGCCTATTTTACAGTTAAGCAGGATCATCTTGGAGAAATAATTTAATGATGGGCAATTTTGCTGTTGAACAATATTGTGTTGCATTCTTGTATCTCATTTCTCTTGATTACTTATTATGTATGTCAGTTTCATGCCCTGTATTATTTAATATTTCTCCTATTCTTCAGAACTTATGTTGGTTACCTGTTTGTTATCACATGATCGAAACATTCAAGATATTGAAGGGAATTGACTTAGTAGAGAAAGAGAGATTGTTCACTTTCTCCAAGGTGGAGAGAACGAAAGAGCACTCTCTAAAGTTAAAAGGGGATAGACTCTGTACAAACGTAAGGAAGTTCTTCTCCCAGAGAGTGGTAGAAATCTGGAACGCTCTTCCAGAGGCTGTTATAGGGGAAAACATCCTACAGGGATTCAAGAAAAGGTTAGATAAGTTCCTGTTGGACCAGAACATACGCAGGTAAGGTTAGACGCTAGTAGGGCACTGGTCTTTGACCTAAGGGCCGCCGCGTGAATGGATTGCTGGGCACGATGGACCACTGATCTGACCCAGCAGCGGCAAATCTTATGTTCTAAATAAGATATTAGTGCTCACCCACATATTAAGGAATTCCTCCTCATCGCTTCATTGGTTATTCTCCATGTTCCAGTCCATTCCCTTCATGCACTGCATGAACAACATGTAGTTCTTCTACTTCCTAACCGAACTTGGAGTCAGTACATAGTTTGGCCTTCTCTTTTTGGCTTGGCTCGTGCAGAATTCTTTGCCTACACCCTTGCATAAGGAATTAACCTTAAAGAAATTTAAATCTATACTGAAATCCTACTTCTTTAAGGTAGCCTATACCACCTAGTTTATTTTTGGAACAGTGATTCTCATGCAAAGATCTAGTTTTATTAATGCTACTAAATGGTTGTTTTATTGGGTGTGTGGGTGGGTGTATCCTATTTAATTGGAACGCCTTTCCTACTCTTTTAATAATTTATTTGCAAACTTTTGACCTGTTTTCAGAAAAAGTAGTTTATCAAGTTTTAATTGCCCTTTATATGGCCACTTAACCCCTAGGATAATACCATGAGACTACAGTATACAGTAGCTAGTGGTCTCTGGTGCCATTTTGAACTTGGTACCAGCAAGAGGCAGGGACAACAGGCGATTGCTCCTGCCCTGATCCCACTAGACACCAGGAAACATTTAAAATTGGCCTAGTAGGCTTCCAGGAGGGTGCAGGGTTTATAGGGAAGGGGGGTCTACTCAGGAATCAGAAATCTGGTTCAGAAGGGGAGTGATCTCTACCAGGACGGGGAGTTCTTCAAAGGGAAGGGAACCAGAGTTGTACAAGCCAATTTTCAAGTGCATCAGGTGGCTTTGCAGCCTGATGATCCCGGGACAGAAGGATACCATCAACTTCTTCCTGCAAGTATCTCACCAGGAATAATGCTTGAGAGCCACAAGACCACCAATGATGACCCCCTGAGTAAGCGCTGGGAGAAAGGGAGGGCTCTGGGGGTAGGCTTTATTTACAAGAAGTGATGTTTATGTGCTGGAGGTTGGGTCTTGAGTGGAATGGCCTGGGCTTTAATGGGGAGTGTCTGGGCTTAATCAGGTCTTGAGTGGTAGGGTTGGGGTTAATGTGTTGAGGGTCAGTTCTGTGATCAGAAAGATGGGGGGGGAGATCAAGCTGGTATTGGGTGGTTGAGGTGTGATCTGGGGGTCAGAGTCTCAGCCAGGAGGGTCAAATCTATGATCAGGTTGTATGCGGGGAGGGGGTTGGGGTTGTGACTTGAAGGATCATATAGGGCAAGGATGGGCTATCTTTGCACAGAGAGAGCAGTAGGTACTGCTATCCCTAGGGGGCTGGAACATTATGTAATGTCAAAACTAAAAATGCAACTGCTGTGATAAATAAATACATACCATATATACTCTAATATAAGTTGATCTGAATATAAGTCGAGACCCCCTTTTTCCCCAAAAAAGGAGGAAAAATGGTTCACTCGAATATAAGTTGGGTGGCTTAATATTCAAGTGTCCTGCCCTGTCAGGCTCTGCACCCAGCACCCTTCCTTTCTCCCCTCCCCTGTCAGGCTCTGCACCCAGCACCCTTCCTTTCTCCCTTCCCCTGTCAGGCTCAGCACCCTTCCTTCCTTCCCCTGTCTCGTGAGAATTCATGGGAGCCAGTAAGGAAGCCACTCAGCACCGAGCAGCAGTGCCAAATTGCACTGCTGTTCGTGCCGCTCAGCTGAAGAAACTGGATCTGCACTACAGGGCAGGAGTTTAGAAAGCTTGCTCCTGCCCGCTGCACCTCCACCAGGGATCGGCAGAGGTATGATAGGACAGGGAGGAGGAGGAGGAGGAGGGGGGCAGAGCCTGGCAGCGGCCTAAAAAAATTTGGGGAGGAGGTGTTGGCCCAAATATAAACTGGAACCCCCATTTTTGGGCCAAAAATCCTGGTTTATATTCGAGTATATATGGTAAGAGAAAATAATGATGTTTTCTTTGTATATTGCTCTTTAGTCTTATGGGCTGCCTATAATTCAATGGCTGGCCACAGGTTGTTCACCCCTGGGTTAGGGGGAGAGAAGGGAGGTGCACCACTATATCAAGCATTTTTAATTATTTAACTCCAGTAGACACAAGCAAACTGGGAAACTGCTCCAGTGTCTCAGAAACCACATCCAGCCAACCCAACCTAACTAGGAGCACCATTTATAGAATAACGCTCCATGTGGATTTTTTTCAGTGCCATTTACTGAATCTAGTCCATAATGCAGGGGTTCTCATCCCAGTCCTTGAAACACATCTAGCTAGTCAGATTTTCAGGATATTTACAACAAATATGCATGAGATAAATTTGCATGCACTACCTTTACACTCATGCAAATTTATTGTAAATATCCTGAAAACCCGATTGGTCAGGTGTATCCCAAGGACTGTGTTGAGAACCTCTGACGTAATGTGCACATCCACAGTTTTACTGACACCAACACTAGCTGTGTACAGAATAGCGTTCCAGCATGCACATATGTAGAAACATAGAAATAGACGGCAGATAAGGGCCACGGCCATCTAGGCTGCCCACCCCAATGACCCTCCCCTACCTTTCTCTGTGAATAGATCCCACGTGTCTATCCCAATTGGCCTTAAAATCAGGCACGCTGCTGGCCTCAATAACCTGAAGTGGAAGACTATTCCAGCGATCAGCCACCCTTTCAGTGAAAAAGAATTTCCTGGTGTCCCCGTGCAGTTTCCCACCCCTGATTTTCCACGGATGCCCCCTTGTTGCCGCGGGACCCTTGAAAAAGAAGATATCTTCTTCCACCTCGATGCGGCCCGTGAGATACTTAATTTACTCGCAGTTCATAGATTCTCAGAAGCTTGTTGCCCTAAAATAAGAGGGAGGGGATGACCTAGTGGTTAGAGCTGTTGCCTCAGTGCCCTGAAGTTGCACGCTCAATCCCAGCCTGCTCTCTGTGACCATGAGCAAGTCATTCAAACTCTCCATTGCCCCAGGTAGCTCAGACTGTGAACCTGCCAGGACAGGCAGGGAAAGGACTCATGAGTACCTGATTGCCATTTAAGATATTGAAAAAACTGCTTTGGGTTAACCTCTTCATGAAAATGTGGTTAATAAATCCAAATAAATACATTTTTGCTGCCTAACACCATAAGGTACCCTTCTTGTAAAGAACAGTTTGTTATTTTTTGCATTTTCTAAATGTATTTTAGGGGCACTTTTTTATTTCTAAAAACAATTTTGTGGTGTAACAATGCTCACAGCTCTACGCATATCTTCATCCTCATGGTAATGCACTCTGCATGACCATGAATAAGTGAAAATGCCTGTGAATAATGAAAATGGGTTACTCGGTTTTGTGCAAATAAGCAAATATGCCGCATGAATAGTGAAAATAGGTTACAATTTATTTTGCGCAAATAAGCAAACACACGGATAATGAGAACAAGATGGCGCTTGACTAAGTCATCAGCTGTGGTACTCTCCTCACCCCACTTATCTTATTCCGGGGGGGGGGGAAGTTTCCTTGCTTTGTATTTTTGTGTACTATTTTGTTAATTTCTCTTGTTTTGTTTTGACCTGGTTCTTTTGGTCTGGAGCCTCCAGTTTTAATCTTTACATCACTAACTTTTCCAGTTCGACTGTTGGCTCTGGTCCAACAGTCGAAAGGCCTCCTACCTGCTATCGGGCTGGGTGCTTGAGGGATGTTGACTCTGGCAAATGGCACTGGTTTGGGCCTCCTCTACTTCTCCATCCGGGGTGACAGGGATCCAACTTCGGTGTGGCTCCTTTGTGCTATCGATGATTGCACTGTACCTAACGGCCGTTCTGACAGCTTCCTCTCTCTAGAACGTGGTCTTGTCTCCAGGTTGATGCTGTGCCGCTCCCCTGCAAATGGAGATTATGGTGCTGTGGGCTGGACGCATCCTTTGCCGCCTTCTCCAGTTCACCAGAGGCGCAGTTCATTTTATCAGAGGACACCTGGATGTTGAGCGACCGAGTGGTGCTGGTGTCGGAAGACTTTCCTTGACCTGCCTCTTTGGCCAGGACCTGCTTGGCTCTTCGGTGCCTGACCTCTTCTGCCTCATCATCCATTTGTCTGGTCTGTTTCCTCCTACTCCAGCCTGTTGGGGAAGGTCCTGCTTTCGGCTGCCTCGAGTCTCAGCCAGCAGCTCCTTTTTCCTCAGGAAGTTCTGGACCGGAACAACGACAGGCCACTCCAGAGACCAGCTTCCTGTTCTTCAGGACTGTTTTCTATTGGGTTTGTTTTTGTTTTTGTTGTATTACTTTTATATTCATTTTTCCATTTTAGCTTGATTGTAATTATATATTCTTTTTGTTACCTACTACTTTATTTTTTGAAATGTAACTTTTTTTTATTTTCATCCTCCCTGGATACTTTGGGGTTCCTGTAGCTTTATTGTATGTTTCCTCTAGGGCAGTGGTGTCAAAGTCCCTCCTCGAGGGCCACATCCAGTCGGGTATTCAGGATTTCCCTAATGAATATGCATGAGATCTATTAGCTTACAATGAAAGCAGTGCATGCAAATAGATCTCATGCATATTCATTGGAGAAATCCTGAAAACCCGACTGGATTGCGGCCCTCAAAGAGGGACGTTAACACCCCTGCTCTAGGGCTTCTTCTCTTTTCTTTTATTCAAGCATTGTTTATTCTCAGGCACTTTAGTTTTATATTGAGAGCCCACCTGGGACAGAGAGGGTGGTTTTTAATGTGCCTATTATATTATTAGCTGTGTATACCGCTTAATACTTATGTACAAGGGGTACATCAAATTCAATGAGTACAAATACATTTATACAACACACTGTATTTAACTTTAATAGCATTGTTTATCAAACCTTTTGCTAGAGGTGCAGAACAGAGTGAACCCTTTAATAATAGTCCAGCCGATATTCAGCTGGCAGTGGTCAGCATTTTTTTAAAATGCATACTGTTTCCAGCTAGCTTAGCCTCCAGTAGTCAGTGTCAGGTCATGCCTGGGCACTGGCATGGACTATTGGGGACTAAATTACTTGGGGATGGCCACCATAACCTAGGTGGGTTCTGGCAGATACTCAACTGGAGCTACCTCCAAGCTTCCAAAAGTGCTCCCTCTCCCTCTCCCTGTCCGTCCCCCAGTCCTCAGGAAGCAAAGTCCCTCCCACAAACATTTCCCCCCCCCCCCAATAATCCCTTCGCCCCCAGGTCTACCTCCAACCAGTGGCGTAGTAAGGGTAGGAGGCACCCCTGCGCACCCCACTCCTGCGTCAATCCCCCACACCTTCCTGCTCCCCATTCCACACGTGCCTCCCTCCCCACCCCTACATACCTCTTAATCTTCGCCAGCATGAGTGGCTTCAGTAGCATGCTCCTCGCACAAGCGTTGGATTTCCCTCTAACATCATGACCCCTGGCCCTGTGACCCGGAAGTGATTCAGAGGGGAACCATGCTGGCACGAGTGAAGAAAATACAGAGGTATGGGGTGGGAGAGGAGGGATTGCGTGAGCATGGAGGGGTGCGGCGGAGAAGAGCCAGCGCCCCCATCGACTCGGTGCCCGGGGTGGTTCGCAACACCCACATCCCTGATGGTTTTCATGGGGTGATCGGAGGCCTCGCTACTGCCCTTTGCAGCTGCCTTAGTAAAATGTCTGCCATGACCTCTCATGGCAGCTCGCAGTACTAGACTGCACAGCTCCTGCGCAGCCAGAGTAATCTGTAAATACTATCCTTTTGTGTCACCTGCACAGCACCAAGAAGAAAAGGCTGAGATGTGCTAGGCCAAACCCAAACTAGGCCCATAGTTCCCAGTTTCAGGCTGACTGGGTGGTGTCTTCTTTCGCCAGTGATCACACAGACAAACCTTGTATGTTTTGTATTGCTCAGTGTACCAATTATAAAGATTTCTAGTTCAAGGTTTCTTTACCTGCTGAATGACCAGTTTGTGAAACTGTGAAATAGGACACCACACCTAGGAACGCAAGACTGCTGCAGGAAGCCTAGCCTTACAATATTTGAACTTGTCCTGGGTGTTTGGCAGTTTCTTTCCTCCTCCTTTTGAATATCCTGAAAATTTAAACTTACCATATGAATTCTTAGGCTTTGACGAGCACATTTGCTCCTCTGAAGGCAAATATAATTTACAAATAAAATGCAAAGTACTTGAAATACTTAGAAATAAAAACATAAAGGAAAAAAATTAATACCTTTTTTATTGGACTAACTTACCCCCCCCTCCTTTTTTTTTTTTTTTTTACAAAACCATAGTGTGTTTTTTTAGCGCCAGCCACAATGGTAACAGCTCTGGCGCTCATAGTAATTCTATGAGCGTTGGAGATGTTACCGTCATGGCTGGTGCTAAAAATTGCTCTACAGTTTTGTAAAAGCATGGGGGGGGGGGGGTTAATGTAGTTTATGATTAACTTTCAAAGGTAACCCCTTTGAAAGCTAATCATAAACCTCAATAAGTTAGTTCAATAAAAAAGGAATTATTTTTTTTCGTTTGTGTTTATGCTTTATTTCTACATATTACCTTGAAAAGTGGATGAACGCAGCCACCACACCATTTCACTTTAAATGCACCCTGCTTGATTCACTCTCTCTTTAGTGATAATTCATCTGAAACAGTAGTGGAACTGGTTGGCTCAGGACTAAGGTTACATCTGCACCATTAAAGAGCTTCCAGCTGTAGGCTGCTAAACCACAGCTAAAGTAGCCTATGTGAAATGAAATGGTCTTTTAGTTCAGTACCAGCACTCAAATCAAAGCTTTTGTCAGGTTCCTGTGACATGCGCAGCACACTTCATCGCTGACTTGAGACATTCCTATGACACAAAGAGAAGCAGTACAGGAAATATAATTAAACTGTGTACACAGTTCTGTGCTGCTGTAGAATGATTTGCAGTTAGTCACATGCATTAAAGTCAAAATACGTCTGACAGTTACATAGTATGAGGGAGTGAGAATATTTATTTCAAATTTTGGTTTCACAGCTGTGCTCCTCAGTTACTGTAAAGTGAAGTGCTGGAAGAGGTATGTGGGACTCTCAAGTGACCTTAACTGGGATTCTCAAGTGGCCTCTATTAAATTACACTTCCCCCTCCCCATTCACGGTTTCTGCACTCGCGATTTCACATAATCACGATTTTTTTCTGGGGAGGGGGAAAATAAAAAACCCCATATTTTTTACCTCCCTGCCACCTTCCCGGCCTTACCTGATGGTCTAGTGGGCTTTCGGGGCAGGAGCGATCTTCCTACACTCCTGCCCCATGCATATCGCCATAAGGAAATGGCTGTAGGGAGTTCCCGTCGTAGTCTCGAGAGACTACGAGAACTCACAGCAGCCATTTCCTCATGGCGATCTGCACGGGGCAGGAGCGTAGGAAGATCGCTCCTGCCCCGAAAGCCCTCTAGACCACCAGGTAAGGCCGGGAAGGCGGCAGGGAAGTGGGGGTGGGTCAGAGCCGGATAATTGCGGTTTTTCGCCATTCGCGGTCCGGCTCTGCTCGTATCCCCCGCAAATAATGAGGGAGAAGTGTATGTAATGTTAACAAAGAGGCTCAAGGAACACAGCTTCTGAGATTCTCTCTAAATCAGGGGTTTCAAACCCATTCCTTGAGGGCCACAAACCAGTAGGATTTTCAAGATATCCATAACTAATACTGTACGTATGTGTGAAATAGATTTACATATCCACCTGTTTCTATTGTATGCATTTCTTTCTCTTGCATATTCTTAGGTATAGCTTGAAAACCTGTCTGGTTTGCAGTCCTTCAGAATCCAAGTTTGAGACTTCTAAACTAGACCTTTACAATAAAAAAAAATTCTTAACATAGTACTGAAACTATGATGCCATGTAACTGTGTATACAGTATAAGCCCTTTAATTGTGTTTGTGTATATGCACACATTGTAAACTGCTTTGATGTTTGTTTCATTTAAATAGTCGCGAAAGTGGTACCATCATCATCATTTGCAATATGGGGTAGTGTATCAGTATTTCAGTTTCTAGAACAGAGTAGCAGTCTTGAAGGAGATTACAGGTTTATTCGTTTTGATATACTGCAAACTTACAATATCATCTAAGCGGTTTGCAATTTTAAATAAAATCACATATTGGAAAAGAACTCCATATATTTAGATAGGAAAGTCCCCACCAACAGTCCACCCAAATACAGAAAAACCCAAAGTATTATTTTTAATTTTTGTATTGCCCCATATTTCTCTAGCATGGGTACGTAGAAGTCATCTCCACCAAAGCGTCAGAAGAATATGATACTTTATTGCATAAACATCAGATAATACCAAGCAATGCAGACAGATATCAGATAATATACAAAGAATAAACAAATAGATGTCAGATAATATACAAAGAATAACAAACAGATATCAGCAAATTATACAAGAAATAGACAGAGAATATCTATATACACTTGACCATGTCTGGCATGCCCCCTTCCAATACTGACCGGGAACCTAATCGATCAAAGGAAGAGACCCAGTCTCATGGCACTCCCAGGGCCGCGGCTAGATTCAAAGTCCAGTCTGTGTCTCCTGGCCTTTATAGGGCACAAAGAGTACTTAATTCTCACACACACAGACACTGCTGTTTCTGAACACCAGGTGTCTGTCTTATCTCCTAATTCTCGGACATGGAATGTGCTGCTCAGGCCCCTAATTACTGTACCATAGGAAACCTTCGGCCCTTCTCAGTGAAATACAAAACATTACAAGAGATATGATAAACCACTTGCTCTCACGAAAGTAAGCTGTAAGGCTGCTAATTAGCACAGATGCTAGCTGAAAAAGCAAGTAGACCTGAAGATTCATTCCTCATAGCCAAAGTGACCACTTGCCATGCCCTGGCCAGCCATGGGCATAACATTCCACCCCTTGAATCTTCAGGTCTGCACTTCATGATAAGAAACCATCCGAATGGATGTAGTCATGGTACATTTATATACAAAATAAGTAAACCCACAATTGAAAAAAGGTTAACATCAAAATAAACAGCATAATAGTTGTTTCAATATGATCAGTCACTGAATGTAAGTTGTCACCTAAAAATGCAGTGTAACAAAGTGAGAGTACGATTAGCTTTATACAAAATATCTACATGCTAGATTATTAATTCAATTTAAAACAGTAGTAATACTACTATCTAGGCTTGAAAACACTATTATTTACGAAATGGAGCATAATATCATCATCATATTCCAAACTCTTGGTTATGTACAGTGTTGGAAGTCAACATCCTTCCTAATGAAAGACATCCACCATCCTTCCCTCTGACATATGGAAAAATGGCATACTATAGAAGTATTTAATAATGCGGGAGCATTTAGGGTTTATCGCATCAACATCCCAATTCCAGATTGATATAATGTCCCCTAGGCCACTGCTGACATAGGTTAGGCCAACCAAAAATTCTGGCTGCTAACATAGCCTTTCCTGTTTTACACTTCAAAATGAGGCAAGCTTGTGATCTACAACTGTTTCATAAACAGCCAGTTCGCCTTCTGCGGATGCCTCTTTTATTAGTACGTCCCCCCCTTAAGCCTGCGCAATCTCCAAGCTATGAAGATCCCATTATGAGTTCAAACCTCTGTCTTAGGTTGTACAGTCACCTGGGCGGGGAAACCCAGCATGATACATCTTACCCGTCTTTGAGCGAATGGACGGTGCATAATGGATGCAGGAAACTTTCTCAGGAGGTTCAGGCTGAAAGGTATCAGGATGCCATGAGGATGAGAGTATGGGACAGGAGATCATATATCATATCTGACCCTAGCTTGCGATGCAATAGGTCATGCCAAATTAACCAAATTAGAATCCAGTTAGCCAAATTAGCAAGTGTCAGAGAAAATTCACATATAAAATTGAATGCATGATCATTTCATAACACAGGAAAACATAACTATACATGGCAAAATTTGTTCAATACATAAAGTAACGATAGAGTGACTTAAAATATCAAAGCATGATAGGTATAGGCAAATGCCCAAAGAACAGTCCTCAAACTGAGACATAAGCGTCTCGTAGTAAATTTTCAACAGTTGTGCAATCTGTCCATAATATGATTCACTTCTTTAGAGGTAGTTTTTAAGTTGCTCAATGTCTGTAAAATTCACCAGCTCATGGAAGTGGGTGCACAGCAAATCTACACCAGGTATGATTTACAGCAAAGCATCCTCAGGAAGGTGGCTGTGAAAAGAACAGGTGAAAAAAAAAGTCTCTTTGCAGTCAGGGTGCAGGGAGATGAATTAGTCCAATAGAAGCTGACAGCCTCTTTAAACTGCACATACAGGGACTTAATCACAATTATTTACTGATTCAAAAAATTATGTCAGGAATGTGTCCTGAATTAATCTTATCCAGTGAACACCATAAAATAAACACTACATAAAACCTTTCCTTAATATAACATAGCCTACTTCACACTTAGGCTATGTACACTTATAACTAAAAGGATATTGCGCAATTGAACTAGTAAAAATATATATAAAGAGCTCAAAAAAAAATGGCCAATGTCATGTATCCCGGGGTACCCCTTAAACGGAAACAAATAAACAAAACAGAGACCACATGGCACAAACAAAACAGAAAACACAAAGTTTCAGGCTTGGAACAGTTCTTCCATTTGTCAGGGCTGAACTTAAATCTGCAGATAAATGCACAGTTATACAAAAACAAGCATCCATTATAGCACTAACCATTTTTAAATTTCTTATATAACATGGCATACTAAAAGGCATCTAAATGTCTACTGGAACTTCTGAAAGAGAGAACATAAGAATTTAATCACTTTGACTCGTTGACCTGCCTATTTTATTCATAGGACATGAGAGATAATGTAGACAGGGATGCAAACTGCTAGTTTGTGCTTCAATCTTTAAAAATAAGCAGAACTTACTAGTTTAAACAAGATACAGTGTACAATGTTAAATATAGAGGTATTCTGAAGTATTGCAATGTCAATTCTAAGGGAAAAAAAGAAACATGTTAAATCTTAAGTGCAAGGTTATTTCAAGGTTATTTAAAGCATAACTTTTTCCTCCTCTGGTTCAGCAAAAGATTCTTTGTGCCAAAAACGGGTCCGGAACAGCTCTGTATGTATGCCAAATGACTGCCAAGACAAAGAAGAGACATTTCAACTTGACACCACCCCTAAGGTCACTTAGCCATGTTCCCTTCAGGCTGACCTGGTACCCTTGTCTGCCACCTGGGTCTTGCTACACTCTGAGGAGTGGTCACTGCTGTGCAGAGGTTAGGGGTAGGCTAGATGTGGCTTCTTCAGTCTGCACTGTCCTTACATAACTATCTCCTTACTCTGGAGTTTTAACTACCAAGTTTATTTTAAATGTATTTCTTTTTCCAATTGTATTTAGAATTTGATTGATAATAACACTTTATACAAACGTGCATGGGAACAAAAAATTCATATTCCAAAATATGAGATACGACAGACCTAATAAAGAACACCAGTATACTGGAAAGCAAGGGAGACTATTATTTTTATAATTCCCCATTCTGTTCTTCCCTTCTACCCCTGCTAATATCATATACCACTGTTTTCAATTCTTTTTCCAAAGTAATACAACAATTTTTCCCCGTGAGGGATTTGTTTGTTTGGTTTTCCCTTCTTACTGAAAGCAAGATAAAGGCACTGATTTACAGTGTAACTGTAAATCTATAAAAATAATTTAAAATACTATGTCATTTATAGATGTGGGATATTCTATCATAGTTATAATTACCTACTTAAAACTATCCAGTGCAATCCCTCTGCCTCTACAATGTGCTTGGCACCTCGGTTCAAGCATAAATTAAATACTAGGCATAAGTAAACTTTTTCCTCTTTTTTTTTCCCCTCTCACATTCTCTACGCTAAAGCGGGAAGCGAGATAAGACTCCTATGGATTTATGACATTGCACATACGGTCACACATACAAAAACATTTAGCCCTGTTTTACTCATTAAAGCAAAGATCTCCATGTCCTTAGTTCAAACGGGCTATTTCCACAGTAACATATCTAGAATTTTGGCTCATACAAACTCTCCAAAACCCATTAATCAAGTTTCAAGTTTATTAAAAGACTTTTTAAACTGCTTAAACAGGTTTCTAAGCGGTGTACAATATAAGGCTAACGGGCAGCTTAAGGAAAAATACACCAGAAAGAAAACAATTTTCCCTAACTCCTATTGCTCCACAATTTCCAAAGTGTACAAACTACTTTTGCTTTTCAGTACAGGAAGCCTGTAATGATCTGTGAAGTAACTCCCTGTACTCCTCAGTATCTTAGCTTAATTATAATGGCTCCATCTACCTTCATAGATTATATTTTAAAATTCCTCAACCGGCTAATGTAGTTGGAAAAATCTCACAGCAACCCCTTCCTTTTTACCACAACTGGGAATGAGCCTCCTGTACTGTCTGTTCTTCTAAGCTCTATACCGGAAAAAGTAATCCGTCCCTTTGCCAAAATCTAATCTTTTTTATATTAACATACATATACACAACGGCACATTCCCTAATGCTATAGCTTCCTAACTCTTGCTAAGCAAATATATATACAGGCATCATAAAAAACAGATTATACTTATCATTAGATAATATTATTCCTTGCATGATTTTACAGGCAGCACATGAATATCATTTAACCAAAATAAAGCATGCATATGTAAAAAAATCATGTTTCTTACCCTCAACATTGACCAATACTGATGCGACCCCCAAGGCAGGCGGCTTTCCACCAAAACATGGTCCGTGTCCGGTCTTTTCAGCTGTTGGTGTCTTTTATTTATTGATTTGATTTTTATCCCATTTTCCCAGAAGCTCAGAACGGCTTACAATTTAACATTCATGATCAATTTAAGAACAGAATGACAACAATTAAGTTACATTTAGACAATTACAGAATTATTCGAGGGTCCAGCCTAGTCATAGCAAAGGGTAGTTGGAGAGTGCCCTATTGTTGGAAGAGGAAGGTCTTTATTGCTCTACGGAAGGACATTAGTGAGTCTAGTGACCTTATCTGTGTGGATAGCTGGTTCCATAGTTGAGTTTTTGGCTAGAACTTCATTGGTCCTCCCCTACTTTTCATTTCATATACTGATAACAGCCTTTCACCTGGCTGTTGAAGAGAATGAAAGGAAACTTGGACTTGCTGCCATCCATGGTTGGAATATAGGGTGGGGAAAAAGGCAATCTGGAAAATTTGTAGTATTGACATAGAACCATGCCCCATACTATTTCTCAAGGTCTGTGGGAGGAAAGTCATGAGTAGATGATTGATCCAGCTTTGACACCCTGGTTGCTAATGGCAAATAAATTGAGATTAACAATTAATACAAATTTTCAAAAAAACCAACAACTAACTTGAAATCACCAAACCACCTCCACTACCACCCCACACGTAAGCAGTGGATAAAAGACTGTAAGAGATGGCCTATGATTATGAGTTCACTGAAAGGTAGAACAGACTTTTTCCAGAAGAGTTGGTTGCCTTATCTAACTTTTCCTTACCTAACTTTTCCGTAACCAAAAAAAAATGGAAGTGAGAACTAAAACCACAAAAAGCTCCCGATTCTTTTGTGAGCAATATAAAAGAACCAGCAAAGTTGTTACTTATCTTTATTGAGCAACAAGGATTTGGTTAACACTGAAAGGGGCAAATAAATCTTTTGCAATCATTCTGTTAAGGTGCAGCATAATAATTACTGAGTCAATATTCAGCCAATGCGGCTGAGGCAATTATAAAAACATATTTATTCTGCTTCGCCATCTGGATAGTTAAAGGTGCTGAATATGCATACAGTCTGCTGACTGCCACAGAGTTTGTAGTTTAAAACGATTCATTTATTTACTGCCTTTTTGAAGGCATTCACTCAAGGTGGTGTAGCTCATGAAGTGGTTGTATTGATAAGACAAGTTCTAATTCAAACAGCCGTGGGCACTTGAGGTCACTGCTCCTCAAAAGATTAATTTTTAAAAAGAAAGAGTGTACTTTCTATGTTTACCATAGTAGAAGGGTGATATGTCATTGACAAAATATTAGAAGGATAATACGATGCAGTTACATTTATGCCAACCAAATGACTGGTGCAAATGCTCGTGCCAAACTGCGTCACTGGGGTTCCTGTGGGGATAATCAGCTATCATTTTCTTTCTATATCTTAGACAGTGTAAAGCTATTTTTAATATCGAAGAAAGGTTCATGCTTTAAAATGTTTTCTGAACTCAAAGACTACAGACATTTTATTGCATTCACTAGTGATGTGCAGAATCGATTACTGTAACTCATTTTTTAATGGGATGCCCTTTATATCAGATCAAAAGGTTGCAGGAAAGATGTTGTATAATGCTCAACAATCTGATCATGTAACACCATTGCTGAAAGTGCAACACTGTCAGCCAGAATTAAATTCAAGGTTTAGATTCATGCTCATACAGTTATGTAATATAGAATTCCAGTTTAGGTACATTCGTTATTACTAATTTGCCAATGTATTCATATCTTGCATTCATCACAAACAAATGCTTTGACTGTCCAGTCACAAAGATATAAAAAGGACGGAATTGGTCCAGAGGAAGGCTACTACAATGGTGCGTAGTCTTCATTATAAGGCGTATGGGAACAGACTTAAAGATCTCAATCTGGATACTTTGGAGGAAAGGTGGGAGAGGGGAGATATGATAAGAGACGTTTAAATACCTATGTGGTGTAAATGCGCATGAGTTGAGTCTTTCATTTGAAAGGAAGCTCTGAAATGAGAGGGCATAGGATGAAGTTAAGAGGAACCTAAGGAAATACTTTTTTTTACAGAAAGGGTGGTAGATGCGTGGAACAGTCTTCAAGAAGAAGTGGTGAAGACAGAAACTGTGTCTGAATTCAAGAAGGTGTGGGATAGGCACATGTGATCTCATAGAGAGAGGAAAAGATGATGGTTACTGTGGATGGGCAGACTGGATGGGCCATTTGGCCTTTTCCCACCATCATGTTTCTGTGTTTCTATAATTTAATTTAATGTGGTGCTTTATATACCGCTAAATCTCCCAAAGGATTTGAAGCCGTTTACAAAACAATTAAATTGACTTAAGTAATGGCTAAAAATCTAATCAGGTACTTTGAATTTCCTTCTCTGTCCCAAAGGGCTCACAATCTAACTATAGAACCTATGAAAGGAATAATTATTTACACAAAAGGAAGAGAGAAAAGATAATACAATAAATTCTGTACTATACGGCCTCTTTTACAAAGCTGCGCTAGCGGCTGCACTGCGCTAACGTCCCCAAAGCCCATAGAGATTTAAAGGGCTTCGGGGTTGTTGCCGTGCGGCAGCCGCTAGCACAGCTTTGTAAAAGAGGCCGATAGGTGTGTAAAAGGCACAACAAAAGGGAAAACTTCAATATCAAAGAACCCCAAAGAAAAATCCTAAAAGTAAAAGCAGGGGAAAAAAAAGCAAAATTAAACAAGCCCTTCAAAAATAAAGCAAAAAGAAACCCCAGTCATTCTCACCACCCTCAGTCTCAGTCAGGTTCTAATTCCATTTCCCCAGTCGAGCCAGGCCAGCCCAGGATAGTACCACAAAAGACAATATATTTAGATTGTTCACTTAACCAGTTAGTGCCGCTGAAAATATCCAGTTTGGAGAATAACAGAATGACAGAATTTATCCCCGCAGATAACCACGGGAAACCATCCTGTGTCATTCTTTAATATCTATCTCAACCTCAGTCCATCTACACCAGCATTCTTCAGGGCAAAGCTTGAGGGTCAGTAGCTTTGCCCATTCATACTCTGATTCTTCCCTCTCTCCTTAAAGCAGTATATCTCAAATTATGTTCCGAGGCACACTAGTATGTCTCCTGAGATTCCAAGTGTGCCGCGGCACACTGAGGAGGAAGAGAGGTGCCTGCCAGCTGACTTCCCTATGCGGTACAGCGCCAGTGTTACTCGATTCGCTGAAGGCTTGCATGTTTCCCTCTTCTCTCTAGCGTCCTCTGGCTTCCCCCTGGCCTCCCGGTCTCATCTTTAAAACTAATTACAGCAGCCTGCAGAGGATTGCTGGTAGGTGAAATTAATGAAAATGACAGCCAAGAGTGATTGCATAAAAGATATTGTGTAGAAATAGGCTTAATATTACAGATATGCAATACTTAGTAGAAAGATGCATCAAACATATGCTTGGTACTAAGGTATTGAAAAGATATTTTGTAAGAAAGCTGTTTCTGTGTGTGTGGAAGAAAACATGGCTTTCCCAGAACAGAGAGTATGTGGTTTACCTGCATAAATGTGTGTATGTGTGTTTTCTTAGGCCTGGATAATGGGTGAATAGGCAGAAAGGGAGAAAAAAGCAAATGGAAAATTCAGCAAGAGATGAGAAAACCAGAGAGAGGGAGTAGGGGTGGTCAAGAAAGGAGGCTTTTATAGGTTGGAATCATGTTCTAGAAATAGCATCTATTGTGATTAAATACCCATAATTTTGAAACTGTTTGAAACAATGGTAAGGAAGGTATTAAAGAGAGAGAAACAGGAGCTAAGCTTCCCTCATAGACTTAAGTTTCTGTTATTTTCCAGTATCTTTCTGTGACAATGGCTCTTAAAGAACATGCAGCTGAAGCTATTCTTTATCTTAAGCACCGGACCTTAGCACATCTATTGAAACTGTGGATCCTCCCAGCCTTCTGTCAGGTCTCTTTGTTAATCTTCAGTACTGGTAATTTTCTAATGTCTTTTCTGAGATTGAATGACCAGGAGCCCTAAGGTTTATCTGCACTGACATTACCAGGGTCAGATCTGTTTAATATCAATTTTCCATCTGTTTAATATCAATTTATTGACTTTGGCTAAGCCAATAGAAAATGCTGACAGCTAACAATGCCACTCCACAGGATCTAAGGGAAGAACCATCATTGTATCGGTTCAAATCTAAATTAAAAACTTTTTTATTCAGAGACGCTTTTAATACTTGAACGTCCTTTTCAGGACGACTTATGACTGTTAACTTTTAACTCCTTCTTTTAGCAGAATTTTAGACATCATTTGCTCCCTTTACTTTTGTTCTTTCCCTTTTAATGTTCTTTCCTAGTATTATATTGTAGTTCTTCCCTTTATTACCCCATTGTACCAGTAAGTCTCTAGTCATTGTTTAGTAAGTCCTTAAACGTTGGTCTTTGTAAAAAATGTAAAAATTAAACCTATGAGCTGTATTTTATTGTTCGTCGCCTTGAAACTTTGTTTAGGCAATTAATCAAATTTTTAATAAAACTTGAAACTAGTAAGGCTGACAACACCCAGGCCCTGCCAAAGCTCCATCCGCAGATGGCTCTGGAACTAATCAGACCTTAAAAGGATGGTTAGAGGTGACATTCAGTGGCACTGTCCAGTTAAGTGCTAATGAATGTCAGTGGATAGGAAGGCTCACACGTTTTAACTAGGCAAGAGCCTCTCCTGCTTGGTTAAATCACTTTAAATATTGAGCCATGATGATCCCAGATTGACAGTCAAGAAATTTTGCTGAGAGGATCAAAAAGCTCTTAGGAAAGCATATGGAATTAATAGTGGGTAGAAACACTGCTATTTTGAAAGGAATCTTGGAGGAGATAGGTAGCCAATGTTTAACCTTCAGTTAAGTAAAGGTCAAGTCTTTAAATATAATTGAGCTTAACAGCACTGGGAATAATAGCCAATAAAATTATTAATATTTAATGCAGGCTTTAAAAAATGTATAGACAATTCATCTAACAAAATAGTCACTAGATAACGTGAGCCAGGATAGATTATCTCAACTTGTAACTGCCATGCATAGATAGATAAAATCAGTAGCGCAGCGAGGGTGAAAGGTCCTGGAGTGGTGGTGCCCCTCCCTCTCCCCATCCCCGCGTGCCCCCCCTTCCCTTCCCTCTAGTTAAAGTTGTTGCTCGCAGCAGTCAACAACGTTCTTCATGCGACCCCGTCGGCTCTCCCTCTGATGTCACTTCCTATGCATAGTACCCAGAAGTGACCATAGCGGGAGAGCCAATGAGATTGCGGAGGTATGGGAGAAGGGAAAAGGGTGCACGCGTGTAGGGGAGGAATGGGAAGAGGCAGGGGGCGGAGAAGAGGAGGGATGCCAGCGCATCACCAACATTGGTTACCAGTCGAACATAGAAATAGTTACAAAATCTTATTTTTAACATTTACAAGATTAAATAATCAACCAGAGTTCATTAACACACTTTTAATTCATTATACTTTAAAATCGCTTCATTCAATGTCTCAAAATCTTCTCGTCATACCTTCTTTAAAATTGATCAGTACATTGCGTTCCAATAATTTTGCTGTCACTGCCCCTACTCTCTGGAATTTGCTGCCTAACTATTTGCGCAATGAATCTGAAATAAAACAATTCAAAGCAAAATTAAAAACATTCTTGTTCCAGGATGCCTTTGGACAACAACTGTCCTTTTAAGGATAAAAAACTTAAAATCATTACTTTTTACCCTAACCCACTGTGTTTTCCTTTTTTGTTTCACTTTTCTTTTACGATTGTAGTTCTTCCCCTCTTTTCCTATTGTTTAAAGTTGCTCTATATGTCTTATTAAGTGTTTCAGATTTTATCTAGTATCCCAAAATGTTTTTATGTAAATTGTATATTGTACACCGCTTAGAAATCTGATTAAGCGGTTTAAAAATTTTTTTTAATAAAATTGAAACATAGCGCCCCGGGCAGACCGCTCCCCTCACTCCCCCTTACTACGCCACTGGATGAAATGGCAAGATCAGACCTATCAATTTATAGCCCACCTCTTCATAGGGAAATAAGTGTATGTTCATAGAAGCCATAAGACACACCAGCATGTCTCTTTCAATCAGATGTTATTTGATAGTCATTATCACTGTTGTACCAGTAAGTAACCAAGTGGTAAATTAATTTTGTCTCTCTGTTCCCTTTAATTTAGAAAAAAAATATGTATATTTTCTAAAAAAAAATATTTCGCTGAGAAAATGTCACTGAATGAAAATCCCCAAATGTGGCAAAAGCAAACTGTTCTAGACTGCATGGTGCCGTTCTATAATTAACAAATCAGTTCTAGCTCTTCTTTAAAGACAGTAGGTCCTAGGATTAGTGGAAATAGTATGACCTTGGGGCTGCCACAGTATGATTTAGTGCTTGAACAGTGCTGTGGAAAAATTCTGAAACATGATTCTTTGTGATCTAACAGGAGATGAATCATTGCAGCCAGTTTTTATTTATCTATTTTAAAAACTTATATTCCGCTTAAAAGTCTGAGCAGATCACAACAGCAACATACGCAATCAAAATATGACAATAAAACATCACAAATCTCCTAACATCATATCAATCAGCTGCCAAGAAATTAAGATGACAAAAAGGCTTTAACAAATAAATGTGTCTTTAACATTTTCTTAAATGTTACCTAATTACTACACAGTCTAAGGCAGTGGTCTCAAACTCGCGGCCCGCCAGGTACTATTTTGAGGCCCTCAGTATGTTTATCATAATCACAAAAGCAAAATAAAACAGTTTCTTGATCATATGTTTCTTTAGCTATAAATGACAATATTATTATTAAGACTTAGCCAAAAGTAAAGATTTATAAACTATAAAGAGTTTTACCTCATGCAAAGTTGTCATTTCTTTAATAAGATGTTAACTATTTTTTCTGAGACCCTCCAAGTACCTACAATTTCCAAAATGTGACCCTGCAAAGGGTTTGAGTTTGAGACCACTGGTCTAAGGGCTCCTGGTAATGCTTTCCACAAATGTGGACCAGCAACAGAGATCACAGTGGACTGTGTACCATATATACTCAAATATAAACCGACCCGAATATAAACAAAGGTAACCTTTTTTTCCCCAAAAAAAGGAGGAAAAAAGGTTGACTCAAATATAAACTGCAAAAACTTACAGCAGTCAATCATAGACAGGAGTGAAGGAAGGTTGCTCCTGCCGCGATTCACTGCTAAACCACTGAAGATACTTAAGGTATGCGGGGGGAGGTGGGACGGAGATAAAAATAATTAGAATCGGCTGGGACAGGATGTGGGAGGGATCCCTCCTGTCCCTGCCATCGCTGGACCACCAGGTCTCATGGCAGGCCCGGCAGAGGCCTGCAAACAGGATCAGGAGGGGGCAAGTCAGCAATGACCCGAATATAAACTGAGACCCCCTGTGGAAGAGTAAGGGGTTTTCTTCTGTCAATGTGGCCAGTCTACCTCCATAAAGCAGGGGCTGCTAGTCTAAGACTGTGCGGACTGCATGTCCCAGACCACACTGGGCTTTACCTTAAGGTAAACATGCTGAGTCAGGGGGCGGGGTTTAGCAGGGAGGTGTTTATCTGCCACATAGGAGAATCATTTATAGAGGTCCTTGGTAGAAGAAAAAGGATTTCCTAGCTTTCCCCTAGACATGGCTGCGGCAGAAGCCTGGGGAAGTTAACTCCACTTGAGCTGAGGAAGAAAGACTATGCAAGGTGAAACAATTGCTGATAGCTTGGCTCAGGATATCTGGGCTGCATGTGTGGACCAGCTTTGTCACATATGGAGGGCCCCAGAGGGGACATAGGAGCTAGGGAAGCTGATTGGAAGAGCTGGCCTGGTTTGCTGATAGAATCTACTGGAGGTAAGATTCTCCTATGTGGAAAACTCTGGCTGTATTCCAGTGCCTGACCAGAGCTGTGATTGTAGGTTGCATAAAATTGTTTCTTGCAACTGATAGACTGGTTTGGGACGTGGCAAGCCCTACTGAAAATATGACCTGTGTTTAGCGAAAAGACTTATGAAAAGCATAGCTGTTTCTTGGGAAAAGAAACCATTAAGGGAAACTTGTGAAGAAACGGGCTCTTCCCTGCTGTTTTTTGTTCTGAACACTACAAAGTGTGATACGTGTGCTTGTACAAATCCTTTCCTGAGCACCATGCCCTGCTCTGTCACACTGCCATTTTTTGGCCCCAAAATCTCAGTTTTTATTCGAGTATATACGGTAGTCACATATTTTACTTCCCTCTGTGTTGCAACAGATACTCTCATAGCAGATTCAGATCACAGACATCTGCTCAGTACATATTTCTTCAAAGCATGGACCACATACCAACACGAATGGCCATACACAACCTGATGAATAATTGACAGGATCTTATATTCAATTTTAAACATTACAGGCAGCCAATATAATTGCTTCAACACCAGTTGAACATGTTTGAAGTGTGAAGCACCTACGATCATTCTAGCAGCAGTATTTTGTATTACTTGCAATGCTCATATCCTAGTTTTTGTCAGCCCCAACCATAGGTAAAACAGTCCAAATTCATCATTCTACTCAGTATTAAGAATAATTACCAGGAAGGAGATTGCTAACCCATTTACTTTGCTTTTTTTTTTTTCAGCACCACTAAACCAGGCACATTTGAACCTGCTGCTCTAAAGGAAGTAGAGATTACCGTATTTTTACTCATATACCGCGCACCCGTGTAAAACGCACACATGGGTATAGCGCGCAGGGAACTGTTATTTATGTAAAATTAATTTTTATATACCTGTATATATACCTGACGTCAGAGAAAGGGCGTGACCGCCGGAATAGGAAGCAGCGTAGACGCAGGGCTAAGAGAAGGGGCAGGACCGCCGGCAGAGGAAGCAGCAGGACGACGGTAGGAAACTTCTACATGATGGGGGGGGTGGGGAGGCTGTGGGGGTGCGAGCGGTCCTTCGGGGTGGGGGTGCGGGTGCGGATGCGTGTTTGAGCACGAGCGGTCCTTCGGGGTGCGGGTGCGAGCGGTCCTGCGGGGGGGGGGGTGAATCGGACGTCGGGGGGGAACTATGTAAAAAAAAGGGGGATAACCCGCTCACGAATATAACGCGCATGGTTATACATGGTTGGAGCCAAATTCAATTGCATTAGAGCCAAATTCAATTCTGGGTACACACATGTTTTTTTAATGTCTGTAGCTATACAGTCAAAATTTCCTCTAACAAGTATGTTACATGATCAAATCAAATACTCCTACAAATTTTGAGAGAAGTATAAAACAGTGTAGGAAGAAGCCTATGGCCTTCCTTCCCTAGAAGGAGTCTAGTAAAGAGGATTTCGTGGTACTTAGCCGACCGGGAGCAGCTCCCAGCCAGCTAAGTACCACTAAGCCAGTAACCGCTGATAGCCGACTATCTACCACAGAATATCCCTTAGGCGTTGGAACAGGAGAGGCCCCAGGGGCCATGGCCTCCCCAAAAGATGGCGGTCAGAAGAGTCAGTTATGGCTCTACTCTCCCACCCACCTCCTCCTGGCTGCTGTAATTTTAAATCTGTGGGCAACCACCATGCAACCACTCTGCAGTGTTGCTGTAAAATGAAGACTTCCGTGGCTGGCTGGCTCATTGATTCTGTGCGGTGGCTGCCTGAAGATTTAAAATTACAGTGACCAGGGAAAGTAGGGAGGGGAGTCGTCATACTACAGGATCCTGCTGGGGCTGGGGTGGAGCTTTTGGCTCCTCCCCCAAACAAAAACGTGTTCTGCTTCCTATGAAATATTTTATTCAGCAGATTGGCTGGTGACTGGCTATGTCGCATAACATATTCGGTCATCGCCAATATTCATCAACTCACTGGCTAAGGCGTGCAGGCTGATAGACCCACCTAAAAAGCAGGACTATCTTTGGCCACTAGGCCTTAGCCTGCCAGCCAATCAATATTGGCTTGGCTGGCTAAGTTCACAGCAGTGAACTTTAACCCAGAAATTCAATGCCAGTGGCCAGATACAGCCTGGCATTGAATATTTGGGATCACCACCAACTGCAGGAGGTAACCAGGATGCCTTCTGCAATCTGAATATCGGGCTGATAGTACAGTATATAGCAAGGGTGCTTAATGTTGGTCCTCAAGGTCCACAACCCAGCTGAGTTTTCAGGATATGCATGAGATCTATTTGCATTCATTGCCTCCATTGTATTCACATCGATCTCATGCATATTTATTGTGGAAATCCTGAAAACCCAACTGGTTTGCGGACCTCAAGGTCCGACACTGAGCACCCTTGGTGTGTAGAGTAGTAGATCTCTTGCCCTGGGGCACATCAGAGTTTTTTATCTCTACCCATGAGGCTAAGGAGAAGAAGGGAAAGGTCAGAAGTGGACCCTGATCCTGTTAATAACGAGAAGGAAAGTGTTGAAAGTTTGAAGTTTGAAATGAGCACAAGGTTCATTAAGGAGGAGAAAGGAGCAGACCCACTGAGAGGGAGGAATGGGGGACAAGATTCCCCCAGACTCAGCCTCAAGGGGGACCCAGTGCCGGCCATAGAAAAGCCATCCTTTACTTGCCTCAGAGACTGCATTGACAGTGCTAGCATGAGGGAGCCAGCTGGGCTCCACAGTCCTGCATCACCCTTCCCTCCTTCCCTTAACAAATCTCTTTCTCAAGGGATTGCTGGCAATGGCTGCAGCAACTCTTACACTTTACCTGCAGCTGATCTGGAAACCTCCCCTTTGCTGCATCCCACCCCTCTGATGCAACTTCCTGATGCGACAGAGGGGAGGCTTCTGGGTTAGCTATAGGCAGTGTATGAGAGTCACTGCTCCTACTGGACATTAAAGTGAAGAAGAGGGAGGAAGAGATGCATAGGAGGGATAAGGGACAAAGAGGAACATGTTGGATCCAGGAGCAGAAGGGAGGGAAGGAGAGATGCTGTACAATAGGAAGGAAGGAAAAAAAAGAGAGAGAAATGCTGTACCATGGGGGGAGGGGTCAGAAAGGAAGAAAGAAGAGATGGGAAGATACTAGGGAGGGGGGAGTGAAAGGGACTGGGAGATGTCAGGCAAGGGGAGAAAGACACTGAGAATATAAATAGTCTGTCTCTAAGCATTATATATAATTATAATATATTAAATTATAAATATTATCAAACTTTACTTCTGACTGATGGTGCAGTAGGGCTCTTAAGACTGCCTCGGGCCCAGCTTTGTCTCTCGGCAGCCCTGAAAAAGAGGGATCATAAAAGAAGTGTTGTCCTGTCCTCAAAGAGAAGAGAAGAAAATCATTGCATTAGGTTTACGTCCAAGTTGAGGAGAACACTGGAACCCATGGCAGTGCAATGTGAGTACATGCTAGAAGCCTATGTGTTAGGAGGTGGGACAAAATTAATTATTGTGCCAGTTGCAAATGAAACCCAAAGGAACAATGTACCTGGGTTAGGCTCTGTACAGAAACGTGCCCAAAGGTCTGACAAAATAAATCTTGAAGCGGCAGGCATATCCTTGGCACAGTCTCAGTTTAAGCCCTATGCTATAAAGATAAAATGAAAACAGAATTCAAAGCAGAGAGTACATTTATATTATCAACATGAGAAAAAGCACATGAGTTTCACAACTTTCGAACCGAAGTACCCCCCAGACGCCTATAATGAAATGCATTCTTAGCTTTCTCCTTCTCTAATGGATGACCTTCCTTCTGCATCAATCTTAGCAATAACAAAGATTCCTTCCAAACATTTGTCATGAATATAATGAAAGGTAAGCTCTCTTGAGTGTCACTTTATATTACTATTACCCTGAAAAAGAATCTGTCTTCTTAAGTTAGTGCAGATTCCATTGCACATGAATATGAACAAGCAAATAGGGTAGGAACCAGTGGATAGCATAGGAAAGGAACCCTTAAATGGGAGGGGGGAATATTCATGGCTCAGAGCCCTTCTTTCCATTTGGAAAAGTGGTGAGTTCCAGGGGTATGGACCCACTTAGTTGAGCCAACATCAGGGTCAGAGCCCCTTATAAGATCTCAGTGGGTGGCATCAGAGCTTAGAGCCCCTTCAAAACCATGACAGGTTCATCTCCAACCTATCTGTCCCACCAATTCGAATTGCCAGGCACACCTAATACACACAGTACCTACTTGTTCGCTTTTCCATCCCTAAAGGGCTGCACCTACAAGAGATACCTCGTCAGAACACTATCATTCCAAGCAGGCAAATGGAAGAAATGTTTAACCGTCATCTCAAACGCACTTTCGTACCAAACGTTTAGGAAGTCAGTAAAAACTTATCTCTTTGACAAATTTCTCTGAGCCCACTTCAACCTGATGTACTTCCAAAACGCTTCCAGATAAACCTGACTAAGCTTAACATGCCAAAGTAATTTCGAAAGTTCTCTGTAATGTCACTGTCTGTATACAGTCTCTTCTCTTGTAAACCGCTTAGAACTGTTTGTGGTATGGCGGTATATAAAAATAAAGTTGTTATTATTATTATTCCATAATCTTGGTAGAGGGGGCTTAATGAATTTTGATGATCCTTTAATTAACAGTGGCAGGTGGCAGGCTGATGGTGCCAAAGTTGCTAAGGTAACTGCATTATTGGCTGTAGTAATATTGTATTAGTCTATATTAATACATGTTAAAACACACGTTAACATGCTTTTTTTTTTAGTTCAATATTTTTTAATTAAAATTTCCATAAAATACAGTATAATGCATCAAAACTTGAATTTCATATGTAAATATAAAAGATTATAAAGAAACAATACAAATAATACTCATTAATGCTATCATAAATACTACAGTAAAGACCGTGTGGATGTACACTTCGCAAAACAAATCCTCATATTTTAGCAGGTGCAAAACTCTAATAATCCAAAGGCTCCCAAATTTTATTAAACTTTTTTAATGCATTCAATCTTTCAGCAGTAACATGCTCAAACTTAGCAGTTATGCACACAGTGTTCCACCAGGGTATACAGTATATTCAACCCTCGATACATCCTTCCAGTGTTTTAAGATAATTTTAATGGCTTAATTAAGCAATATCCTTAATAATTTTGATAGATCTTCAGATATTGGTTGTCTAAGTCCAAGATGCTTTGGCACCATAACTTCTAATGTAAATGGTTCATTAGTTTTCAGCAAATTGCAGATTGTATCCCATACTTTTAGCCAATAATCCCATATATTGTCACAGTAATATAGTGAGTGGACTAAGGTACCAACATCTTTTAAACATGACCAACATTTGTTTGATTGAACACTGTTAGTTTTTGACAATTTGACATAAAGAAGGAGGTTTCAGAGGAATGTTGGGAACAAGTTTGGAATTCCATTCATGAATCATTACGATCAGCAGCAATTAAACAATCCATATTTTTTGTGCTTCCTAAAGCTATTTGGACTCCTTATAAATTGTTAACACACATTTTTAACATGCTTTTCTAACTAGGCCTTTTAATTGTGGAAAGATGATTCCAGTTACAGCTTTTCAATGTCAATCCACCTCCAACTTCATTGGTGAGAATTATGTTTTTAATATTTTGGGTAATTATACTATGGGGCTCATTTTCAAAAAAAGAAAAACGTCCAAAAAGGGGCAGATGGACATTTATCTCGCCAAACCTTCCCATTTTCCATTTCAGATTTCTTTTCTTTTTTTTTCAGTTCAAATTTTTTATTAAAGTTTTGCAATAAAATCCATTTCAGATTTCTATGGTAGTTGTCTGCAGTGTATCTAAATCTGAAAAGGGGGTGTTTTACTGGCCTCCCTCAGTAGTACACTATTCATCATTTACAGATTCTTCAGAATACAACAATTAAATTGCTCTATAAAGCCAACTATTTTTTGAGCACATAACCCCTTTATTAATTGAACAGCATTGGCTTCCAGTGACCAGCAGAATTAAATATAAGACACGTCTTCTGGTTCATAACTCCTTTTAAACTGGACATCCATATCAACCTATAAGAACTCTACAAACCTTTATTAAATTGGTTACGACTGGGATTAGAGTTGGATTAGTGTTAGAACTACAATGAGGACTAGTGTTAGGGTTAGGTTTAGGGCTAGGGTTATAGCTAGTGTTAGTGTTTATGGTTAGAGCTAGGGTTAGGATTAGGACTAGGGTTAAGGATAGGGTTGGGATTGGGGTTAGAGATAGGGTTAAGTTTAGAGTTATAGTTAGGGTTAAAGGCAGGGTTAGAGTTGGAGTAAGGGCTAGGGTTAGGGTTAACATTAGGGATAAGGTTAGGGTTAGAACTAGGGTTAGGTTTAGGACTAATTTTAGGGTTAGGAATAGAGTAAGGGTTAGGGTTAAAGCATGGGTTACGGTTAAGGTCAGAGTTACAGTTAGGGCTAGGATTGGGGTTAAGGTTGAGCTAGGGTTAGGTTTATTGCTAGGCTTAGGGTTAGAGCTAGTGTTTGGATTAGTTTTAGAGTTAGGGTTAGGACTTGTGCTAGGGTTTGGGTTAGGGTTAGGGTAAACATTAGGACTAGGTTTAGAGTTAGGATTAGTGTTAGGGTCAGAGCTATGGTTAGGATTAGGGTTATTGCTAGGATTAAAACTAGGGTTAGTGCTATGGTTAGGACTATGGCTTGGTTTAGGTTTAGAACTAGAATTAGGGTTAGGAGTAGGGATTAGGGTTGGAGTTATTGCTAGGCTTAGGTGTAGGGTTAGATCTAGTGTTAGGCTTAGTGTTTAAGTTAGGATTAGTGTTAGGACGGGTTAAAGCTAGGGTTAGGGTAAGCATTGGGACAAGGGTTAGAGTTAGGATTAGTGTTAGAGTTAGATCTACGGTTAGGGTTAAGGTTAGTGTTATGGTTAGGACTAGGGTTTGGTTTAGGGTTATAACTAGGGTTAGGGTTTGGACTAATAGTTAGGGTTAGCATTAGGGATAAGGTTAGAGTTAGAGCTAGGATTATGCTTAATGTTAGGACTAGGGTTAGGGTTACAGTTAAGGTTAGGGCTTGGGTTAGGGCTATGGTTAGAGTTTTTGGACTAATGATAGGGTTAGGATTAGGACAAAGGTTAGGTTATGGATAGGGTTAGGTTTAGGACTAGGTTTAGAGTTATGGTTAGGGCTAGAGTTAGAGTTGGAGCTAGAATTAGGGTTAGGCTTTTGACTAGTGTTAGGGTTAGAGTTAGGATTAGTGTTAGGGTAACAGCTATGATTAGGATTTGTTTTATGGCTAGGGTTAGGGTAATTGCTAGGGTTTGGTTTAGTATTAGTATTATGGTTAGAACTAGGGTTGGGGTTAGAACTAGATTTAGGGTTAGAGTTAGCATTAGGGATATGGTTAGGGTTAGAGCTAGAGTTATGGTTAATATTAGGACTAGGGTTAGGGTTACAGTTAAGATTAGGGCTAGAGTAAATGTTAGGGTTAGGACTAGTGATAGGGTTAGAGTTAGGGTTATTTCTAGGATTTGGGTTAGGACTAGGGTTAGGTTTAAGGTGAGGGCTAGGGGTAGGGGTAGGACTAGGGTTATGGGTAGGTTCACACTTAGTATTATGGTTTTAGTTAAGGATAGGGTAGGGTTAAGGTGAGGGCTAGGGTTAGTGTTAAAGTTAGAGTAAGGGTTGGGGTAGGTTAAAGACTAGGCGTTGGGATAGGGTTTTGGTTAGAGCTAGGGTTATGGTTAAGGTTAGGGTTAGGTGTAAGGATAGGGTTAGGTTTATTTCTAGGGTTATTTTAGGGTAAGGTTTTAGACTAGGTTTAGACTTAGGGTGAGGGTTATGGTTAGGTTTACAGGTAGGGTTAGGTTTGCAGTTAGGGTTGATAGGAATAGATGGCATATCTAGATTAATAAACCATAAACCGTATCCAGTTAGTGGTATATATGGAAGCCTTTTAGATACCTAATTTAGGTGCCTGATATAGGTGTATATTTTAGGTTTAGGTTTACACTTAGGATTAGAGTTGCAGTTAGGTTTAAGGTTAAGTATAGGTTAGGGTGAGGGTGAAGGCTAAGGTTAGGTTTAGAGATGGTTAGGACTAGGGGTAGGTTTACACTTAGGATTAGTGTTGTGATTAGGGTTAAGGTTAGGTATACATTAGAGTTAGATTGAAGGCTAGGGTTAGGACTAGGGGTAGGTTAGGGTTATAGCTAGAGTTAGAGTTAAGATTAGGACTAGGAAAAGAGTTAGGCTAGAACTAGGGTTAAGGTTCGAGCAAGGATTACTTTTAATGTTAGGGCTAGGATTAGGGTTAGTTTTAGGGTTATGTATAGGGTTTTGGTTTGAGCTTGTGTTAGGATTTAGGTTATTGCTAAGGTTAGTGTTAGGATTAGGTTTAGGGTTAGGGTTAGAGCTGGGGTTATGTTTAGGTCTAGGGTTAGGGTTAGGACTAGTGTTAGAACTTGGGTTAGGGTTAGGACTAGGGTTATGGTTAGTATGAGGGTTGGGGTAAGGTTTACAGCTAGTTTTAGTGTTGCGGTTTGGGTTAAAGATAGGAATAGGTGGTATATCAGGATTAATAAACCATAATCCATATCCAGATAGGTAGTACATATGGAAACCTTTTAGGTGTCCTCTTTGACAGTCTTCTGGTTTCTTACCTGCCTCCAGCTAAGAACTGGGTCATGACACTGTTGAGTAATATCAGATCCTGAACCATCTACTGTTTCTAACATATTCATATAAGTGGCCTCAGTATTTGATAAATAGCATCTCAAGGGCAAAAGAAAAAAAAAAAAGAATCCCTTTAAATCGGCACCGAAAGGCATTAAAAGAGGATTACATTTGTGACAAATTAATGTTCGTTTATCCTTGTCAAAAGTATTATACTGTAGCAGAATTGATTTTTAAAACCCCTTCAACTGTGATCCATATATTATACATTTGAAGGGGTATTCTTCTGTAAAAGAATATTCAGATACTCATATGGCAAAATTACCATGTAACACCTCAGTGAATCCCACAGTACACTACTTTTTGCTGCAGTAAGCATGTATTAGTGCCTCCTGCAGCCCCTTAAAGTCTTTTTGCATACTTATTTTTTCACATTGATATTTGAGGTTCATTCTGGAGGACAATGGGAAGCCTATTGACGCATGTGGGGGATGCAAACATGCTAGACCCCAATCTTTGATAAGCCTAGACTCCCCTCCGCGTTTGCCCCCTGGAGCAATTGTAATTTCCTTGTGGCTTCAATCCAGCCATGCAGTAGGATTTTTTTTTTAACCTTTTTATCATTAGGATTAAAGTATTCTAATATATTGACAAAAATTAATGCATGTACTGCATAAATATTGAGTCAATTCAATGGTGCGTTATAATGTGTTTACAGTGTGTTCTTATTTCAAAGAAACTCTCTATTCAGTTAAATATACCTACATTTTATTAAAGGTTTTTTCTTGCAGTCTTTATTTTTCTTTTCCTTGTTATTATTATACAGGAGGCCCCTTCAAAATTTTTCTCCATAGGCCCCTGATGTTCTAGCTATGCAGTAGGTTAGTGGAGGAGTAGCCTAGTGGAGATCCTCTAGAGCAGTGGTTCCCAACCCTGTCCTGGAGGACCACCAGCCAGTCAGGTTTTCGGGATAGCCCTAATGAATATGCAAGAGAGAGATATGCATATAATGGAGGCGACAGGCGTGCAAATCTGCCTCATGCATATTCATTAGGGCTATCCTGAAAATCTGACTGGCTGGTGGTCCTCCAGGACAGGGGTTGGGAACCACTGCTCTAGAGAATTGTGTTCAATACCCTCTGCAACTCCTTGTGATTCTGGGCGAGTTGTTTAACTCCCAGGTACAAAGAAATAATTACCTGTATATATAACAGGTAAACCACTTTGACTGTACCTACAGAAAGGCAATATATCGAGTCCCTTTCTCTTTAAAGGTTACCACCTAGTTCTCTGTCCAATTAGCATGTCTGAAAAATCGACATATAACATTAAATATGCATCTTATCCATTTAGAATTACCCCTGTTAACTGAGCGTTTGTACTTTCAACATAGCCCACAGCCAACCCCAAACTAAAGTTCCATTTTAACACAGAGCCATGTAAAACCGAACCACATCCAACCAAGAAAAAGCACTTATGTGTTTGGCACAGAGGAGGACAGCCACTGTGTTGCCCTGCTTCGGCTGGTTGCTGCTAAATACAAGCTCGTGGATAAATATCGAAGTGAAAAGTTTTCCATAGTCAAGCTGTTTATTTGAATATCGGAATTTTTTGAAATTGTGTATTTTTAAAAAATGGGGTGGGGGATTATGCCAGTGATTGTAAGGTAGGAAGCAGATGAGTGTTGTTTTAACACTGCATAAAAGCTTTTCCTACTTCTGAGACTTTTCCTACACCATAAAAAAAAATAGAAAGAAGAATTCTTAAACACTGATAAAACTAGTGGCGCTAGAAAAGGTTCAAAGAAGAGCGGCCAAGATGGTAAAGGGGATGGAACTCCTCTTGTGTGAGGAAAGACTACAAGGGTTAGGGCTCTTCAGCTTGGAAAAGAGACGGCTGAGGGGAGATGTGATTGAAGTCTACAAAATCCTGAGTGGAGTAGAACCGGGTACAAGTGGATCGATTTTTCATTCCGTCAAAAATTACAAGGACTAGGGGACACTTGATGAAGTTAAGGGGAAATACTTTCCAAAACCAATAGGAGGAAATATTTTTTCACTCAGAGATTAGTTAAGCCAGAAGTTGTGGTAAGATCGGCTAGCGTAGCTGTTTTTAAGAAGGGTTTGGACAATTTCCTGGAGGAAAAGTCCATAGTCTGTTATTGAGAAAGACATGGGGGAAGCCACTGCTTGCTCTGGATCAGTAGCATAGAATGTTGCTACTGTTTGGGGTTCCAGAATCTTTTGTTACTCTTTGGGATTCCAGAATCTTGCTAATCTTTAGGATTCTGAATGGAATGTAGCCATTCCTTGGGTTTTGGCCAGGTACTAGAGACCTGGATTGAGCACGGGCTACTGGGCTTGATGGACCATTGGTCTGACCCAGTAAGACTATTCCTATGTTCTTTTTTTTAAGAAAAAAATTTCAAATAATGTTTACAAAGAAACATAACAGGATATAGAAACATAACAAATCATTTTACATAATTATTATCATTACAAAACCAGAAATTCCATCTAGCCCTCATAAAAAGAAGAGGTGCACTATTTAATAACAGAAATCTATTTCAAAGGAAAATTCCTATGTTCTTATACTATACAGTGGGCTTTAATAGTATGTTCTGGTTTATATACCACTGTCCTTATTGTTATTGAAGTGATAACACCGCCACCAGTCACAAAGGGCGTCTCTAGGGCAGTACAATAGCTCTTTCAGAATCAATTCCCTCGCTCGTCCTTTGATTCGGGCTGACTCAGAAGATGTAGCACTATGAGTTTCTGGTAGCGAGAAGCTCAGTGGTTTTCTTAACATGGAAAGTCTTATATACAGTATTCACATTCACCATTCAAGTGGTCAGATAAAAACAATTAAATAATTGTGAGCAAGGATCCTGTATCCATACAATGCAATGCTTGTGTATGTACACAGCAACAATCACAATGCAACATTCTTCCAGCTAAACTTATTTTCACATACAGAACAGCTATTCTTAGCCAACCAGATAAGCCTTGTACGCATCCTTTGTTTTCCAGCAGTCGGAAAATGCTAGAAGGTCAGCCTTAAGTGTATGTGATTGTTGTCTACAGAAGTCATGAAACTTGCCCTGACTATTTCAGACTAAACTCTTCTACTACTAATCATGTCTATAGCTGTACATAAAACATGAAAGAGACAATCCTTGCTTAACAGAGCTTACAAACTAATTGAAACAGACAGGACAAAGAGGGTTAGGGAATTTCTCACAGATGAAATGATCTCCCATTGCAATAAATGATATCCCTATTATTTCTGTGTCTACCACTAAAATCTTCAGTGTAATAATAGATAACAAACTGACTTACCACCCACAAATCAGCGCTGTAGTAAAGAATTGCTTCATTAGACTAAGGATGATTTGATCTCTTGTGAACATTCTGGACCCTCAATCTCTCAACATTTTAATACATTCTCTTACCATATCTAATCTCGATTAGTGTAATGCATTTGTCAAAAAGATATCCGTCGCCTACAATTGATACAAAATATTGCCATAAAAATTATCACAAACAGGAAAAAAATTTGACCATGTCACTCCCCTGTTAAAAAATGCTCACTGGCTACCAATTCCACACCAAAATCATATATAAAATAGCTATCCTCTCTTTCAAGTCTCAAAACACTAAAGAACCGGCCTTTATCCACAAACTTCTTATTCCACATGAACCTACAAGAGTCCTAAGATCCTCCTCTCAGCATCTTCTTCACACACCATCCTTGAAAATCATTAGCACACGTCGGGCCACCTCATTCGCAACTATGGCCCCTATGATATGGAATTCCAAACCACTTTATATCAGGGCAGAAAAAAATTTAGACAAATTTAAGAGAAATCTAAAGTGTTACCTCTTCCAAGATGCATATAATTGTTTTATTTATTTATTTATAAATTTTTCAAATATAACAATCAAGTACAGAAAGCAAAATTCAAGAATAAAGAAATTGATTCAAACATAATATATGAAATCAGGAAAAAGGTCTGTCTTAAATCTCACTCAAGTCCTCATCATTTGAGATCCAAGATTAAGTAAAAACGGAATTTAAGCAATCAATTAAAAAAGAAAAAAAAACAGTTATAGGTAAAACTGTGCTAAGGAAGTCATTTATCATTTTATCCATCTTGAGCTTTCTCCAGCCTTGACAGTGATAGGAATGTTGTCAGTTGTGAGGGTTCAAAGAAAACAAATTTATGCGACTTATAATGTACTATGCATTTACAAGGATACCGAAGAAAAAAGGTAGCACCCAGAGCAGTAATTGCTGGTCTCAATATCAAAAATTATTTTCTCCGCCTCTGTGTGTCTCTGGCCAAATCAGGAAACATTTGAACTCTCAGACCCAGAAATTCTTTATGTTTATTTTTAAAGTATAGTTTCAATAACCATGTTTTGTCCATTGTAAGAGCCACTGAAATAAGCAAAGTTGCCGGAATGGCTACTTCCCTATCTGAGGATTCTAATAAAGCTGTCATATCCAAAGGCTCTTGATTTACTTCTTGTAAATTTTTTTTATCTTTAGTGTCTTTAACAGGAAGATAATAAACCTGAGTGAAAGGTGGTATAGAAGATTCAGAAACTTCCAATATTTCCGTTAGATAGGGAGTAATCATTTCTCTAGGAGTTACTGTTGTAATCTTTGGAAAATTGATTAATCTAAGATTATTAGTTCTTGAGGAGTTTTCAATTAATTCAAGTTTTCTTCTTAGGTTTGTATTATCTTTGATTAATGCCTCCTGTACTACTTTGCAAGAGTTTATATTCTGTTGTTGATTTTCTCATTGTAATTTATTATCGGTGGTAATTTTCTGTAATTCTGAAATATCCTTGTCATACATATTAAACCGTTCTTCTACTTGATTTAATTGAGACGTTAGAGTTTTAGGAATAGTGGCAACCAAGTCCCACAGGGCATCCAATGTTACTTCCTGGGGTTTGTTTAACTGAGGAAATTGAAAATGTAAAGTCTTATGCTCACCCACTGGCAAGTCTTCCGCAAACTGTTCAGTCTGGACCAATCCTTCTCCCGCAGTTGTTGAGGCCTCGAACTCCATGCTCAGGTTCCCAGAAGAAAACTGGGAACCCGAATCTCCGTCCCCCGGACTGATCTACACTGCCTCTGAAGGAAGAAGCTCTCCGACTCCTGGAAGCTCCCCCTCCCTCGGGGAACTGGCTGTTTGGGGATGCGGGGGTGGAGCTCGCATTTCAGGGCTGAAGGTAGTTTCAAGCCCCAGGGAGAGCTGCTGCATGCCGTTCTCCTGCAGCGTCTCCAACGGGGGAAGCCCTGAACGAGTCGACGTTCCCTGCATGCGCCGGATAAGCTCCTCAATATTGCCCACCGCAGAAGTCTCGGAGCGCCGCGAGGCCGCAGCGGCGCTTCTCCCTCTTCGCTTGGGCATCTCAAAAGTAGGAAATTATATTCACCTCCAGAAATATTTAACTGCTTCAGGGAGGCTATTGGGAGCAAACGCACAGGCTACCTATCCCGTCGCCATCTTGGATCTGTATACTTTTTTTTTTTTTTTAAAGATGCATATAATTGTTGAACAGACTTGGATACAGCCAGAGTTGTTCAATAATCCTTATTCCCTAGCTTCCCTATTGTGGTTTACCTTTTATATATTCTTTACTTTTAATTTGTAGTTCTCCCAACTTTCCTATTGTTTGATGTTGATCGAGTATTATTTAGTGGGTATTTATTTGTTTATTGTCTCCCCCTTTTTAATACAAATTGTAAAACGCTTAGAAGTCTTGATTTGCGTTTTATCAAAATTTTAATAAACTTGAAACTTGATTAAACAGATATTAGTACTTTACAAGTGAGTAGAAGATAGGAGATTTTTTGAGCGCAAGGCCTAGACTCAAACTTGGTCTTCTAAATTTTTAGGAAGAAGGGAGGGAAGTAGAGATAAAAAGGAATCTTGTTTTCATTAGGCATTGTAGCTACAGAATAAAGGTATTTAATTATTGTACTTGACTATGTGATATGACAAGCCCTGTCTCTGGGACCAGAATTCTGCACCTTTGTCTCTGGTGGGTTTAAAATGTTCTCCTCATGAAGCTGGATTTTTTTTCCACAGCTGGCATCATGCTTCTTGCAGGTTTCCCGATCTCGCTGCATCTGGTCAGGTAGAAATTGACATGTCAGCCATGCTGTGGCTTTCTTCAGGGTATGCTGTGAGGTCTACAGTTTGTCTTTATATAGTAGCTCCTCAAACCCAATTGGTTGGGGCTTGAGGGGAGAAAATCTTTAAACCCACCAGAGACTTTTCCATTCTGTAGGAAAAAAAGACCAACTGACTTTCCCACCAAAATTCATATTTGTGACCAACCGACTTTCCTGTCAAATTCAAATTGGTGACCAATGGACTTTCCTACCTCTTTCCCCTCAAGCCCCAATCAATCGGGTCTGAGGACCTACTATATAAAGACAAACTGCAGACCTCACAGCATACCCTGAAGAAAGCCACAGCATGATGACTGAAACAACAAGACACAGCAAGACCTGGAAACCTGCAACAATAATGCACAGAAAAGATCTCCATACAACAGAGGCAGTGTATGCAAATCAATCTCATATATATATTCATTGTAGATATCCTGAAAACCTGACTGACAAGGGGGTACACCAGAACCATCTTAGGAAACACTGCTCTGTACAACCTGTCTGGCTTTTATTTTTATTTTATGTATTTATTTATTTAAAAAATTTCCATACCGTTTAAAACTAAATGGTTTACATAATTTACATAAATAATTTTTGTAAAAACATGATAAAACAGACACACAAACAGTCATCAAAAATCGTATCTACAAACTAATACCATAGCTTATTCAGGGGTAGGGAACTCCGGTCCTCAAGAGCCGTATTCCAGTCGGGTTTTCAGGATTTCCCCAATGAAAATGCATTGAAAGCAGTGCATGCAAATAGATCTCATGCATATTCATTGGTGAAATCCTGAAAACCCGACTGGAATACGGCTCTCAAGGACCGGAGTTCCCTACCCCTGGCTTATATAATGAGAATCATGAATAATTTATCAATTGTGCAGAGAGGAAAATTATTGGCTAAAAAAAGCACCTACAAATAATTGTGTCTTGAGTCATTTTCTAAACATGCCCTTTTCACTACAGTTTCATATTTGGCCTACAAGGGAGTTTCATATTTGAACTCCTGCATAGTATAAAGTCATTTTGCCAGTCTTAACAAGCCGTGGGTTAATATTTGTCTTCAGTAGAGCTAAATTCTTACAACATAGTGATCTGTTTGGTGTACAGCTAAGCATATTATTTTTAAACAATTTTGGTATGTTACCATAAAAAACTGATGTCAAATCATCACTGCTTTATATTGTATTCTGAAGGCCATTGGTTAATAGGCTCTTAATTAATTTCCACTTGTTAAAGACTCATAGAAACTACCTTTTACGTTCCTTCACTTTAAGGCTTTTGTAACCTGCTTTGTCCCCAGTTAGAGTGGAGTGGCATCTTAATAAAACTGATTACAGTTAATCAGGAAACTAAAACAACATGCAATACTATTACGAGGGGATCACTGAAAAGTTTTCAGCCTAACTACAAAGAGAGTGATATGAAAAATGTGGAATAACTTGTAAGTCCCCTTCAAAAATTATTATCAGCTAATAAATATTTCTTTAAAAAAATAAGACTTTAATGACTTGCAAAAAGAAAGGTAAGAAACCAGAGACCTAATATGAAAAGTTGCTGAAAAGTTCTCAGCCCAACCAAAAGAGAATGATAGGGACATGTGTCAATCAACGATCTGAAACAATGTCAAAACAAATTGGCATTTAATGAAATAACACTCTTTTCAGCTACAGTGTCAAAATAATGCTCAGAATTTAGGAAGTTGGTTGTTTGGGCTGAGAATTTTCAGCACCCCCTCGTACTTGGCAGAAGAGAACCTTTTACATTAAAACAAAAATAAATGGACTAGTACATAGTTTCTCAACACTTGGTACATGTGAGCCGCTTGTTCGGGGTACAAGGCACTGCACGGGTCTCCTGCCCTCCTTCCTCCTAAAGCTGCTGCTGCCGGGGATTCCATGCCCTCCTTCCTGCCCGCCCCCCTCCCCAAAGCCAACCCAGAAGGCTTCCCTCCAATGTCAGAGCCGATATCGGAGGGAAGCCTTCCGGATCAGCAGGGATCCCAGTTACCTCCTTCCAAGTGAGCTATTCCTTCCTGCCTTCAGCAGCACTTGTTGTAGGGACATGTGATTCTTGCACACTGCATGTGGCTGACCCAGAAGCCTTCTCTTTAATGTCAGAGCTGACATCAGAAGGAGGGCTTGTGGGCCAGCCAACCTGCGTCACTGCAACAAATGCCACTAAAGGCGGGAAGGATCAGTCCAACTGGATGGCCCTGAAGGAAGCGAGTGCAGCCCTGGAGTGAGCAAGTAAGGGAGAGAGGGGACATGATCTAGGACAAGGGGAGAAAGGAAGGGAGGGAAAGTGAATGTTAGGACAATGGAGGGGACATGATTTTGGGACAAAGGCTGTAAGGCAGGGAGGGGGCACAAACTCGGGACACAGAAATAAGGGAGGTGGTATGAATTGGGGACACAAGGGAGGAAGAAAGGAGGCACTAACTTGGGACATATGAGGGAGGAAGGGAATAGAAAGGGAGAATTGTTGAGCATGAATGTGTGAATGAAAGGGAAAGAGATGATGCACATGGGGAAAAGAAGAAAGGAAAATTGGGCATAGAGAGAGAGGTGCGAGGTAGAAATGCATGGGGAATAGAAGGATGAGAGGGAGAAATGTTGGATATAGTGGTTGAGAGGGAACAGAGGGACAAATTAAAGGGGATGCAAAGGAGAGGAATGTTGAACATAGTGATGGAGGGAGCGATGTGGCATGGTGCTGGAGAGGGGTAATAGAAGGAGAAATGGGCATGGGGCTGGTGGGCAATGCTGAGAAATGCTGCACATGATCCGGGGGATGAGAGAGGGAGAAATGTTGGATGTGACAGTAGAGGGGGTAGGAGAGATGCACCCTGGATCTCTATCTTTCCCCACTCTCTTTGAAGCAAAGGAAGGAATGAGAGAAAGACAGATGGGCATTGAGAGAGAGGGGGAAGGGAATGAGGTCTGGAGGAAAGGAAGAGTGCAGGAGGCAGAAATAAATAAATATTGGATGCACATTCAGAAGGAAGTGCAACCAGAGACTCATGAAATCACCAGAAAACAAAGGTAGGAAAACTGATTTTATTTTCAATTTAGTGATCGAAATGTGTCAGTTTTGAGAATTTATATCTGCTGTCTATATTTTCCACTATATTTGTCTATTTTTCTATAGTTGTTACTGAGGTGACATTGCATATTTTAAAGTCATCTGCCTTGAACTCTTTGAAGAAAAACACTGTGCTTTGTGTTTTTTTAATTTTGTGGTTACCATTATGTATTAATAAGGTTATATTGTGTGTATATGAAAAATGAATGGAAGAAATTGTATTACAATTAGTACTATTATTATGGGGGTGAGGTCAGGGGCGGAGCTTGGGCAGGTCTGGGGTGGAGCTTGGGCAGGGTATTCAGTTTATATTTGTTAGACTTAGTGGGTACATGGCTTGAAGAAGTTGAGAAACTCTGGACTAGTAGACCCGACGTGGAGGTGCTGAAAAGTTCTTAGCTCTACCAACCAACTTCCTAAATTCTGGACATTATTTTGTCACTGTAGCTGAAAAGAGTGTTATCTTATTTAATTAAGTGCCAATTTGCATGTTTGACATTGTTTCAGATCATTGATTGAACCATATCAATGTCATTCTCTTCATGGTTGGGCTGAGAACTTTTCAACACCCCCTCGTAAAACTTTGATGGAATTACAAGATTCTTCAGATAAGTAACCTTCCAAAACTTTATAAACCAAATATATTTTGAATAGCACACGAACACTGATTGGCAATAAAGATGTATTAATAACGGAGTTATGTGATCAAATCTTGAGCAGCAATATTGTCATGTCTGTCTGTCCAAGTTAGATTGTAAGCTCTTCCGAGTAGGGACTGTCTATTTAATGTAAAAATGTTCAGCTCTGCATACGTCCTTCAGCGCTATAGAAATGTTAAATGTTAGTACTGTAGTAGCATTCAGAATCAACTAGATACTGTGTAATTTTGCTTGAATGCTGGCATAAACAGCATTCAAGCTGAGAGAGAATTGGTGTTTGTACCATGACAGCAAAATGTTCTTGCGAAAAATAGGAACAAATTGATTGTAACTGCTTAAATCTAAAATAAAGATTTCCCCCTCAGAGTGCTTAACTGAGGCTCCATGCTCAACAAAGAATCTAAAACCCTCCTAAAACCCTGGAAGGGGATTCTGTTGTTGTGGGGAGCCAGAAGGGGAGTTGGGTCACATTGGAGGAAGTTGGAAAAGCATGGAGACATACGCATACTACCTGTCACTAGCCAGAAGCTGCGCAAGTCCTATTTGGTTGCTTGGTTATGCAGGGCTCCGGTCACAGTATAGCTGGTAAAGTAACCCCAGTTAAAAGCTGGAATTATTTTTGGGAGCATCAGGCTGCCAAGCTGCAGCCCAATGGAGGAAGAAAGCCTAGCCAAGTTCAAATTCCAACTGCAGCACCTTATTCCCTGAAGAAATCATTTAACCCCCTATTGCCTAAGTACAAAAAAAACTAAGATTAAGGGCCCAGTAGGGACAGAAAAAAGTACCTGCATATAATAAATGCAAACTGTTTTGGTTGTATCACAAAAAGTCAATTTCAAATGCATGACCCTTTACCCTTCAGTCAACGCGAGCCAAAGCCCCTCTTGTTCTCCCCTCTCCATAGTGCCAGCCTAATCGAAGGCTCCCCCCAATGGTGCCCCCATACCTGTAACCAAAGATATCGGTCACCCTAGATGAGCCCACAGCTGTGCCATGCCCCCCCCCCCTCCTGTAGTCAAGCATCTCCCCTTACTTTCTAATACTCTTACCCAGCCGATCAGCTTCTCATCTCCTCTTCCCTACTCCTCACCCCATGTCCATCATCTCCCTCTTTCCTTTCTCTGTTAGGCCTAACACTGCCGCCACCTATCCCCTTCCAGGTCATCCTGATGATTAAAGAAGCATCAGAACTGCATGTTAAGTACAGGCCCACGCTGAAGTGCTGCTTTCTCCCCTCCCTCCCCAAGGCAGATTTCCTGTCAAAGGGAGAAGGACGAAGTGATGCTTCAGCAGGGGCCTCTGCTTAATGGGCCCAGACAGCGATGATACTTATTTAGCATTCTGGTTACCCTAGGAGGCAAGGGTGGGGGGGGCAGACCTAGCAGCAAGAAAGAAAGCAGGTGAAGATGAGTGCCGCATCCCCCCCTTAAATTGTTCCATCCTAGACAGCCATCTAGTTTCCATAGTAGCTGTACCAGCTCTAATCTGGGCACATGCGGTGGTGTATTTCCTCTCTCACCCGGGCACTGCTCTATAGTTCCACCAGATTTACATAAGGGCAGCAGATTCTGTACAAGTCCCAAACAAGTGTTCGGATCACTCTCTCTGCACAGCTCCAACGTGGCATTTTATTTTCAGCTCTCCCTGGCTCAATCCATGGGTCCCTCGGCAATTCAGGTTGTCTAGGTTTAGTAGCTAAAACCCCGTGCAACAATCCTTCCAGCCTAGAGGGTGATGTCTCAGGGAGAAACCACAGTCAAGGGGATGAACGTTTAAAAGCTGAATCATAAAAACAGCTTTTAAAAGGTTTTAAACCACAAAGGAACTCAAACGGCTTCAGCTGGTCCAAAATGCAGCAATCCGACTCCTATACGGCCTAACTACCGTGACCCCACTTCTCCAGCTCTCCAAGCAGAACATTGGCTACCTATCAAGAAACGCTGCATCTTCAAAGCTCTAGTAATTGCTCACAAAAGATTCCACAACATAACCCCTACATACATAACTTCCAAACTACACCAGTACACTCCCAATCGCCCCCTTCGCTCAACCGCGGAAAGACGACTGTGCATCCCCCATGGAAAATCCCTCCAGATGGAAACGACCCAGAAACGCTCATACAGTCATTTCATTCCTCAGATCTCAGAACTCACTGATGACATTGCGGAGAGCAGTGAAGACCATACTTTTCAAGCTGAACTGCGACATGCAACAAAAACAATTCTTTTCATCTAAACAGACTCTGACAGACTGCCTCCCCCTTCTGTAACCCTCCTTTGGGCCCCTGTATTTAATGACCAATCTCAACCTTAGTCTCTGTGAAATTTCAACAATTTTCTCCCGTCGTGGGTAGAATGTCTGCATTGTGAATGTCCTGATGTAACCCGTTCTGAGCTTTGGGGAAGACGGGCTAGAAATCGAAATAAACCATTATGTGTCTTTATTACAGTAAGCTTTTTAAGGGCAATATGATATTTTGAGATCTGGTGTATATGGGAGTTATTTCTGCAGTATTTATTTGTTAAAGACATATCTCTCCTCTTCATAATGCGCCTGATCTTTACTCATGTATAAGCTAGACTCCATAATGCAACTTCAAAGAATGTCTGAACCAGTAAGGGGTGGGGGAGGGATGGTCTACCCATGGTGTGGTCCTCCTAAAGGCGTGGCACCACTTCTCCTCTCTTCCCCCATCCCCCACTCCTCTCCTTGCCGCTTGCACGTGCCCCTTGCCTTCCCCCGTACCTTTTTTTTTTTTTACTTCCCCCAATTTGCTGCCCGCGGCGTTCTCTCTGATGTCACTTCCGGGACCCGCGCCTAGAAAGTGACATCAAAGGGCAAACCGATACCGACATGGGCATGCTGCTCACGCCGGAGAAGTTAAAAAGATATGAGGAAAGGGAAAGGGGGGGGGGAGTGCGGCAGGGAGTGTGGGAGAGGGAAGCCCCCACCCCGGGCGCCCCTTACCCTTACTACACCCACTGGTCTGAACATCTTTTGAAAACTGCAATGAATCCTTTGCCAAAATTTTCATGGTATAAGAAACTGTACGCTAAGGTATGGTAGGATATGCCTTCTTCCCTGTGGTTCCTCCTCAATAGACGTAGGGTCTGTAATGCCATATGTTGTCCGTATCAGCAAGATGGTCAACAGAGATAAATGACTCCAACTGCGCTGCAGCCTCCGTCTTTTCTGATTGCTGATGGCTAATATTTAGAATTCCAGGCACACACTGCATCTTGTTTTCTGTTTATTATGCAGCTGCTGGAAGAAGAAACAGAAGTGTCTTCCTATTTTGCAAATCTGGTTTTTAATTGATTGGTAGCCTGAAACAGAGTAAAAGGACATCACGATCAATTTGTGCTAATAGGCATGCTTATTTTGCGCGGTACCATCACTAACTAGTTTATTTGAAATAATTAAATATCTTTACAGACTATAAGAGTGATTTTTTTCTCCTATTTAGACTGCTTTCCTTTCAATTCATGTAGAGATTTTGTGGAGTCAGTGACATAGAATTCTTTATGATATAGGGCTCCTTTAACTAAGGTGCACTAGCGTTTTTAGCATCTGCATAAGATTAGCGTGCACTAGCTGAAAAATTACCGCCTGTTTAAAAGGAGGCGGTAGCAGCTAGCACGCCTTTGTAAAAGGAGCCCATAGTATCGCCCTCAAAATTTTTAGACCCCCCAATGCACAAAAGGTTTCACTAAAGCAGTCTTACTGGCACAGAAACCCTCCTCCCCAATGTTCAAAAGGATTCTCCATAGCTGCTACCGATGCTCATATCAGCCGCCTTGAACCCTACGGAAATGCATCGCAAGGAGCTCATTAGTATTCTAATGAGCTCTCCTTGCGATGCACAAAAGGAAAAGCCACCTCTTTTGTGCATCGTTATTTTCCAGCTGCTCTGGAGCTGCCAGTAACTGTTGTGCATTCACACAACATAGGCACAACAGCTTTAAAGAAAAAAAGACCACAGTCCTCCTGTTCAAATTTATGCTGCTCTCCCTTCCAGTTGATCAGCTGAGCCGGCAGGGGAAGCCACCAATCAAATGAAATCAGTTCTTGCCACTGACTTAGAAACCACGGTGTCAATATTGAAAGGAATTTAACCAGAAAGAAAAAGTTTCTGCCCACTTAAACCCTGCTTAACCAGGGTAGTGCCGCTGAACAGCTGATCTAATCAGTCGTTGAGAAAAGGCTAGGGGCCGTCCAAAGGCAGAGTTTGGGTGGAGCCACTACTTAGCTGGTTTGCGGTGATATTCAGTCCACCAACTGGCTAATTAAGTAGAAACATAGAAACATAGAAAAAAAGCGGCAGAAAAGGGCTATAGCCCACCAAGTCTGCCCATTCCAAGTATCCCTCCCCCCTGAGTTTACCCCCTTAACGATCCCACATGAGTATCCCATTTTCTCTTAAAATCCGTCACGCTGCTGGCCTCTATCACCTGGAGTGGGAGTCTGTTCCAATGATCCACCACTCTTTCGGTGAAGAAGTACTTCCTGGAGTCTCCATGAAACTTCCCTCCCCTGACTTTCAGTGGATGCCCTCTGGTGGTCGAGGGTCCCATGAGCCAGAAGATATCCTCTTCTGTCTCGATGCGTCCCGTGATGTACTTATACGTTTCAAGTTTGGACAGCAAAAAGGATGTCCTAACTTTATCTGCTAAGTTAACAAGGTAGCACTCTTCCAGGTTGCCCTACTAACTCAAATATTCAGTGCCAGTGGTCAGAAGAGATGGCTCTCCCACCTCCCCTACCCACCTCCTTCCCGGTCGCTCTTATTTTAAATTTTCGGGCAATGACGATGAATGAGCTCGCTGTCATCAGCATGCCCTGGAAAGTCTTCAGTCTGCAGCATCCAGTTGCTGTAGGTGGGGGGATAGTGTGGCGCAGTGGCCAAAGCTACAGCCTCAAGCCCACATTGCTCCCTATGATCCTGGGCAAGTCACTTAATCCCCTCATTGCCCCAGGTACATTAGACAGATTGTGAGACCCTCAGGACCGACAGAGAAAAATGCTTGAGCACTGGAGCACTGGAGACCACACTACCGTAAGGACATGCTGAGGATCGAGTCGGTTCAGCGAATGGCCACCAGGATGGTCTCGGGGCTAAAGGATCTAACGTATGAAGAAAGACTAAAGAAATTGCAGCTGTACTCACTTGAGGAACGAAGAGAGAGGGGAGACATGATTGAAACGTTTAAGTACATCACGGGTCGCGTTGAGTCGGAAGATGATATCTTCTGTCTTAAGGGACCCTTGACCACCAGAGGGCATCCGCTGAAGATCAGGGGAGGGAAGTTTCATGGAGACTCCAGAAAGTACTTCTTCACCGAAAGAGTGGTGGATCAGTGGAACAGACTCCCACTGCAGGTGGCTGAGGCCAGCAGCGTGACGGATTTTAAGAGAAGATGGGATGCTCACGTGGGATCTAAAAGGGAGTAAATTCGGTAACAAATACTTGGAATGGGCAGACTTGGTGGGCTATAGCCCTTTTCTGCCACTATGTTTCTATGTTTCTTGAATACATTCATGTAAACCACTGTGAGCTCCCTTGGGAGAACAGTATAGAAAATTGAATGAATGAATAAATAAATAAATAAATACTGCCATGGCCTGAATACTGAGCCCCACAAATGTTAGTTTAACTTCCAAGCATTAATGTCTTCATGTCTTCAAAATTTGTATATGTGCCATTATTTATTATTTATCAGTATTTATTTTTTATTTATACAAGGATTCAACATATTGTATATACTCGAATATAAACTGAGATTTTTGGTCCAAAAATATGGCCCACAAATAGGGGTCTCAGTTTATATTTGGGTCAGCACCCACCCACCCCCTCCCAGACCTGTTGCAGGCTTCCACTGGGTTTGCCGTAAGACCTGGTGGAACAGCGGTGGGCCAGGACAGGAGGAATCCCTCCTGCTTCCTGTCCCAGACAACTCTAACAACTCTTACCTCCCTCCCACCTCCCCAATTAGTAATAAGTATACCTTTAAAATCTTCCTACACTCCTGCTTCATGCAGAGTCGCTATATGAATGGCTGCGCACTAGATCACCAGGGCTTACGGAAGTCCTGGTGGAGGCCTTCAAGGCATCAGGAGAGAGTGGGAAAGGGTGAAGAGCCTAGCAGGGCAGGGAAGGAGGGGGACAGGATGCAAAGCCTTGCAGGGCAGGGGAGCAAGTGAGGGAGGGAGCTGAGTGCAGAGCCTGGCAGGACAGTGCACTTGAATATAACCCCTACCCCTGGTTTATATTCAACCTTTTTTCCTCCTTTTTTGGGGGGAGGGGGATTAAGGTTACCTTGGTTTACAGTTGGGTCAGTTTATATTCAAGTATATACAGTAATAATAATAATAATTTATTTCTTATATACCGCTATACCGTGAAGTTCGAAGCGGTAATCACAAAGATGGACTTTGTGCCTTAATTATGCCTATAAGATTAAGAAAACATACAAAAGAATAAACCTAAGTCCAGATCTATAGTCCAGACTATTCATTTATTTTTTATTGTCTGTTGTTTACATGACTGTGTATGCTATACCGGTGGTTCCAAACCCTGTCCTGGAGGACCATCAGGCCAGTTCTGTTTTCAGGATAGCCTTAATGAATATGCATGGAGCAGATTTGCATGCCTGGCACCTCCATTATATGCAGATCTCTCTTATGCATATTCTTTAGGGCTAGCCTGAAAACCCAACTGGCCCGGTGGTCCTCCAGGACAGGGTTGGGAACCACTGTGCTATACTATTTTGTAAGCTACCTAGAATTGCTTAGAGTGAGATATCAATGGTTAAAAGTAAATACATTATTTGACTTCCAAACTGTGATGTGTAGATACATCTTTGTCATGGGGTTTGTTATATTCTACATTGATTCAAATCTTTTCTCCTCCCATTTATCCAGCACTGGGTCAGCTTTTCCTATATCAGAAAGATTCAAAATGAATGCCATCAAAGGCAAGAGTCGGGGGGCTCCAAGCCAGTCCTAGCTTTTGACGTTGCTCCAGGGCATTGTAGTACATGTAATGTTGCTTTAAGACTGAAGAAAGTGAACTGCAAAGATGATACATAGGGAGATAAGTTCCAAAACAACCAGTACTTGCCAAAATGTTCCCTAAACAAATTAGGCAATGCAGCATACAAACTGTATTTGTAAATCTGGCTGATACACAGTATTTGGATAAAGTCTCCCTGTGCAGGGATGGGCTCGAGAATAAAGTAACCAAAGCATTTATCATATATCCTGTTTCTGAAGGTGACTGCTGTGGCCAAGACCCTCATCATTGTCATCCCAACTTCTCCATTTTCTGTTGATGTGATTTTTGATTGTCTCCCGGCAAATTGTGGGCATTATTTAACGCCACAGATCAGCAATAAACAATCTTTTCAGCCATGCACTATGCACTTCCTTTGCCTAAATTCAACAGTTTGCACAGAGACTGTCCAAATATACCAGGAAGGCTGCCAGCAGCTGACAGCAACCTCGAATGAAAATATAAATCACAAGTTAGATGACAGTTGCTACAGCACATGATAAGGATTCCTTTATTTTACCATCCCATCTCAGTACAAACGTTCCAAGGAAATTGATATCGAGTTATACAAAGACTGTTGTTCCAAATCAGTCTTCACTCTGCACTGACATTCACCAGCGTGGGCAGACCTTATATGAGGCTTATCCAAGTTCAGTCCTCGAGGGCTGCAAGCAGACCAGGTTTTCAGGATATCCCTAATGAATACGCATGAGAAATATCTGCGTGTCCACTACATTCACTGTATGCAGATCTCTCTCATTGCATATTCATTAGGAATTTCCTGAAAACCTGGCCTGGTTGCAGCCCTGAAGGTCTGAACTTGGACAAGTCTGCTTTATATCCATTTCACTGCAGAAACACATCCAGTAAGGCAGTAGCTCTCAAAACCAGTCCTTGAGGCACATCCGGGAAAACCCATCAGCTGAGCTCCCCTGGCTCAGGCTATTCACTCTCCGGGAAAACCCAGACAGGTCTTCGCATCGCATCCACGCATGCTTGGAGGTCCTCTAGACGTGGCCCTGAGCTCAGGGAAGAAGAGACAGTGTTTTTGTGGGGGGCGGGGCTGGAGCTGGGCCACGTGTCCTCTTTTTTGCTTCAACAAATCTGGTAACCCTATCCAGAAATCATAATTTTAAAGGGTCTGGATTCTGCTATCCAGATTTTTGGACCTTTACTGTATGTAAGTGGCCACTTATGTGCTTTAATAACCTCTTATGGAATACTGACTAGCAGAAAAGTTTGTGCCACGATTTGATGCAAGTACTTTGACAATGGGCATGCCCCTGGGTGGAGTTTGGGCAGAGCATACAAGTAAACATGTTAATGATAGAATATTAGAAAAGCAGATGCATACTTTTCTCCTTAGAATAAGCTCACAATAGGTGTTCTCCTATAGAATTGTCCTCCATCCACTGTTCCCTCTAAGCTGAGCAGGAGTCCTCCACCTAAAATTCATCCAAAAATTGGGTGGAGGAAATGTCAATTTTCGAACCCCCCAAGACATCTATCTTTCTTTTTTCCTTTTTTTTTAAAGTGGTCCAGCTAGATATCTAATTTTTTTTGCCATTATCAAAAAAGTCTAAATTAAAAACGTCCAAAAGAAGCCATTTGCATGTAGGAGGGGCCAGAATTTTTAATGGACTGGCCAGAAGAGTAGTGGGGCACCTAGGGGGCACTGCTGTGAATTTCACATTAAGGTTACCAGGTACACATTTCATCATAACTCCCATTATATGGTGAGCCCACCCCAATAGCCCTTGTGCCTGCAGATGTCATCTATATGGCAGTACAGTGGGCTTTGGATGGGTTTTGGTGGGCTCACACTTTCCATCAGAAATGTACTAGTTAGGGTGACTTAAGGGTCTGGGAACCTTTCTCTGCTCTCCACTGTACGGCCCACCAGGTTATTCCTGAGACATGCTTGCAGATCCTAGAAATTTTTCCATTACTATGCAAGATCTGCAAAAATATTAACACAAAAGCACTTGTCCACCTCATGTTTAAGAGGCATTAAGTACTCCCTGTTAGGTCTGTATTCTCCAGTTAGCACAAACTAATGTAAATGTATTAGGTAGATAACATTTCCACATCCATTCCATGACCATAACATACCCCCTCCCCCCCCACAATTAAATAAAATAAATAGTGCATAATTAGCACATGCCAACAGGCAAATTACTGTAAAACACTAACACATTTTGTTGTAAGTCTTTTTTCCTGCATTGTGTATTAACACAACGCAGATTACTAAAAGGGCACCATGGTATCATATAGGAGTTATTTTAAAAGCATCTCTTTTTGTATATATTGGTTTTTACATGAGCAGTTCAGCTACACAAGCATATGGGGCTCCTTTTACAAAGCTGCACGCAGAATTTTAGCATGCGCTACGCAGCTAGAACTAATGCCAACTCAATGCTGGTGTTAGCATCTAATGCACACTAAAACCACTTTCACAGCTTTGTAAAAGGAGCCCATCGTGATTTTAGAAAGCTGCTATTTAAATTTGGAGATCCACGCCAAGCAGACATGGTTTGGGCATGCCCAAAATATTCTTCATATCCTCTTTCATGTACCAGAGTCACATCTGCTTGTCTGCAATCCTCTAGCACTGTTAACTTTGCCAGAAGTTATTTTTACCAATAACATCTGTAATTGTGTTCCTATTTGAGTTCCAGCAGGAAAAATGATTTTAGTTTCCTTACTTAAGGGTCCGTAGGTTTTGTGATGTCTGATGCGATCCAGATGCAGATATGACACTCTGGCCTATTTCACTTAATTTCCTGTCTCCATTCTGTGATAGCACTGCCCAAGTCCATTGCAAAATAAATTGTATTCAGTTTAAAGAATAACATTTATCAGCTCTATAATCTGGAGAACTCTAACAGAAGAGCTCTGTCTGTAAAAAATAAATAAATGATGGGCCGGGGGGGGGGGGGGGGGTGTAATCTAATTTTACAGTGTCAGTTTCATGGTGAGATAACTAGAACTAAAAGTCCTTGTGGAAACACAGAGGAAAACCTGATTTGAAACAATAGCCTTTGTACAACATAATATCTGTCTCGCTCTGGCAAGTTACTACTACTATTTAACATTTCTATAGTGCTGATAGGCATAAGCAGTGCTGTACAACAACATTTTTAAGAGATAGTCCCTGCTCAATAGAGCTTACAACCTAAATTAACAGACTTGAGGAAAGGGGTGATGTGAGCTTAGTGACTGGTGGAATATAAATTGTGCAGCAGCATTCTGAACAGACTAAAAGGGAGAGAGATGGTTACGCATGAGGCCAGTGAGAAGCAGGTTGCAATGGTCTAGGCCAGGGGTAGGCAATTCCGGTCCACGAGAGCCAGAGCCAGGTCAGGCTTTCAGGATATCCACAATAAATATGCATGAGATAGATTTGCATCTCAAGGAGGCAGTGCATGCAAATCCATCTCATGCATGCTCATTGTGGATATCCTGAAAACCTGACCTGCCTGTGGCTCTCGAGGACCGGAATTGCCTACCTCTGGTCTAGGCGAGAGGTGATGAGGGAGTGAATAAGGGTTTTGGTAGTGAGGAAAGGTCAGATTTTGGTGATGATATAGAGAAAGATGCAACAGGTGTTAGCAGTCTTTCAGATTTGCGCAGAGAAGGAAAGAGACTTAAAACATATGCAACCAAACTTAAACAATATTCTCGCCTCAATTGGCAGCCAGTGCAATATATCATAATATTTTGCAGTGAGAAGTGTATTTTTTATGTTTGTATACTTGTATGTACTTAAGAGCAACATATCAAAGGGGCTTCCACTATGAGGGACTATATAACACAACAAAGGTTACAGTTATGCAACAGTATACAGACAGTCCCCGGGTTAAGAACGAGTTACGTTTTTAAAGCTGTTCTTAAGTCGGATTTGTATGTAACTCATAACTTGTAGATTTTAAGATTCTTGCTGCTTACCTCTGCTCCCAGCTGACAAAAGGGCCAACTGTCCCAACCAGTGTTCCCACTAAGATGCAGCAGGCACAACCACACAGTATTCTTAATGTGACCATGCATCTTTCCTGAATCTGCTACGAGAAGTGTAGGAGTCTATGCCACTGGAAATGCTGCTCGGTGAAATCAGATGAAGCAGCAACCATGTTCTTAAGTATGAGTTGTACTTAAGTTGGGCATCTGTAACTTGGGGACTGCCTGTACTGCTAAGAGAAGAGCTAATAACCTGTCAGTTTTGCTCTAACTAGTAAAAGGAGCCCTTGGTTTTAGATCTTCCTGGGGCTTTCCACGGCCTTCCCAAGGGGGGTTCCCAATGGTGTCGTAAGGTGTGTCTTCTTGCTCGCAAATGCATTTTGCAATCTTGGACTGTGTCTCAGCCTCCCTCATATTGGATTTGGAGATCTTTGGTGCATCATTTGTCCACCTGGGAGGCCTGAGAGGCGGTTGGTCGCCCTCAACGTCGGCGCAGTACCTGCTGATTTGGGGAGCCTATATGACTTCCTTATCTCCTAGAGGTCATAGCCTCCTTTTGAATCCTCATGCCTAGCTTCGCTGGTGTTCCACGTGCTCGTTTCCGGGGTCAGTCACTGCCTACCACACTTTTTTTTTTGGGGGGGGATTCTTTCTGCTGTAGCCCATGGGCCACCAGAGTACGGGCCTATGGAATTTGTGAGACCTTTTGGTCGCTTTTGTATATTCTCTGGAAGGGGATATGGGGGGGTTGAATTCAGGGATTCTGGTGGATGGGTCGGGTTGGGGAGTTAGGGGATGGGTTTTCTATTTTGGCTATTGCTGGAAAACTGTGTATTGTTGGATGTTATTTTCCTTGTTCTTATAGTATTTTGTTCTTTGTACTTTTTGCATTTGCAATAAAAAAGATTTGAACATAAATAATTTATACTTTTTTTTAGCATTTTATGACTTATCTGAATCATTGTAGATCTTATAATAAGTTTATGCAATTCAAGTGGCTGGACCAATTGAACTGCATAAACCAGGGGTAGGGAACTCCGGTCCTCGAAAGCCATATTCCAGTCAGGTTTTCAGGATTTCCTCAATGACTATGCATGAGATCTATTTGCATGCACTGCTTTCAATGCATATTCATTGGGGAAATCCTGAAAACCCGACTGGAATACGGCTCTCGAGGACTGGAGTTCCTTACCCCTGGCATAAACGTATTATAAGATCTACAATGATTCAAATAAGTAAAAAAAATGCTAAAAACCTTATAAATTATTTAAATTAAGCTATTTATTAAAGAATTAATTATGAAAAAATGCCTAGGCCTATGAGGAACAAACACCAAAAAATCTCCCCATTAAGCAAAATATATACTGGACAGTGGAGTGGTGAGGCTTTTGATGCATTCAACTTCAGAAAATGGATTAAATGAATTAAATGACTGAACTGAATGAAATTTTGCAGCATCTTAGAGTATATAAACTTTAAGATTACTGCTTATAGAAAAGCATATAGAAATGCAGCTGATTAAAGGTGACTAGTGTTGTAAAAAAACCAAACTTCAATTAGGTTAAAATCTTTACAAAAATGACAATGTGTAGAAAGAAGAAAGCATTTCAGAAACTGTGGTGAAAGGACATTGCAGGTTTAACATTTGGGGCTCCTTTTACGAAGCCGCAGTAGCGGCTTTATCGCACGCAACTTTTAATCACGCGTTAGCCGGAAAACTACCGCCTGCTCAAGAGGAGGCAGTAGTGGCTAGCGCGGCCATCATATTAGCGTGCGCTATTATGCGCATTAAACCGCTAACGCGGTTTCATAAAAGGAGCCCTTAATCTACTGATTAAACAAAAAATTAAATATAACAAATTTGTACAACTTTTCTACTACTATGTAGCATGTTACCATGAATCCCATTCAATAAAAAAAATTTTCAAGTGATACAAAATTGGAAAAAAAGTATTTTCCATAAGACCCAATGTGCTCTTTCAGGGTTTATGCAGCTTACCAACTGACTTTCCCACCATAATTCAAATTGGTGACCAATGGACTTTCCTGCCTCATTCACCTCAAGCCCCAATCAATGCTGTTATAGAATTGTCGTCCAGTGCACGGCATCAGTGTGCCTAACTGGAGATGCTCAATTATAGAATTTCCCCTGTATTTTCTTTTTTTTTACATTTATTTACTTATTTATTTTTAAAAAACTTATAGTTCACCTATTACCTGGGCAGATTGCAAAGAACACACATAATAAAACAAACAAAAGCCCTAAACCCTTTAATCTCTCCTTAATGTCCTTTATATTGCAAAAATATCTATACAGTAAGAAATGCCTAAACAAAAGACCCGTGGCCACTGCATAAAAATAAACAGGTAACGTATCTGCTTATCTCTGTGCTCAATACTGTATGCAATCCTAAGCGGTTTTAGCGTGGGGAGCCGCGCTGCATGGCTCGCACTGCTCCCGATGCTCATTGAGTTCCTATGAGCGTCGGGAGCAGCGCGGACCATTCAGCGTGGCTCCCCACACTAAAACCACTAGTGTGGTTTAGTAGAAGAGGTCACTTGGATGAATTTAACTGTTTGGACTGCAGCCGAATATCACCAACACTTGGATACGAGTTGGCAAACACTGTCCAGAGGCAGGACCAAGTCAGTCCTGAAGTATCACCTTGCCAGTCACATTTTCTGGATCTCCACCACATGTATTTATTTACTTACCTGTAACCCGTCTTGAGCTCCTTGGGGAGGACAGGATAGAAAATGAATTAAATAAATAAATATTGGGATTTATTAACTGCTTTTTCATGAAGAGATTCACCCAAAGAGTTTTACAATACATTGAATGGCAGTCGGGTACTCTAAAGAACTTTATGTATGAAATTGATTTGCATTCACTGCCTCCATTATAAGCAAATCTCTTAATGCATATTAATTGTGGATATTCTGAAAACCAGACCTGCAAGGGGGTACTCCAGGACTGTCTTGGGAAACACTGCTCTGTCTAATTTTAGACAGATGAATTTTCCCTGAACATCCAGTTATCCAGCCAAAATGAGCCTGTAAGTTGGAACAGAATTTTAGAAAGGTATTTATGTAATTCACACACACTGTTGAATTACTGGCTTGTAGGGATGGAGATCTGATAAGTTCTGATCCAGGGCATCAGAACACGGGCAGGGTCAGCACACAGGCGGTTCTGAACACAGGTCAGATCGGCACACTGACCTAGGTCCTGTGTGCGGATCTAGGCCTGTGTGCGGATCTAGGCCTGTGTTTGGATCTGAGGTCCTATTTCTCATTCCCTCTCCTTCCTGCCACGTATACTTTCTAAGGAAGGACAAGGTTTTCACCTTGTGATAGAATGCTGAGGAATCTCTCCTCCCTTCCTGTCACATATTAACCTGACACACATTTACCCTTATTCCTTATCTTGTTTAAGCATTCCTTATTTGGGCAACAATCAGACTTTGCCTATGTGCCAAAGCAGACCCTGACTTAAGGCTAATCAAGAAAGCTTAAGAAGCATGCATTATAACCTTTGGACTGTCACATGCCATAGTAAGATTTGAGACATATCAGAAATGTACACATTGGGAATCACTTTATTGTAACTGTTATTATGTATTCAGATGTCACGTGAGATAGTAGCTTTGAGAAGCACATGATGTAGATAAACAATAAGTTACCTTGGTCTAATCCTCACTGTAAATGCATTATGAAATTATAACTTTGTAGAACATTAATTAAGTAATTAATGGAGCTATGATTCTCAATAAAAAGGAGGAAAGACCATTCATTTGGACCCAACCCAGCCCATGTGCCTAAAGGCCCCGCTGACAGGAGGAGCCTAAGGCTCCTGGGCCTATTCTGGTTGGCCCAGGCGCCTTGGACCCCACCTGTGGGCAGGGTTTGAGCCGCCTGGGCCAATCCGGCCCCATTCCTGGGATGGCTGGCCTGCCGGATGGGTGGCTTAGCACCCGTCTGTCCGGCCAATTATTTCAACGATTTCAAGGTACGGGGGTGGGATTGGGGGTGGGGGAGTCATGGGGTCGGCGGGGGGATTGATCGGGGGTTCGGGGGGGCAGTTGTGTGGGGGGGGGGCAGTTGTGTGGGGGGGTTGCGTCGAGGGCAAGAGGGCCTGGGATCCCTCCTGCCTGTATTTTAGTGGGGGGTGGGGGTTAGAGGGTGCCACTGGGCCAGGAGGGCTTGGGCTCCCTGCTGGCCCCATCGGAATCGGCAGGGGGGGTTTGGGGATTGCGGAGCAAGAGGGTTTGGGCTCCCTCTTACCCCGATGTTGACGGGGGGGGGGGTCGCAGTTTGATGGGGCAGGAGGGCTTGGGCTCCCTCCTGCCCGGATCATTGTAGGGGGGGGGGGGTTGATTCTGTATCGGTGTTGTTTTTGACAGACACCGGTTACAGAATCCAGCTTTTAGGCGAAGGACACTCCTCCGCCTAAAAGCCCTTGTTTTGGACATTTGGGGCTTAGGCCTTTTTTAGGTTGATTTTATGGTATAAGTTTAGATTATATGGTATAAGTAGTGGTGGTCTGGGCGTTTAAACAGCTGAACGTAGAGGCAGGCCATTATAAAAAAAAAAACGTCCTTTTGGACGTTTTTTTTTGATAATGGACATTTTCCCTGCTTCTACTTTCAACGTTTAAGGCCTTAGGCCAAAAGGGGACTTAGACATTTTTTATGATTATGCCCCTCCACGTGTATTAGTTAGAGTGGGATATGGGCCTGGGTCCCCATCTCCATAGTCCACTGTACCAACCACTAGGCTACTCCAGGGACCTGCTTGTTGCTCTAATAGGACTGGCCATAACATCTGAAGCTTTCATACATGTACTGCTTATTTTGCTTCTTGGGGGGGATGTCAGTGTCCACTGGGGGAGAAAGGAGGGAATGCCTTAATCTCTCCAGTCAGTGGTGTAGCAAGGAAAGTTTGTGCCTGGGACAGAAGAGCATGTCATCGTCTTGCCATGCACCCCATGTTCCCCTCTGTACTGCCACACCATGTGTGTCCCCCTATGTACCCTTCCCCACATCATGAGTCCCCTCTCTAGAGGCACTCTTCCCTGTAGCTCTCCACCCCTTACTTTCCTCTTCAAATCTTCACCAGCCATGAGAAGCATCTCTTACCTACTGCTCATGCTGGTCTCATCCTTTCATCTGATGTCACTTCCTGGTTCCTGTGAACAGGAAGTAACATTGGAGGGAAGATGAGGCCAGTTTAGGATAAAGCAGTGTAGTAGCTATGTTAATAAATGTTAATAAATAATGAAATGGAAATAAGGTACTATCTTTTTATTGGACTAATTTTAATACATTTTTGATTAATGTTTGGAGACCAAACCCTCCTACCTCAGGTCAGAACAGGGTACCATAACTGCTGTATACTGTCCTGAGCTGAAGAAAAGTTTTGGCCCCTAAATGCTAATTGAAAAAATGTATTTAGTCCAACAAAATTGTATTATTTTACTCAGATTTTGTTTTATTTGTATTATATCAGTTTTTAGGATTTACTTCTGCTATCTTTATATTTTGCACAGTACAGGGGAACGTGTGTCACCTTTTCTCTTTCTCCAGTGTTGCACTGTGGCTTCTTGGGAGAGTATTGCGGAGTGGGCTGGTGAACATGGGAACCCTGTAAAGTAAAGCATTGGGGAGGGGCGATAGAAAGCATCAGGGAAGGGGTTGTAGAGCATGGGGGGGCTATCTCAAATGTTGTTTATAGCCCATGATCAGTAGTAAAAGAAATATTTTAGTAGCTCGATAATTTTTGTTTTTCATTTTTCATATGCCACCTGCATCTTTTTGATTTAATTAGATATGGAATGGTACAGCTGAATTAAATATTGTTAAACTAGTAGATGGAATTTCTATTAAAACAGCAGTCATTGAAGGCTGAGGATTGGAGGCTGAGGAGAGGCTTTGTTATGTGACAATCTGGGTGTTTGATTTTTATTACATTTTAAATAGAGGTAGAATGGGGTTGATTAACCTTGTTGTATTAGCTGCATTAAGAAAGAAAGAGAGGAAAAACTCCCATCAGAACATGGCATTAAGGAATACAGATGTTTCAGTGTCCTTTGTGTAGTTTAATTTTATGGTTACCATTATACGTATATTGTTAATAAGGTTATATTGCATGTATATGAAGAATGAATGGAAGAAATGGCATTACATTTAGTACTAATATTATGGGGGTGAGGTCTGAGGCTGAGCTTGGGCACCCCCAAACAAAAAGGCGTTCCGTTGCCCCTGATGCTTACTCTGCCCCTTTGCCAACAAACACCACTCCCTTATACAAATTCAGATTCTGCACACATGAAGATGGTTTTACAGTCGACTCCACCTACATCAGATAAGAGCACGCTCCAGTTATCCGCACCCTACCACCATGGTCCCGGTTTTTTTACATTAAAGTCAATGGACGTAAACTGTGGATATTTGCACTTCTGATAATCACACAATCCGCTTATGTGCACTGATGTCATAGGTCCCACCTGTATTCTTTCAAGTTACCTTCACTCCGGTTATTGCACTGCATTTACTATCCCCCACCCCCCTCCCCGGAACCTCACAGCATCACGAGCCGTCCTAGGCAGCAAGTAGACGGGAGACCTACGCCAGTGCGCCGAGCACTCACCAGCACCTTCCTCTCAGCACTGCTTGCTTTTGCCGCCATCACCCCAGGTGATAATGGATTAACAACCGCCTCACTAAAAAGGGATACTCCTATTAAGCACACACTCCACTTAAGTGCACGTGGCGGTCCGGTCCATAGGCCTTGCACTTAAGCGGAGTCGACTGTAGTAAGTGCATAATACAGCATTGGCTTAGTCAGTTTCCCTTATTTTGGGGAAACTGAAGGCTCAGAACTATGTAAATGAGTTTCTCTTTTCAAAATCTTTTCCTTAAATTCTACAGGCCGCTACTGCTATAAAACCCAGTTTTATGTTTAAATCTTTTTTTATTAGAGAACAGATACCAGCGTTACAAAAGCTAATTCACAAGTCAAAATGGGATTTTAACAACAATGGCTACCCACCATGGAGGACTGTACTCTTATATCCTCCACAGGGACACCCCAAACACAAGAACCCTACCCCAGAACCCCACCCTAACTCTCCCCCCCCTCAGTCTCCCCACCCACCAACCCAACCAAAACAGTGTACAGACCAATATCAGAACTTAAACAGGTAGGGCAGTATACAATTGAAGTCCGTTCAAAATAGAGCTTCTCTACTCTCTGCAGACAAAATGTTCAAATATGGAGTCCAGGTGGCAACAAAGTCTCTGCTCCGCTAATCTGCATTCTCTGCTTACCTGTCTTTGGGGCATCCCTTTTCTTAATGGGACTCTGTTTTTTTTCTCTGTTACATCTCCTCACTTTCTGATCTTCTTTTCCGCCTAAATCCACACAAACAACTTCCCTCTTCCACCTATTCCCCCAAATACAACTATTTCTCTACTGTTGAACTCTTGTAGACATACTGGTAACAAAATTAAATTTAATATGCTCATAATTATAATGAACTGTTCCTTACAATCCAATTAATAATTTAATAACTTCTTTACTATGTGAGAAAATGTATAATGATCTTGATATTTATGGCAGCATGTATTAAAATAGGAAGACCAATGGTTCCCTTAAGCCTTTCCAGAGAAACTCTTTCATCCAAAGGTGCATTAGCAATCAAGGGCAAAAGAATTTCCTCAGCAATTTATTATTAATATTTATATACCACTTATAACCTAAGTGGTTTACATTCAGGTACTCAAGCATTTTTCCCTATCTGTCCTGGTGGGCTCAAATTCGATCTAATGTACCTGGGGCAATGGAGATTAAGTGACTTGCCCAGAGTAACAAGGAACAGTGTGGGATTTGAACCCACACCCTCAGGGTGCTGAGGCTGTAGCTCTGACCACTGCACCACACATTCCCAGTAGAGGTGGTGGAGACAAACACTCTGTCTGAATTTATGAAAGTGTGGAACAGGCACGTGGGATCTCTTAGGGAGAGGAGGAAATAGTGGATGTTGCCGATGAGCAGACTGGTAGGGTCATTTGGGCTTTATCTGCCATCATGATTCTATGTTTCTAAGCAACATCAACAAACCAGAATCCAATGGAGAACCATAATAGACCAGCCACTGATTTAAGCATAGAAATATGATGGCAGATACAGGCCAACTGGCCCATCTAGTCTGCCCATCCGCTGTAACCATTATGTAATGTAATGTAATTTATTTCTTATATACCGCTACATCTGTTAGGTTCTAAGCGGTTTACAGAAAATATACATTAAGATTAGAAATAAGAAAGGTACTTGAAAAATTCCCTTACTGTCCCGAAGGCTCACAATCTAACTAAAGGAAGGGTAATAGAGAAGTGAAAAGTAGAGTTAGAGGAAAAATAAAAATAAAATAAACATTTTAACAAGACAGCATTGATCTAAATACTTTGGAAGGTAGAAGAGAGGAGAGAAAGGAATAGAAGCAGAAGGGGGAGCCGTTGAACAGTAGAATTCTGGAGAAATTTAAATGATAGAAATAGAACTCTCCGAGAGATCCCACATGCCTATTCCAGGCCCTTTTGAATTCAGACCCAGTGTTTCAAAGAGCAATGGGGGAGTATACACCCCCACCTCACCAGGATAAGGACAATAACTATAACAGATCACTATCTTTGAATAAACACCCTCCCCAGCTATTTTTAGATTAATTGCCAAAGACTCTGCAATATCCTGGATTTTATCATTAAAATACTATGCCAGTTTTATATCTTATATTTCTCTTGATAAGGAGGACTTTACAGGTTTTTTTGGAGCAGGATCTATAGGGCAGTGTTTTCCAAGTTGGTCCTGGAGTACCACCTTGCCAGTCAGGATTTCAGGATAACCACAATGAATATGTATGAAATGGATTTGCCTACACTGCCTCATTATTTGCAAATCTCTTTCTTGCCTATTCATTGAGGATATCTCAAAAGCCTAATTGGCAAGGGGGTGCTCCAGGACCAACTTGGGAAATACTGTTCTAAGGCAATGCTTTTCAACCGAATCCAAAGGCACACATGAGTTTTCAGGAAAACCATAATTAATATGCATGAAATAGATTTGCATGCATTGCCTCCTTGATATGGAAATTTGTCTTATGTATATTCATTGTGGGTATCCTGAAAACCCGATTGGCTTGGTGTGCCCTGAGGGCTGCGTTGAGAAGCCCTGCTCTAAGGGGCCTTTAGTGTGTAAACATGACTTTATCAAGTTTATTATTTATTTGATATACCACCTATCATAACATCTAAGCGGTTTACAATAAAATTTTAAAAAAGCATATGTACAATATATTAAAACAGGGAATTAAAAAAAAAAGATAGCATCATTACAAAAAGAGACAATGACTGGAGACAAAAAGGAGGGAGAGAGAAAAATACAATATTCACAAAAGAAAAAGGCCACACAAATGGAGGGGGGGGGGAGAGGGGTAAAACAAATGTTCTGTGCTGATAGTGATCAGATCCTCTTCGATAGTATATGCATCCTTAAACAGAAAGGATTTTAGCTTCGACTTATATGCTGGCAAAGATGTTTCTTGTCTACGGTAGCTTTTTCCAAGGACATGTTTGCACTTTCTATGCTTTACAGCAGAAATTAACACACACTAAGTTCAACGACTATGTGGTGATTCTTGGAGGTGTGCCCAGATACTCTCTGCAGTTACTGCGCTACACATGTTAAGGCTGTTTGCAATTAGCATAGATGCACATGCAGCAAGTATACCTGCACAAATATCAGTGCAAGTTAAGTACCATGTGCCAACTGCAGTGTGCTGTCCACCTCATTTTTTGCCCGTAACCTACCCATTTCCCACCCCCTAATATAGCATGCAATTAACATGTGAATTAGCATGCGGTGACCTACCAATGTAGTAACAGCTACTGCACATGTACAATAACAGAGCACACTGATTTACTTGTCAACTGCTTAATCCACTTTAGTGAAAGGATTCCTAAATGGTTTTACAACTGTAGCATGACCACACTCCATACACAAAATGGTCTCTCTTTCTTTCTTTTTACTATCTTCTCTCTCTCTTTTTCCTCTCTCCCTTTTTCTTTCTCTTTCTCTCTTTCAAGGTTTAATAAGTATTTTGTATATAGTTTGTTAGTAGAAAATGTGTGCTTTTATCTTATATTCCCAAATATGTATATTTATCCCCTCTTTTACGAAACTGCGATAGCAGTTTCTAGCAAGGGGAGCTGCGCTGAATGGCCTGCGCTGCTCCTGACGCTCCTAGAAACTCAATGAGCATCGGGAGCTGCGCAGGCCATTCAGCGCGACTCCCCGTGCTAGAAACTGCTATCACAGTTTCGTAAAAGGAGACCCTAGTTTTGTTGTAGGTAAATTATTTAAGTTTGCTTGAATTATTGCCTGACCCAAGAGATTATTAATTCTGAGGAACTTAAAATAAAAATGATATGGTTTTATAATTCTGCTTGGAGTTAAAGTATATTAATTTGATGGATTTAAAAGTGAATTTCTGTTGTGGTCTCTGAGCCAGCAGAGCCATCTGGTCAGAAAAGTGTTAAATGCCCCATTCAATAGAGCTAAACAGAACTTTAACAGGATGTAGGTCAGCAGCATCTCTTAAATTCATCTCTGGACTACTCCAGTCTGCAAGAACAATAGAAGCTCATCACACCATTTTAAGCCACTCAAAGAAGATTCAATCACATGACCTCATCCACCTAGGAACAGAGAAAAAGGCTGGACTGCTATGCATCATGGGTCCGGGGAATTTAATCATGATGTCGTCCACCTAGGATTTTATTTTTAGAACAGGTCTCAACCCTATAAATATGAGGTGAAATCCTTTCTAACAACGTTCTCTCTCTCTGAAACCATCCCTTGATCAAGCTGCAATAACTCTTCTTTTTCCTGGATTACCATGCTGCAACATCAACCATGTGCTTCTAGACTATGTGCTTGGCCCTACCATGTGGTCTTTTCTCCTTTTAAGGACTTATTCACATCGTGAGTAACTTTTTGAATCCAGATAAATTGATCCTTCTGTTTTAGCAACATTTTGTCTTGTGTAGTACTATTTTTCCTAGCTCAAAAGATCCTATCTGTAACTGCTTTACCTGCTTGATTTTAATTTTATAATTAATCCTGCTCTATAAGAAATAAAATTCTAGTTTGCAAATGCTTTGAATCTTGGTCTTTTTGACTTAATACATTATTATTATAGAGCTAAATTTTAATCAAGTGAGCTTCTTTCCCCTTATTAATATTTCTTTATAAATTATATTCCTCTCTTGGAGAGAGTGTATAGTTTATTGGTGGAGTTCCATCCATCCTATATAATAAAACGCTAGCCGCACATGCGCACTCAGACCTGCGTGATCTGTAATCCCTGATCCGTAGGTCCGTGGCCAGAGTGCGTATGCGGCGGCTACACAAAGCGGGAGAAACAGACTCAGGATGGGAGGATGCACCGCAGCAAAGTGCTGCAAAGGTACTGCAGGGGAAGAGACACATAGAAGACACATAGACACATATCGCTTCTACACAAACCTCCCTTCAGCGTTGGCAGTCGCAGCACGTTAAACAGGCTGCTTCGCGACTTTCTCCTGCAGTTGAGTCCCTCTGCCGCGTCACTAATGATGTCATCAATGATGCGACAGATAAGACTCAATGGCAGAAGAAAGCCGCGAACCAGCCTGTTTAGCGTGCTGCGGCTGCCAACGCTGGAGGGAGGTTTGCTATTAAAGTCATCTCGCCGGAAGGGTCACAAAGTCAGCGGGGGTTGGGCTGGGAGGGGAGAGAACCGTCTGCCTCGGGTGCTTCAGGCAGCAGCAGCGTTTACAATTCGCTGCTGTTGCGGCTTCAGGCCTTCCTCTCTGGCGGGTCCTGCCTACTTCATGAACACAGGACCTGCCAGAGAGGAATACCTGAAGCCAGCAACAGCAATGAATTGTGAATGCTGCTGTTGCCCGATGAAGTAGTTGAAGGAGGAAAGTGAGCACAGGGGAGAGTGGCTTGGAGGGAAGAACAGATGGCAGGACATGGAGGGAAGGAGGAAGGTATGCCAGACCAAGGGAAAAGGAAAGAGGAGATGGAGAGAGGCCATATGGGACAGAGAGAGAGGGGGCGCACACTGGATGGAAAGAGAAGAGAGGGCAGTGAATGGAAGGGGCAACATAGAGGGTGAACAGTATTCCAGCACCCGTTAATGTAACGGGCTTAATGACTAGTTTAATAATAATTTGGTAACTAAAACAGGTCTCTGGATCTATAACCCCTTTCTACCACAAGTTGCACTGGCTGCCGTTCGAATCCAGAGTTCTATTTAAGTTCTCATGCATCTGCTATAAAACAGTATTTGGTATGTCGCCGGATTATCTTTACCCTCACTTCAACCTGAGCCACAACAACAAGAGCTCCCGCAGAATAAACCTGTTCGCTTTTCCCTCACTAAAATCGTGCCACCTGAAAAGATTCTTCGAAAGAACCTTCTCCTTTCAAGCGGCTAAACTAAATTCATGGCTCGCCCAAACTATACTTGATGCCTCTTCATATCTCAATTTTAGAAAGTAAATTAAAACTCAGCTATTCAACAGTCCGAATCCCAACCATACCACATGACCTACCCCTCTCACGCTTCTAAGACTGAGGCTCCCTCCTTACGGCTTGCATACTTTTTCCTTACAGGCTCTTTCCTCATGGCGTCTATACAGTTCTCCTGCACGTACTTATTGCATCTATTACATGTATTTTGCTGCATGTACTACGGCATGCACTTATGCATGTCCTTATTCCTTGTACTTATTGTAATTTATTCTCTTTGTACATGTTGCATGTATTTTTTTTTTTTTTTGCTCCCTTTACTTAAATTGTAGACGTATAACCAGCATGTTACTGTTTATAATTGCTTTGCTCGTTTTGTTGTCAACTGCACTGTTTGTACTGAATCTATCTGTTGTGAACCGTCTAGAACTCCCTGGGTATGGCGGTATACAAAATAAAAATTATTATTATTATTATTATTATTATTAAATATTGAGATATTACTACATTACTATTTAAATATTGAGATATTGCTACATTTTTTTTGCATGTGATCACTTTGGAATAGAGTGTAATTTGATTTGTGGTGGAGTAGCCTAGAGGTTAGAGCAGCTGCCTCAGCACCCTGAGCTTGTGAGTTTGATTCCCACTGGTGACTCTGGGCAAGTCACTCAACACTTCTTTGCCATCGGTACAAAATAAGTACCTGTCTAAAATATTTAAACTGCTTTAATTACAACCACACAAAAAAAGTAGCATATCAAGTGCCACCTGATCCTCTTTAAATAGTCTTCCCTAGTTTGCTATCCATCTCTAACTGCTTTATAGCTTGATGGCATATGTGAAACAGAATGTGAAAATGGCATAAGTAAACATCTTTGTTGTGGGAAAAATAAGTGGAGATTTTCTGTTTAAACTTTAATATAATGGTTTGTCTAAGATATTTAGAGGTGCTTAGGTATCAAGGATGAAAGGGTGATCTCGGAATCATCAAAAAATTATTAATCTACAGTGGAAGATGCAGTCTAGCAGATGTATTCAACACAATAAATGTAATTGTTTGCAGATGGGACTCCTCTTTGCTCCAAAATCATGGAAACCAGAGTTGTATTTTAGATACTCATGCCCATAGGCACAAACTGGAAGGAGAAAGGCCCCCCCATCCTCCCCACTGGCATAAGATCAAAGAGGTACATAGGCGTAATGCTCCTGGAATGCCTCTATGAGCTCCTTCCCGCCTACCAAACTCTTCTTCATCTGAGATCTTGACCTGTCACCTACACCAGTCATAAATAAAGAAAAAAGTCAACACTATGTTTGCTCATAGGTTTTGCAGAAATGCCACCACTCCTTGTATTTTCCCTGTCTTTACAACCTTTCCTAGCCCAGTATTGGTTCTGGATCATACAAATCTATCTCATACACATTGATTGTTGATATCCTGAACACCCAATGGGATTAGATGTGACCTAAGGACTGGGTTAGGAATGGCTAGGGTTACCAGACATCCGGAAAAACCCAGACATGTCCTCATTTTAGAGGACTGTCAGATGGACTTTCCAAAACCCAGCAGTTTGTCCGGGTTTTGGAAAGCCCCAAGCTCCGTCAGCATCTGGATGGCCTTTGACAAGGATGCATGGATGACGTCGCACACAACCGCGCATGCTGGATGCCCTCCAGACATGACCTGGAGGTCATTAAAAAAGAGACAAGGTTTTTCGGGGGCAGGGATGGAGGTGGAATGGGGCGAGAATGGAGGCAGAATGGGGTAGGTTAGAGGCAGAACAAGGCAGGGCTGGGGGGCAGAATGGGGTAGGGTTTGTCCATCATTAAATATGGTAAGTCTAGGATTGGCTGGACCATGGATTCCATTCGAAACACTGTATGCATGCACTATAGTTCCACCCACTAGGTTTCACCTTGACACCCATACCTACCCCTGGCCCAAATGCTTCCCTAGTCCCAGTCACTCATTGAGTGAAAGCTGAGTAACTGGGGCTAGTCTGCCATTTCTTCCTAAAGTATTTATTTATAAAACTCAGTAGTATTGAATTTGATGTTTCATCATAAATGTTCTTTACTGTCGTCATTTGTCTTGCGTTTAAAAGAGCAACATCTGACATTTAGGTCTGACAAAAAAAACACTTAAATGTTCTGACTGGTTAAATAAAGTTTTATCACACATGATATTTGCAAGTTTGTTCTCTGACTCAGGGAAAGATTGAAGGAAGCTTCCCCCATCTTCTGCTCATCTTCTGCAGTGCATAACAAATGCATACTATTAAGAAGAGCTGTTTAAACCCAGTTTAGAATTGCATATTTTTTATATGACTCTGCTTTGAAGGGTCATGAATTATTCCAAAAGGCTAAGGGAACTAGTTTCATAAAATTTTCACAAACATCCTCTTCCACACTTCCTGATAGAGGGCCCTAGCGCCAGGAAGGCTCAAGGTCATTCATTGCCAGCTCTGTGATCTCTGAACAAACTACCTTTCTGCCAGTCACAAAGCTGCAGATTTTATGATCCTCAAACAAAAAGCTTATTTTTTTCTCTGCCGCAGCTATTCTTCAGAGAGAGAGAGAGAGAGATTGAAAGATCCAAACACCTCTACTTGCTGTAAAGATTAGGACAGAGCTCTACCTGCTGGTGATATTTGCAAATTTCAGCCTATCGTAGCAAACATTTCTTCTTTCCATAAAAAGATCTGTATATTTATACAATAGTTACATTACTATTTTTGTTTAAAAACTGAAGTTTCATAGGATTTATTGGGTTATGTTCCCAGGTGCATTTTTTAAGGATCTTCTTGCCCGGCTTTAACTATCATGTCAGTTAAATTATTTTTCCACATCGTATAGGTCATCCTTGGCTGGATGTGTGATGTATAAATCCGTTTAGATAAATAAATAACTTTGATTTTATATGTAAAAGACTAAATTCAGACACCTTCAGAAAGATATAAACAGGATGGAGTCAGTCCAGAAGAAAGCTATTGAAATACTAAAATGGTTGGTTGGTCGGTCTCCGTCATAAAGCGTTATGAGGACAGACTTAAAAATCCCAATACATATACAGTAGACTCTGAGTTAACCAGCACCTATGGGGATTGATAAATGTACTTTCTGGTTGTTTGAGAGTTACTATTAAAAATAGACCTAACTAATACTATGCCTAACCCTATACTATGCCATACCATAAACTGTTCCAGACAAACTACTGGACATGTGGTAGACAAAGTGTGGGCATACTCAGGTATGGCGTGCCAAGTTTATACTTCAATTTGCACAAACAAAATAGAGAAGGCGACCTATGGTATTCAATATCTTTATTGTAGACAAGACTTCACACGTACTTGTTTCAGCCCTAAGGCCTTTCTCAGGAGTCTGGGCCTCAATGCAGAATAATGTATCACTACTCTTCTCTCTTATAACTGAAATACTTAAGTCAGTCAATGAGTAAAGGGTGCCTTCGTTGTGCTGTGCAGTGTAACAGTTTCTCCAGTTGTCTGAAAACTGTTCAATTGACTGTCTGACTCAAGTATTTCAATAATAAGAGAGAAAAGTAGTGATACATTATTCCGCATTGAGGCTCAGACTCCTGAGGCAGGCCTTAGGGCCGAAACACCTATGTGTCGAGTATTGTATTGAGCCATCTTCTCTCACGTCTGTTTCTTCTTAAGGATATCCCCAATATTACAATAACATATAGTCCAGATATAGAAAGAATGACTTCTCTATTAAAGTGCCAATGGGATATCAGATTCCCTCTGAGCCATCATACTCAAAAGGGTTAATTCCTCATTCTTCCCTCAAGGCACAACTTCATTAGTTCCTTGCTTTGATATTCTTATTAAATTTCATAAATATATAAAGTTTAATCAATAAATATATAACTTAGTTCATTAAATCATTTTAGTAGTATGAATTCATGATTTAGTAACACTACTTAGTTTTTCAGCTGTTAGTATTAATCCCCTCCACCAACGCATTTCACTTTCTTTGTCAAGGTACGGGGCAGCTCCAGAACTTTTTCTTACTCATACAGCCCTCGGCACTTTAATAGAGAAGTCATTCTATCTATATCTAGAGCAGTGTTCTTCAGCCTTTTGACATCTGTGGACCGGTGGAAATGAAATAATTATTTTGTGGACCGGCACCGGTCCGCGGACCGCAATTGAAGAACACTGGGCTAAGTCGTGCCCATCTCCACCCAATCTCCGCCCCAGATCCCGCCCCCATAATAGTACTAATTATAACACCATTTTTTCCATTCATTTTTCATATATACACACACAAAATATAATCATATTAACAGACAGCAGATGTAAATCAATCACTAAATATAAAAAAGAAGGCATTCCCCCTATCATTGTTGTCTCTCTCCCTCCATGCTGTGACTTGCCTTCTGGCCTTCCCCCTGATATTATCTTCGGGCAGGTCCACGGTCCGATCAACGTGGCGTCTTCGGGCCAGCTCCCTGAGTGCTGCAGTGCACAAAGCTGTGGGCTGCGGCTCCTCGTGCGCGTCCCGCACCTCAACTGGAAGTCTTCCCTCTGATGTTGCGACGTCAGAGAGAAGGCTTCCAGTTCAGGCGCAGGATGCACGTAGGAGCCTTTTCCCATGGCTTTGTGCACTGCAACACTCAGGGAGCCGTCCTAAAAACGCCGCATTGATCGCACGTGGACTAGCGACTGAAGAACACTGTCTTGGGCCCAATGGGCGTGCTGGCCCTGTGGAGCGGCAGAAAATTTCAGCGGACCGGTGGTTGAAGAACACTGATCTAGAGTATTGTATTGAGCACCATAGGTCACCTTCTCTGTTTTGTTTGTGTTTCTACTGTGACAAGGTAGGATCTTCTGTTTGGGTGCATTATACTTAAATTTCTGCCAGAAACTGATTTTATTTTCATTTTATTTAAAGTATTACAGTATTTCTTTGATTTTTTTTATTTTTTTTTTTTGCAGGTTGCTTGAGTTCCGGTTAACAGAGAGACTACTGTACTTTGGAAGAAAGGCAGGATAGGGGCAATATGACAGAGGCGTTTAAATGCCTATAACCATTCCAGACAATACTTATACACAATATATAATACGAAAGGGAGAGGGAAAATGGATAGGATTTGATATATCACCTTTCTGTGGCTATAATCAACACAGGTACTTATTTTGCACCTGGGACAATGGAGGGTTAAGTGACGGTGTGTGAGGAGGAACAAGGAAAGGACACACCACATAGTACACCTCACCTTTGCACTTCAAACCAGGAGCAAAGTATACACATCAGTTAAGATTTCAATCTGAAATCCCTATATGTACCTTCCTTACCTCAACCTAACCAGCCTCTTTTATTTGCTGGTAAAAGTAGTCACACTGCTTCAAAAATGAATGCTCTTGAACTTGTAATAAGAAAAAGCCATTTTTATGTGCATACAAAGTTTCTCTCCTTACCCCTACAAAACCCATAATTAACAATGACCAGACACCTTCGTACTGCTGGAATAAGATGAAATTAGTCCCTAGTCTTATACTCCGGTGTGTAGAGATTTTGAAATTCTGCTTTTCCTCTATTGCCATGGGATAAAAGTGGGCTGATTCAGCCTATCCCGTATGCCATAGAACGATTTGGTCATGCTACAGATAACATGGATATGCATCAGCGAAGGAGGATCTCCTGTGAAACACTGCAGGACCTTAACTGGAAATGTTTTCCGTCATGTCTTTTGCTTCAGACCTTTCCCGGCTACTCCCTCAGCTGTGAAAAGAGCTGAGCCAACAAAGGGTCTGCGCTCACTTGGCTTGTCTTGCAACTGCTATGAGAAATGACCCTGTCCAAACGCCTCTACTCTGTGAGCACTGGGCCACAACACAGCAAACTCCTACTGGAGCACAGAGGCCTCCGAGTCAATCTGCCTCCGAGTACATTCTCTTCAAGCTAGAAACATATTTGTTTTCCGGGAGGATGTTTCTTTTTACATACATGCCAGCACCCGCAGCAGCAGATTGTAATGTGAGATATATTATGTTACTGTACCATTGGGAGAAATTCAGCATAATAAATGCATGAATTTATCTCTGCTGGTCCTAATTCATTTTTTTTTTCTGTGCCCTTGTGCCTATGGCCTATGCAGCTCTTGTCAGTCATAGGTGCTCAGCCAATGAAAGCATGTTGCCTGAGTTTGTGCCTGCACCTTGTTCCTATTTTTTAAGCAACCCTAGAGCTACAAGGTTGTCTTTCGGTGATATTTTAACTGTTGTTTTTCCTGTGCTTCCTGTACCTGTCTAAAATAGGGTTTACAGATGTCTGGATTTACCCGGCCAAGTCCTCTTTATAGAGGACTGTCCGGGTGTCCAGATGGCTTGGGAACTTTGGAGGAGTTTGTCCCGGTATGGCTCAACGTCCCCCACCTACCACCTCTGCTGAACGTCCCCCACCTACCACCTCTGCTGAAATTTTCAATCTTTGGGCAGGCCAGCAGCATCGATGAGGTGTGCCTGCTGCTCTCAGCCTGCCCCGGAAGCCTTAATTCTGCAGCTATCCTGCCTACGTGGGAACAGGAAGTCGTTGCAGAATTAGGCTTCTCGGGCAGGCTGGCGGCAGAAGGCTCACCTCACTGACACTGCCGGCCTGCCTGAAGATTATGGACGTAAAGGAGTTTATGCCTGAAGGATGTTCCTGGTGGCAGACATAAACACCCCAAAAGTAATTTAAGTTCCTGCTTTGCCCGCCAAAATTGTCTTTGGTACTTTCCCACCTCTGATCTTCCATCTCACAGAGAAAGCCCCTATTTATTTTTTCCTGACAAACCTGCCACTGTCTCAGCATTTTATAAAATCAGTCTGCCTGTACCCCCAAGGGAGGGTAAACAAAGATTCAGGAGATCCTAGGACCAGAACCAGAACTAACCCAGTTGCTCCCTGGCATTGTGTGGTGCACATCAGAGAAATCCAAGGGTAGGAGAAGGAGATTTATTTAAGCAGTGCATTTTAATCCAGGCCACTGCTCTTTCCACCTAAGGGACTGGTTACATCTAAGACAGAGGGGGAATTTCATTTTCTATTCCAGCTAAGTTAAAGGTACAGTAGATAGCAGATCCTTTACATCTGACTATTGCTGGCTGTGTTTCCATCAATATACTACAATACAGAACTCTAACATCTGTAACTAAAGAAACAGTCTTATAACATCTGTTAAAGTATTTTCTGCTGGAGAGGAGAACTGATGTAAATAGATGACCACATGTACAAAGGGTTTTGGAGTTGCTTCAATTGAAAGCAATAGTAAAGTTGTGTTTGGTTCAGATAAAACCTGGTGTGGACTACTTTATTTCTAGGAGAAACCAGTCTGATGCTAAGCTTGCCTAGCTTTTCAGGTCAATCCTGATCCCAGCTTTGGTCCTCCACTAATACGAGGGTACATCAAAAAGTAAAGGCAAAATACCTTTAACAGCTTTAATAGAAGTAACTGTAAGCAACTGAACATATCACTTTTTTCACATAGTTCCCATGCAAGACAATGCATTTGTTAGCTTTTTCCTCCTTGTAGAATTGTCTATGGTGCACAATTACTTTTGTGTTTCAAGATTTCAAGAGAACAGAGTAGGTAAATAGAGGGGTTCCCCAGTTATTCAAAGTTGTTAAATCGCAAGAGAATTGTGAAAAATTACAAGAGGACCTTGTGAGGCTGGAAGACTGGGCGTCAAAATAGCAGATGGCATTTAATGTGAGCAAGTGTAAAGTGATGCATGTGGGAAAGAGGAACCCAAACTATAGCTATGTGATGCTGGGTTCTATGTTAGGAGTCACGGCCCAGGAAAAGGATCTAGATGCCATTGTTGAGAATACATTGAAACCCTCAGCTCAATGTGCAGCGGCTGCTAAGAAAGCAAATAGAATGTTAGGAATTATCAGGAAAGGAATGGAAATCAAAGATGAAAAAGTTATAAATGCCCTTATATCACTCTATACTATGGTATGGCCACACTCGACTACTGTGTGCAGTTCTGGTTGTCATATCTCACAAAAGATATAGCAGAATTAGAAAAGGTAGAGAAGGGCAACAAAAATGATAAAAGGGATGGGACGACTTCCCTATGAGGAAAAGCTAAAGCGGCTAGGGCTCTTCAGCTTGAAGCAGAGACGGCTCAGGGGTGATATGATAGAAGTCTATAAAATAATGAGTGGAGTAGAAAGGGTAGATATGAATCGCTTGTTCACTCTTTCCATAAATACTAGGACTAAGGGGCATGTGATGAATCTACTATGCAGTAGATTTAAAACAAACCGGAGAAAATATTTCTTCACATAATATGTAGTTAAGCTCTGGAATTTGTTGCCAGAGAATGTAGTGAGACGTCCATAGGCCATTATTGAGATGGCTTGGGGAAATCCAGTGCTTATTCCTAGCATAAACAGCATAAAATCTATTTTACTCCTTGGGATCTAGCTAGGTACTTGGAACCTGGGTTGGCCACTGTTGGAAACAAGATACTGGACTTGATGGACCATCGGTCTGTCCCAGTATGGCAATTCCTATGTTCTTATGATCTTATGAACATATCAGAATTAACCCTTTTGAGAGCAAAATACTAAAATAAAAAAGTCAAGTGCAGGCTTAAATATACACTGAGATCTTCATTGCTATCATCAAATACTGTAGATCTTCCAGGCAATGTAATTTCTGTAGTCACATGGGGTATTACACCATTGTCTGTTTTATATCATGATGTAATATTCTGAACAATGCAAGAGATTGAATTCTGTGCCTGAAGTATCACTAGCATCTGTCTGCTCCACTGTGGTTTAAAAACGAGCACACAGAGCTTTCGATGTCTGCTTAACAATAGTAATCAAAGTATAAAACCAATTCCAGTTAGCGCAATAGCCTTTGTATTGCCCCCCCCCAATCTTTTCCTTTAACCCAAGTTAATGGCTGCCCTCTAGACTGTCTCCAACTTATGAGCATGTTGCTTTATTGCAGTGATCAGTCAGTACCTTTCCTGAGATATTTATGTAGTTTGAGCTATTCCCGCCAACAATCCTTCTAACAAGTTGACTGAGGTCGGATTACACAAAATGCTTGTAAAACTGCAGGCTGAATATCTTCCTTTATTCAGTCTCAGAGGAAGATCTGCATATTCAGCTATGCTTGCTGGTAGTAGAATTTCTGTAGTGGTGATTATACCCCATATTCTATATATGGTACCCAAAATTATGCACATATCAGACACACTCCATAGTTGTGTGTGCAACTTATTGACAAATGAGCAGTTATTTGGCAATAATTAGGCACTCACAATCAATTCTTGGTGTTACAAGGTGTGCTGAAAGGTTCTCAGCCCAAACCAACTTCCTAAATTCTGAGTATTATTTTGCAACTGTAGCTAAAAAGAGTGTTATTTTATTTTGCAAAGTGCCAATCATAATTCTATGTTTTGACATTGTTTAAGATCTTTGATTGAATCATGCCAACATTTTAGCAGGAATCTCTGTCCTACTTAATTGCCAGAATTTCCACTCAGCCATCCACAGTGTAAGGTCTTACTTTTTTTTTTTATTCTAATTTGGGGAGATATTTGATAAATCTCTTCCTGTTAGCTGTTCTTGTGTATTGCTGAAACAAACATTCCCTCGAAATTGCTGAGAACAGAAACCCCTACATATCAGTGGTGTTAACTCAGATTGTGAAAGAAAAAATTTGTAAGGGCCAAAAAAATATTTGTTGATCTGTAAGTCGCCTTGACAATCATTTTTGCTTTCAGACTTTGAAAACTGTATTAATTTTGATCGATAGTTATATCATTACATTACATTACATTAGTGACTTCTATTCCGCCTGTACCTTGCAGTTCTAAGCGGATTACAGAGTAAGATAGCTGGACATTTCCAGGAATTACAAATAACAGTATAAGGTAGCTGGACATTTCCAAGAAGTTACAATTTACAGTATAAGATAGCTGGAAAACAGTATAAGGTAGCTTGACATTTCCAGGAAGTTACAATTTACAGCATATGGTAGCTGGACATTGCCAAGAAGTTGCCTTTTTGGGGATGATTACATAGTAGAAGCAGGGGATGCTTATATAGTGGATGCAAGGGAATTACAGAGTAAGGGTGTTGAATAGAAGGGAGGAAGAGGTTTAGGGTTGGTTTCGTGATAGGGTCAGAGGGGGGATACAAGTAGAAGGGGGACGTTAGCTAGTAGTTTGTGTGGAAGGCGGAGGAAGCGAGAGGAGGGAATAAGAAGGTTGTATAGTTTTTTTGAAAAGCAGAGTTTTGATTTCTTTTCGGAATGATTTATAGTCACTTGTAGTTGTCAGCAGGTTGAGGATGGAGGGGTCCAGCTTCGCTGCCTGCGTCGCCAGGAGGCCATCGTACATTTTTTTGCACTGAGTTCCCTTAAGTGGTGGGTAGGAGAATATGGTCTGGGTTCTTCTTGGTCTGGATATGCTGTTAAGATTTAGCCGGTTGTTGAGATAGGTGGGTGCAGTTCGGTTTGTTGCTTTGAATAAGAGACAATAGAATTTGAATTGGATTCGAGCTCGTATCGGTAGCCAGTGTGAGTCTAGGTAGGCATTGGTGATATGGTCAAATTTTCCGAGTGAATAGATCAGCCTGAGGGCTGCGTTTTGGATGGTCTGTAGTTGGTTTATCAAGATTGTGGGGCAAGGAAGATAGAGGATATTGCAATAGTCCACTAGTCCTAGGACAAGAGATTGGACTATGATCCTGTAGTGATCTTTTTCGAAAAATTTTCTTATTTTTCGTAAGTTGCGCATGGTGAAAAATGCTTTTTGAGTGGTTTTGTTGATTTGGATCTGCATTGACACTCCAAGGATTTTGAGGGAGGGCTGTATGGAATATTTGGTGGCATTTATTTCTAGTTCTGTTATGGATGAGATTTTGTCTTTTTCGAGTAGTAGGAATTTTGTTTTGTCCGAGTTTAATTTCAGTTTGTGGTCTAGCATCCAATTTTCCACTGCTTCCAGTGTTGTTTTTAGGTTGCCTAACGAGGAAGGGTCCTGGATGTCGAAGGGGAGTAGTATGGTAATATCATCAGCGTAGCTGAAAGAAGTTACATTTAGGGTATCTAGGGTGATGCCAAGGGATGATAAGAAGAGGTTGAAGAGCATAGGCGACAACGGTGATCCTTGTGGAACTCCACAGGGGTTAGACCAGGGGTCCGATTTGTGGTCGTTTGTTTTGACTCTATAGGTTCTTGTTTTTAGGAATTCTTGGAACCAGTTGTATACTACTCCTGAGATCTCTATGCCATCAAGTATCTGTAGCAGTATGGTGTGGTCGAACAGGTCGAATGCCGCTGAGAGATCAAGTTGAATTAGCAACATTCTTCTTCCTTTACTAAGGTGCTGTCTAGCTGTATCTAGTAGTGTTGCTAATAATGTCTCTGTACTATAGCTGGATCTGAATCCTGATTGAGAGGGGTGAAGTATGTTGTGGTCTTCTAGGTATTTGGTGAGATATTGTGCTACTAGTCCTTCTATTATTTTAACGTATAGTGGGATTGAGGCGATGGGTCTGTAGTTAGAGGGGGTGTCTATTGGGCCTTTGAGATCTTTCAGTAGAGGGGTGATTATAATTTCACCTAGTTCAGATGGGAATTGACCTTCCGTGAGTGTGGTTTGAATCCATTGCATGAGGTTGGCTCTGAATTTAGAAGTGGCATTTGTTAGTAGATATGAGGGACAGTTATTCAAGTCACATGAGGCTTTGCTATATTTTTTGTAGAGACGGTCCATGTCAGACCATTGAACTAGTGGAAAGGTGGTCCAGATCCTGTCTGCTGCTATGGGTTCTTCTATTGTAGGTTTTGTTGTGATCTCGTTGAGGTATGTTGATGAGTTGTTGAAGGTGGATCTGATTGTGGAGATCTTGCTTTTGTAGTGGTCAGCTAGCTGGGAGGCTGTTGGTGGGTGGTTTCCTTGGGTGGCTAAGAGAGGTTTGGTGTCAGTGAGGTTCTTTACTAGTTTGAAGAGCGTTTTAGTGTCTGAGTTTGCTGTGCCAACTAGTTTGGAGTGGTAGGCTTTCCGTTTTTCATTAAGTTTGATCTTGTATTGTTTGATTAGGTTTCTCCATTCGACTTTGGTTTGATCCTGGTTCTGTTTTTTCCAAGCTCTTTCGAGTTGTCTACAGTGCCTTTTTAGTTGTAGTAGTTCGGTGTCGAACCATTTGTTGGAAGGCCTGCAAATTCTGTTTTTAGGTTTTAATGGGGCTAGTTCATTCAGTGTTGTTTCGCTTAAGGTTCGCCAGTGGTGTATAAACTCTAAAGGATCTGATGAGTCTATAGTGTCTATAGCAGGGTTTATTTTTTCCCAGAATGTGGTTGGTTCAATTTTTTTGACGGGTTTTGTAGGAGGTTTTGTGGGGTTCGGGTTTTTGTTGCTTTGTGCCCAGTTGAAGGTATATTTGGGGTGGTCTGACCAGAGGGAGGGATGCCTGGTACCGTTAGTGATGTGGATATCTGGCGTATTGGAGTTTTGGGCTGTGTATGCTGCAATATCAAGTTGGTGGCCTTTTTCATGGGTGGGTTGGGGATTAAGGATTTGGTAGGAAAGTGCGTTGAGGTATGCGAGTAGATCTTCGACTTGTTTTGAGGTGTGGTCTTCTAGGTGTAGATTAAAGTCTCCAAGGAGCAGGTTATGTGTTGAGTTAAGGGAGTTCTGGAATATGAAGTCTTCGAGTTCGTGTTTGGAAGTGTTCCATTTGCCTGGTGTAATATAGCAAAGAAAATAAGTTAAGGTACCTGTGAGTGTGTGGTCGGATAGTTGGCATGCTAGAAGGTCCAAGTGGGGGAAGGAGCGTTTGTTCAGAACTTTTAGGTTAAGGTTGTTTTTTACTAGTATGGCCAGTCCTCCCCCTCGCTTGTTTTGTCGGCAGACTAGTTCTAGTTTGTATCCTCTTGGGCAGAATTCAGTTATGCGTGGGTCTGAGTCGGAGGTTAGCCAGGTTTCGGCTAAGAAGAGGCAACCTAGGTGTTTAGTTATCCAGTCTTTGATTAGGCCTGCCTTTGGGCTGATTGATCTAATGTTCATGTAAGCACAGGCTAAAGAGGTGAATTTTTTGAGAGGAGTGGAGGTGATCTTTGGAAGGAGTAGTTGTCTAGGAAGTGTCCAAGGTTTTTGAGGTGTTGTCTTGGGTTTTGGAGGAGGCCTTTTTCCCCAGATGGGGAAATCATAGGAATTTATTCAAAGAAATCAGTTTTTTCGACTTTTCTCATATTTATATTCTCAACAGCTACTGTGTTTTGGCTTTTCAGGGCAATGCCTCCTGAATTTTGCAGAAATGAATCCGTTGAGAACCCTTTTGATCAAGCTGCATTAGGATTTTTTTTTATCTTGGGTCACTACGGTAAAAGCTCCAACATTCATAGGAATTGTATGAGCGTCTATGCTTTTACCACAGCGTCCTACGATAAAAACAACCCTGGACTACTGCAACATCGTCTACCTGGGTATCCCACAAAAAACAATAAAAAAACTGAGATTAGTACAAAACACTGCAGTTTGCTTAATCTTCGGACTGCGAAAACAAGACCACATTAGCCCATATTACAAAAAACTGCACTGGCTACCAATGGAAGCGCGAATGCAGTTCAAATTTGCATGCATCTGCTTCAAGCAAATCTGGGGCCTAGCACCTTCCTACCTGCAAACACACTTTGCTTTACACAACCCCACACGAATAACCAGAAACAAAAACATCTTTGCCTATCCTAAAATTACTGGCTGCAAATACAAATCCTACCTTGACAGAACCTTCATGTTCCAAGCTAACAGACAACAATCCTGGCTGGGAAACTACATAAATAAAACCAGACAAGACCTACAATGCATTCCGAAAATCTATCAAAGCCACTCTGTTTGACAAATTCATCATCTAAACAGACCTATCCGCGCTCTCTACACTTTTTCTCCCTACAAACCCTAAGCAATCTTCAGGCAATTCCTAACCCTCTCACTTCCCCCCCCTTACTTCCCTCCCCTACTACCCTTTTCTTCTGTAACTTTCCCCTCATACATTTGTATTTCGCTGAATGTCCAGCCTTCTTTCAATGTGAACCGCCTAGAAGTCATCTGATTATGGCGGTATAGAAAAATAAAGTTATTATTATTATTATTATTATTATTATTTAGCTTGATAAAGGGAGGCCTAAGTTATGCATCTACAACTTTTCCTTTATTTAAAAAAGGAAATTGATAGAAGAAAACCAGTGTATTATTTTTTCAGAAATATAGAGTATTTCACTGCTATTCACATGACCATGTAATGAGAGTGATCTCCATAAAGACACCATGAACATCAACTCCATCAACAGAAATGTATTTTGATGCCGCTGAAAAAGTATCCTATCTGCTTCTGAGATTATTAGACGAGCTTCAGACATATGTTTTGGAAACCTTGACACAAATTAAGAAGCTTGTGAAATTTACAGTTTGGGAATGCTAGGTTATATGCTGGGTCAGCGACTGCACAAGAAAACATCTTTATTTTCCAGGATCTCTGCATGGGGCGCAAATATAATTTAAGTTCCAAAACCTATTCACTTTCAAATAGATTGCTTCCTGCTTCATTTGCAAATACAACAAAGATATACATGTTTTCATGAAGGACAGAAATGAGATGATAAAATAATATATAGGTAAACAAGAAATTTTTGGGGGGGGTGCAAAACTCATGGAGGGGCATAATCAAAAGGAACGCCTAAGTCCGTTTTCGTCCAAGTCGCAAGTCATTCAAAGTAAAAAACGACATAGGACACATTTTTGAAAAATACGTCCAATTTTTTTTTGTTTTGAAAATCGTCTAACTATACGTCCTGCTGATCTGATCGTCCAAGCCGCTAAATCGTCCATCTTTATACTACATTTTCATCCAACTTTACATCCAAGTCAAAAATGCCTAGAACAAGCCCTGTTGGACGTGGGAGGGGTCTGCAAAGTGATGGACTGAACACTCAGACATGGCACCTAAATAGTGGGGTACCTTACAGGGCACTGCTGTGAACTTCACAAAAAGGGTGCCATGTCATCATCTCACTACAGCTTCCTTATAGCTCATGGTGAACCCTCCAAACCACTTCCAGAATCCCCTAGACCCACTTATCTTGAGTACTGCGTCCAACATTGGTCGCCGTACCTTAAGAAGGATATGGCATTGCTCGAGAGAGTTCAGAGGAGAGCAACACGTCTGATAAAAGGTTTGGAAAACTTTTCATATGCTGAGAGATTGGAAAAACTGGGACTCTTTTTCCTGGAGACTTAGAGGGGATATGATAGAGACTTACAAGATCATGAAGGGCATAGAGAGAGTAGAGAGGGACAGATTCTTCAAACTTTCGAAAAATAAAAGAACAAGAGGGCATTCGGAAAAGTTGAAAGGGGACAGATTCAAAACGAATGCTAGGAAGTTCTTCTTTACCCAACGTGTGGTGGACACCTGGAATGCGCTTCCAGAGGGCATAATAGAGCAGAGTACGGTACTAGGGTTCAAGAAAGGATTGGACAATTTCCTGCTGGAAAAGGGGATAGAGGAGTATAGATAGAGGTTTACCGCACAGGTCCTAGACCTGTTGAGCCGCCGCGTGAGTGGACTGCTGGGCACGATGGACCTCAGATCTGACCCAGCGGAGGCATTGCTTATGTTCTTATGTTATCTGCCACCCCAATAGCCCTTATGACTGCAGGAGCCACTTATATGCCAGTACAAAAGGATTTTGGGGGTGTATAGGAGTGCACATGTTTCAATATCAATGCAGTGATTACAGGGGCTTATGGGTATGAGTCCTCCTCTCTATGGGTCCCTAACCCACCCCCCAAGACGGCTTAAGATGCCTCTGTGCAGCAAGACTAGGCTTTCCTATGCCAGGCGATGATGTTCTAGAGGCACAATTTTCAAGTTGTGATTAATATTTCTATGGGGTGGGGGGTCAGTGGTCACTGGGGTAGTGTGTGGGGGTCTGTATTATGTATTTGCAGTGCTTATCTGGTCACTTTAGGTGGGTTTTTGTGACTTAGACCATGTTCCGTCGATCCTGTGCTGTATAACTTTCGGTTATACATGCAGTAGGACTAAGTCTAAGCCTGCCCACGTCCCGCCCTTGACACTCCTCCTGACACGCCCCGTTTAGCTATGGTCATTCAGCGGCACTATGAAGGCCTAGGTCGTTTATAAATACATCCAAAACCTGGTTTTATTATCGGCACTTGGACGTTTTTGACTGATGATCGTCCAAGTGCCGACTTAGGCCGGTTTTTGCAGGTTTTGCTCTTTTGATTATGAGCCCCTTAATGTGTAGAAAGCAAAAAAAAAACCCTCTAGCACAGCTTTGTAAAGGAAGGGGAGAGTTTGGGAGCAGCACAGAGCTACAAACCGCTATTGATCGTTGTGTGTGTCATAGAACAGTCAGATCAGGAGCAATAGAAGAGTCAGCACAGTTCAAGCCTCAGAAGACAATGCCCACCCATCATTTTTGACAGGCCTCTTTCTTTACTATAACAAAAGAGGAATAAGGTTGCAGCTTTACCATTGGAGCTATTATTTTACTGTCAATAGTCTCTCTGAAATTGGGCTTTAGTATTATATGACTGTGTCTTGAAAGTTAGATGTTTCCAGGTGAAAGCAAAGATGTAAGGAAAATTGTATTTATTTCTTCCTTTGTGCATCACACAGACCTATACAAGCTGTAGGCAATATTACAGAGGAAGGGGTTAGAAGAGGGTAGGGAGGACTATGGAGGGCAGGAAGGAATGGAGAGGAGAGAAGCATGTAGAATAGTTCATAGAAATTCCTAACTTTACAGATAGGAGCACCATTTATGTAAATGATATGTAAATGAATTAAAGTAATATGTAAAAAGAATAGAAGGGAGGAACTGTTAAACAATAGAATTCAGTTAATAAAATAAAAAGAATAGGGGTAAAAACAATGGAATAAAATTTTAAATAATTCATAAACTGGAAGAAAAAATTGAAAAACAAAATCAAATAAGTCTGGCAGAAGTCCAATTTCCTGAAGCAGCTCTGTTGCCTCAGCATATTTTAAATAATCCCAACGGCAAAAATCCAATACTGGTCGCCGTACGGCCCAACGGCAAAAGTTCAATACTGGTCGCCGTACCTTAAGAAGGATATGGTGATACTCGAGAGGGTCCAGAGAAGAGCAACAAAAATAATGAAGGGCATGGAGAACCTTCCATATGCTGAGAGGCTGGAGCTCTTTTCCCTGGAAAAGCGGACATTTAGAGGGGATATGATAGAAACTTACAAGATTATGAAGGATATAGAGAAGGTAGAGAGGGACAGATTCTTCAGACTGGCAGGGACAACAAAAACTAGAGGGCACTCAAAAAAATTGAAGGGAGACAGATTCAGAACAAATGCTAGGAAGTTCTTCTTCACTCAGAGGGTGGTGGACACCTGGAACTCGCTTCCAGAAGAGGTGGTAGAACAAAATGGGATTGGACGAGTTCTTGAAGGAAAAGGGGATTGAAGGGTATAATTAGAGGGATACTATACAGGTAAAATGTCTTAAATAATAGATAACTTACAGGTCATTGATCTGGGGGCCGCCGAGGGAACAGACTGCTGGGCATGATGGACCTGTGGTCTGACTCAGCAGAGGCGATGCTTATGTTCTTATGGGACAGATATCACTCAGGCTTTCCAGTTGCTGCAGCCCTGACTCATTGCTTCCAGGCAGAAGATGCACAGAGATAGAACAATCCAGTGCCGGGCCGCACTTCTCTCAGTGGGCGGCAGATGCTCATGGGCAGCTCCTGAAGAATACAGTACTCTGTCTCCATCGGACAACCGATCTGGGTTATTTTAGTGGTACAGTACAATTTGACAAAGCATCTATCACATTTGGATAATGGATTTTTTAAACAAAAATGTAAAATATAGCATTTGTTTAAGGTTCTTTCTCAAAATTACCATATATACTGTGAAACCCATTGACATATACTCTCAAATTATATCTGCTGGATCTCACCGTTTGATTAGCTTGCAGAAATGCTATTTTGTCAGCAGAAAATAAATAATGCTTATTTTTAGAAAATTCAGCATTTTGACTGCATAAATATCATGCCATGCTTTATAATAGCACTTATTAAGCATGTAACTAAGAAAAAGCCCACTGATTCATTTGCATAAGCAACTGTTCTTGTATACAATACTTAATAACAAGCCACAAAGGATAGAAATTTGGCAAATCACATCATAACCACTTTATTACTCATTTAATCCTTTTTCCACACAGAAAGCATAAGGCAGGTTACTTCAGTAGAATTTAACAATTATAAGGAGGTCAGGGCTGGGACCACCTTTCACTGAGAGGCCATTTTGGTATTTAAAATCCACTTACTCTGTACTTCGCCAGCATACAATAATCCAGTCCATGCCAAACAGCTTACTGTAAACCCAAAATTTCTATTTAAACATTTTATCTGCCAAATATACTTACATCTATATCAGTTAGTTCATCCCCAGAGGGAACTCTAATGTAAATTTATCTTGGTAGATCAGGAACTGTTCTCTGATTCTCTTCTGTTCCACTAGGCTGGATGTTTCAGTTTCTCCACTTCTTCGCCTTGGAAGGACATGGTGGTAGGCTGGTTCCAGTGGTCACCTGGGAAAAATGAGCAGCTTAATCAGCTTCTACCAGAGACCTCATCCCTTTTCTGTAATGGTACAATGACCAGGGAAGCAGGAGTTGGTTGGGTATTTATACCAACACAGTTTCTCCAAGGGGTGTTTCCTCCTACCACTCTCAGGCCCAGATGCTCTAAAGCCAGTGATCATCACTAAACCTGTTTCAACAGCTTTAGCAACGATCGCATTTGCTGACCCAATACAGAAAAAGGCTCACTGCCTGTTTTTCTGCACGATCACTCATTCCCCAATCCGACCGTGCAAATAAGCTGATTAATATTAAAATGCCATGTAAACTAGTAGCGCGATTGATACTCTATCATGGCTTCCTGATGCACTATAAAAGTGATAACTTTTAGCGATCCAAAAAAAAGTTAAAGTGTTGACTGAAAAAAAAGAAACCAAGTTATTTTTCCTCCATAACTGGGGTCTTTCAGTTAAATAAACCATCTAGCACAGGACTTTCCAGCCTTTTTTGAGGCTGTGACCCATGATAGCAGCCAAATAAAATTTTGTAATACCCAGAGGTGCAGAATATTGAAGGGCCCACCCAGAAGATGATCCCAAAAGTGACCTCATGAAAGTGCTGATCTAACTCCTCCAGCAGACACAACCCAATTGAATAACCAGCTAGAAACCATCATAGTTATGTCCTGTATTATATTCAATGGAGCAAAGGAGTCAATATCTTTAAATGGAGCCATGCCAACTTTAACAATGGGCAAATGGTGGAGCTGCCTGGGCCCAGCTAACAAGAGGTCCATAAGTAAAAACAGTTCTGAGTGCATCACCCATTCTGGTCCAGCATCTTCCTTTCTTCCCAGGAATAAAAATGATATAAAGCCATGGAGCCGTTAGTTCATGCCACTGATGGTTCTGCTAGTTCCACCCTTTCTTACATCACTTCCTGTTTGAGGGGCAGGACCAAAAGAACCAACAGTGGCATGGACTTACAGTGGCTCTGTACCTTTATTCTGCTTTTTAACCCTAGCAGCAAGGTAAACTATGCTGATGGGGGGAAGAGCACTGCTGGGCGAGGGAGGACCATCCACAAAAGTTTGCCCAGGGCCTGATGTATAATTAATGCAGTCCTGAATGGAACCCACTATCTGATAAATTAAACTACAATAATATAGTGCAAAGCAATGGTTCCCAAACCTGTCCTGGAGGACTCTCAACCAGTCAAGTTTTCAGGTATACAATGAATATTCATGAGATAAATTTGCATGTAATGCATCTATACTGTACTGAAAACTCACCTGGCTGATGACCCCCTGGGCACTAGTGCTGTCCAATTCAGGGAAAAGTTTTTCGATTTGATTCAGCCTATTGAATTGATTTTTTGATTTGATTTTCCTGCCCAATTGGGTGTGTTTTTTTCAAACGTCCTGGCGGGTTTATTTTGTAGCCTCTTCACCCATCCCACCCCACTCCCTTTGCCCTCTCCTACCCATGCTGGCTGCTGTGTGAACAAACTAAACAAACAAAAAAGACTTTTCCTCTCTCTGTTAGGTCCTAGCTCGCATTCACTGTCTAACACCAGCTCTGGCAGGATACACATTTCAAATCTGACATATTGTAATCAGAAAACAAAAAATAAAATTATATTTTCTACCTTTTGTTGTCTGGTCATTATTCAAATCATGCTGGTCCCAGGCTCTGGTTTCTGTTTGTCTTCTGTTAACTCGTTTGCCAGAGTCTCTTGCCCATTTGATGTTTTCTTCCTTCTCCGTACTCACCATCCATCTTCCATCTCTGTCCTCCCCTTCCATTTTCCTTCCTTCCCCCAAAGGTCACCTCTTTTTTTTTTTGTCTCCATTTCCGCAGTCCAGCATTTCTCTAATGACCACTCCCCCATCCAGTATTTCTATACCCCTTCCCACCAGGCCTCCACACCATCCCTTGGGTTCAACTTCTTTCTTTCTTTTCCCTCCCTCCTTCCCTCTCCTCTGTTTTAAAACCCATTATTTCTTCCCCTCCCCCCACCCTCAGTCCAGTATATGCCCCTCTTTTAGACCCCTTCCCTCTGTGTACTTCTAATAGCTACACCAGGGGCCCCCCCAAAGACCGGCATGTTTCCCCCTTCTCTCCACTGTCGTCCAGCTTCCCCCTGACCTCCCGGTCTCACTTTCAAAACAAATTACGGCCTGCAGAGGATTGCTGGTGATGTAGCAATTCTAGCAGGCTGCCGTCGGCCCCCACCGCATGTTCCCTCTGCCGCAGTCCCGCCCCCTCCTCTGATGTCATGTCCAGTTTTGCTCTGGGATGGGCACCATTACTGGACACTGAAGCCCATAAAAGCAAAATGAGTTCTACAGAAGAATTATATCAGCTACTGACTAGGCAGAGGTAAATACCATACATGTATGTTCAAGAAAGGAAACCTTTAGAAAAATGCTGTGTACTTTTTATTAACGTCTTGCTCTTCAAATATGCAGATGTAAAAGAGGATATGTATCAAACCAATATTCAGAGGTGATGAACCTTAAACCACCCCTCAATTACCCTCAATTTCTTGTTAATAAATAATCTTCAGACCCTAAGTTGAAGGCGTAATACATTGTATCAGTAAAAGTAAACACTTTAGTTAAAAGTGGCCCGGTGAAGATTGGATGCATAAAGCCAGTTGTTATGAAATACATTTGAACATCTGGTGGCATTTCTGATGATCTGAAGATTATTTAACAAGAAATTGAGGGTAATTGAGGGGTGGTTTAAGGTTCATCACCTCTGAATATTGGTGTACTTTTTATTAGCACAGATTTAAAATGAAAGGACCTTCTTCAAGCAAATTCTGCTATCTTTAAGTATATGTTTGATTGTTCTTATGCATTTTGTTTTCCAAGCTCCCATGTAATGCCTGAGCTATTATGAAGCTGCACTCAGGTCTGGCTGAGTGCCTCCTTGTAAAAGTGATCATTAGCATGCAGCTGCAGTAACTTCTACAAGACTTACAAGCAATTATAATACAGTGCTGGTATTTTTCATTTTGAGCACCAACAAGATGAAGCATTGTCTCTAACAGACAGAGAATCTCAAGTATAATTCTGAAATGTTTTGCTTGATTTCTTTCACATAAATATTTATCTGTGTATTATTCCATATAGTTATAAAGCAGCACGATACAGTCAAAACACTGGAAATATAAACCTCTGGTCTTATTTCTAGCATTTTGGCTTTTGTCCGGGAATGGACATCAAATCAGAATGTTCTGACTACAGAATGTACCTGGTCATTTTCTGGTCAAATTAAAAAAGAACAGACTATAATCCCTGTTTTATAAGTTGGACAAAGCATTCTGTCTCAAGAACAAGACAGAAACACCACCTGAGCTTTGAAGAAATTGCAAGTCAATGCAAATGTCAGATAGTTAAGACCATAAAAGCATGTTTTAATCAACTCCATGTGTTGTATCGATTGAAACAAATGATTTCTCCTTTTGATTTTAGGACCGTTGCGCAAGGGATGGTTTTATTGAGGTTAGATTACTGCAATGCTTTTTATCTCGGTATTTCTAAAACGAAAGAAAGAGTGTTGCAGTTAGTGCAGAATGCTACAGCTCAGTTGGTTATGGGTATTGAGAGAACTCTCTGAACAGGCTTCTTATGGCCCACTGAGGCCTTCCCTCTGCCACATCACTGATGTCACTGATGACATAGCAGAGAGAAGCTCTGGTGGAGCAGGCCGCAAAATATCTCAAGGTGGGGAGGGGGTCAGTCAGGTCTGGAGGTGCTGAACAGGGGGATGGAAAACAGCTGCACAGGGGGATATGAGGGAGGTATAGAAAACTGCTGCACATGTGGGGGGGGGGGGAGAGGAAGAATTGTTGGACATGGGTTGGAGAAGAGGACAGGAGGTGCAACAAAGATGTAGAAAGGAGTGAGAGGGAAAAATCCTGCATATGGTGGAGGGAAGGGATACCTGCATGGAGAAGAGAAAAGAAGAAATGTTGGACATAGGGTGGAGGGCAGGGAAAAATGGTGCATGGGGAGAGAGAAAGAAATGCTACACATCATAATGGAGGGGAGGAAGGGAAAGATGATGCATGGAGGAGAATAGAGAGGTTTGACCCATGGCACAAGGCAGGGAGGAAGAGAGAACTGTTAGATAGTGGAGAGAAACAGAAATGTTGGATATGGCAGTGGAAGGGAAAGCACAGAGATGGAAGATGGATGGTGAGCACGGAGAAAGAAGAAAACTTCAAATGAGCAGGAGACCTTGGTGAGACAGTTAACATAAAACAAACAGAAACCAGAGCCTGGGACCAACATGATTTGAATAATAAAATGACCAGACCACAAAAAGTAGGAAAAATAATTTTATTTTCTATTTTGTGATTACAATATGTCAGATTTTAAATGTGTATCTTGGTGTTAGACAGTGATAGGACCTAAGAGAGAGAGGAAAAGTCTTTTTTATTTTGTTTACACCACAGAACTGGCGTGGATTGGAGAGGCTGTAACTAACACTATGTACTATTATATTGTAACACTATGAATGTTAAATTGTAATCCTTTCTGAACTCTCTGGGGAGGATGGGATATAAAAATAAATAATACTAAAAATATTTTTATATGGGGGGAGGGGTATTAAATATGATCGGCCCTGGGTGTGACATACCCTAGATCCACCACTGGCAGGGAGAGATGGTGCATGGGGAAAGAGAAATGTTGCACATAATAAAAGAGGGGAGGAAGGAGGGGAATAGCGAGGTTTGACTCAGGGCACAAGGCAGAGAGAGAGAGAGAGAGAGATGGTAGACAGTGGGAAAGAAATGTTGGATATGGCAGTGGAAGATAAGGCACAGAGATGGAAGATAGAAGGTGAGCACAGAGAATGAAGAAAACATCAAATGAGCAGGAGACCCTTGCAAGAGAGTTAACAGAAGACAAACAGAAACCAGAATCTGGGACCAGCATGATTCGAATTTTAAAAAATGACCAGACAACAAAAGGTAGAAAAAATAATTTTATTTTCTATTTTGTGATTACAATATGTCAGATTTGAAATGTGTATCCTGTCAGAGCTGGTGTTAGACAGCAAGCATGACCTAGGACCTAAAAGAAAGGGGGAAAGTTTTTTTTGTTTATTTTGTATATACAACCGTGCCGGCGTGAGAGATTGTAACCCTAGGTAATGTTATATTGTAGCATGATGAATGTTAAATTGTAACCTGTTCTGAGCTCTCTAGGGAGGACGGGATATAAAATTAAATAAATTACTAAAAATATTTTTTAATATTGGGGGGGGGGGGGGGTGTAAAAAATGATCGACCCAGGGTGTCACATACCCTAGGTCTGCCACTAGTCTGAGAGGGTATATTGGAGTGATCAACAAGAGTTCAATTATTAAAACATGGGATGGGGGAGATGGAGGAGAGAACTAGGGCCTAGATACACGAAAGTCAGCGATCCTCAAATAATTTGGCCTTTATCTGCCATCATGTTTCTATGTTTTCTATGCTCCAGAGTAATCTAAGGAAATACTTTTTTACAGAAAGGATGGTAGATGCATGGAACAGTCTCCCAGAAGGGGTGGTGGAGACAGAGACTGTGTCTGAATTCAAAAGGGCCTGGGATAGGCACGTGGGATCTCTCAAAGAGAGGAAGAGATAATTGTTACTGCAGATGGGCAGACTATATGGGCCATGTTTCTGTTTTCTATGATCATTGATAAACTGGTTTTGGAATAGTTTTAGAACAGTCAGATTTGCTGACCTGTTGCAGGAAACAGCTCACCGGGTGGTTTTCTTCAGGATCACTCCTCATTCTCCAATCCGGCCATGCAAATAAGGTCATTAATATTGAAATTTTAAAAAAACTCTGTGGAGTGACGATGTTCCTAAATGGACTTTATTTAATCTTTTAAACTTGGCAGTAGTATAGAGTTTTATATATGGTTTTAACCCCTGAAATTTTAAATTCAATATTATTTTAGTTTCCCACGTACTCACCTTTATAGGACCCCCAGGGTATGTATTCTTCATTAATTTTTTATCCTATATAGTTCCCTTTGTGTCTTTCTAGCTTGTTTAAACACAAGTATTCACTGATCATTTGTTTAGCATGGTCTTTGCACGTCCACCATTTTTATAATCCAATTAAGTTTTTCACTTCACTCTGCATTTTGCATAGACTCAAATATTTTCTGTTTTCACATATTTATGATATTTATCACTTTTTTCACCAACTCATTTTTATTAGTGCCATTTACATCACTGTGTCCTTTATTACATATCTGTCATACTCTTTGCATGTCAGATATCATTCATAGTTTCACATTTTATCACCACTACTATTCATAACTTACATGCATTCTTTTTTTTTAGTCAATGTTTATTTATTGAATTTTTACAAAATTACAAAGTATGGAATAAAACAATCCATAATAGTGGAAAACAAAAGATATGCCAATGAATGGAATCAACAAATACAGAAAATGAAATGCAGAACATGAACATGGATTCGTACATTCCTCAAGAAATTTTCTTCATAGCATATCTAATACAACAAACTGTATCCTAACTATCTAAACAAGCACGTTCCAGGTAAAATAAAGGTAGAGAGAGAAATGTGTGAGAAAGAAAGAAAGAAAGAGAAAGAGAAAAAAAGAAAATAAATACATAAATAAGTGAGTAAATAAATAAATAAATATATATATAAACAAATAAGTGAGTAAGTAGATAGACGAATAAGTAGATGAGTAAAAGAAAAGGGAGGAAGGGAGAAGAAAGACTAGAGAAGGGTCCACTCAAGGGAGAGAAGAGTGCAGGTAGAGTTTCAGTAGATTCCATCTAAGCTGGAAACGAGGAAACCTGTTGGAGGACTTAGCCAAATACGCTTCAGTTCTGTATGTGAGACAAACGAGGTTCCACCAATGAGAGTGTGAAGCTTTGGATAAATCCTTCCAATAAGTGAGAATAGTCTTTAAGGCCAAGGTGAGTAAAATATCAAAGAGAAGATGATCAGAGTCTGAGAGATCATCAGATATTGCGGAAGATTTTAGTAAGAGCATTTGGTAAGTCAGTGGAATATTGATCTGGAAGACTGAGCAAACTGTAGCCCAAACTGAGGACCAGAAGGAGCTGATTGCTGGGCAAGAGAAAAGAAGGTGCTTAAGAGTACCAACTTCAGTTTGACAGGTCCAACATTTATTGGAGTAAGTGGGGTTGATTTTATGAGATTTGACTGGGGTCCACGGAGTTCTGTGAAGCAAGAAAAACATATGTTGAAGAATGGATGCAGAGCGGGACGTTCGAAAAGTGGATTTATAAACCATATTCCAGACTTCATTGGATATTTGAATCCCCAAGTCCACTTCCCATGAGGAGTGTAATGGGGTTAGCGAGGAAGGAAGGAGAGATTTGAGAAGTTTATAAAAGTGTGATGCTGTATGACCTAATGCTAAAAATTGATGGGAAAGGGAATATAAAGAGGGAGTGGAGTTTACTGGAATAGGTAATAGGCCTGATTTATTGAGGGAAGATTTCAGCTGTAACCATTTATAGAAATGAGATTCGTTGATTGAGAAGGAGTCCATGACCTCACTGAAGGTAAGAAAAGACCCATCTGGTCGACATAAGGATCCAAGGTCCCAAATTTGTTGTTGAAACCAGGAAGGCCAGCAGATGGGTTTTTTATCTATCAGAAGACATTTGTTATACCATAAAGGGCAAAAGGAAGATTTGTTCCAAGGTGTGTCCAAGTGGGTATCAAGGTCCATGAGGGTTTTGTGTGTGGTCGCCATGATAGGATTACTGGAAAGATTTGGGGAGTAATTAGTACCCAGAAGTCTTATCAGCGGAAAGGGAGACATCAAAGACATTTCTAGGCGCAACCAATTGGGGTGATCATTGGGGGAAGGGGATACAAGCCATTCAGCTCCTTGTCTGAGGATAAAGGCTTTATGGTAACTGAAGAGATCTGGAAAGTTGACTCCGCCTTGTAAAGTAGGGGTTTTCAACTTTTTAAGAGAGATTCTATGGGGTTTGTCATTCCATAGAAAACTAAGCATTCTAGTTTCCAGTTTTTTGTATACAATAGGGGGGAGTAATAGAGGAAACATATTGAAGATATATGTTAATTTCGGAACCACAACCATTTTTAAAGAGTCGAGACGGCCCCACCAAGAGAGATGTAAGGGAGACCAGGATGATAGGGTGGTGGAAATCTGACTTAGAAGAGTGGAGCAGATTGCTTGGGTAGTGGAAGATAGGTCCCTATCGAAAGTGATTCCAAGATATTTGATTCCCTTAGAGACCCATGTGAAAGGTTGAGAGGAGAAAATAAAGGGAATGCAAGAATCATTGAGGGGCATGAGTTCTGTTTAGTCCCAATTGATTTTATAGCCTGAGAGTGAAGAGAAGGAAGTAATTAATTGCATTAAAGAGGTCAGTGAGGGTTCCGGGTCAGACAAGTACAGGAGGACATCATCTGCATAAGCCGAGATTTTAAATTCTATATTGGCGATGGTTATGCCTTTGATGTCCGTGGACTGTCTGATGGCTGTGAGGAGAGGTTCGAGGGCTAAATTAAACAAAAGAGGGGACATTGGACACCCTTGACGGGTACCTCTGTGGAGTGGAAACTGCGAGGATGCTTCGTCATTAACTATTAATTTAGCAGTGGGAGACTGGTAAAGCAGTGAAGTTAAATGAATGAAGGACGGGGGGAAACCATATTGAGCTAGGACAGCGAAAAGGTACTTCCACTCTAACCTGTCAAACGCTTTCTCAGCATCAAGTGAAGCAAGAACAGCTGGAGTAGTGCTCGTCCGGGCATAGTGAAGTACGTGGCAGAGGAGTCTAGTGTTATCAGCTCCATAGCGACCCTTCATAAAACCAACTTGGTCTCTGTGAATTAAGGAAGACATAACTTTTTCTAAGCGAAACACAAGAATTTTAGCAAATATTTTATAATCTATATTTAACAAAGATATAGGGCGATAATTCTTTACTAACTGAGGGTCTCTGTTCGGTTTTGGGAGAATGATGATATTGGCTGCTAGAAATCGATTGAGTCCATGTGGAGTTGATTGTAGATCTTGAAAGTAGGAAAGTAAATGAGGCGTGAGGAGGGTAGAAAACGATTTGAAAAATTCCGATGAGAGGCCATCAGGACCAGGCGCTTTGGCTGAAGGTAGAGAGGCTATGGCCTGAATAACTTCATCCGACGATATTGGCTGTTGAAGGGATTGTTGCTGCGTTTCTGATAGAGCAGGTAGGTTCAGTCGACGAAGAAAATCAGTGATGGAACTATCAGATGAAATATTATCAGATGAGTAAAGCTCTTCATAGAAAGAGCGGAAATCATTTAGCATATCTTTGGTAGAAGTGTGAATGCTACCATCAGAAGACTTGATGTGGGTGATCCGGTTTTTTGAGCGTTTGCCTTTTAGGTAAGTAGCCAGGAGGTGACCAGTCTTGTTGGATGATGAGTAATACGTGGCAGATCGACGAAAGATGGAAGCTGATGCAAGGGAGCTGAAGATTTCGTTGTATTGAAATTTTAATTGTTGAAGTTTCTTATATAGAAGAGGATCATGTCGACTGTACAGTTGGGATTCACTTGCGTGAATATCCATTTCAAGTTGATGCAAAGTTGATTTACGTTTTTTGAGTTGGAAAGCTGAAAAGCTGATTACTTCACCTCTAAGCCAGGCTTTATAGGATTCCCAAACGGTTGAGAAATGCGATACTGAGTTGAGGTTATTGGAGAAGAAAGTTTGAGATTCTGATTTGATGTGAGAGAGGAAGGTCTCGTCGTGTAGAAGAAAATTGTTTAGTCGCCATTGTCGAAATGAAGGATTGGCGGACCAGTTGAGGGTGCAGGATACAGCAGCGTGATCTGAAATTGTGATATCATGAATTTGTGATGAGGTGACAAGGTTCACAATGTCTTTGGAGCCCAAAATATAGTCAATTCTTGAATGGGACTGATGGGGAGCGGAGTAGAAGGTGTAGTCTCTAGTGGTGGGATGGAGGATTCTCCAAATGTCCGACCATCCATGGAGGTCCATGAGTTTGGTGAGAGCCGCTCGAACCCTCAGTTTGGCAGGACGGCAAGTAGAGGAGCGGTCGATGAAGGGATCTATCGGAAAGTTGAGGTCTCCTGCAAAGATGGTGTTGGAGGTCGAAGAAGAGGTATTGAGAGATTGAAAAGCTTGGAAGAAGGAAGGGTCATCCGCATTGGGGGCGTAGACATTGAAGAGGTTCAGAGGTTTGCCTAAAATGGATCTCGTGATTAAAGACCATCTACCATTAGGGTCAAAGCTGTGTGAGGATAGCTGGAAATTTAGATTTTTCTTTATCAAGGTGATAACTCCATTCTTTTTGTTCTGAGCTGGAGCGGCAAGGCAATGCTCCACCCAACCACCAGTTAGTTTCTGTGCTTCATCCAGAGTAAGGTGGGATTCTTGTATTAAGCAGATGTCCGCAGCAAGATGCTTGAAGTAGTGTAGAATCTTTTTCCTTTTAATTGGATGATTGATTCCTTTAACATTGAGAGAGACAATATGAAGTTTAGTCATCAAGGCGGTTGTGCAGCGGTGTAATCCAGATGATATTGGAAATAGGAGAGTGGAATACTGGTAGGAGCAATGGTGGGTATCTCATCCACAAGGGAGGAAGCAAAGAAGGAAAAAACTAAAACAACACAGGAAACATGCTTGTAGACACTGAGAAGAATAAAACAAATGAAGATCCAAGAATGGGATCGCATGCTGGCAAGAGAGGCTCAGCAATCTCTCCGCAATCAGCCCCATTGTCAGAACAAATGCTGGGTGCGGCCCCGCAAAGTGAAAAGCGGGTTTAGCAGTTTAGTGCAGGAGATCAGGTCATGACTCCTATGGTTTCATCCAGATATTTTTGAAGATCCACTGGATTATCAAAATTTTTGGTCTGGTTATGGTATGTCACTCTCATGCGGGCCGGGTAGAATAATCCATACTGCGCACCTATGGACTTTAGCTGAGGTCGCATGGAGAGAAAGGCTTTTCGTTTCTGAGCAGTTGCTTTTGAGACATCAGGAACAAATAAAATGCGTTTGCCATCTGCCATTAAATTTGAGGCAGACCTTGCAGATTGGAGAATTTGGATGGCTTGAGGGTAGCGTAGTAATTTTATAACTACCGGCCTGGGAGGCTTAGCAGGCGATGGAGGGCCCGAGGGAACCCTGTGCGCTCTCTCGATCTCTAGTGGTGGAGAAAACTGAAGTTTCAGTGTGTCCGGGATGAAAGTATGTAAAAACGCCATCATATCAGATCCTTCTATTAATTCTGGTAATCCAATGAGGCGCACATTGCTCCGACGCATTCTATTAGATAAATCTTCCAGGTCAGACTGCAAGGAGGTGATCTTATGTAAATCACGCTGGATTGCTTGGTATTGAGAATCATGTGCTGTAAGCCGTTCCTCAGCTAGATCTAGACGAGCATTATGGTGTTTTAGCTGGGACATTATGGTGCCCATCTCATTTTTAATTTCAGCGGTGGCAGCGAGATTCTCCTGCATTAGTTCGCGAAGAACTTGTAGGTCTTGGGAGATTGAGGAGTTAATCTCGGGTGTGCAGGAGGATGAGGCCTTGGCGGGAGATGGTGGCTCATGTTTAGAGCGCTTTGAGGCAGAATGTGACGTGCTGGGAGCCGCGGCAGAGGAGGAATCAGTCTTACCCTGTTTAGAAGACATTCTGCGATGTTATAAGAGCGATTTCCGGTCACTCTGAAAACTTCGGGGGCCGAGCATGGAAAAAGTTTAAAGGAGCTGAAGCGGAGGAGAGGAGCTAAGCGGCCATCTTACAAGCAGGCACGTGACGCCCCCCCTTACATGCATTCTTAATGTACTCCTCATTATTTATAGGACCCCTGAAGAAGACTTTTTGTCGAAACGCGAACCATGTTGGGTCCTCTATCCTTAGCGGACTACGTCCTTTAAGGCTCTTATGTGGATAGAATTATTTTATGTGGATGATTTCAGTGTACCTTTGGAACTTTGACACTTTCAAATAAAGTCCATTTAGGAACATCGTCACTCCACAGAGTTTTTTTTTTTTTTTTTTTCTCTGGATTTTCTTCTTTGTGGATATTTTGGGGTCAATTCCTTTTGTTTTTCATTAATTACATTACATTACATTACATTCGGGATTTCTATTCCGCCATTACCTTGCGGTTCAAGGTAATGGCGGAATAGAGCATCAAGCTATGTTAGAGCATCAAGCAGAACGATTGATGCTCTAACATAGCTTCCCAATGCACAAAAAAAAAAAAAAGATTGCTTTCAGTGATCCGACAAAAGCAGCTTGTCAAGAACAGTCGCTTACCTGTCCCACCGATACAAAAATATTTATAACAATGCCAAACATTTTTTTTTAATGGACACCAGGGAAAGCAGTGATCAGCAGGTATTGTGTGCGTGTAACACACCCACAACATCTGTGTCCATAAAAAAAAAAAAAAAAAAGTTTCCTGCCCCGACAACTGAGTGGCAGAGACTTCCCCTGCTGGCTCTGCCAAGTGTGAGAGCCGCTCTCACAGCAATCATTCAGACCGGAGAGACAGGGATTACGGCCAAACTCTGCAATTTGCATGCAAAATCTTCTATAGCTCTTTTATAATCAGCCAAAAATCGGATAGGAGCGGACCCGAGCGCTCTTACCGATCCTAGCCCGTGTCTGAAAGTTACTAGGTTTAAAGATGAAAGGTCGCTTAGGAACTCCAATACCCTTGCACCGGCCGAGTCCTCTCCAAATGTTGCTTCACTCAATAGCTACCACTGAGCAAGTGGTGGGAGTGATCAGTGGAGTCTGGAGTAGGAACGGTACGAGCGAGCTCTGAGCGCTGGGGAAATCTGCCCCCGTTGGTTGGTTGTTTGGGGTTTTTTTTAAATTAACAGTTCTGACTTCTATGCACCGAAAATGCAAATCCTGCTTTTTTCGCCAGGATCTCAATACAAGTCAATGAGTATCCTGGAAATCCTGGGTTTTCACCATGTTCCACATCGATGCTTCCCAGTGATTTTCTCTCGGGTTTTTGTGTTTTTTTTTGTTCTTCTAATAAACACCGATAAATTGCTTTAACCCACCCCTCCCCCAAACAAAAAAAAACCCCCCAAACAAAAGCCCGATCAACCGACGTCTTTCTAGTCTAGCCAGACATTCGCCGGCGCTCGCAACCTCGTCCAGAGCCGCCCGCCAGACGAGAGCGCGAGACGCGACTGGCGACACGAGCAGGCGCGCGAGGCGCCTCTGCGCTCCGCCTTCAGCCGCGGCTCGTCTCGCGAGAGTCCGGTCCCGTGCGCCTCTGTGTGGCGTGGTGGGGGCCGGCGTGCAGCTGCGCGCAGCCTAGGAAGAAGCCCCGACTTGTTTTGGAACCGAGAGCCAGCAGTCCATGAAGACGCTCGCCCCTCCGCGCTGCTTCGGAGGCTGAGGGCGGGGGGGGGCCGCTCTGTGACGGCCACTCCAGACCTTTGCCGAGAGGGCCGCGCGCGGGACCGAAGCGACCGGCTCGCTCTTCTTTTGCCTGCAGCGGCCTGTCAGCTGGAGGGAACTTGATTTGCACTCGGATTCTGCCCGGGAGGGGGAGGGGAGGGGGGGAGTGATAACGCTGGTTCTCCCCTGACCCTCTCCAATGGCGTCCGACAGCGACACGGAGGAGTTCTATGATGCTGCCGAAGATGTCAACATGGGCTCGTCCCCCGCGGTGTAAGTGTACCGCTTTTGAAGCTTGATTGTGCCTGGTTTTATTTGATATTCCGCCTTTCCTTCGCAGCTATAGTAAACTCTCTGAAGTAGTTTCCCTCTCTCCCGGCGGCTGACTTGCCCAGGGTCACAAGGAGCGGTGCTGGGCAGCTGAGGCTGCTTCCCTGCCTTTCAGCTCACTGCTGTCTTCCATCAGTTTTGCTTCTTAGGAGATGTATTATTTTTGCTGTGTTTGTTAAAGGGAGGGAAATAGATTATAATTAAGACCAGAAACTACAGAGAAAAAAAAAAGTGTATATGGTACTAATGCAAGAGAGGAATGGTAGGATTGGAGGAGGATCATTTTATTCTACTTTAACAGAAACAAACACACAGGCAAAAATAATAATAATGTTGTTTTTTTTTTTGTTTTTTTTTTGCTGTAGCTTGGGACTGTCTGCAACTGCTTTAAGGGCTGCTTTCCTGCTACAGTTTTAGAATACAGCTTGTGCTCTTTGCATTCAAGGTACTAACAGCATTTAAATTATAGTGGGTATAACAACCTGTAGCCTTTCCTTACTGTCCTGCTTTGGCATCAGCGTTTCTTGTCCTCAAGTTATGTGGTCCGGAGCAGATTAGGAAAGCTTTGAAGAAGGTAGTGAAAGGTAATTGGAACAGGACAGAAATATGCCAGAGTTGGTATCGCTGGTAGGCCCAGTGATAAACATGCTGCAGTTCAGAGCAGAAATTCTCTATAGTTTTGAGCAGGTGTAGGATCCCTGTGGTCCAGGGGTCCAGGGCAGTTGCCCTTTTTTTGAACCTTCCTAATGTGGTCCCTCTGTACCTGAGGGGGGGGGGGGGGGTTGTTTTTCTGTCACCGGATACTCCATATCCCATTCTACAAGCATTTGTAGATCTAACTTTTAAATCTTCAACAGATAAGATATAGGAAATGAGCTTTTAAGATGTCACATGCTTTTCTTCTAAATGGAAGATGAGGCCTGCTTATATACTGTAACTTTTTTTTGGTCCTTTAAAAAAAGGGTGTAACCTACAAAGATTCTAGTGCAGTCTCTTGAGTGCTGCACTGAGGAATATGTCCTGATATGCTTAGGTCCAGTTTCTTAGTTTTGCTGCTCTCCCTTTTTTTTTTTTTTTTTTTTTCAGTCAAATCACATTATTATGAGCATCTGCTGATATCCAGAATAACTGCTTATGGCAGCACGGACGGCAGCCAGACATCTTTGGAGTGACTCAGTAAGATGCTGGATGGTAGCTAGAGGTATCAGGAGCCATGCAGACTGCAGTGCATCCAACATTTGTTGATGGGTACAAGGTGATGGATCCAGTTGTTGAACATTTTGATCAAGGTGGTCCCAAATGTGCTCGATTGGGTTAAAGTCTGGAGAATTTGGAGACCAGGGAAGTAACTGGAAGTCTTGGTCATGCTCTGCAAACTACTCATGAACAATTCTGTTGATATGACATGTTGCATTGTCCTGTTGAAAAGATCCCTTCAGCCAGAGAGAAGACCATCAACATGTATGGGTATACTTGATCAGCAAGGATGGAAAGATATCTATATAGGTTGAGATTGCCTTCCATAGGTATCAAGGGACTCAGACCATACCAAGAAAACATTCCCCAGATCATAATACTGCCGCCACCAGCTTGCGTATGTCTAACAATGGTTGCTGGGTGTTTGTTCTTGGCAGTTTCACACCTGACATGCCAACATCCATTCGTTAAATGGAGCTCAAAATGTGACTCATCGGAGAAGGCAACCCTCTGCCAGTCAGTGCAAGTCCAATGTCAGTACTCCTGTGCAAATTGCAGACGTTTTTGTGCAATGAACTCTTCTGAGCATGGATGCAGTCACCAACCATCTGTTCCAGAGCCCCATTCGCAACACGGTTTGTTCACACATCTGGAAGCCCCTGGTTCATTTGGATGATGAGTTGCTCCACGGTAGCGTGCTGATTGTCTTGCACCAACCTGTGCAGTCGACATTCACCTCTTGTCCACTCACAGTACACTTTAGCCACAGCAGCCCATGAACAGTTCAAAAACTCCTTCGTTTCCAAAATGCTTCTGCCCTTGTCCCAATAGCTGATGACTATACCTTGTTCAATGTCCAATAAATCGCGCATTTTTCCCCTTAACAGCCACTGTTGCTATATTGGCAACTTGCTGACATCCCACCTTATATACCAGTGTTCTTCCTAGCGACTTTTAGCCGGGCACTTTGCCCGGCTAATTTAAGTGAGCGTCTGGCTGTGAATTTCAGACAGACAGTCTGGAACGGCACTTGTTAAATAGTGAAACCACAACTACCCTTCAAATTCTAGTTGATGGGATAGTACTGGCTACAGTGATTCTCATTACAGGAGCTCACAAATCTTTCCGCATTTTTGGGCTACTTTTTGGCCGGTTCTGGACTGCCTATTGCTGATGGGTTTTTTTTCATTGGTTGAGCTGTAGCACAACAGGCCAATTACAAACGACCTTAGAACTCTGAGGTCGTTTGCGATTGGTCCGTTGTGCCCTAGCTGAGCCAATGAAAATTCTGGCGCCGCAGCAGGAGCTTCGACTTTGAGAAAGAGCCGTGCCGCCATCGGTAAGGGAAGAGCGCCAACACTAGCGAGCCTGCCGTGGCCAAAGAGGGAGGAGAGCAAAAAACCTTTGGACAGACCCGCGCCGACTGGAAGCAGTTTATTTACAACCCGCGGAGTGGAGAGGTCCTGGGGAAGGAGCCTGGAGAGTGAGGGAGGAGGTTTGGAGGTGAACCGGTGGGTTATTTTATTTACCAGTAGCTTTCATCAGTGTGAGAGGCTTGTGTAGGTGTGTAGGTGTCTGTGTGTGTGCGCAAGCTGCCGCCGACTGTACAGTCTGTGTTCCCTTCCCTGAGCGGTGACAGCCTTCGTGTAATGAGAGAATGCGCTGGCGATTCAGATCCCAGTGTTACTGACTGCCTCGCCAGGAGAGATTTTTCTTGTAGAGTCTTTTTTTTTCCCATCTCCCACCAGTTTTGTTAAAAAGAAAAAAAAAAAGTCAAAATTTGCAGTATAGGGAAGCTAAAAAGAAAGTTGTAAGGGAGAAGGAGATGAGCTGAAGACTGAATGGAAGCCTCCTAAGGCAGACTGATGGGCCACTGACTTCTAAGTCCGATCTTGCATTTATTGTATTTAATTCTGTTCAACCCCCCCTCCTTTTTATTATTTTGTATGTAGAGGGGTCGAATGGAAGATAATTGGGGAAGGTAATTGAGGAGGAGGAGGAGCTATGGCATGAAATTGTCAGCCACCCTCTTTATTTAATCCTGCGGACAGCCATAGTGGTTCGGTGGATTTTGTAAAGTTCTCTAGAGTTGAACCTGCCGATCCATGTGTTATCCTCTCATTGTGCAGATAACCTCTTTTCCTCCACCCCATGAGCTCCTCTTTTTGTTGGTGTGTGTGTATGTGTGTGTGTGTGGGGGGGGGGGGGGGAGTTATGTTTTGCTTTGATTGGAAGTATACTATACTTTATTCTTTTCCCAAATGGGGGATGCTGTGTGTATACCCCATGTCTTTTTGAATTGCATAAAAACAAAAGAATAGCCTGTTTGGGATATGTGCAGTGTGTAAATAAACAGTTTGTATTTGGCAACCCTGACTCAAATCGAAAAGAAGTTGGACACTACAGAGCAGGAGTTAAGAGCTCAAAGGAGCGTCTGTTGCTCAGTATAGGGTAATTTTGTAGTACGATTGGTTATGTTTCTGTGCTCGGGGAGTTTCAAAAAGAAGAATGTGAGCAAGTTTGGCGGGGGGGGGGGGGGGGGTTATGATTAATATTACAGGGGAAAGGGTGTATGAATTTGTCGGTAACTTTAAAAAAAACTTTTCAGAGACGGTGAATCTGGACATGGAGGGAGGGAGAGGAGGAGGAGACAGAGATATAGAAAAGGACCTTGAGAAGGGGTGGGAAAGTAGACTTAAACCAAAAGGGAGGGGGAAGACAGGGCAGTTGCTGGACTAGAGGGGTATAGAGGGAGAGAAAGAGACTGCAGAGAGGGGAAACACCCTGAACCGAGGAGAGAGAGATGCATATGCCAGGTCCTGGGGAGGTGGAAGACAGTGAGAGTGAGAGATACAGAAAGACCTGAAACAAAGGTGAGAGGACTCGAAATGTTAGTAGTAGGAAGATAGAGGGAGAAACCTGAAACATAGGGGAGGCAGAAGAGAGGGGGGGCAGATGTTGAACTTGGGGATATATAGAGGGAAGAGAGAAAGAGACTGCAGAGAGGTGGAAAGATTCTGGACCAAGGAGGGAGGGAGGAAGGAAGGAGAGAGAGGCAGAGAAAGACCTGGAAGAAAGGAGAACAAATGCTGGACATGGGGGGTGTTTGTAAGCAACAAAGAGAGAGAAGCCCAGACCAAAGGGGCAGGCTGGATGGGCCATTTGGTCTTTATCTGCCATCATCTTTCTATGACATGAGGCAGATGCTGAACTATGGGAGGTGCAGACAGAAGAGACGGGGGTGGGGGGGGGACCTTGAGGAAGAACAGAGAGATGCAGGATCATAGCAGAGGAGGGAAAGACAGGAAGACATATTGCCAATAGGGTGGAAGAGAGAGGAAGGAAAGTTGGACTCATGGAGGGACAGAGAGAGATGTTGGTTGGGGAAGGGAATGAGGTCCGGAGGAAAGGAAGCACGCAGGAAGCAGAAAGAAAGAAATATTGGATTCACAATCAGAAGGAAGTGCAACCAGAGACTCATTAAATCACCAGACAACAAAGGTAGGAAAAATTATTTTATTTTCAGTTTAGTGATCAAAATGTGTCAGATTTGAGACTTTATAATCTGCTATCTATATTTTGCACAATAGTTGTTACTGAGGTGACATTGCATATTTTAGTCATCTGCCTTGACCTTTTTGAAAAATAAAACAGATATAAATTATAATTTTCATTTTCTCTGCATACAGTATGCATTGTGTTTTTTTAAAAAAAATGTTGTGGTTACCATTGTGAATTAATAAGATTATATTGTGTGTACATGAAAAATGAATGGAAGAAATTGCATTACAATTAGAACTGTTATAAAAGGGGGTGGGCTAAGGGGCAGAGCTTGGGCTGGGGTACTTAGTTGGTATTTGTTAGACTTACGGGGTACTTGAAAAAGTTGAGAAACACTGGTCTAGGTGACTATGGAGTTCACGCAGTAAGGGCCCCTTTTACAAGGCCACAGTAGCGATTCAATTCCTATGGGCTTCAGTGCATTTGATGTGGCAGAATTGCTATTGCAGCTTTGTATAAGGCAGGAACTACTGTCTCTGTGCTATGTCTTAAACAAAAATCAAATTGCTGGGGATGCAAAGCATTAACTGATTCAACATGAGTTTGAAGTTGGTTGAATACCACTCTCTCAAGCACGGTAGTTTTGAAAGAAATGGAAGGTTCGATACTGGCTGGTAGTTATTCGGAATAAGAGAATCTGCATTACTTTTTTACAAGGTTGGCTTAAATGCTACTGGAACGCTGCCTAAGCGTCAACCCTTTAAAAAGGGAGTCATATTGAGCATTGGAAAATAATAATACTAATTAATAAAAATAGTGCACATTTAATTTTCACTAAACAGGTATAGAAGATGAAAAAGTGAAGCCCAAATGGAAACAACCACAACGACCACAATCCTCACTGTTCGGATTTAACAAAAGGATAGCAATAAGGCTTTCAAAGTCGTCAATATCAGTACATCAAACAGATATATGTCTGGCTTTGGCTCATCTCATTGCCTCCTTATGTGATGTAGCTTGTCTAATTTACTTCTGTGTCATTTATCCAGAAATAAAAACTAGTTGACAGCATAAATTCTTTTTACTTATCGTTTTAATGCAGTGTCTCTAGCATGCCCCGACGGGACCCATTTCGCTCAAAAGGCTTTCTCAAGGGTTCATGGAGGAGCTCATTTACGGCATCCTTCCTCGTTTAGGGCTAGAGTAGAACTGCCGCACTGTGCACGAAGCCGCATGCAGCGGCTCCTCGTGTGTCCTGCACCTGAACCGGAAGCCTTCTCTCTGATGTCGCAACGTCAGAGAGAAGGCTTCTGGATGAAGCGCGGGACACGTGAGGAGCTCCAGCACGCAGTTTTGTGTGCACTGTGGCTGTGAGGAGGAGGGAGACGACCACAAAATAACACTGGGAGCATCAGACCGCGGGCTGCATAAAACGACCAGGCAGGCCAGTTTCGCCCCACGGGCCTTGAGTTTGACACCTGTGCTTTAGAAGGAAAGATGAGAGAGAGAGGATATGATTGAGACATTTAAATATCTCTATGGCATGAATGCGCAGGAGGTAGGTTTCTCTCAACTGAAAGGAAGCTCTTTAACGAGAGGGCATAAGATGAAGTTGAAAGGGGATAGACGTAAAGTAATGTAAGGAAGTACTTCTTCATGGAAAGGGTAGTTGATACGTGGAACGACCTCCCAGTGGAGGTAGAGACAGGGACTATAATTGAATTTAAGAAACCATGGGGCAGGCATGTGGGATCTCTTAGGGGAAGGAAGAGATAACAGATGATGTGAATGGGCAGGCTGGATGGGCCACGTGTCCTTTATCTGCCATCATTTTCTCTGTTTCTGTCTAAATTAGTAAAAAGCTAGGCTTTCAACCTCTTTCAAAAGGACAAGTAATTCTTTGCCAATCTAAGGTTAATGTAACTGCTGAGAAGACAAGCCTCCTAGAGGGAACTTAACAAAGTCTTTGGGCCCCTTTTACAAAGCTACGGTAGTGAATCCTGGTGTGACAAATGTGATGCAGCCCATAGGAATTGAATGGACTGTGTCGCATTTGCTGTAAGGGAATCATCACTGTGGCTTTGTAAAAGCCCTGTATGCCCTGTATGCAGTTTGTTCATAGGTAAAATGTGACTACGGTATAGCACTAACATCTTTATGGTATATTACAGTTTTTGAGACCATCCTGCCTGATGGGCCGCCGCGGGAGCGGACCGCTGGGCAGGATGAACCTATGGTCTGCCTCAGCGGAAGCAACTTCTTATGTTCTTATGTTCTGTTGTATTTAGTGAAAAATAAGCAGAGCTCTATAGAATAGCTTCATGAACATTATGCCTTAATGTGCTAGCACCAATGATGCATAAACTTATTATACGTATCTGTTCAAAATACCCACCAGCTCATTAGAATTCATTATACTTACAATTTTCAAATATTTTCCAATGTAGTAATCAAAAACTATTGCAAGAATCTTTTCTTTGTCTACAAAATCTTTTCTATTCCTTATTTAGATTGATTTTTTAACATTTTATTATTCCATGCATGACTAATTCAGTTACTCTTAATATCTGCTTAGAAGAGTTTTATAAGCACCTTCTTGATATATCTGCCTTATTGTAGTACAGTATACAAGCTGAGTGATTAAAATTCTCCAGTCCATCACACTATAAACTGAGGTAAAACAACTACGACTATTAGTGCTACCAGACGCAGCGTTGCACAGAGTCACAAAGAGTAAGAAAACAGTCCCTGCTCGAAAGAGCTTACAATCTAAACAGGCAAGACAGGCAAGCATACATAGTCGATAATAGCAGAAAGACCAATTTACTCAGTCTGATTTATTCTTGTCCTCATTACGAAGGATCCCAGTTTTAGGCTCCTCCCAGTGTATCCCAGAATGCACTGGGAAGGAGAAGGCCCGCCATTTTGAAGAGGTGGGCCTGCCAGCATGAGGGAGTGGGCACCCCCTCCTGCTTTCTTTTGGGTACTTGTTGATGGGGTGGTGGGAGGGAGGGCTTCATGTTGGTGATGTGGGGGGTCCCAGTGGCCCAGATGCACTAGGGTTGCCGAGGCATGAGTCAATGGGCATCCCTCCTGTCTTTTTGGGGGGGCCATCATTAGGAGGTCCATGGTTGTCAGAGGTTCGGTGGCTGTCATCAGGGGTCCTGCAATTGTCATCAAGGGAGGGCACGACTTTTTTTCTTTTAAAGATGACATATTTTATATGGGTAAAACATGCACAATATCTGTGCCCATTAGAAAAAATATGGCAGACCTGTTTTTTTTATTGTCATTCAAGGTAATCGCCAAATTTAATGCATGGTGAAGCGATGTTAGGGCATCGATCGGTGAACTAGTTTTAATATTAATGATTTCATTTGCATTCCATTTAATATTAATGATCCTCGTTTGCATGGCAGAGTCAGAGAATATACGAACGCACAATCGGGTCGGCAAATTAGATCAGTTTGACTATCGTAAGACAATTGGAGCGTTTAGTGCACCCTGGCCTGAGAGTTATTTAGTAGTGTTTGCTAATGCTGTTAATGTGCAGTATTTACTACAGGACTCATTGCAAAAAATGGGCCTTACATTAAATATGCACTAACCAGATTAGCATGCTTTAACTGTTAGTAAATGACCCCCTACTATGATGAGAAAGTATAATAAACCTACAACATTGACCTTGAATGAATTGTATGTGTAAGATCTAATTTCACTAAATGGCCGACTGCTTGCTCAACTATGGATAGATATGGTAGGCTTTCTAAAGTAAATAGATTTCATTTCATTTCCTGTTTTAATGAATAAGTACTAGGAAGTACATTTTTTAGATGTAATTAGATGTAATTTCTACCATTAATGGTGACTTAAGGGATGATTCTGCATTTATGTATTTTACTCTATGCAGCTTATTGTTCCCGTAAAAGGAATAAAATAAAGTTATTTGCAATACTAGTTTTTTTAGCCCGTTACATTAACGGGTGCTAGAATAGATGTGTAGACTTAGGCTTTTCTTTCTTTCTTTCTCTCTGCCCCCCTCTCCCTTACTTTTACCTCCCCCCTGTCCAGCAGCACCCCTTCCCTGCTCCCCCTGTCCAGCAGTAGCCCTTCTCCGTTCCTTTTATCTCCCCCCTGTCCCCCCTTCTCCCTTACCTGCTCACTGTCCAGCATCTGCTAGGCCGGGCAGCCTCGGGGCTTTTGCTAGGCCCGCCCACTTCGCATTATCGAAGTGGGCCGGCCTAGCAAATGCCCCGCGGCTGCTGCCGCTGCTGGTGAGAAGGAGAAGCGTCGTCAGAAGTCAACCAGCGTCGAAGATCGGGGCAGGAACGTTGCTGGGGAAACCACCGCACAGGTCGTAAACCGCCGAAGGCTCCTACTGCGCATGCGGCAACACGGAGCCACGGATCACGGTCACATGTGTGCTAAAGATTTATTATAGCGGATGACTGTGGGGTGTTTGAGGTTTTTTTTTTGGATGGGACAGAAGCCAGAATACAATTCAGTGGTTATTTATGAACTCCTGATGACAGCTATTATAAAGTTATTTACATTACTTATTACTACTGTGTTTCATCCGTACTTAGTCATCATGTTCCTTTTGAACAGGATGTTTTTCTACTTTTTCTCAAGACGAAGGAATGGAGATGTATTTCTACAAATTTGAATGAAAGTAACAGTGCAGACAAACTATATGGAAAACAAAAAAAACCCCACAATTTGTCTTCGAGAATTTTTCATTTGGACTGGATACAATGTTTTATTTAACCAGCGGCAGTAGACATACTGCAGTGGTTTATGCAGTTGGAAAGATGTAGAGGAAAAAAATTAAGAATAAAATATTGAAATAATTACAATATGATATTTAGATTTACAATACACTATTTAAACCATCTAAAGAAAGCACACAGGCTATGAAAAGATTTCTAAAGTCTCGTTGCCCCCCTGTTTTAATGCCAGTATGAATAGGTAAAGTTTGATTCCAGTTCTAAAACAGGAATAAGATCACTTTGAGGATGATAAGGGGAGTGAGCTCCACAAAAGTGAAGCTAAATGGCAGAACACTTTGATTTCTAGTCTATTTTTTTAAATTTTTTTTTTTTAAGCAGAAGTGAAAAAGGGTTGCTTTGGGAAGATCTACGGAATCGATTTGGGATATAGAGAATGAATAAATTTGAGAGGTAAACTGGAAATCCACAATGATCCACAAGATCTTAAATCCTCAGTTTGAAAGAGATCAGTAGCTAGGAGAGGGCAGATATGTGATCTCTGTAGCACAAATGCATAGGAGTTGAGACTTGATTTCAATTGAAAGAAACCTTTGAAATGAGGCAGAGGAAGCCAAGGATGAATGTGAAAGAGGATAGACTGAGATGCAATCTAATGAAATATTTCCTTATGGAATGGATGGTAGATACATGGAACAGCCTCCCGGTGTAAATGGTGGAGACAAAGACTGAATTGAAGAGAGCATGGGACAACGGAGAAGAAGAGATAGCAGAGAGTATGGATGGGCTGACATTATTTTTGCTGTCATTTTCTTTCTTCTACCCCCACCCCAAAATGTTTTAATTTTCTGCATTCAAAATCCAAAAATGAGTAAAGAACAATATAATACACAAACTATACCAAAATACCAAACTTTCATCAAGGGTGCATACCAGCAAGTACAACAGGAAAAGGCAAGGGAGACGTCCTTTCAACCAATAGCAAAGTCTTTATTGATTGATAGATATGGTCCCAACAAGTTTCCTAGTTTCGGCGTAAGAAAACGCCTTCCTCAGGGGACACTGGTTCGAGCAGCTGAAACTGTAAGAATGCTTTGAAAATACGAGCAAAAAGCTAAGAGCGAAACTCTGAGCGTCAGATTTTAACCCTGACATTGTATGCTGACTGTAGGGTTGTCCATGCGTGCTGACGAGCATTCTGCAGAAGATGTCAATTACAGCTTTTCAGCTCCTCCTCCTTCCCAGTCTCTTGCTCACAGAGGATAGAGGCACAGAGCATATAAAAAAAAAAGAAAGAAAAAAAACAAGATAGACATTTTGCAGTTTTGAAAATGGACTTTTGTGCGTCTTCTGCAAAATGACTAAACTCAGATTAAGACATCATATTGAAAATGGCCCTTTTTGTATCAGGAAGCTAAGTGCCTAGGCGGGTACTGTGAAATATGCCCCTCCATGACACATTTACATAGCTGTGATTATCCTGACATGTGCAGTTGTGTTCTCTTGTGTCTTTGGGCCATTTAAAGCAAATGGCTTGAATGAAGTACCTGTGAGTCAACTCACTTTCAAGACAGTGTTTCCACATAAAGGAATAAATACACGAGCAAAGACTCCAAAGAACATTGAGCACCATTATTATGAGGAATAGAGAAAAATCATAATTACGGTTTCTCTTCTTAAGTGCTTATCCATTGTAAATTCAGACTTTTTTTTATTTTCTAGCTAATCAGGGTCCTTTCATTATACAGAAAAATATTTATTGATGTTCTCATGGAGCAAGTTCCATTTGGTTTTCTGGTTGAATCAAAAACACACATTTGTGCAGCTGAGTGGAGGATTCAGAGCAGGCAAAAGGAGAAATGAAAGGAAATTAAACAGAAGTAGGATTTTTCTTGTATTCATCCAATAAACATCATTTTGGTTGGTACATTTTGTTGATTTTTTTTGTTTTGTTTTGCATAAGGATGCTTTCCTGGAGTTCATCTGTTAAAACCTAAAATTAAAAACCCTAATCATAATAAAAAAAATTTCCAAAGATATGTTTATCTTTTGTATTTTAAATGTTTATGTAAAAATATATTTATAAATATATATATTTTAATCCCAACAGGTCCCCAACCAAAGTTGGATTTCCAACATTAAAGGTATGGTTTATGTAATCATTTGTTGTACATGAAATAGTATCTAACATATACATTTTTTTAGCAAGTATGGAATTTTGTTGAGGTTATTAATAAGAAATTGTGATTTTTTTTGTGTGTGTGTTCATGAATCTGATACTATGTTAAATGTAATCTGCTGCTTGAACTGTTAGCAGTAATGCATTAAACCATTTTGATGTCTATATTTATGCACATATGGAGATATCATGTGTTTATGATAAATTATATTTTAAAAATGTGGCAGCTGCCGTATAAAGTAGTATGACTTTCTTCCTTCCATTAGACATGTCATGGGAATTGCCTGTCTTCTTGGCATAGTTATTAAGGCCAGTTTGAATGTACAGTCATGTGTGTGGAATCTGATTTAGCAGTGTAGCTATGGCACAGCCAAAATTAATTTAGTTGAGAAAACTGGTATTGCTACTCCCCACTCAGGTAAATAGAATGCTGACATCTATCAACTAAATATATTGTAACTACATTCCTGAGATAATTAAGTAGGTCAGGAATGACTGCATTACTATAGGATTTATTTTATAGAGAGGTCATTCACGTTAAAGGAGTGAGGGTTAATGAGCAATTTAAAAAAAATATTGCTCGGCTTTAAAACTATTGGCTGTTTTTTTTTTTTGTTTTGTTTGTTTCATCATGGAGTGTGTTCCAGTTATTCTTTTTCTTTGCTTTTTTTTGTTTCAATTGGTACTTTGTTTCAGTCTGAGTGTGGCGCAGTGGTTAGAGCTACAGCCTTGGCACCCTACGCTGCTCCCTATGACCCTGGGAAACTCATTTAATTGAGCATATGAGAGTCTGTCATAGGGGAAAAACACCCTCTAGGGATTCAAGACAAAGTTAGACAATTTCCTGCTGAACCAGAACATAAACAGGTAGGGCTAGTCTCAGTTAGGGCGCTGGTCTTTGACCAGAGGGCTGTTGCATGAGCGGACTGCTGGGCACGATGGACCACTGGTCTGAGCCAGCAGCGGCAATTCTTATGTTCTTATGTCCACTGCGCCAGACAGGGGAAATGCTTGAAGTACCTTTATGCAAACCGCTTTGAGTGTTTATGGTTTTTATTTATAGCCTGCGTTATACAAAGCGGGTTCCAAAAGCTCATACATAATAAAATACACAGATACCCCACACATTAAAAATACATACAAGTCCCAATCCCTTTCTAATCTAATCTAATCTAATCCTTAGGTTTGTATACCACATCATCTCCACGTTCGTAGAGCTCGACGCAGTTTACAGTAGGAGAAATAGGAACGAACTACAACAGAGGGTTAGAGGTAGAAGTGTGAAGAAAATTTAGAGGACTTGGGATGCCAAGATATAAGACTTTCCTTGATTCCTAAGTTGGAGGGAGACTTACATTTTTTGAGAAAAGCCAGGTTTTCAGATGTTTCCCTTCCCTTTTTCAATATATCATAACTTGCTAGGGGACAGGCGGGAGAGATGCTGGACTATTTGTGAGAAGGGGGAGAGAAAGTAAATGGAGGACTACATGTTTCGGTGGGAGAATGTAGAAGGTGTGCCTTGACAATTTTAGTGCCATGAGATGAAAAAGGTTAAAAATCTCTGTTCTAGCCCTTGTCCATCTGCCCATTGCTCCTCTTTCATTTATTTACCGTATTTTTTACTCCATAAGATGTACCTGACCATAAGACACACCCTAGATTTAGAGTAGGAAAACAAGAAAAAAACATTCTGAACCAAATTGTGTACTAATATATATCAGGCTCTGCACCCAACCCCACACTCCTTGCCAGGCTCTGCACCCTGCCCCCCTCCCTCCCTGCGACAAACAGTAAAAGGAAAATAAAGTGACAGCACTTATCATACTATATAAAATTCAGAGTACCAAACTCAAATACAATAATACTTAATTTCACAAAAAAAGATGCTTTTTCAATAATTTTTTCAAACTCCATAAATTATTTTGCTGATGGATATTTGATGGAAGCTTCCTCAATTCCTCGGGGCCTATATACAAAAATATAGTTTATCCCAGGACAAGCAGGCAGCACATTCTCTGGGTGACGTCATCCACGGAGTCCCGTCGCAGACAGCTTTTCAAGCAAACTTGATTGAAGATCTTAAAGTTTGCTAGTGCTGCACCGCGCATGTGTGTGCCTTCCCGCTCAGCTAGAGGGCATGTCTCCTCAACGTGGTCCTCAGTTCTTAGTTTTCCGTGGAGCCAGAAAGCCCTGTCTCTCTTCTCTGCGAATCTAAGTGCCTTTCTTGCACCGCGGCTTTTTTTATTGTTTTCATCGAAAGTTGTTGTGCCCACGTCTTTTCTGTTTTATTTAAAAATATATATATAAATAAATAAATAAATAAATTTTAATGTCATCGATCGCGACCGGGGGTCCCAGTTTTTTCCTAGGCCGCCCAGCCTCGCGTGGCCACGGCCTTTTTTTCCTGCCTTATGTCCCGGCCTCTTACTGGTTTCAAGAAGTGCATACAGTGCGGTCCGGTGATCTCGATCTTCCTTCGAGCGGTCTACATTCAAGGCGCGCAAAACTACCTGTTGGACAGGTTGAGTCACCTTCTCCACATGAATGGTCGCTCCACTCCGCGACTCTGCGTCAGGTGTTTGCTCAATGGGGGACACCGCAGATAGATCTGTTCGCCTCGCCCCTCAATCACAATCGCTTCTGCTCCAGGATTTACTCCCCGGATCATCTTGAGGCGGATGCTTTCCTTCTAGATTGGATGGGATGGTTCCTCTATGCGTTCCCTCCATTTCCTCTAATTCTGAAGACTCTCGTTCAACTCAAGTTGGTCCACACCACCATGATTTTGATAGCTCCTCGGTGGCCCAGACAGCCTTGGTTCTCCCTTTTCCTCTGACTCAGTGCCAGGGAGCCTCTGCTTCTGCCTGTATTTCCTTCTCTGCTGTCTCAGAGCCGGGGTTCGCTGCTGCATCCCAATCTGCAGTCTCTACACTTAACGGCATGGTTCCTTTCCACCTAACTCCCTCCTTCGGTTTTTCTCAGTCGGTGCGGGATGTCCTAGAGGCCTCTCGGAAGAGTTCCACTAGATCAGTGTTCTTCAACCTTTTTACACCCGTGGACCGGCAGAAATAAAAGAATTATTTTGTGGACCGGCAAACTACTAGGACTAAAATTTAAAAACCCCGTTTACGCCCCATCTCCGCGAGCTCGGTCCCCGCAAACCATCTGATCCCATCTGCACAAGCTGCAATTATGATTTTATATTGAACGTATTTTATTAAAGTATAAAAAGAAACAATATTCTGAACAATTGTGATTTTATAAATACAAATATATAGAGCACGGACCAACAAAACCCCTGTCTCTCCTCCCCTTCACATATATCCCCTCTACTATCAAGAAAACTGAACAAGCCAAGTTATTATAGAATGCTACATATAAATATCATGCTAACAGAATACTGCAGTCCCCAGTTATGTCTCTAGCAGGATATATAATTCAAATCTGATATATTCTAATGACAAAATAGAAATAAAATTATTTTTTTTCTACTTTTTGTTGTCTCTGGTTTCTGCTTTCATCTTCTTTTCACTCTTTTCCTTCCAGCATCTGCCCGTTCCATCCAATGCCTGCCCTCTCCCACTTCCATATGTATCTGACTTCTTTCTATGCCCCTCTTCCTTGTCCATCCTCTTCTCTCCTTTTTACATCATTCATTCCAGCTTCACTGCCTTCTTCATTTTTATCTCTCCTACACCAGATCTAGCATCTTTATCCCTCTCTCATTTCTCTGCTGACCCCCTTTCCAGCATCAATGTCTCTCTACTTTCTCATTCCTCTCTCTCCCCTTTCTCTCATCTGATCTCTCCATTCCACCCTGACCCCCTTCCCCTCCTGTAATCTCCCTGCCAGCTGTTTCCTTCCTTTTTTCCTTCTCCCTTCCCTCCTCCCTCTATCCAACATTAACTCTCTTCCCATCCCTTTCCCTCCTCCCTCCCAGCATCAACTCTCCTTCTTCTCCCTTCCCTCCTCCCTCTATCCAACATTAATTCTCTTCCTATCCCTTTCCCTCCTCCCCTCCCAGCAGCATCTCTCCTTCTCCCTTCCCTCCTCCCTCTATCCAACAGTAACTCTCTTCCCATCCCTTTCCCTCCTCCCCTCCCAGCAGCATCTCTCCTTCTCCCTTCCCTCCTCCCTCTATCCAACAGTAACTCTCTTCCCATCCCTTTCCCTCCTCCCCTCCCAGCAGCATCTCTCCTTCTTCTCCCTTCCCTCCTCCCTCTATCCAACAGTAACTCTCTTCCCATCCCTTTCCCTCCTCCCCTCCCAGCAGCATCTCTCCTTCTTCTCCCTTCCCTCCTCCCTCTATCCAACAGTAACTCTCTTCCCATCCCTTTCCCTCCTCCCCTCCCAGCAGCATCTCTCCTTCTTCTCCCTTCCCTCTTCCCTCTATCCAACATTAACTCTCTTCCCATACCTTTCCCTCCTCCCCTTCCAGCAGCATCTCTCCTTATTCTCCCTTCCCTCCTCCCTCTATCCAACATTAACTCTCTTCCCATCCCTTTCCCTCCTCCCCTCCCAGCAGCATCTCTCCTTCTAACTCCCTTCAAGTCCAGTAACAGCTCTCCCTTTTCCAGACCTTCCCAGCCTCCTACAGTGGCTTCCTCCCCTTCCAGCAGCTCTCGGTACTTGCCTGCAGGAAGTTGCCGGTAAATCACTGCCCTGGCAAATTGGAGAGCTGGTGGGAGGGGAGACAGCCACTGTGAAGGCTCCCCAGGATCTTGTTCGCACACGCTGACCATCTCCCTCCACCTGCACCTGAATCTGCAGCTCTCTCCGGTCTAATCGCAACTTCCCCCGCGGCCCTCTTCAGCAACTCGGTTGGGGTGGCGATTAAGACACGCTGCCAACGTCGGGACCTTCACTCTCTGAGTCCCGCCTATTTTGTTTCAACTTCCTGTTTCCGAACAGGCGAGATTCACAGAGGGAAGGCCCCGACGTTGGCAGCCTATCTTGATCGCCTGAGGCTGGGAGGAACATTAATCAGCAGGAACCGCAGTCGGCAGGAAATTTAACTGCCGACTTGATCTCGTCAGCCCTGCGCGGACCGGCAGAAATTTTCTGCGGACCGACACCGGTCCGCGGACCGGCGGTTGAAGAACTGTGCACTAGACAATGCTACTCCCAAAAATGGACTATGTGCTACGCATCGCGTGCAGCCGCTGTCTGCCTCCTTGTCCTCCGTGCTGGACTATCTGCTGCACTTGTCTCAAATCGACTTTTGTTCTAGTCCACCTCAGTGCGATTACTGCCTTTCATCAGCCGATTGATGGGAATTCGCTCTCCATCCGGTGATTTCCCGATTTATGAAGGGCCTTTTCAATGTCCATCCTCCACTAAAGCCCCCCCCCCTGTGGTTTGGGATCTTAATGTGGTTCTGGCTCAATTGATGAAACCTCCATTTGAACCCATTGATAAAACTCATCTGAAGTATCTCACTTGGAAGGTGGTGTTTCTGATTGCCCTCACGTCTGCTCGCAGAGTCAGTGAGCTGCAAGCTCTGGTTGGGGACCTGCCTTTTACTGTTTTTCATCATGACAAGGTGGTCCTTTGTACTCATCCTAAGTTCTTGCCTAAGGTGGTTTCGGATTTCCACCTCAACCAGTGCATTGTCCTTCTCGTGTTTTTCCCTAAGCCCCATTATCATCCTGGAGAGGTGGCGCTTCACACTCTTGACTTTAAGAGGGCGTTGGCTTTTTACCTCCAACGCACCCAGTCTCATCAGACGGCTCCTCAACTCTTCATATCTTTTGATCCTAATCGGTTGGGGCGTCCTGTTTCCAAGCGTACCTTGTCCAACTGGTTGGTTGCTTGTATTTCCTTCTGCTACGCTCAGGCTGGTCTCCTGCTGCAGGGTCTGGTCACGGGGCATAAAGTCTGAGCGATGGCGACGTCTGTTGCTTTCCTCAGGTCCACGCCTATTGAGGAGATCTGCAAGGCCGCCACTTGGTCCTCGGTTCATACATTCACCTCTCACTACTGTCTGGATACTTTCTCCAGGCGCGACGGCCAATTCGGCCAGTCGGTTTTACGTAATCTGTTCTCCTGAATTGCCAACTCTCCCACCGTCCCATCCTGGTTAGCTTGGAGGTCACCCACATGTAGAGAATATGTTCCCTGCTTGTCCTGGTATAAAGCACAGTTACTTACCGTAACGGGTGTTATCCAGAGACAGCAGGCAGATATTCTCACAACCATCCTACCTACCTGGGTTGGCTTCTTTGCTAGCTATCTGAACTGAGGACCACGTTGAGGAGACGCGCCCTCTAGCTGAGCGGGAAGGCACACACATGCGCGGTGCAGCACTAGCAAACTTTAAGATCTTCAATCAAGTTTGCTTGAAAAGCAGTCCGCCATGGGGCTCCATGGATGACATCACCCACATGTGGAGAATATCTGCCTGCTGTCCCTGGATAACACCTGTTACGGTAAGTAACTGTGCTATTCAGTAATAGTCATCATTATGCTCTGTGTTACCTGTTCACGCAAAGATTCTGAACCCTAAGCCTGACAGCCTGGGCCCAGGCAGAAGGAAGTGACTGTTGCTTAGGTTTCTGTAAACAGCCCAAGGCCGAAGCTGCTGTGCCTGCATCTTGCACTTAGTGATCTGGCCTCAGCTGTTCCGGGAGCCACAATTACCAGGCACCCCACGCAATCCCCCGCTTTTTTTTTTAAACAAGCTATTATCTAAGTCCGTCTAGAGAGCTCAAGTATTACGTGGAGACGATTTCCAATACAGGCGCCACTGTGTTATATAACGGGGCAGTTGCCGTAAAGGAGAAGACCGAGGGCTTGACGGCCATGTCGGGGTTGTGGGCAAGAGATGAGATGCTTGTGCGGTGCTCGGCGATGTTTCAGCTTCAGAAGCAAGAAATGATGAAGCGAAATAACGGGCTGGAAGCACATGCCAGCAAAATACATGTTCCGAGGATGGGGGGGGAGGGAATCCCCCCGAGAGAGGCCTAAGTGTGCTCTAGAATTCTTTTTTTTCCCATATGAAAAATTGCGGCACAGATCTCACGCTCGTCCCCCCTGGGTGATTCTGTGCCGTGGGACCCGAGGGAGCGTGTCCCGGCCAGGTTCGTCTGTGCTGCAGATAGTGGTACTGGAGTATCCATAGCTCTACAGGTTGCTGCGATGGCACTTTCTGCCTTTTATAAGACTCTGCTCGCCTTCTTCGTTGTGCTTCCGAGGTTTTTCAGAGGAGCAGGAACTGGCAGATCTGCGCGAGAGAGCATTTAAAAAATGGTACGGGAGAGGTGTTAAAAAAAAAATTTGTATTCGCTCCATAAGACACACCCACTTTTTGACCCACTTTTTTGGGGGAAAAAAGTGCATCTTATGGAGCAAAAAATACGGTATTTTATTTTTTATTTTTTTTATTTTTAGCCCATCCTCCCAAAGGAGCTCAGAATGGGTTACAAATCAGGTACACTAGCATTTCCCCTATCTGTTCTGGTGGGCTCACACCTAGGCAATGGAGGATTAAGGAGAAGATTCTTAAAACTTAATGCTGTCTTTCACGTGTCGATATACCTGCTCCAGCCATTTTAGCATGCATGTATTTTAGCAGTGGATGATCAAAATGGCTTACCGTGGTCTTTTCGTATCATCGAAGTGGGCCAACCTAGCAAAGGCCCCGAGGCTGCCTGATGAGTCTAAACTGATGATAGTGGCAGCTGTGTGGCTAAGTTAAAATCATACTGCCGCTGCTGGGGTGGGGAGAGAAGAAGAGGAAAGCAGGAGTCCTGGCAGCCTATCGGTGGCAGAAGGCAGGAAGTTGCAAATCAGCTGATGCCAGCGCCAGAGCCTCTCTTCCTGCCCAGTGTGTGGCGACAAATCTGAGATTGTGTACCGACTACGGGCTGTAAAATAGTTCCTGTCGGGCCGCATGCAGCCCATGGGCTGTGAGTTTGAGACTGCTGCTCTAAAGTCATCCAAGGAAAAAAATTTAAAATTACAAGATTCACATAAATTATAGTAGGTTTTTTTTTTTTGGGGGGGGGAGGTGGGACAAAAGCAAGCTTCTTGAGCGTATGTATTATAGGCATGTCTTATGTATTTCTGGCAGTGGCTCAGGATAAAGTTTGACATTAAAAACAAATTACAACATTTACATGAATTATAGTAGTTGAAAGCCTATGTTTGCATCAACCTTCCCTTCCCTTTCATCCAATAGCTCTGGCCCCTTCTCTTTCATCCAATAGCTCTGGCCCCTTCTCTTTCATCCAATAGCTCTGGCACGCACCAGAGAAGAGCGACAAAAATGGTTAAGGGACTGGAGGAATTGCCATTCTATGAGAGGCTAGAGAAACTGGGCCTCTTCTCCCTTGGAAAGAGGAGACTGAGAAGGGACATGATTGAAACATTCAAGATATTGAAGGGAATTGACTTAGTAGAGAAAGAGAGATTGTTCACCTCATTTGCATGCACAATTTTTTTGAGAATGACTTGCCTTTTTGAAATCGTTGTAATAACAGCTGCGACGGCGGTCCGTTTTTACTGTGAAATTTTAAGAATCTTCTCCTAAGTGACTTGACCAGGGTCACAAGGAACAGTGCAGGCTTTGAACCCACAATCTTAGGGTGCTGAGGCTGTAGCTCTAACCACTTTACCACACTCTCCAACCCAGCTACCTCCCTCCCTGTAATATTTATCCTAATCCAGGAAAGGTCACCATACTGCTCAGCCTTTACCACACTGTGGTGCTGATTTGCTGCAAAATGTATTATTCTTACTTGACTCAGCCCTGGGAGTTCTATTTGTATAGCTTCTTGCAAACATTAAGCACATTAGGCTCTTAGGTAGAAAGTTAAATCCAGAACCTCCAGGGTAGCATTTTCAGAAGTGCTCCCTGTGAGACTTAAAGATCTCAATCTGTATACAATGTCTGTGAGGAAGACTGGCATCAAAATGGCAAATGACATTTAATGTGAGCAAGTGCAAAGTGATGCTTAAGAACATAAGAGTTGGCATATTGGAATAGACCGAAGATCCATCAAAGCCCAATATCCAGTTTCTAACCGTGGCCAATCCAGATTGCAAGTACCTGGCAAGTTCCCAAAAGAGTAAAAATGATTTTATGCTGCTTATCCTAGAAATAAGCAGTAGATTTTCCCCAAGTCCATCTTAATAATGGCCTATGGACTTTTCCTTTAGGAAATTAACAAAGCCTTTTTGTAAACCCTGCTAAGCTAACTGCTTTTACCACATTCTCTGGCATTGAATTCTAAAGTTTAATTGCACATTGAGTGACAGCAAGAATTTCAATATTAAAAATGAAAAGAAAAGTGTATATGAAAGTCTACTTATTTCATACCAAAAGCACAAGTTTATAATACAACCTTTCCAGTCATTCGACTTTTGTAAGACTTCCAAGAGTGGATCTGCCAGGACTATCCTGCATAAGATTCCAACAATAGTCTGCCATTATTTGTGCATCCTAACTTTCTTGTTTTCTGGCTTCCATTGTTTTTATGTCTTGGTGAAATCTTTTTCACTTTGTTTAAGTCATCACGGTTCTCTGGAAAGCGATCTAAGTGACTGTGCAGATAATGGACTTTAACACTTACATTACAGCCAAGCCTGTTGTGGGAAAGAGGAACACGAACTATAGCTACATGATGCTGGATTCTGTGTTAGGAGTCAATGCCCATGGAAAAAATCTAGGTGTATTGAGGATATGTTGAAACCCTCAACTCAATGTGCGGCAGCAACTAAGAATGTTAGGAATTATCAGGAAAGGAATGGAAAACAAAGATGAAAATGTTATAATGTCCTGGTATCGCTCGATGGTATGATTGCACCTTGAATACTGTGTTCAGTTCTGGTGCAGTATCTCAAAAAAGATGTAGCAGAATTAGAAAATGATAAAAGGGATGGGATGACTTCCCTATAAGGAAAGGCTAAAGCGGCTAGGGCTCTTCAACTTGGAGAAAAGACGGCTCAGGGGTGATATGATAAAGGTCTACCAAATACTAAGTGGAGTGGAAAGGGTAGATGTGAATCACTTGTTCACTCTTTCCAAAAATACTAGCACTAGGGGGAATACGATGAAGCTACTAAATAGTAGATTTAAAACAAACCAGAGAAAATATTTCTTCACACAACATGTAATTAAACTCTGGAATTTGTTGCCGCACAATGTTGTGAAATCAGCTTAGCAGGGTTTAAAAAAGGTTTGGAAAGAGAAGTCCATATGCCATTATTGAGATGGCTTGTGGAAATCCACTGCTTATTCCTAGGATAAGCAGCATAAAATCTGTTTTGCTACTTGGGATCTAGCTAGGTACTTGAATCTGTACTTTGCACTACCTCGACAATTTATTTTCATCACTATTTCTAACTAAGCTTAGCTCCATGGACAATCCCACCACATATGAAAGAGACTATCCCAAAATATCCCCTCCAGTACGTGGGGTGGGATACATTCTGTAAAGAAGTTTGTACCTGTTCTCCTACAATTGTGCAGAGCATTCAGTGCTATAACTGTCTTACAGGTTATCTCCTGTTTTTCCTTCCCCAAATTCATCTTTCACCCCTTCATATACACTGTTCTCTCTAACTCCCCTTTTTAGTGCAGGCCGGCACACTGAATGCTCTGCACTGCTCCCGACACTCAGAGTTCCCATGACCGTCAGGAGCAGTACACAGCATTCAGTGCGCCAGCCTACGCTAAAAACCGCTATGGTAGTTTTGTATAAAGGGGTGTAAGTCTGGTATCATAAGCACCTATAGATAGGAAACCTTTCCTTTCCCTCCCTTAAACCAGATCTTCCTGGTAATTTTGTAAAGATTAACTGCTAGAACAGGAGACCTTTGTTACAGCTTCATACATTGTAAGATTTTGTGACTAAAGTATTTACTGTTGAGCTCTTAGTATGTCGTGGAAGTTCAAAGTTTAATGTGCGTTTAATATAAATCAGTATTTCCCAACCCAGTCCTAGAGGCACATCTCACCAGTCTTGTTTTCTGAATATCTGTAATAAATATGCCCAAGATTAATTTGCATAAACCAGGTCTCTAAAGCCATGGCAATATTTATTATGGTTGCTCTGAACATCAGAAATAAATATTAAAGTTAGCATTCTGTCTTTAGTCATTATATTAAGTCTGTTTTCCATGGAGATTAAAAATCTTTTTTTTCACCTCGTCGGGGTGTTATACAAAAGTTTCCTAGATAAGAAGCTGAAAATGTAAACATTATGATTTGCCCTGCTCTTTAGGTTTAATTTAAGATGAACTCAGCTATATTTGTTTTGCAAATTTATAATAATAGGAAAAAATATGTGGTGGAGCCTTGTCAAAGTTAAGCATTACTGTACGAAGGAGAGCTAGTAAATGTGAGAACCTTGTACCTTTTGATGTGATACTTTTGTGAGAGTTCAAGTATTAGGGACAGTTGAAAAGTTTCTGGCCTAATCAAGAAAACAATTTTTTTTTTTTTTTTGGCAGGGGGAGGGTGGGGAAATAAATTTATTATCCCAGGACAAGCAGGCAGCATATTCTTAACGCATGGGTGACGTCACCGACGGAGCCCCGGTACGGACACTTTTACTAGAAAGTTCTAGTTGGCCGCACCGCGCATGCGCGAGTGCCTTCCCGCCCGACGGAGGAGTGTGTGGTCCCCAGTTTCTTCGTTTCCGCGGAGCGAAGAAGACGCATGTGTTTTCAACGGCCGTTGAAAAGTCAGTTCCTGCCTTCCCGCTCGCGTAAATTTTCGTTCTTTTTCTCTTTTTCCCTTCGGGTTACTTCCCTTTTTAATTTAAAAAAAAAAAAATTGTTGATTTTTCTTTATTTTTCAGACCGGCCCCGGCGGGGCCTGTTGCCACCATACAGGCCTCCGTCTTCGATTTTGCGGAGGCCGTGTTTCCCTTCATGCCCCCTCAGCCGGGCTTTAAGAAGTGCCAGCGGTGTGCACACCCGATCTCCCTCACCGACCCACACAATTGGTGCCTGCAGTGCTTGGGTCCGGATCATCGGGTTGACACCTGCACCCGCTGTGCCACTCTTAAAAAGCGCACATTGAAAAATAGACAGATCCAGCAAAATATTCTTTTCGGTACCGGATTTGCAATGGAACCTGCCGCGACGTCGACAGCACCTCAAAAGTCGGCACCGCCTACTTCAACGCCACCGGATCCTTCTTCGGGGTCGCTGGCCCCAGGTAAGCCGGCTAAGAAGCCTTCCACTTCCCTTGAGCGCCCTCCTGCCACGGCTGCGACTCCGGTCCTCCCGGCATCGCGCCGACCCCACAAAAGCTCCGCTCCGATATCGGTGAGTGCCTCGTCATCGGCCTCCTCATCGCCGGAGCGTGGAGCGGCACCTATGGTACCGAAAAAGAAAAAAGCGGTACCGGTGCCTCCCCTGGAAGACCGCATCGCGGCCATACTCCAAACTCAATTGCAACAGCAGCTGCAGCAACAACTTCAGCACCTGTTGCCAGCAATGTTGGCCCCACACCTTCCGGTGCAGGACCGGTCCGAGCCTCGCACGGTCCCATCGGTGTCGACCCCCTCGGTACCGCTCAACACTTCCATGCCAGTGCTCTCGGCTGAACCACACCGTTCCCATCCTACGGTGCAGGCCCGCTCTGATACCGACCCTTCCCGGCACCCGGACCGGCGCCGGTCTTCCTCACCCGGTACCGCCTCGGTACGCTCCGGCAAGTCTCTCTCCAAGACCTGCCATACCGAGCCCTCCACACCGACGTCCCGACGTGCGCACCCTGACATCAGGGACCCGGACTTATGGGAAGAATCCCCACCCGTTACCGAGGAAGACGCTTCTTCAACAGACGAGGAACCCTCGGTGGTTGATACCGGTTCGAAACCCGAACAGTCCTCTTTCACCAAATTCCTCAGGGAGATGTCGGCGGCTCTTTCCATTCCCTTAGAGTCCGACTCTAAAAAGTCCCAGGCTTTTCTCGATGCCCTAGACTTTGAGCAACCTCCCAAGGAATTCCTTAAGTTACCCGTCCACGACATCCTAAGGGAAACTTTTTACAAAAATTGGGAGAACCCCCTCACTGTCCCCAAAGCCCCTCGCAAACTGGATAGCTTGTACCGGGTCATTCCAATCCCAGGGTTTGACAAGCCTCAATTGCCCCATGAATCTCTCCTGGTAGAGTCCACCTTGAAGAAAACTCAGGGCTCCAGTGTCTATGCCTCCACCCCTCCTGGCAGAGAGGGAAAGACTATGGATAAGTTTGGCAAGCGCCTTTTCCAGAATGCGATGCTGGCCAACAGGGCAAATAATTACACCTTTCACTTCTCCTTCTACATGAAGCATCTGGTGCAACAACTCCGCCTTACAAAAATACATCCCCTTACAAAAATACATCCCTGAACGTAAGGTCCCCCTCTTCCAACAGCAAATTTCCAGTCTGCTCCAACTCCGGAAATTCATGGTACGCTCCATTTATGACTCGTTTGAGCTGACCTCTCGAGCATCTGCCATGGCTGTTGCCATGCGGCGTCTGGCCTGGCTGAGGGTTTCTGACCTCGAAATCAACCATCAAGACCGCCTGGCTAACGCACCTTGTCTTGGTGATGAACTCTTCGGGGAGTCCCTGGACTCAACGACCCAGAAACTCTGGGCACACGAGACCAGGTGGGAAACTCTGGTGAAACCTAAAAAGAAGACTCCGCCTGCTCGCCCCTACAGACAGCAGTCTTCCTACCAGCGCAGGTTCTCGGCCAGACCTCTCAACCCGCCACAACAGCAGCCTCGCCGACCTCGTCACCAACATCAAACTCAGGCTCGCTCCCAGTCTCACCAGCCTGCCAAGCCTCTTCCTCCGTCAAAACCATCTCAACCCTTTTGACTCCTTTCTCCAGGGCATAGCCAGTCTCCCGCCATCATTGCCTCTTCCTCAGCCTATCGGAGGACGCCTCCAACTTTTCCTCAGCCGTTGGGAGGTCATCACATCAGACCAGTGGGTCCTCAACATCATTCGCCACGGCTACTCTCTCAACTTCCAGACTCTTCCACCAGACAGTCCTCCTATAGAGTCTGCTTTCCACTCCTCCCAATCTTCCCTCCTCCTGAGGGAGGTCCACTCCCTCCTTCTTCTCAACGCCATCGAAGAGGTACCCTCAGACCAAAGGGGTCAGGGATTCTACTCCTGCTACTTCCTGGTTCCCAAGAAGACAGGAGACCTCCGGCCCATCCTCGATCTCCGGGACCTCAACAAGTGTCTGGTCAAGGAAAAGTTCAGAATGCTCTCCCTGGCCACGCTTTACCCTCTTCTCTCTCAACACGACTGGCTATGTTCCCTAGACCTCAAAGAGGCCTACACTTACATTCCAATTCATCTGACTTCACGTCGCTACCTCCGCTTTCAGATACAGCACCGCCACTATCAGTACAAAGTGCTACCCTTTGGCCTCACATCATCGCCCAGGGTGTTCACCAAGTGCCTCATTGTGGTGGCGGCCTTTCTCAGGTCTCACAACCTCCAGGTGTTCCCCTACTTGGACGATTGGTTGGTGAAAGCACCTACGTCTCCGCTTGTGCTACAAGCCACTCAGCACACCATCTCCTTCCTCCATCTCCTGGGGTTTGAGATCAACTATCCCAAGTCGCATCTGCTTCCCACACAGCGACTTCAGTTCATTGGAGCCGTTCTCGACACCACTCTGATGAGGGCGTTTCTCCCCTCCGACCGCCAACAGACCCTGCTCCACCTCTGCCGTCAGGTGCTCCTTCATCACTCCATTCCAGCTCGGCAAATGATGGTCTTCCTTGGCCACATGGCCTCGACGGTCCATGTGCTTTCTCTGGCGCGACTCCACCTCAGGACACCTCAATGGACTCTAGCCAACCAATGGTCACAGACCACGGATCCTCTTTCTCATCCCATCTCTGTGACATCGTCTCTTCAGCAATCTCTTCAATGGTGGTTGAACTCCTCCAATCTTTCCAGGGGTCTACTCTTTCATCTACCCCCTCACTCCGTGATCATCACCACAGATGCCTCCCCCTGTGCATGGGGAGCTCACCTGGGAGATCTTCGCACCCAGGGACTCTGGACCCCTCAGGAGCGTCAACATCACATAAATTTCCTGGAACTCAGGGCCATGTTCTATGCTCTCAAGGCCTTCCAGCACCTTCTCTACCCTCAGGTTCTTCTCCTGTGCACAGACAACCAAGTCGCCATGTACTACATAAACAAGCAAGGCGGCACCGGATCTCCCCTCCTCTCTCAGGAGGCCATCCGCATCTGGACCTGGGCCACGACCCACAGTCTCTTCCTCAAGGCTGTCTATATCCAGGGTGAACAGAACTCCCTGGCCGACAATCTCAGCCGCATCCTTCAACCTCACGAGTGGACTCTGGATCCTCCCACACTCCGCTCCATCTTTGCTCGGTGGGGCACTCCTCAGGTGGACCTCTTTGCAGCTCCTCACAACCATCAGCTGCCCCATTTCTGTTCCAGACTCTTATCTCCTCATCGTCTGGCCCCGGATGCATTCCTGCTCAACTGGACGGATCGGTTCCTCTATGCCTTTCCTCCACTGCTTCTGATGTTGCGGTCGTTATTCAAACTCCGCAGGGACAGAGCCACCATGATTCTCATCGCCCCTCGGTGGCCTCGCCAACACTGGTTCTCCCTCCTGCTCCAGCTAAGCTCCAGAGAAACCATTCCTCTTCCTGTGTTTCCTAGTCTACTTACACAGCAGCATCAGTCTCTACTGCATCCCAATCTGTCCTCGCTCCACCTGACAGCTTGGTTTCTCTCGGGCTGACCTCTCCAGAGAATCTGTCTCAGCCTGTCCGTCGTATTTTGGATGCCTCCAGGAAACCGGCCACCCTCCAATGTTACCATCAGAAGTGGACCCGGTTCTCCTCTTGGTGTCTACTACATCACCACGATTCCACCTCATTGGCGGTGGAAACTGTACTGGACTATTTGCTCTCTCTATCCGACGCTGGCCTCAAGTCTACCTCAATCAGAGTCCACCTCAGTGCCATCACTGCGTTTCATGAGCCTATCCTCGGAAAACCTCTCATGGCTCATCCCCTGGTTTCCCGGTTCATGAGAGGCCTCTTCAATATCAAACCACCTCTGAAGCCTCCTCCAGTCGTCTGGGACCTGAATGTGGTTTTATCAGCCCTCATGAAACCTCCTTTTGAGCCTCTTGCCACCAATTCGCTCAAATTTCTTACGTGGAAGGTGCTTTTCTTCATTGCCATCACCTCTGCCAGGAGGGTTAGTGAGCTGCATGCACTGGTTGCCGACCCACCTTTCACTGTTTTTCACCATGACAAGGTGGTTCTGCATACCCATCCTAAATTCCTTCCCAAGGTGGTCTCGGACTTCCACCTCAACCAGTCCATTGTGTTGCTTGTCTTTTTCCCGAAGCCCCATTCTCATCCTGGGGAACAGGCGTTGCACACGCTGGACTGTAAGCGTGCCCTTGCATACTACCTTGACCGTACCAGGGCTCACCACTCGTCCCCTCAGCTCTTTCTGTCCTTAGACCCTAACCGTCTAGGTCGTCCTGTCTCTAAACGGACGCTTTCCAACTGGCTTGCTGCCTGCATTACGTTCTGTTATGCTCGGGCCGGTCTCTCACTGGAAGGTGCTGTCACGGCCCACAGAGTCAGAGCTATGGCTGCTTCTGTGGCTTTCCTCCGTTCCACGCCCATCGAGGAAATCTGCAAGGCTGCCACTTGGTCCTCAGTTCACACGTTCACTACTCACTACTGTCTGGACACCTTCTCCAGACGGGATGGACACTTCGGCCAATCTGTGTTACATAATTTATTTTCCTAATGGCCAACCATCTCCCCTTCCCTCTCTGTTTGCTTAGAGGTCACCCATGCGTTAAGAATATGCTGCCTGCTTGTCCTGGGATAAAGCATAGTTACTTACCATAACAGGTGTTATCCAGGGACAGCAGGCAGATATTCTTACATCCCACCCACCTCCCCGGGTTGGCTTCTTAGCTGGCTTATCTTAACTGGGGACCACGCACTCCTCCGTCGGGCGGGAAGGCACTCACTCGCGCATGCGCGGTGCGGCCAACTAGAACTTTCTGGTAAAAGTGTCCGTACCGGGGCTCCGTCGGTGACGTCACCCATGCGTTAAGAATATCTGCCTGCTGTCCCTGGATAACACCTGTTACGGTAAGTAACTGTGCTTTTTCAACGTAGTCTCCTTTTAACTCAATACATTTGCTTCAACGTATTTCCAGACCTTTCTTGCTGCCTTTTCATTGACAGTGTAGTTGTTCTAGTAATGGACTTGCCCTCTTGTAGCGGTTCTTTTTGCAGCTGTGTTTTGTAGTAATTGAAACCTCTTGCATTCCTTTTCTGTAATGCCACAATATAGTGAGTTGCAATAGACCAGGTATGGTATTAGGACAGATTGTGCTACTGTCCTGAAGTTAGTTTTGGTCAGAACTGATCTTATTGTCCTCAATTTTCTCATTTTAAAGAAAAATCTTTTTACTAGAGTGGTAATGTGTATGTTGAAGTTTAAGTTTGAGTCTAGTGCGACTCCCAGGACTTTGGAGGTATTCTCTATCTTTAAACGCTCACTAATGGACAGTTCTAGCTCTATGCTTGGTAGCAAGTTGTAGTCTCCAAACCATAATATTCTTGTCTTAAAGATTTGTTCAGTTTAGAGGAAGTTTCTCGTCGTCCAAGTACTTAGGTTGTTGAGGGTATTTTTCAGGTATGTTATGATGCTATTGAATAATTCTTTCTCTACCAATCAAAATTGTACCCACTTTAACTTGAATCTCTACCAATCAAAATTGTACCCACTTTAAAGTTGTTTGGAGTCATCTTTGACAGTAAATTCTCCTACCACTATCATATTAGCACAGTTGTCCAGAAATGCTTTCATCGTCTTAGAATGATTCATTCTCTTTCAAAACCACTGGAACCAGCTTCCTTGAACATATTAATCCACTGTTTGGTAATTTCCTGTATAGATTACTGTAACGCCCTTTATAAGGGCATAACAAAAAAGGAAATAAGATGCCTTCAGATTGTGCAGAACACAGCCATCAAAATTATCTGTAACAAAAAAAAATACGATCACGTCTCACCTCTTTTGTTCAATGCGCATTGGCTTCCTGTTGAACATAGAATCAGCTACAAAATTCTACTTTTAACCTTTAAAATACTTTCAAGCAATCAACCAAAGTTCATTGACAGACTTTTAATCCCTTATAGTCCTTCTAAATCGCTTTGTTCTATGTCACAGAATCTCCTTGTTGTACCATCTTTAAAGTCAATCAACACGTTGAGATCTAATAATTTCGCTGTCACTGCACCCTCTCTCTGGAACTCGCTGCCCACTTACGCATCAAATCCGCATTAAATCAATTTAAATCTAAGTTTAAAACATTCTTGTTCCAGGATGCTTTTGGACAATAACTGTCCTTTTAAGGACTAAAACAAAGCTTCGTAGTTTTTACCCTCTCCTATTGTTTTTTTCCTCTTTTTGTGCTCTTTTCTCCAAAGATTGTAGTTCTTGCCCTCTTTTTCCCATTTGTTTGAAGTAAGTCTATATGTCACGTCATGTGTTCTATTAATTTGCCCTGGTATTGTTTAGCATCTCTCAATTTTAATTAGTTTTTATGGTAGTTTTCATTGTACACCACCTAGAAGTTTGATTAAGCAGTATAAAAAATTTTAAATAAACTTGAAACTATGCGGAGAATGAAGATATCTGCATAAGAGAAGATATGATCCTGGGTCAAGGGATGGTTATTCCCTAGTACTCTTAAATAGATGTTAAATAGTACAGGAGATATTGGTGATATCTCCACAGCCCAAGCCATCATCAATGGGCAATAGCTTGGTGAGATTTATGGCTTGGGGCCTTTACCACAGGGAGTATGGGTCCCTATCCCTCCCCAAGCTCCCTGCAACAAAAAATCCTTATGGACTTGTTTGCTTAGCTTTATTCCCCTTTTGCTTATTTCTGACCTGAAAGCTAAAGGTGTTATTTTATCATAAAGACACATCTTTACAAGGTAGCCTATCTAGATAGCTTATGAAGCTTTGTAGTTTTGATTTTGGAATCTTGGATCATATTGTGCCATGTGCCTATGGCCCCACCCACAGGAAGGACCTAAGACAACTGGGCCGATTCCGGTTGGCCCAGGCGCCTCAAGCCCCACCTGTGGGCGGGGTTTGAGCCGCCTGTGCCAATCAGGCCCTAAGGCCAGCCATTCCCGTGATGGCTGGCCTGTCGGATGGGCTTGGCACCCGTCCGTCCGACCAACTTTTTTTAAGGTATGGGGAAGTGGGGGTGGGGGGTTCGTGGGGTCGGCGGGGGGGGGGGTGTCGCGAGTCGGGGGGGCCGATTGGGGGTTTGGGGGGGCAGTCGTGGGGGGGAATTCGTTAAGGGCAGGAGGGCCTGGGATCCCTCCTGTCCGTATTTTAGTGGGAGGTAGGAGATAGAGGGTGTCGCGGGCCAGGAGGGCTTGGGCTCCCTCCTGGCCGGATCGTGTGGGGGGAGGGGAGGAGATCGCGGGGCAAGAGGGCCTGGGCTCTTGAGGGGGGTGGTTTCTGTAAATGGTGTTGTTTTTGACAGACACCGGTTACAGAATCCAGCTTTTAGGCGAAGGACTGGATCCTCCTTTGCCGCAAAGCCCTTGTTTTGGACGTTTGGGGCTTAGGCTTTTTTTAGGTTGATTATATGGTATAAGTTTAGACATAGTGGTGGTCTGGGCATTTAAACAACTGAACGTAGAGGCAGGCCATTTTCAAAAAAACTCCTTTTGGACGTTTTCCCTGCTTCTACTTTCAACGTTTAAGGCCTTAGGCCAAAAGGGGACTTAGACGTTTTTTTTTATTATGCCCCTCAAAGCTTTTAAGACAAGAAAATCTAAAAAGAAAACACTTCAAAATACAAAATTTACCTTAAATCAGCTTAAGTATACAAAAGATCCAAAATGTAATATATAAACGGAAATTAAGGAAAAACTTATATGTTATTTTTAACATTTATTGTTACCTTCTTAGGAGTGTAGTTATAGAGTGAAATGAAAATGTGACTGGTTGAACTACGTACTCACAAGCACAACAGGGCCTGAATAGTTAACAATGGCAATGCTTTTTTTATTTGTAATATGTTTTCTGATAAATGAATATTTTTTAAGGTAATGTGTCTTACTGTCTACCTGTGTTTTTATAGGAAGTTTACAGTAATACGGAAAAATGTGGGGACGGTCCAATGGTTATAGAACATAAGAAAGATAACTCCAAAGAGGTTTGTTTTTAATTATTTATTTATTGTTTTAATATCAACTGGTTGACACTTGGTAAAATTCACTGGAGGAGCTATTCATTCCTCTGCCCCTGCTAAGTCACCTCTCTTTATCTTGTCACCTCTTTCCTACAAATTTAGCTCTTCTGCTATTTTTGCCTCAAACTCTGCTACTGACAACAACTCCAGCTTAAACCCATATCCATTCTCTCGCTATGCCAACTTCCTCTCTCTACCATGTACATTTGCTATCTCTTTGTTTGCTGTCCCCACTGGTTAGTGTCTCTTTCCCTCTGTGTCTTCCCACCCTCCTGTACTCACTAGCTCTTTCTCCCAAGAAGAGGCTGGGAGGGGGAGAGCTTTAGAGGTGTTTTCCTGCACTCCTTCCATATATTTTGTCAATGGTTCTTTCTCTACACCTATGGCGCAGTGTGGCACAGTAGTTAAAGCTACAGCCTCAGCACCCTGAGGTTGTGGGTTCAAACTCATGCTACTCCTTGTGATCCTGGGCAAGTCACTTAATCCCTCCATTGCCCTTGGTACATTAGATAGCTTGTGAGCCCACTGGGACAGATATGGAAAAATGCTTGAGTACCTGAATAAATTCATGTAAACCGTTCTGAGCTCCCTTGGGAGAACGGTACAGAAAATTGAATAAATAAATATCAGACTTCTCCAGAACCAAAGTGAGATTCTCCTAGTCTTGGATAGTGCTTTCTCCAAAATATCTGGATATCGGAAGAGAGTTGCAGAGGTGTGCTATATGTGCACATCTGCTCCACTTCCAGTTTCTATCGTACAGGTCTCCCTCTTTTACTCATTATAATTTGTGTCAGGAGGTCCACTCAGAAGAGCGGATCATTGTTGATCTGCTTCAGCAGTCATTTACTAGGGCTGTGTTCAGCTGCCCTACCGCTGTTACCGTATTTTCGCGGATATAACGCGCACCATTGTAAAACGCGCACAGGGGTATAGCGCGCAGAAATCACGATGATATGTACAAAAACTTTTCTATACCGCGCTCAGGCATATAACGCGCATGCTGCCCGACTCTCCTTTCGCCCGCCCTGACTTTCCGTGCGCTGTCCCGACTCTCCGTTCACCCCCCCTGACTTCCGTGCACTGTCCCGACTCTCCGTTCACCCCCCCTGACTTTCCGTGCACTGTCCTCCCTTGAAGTCCTGTCCCCCCTTGAAGGTCTGTCCCCATCCTGAAAGCCTGATGCCCCCCCCCGACGTCCGATACATCCCCCCCCCCCGGCAGGACCACTCGCACCCTCACCCCGAAGGACCGCCGACTCCCCAACAATATCGGGCCAGGAGGGAGCCCAAACCCTCCTGGCCACGGCGACCCCCTAACCCCACCCCGCACTACATTACGGGCAGGAGGGATCCCAGGCCCTCCTGCCCTCGACGCAAACCCCCTCCCCCCAACGACCGCCCCCCCCCAAGAACCTCCGCCCGTCCCCCAGCCGACCCGCGACCCCCCTGGCCGACCCCCACGACACCCCCACCCGCCTTCCCCGTACCTTTGTGTAGTTGGGCCAGAAGGGAGCCCAAACCCTCCTGGCCACGGCGACCCCCTAACCCCACCCCGCACTACATTACGGGCAGGAGGGATCCCAGGCCCTCCTGCCCTCGACGCAAACCCCCCTCCCCCCCAGCCGACCCGCGACCCCCATGGCCGACCCCCACGACCCCCCCACCCCCCTTCCCCGTACCTTTGGAAGTTGGCCGGACAGACGGGAGCCAAACCCGCCTGTCCGGCAGGCAGCCAACGAAGGAATGAGGCCGGATTGGCCCATCCGTCCTAAAGCTCCGCCTACTGGTGGGGCCTAAGGCGCGTGGGCCAATCAGAATAGGCCCTGGAGCCTTAGGTCCCACCTGGGGGCGCGGCCTGAGACACATGGTCGGGTTTGGCCCATGTGCCTCAGGCCGCGCCCCCAGGTGGGACCTAAGGCTCCAGGGCCTATTCTGATTGGCCCACGCGCCTTAGGCCCCACCAGTAGGCGGAGCTTTAGGACGGATGGGCCAATCCGGCCTCATTCCTTTCGTTGGCTGCCTGCCGGACAGGCGGGTTTGGCTCCCGTTTGTCCGTCCAACTTCCAAAGGTACGGGGAAGGGGGGTGGGGGGGTCGTGGGGGTCGGCCAGGGGGGTCGCGGGTCGGCTGGGGGGGCGGTCGGAGGTTCTTGGGGGGGGGGGCGGTCGTTGGAGGGAGGGGGGTTTGCGTCGAGGGCAGGAGGGCCTGGGATCCCTCCTGCCCGTAATGTAGTGCGGGGTGGGGTTAGGGGGTCGCCGTGGCCAGGAGGGTTTGGGCTCCCTCCTGGCCCGATATTGTTGGGGAGTCGGCGGTCCTTCGGGGTGAGGGTGCGAGTGGTCCTGCCGGGGGGGGGATGTATCGGACGTCGGGGAGTCGGCCGGGCAAGAGGGCTTGGGCTCCCTCTTGCTCCGATCGTGGATGCGGGTGCGGGTGGGAGCGCGTGCGAGCGGTCGTTCGGGGTGGGGGTGCGAGCGGTCCTGCTGGGGGGGTGAATCGGGCGTCGGGCGGGGTGGGAACTATGTTTAAAAACTTTTGTATACCGCGCTCAGGCATATAATGCGCGGTACGTAAAATCACGTATAACGCGCGCGTTATATCCGCGAAAATACGGTATATATCATTACACCTGACCAAATATACTTTATTCCTTAGCTGTTTATATGTTTTTGCTTACCTTTATCACTTTGTCCCATTCATTTTCATCCATGCTAGACCATTGCAGACGTGGAAATAAATATAGCAGTAGTTCTTAAACATTTACTGGGGACCCCCAGCCAGTCAGTTTTCAAGATATCCCGAATGAATATGCATGAAGCAGATTTACATATAATAGAGGTGACAGGCATGCAAATCTGCCTCATGCGTATTCATTCGGAATATCTTGAAAACCCGACTGGCTGGGGGTTCCCTAGGACAGTTTTAAGAACCACTGTACCAGCAGGGGGAAACAGAGAGTTCCTGCTGCATCTGCTATAGAGTGCAATGAGTTGCCTGTCAGTATTTGCTCTGTGTCCAACAAGGTAGGTGACTAGTATAGTGATGAAGACCATTCTGAAACATAAAAGGATGTAGGTGATTTTTGTTACCTGGTGCAAGGAAAAGTATGTGTTTTTTCCCTATGAAGAGTTCAGATCCCAAACGTTGTGCAGGCTGGGCTTGAGAGCGGCCTGGCATTTAACTCCTGTGTATAAGAGTTACCCTGCTAATACATCCTGTAAAGCTTAAGGAATAACAAGCCAGCAGGCTGCTACATCTACAAAGCATTACAACTCTCTGCTATCTGGTGATGATTGAATCTTTCTGAAAGACCAACAGGTTTTTATACTTTTTGGCAGTTCCCAAAGCGGTGAGGTGGTTTCAAAAGCCACTTTGGTCACAAGAATAAGGGAGGCCATCACAGTGACATATGGCACACACAGATATGAAGCTACAAAGGTCCCCAGAAGTGCATTTGTGAGAGAGGACCCAGTAGCCCCTGGACAGAGTATAAATTTGTTTTCCTGGAAGATATCTGTAGAGTAGTGATGAAAACATCTCTCCATCACTTTTCACTTCACTATAGACTGGAATTAGTTGCCAAAAAGAAAGTCACCTTTTGAAGCAGAAGTCTTTGCGACTGGTGGATTCCTCATACCATAGATAAAGAGGGTTTTTGTATACATCTTTTGACTGGAACCCACCCAAGGAGTATGCAGGTACTGGGAGTGAGAACGAGAGAGGAAGACATTGTGAGTTCCATAACTTACTAAAAAAGAAAGGGGAGTGGGTGGATATATGAGCATAAACATTGGACTGTAAGTGATAAGAGATTCAAGGGCTTAGCTATAGTGATGGCTTGCTAAATGAATACTGAAAGGTACCTGTGCACTGGCATATACAATAGAGGAATTTAATCTGTCTGATTATGCTGGAAAGAGGGTATATTTCTAGGATAGAGTGATGTTTGTGGCGAAATGTCTTTCATTGATAATAGTTTGCAGAGTGTGCACTCTTCTTATAAATTGTGCAGTGTGGAAAAAGGGCACCCTCTTTAAGAAAAGTGCACATGTAACAACATTTCTGAATGGAAAAAAATGGGCGTGAAAGCCATGCTCCTAAGGCTCCTCCCCTTGTATCCAGGGTACAGAGGGGGCCTAAGGGAGTCCCTGATTGGCTCAGACACCTAAGAACCCACCCAAGAGGAGGGGCTTGATGCCTCTGAGCCAATCAGGGCCTTAGGCCCCTCCATGTGCATCAGATGATGCACCAGGGAAGGGCTTAAGGCCTTTATTGCGGATGGGACTGACTGAGCACTCCTCCTGCTCTCGACTAAAGGTACCAGGGAGGAGGGGGTCTGAGGGAGGAGGGGGACCGATGGAGGGTAGCCTCTGCTGACAGGAGGGAAGGGCATCCCTTCCGCCATATTTAAGTTTGGGGGGAGGGTCTGGTGGCAGGAGGGAGTGGGCATCCCTCCTGCCATTTTGGGAGGTTTGGGGGTCTTTTGGGAGACGTTTTACTTTTTTTTTTTTAAATTGGGCAGATATTCTGCGTGTGTAATACATGCAAAATATATGTGCCAATTCAAAAAAAATGAAAAAAAAATCAGGGAGACCCGTCGGTAACACAATTACCGACAGGTCTACAGCAATCAGGTTTTAGGATCAGTAAAACCTGATGCTAAATAGCCAAGCAATGTAAGTGAATCATTCGCTTGGCTATTTTGCATGGGGTTTTGCTAATTTGCATAGCCGGATCGGAAAATGGACGATTGAGGGGAAAAACATGCAGTGGGTCATTTTGTGAATCTGGTTGGTTAGCAGCGATCGTTGCTAAACCTGTGAAAACAGGTTTAGCGACAATCGCTGACTTTAGTGAATCTAGCCCTTGGTTCTTTCCTCACACTGGTAGACCCCCCCTTCCCCAAGGCCTACCATATCTCTCTAGTTGTCTAATGGTGCATTGGGGCAGGAACAATCCCCATTCACTCCTACTCATTCTGTGTCTGTGGTAAAAATGGCTGCCTTGTTTTCCAGCAGCAGTCTCATGAGATTGCATTTGGAAGTTGTAGCAGACATTATTACCGCAGACAGAGCTTGGGCAGGAGCAAGTGAAGTTTGCTCCTGCCCCAAAGTGCCACTAGTCCACCTGAGAGGTACAGTAGACCTGGGGGGGGGGCACTGGTGGGTCTGGGAAGAGAGGGAGGAACTAAGTGCGAGTCATCCCTGTTTGGGGTGGGGGGAGGGAGTGAATGAGTCAGTGGGCTGGCAGTGGTGGTAACAGGGGCAGAGGAGGAAGGATACTGCTGAGAGGGAGAGAATGTAGGAATGCCGGACATCTCAAGGGTAGGAAGAAAGTAGGTCTCAAATATAAACCAAGATTAATTTTTGATGCCTTTTTTGGCCAAAAAAATCTATTTGTGTGTATGTATGTGTTTGTAAAATTTAATATATACCTATTAATCCATTTTTTTAGTGCTATAAACTATTTACATTTATTCTTCCATCCTTCCCCCTGCCCAAACAATTTTAAAAAAAAACCAAACTTGTGTAAGTAAAAGCTTGCTTTCTCTTGTTTTTCTTCTCCATGCCAGTTTTTAATTGCAAATCAAATTTATCAGGACGTATACCCCCCTCTTTTACTAAGGCGCGCTAAATGATGACGCGCCTATAGAATATAATGGACGCGTTAGCATTTAGCGCTCACTAAATCGGCTAGCGTGCCTTAGTAAAAGAGGGTGATAGTTATTTTGCTTATCTGAACCTGTTTTGGTTTAAACTCCTGAAAGCTAGTCAAGAAATATATTAAATTCGTCTAGTAAACAAGCATTGTCTATTTTTTTTGCTTTGTTTTTAAAGATTGAATTTTATTTCTGTGTTTCTGATTTAACAGTGATGAACATTCAATATTGTCATTCTTTTTCCTAGAAAACATTGTAATAATTGGTAAAATGTTGGGGGTGTTCTACATATATGTCTGTATTGTTTGCTTCTTGATACTTATGATGTACAAGTTCTTAGTTTTTAAGAGACACTTAATGATTTTTTTTGTAAGATTATTGACAGTATTCTAGAAGAAAGCCAGAAGTCAACTGAAGTGGGAGATGGACATTTGAACGTCACTGATAATGAAGTACCTAATGATCATATTTCAGATACCAGTAATTTAAATGCTGAAACAGATCTTCTTAAAAATATTCCCGAACTGTTAATTACAGAAACAACACTGCCAGAGGATATTGGAGACTCTCTGAATAAAAATTCTCATGAGCAAATTGAGAGTAATTCTGAAAAGCTTTACTCTCCTTTAGAGGATGTCTCAGAGATCCCAATAGATGAACTTACTGAATTAGCAGACATTATAAATGCAACTCAAGAGTGTCGCAAAATAGAGACAAGTAGTACTTCTGAAAAAAAATTGAATAATGGGGAAACAGAATTGAAATACAAAGACCTGGAAGAGCAGATTGTCTTGGATACTTCACCTGCCAAAGATTTATCTACCACAGAACAAATGCCTCCTGCTAAACCCCCAAGACAAGTTACTGTAGAACCAGATATAGTTGCTAGCACAAAGAAATCTGCTCCAGCCCGTCCTCCACCTCCAGTAAATGCTCCTCCTCCTAGACCACCTCCACCTTCAAGACCAGCCCCACCGCCACGAAAAAAGAAAAATGAATTAGAATTAGAGGTTCCGAAGTCATGTTTAGAAGGTCAGTATACGTGTGGATATAATGATATATGCTTTAAAATTCTGTTTTTTGTGATTATAAATGTGCACTAGATACTTTTTCTGACATGGTGTGTTTATTTTATATATTTACTTATTTGAAAAATGTGTATCCCACCTATCCACAAATCCAGGTGAATAACAACATTTACCAACAGAATAAAATAACAGAAATAACACAAACATGTAATAAGAATGCTTAGGCTATAACAGAATCATTAATCATGCAAAGTATCTATTTTTTGATGTGTCAAAAAAGCAGTACTTCTTACCAAAACCTCCAATCTAATGTCTTGGGGAGGATTTTCCAGATCCGTTAGATGAGTCTGATGTTATGGGCGGAGATTTTTCAAGGTGCCGGTCCCACTCCAGGGATTAGTTTGGCACAGCCTACACTGGTAGCTCCTGTCTTTCAATCTGATTCAGGGGTGAGTCTCGATCATCCCCAGTGGACAGTGCTTCTCATGTATGCCAATCTTCTCGGTTGGGGAGCTCAGTGTCACTCGGCTCAGAGATGCTGGTCGCCAGTGGAGGTGTCCTGGTTGATCAATGTTCTGGAGACCAGAGCCATTCATCTAGCATTGGTGGAATTCCAGTCCTGGCTGGAGGGCAAGTCAGTTCGAGTCCTCTCAGACAATACCATGGGAGTGGCCTGTGTCAATCATCAGGAGAGCACCAAGAGTTATCTGGTGGCACTGGAGACCTCTCTTCTCATGGAATGAGTGGAGACTCATCTTAGGGACACCTTGGCTTCCTACATTGCCGATGTGGACAATATCCAGGTGGATTTTCTCAATTATCATGTGCTGGATCCCGGTGAGTGATGTCTCAGGCTGGAAGCCTTCGAGTTGATTGTTCAGTCTTGTGGTTGGCCGATCATGGATTTCATGGACTCAAATGTCGACACCAAAGCACCGAGGTTTTATCAGTCATGTTCAGGGATTGTCAGGCCGAGGGTTTGAATGCTCTGGTGCAGGCTTGGCCAATGGAAGGCCTACTGCATGTCTTTCCTCTGTGGCCTCCAGTAGGCAGTGTTCTTCTTCACATTGCCCAACACGCCGGCCACGTGATTCTCATGTCTCCGGTCTGGCTCAGGCACCCGTAGTATGCAATTCTGGTTCGTCTGCTAGTGGCAGATCCTCTCCCGCTGCCCCCCCCCCCAGCCTGATCTTCTGACTCTGAGTCCTATTCCAGTGTTTGATCCGGGTCCTGTTAGACTTATGGCTTGGTTCTTGAAAGGGTTCGCCTAAGGAAAAAGGTATATTTGGATAAAGTGATCTCTACTCTGGCTTATATCTGTGGTTAGCGTATTTTTGAGGAGTAGTGTTCTGCACGTGGCATGGTTCTCCAGAATGTGAGGCTGTTTTGCCTCACATTCTGGAGTTTTCTGCAGGATGGACTGGAGCGAGGCCTTGCTTGGTTTTCCTTTCAGGTGTATATTGCTGCTTTGTCTTCCTTTCATTGTGTTTTTCATTGTAAGCAGGGCAGGATTAACCAATAGGCCAAGTAGGTACGTGCCTAGGGCCCGAAATGGTCAGGGGGGCCTGATGAAGGAGGGCATCAACATTGTTTTGTCCAAACGGCGATGGGCCCCTCCAACATCGATCGCCAACGCGGGCCCCCCCCAATCGGCAATGCGGGCCCCACCCTGATCAGCAATGCGCCCTCCCCCATCGACGGAAAGTAAGACAAGCAAGCAACGCGGGTAAGAAAGGCAACAGGAATTGTAATTGTGCAAGATGTGCTGCTTGCCCGTAGCTTCCTGTTTCCGCCTGGGCGCATGGTGGGGTGGGGTGGGGCAGGGGGCCCAGTGTACTTGGGTGCCTAAGGTCTCTCGACAAATTAATCCTGCCCTGGTTGTAAGCATTTAGCCTCCTCTTTGGATGTGATTCGGTTCTTGAGAGTTGCAAAACTGATCCGGCTACTGATCCGGTTGTCGGTTCCTGCCTGGGATCTCCAACTAGTCTTTTCCATGCTTGTGCTACATGAAAAAAGGCCTACAACACTGAAACGAGTCTTGCGGAAGTAATGACCCCCAAGAAAACCGCCTTAAGAGTAAGGTCCTTCAATGTACAGCCCCTGAGAGGTATTTACGTAAGCTTTCCATTTAAACCTTTCTATGCCGAAAAGCGGGCAAATTTTTTAAATGTTGCATGGTAAATTACGTTTCACGTAAAATAGCTGTAACTTCTGAATCATTGCTTATTTTTGAATAAAACTTTCAGTTTCTTTTCTTATATTGAATTCAGTAAAGCGACGTCGCATATGTGTGAAAGATAAACAACCAGAAAATGTCCAAATAAAGAGATTCCAGCAGGAGATTTTTAAAGAATTAAAAGAAGTAGAAAAGTATGATCGCTCATCGAAACTGACTGTAGAAGAAGCCATCCTCGTTTATCCCGAGATTATTAGTGATGTGGCTAGAACCGTAACAGCAATGCCACCCACCCAAGTCAGTGTTGAAAGACTATTTTCAGCTCTAAAAATAATCAAGTCAGATTTAAGAGCTTCTATGAAAGAGGATCTGGCAGAAGCAATTCTGTTTCTTAGAACACTACATTGAATTAGTTTTGGATTGCATTTAACAGCTATTCTACTCTACAACTATATTCCAAGTTTAATATATAAACTGTTTTAGGTTTTCCAGCTTTTGTTTTTGTTAATGTAGTTAAGCTACTACTTTATAGCCATTTGATAAAAACAATAAATAAAACTTTATTGTTTAAAATTTTTTTGTCTTTTATTTAAACTGGCCAATACAGTAGAGCGTCAGCTTCCTAGTCAGTAGTTCTGTGGTTAAATGGCGTGCATGTTGCCTTCTTTCAATCAATGTGGAAAATACATTACTATATTAAATAGTCGGAGTCATGGGTACAAGAAACTGAGGAGTCTGAGTCAAAGGATTTATCTACCGACTCCACAGCCCCCCTTCCCCTTCCAGTTGTCCAACATTTCTCTCTTTCCCCCTTCCTGTGGTCTGGTAACTCTCTCCTCCCTACCATAGTCTGGCATCTCTGTCCTTCCCCCCTCCAGGAAGTCTGAAATTTCTCTCTCCTCCTTCCCTAGTCTGACATCTCTCTCTACTTCCGTCCCCCCCTCCAGTAATCCAACATCTCTCTCCTTCCCTTTCCCCCTTCTTGTGGTGTGGCATCTCCTCTCCTTCCCTTCCCTTTTCCCTCTCCCTACTGTGGTCTGGCATCTCTGTCCTCCCCTTCCCTTTCCTTTCCCTCCCCCAGAGGTCTGGCATCGCTTTCTTTCTTTCCTCCCCATCCCCGTGATCCAGCATCTCTCTAGTACCCTCCCCCTTTGATTTCCTCCCACCTCCCACCCTTCTCCTTCCTGGCAATGCCACTCTGTCAGTCTTTGAAAACAGTAGCAGAAGGAAAGCTTTTAGGCTGTCAAAAGCAGCGTATTTACTTCACTCATGCTGCTGGCAGCCTGAGGAGTGAAAGAGTGGTGCTGCAAGGAAGGCTAAGCATGAGCAACTAATTAAACTCTGGGACAGGTGCGTGGGCCACCCAGAAGGTCTCTGTTTGCTGCCTTTGGCTCACGGCCTTACATTGAAAACCACTGTTCTAGGGTAACACATTTACTCCTTTTAATTGTGGAACAATCATGAGCAATCAGTTCAATAGCTGAAATAAAATGGTTATTTTCTTTTCTTGATGTAAACTGAAGTAGTAACAGTAAGAAATACTGGATAGTTGTGGTTTTTTGTTGTTATAAAACTAAGGCTGTAGGCCAAGATATAAATGTTATTTCTGACCAAGTTGTTTGGAGCTGCTTATGTTAAATAGGTAGCAATATACTATTATTGTAAATCTGTAATTTTTTTAAAAGTAAAACCTCAAATTTGTTGTGTTTTTTTAATTTACTTATTTTGTTATATATAGTTCTATAGAATACAGCAATAAAATGAACCCTTTGCATTAAGACTTTTCTGAAAATGTAAAATTTTGTGTGGGTTTTGGGCCCAAGATGAAACATTGTCTCTGGAAGCCTTAGGAAATATCATTCCTCACTGTCATTACACTTAGATAAGGATTCACTGAAAAGCAATACACTTCAGCTATGCTGACTTTATAACTTAACAAATTATAAATTAATTGAATGAAGCATCCAAGGTGAATAAATTATGAAAGACCTTGCCCCCTGACATTGATCATTGCTTAAGACTTTACAATACTAGTAGATCTAAAGAGGCTAATGCTTGTACTTTATTGTGTGTTATCCAGTTTGGGTTTTTAATATTAAAATATTTTACAGTTGCTAGGGACAGTTTTACTTCTGATGGTCTCCTGTCTCCAAATGCTGCCACAGAGGGTATGGCCAAAGATTCACAACATTCTTTGGATTTAGCTAGTGCAACTAGTGGAGAAAAAATAGTTACTGCTCAGGTTAGTATGCTTTGTATTTTTTTGAGAAACCCCTGATCCCTTTGCACAAACACTTTGCCATTCACCAATATGTGTACATTAATTTTATGCAATCCAAATTCATTTCCAGGAAAATGGAAGAGCAGCAGATGAACAGATAGCAACCATAGCAATTGAAACGTTCGGTCCTCAAAGACCCCGATCTAACTCCGGAAGAGAACTTACTGATGAGGTAACAGTCATCTAATAATTTAGGTTAACTCTGTAAAACATGGAAAAAGTACAGAGGAATGCTGGGTGTACATGACTAGTGCACATTCCACAGATAAGAACATAGGAATAACCATAGTAGGTCAGACCAGTGGTCCATCTAGCCCAGTATCCTGTTTCCACAGTGGCCAGTCTAAGTCACAAGTACCTGACAAAACCCCAAATAGTAGCAGCAGTGCATGCTATAGTTAATTTCTAAGCTGATAGCATTCATGATCATCAAGTTTGGATCAAAATTAGTACCTGAATAGTATGCTTGACCTGTACTCCATCTCATCACATTTGCTAGCTGACAAGAACAGTCTTACTGTTGGTGCTTTGGTTGTTGCTGTCATCAAGTTTTGTTAGATTGCCCAAATTGTCTCACCGGTGGCGGCGGTGGTGGCGGTGACCGTCTTAAAAGTGGTCCCTGATTGCATGTCAATCATGCGATAGCACCTTTTAGAGAATCGTGCCTCCAGCAAAGGTAGGCACCAGAAATGTAGGCCAGGGTTTTCCAAGTCTACACTTCCAGTGGCGTGAATTGCGCCACTGTAGGCATTAGCCATGCCTACAGTGACATTAGGTGCTGTAAAGCGCCTATGGAGGCAGGATTCTGGCACTTTTAGGTGCCTTGAAAATCGATTTAAAATGTTGTTTAAACAGCATTTTTCACTTAGCTTGGGTGCCTACCGGTTCTGTTAATTTTACACTTTACACATCACTTAAAATCTTTACAATATATAAATAGATCAATACATTTTTCCCATCAAAATATTATTATATAGTTATTAATGAAATATATTCATATCCTTCAAAAAGTGCAAATAACATTTTTCATCTTTATAAGGAAATAGTAAGCACCTATATAAATATTTAATTATTCAAAACCCAAACCAATCCAACCCACCCCATCAATCAATAAAAAATTCAAAAATTAAATTCAAAGAAAAATCCATCCCCCCTCCCCCTGGATGTGCATTTGATATATCAACAAAATTCAAAACTATAATAATTCTACAAACGACATCAATGGGCCCCATATTAATTTAAAAATTTTTATATTCCCCGACAAATCAGCATTCATGTTCTCATATTTATAAATTAAACATAAATTTGCCCACCAGAATGTGAAATTTAGACGGTCCCAATTTTTCCAGTTTCGCATAATCAATTGTATATCTGTACCTGTCATAATTAAAAACAATCGCCTCCTATATTTATCTAAGCAGGCCTTTCAGAAAGGGTTCCCTGATTGGCGTAATTTGAAAATTTTTTATAGTTTGCAGTTTCTCTCCTTTCAGACAAATATGCTAGGACATCAGGCCGCCAGGTGGTATAAATTAATATCAAAATTTGTGGCTAGTAAAGACCTGATGAACCCATGAAAGGTTTTGAACTAGGATCTCAATGACTGATGAACTTCACTGATTTTTAGAGGATGACTTTTTGTATAGGTTATATGGGTCAGAAAATGAGCATTTGGGATAATGCATTCAGATAAAAAGCATGTGTTTTTAGAAAAGATGTTCAGAGGATGGCATTACTCATGAAAGCGCATCTTGTTTTTGTTTTTTGGTTGGGTTTTTTTTTGGGGGGGTTCCTGTTGCAGATACTAAAGAGGTTACAGCTAAACGTAATCATAGAAACATTTGAATACAATGGCCAAAGTGGACCATATTGCCCATTGTTTGTCCATCCATACCAACTGCTAAGCTCTGCAGTTCCTTCCTGTCCCTTAGAGATCCTTTGTGATTGTTGCATGCTTTCTTAAATTTGGATGCCATACTCATCTCTACCATCTCTGCTGGGAGGCTGTACTGTGAATCCATCACCCTTTCATCTTCATCTTATGCCCGCTCATTCTGTAGGTACCTTTGTTACCTTAATAAAATAGATATTTTGAACATCTCACACAGGTGCCCTGCTACCCTTTATATGTATAAGTGGTAAATGTTGTAAAGCTGCTTGTCTGGGGAGCTAGCCTCTAAAACTTTTTATAATTTGAGGTGGGCTTGAGTTCTGGAGAGAAAAGTGCAATGCCTACTGAAATACATCTTGAGATCCAAATGAGAAGTTAGTTAAGAGTTATGCATCCTTTAAATTTGCCAGAATATATGTGTATTGTAGTTCAGAAGCATGCAATACACACATTCTTTGAAGAACTGCTCAAAACATACCTTCACATCTCTGTGTGTTATGGCATATATGTATAAGTAGTGCCTTTTATAACTGCTTGCTTTTTGGTTTGCCAGTATATCTACATAATCTTGATAGTGTTTTGAAAAGGTATTTTTGCATTTAACTTAGTTAATGCAGAGCTTTTGTGAATCACGGACTCTATTCTATAAAACCCAGATTAAACTCAAAGAAAAATTCCTTTTGCTAAAATTTCTACTTTTTGGGTTATTTGTATGATGTAAAGGCTCTTGTCTGCTTTTGTAATCTTTAAAAACGTCATATGGTGATAAGAATCTAAATGAAAACTTTGATAATGCAAAGCATTGCATTTATTATTGTGCTTTACTACAGGAGATTCTGGCAAGTGTAATGATCAAAAACCTTGATACCGGTGAAGAAATACCATTGAGCCTAGCAGAGGAAAAGTTGCCAGCAGGCATTAACCCCCTGACTTTACATATTATGAGAAGGACGAAGGAATATGTAAGGTATGGCCAGTTCCAGTGTATATTTTTTTCAAATATGAAGAATCTAGTTGTATTTTTTTTTTTTCTATATCAGCTGGGTTTTTTGTTTGTTTGTTTTATATATCTATGAACATAATTTAGTCTACAAAGTAAGGAACAGTGATTTTAGATGAACTTACCATTTAGAATCTTTTTTTTATAATTTTATTTTTGTGATCTTGGTCCTAACTGTACTGCAGTATTTAAATAGAAATTTAGAGCCAAATGTCCACATAGTTGACACTGAATATCTGTATGTTAAGGACATAATATTAAGCAGTTAAAATTCTGAGTGACTTTTTGAAGACTATTAGTGATGCAATTTTGATGCTGAATTTTCATAATCCATACACATTTTATTCATTAGCTGCATGAATCAACAACACAAGTGGGTGACATCATTCAGCTTCACCAAAACAGAGTAGCTCTCTTAGCTCAGAAAGAACTAGAAAAATGCACAGGTGCACAGGGATTCTTCAAATTAAGGATTGAAAAATAAAGGCTCTCCTCTACACAGAACCTTGCCAGGTCTGCAAATACGAGTCGAGTCTTCTGTGGAGTGGCCTGCAATCTTCTGACCATAATATTTCTTTTTGTGAACTCTATCACCTGATCTCAAAAAGAACCAGTCAGCTGAAAACTCTTACTCCTGCCTGAGGCATCAGAGGGCTCAAAAGTCCCAACCAGCTCCCCAGTCAGAGCAAGGGATGAGTTTTTGATTGGCTCCAGGAGAGAATACTTGTAGTAAAAAGTGACCATGCCAGACAACCTGCTGGTTGAGGGAGGCTGAATTTTTTTCAGGAAAAGTGAATCCTTATAACCTCAGACTAGTGGTTTCTCAGGAGTCCACACAAGTTACACATTTCATTGGTGAAGACTAGAGCTGCCTGATTCAAATTGATTCACTTCAGTTGAATTGATTCGATGTGGGGAGAAAATCGTCCTCACCAATTCAGTGCAGGCCCAGCGTTATCATGGTCAGGAACTTCTCCACAGTGGCAGCCTTCACAAAATGCTGCTCTTGCCAGTGTTGGGCCTTTCTTTCTGCCGGGTCCTGCCTTTGCAGAAACAAGAAGTAGGCAGGACCTGACAGAAAGAAAGGTCTGGCGCTGGCAAGAGCAGTGTGTTGTAAAGGCTGTGCTGTTGACAGGGTGTGTGTAAGGTGGGCGGTGACAAAGAGAGCAAGTGAGGGAGGGGTGTAAGGGAATAGGGGGAGTAATCAAACCTCGAGGGACATGGATGAAAGGTGCAGAATCTTGGGGGAGGAAAAAAATGATGCCTTACTACAGGGCAGGCACCCTCTAAAATTGAAAGGGGTTAGATTCCGTATGAACATAAGGAAGTTCTTCTTCACCCAGAGAGTGGTAGAAAACTAGAACGCTCTGCTGGAGTCTGTCATAGGGGAAAACACCCTCCAGGGATTCAAGACAAAGTTAGACAAGTTCCTGCTGAACCAGAACGTACGCAGGTAGGGCTAGTCTCAGGGCGCTGGTCTTTGACCAGAGGGCTGCCACGTGTGCGGACTGCTGGGCATGATGGACCCCGGGTCTGACCCAGCAGTGGCAATTCTTATATTCTTATGAAGGAAATGGCCTTGGAGACAAGAGAGAGATTAGATAAGACAGTGGGGAAGAGTGGAAGAGGAGGAAAAGAGAGAGAGATGCTGGGACAGGGGAGCTGGAAGAGAAGAGAGAGAGAAATGGGGAGAGTGGAAAAGATGCTAAATCCATAAATGGAGAGAAAAAGAGAGATGCTTGCCCTGGGATGAGGGGTGTAGGATAAGAAAGGGAACAGAAGGAGAAAAGCTGGACAGAAGGAGAGGCAGGGTCACGGGTGGGGGGATGATGGGGACACAGTGGATGGAAGGGGCAGATGCATGGAAGGGAGAGAGGACAGACGATGGAAAGAAGACAGTGAAGAGGATGATTAAAGCAGAAATAACAAAAGGTAGAAGAAAATTTTTTTTGTTGTTGCTTTATTGTAGTTCTATTGAAAAAAATGTTTTTAAATAGAAAATGGAAATAAAGTAATCTTTTTAGTAGACTAATTTTAATACATTTTTTACTAACCAGGTCGGGATAGGATACCAGAATAACAGTATATTGTACTAACTTGAAGAATGAGGGTTTGGCCTTTGAAAACTAATTTAAAAATGAATTAGTCCAGTGAAATGGTATTTTCCATTTTTGTTTTATTTCTATTTAATAATTTGTAAAGTGGTGATTAATATTTGTCAGTTTTTTCAAATTTACATCTGCTATCTTTATATTTTACACAGTGTTAGGGGACATGTGTTACTGTTTCTGTGGTGTTGCATTGTATGCAGAGTCTGGCTTCTTGGCTGTTTAGTTTAACTTTTGTCTACATATTTCTATCTTTAGTTTGTCATTACTTATTTCATACTGGGCGAAGGTATATCTGTGTTCTGTGTGTATGAAAACAACATGCTTTTCTGTTAGCATTGACTGTGCAGGATCAATCTGTTATTAATTTGGCTTGTTTAGTTTTACAATAAAAATTGATTCAACTTTAAACTTAAAAAGTTGTGTCATTGAAATCAAATTGAAAAATTGATTTGATAGGCTAAATCGAATTGAAAATTTTTTCCTTGAATCGGACCGCTCTTGTGAAGACTATCTTCAAAGTGCTCACCGAGAGTGTCAAAATGAAGCTCTCAGCACAAGGACTTGCTTCTACAGGAACTCTCTTCCATTTTGCAGGTCAATGAGATCAATCGATAGATACATTTCTTGTATTCTGCCAATTTCCAAAATAGGGTCAATGTGGGTCACAAAATACTGTGGAAAAACTCACAGAAAAAAATTTGCTGAGCAAGTCAGTCTTTAGATTTCTTCAAAGAATAGTAAGAAGATGAATGTTTCAGATCAATTTGGAAGAGATCTTTAAGAACAGGAGCCCTTTAGTGCCTTCCTATAATGAATTCCTAAGGAGGAAAGAAAATACGAGGTAGAGCAAATGTGTATCATTTGCTCTAGAAGTTCTCTTATGAAAGAAGGAATGATAATAAGTTAGGTAGATACTTGGAAGTAGAACTATCCAATATCATTGTGGTCGAGTCTGTTCTATCAAGGAAGAAATAAAGAAGATTTTATTCCAAGTACTTCTTGATCCCCCAAAAGACAGGAGATTGTTTTATCCTAGACCTATGAGCCAAAGAAAAGTTCAGGATGATTTTCTTAGGCACCTTAATCCCATAATTCAGGAAAATGATTGGCTTTGCTCTCTGGACTTAAACGATGTTTATACAACCACATTCCATATACTTTCCATAAAGCATCTTGAGTTCAAAGTAGGGATACACCGTTACCTGTACCACCTTCTGCCATTTTGCCTCATGTTGGCTCCCAGTTTTTATAAAATGTCTCATGGTAGTCACAGCATTGCTACACAGACTGGGAATTCGCGTGTTTCCTTATCTAGATGATTGGTGAAGAATACATCAAAGGAAGGAACTATTCGGGTGTTGGAGCTACTAAGGTTCATTTTCAACTACCCAAAGTCCCACCTGCTCCCCATCCAGTGACTGACGTTCATAGGAGCCCTGCTAGATAAGGTTCTCCCAGATCAGCACACATATGCCCTAGTCTGCATCACACTTCAGGTCCATCTATCCTACCATGTAAATTGACCCCTAATTCCCATCTCATCCCTCTCAGTAAAGCATTTGATGATGATAAAAGCTCAACATGCTTGTGCCACTTATTTGCCCAGTTTGTGACACTTGACAGTACTATTAGGATGACTGTTCTACTGATCACATCTCTAATTCTGTAATAGTGAACCTATTTTTAGTTCTCCAGGAAAGCACCTATTCTATAAATAGACATGTTTTCTTTATAGAATACTAATGTAGCAGGACAAATATGTGCCTATATTTTAGGCACTGAACCTTTCACCAGCCATAGAACGGGTATAAATGCCTGCATTTATGTTGCCAGGAAATGTATGTACATTATAATATTCTGCCAAAATGACTCGGATATCATGAAAAGTCAATAATAATATATAATAACACTTCAATTACAATTGATGCTTGAAGTCCAGCGGTATAAGTAATGTAAGGACAACATAGACTTTCTTCCAAATTCAAACTGAAGGAAAAAGCCTCAGACAAGGGCCCTCCCACCTCCACAAAAGTGGTTTCTTAAAGGTGGTTGAGCGGTCACCTCATTGACAAAAAACCTTCAACAAAAAAATGAAAAAAGCTCTATGCTGTGCTATGCTATAGAAAACAAAAACGATAGAAGAAAAATATATTTCCACTTATCTTTCGCTGATCGGTACACCGACGGTGGCCAGCGTTTCACAAATCTGCTGCCTCAGGATGTGACACAACCAATCAGACTTTAAAGTGGAACGTTGAACGCGTCCCCTGCCTCTTTTTTGTTTTTTATAGCATAGCACAGCATAGAGCTTTTTTTCATTTTTTTGTTGAAGATTTTTTGCCAATGAGGTGACCGCTCAACCACTTTAAGAAACCACTTTTGTGGAGGTGGGAGGACCTTTGTCTGAGGCTTTTTCCGTCAGTTTGAATTTGAAATAAAGTCTATGCTGTCCTTGCATTACTTAGATCATTGGACTTCAAGCATGTGGGCTTCTATTAAGCATGTGGGATCTCTTCATGGAAATTAGGGGGTGGATCATTAGAGTGGGCAGACTTGATGGGCCGTGGCCCTTTTCTGCCGTCATTTTCTATGTTTCTAATTGTAATTGAAAGTGTTATACATTATAATATTCTGTACATATATTACATAGCTCACAGAGATGTCCATTGTCTTACTGCAAACTAAACACCACCTTTTTTTTTTGTGCTTAAATATATGCACACTTATATGTAGAATGTGTAGACTGTTTCTTTTTGTTTAATAAAACTAAACATATGCTCAACTCTTTTGAAATATGTTGTAGTGATTTTTATTTTTTTTAAAAAATAGACTCATAATTGTTGTCCCCTTCTTTATAGTACTGATGCTGCACAGTCAGATGATGAGGACAAGCTTCAGCCACATCAAACCGATTCTGATGGTGGAAAGTTAAAACAAAAGACGTAAGAGACTTGTTTTAATAACCACTTTTATTGACTGATATGTTTAAAATCATGCAATGTCACATTTTGCATCCTTCTTGCTAGGTATTGTTTTCTCCAGAGTGGACTGTGCTTCTGTTACATAACATAAAATGTTGCTGAATATGGGGAGCTACGTGCTTTGGAGCTTATGTTATAAAATATTTTGGTATGGTACTTAGTTGTAGGGTGGTGCTATATAAATGACATAGAACAGCATTGGGCAAAATTAAAAAGTGCCATTGTAAAGGTGGCACATTTTTATAGATGATAGTGAAGAGAAAATATCTGGTTTCAGGGGTGGTGAAAAATTAGCATTCAAAATGTACAAGAGCTGTCAGAGGACAGGGGTACCTGCATGACCATATACATATTTAGCACATAACAGAAGCCCGTTATTCCACAGTAAATAAGGAAAATCCAAGGAAAAAGGAGCTGTGAAATCGATGTTCTTGATGCAAAAGTTTATTGATCACCATAAAAGACAAAATCATCCAAAATCAGTAACTAAGGACCCAACACAATCTGTGTTTTGGCTTCACAAGCCTCCTTCAGGGGTCCTGGCTTGCTCTCTTCTTTTTTTCTCTCCTTCAGTTCCCTCTGGAGCGCTTAGGTTCAATTTTATTTTTTATATCCACTTTCACTTTTATCCACTGAGCGGACACTGCCCTGCACGCCTGAAGAAGGCTTGTGAAGCCAAAACACAGACCGTGTTGGGGCCACTGTTACTTATTGCGGATGATTTTGCCTTTTATGGTGATCAATAAACTTTTGCATCAAGAACATTGATTCCACAGCTCCATATACATATTTACCCTCACCATATCTGTAGGATGTAGTCAACAATGCTACTGATAATGGAGGCAGAATATCTTAATTGTTAACTTCAAAATGCATTCCAGTCTTCTTCCTGGTTGCCTGCAGCTGAGCCTGAGTGGGTTCTCCAGCCTGCTTCCTGAAGCAGAAGTAGGGGCTTAAGAGGTAGAGATAGGTCTTGCTTACTTACATCTGTTGTTCCTGTTGCTGTATAAAGTAAATCAGCTGGGTTGTCTTTTTAATGAATTTAGGACAATACATAATATGAAATTAAAACCCTGCTATTCAGAAAATTTATCAAGAAAAACTAAAACATCTCCTTATTGTTCCCAATCATGAAATTTTCCAAGTAATCTCTCAACCATGTAATTAGCACCATTTTCTGTAACCTTCCTGAAAATGTCCAGTTATCTTTCTGTAATCTGCCTAGAACTGCAAGGTATAAGCAGAATAGAAGTTACTAATGTAATGTAATGTGCAGGCAATTCTTGTAAGGAAATGTAGACAAAAACCAAAGGTCAGGTAGGGTCTCTGATTATATAACAGGACAGGAAACTATAGTAGACTTTGGGCTCCTTTTACTAAGCTGCGCTAGCGGTTTTAGCATGTGCTGCATTGCCGCATGTGCTAGATGCTAACGCCAGCATTGAGCTGGCGTTAGTTCTTGGCGCTTAGCGCGCGCGGCAATGCAGCATGCGCTAAAAATGCTAGCGCAGCTTAGTAAAAGGAGCCCTTTGTGGTCTTATTTGTTTTAATTAAAAAAAAAAAAAAGCATAGCACTGATTAATTATTTGCTTTAGGGCCATCCATGTGCACTGTAGCTCAGGCAGTCTTTAGTATAGACTCTGTAGGAGGCTGCTAGTATGATGGCAAAGGTGTCCGAGGAGAGAGTTGTGCTCAGAGGTTGAGGCCTAAAAATAGGAAAAGGCAAAAATAAACCTTGTGATTTGTATTTCACAAGCAAATTGGCCCAGAGACAGTCCCATCTAAATATCATGAATTATTATATTGATTTATCGCATCACACGCTGGAGAAAGTATATAACCTTTTCTGTGTCTTCAGGACTCAGCTGAAAAAATTTTTAGGTAAATCGGTGAAAAGAGCAAAACACCTTGCTGAAGAATATGGTGAACGTGCTGTTAATAAAGTTAAAAGCGTTCGGGATGAAGGTAAGCTTAATTGCTAAATTATGAAAAAACAATAGTGAATTCATATATAAATTTGGGCAAAAAACAAACTTTACTTTATACTTATGGGTTCTGGTAGAGGAACATGGAGAGAGAACATCTGAATCCTAAAAGAGATATTTATTATCACTTGCTTTGTTTGTGTTTGAATGAATCATTTTTTAAACTTTTTAGGCCTGTATCGACAATTATGAATACAAAAACCACTCTCCATCTTCTTTGGTTAATACTGTGTAATTATTACCAGTGAGGAAACTCTTAAGTCTGTGTTAATGATGATGATGATGTCAGCTGTTCCAGCAGCTTATATTTCACTGAACATTTTTTTCTGTGCTTGATACAGTTTTTCATACCGATCAAGATGATCCATCTTCTAGTGATGATGAAGGAATGCCATACACAAGACCGGTAAAATTCAAAGCTGCACATGGCTTCAAGGGTCCTTTTGACTTTGAACAGATTAAAGTTGTTCAGGATCTCAGTGGTGAGCATATGGTACGTTTTATATTTTAAGATCCCACTAGATTATCAGTTCAGTGTTCTTAGAAATGATTTTTGTTTCTGTTAATGCTGACTTGGAGAGTCTAGATATCATGTTTCTCATGTTGAATTGGTATTTTGAGGTAATTCTGACCCCTTGCTTTTCTTTCCTGAGTCATAGACAGAAAAGGGGGTAGTGTCTGGAAAGCAGTATATACTAATGTTCGAAGTATGGTGAACAAGATTCTGGATCTAGAAGCTGTGATGGAAGAAGATGAGTTGGATATAGTGGTGATCACAGAGCCAGGGTTCATGGAGAACCATGACTAGGACATAGTTATGTAGTACAAAAGGAAGTGGGAACGGACAATGAGCACTGCACTGATGTAAAACCAACTTGTTTATTTAATAAAATGCTTCCATAGCTTTTCAGTGATTTTGGTTAATCTGGCATGTTAGTTGGACCAAGCTTTGTTTTATCCCAGTGAACATATAAGCCACAGTGACCCCTGATGCAGGCGTTCCTTAGACGCCGAAACACAGTGCTGTGTCGGGTCCACAGCTTCTGCTTGTGTCCTTTTCTGAAATATACAAGTTGGTTTTACATCAGTGTTCTTCAGTGGAGTGTTCATTGTCCGTTCCCACTTCCTTTTGTACTGTTTTATACCTGTGGGTTCTCTGTCCTGTTGGACTTTTTGGTGTTTACTAGGATATAGTTATACCAGGCTATAATCTGTTCAGGAAAGAAAGGCTAGGAAGAAAAGGAAGGGGGAATAGTGTTAAAAGATCATATTGTTGAGACATGTGCATGTTGTCAGCTAGCCATTTGATATAATTCAAGGTCTTGTGATACAGCAAGGCACTGGAGAATTGCTATTTCCTTTTCTTTCTCCATGATATGGTCAGATTGCATCTTCAGTCAATCAAACTTTTTTTATATATATTCTTTATTCATTTTTAAAATATATTCAATAAGTGAAATACAGAATATATTAATCATTTTACACATTAAACATCACTTAAATTTTTCAAGATTCATACATAATGCATTAATACTGAATATAGAAGCACCTTTTTCCCTATTGATTATTAGTGTCCTAATTCTAAAATACCACAGCATGCCTGCCTGCCAAATACTGACAGTAACAACATTTATTTATTTGAATTTATTAACCACCTCTATGAAGATATTTACTCAAAATAACTTGCAATAAAGAGCCATTTCTCTATGCTAATTGAATGGCAGATTGTTAGGAACACTCCTACCATGTTTCCTCGTAAATAAAACCTAACCAGAAAATAAGTCTTTGCATGATTTTTAAGGATGCTCCTAATATAAGCCCTACCCCCAAAATAATTCCTAGTTAAGATTGACCCCCGAAGTCCCCCCCTCCACCCACCCACAAAATGTCTGTGCCAAGAGGAGTGGCCAGTTCCTCCTGCTGCTGGCCTCATCATTCCCCAAACCCCACCAAACACTCCCCAACTCCATTCCTGACACTAGTGCTGTTCGATTTGCTGAAAAAATCAGACTCATCAATTCAGTGACCCCCCCATCCCAATGAGATCTGACATACCTCCGCTTCGAGGCCTCCTAAAGCAGCAGCTGCAGCAGTGCTCTGAACGGTAATGTCATCAGTGATGTGGCAGAGGGAAGCCCTAGCAGAGCAGGCATTGAAGCAGCCCATTCAGAGTGCTGCTGCCGCTGCTGTTTTTAAAGACCTTTGAGGTATGTTAGTCTCACAGTGGGAGGGTTGGTGGGGTTCTGCTGCACAGGGAGATGGGAGGGAGGGATAGAAAGATGCTGCACAAGGGGATGGGTGAGAGAAAGGAAAGATGCTGCACGTGGGGGGTGGGAGGAGAAAGGAAAGAGGAAGAATTGGGGTGGAGGGGAGGAAGGGAGAGATGATTGTTATACATGAAAAAATAAGACACCCCCAAAAATAAGCCCTAATGCATTTTTGGGAGCAAAAATTAATATAAGACCTGGTCTTATTTTCAGGGAAAGATGGTATCAATTAATACAGAGGCAAAAGTTAGTGTGCGTTAATTTTGTCCATTATCTACTGGCCACACAGGCAGCAAAACTAGACCACCAACTCTCCAACCTACTGATCACAACCCCAGACTACAAAACTTTCAGAAAAGAAATAAAAACTCTGCTATTCAAGAAATCAGTTAAGATAAAACTAACACTGCAGGAAGCATTTCAATCCCCTGAAGCAACCCACTCTACTCTGGATATGTCCAGGTAACCTCTTATGTAATCTGCCTTGAACCGCAAGGTAATGGCGGAATAAAAATCACTAATGTAATGTAACCTATGGCATCTGTAAAATTGTGTTACACTTTAATAAATAAGCCCACTGCTTTCTTATTTGCTTGTCAGTAATGGTAGTTTCTGATGTGCTTCTTGCAGGGAAGTGTGTGTGTGTGTGTGTTTTGGGGTTTATTTTTAATTATTTTGTTCTTATAGGGTGCTGTGTGGACTATGAAATTTTCCCACTGTGGCCGATTGCTCGCATCAGCAGGACAGGACAATGTAGTGAGAATATGGGTTTTAAAGAATGCTTTTGATTATTTCAACAACATGAGAATCAAATACAATAGCGAAGGTAATTTTAGTTCTTTTACACTATTGCTTGTTAGTAGCAAGTCATAACTTTGCCCTTATTGATTTTGATTTTTCAAACCACTGTAAATACATTTTTTTCTTTGTATTTTTGTGGTCTTAAGGACGTGTGTCTCCCTCACCATCGCAGGAAAGTCTGAATTCTTCCAAATCTGATACTGATGCAGGGGTATGTATGTATATGTGTATTCTGAATTGCAACCTGAATGTATGTAATGTATGTATTGCAAAATAATTAGTGTTACATGTTGTTGAATAATTATTAATGCATCATGCATCTATAAATTATTGTTTTCTGCCTAATACAAGAGGCAACTTATTTTGCTTTGGGCGTATTGGGTATCTTGATTTAAAAATATACTGCATATGGATGGACTTTGGTACAGAGGGTTTTTGGGGGGAGGGGATTGACAGGGGAAAAAATTTTAATACAAAATTTCATACTTTTTTACCTATGGCTATACAACCTAACCGTCACATTTCCTATGCTAGGACCTCATATATCAAGGCTAAAAAAAAAAATCATCCTTGTAAAAAGGGAACAACTAGGATACTAAAGCAAACACTAAATTTTAATTACATTTGATATGTAGTCAAAAATGTAGACGTATGTTCTCAATTCAAGAATAATATTGAGCAAGCTAGAAAAGTTTTACTTCTAATAGAGCAGCAGTGTTCAGGTCTTGGCTCAGGGACAACTAACTGCCTGTAGTTTTTCAAAGTTCTCTTGCGCGACTATTTTAAATATTAGCATATTTCAAATAAAACGCATGTAAATAGACTTGAATATTAAAATGAAGTGAATATTGGAATGTTTGCAAATGAAGTGATTAGTGTCATTGCTCAGAGAATGATAAATGAGTAAATGTTCTATCCTTTCCATTTATTGATCCCATTTACCAACTTCAGAGTACTTTAACAAACCAAAGTGTAGTATACAGCCACATATGACATTTAAAATTCAGTTTTAAAAATTATTAGTAATTCTGAAATTATAAATTACACTTTTTTGTTTATTTTTTAGTAAGCCCATCTCCTTCTCTTAGAAAAGATAGAGGGCAGCACCAAGACTGAGCTACTGTAATATGGGTTTCTTTTTCTTTTAAATCCCTTGTGAAAGGGATAAGGGAATTTGGTTTAGGAGTGTGAATTTGGTTCATTTCTATGAATTTCAATTTTAAGGTACCCAAATCACTTGTATGCACATATACCTACCTATAAATTAACACAAGCACAATTGATTTGCTTACTTAAAAGTTCTAGTGTATATAGAACGAATAGGAAAAGCAAATACAATCTACCCCCCCCCCCCAAAAAAAAAAAAAAAAAAATCTGGAAAAATTAGATTTAATTCTAGCACAAACCAAACTCATTTTTTAAGCATGTGTACCAGATTTCAGGTAGATGATCATTTTTGCATAGAACGAATGCAAGCCTTTCAGTCATATCTCGCCATGCCTCTTATAACTTATTTTTAATTCAGGCAAAGAGGACAGGTGCAAGGGATGTTTTATGTAGAGTCTAAATTATCACACTGTATCTTCTCTGCTGTATTTAAAATTTATTGACAGGGGTTTGTAGTTCTTTGAATATTGGATCTCGCTTCACATACCATTACAGTCTTCCCTTTTATACTTCCATTTTGAATATGTCCTTCAAACTGCTTTTTGAATATAGAAGAAGCATGGTGAATTTTGCTTTTATCTTCGTGGTTCTGACTTTTCAAAAAATATTTGAGTTAAAAAAAATTTAAGTTAAAAAAGTCAGGCAGCTTTAGCAAGTTGTAAACATTTTTTTTTTTTTAATCTTTGAAGATCTGGAACACAACATGTTCTTAAATTTTGGATTTTTTTAGAATTACAATTCTCCAGTTGAAATATATTTTAATTTTAAAATTAGACATTTTACTTCATGATGCAATGAACAGTTTAGGCAGTGCAGAATAATAAGCACAAGAATTACTGGGTAGCCACTTTAAGATAATTTATTCTACTACCATGTGACATTTTGAAGGTAATTATATAAACGACTTGTATGTAAATCTCTGTTTTAAGGATGTAGAAAACCTCATAGACTCCCTCTTTAATCAAGATGCACTAGAGGTTTTTAGTCCAGGCCAGTGAGGTAAGTGTTCCGATACTCATAGGAATTCTGTACGCGTCGGAGCATTTACTGTGCTGGTCTACACTAAAAACCTCAAGCGCAACTTGATAAAAGCTGGTAAAAATTACCACATGGTATATGCAAATGAAAGTATACACAATGACAAGGCATGTACTGTGCAGCCCAAGTGTAGGTGTGTTCAGGGGCAGAGTTTGGTCAGAACACATATTTTAATAAAATATGCATTTTCCTCAGTCATGTACATTTATACCTGCTCAGGAGGAAGCTATTTGTCTTTATAATATAACCTCAAAATAGGTGCCTACATGGACTCCCAACATAAGCAACCTTTTTTGTGCTCTGTTCTGATGGTTGTGCAATGTTTTATGTATGGTTTGCATTTTGTACAGGTTTATAGTGGAACTGATGAAACAGACCCAGATGATAAAAATGCACCATTTCGGCAGGTGCCATTTTGCAAGTATAAAGGACATACAGCCGATCTTCTTGACTTGTCATGGTCCAAAGTAAGGAATGTTGCATGTGCGTTTTTATATTTCAATTTGTACTTTTTCTTCCCACCATTCTTCTAATAGAGCCAACATCATCATTCTTTATATTCTAAGTTTGATATACAATAGGACAATGTAAGGTGACTCATTTTGCCAACAACATATCAGATACATATTCCAGTGCAAAAAACACATGAACCTGTGGGTAGTGCATCTTCACCTGCCAAGGGATGCAGAAGATATCGTCTTACATTTTCAACTCCGCCTCCCTTCATCACCGGGCACTGCCCTCTCTCCTCAGTTTTTTCCTTCTGCAAGGTGTCTTTTTCAACAGAACTGCTTAATATTTATTATTTTCGGATATTAATTGAAGTTTTTTCACAAAACTTTGGGTGCTTTAAAGCACTGCCTAGGAAAAGCTGCAGACTCGGGGTTCTGAAGTCTCTAGCTGGGCGGATCACCTTTGCTGCAGAGCATCTATCTGGCCAGCCTGCCCTAAAACTTGGATCAGTTCAGGGTTCAGCCCCTGGGAGTCTGCTCACCTGGTTTTGTTCAAAGCACGTGACCGCAGGCTGTTTTCAGGTCCTGCGCTGGTTGGGAGACCTTGTGGTTGTTGGCTGCATGCCCTTCCCCCATGGAGAAGTGTGTGGAGACTATCTGGAGATCTTGTGGGTACCAGCTGTGTGCCCCCTGCCCCCCTGAAGAAGCATTTAGAGACTAAGGTGTAAAGATTTCAGGCTGGTTCAGCCTGTGTAAAAGGAAGCCCAAAGAGACAAGCCCCTGGATATCTTGATTGCTTGTTTGAGGCAGAAAAAGCTTTTCCTCTATTCAGCTACAGTGTAAAATGATGCAGGCACAGCACATTGCAGCACAGTGAGTACTGCCCATTGCTGTCTATGAGAAACATTGGTGTGGAGTTGAATTGGGGGTTTTGAGGAGCTTCTGGGGCTTCCTTGAGGGTTTCCCTCACCTAAAATCCTGTTTTTGACCTTTTTCTTCCATTTTTATAACTCCCCTGGACCATTTTTGGTGCCTAAATTTCTGCCGCCACAGCCATCTTGGATCTCTCAATTTTATTTTAAAAGCCTTTTCCTACTTCAAAACACCTCATTTGTGTCTATTATCAGTCAGAATGGACTTGGTGGTTTAATCACTGTATCATGCCAATTTTGCGCTGGATGGACACCTGAGAAGCGACTCTGCACCATATGCTGGGGCATTCGAGAGGGCGCAGGAGCATTGGGCTTAGGCCCCCCCCAGATTTTCCTGAGGCTCAGAGGCACAAAAGCTCAAGAAATGGGACATAAATCCTTCCTAGAGCCCTCTCCTGTGAAGCGAAAATGCATAGATGCAACTTTTACAGGGAGGTCCCCTGAGGGGAGTCCTAAAGAGGTCCTCTGGGGATTCGGGTCAGATTTTTAACGATTGTGTGGCTCTTATGTATGAGGCCTATGTAAAGTACAAATAGTCTTTAAGCCCAGCTTAGGCTGTACCTGTTAGCATGCAGGAAAGTTTCTCTCTGCAGAATCTGGCTACTAACGGGGTCTCCAGGAGCCTGAGGTCCAGTCAAAGGAGGAGGACAGGGACAGTTGGAGATCCGAGTCTATGCCTCTTCTTTCTCTGCATTCTCTCTGTGGGAACTGGATTTAGAGGTTTCACACGAGATCTGTAGGGCCGCTATGTGATCCATGCTACACACATTTTCTCTTTTTTTTATATTTTTTTATTATTTATTTCTATTATTCAACAAAATTTACAAGAATACATCTTGCTACAATAAACACAGGGAGGCAAAAACAATACAGAAGTATTATAAACTCATACTTATAGAAATAAAAAAAATATTTCTTTATCCCCTTCTTAGACCACAATTTTAGGGGGATGGTCAATCAAAAAATATATGAGAGAAAAAGAAGAATTTAATTAACTAAACTAAACTAAACCATTAGGTTTGTATACCGCACCATCTCCGCATGCGCAGAGCTCGGCACGGTTTACAGCGGTTAAGAGGAAAGGAATTACAAAGAAGGGATATAGGAGAGGGACTGAGAGGATAGAGAGGGGCAGGGTACTAGAGAACGGGAGGAGAATTAGATTTTTGAGAAGAGCCAAGTTTTCAAGCGTTTACAGAAGGATTGGAAGGAGCTAGAATTTCTGAGCGGGGATGAGAGGTTGTTCCAGAGTTCAGTGGTTCTAAAGGGGAGGGATGTTCCAAGTTTTCCTGCGCGGGATATACCTTTTATAGATGGGAAAGATAGTTTCAGTTTTTGGGAGGGTCTAGAAGAGAGCGGGTTTGATGAATTCCAGAAGAGTGGGATAACGGGAGGAAGGACGCCATGTAGAATCTTGAAGGCTAACAAATAGGCTTAATGTATCTAAGCACCAGCTATTAAAATTCCATTATCCCTCAGTCCTTGATGATCTTCTTCACATCCAAGAATTCCTTCAGATGGTTTGGAGAGAAAAAAGTGTATTTGACTCCCAAATACCTAACCAAGCATTTGCAGAGGTATGCTAGAAGAAACGTTGCTCCCAAATTAATAGTATCTTGACGCATAGAAAGAAATTCTTTCCTCCGTTCTTGTGTAGTCTTTGCGACATCAGGGTATATCCATATTTTCTGTTCCCCAAATAATTTTTGTGAGTTTTTAAAGAACAATTTCATAATCATATTCACGTCTTTCTCAAAAACAAATGATACTAAGAGCGTAGCTCTATCAGTGTCAACAGTTATTATTTGTTCAAGAAGAGCAGTCACATTAGCAAATTCTATTTCAATATTTTTTATTTTTTCTTTCTCGATCTCATTCTCTCCTCCTTCTCTTCCAGGTATCTTCTTATTTGGTAAATAGTAAATTTTATTTATTGGAGGAATACAGTTTGAGGAAATCTTTAAATTTTCAATCAAATATCTTTTCAATAAATCAAAAGGCAATATACCTGGAATTTGGGGAAAATGTAAAATACGGAGGTTCAAGCGTCTATTAAAGTTTTCAAATTGCTCTAATTTTTTATGTATAGAGGGTACTATCTTTAATAGAAGCCACCTTAAACTGTTGTAAATGCAGTATCTCCTCCTGCATCTGCTTAGTTTGAGCCACAGAATCCAATTTCATTGTTTCCACAGTTTTAGTCAATGAGTCCAGATTCTCCACTATTTTAGTTACCTCTTCAGACGATTTTTCCATTTTTGTCTCCATCCGCTGAAGCAAAGTCCAGATATTGTACAAGGAAACCTCCGTTGGTGAAGACAAATTCTCCCCACTCTTGCTTGCTTCTGTCAGCTGACCAGGCTCGGACGCTGTGCCCTCGTCAGGAGATACCGCGCCTCCACTCCCAGGATCACATGTCTCTCGCCTCAGCGTCTCGGCGGTCGCTGGACACGGAGATGTGAGGGTAACCGGAGGAGACAAAGATGTTTCAATGCCCGAGAGGGCAAGCGACTCCCTCACCTCACTGCCCAAAGCCGGGCTCTCCACTCTGGAAATTGCGGGAGCCGGAAGAGCAGAAAAGAAGCGGTCCATAGTTTGCTGCAATGGGGTGGACGCCAAGGAAGGACCGGCCCGGGGTGGACACCAACGGGCTGGCGAGGAAGGACCCCTGACCACCCCTTTCCTCTTCATGTGGGGCATCTAAAAGCGAGGTGTAATTATTATCAGAAAGAAGCAAACTTGGAGAGATCTCAGCGCGTCTCTCACTGCTCCTCACATCGCCGCCATCTTGACACCCCCCCATTCCCGCTGCACACATTTACTAAGTTTTACAGAGTGGATGTAGCAGCAGGACTTTGCTTTTGGGTCTGTGGTGCTAGCAGCAGGCTCTTCTATCCTACCCTAGGCTTGAGGGACTGCTTTGATACATCCTACAGGTTCAGGACTCATCTGCTTTTTGCACTGGAATGGAAGATTAGGTTTTTACCTCAATGATAATCTTTCCAGTAGAAAAACACATGAATTCTGAAGCCCTGCTCTATCAGTTTTCAGTATAGCCTGCTTTTAGCCTCAGACAGGTATGTTTATGCAGAAGCTTATCTAATGGCACTCAAGCAAGAAGAAGCAATTCGAAGCTACAGCTTCAGAGAGACAGGTTTACTCTTGACAAAATCAGAGCCAAACAAGTGTTAGTGCTGCACTTAGGTAAGTGGTTGTTTTTGTTCTGCCTTGTTAGTGCTATGTTGCATGTGTTAATGAGTTGTGTTTTCTTGTAGAGTAGATCAAAAGTATGCAATCGGGGAGTTTCCCCGTGCCTCTCCTTGTTTTTTTCTCCTCTTTCAGAGGTTATTTAGTACAAACTGAGGAGAGAAGGAAGTGCCTGGTGATACAGAGAGAGGCAGAATTGAAAATGTAAGATGATACCTTCTGCATCCATTGCGGATGAAGGTGCACTACCCACAGGTTCAGTACTCATGCTTTTCTACTGAAAAGAAGATTACCAAAGTAAGAACCTAATCCTCTGTTGCTGGGATTCCTCTCTAGAAAATTATATTTAAATAGAAATAGAAATTGCCTTTTAAGATGCATTGCCCTACAATCTTCTTCAACTTGAGAGCAATCTTAAAATCATGTTTCCAGAAAATTTAATGACTTATGATAAGGTCCTTAAAATTTCTGTACAAGGTTTTGTTGAAAACAAGGGATAGAAAAATCTCTATTGCAACCAAAAATTAATTCCTGTGCTTCAGCTGGATAAGGCCCCAGCTGGGATGCATTAGGTTGAAGAGCTGGTGCTGTTGAATCTCCATGGAAGTTTTTCACTCAAATAATAGTTAAACTCTGAAACTCATTGCCAGAGGATGTGGCAATAGCAGTCAGCAAAACTAGGTTTGAAAAAGGTTTGAACAAATTCTTGGAGGAAAAATCCACACATAGTCTGCTGTTGAGACAGATATGAGGAAAGCCACTGCTTGCCCTGAGATTGGTAGCATGGAAAGTTGCTACTTTTTGGGTTTCTGCCAGGTACTTGGCCTGGATTGGTCACTGTTGAAAACAGAATACTGGGTAGATCAACCATTGGTCTAACCCACTATGGCTATTCTTAAGTTGTTGTTGACTAGAGGAATCTTGGAAAGGGGGAGGAATTTTAAAAATATGAGGCAGACTACTATATGAAGGAAAGGGAAAAAAAAAACAAATTATAAAAACCCAACAACAAAAATCTACTATAAAGCAAAGAAATTTTTTGAAGACCTAGGTGGGGGGGAAATGTTTGTGGATTTTTTGGGCTTTTATTGTGTGTCTGATTATTTTTTTTTTAAGTTCCTTTGCTTTATATTCCCACTCCCATTCCAGACATTTATTTACTGTGGCCTAGAGTGTAAAGGTGTTTGCAAAGAGGGAGGGGAATAATTTTGATTTGGGGTTCCCCCTGCCCCCCCCCCCCCCCCCCCGGCCATTTTTGGTTTTTTTCTAGCACACACTATTTCATGTTGGTATGTGCTAAGGGAAATAGCAAATGGTTAAAAAAAACCAAAAATGACACAACCCCCCCAAAAACATCCCTAGCCCACAGCAGCAGCTCCTGAAACAGGCTGTACTGGTGGTGTTTTTATGACCCTGGCCACAGTGGCAGCTCCATAAGCTAGACTCCTGTGGTAGTGGTAGTAGCATTCTGACTCTTACAGCAGTGGCAGTTTTTCAGCCATAGTCATGACCCTTCAGCTCCAAATGCTGCTGCTCTAAATTTTAGGTGTCAGGGCAACCTGGTTCCTGAGAACTTCCTTTCCTGACCCACCCTTCCCAAAAGTATAAAAGGAAATAAGATGGATATAATTATAGCTAAAAGAAAATGATAATATTTTCCTCCATCCAGATTTGTTTCTAAATATTTTTCTATCACTTGTTTTTAAAACTTGGATTACCATTTTCTTTTCATATGTGTATTTATTTATAGTGGTGTGTTGTTCAATGAAGGTCTCCTGTGTACTTTAGATAATTTAAGAAATTAATATTGGAATACAGGATTTTGCGTGTGAATCCAGTATGATTAACTATGAATTGGCTATGTTTATGGAAGACTGAGTAGATTCAAAGACTGTGAAACAGAGTTCACGTCAAATAATTTCAGCCTGATCAAGCAAGGAATTTGTTGTCAAGATATTTTTATGGCTTATCTATTTTACATTGCTCTTCAGAATTACTTTTTGCTGTCCTCTTCTATGGACAAGACGGTCCGATTGTGGCACATATCCAGGAGAGAATGCCTTTGTTGTTTCCAGCACATAGACTTTGTCACAGCGATAGCTTTTCATCCAAGAGTAAGTGGCTTCTTCGTATCTTTTTTTTCAGTGAATTTTAGTTTAACCTTTAGACTAAAGTAAGCATTTCTTTAGACAAATAATAGAAAACAAAGTATTTTATATACTTAAATATAAATTGAAATCTTTGGGCCAAATAAATGGGGGGTCTCTGTATATATTTGAGTCTGCGCCCACCCACCTTCTTCCTAGACCTGTTGCAGGCTTCTCCTGGGCCTGCCCTAAGCACTGATGGGCCAGGACAGGAGGAATCCCTCTTGCCTCCTGTCCCAGCTGACTCTAAAACATCCCACCTCCCCTACCTCTAGAATGCAAGCCTTGGTGGTCCAGCGGTGAAGTGGGGCAGAAGCAATCTTCTTACTCTCCTGCCCTGTGCGAGACGCTATCTAAAATGGCTGCTGTGAGTTCCCGCAGTCTCGCAAGGTTTGTCGTGGAAACTTGCGGCAGTCATTTTAGATAGTAGCTCGCACGGGGCAGGAGCATAGAAAGATTGCTTCTGCCCTGGTTCACTGCTGGACTACCAGGGCTTTCAAGGTAGGCATTCTGGAGTTCTGGGAAGTGGTATGTTTTAGAGTCAGTTGGGATAGGAGGCAGGAGAGATTCCTCCTGTCCGGCTCACCACTAGGGCTTACAACAGTTCTGGAGAAAGGCCTACAAGGCATTAGGGGAGGGAGTGGGTCAGGGTGCAGAGCAGGGAAGGGATTGGGGGATAGAGGGGGAATGGATGCAGAGCCTGGCAGGTCAGGGAGAGAGGGAGTGGGGCTGGGTGCAGAACCTGGTAGAGCAGGATACTTGAATATAAACCCATGGTTTATATTTGAGTTAGCCTCCCCCCCTTAGGAGAAGCATGTACTTTAATGTCTATTTACAAAGGATTTGAGGAGAGTAGCTGGTGTACTGTACACTCTACTTCTACCTATTTGTTATTATTGCATGGATCAGATTTTATTCTAGATGTATACACAGTAAAAGATTCTGTTTTATATTCAGTTAAGTCAAACTTCTAAAATATTCTGTTCTCAGTATATAAATGTAGAATATATCTTCATAGGTGAAGGGTGCAAAATGCTTTGCATAGAGAACCTTACTTTGTGATTTTTTTTTTTTTTTTTGTCCCTATAGGATGACCGGTATTTTTTGAGTGGATCTCTAGATGGCAAGCTCAGGTTGTGGAATATCCCGGATAAAAAAGTGGCTTTATGGAATGAAGTGGATGGACAAACTAAATTAATCACAGCAGCAAACTTCTGTCAGAATGGCAAATATGCAGTGATTGGTACCTATGATGGCAGGTGCATCTTCTATGATACAGAGGTGAAACACTTGAACACTGTTAAAACAGGAAGTTATTTTAAAAGCAGCCTTCATGCTCTTTTGCGCTTCTAGGGCTGGGATTCTGGCAGCATGAAACTTTATGCACAACTAGCCATGGAATTTTCCCCAATTTTGTATCCCCTTACAACTTAACTTTAATGCAGTCATTGCAGTGAGAGCTTTCAGTAGGGGACCACATGCCAGGTCTCCTTCCAGAACCTTGTAATCATGGACCCTAAATCTGGCCACTGACCGTTGCCATTGCACAATGACAGACTACTTTTCCTTCCCCCTCCCCATCCGAAAAAAAGACTGAACATTGTCTTTTTAACATCGCAGTCAACCTGGGGAACCAAAGACCTTATACAAATATAGAACACATTTCCCTCTGCATTGCTGTGCATGGTTACCGAGTTACCAGGCTGAACCAAAAGTGATTTTTCTTGGTACACTTTGGGCTCCTTTTATCAAGCCGCGCTAGCGGTTTAACGCGCGTAATAGCGCGCGTTAAACCGCTGGACGCGCTAGCCGCTACTGACTCCTCTTGAGCAGGCGGTAGTTTTTGGCCAGCGCGGGGGTTAGCGCGTGATGAAACGACACGCGCGTTAACCCCGCTAGCGCGGCTTGATAAAAGGAGCCCTTTGTTTCTGTTGTCAAAATGAAATAAATTTAAACATATAATTGCTAGCTGAATCTTTCTGTTTATTTTGGTTAAGAAGCTCAGCGGAAGTCAGTAAATATATATGTATTGGATGGTACTGCAGTACTATGTTCAACATTACATCAAGCTGTGTGGATTTTTGTTTTACTGACTAAGGAACATCTGTGAATTTTTAGTTAAAACAGGCCACTATCTTATCAAAATATTCTTTTTCAGATACACTCTCTTTAGCTGAGGCTATGTTTCTCTGTTCTTATATTTCTGGCTCTCAAATTACACTTCTCCCTCCGAATCCGCGCTTTCAGTATCCATGGATCAGGTTATTTTTTAAATCAATTTTAATTTTGGGGGCTATTTTTTAAGCCCTCTGAGACTCCCCAGAACTGTACCTGGTGGTCTAGCGGGCTTTCGGGGCAGGAGCGATCTTCCTATGCTCCTGCCACGTGCCAATCACGCATAGGAAATGACTGCCGTGAGCTCCCATAGTCTCTCGAGACTACGACAGAAGCTCACGGCAGCCATTTCCTATGAGTGATCTGCACAGGGCAGGTGTGTAGGAAGATCGCTTCTGCCCCAAAAGCCAGCTAGACCATGAGGTACGGTTCTGAGGAATCTCAGAGGGCTTAAGGTAAGGTCCGGGATTCCGGGGGAAGGCGGGGGGTGGGTCAGATCCATCCCGAATATTATTTACGGTTTTTTAATATTCATGGGCCGGCTCTGCCCCTAACTCCCGCGAATATTGAGGGAGAAATGTAACTCTTGTTTTACCCATGAACACTGGGCCTAAATTAACATTTACACTATAGTTCTGTTTTCCTACTTAATTTCTGTTCAGTTGTCAGGCAGTCCTCAAATGTTTGCTATAACTGTGAGGTAACTTTTTAAAATGTAATCATTAACAATACAGCTAATACATATATTAAGGTACATTTTGTTTTCTTTAGCATTTGAAATACCACACTCAGATACATGTACGTTCAACCAGAGGACGAAACAAAGTTGGAAGGAAAATCACTGGCATTGAACCCTTACCTGGAGAGAATAAGGTACTATAGTATATTCATAAGCCAATCTACACACGTGAGGGCTAATTTTTATAACAGAGAATCTATATGAGAAATTTTTTTTTTAAAAGCCTATTTATAAAGGTGTGTGATTTTTTTAAAATAGACTTGTACAATGACCTTTAGTAGTTTCCGTATATTCTCTCACAAATTTATTCCTGCTCGGAAGGAAGAGTAAATTTGCTCATATGTACGTACATTTAAAAAAAAAAATACATGAATACTGTACATCATAGCTCTGCCTAAGCTATGCCCCTGGGAATGCCTATTTCTTTAGCACTCTCCAGACCAGTAGAGGTTAACTTTACGATTGGGTATATATCTAATCATGACCAGCAGGTGGAGACTGAAAACAAAACTTTGGGACAGTATATCCTAGCCCCTCCTCTCTATTTCCCTCAGTCTTCTTTCAGTCTCCAGCAGGTGTTGAGTGATCTGTACCCATCTCCCTTGGTAGGGCTGTTGGAATTTGTTTAGAGGTTTATTGTCCCTGTTTTTAGCCGGACGGAGCTTGGACGGACTCTGTTTGGGGGTTCGTCCGACCTCGGGGGTGTCAAACCCGGCGGGTCACGAGCGGGGTCCCTCCCCCCACTTCCTCCACCTCCCCATATTTTTTTAGAGGAGCCTCAGCAGTAAGCCTTGCCCCCTAAATCAAGCAAGGCATATTGCTTCGAGAGCCTGTGGAGTCTGTTCTGTAAAAAAAAAAAAAAAAAAAAAAAAATCCTGAGGTAGTGCTGGTCTGGAGGGTTGTATCCCTTTAAGAAAACTGTATTTTACTGTATTTTTTCAACTAACCGGCACTTTTTTACAGCTAGGTCGCGTATGGAGCAATGAGCACTTCTAAAGGGAAAAAGTGCTCATTGTGCTCCAGACGCGAGGCACTCGCGGCCGGCCTGTGCAAGCGGTGTTCAGGCCGGTGCGGTGGAGGAGCTCCGTCGGCAGCGGCTGCAGGCGCCCAGAGCTCCCCGCCGATGGTGCCTCGCGAGTCGGCAGGGAACGGTGGAGAAGCCCGGTCTTCTCCGTCCGCCCACGGAGGGATTCCCCGAGCCGCCGACGGTCGGGTTTTAGAGGATTCCCTCTCAGCTGATATTTTGACAGCTGATGCCGGCTTGCCTGTTTTAGCGGCTGAGACTATTCAGGTCTCTCAGCCGCTTCAGGCTGTGGAGGGAGCTGTTTTGGCGGGAAAGACGCCATCTTCTCTGTCTGGCCCCTCCATTTTGTCTTCCACCTCAGGTGACCTTCCCCCTGTTTTGTCTAAGCAGGGGCAGGTTTCTGCTGGGTCCCCTGCTGTGGCAGGGAGTCCCTTGGGACCCTCGGGGGGTTTTTCCCCTGATTTTTTCTTTTCATTATGCAAAGCCTATTTTCAGGCGGCTGGGGGTCCCGGTTGCGCCCAGGGGGTCTCGGGGGGTGGGGTTTCCTCCGCGCTCCCTGCGGCTTTGCCTCTCTCGTCTGACGTGACGTCCCCTCCGCCGCCTCTCTTGTCCAAGCGTCCGCGGGTGTCGTGGGACGAGGATTTGTGGTCGGAGGAACGTGTCGGTATGGAGGAGGACCTGGACCCTTCTGAGGAATTCCAGGACCCTCTGGAGGGGACGGAAGCTGGCGGCGGGTTGTCGGGTTTCCCGTTCTCCAGTGACGAGGCGTCCGTGGTGCGCCTTTTTCAGAGAGATGAGCTGCCTGACCTTATTCAACAGGTTTCTTCGGCTTTGCGTTTTGAGGACGCGCCGCCGGAGACTCCGCGTGTGGGGGACCCTCTGTTACGAGGGATCCGTTCCGTTTCCCGCTCTTTTCCTATGCATCAGGATATTCGGGATATTATTCTTGAGCAGTGGAAAACGCCGGAGACGCCGTTTCGGCTGGCGCGCAGCATGGCTCGCCTGTATCCCATTCCTGAAGGGGATCGGGCTACGTTAGCTTCGCCAGTCGTGGATGCGGTGGTCTCGGCTATTTCCAAGCGGCATACCGTGCCTGTTGAGGGCGGTTCTGCCTTGCGGGACTCTGAGGAGCGCAAATTGGAGACCATCCTTAAGCAAAATTTTCAAGTCTCTGCCTTTGGGGTCCAGGCGGCTATTTGTGGGGGACTGGTCGCTCGCGCCGTGTTTCGGTGGGCGGAGCGGGTCTTGGATCGAGAGTCTGACGACTGGTCTCTGGTGGATCAGGAGGTAGCAAAGATTGAGATGGCTGCCTCATTCCTCTCGGATGCTCTGTATGACTTGGTGCGGATCTCGGCTAAGTCCATGGCTTTTGGCGTGGCCGCAAGGCGTGTGTTGTGGCTGCGCGCTTGGGCGGCGGATGCTGCGTCCAAAGCTAAGCTTACTAAATTTCCCTTTCGGGGGTCGTTTTTATTTGGAGAGGACTTGGATAAGTTAATTCAGACTCTGTCGGACTCGAAAGTTCCCCGTTTGCCGGAGGACCGTGCCCGCCCGGCGTCTCGGGGGGGTGCGGCCCGGGGGCGTTTGCGGGAATTTCGCAAGTATCGCCCTGGGCGTGGGGCTGCTTCTTTCCAGTCTCCGGGGTTTTCCCGGGGTCGGTTCTTCCAGCGCATGCAGCCCTTTCGGGGGGCCCGTCGGGGGGCAGGGAACCCCTCCGCCGGTTCCCCCGCTTCCCGTCCTGCACAATGACGCCTTGCCGGCGCCCCCCTTGGTTCCGGTGGGGGCCCGGCTGCGCGACTTTTTTCCCAAATGGGCCGAGATCACGTCCGATCAGTGGGTCCTGGAGGTGGTGCGGGACGGTTATGCCCTGGAGTTCGCCCGCTCTCTGCCGGATTTTTTCCTCGCTTCTCCGTGTCAGACTCCGGGGAAGAAGCAGGCTTTTCGCCAGACCCTTCAGCGCTTGCTAGATCTCAGGGCAGTAGTTCCGGTGCCCTCCCCGGAGTGGGGCACGGGCAGGTACTCCATTTACTTTGTGGTGCCCAAGAAGGAGGGGACTTTTCGGCCCATCCTCGATTTGAAAGGGGTCAACAGGGCTCTCAAGGTTCCCTCTTTCCGTATGGAAACGCTGCGGTCGGTCATTCTGGCGGTTCAGCCGGGGGAGTTTCTCACTTCTCTCGATCTGACGGAGGCCTACTTGCATGTTCCTATTCGGACCTCTCATCAGCGTTTCCTGCGCTTTGCGATCTTGGGTCGGCACTATCAGTTCTGTGCGCTTCCCTTTGGGCTGGCCACGGCTCCCCGGACGTTCACCAAGGTGATGGTGGTCGTCGCGGCAGCCTTGCGGTCGGAGGGCATTCTGGTACACCCCTACCTGGACGACTGGTTAATTCGGGCCAAGTCGTTGCAGGAAAGCTACCGGGTTACGGCTCGGGTGGTGGAGTTTCTCCGGTCGCTGGGCTGGGTGGTCAACCTTTCCAAGAGTCGGTTGGTTCCGGCTCAGCGTCTGGAGTACCTCGGGGTGCTGTTCGACACCTCCTTGGGGAAGGTCTTCCTCCCAGAGGCCCGGGTGAGCAAATTGCAGTCTCAGATTCGCCTGCTTTTGGCGTCCCGGTGTCCTCGGGCGCGAGATTTCCTCCAGGTCCTGGGGTCGATGGCGGCGTCCCTGGACGTGGTGAGGTGGGCGCGGGCCCACATGCGTCCTCTTCAGTATGCTCTGCTCCGGAGGTGGTCTCCCCAGAGGCACGGGATGGATGTTCCGGTTCCCCTGCGAGGCTTGGCGCGCTGCAGTCTGCGTTGGTGGCTCCGGACCCCTCACCTAGTTCAGGGGGTGGGTCTGGATCTTCCGCAGTGGACGGTGCTCCTTACGGATGCGAGTCTCCTGGGTTGGGGGGCCCAGTGTCTGGGTCACTCTGCTCAGGGAACCTGGTCCACGGAGGAGGCCTCCTGGTCGATCAACGTGTTGGAGACCAGGGCGGTCCGGCTGGCGCTGTTGGCTTTCCACTCCCTTTTGTTGGGCAAGTCGGTCAGAGTCCTGTCGGACAATGCCACGGCGGTGGCTTATGTCAATCGTCAGGGGGGCACCAAGAGCACTCTGGTGGCGCAGGAGGCGGCTCGGCTCATGGTTTGGGCGGAGTCGCATCTTCTGGACCTCTCGGCCTCTCACATTGCCGGGGTAGAAAACGTTCAGGCGGACTTCCTCAGTCGTCACTTCTTGGATCCGGGAGAGTGGTGTCTCGGCGCCGAGGCGTTTCAGTTGCTAGTGCGTGCTTGGGGGCAGCCCCTGATGGATCTGATGGCTACAAGTGGCAACGCCAAAGTACCCCGCTTCTTCAGTCGTCGCAGGGACGGTCTGGCCGAGGGTCTGGATGCTCTGGTCCAACCGTGGCCAACGGAGGGGCTGTTGTATGTGTTCCCTCCTTGGCCATTAGTAGGCAGAGTACTGCTTCGCATTGTTCGCCATCCGGGGCTGGTGGTCTTGGTGGCTCCGGATTGGCCTCGTCGTCCGTGGTATGCGGATCTGGTGAGGCATCTGGTGGCGGATCCTCTTCCTCTGCCTCTCGAGTGCGATCTTCTGACGCAGGGTCCCATTCCCATGTTCGACCCGTCTCCCTTTTGTCTTACGGCTTGGCTCTTGAAAGGGGCCGCCTGAGTAAGAAGGGATATTCCGACAAGGTGATCTCTACACTTTTGGGGTCCCGGAGGCTTTCTACCTCTCGGGCTTATGTACGGGTTTGGCGTCTTTTTGAGGACTGGTGCCGAGCGCGGGGAGTGGTCTCCTTTCGCGCTTCTCTGCCTAACATGCTAGAGTTTTTGCAGGATGGCCTGGATAGGGGCCTGGCCTGGTCTTCTCTTCGGGTTCATCTGGCGGCCCTGTCGGCTTTTCGGGGGCTGGTGACAGGTCAGCGTTTGTCAGCCATTCCTGATGTGATTCGCTTTCTTAGGGCGGCCAAGTTGCTCAGGCCTCCCATAAGGCCCTCGATTCCCTCTTGGGATCTCAATCTGGTTCTCTCTGTTCTAGTGCGCCCTCCTTTCGAGCCGTTGGATGGCTGTTCGTTGAAGGACCTTACGCTGAAGTCGGTCTTTTTGGTGGCCATTACTTCCGCTAGACGGGTGTCGGAGCTACAGGCTTTCTCTTGTAGGGCTCCCTTCCTGGAGTTTTCAAAGGAGCGGGTTGTTTTGCGGCCTGTTCCTTCCTTTCTGCCGAAGGTAGTTTCTCCTTTTCATGTCAATCAATCGGTGGTCCTCCCGGTCTTGGGTAGTCGGGAGGGTTCTTCTGAGCAACGACAGCTGCGCAAGTTGGATGTCGGTCGGGTCCTCCATGCTTATGTGCAGCGGACCCGGGATTTTCGGAGCTCCGATCATCTCTTTGTGCTTCTGGCGGGTCCTCGTCGGGGGGCTGGCGCTTCTAAGGCTACTATTGCGCGCTGGATCAAGGAGACGATCGCTTCCGCTTATCTTCTGAGTCAGAAGCCGGTTCCGGAGTTTCTCAAGGCTCATTCCACTAGGGGTCAGGCGGCTTCTTGGGCTGAGTCGTCGCTCGTGCCTCCGGTGGATATTTGTAAGGCTGCGGTTTGGTCCTCCTTGCATTCATTTGTTCGGCATTATCGGGTAGATGTTCAGGCGCGTCGGGACGCGGTGTTCGGTGAGCGTGTTCTGGTATCGGCCCTTCGGGGGTCCCGCCCGTGAGAGGGACTGCTTTGGTACGTCCCAATCGTAAAGTTAACCTCTACTGGTCTGGAGAGTGCTAAAGAAGGAGAAATTAGGTTCTTACCTGCTAATTTACTTTCTTTTAGCTTCTCCAGACCAGTAGAGGTCCCCTCCCTGTCTGTTGTTGTTGTTGTTGGGGCTGTTGCGCGGGCAGTTTTTGGTTTTTGCTGCGGGTTCTAGTATTTTTCTAGGGCCGGGGAGAATTGAAGAACAGCGGCTGTGGCTCGGCTGGCTTAGCTGGCGAGCTGTGGGGACCTTCTTCCTTCGGGAATTTCTCCTCTGCATTTTCCAACAGCATTTTTTGGGTATGTTATTTGTTACTCCTTTCGGAGTATTGTTTTTTCTCTCTGTTGTTTCCAGTTCTTGGTTCTGCTTGGCTATTCGGCAGACTGAGGGAAATAGAGAGGAGGGGCTAGGATATACTGTCCCAAAGTTTTGTTTTCAGTCTCCACCTGCTGGTCATGATTAGATATATACCCAATCGTAAAGTTAACCTCTACTGGTCTGGAGAAGCTAAAAGAAAGTAAATTAGCAGGTAAGAACCTAATTTCTCCTTACTGATGGTGTAAAATAGATGCTGGTGTTCATACACGGAATGTTTTCAGATGTTCGGTTCTCCACTGGTTATGGTTTTAGTGTCAGTTTTCCTGCTTGCAGTTTTATTTGATCCCTCATTGACCCGGGACCCCTGATGAAGGCGTGTTTACTGAAACAAGGACCATGTCGGGTCCCTTGGTTTGTTTTTAAGGTGGTATTTTTAACTGTTACAAATAAATTTAGCCTGCATCATTGTACGCGTTTCTGCAGTTTTCCTTGTTCTTGTAAAATAGATGCTATCATTCAGCACACCTACTTTTCCTGAGTGTATATCCATGGATAAAGCTTTATAAGGTTACCCCATGAGGGGAAAATAAATCAAACCATATTTATACCTGAGTAAATAAGAGGCAAATATTATATTTTATACCCTTGCCCTTTGATCCCCACCTCCCAGTATATGTAGGTAAAAGTATGTGCAGGGTTTCTCAACATGTGTGGTTTATTTATTCACAGAAAAAAGGCTGTAATTTTGGAAGCAAATGTGCGCACACATTTCATTTTGGAATCTTTGTATGTACTTTCCTGCTTATACTTTGCACCTGAGTTGTGTGCACTGGACAGATTTGAAAGGGAAACTGTGCAAGGAGAGTGCTGCTTCCGGTCAATGTTTTGAATGCTTGCTTTCCTTTCTGTATTTTGAAATTAGAACTATTTTTGAAGAACCAACCTGGCTTTAAGATCAAAAGAAGACCCTGTCAATAATATATGCTGTATATTTCCAGTGTAAATGCATATTAGAGAATGACACGGGGAAAAAATCTGTCCCCGTCCCCGGCCCACCATCCTCTGCACCGCCCCGTCACCGCCGTTCCCTTCACCGCCCCGTCACCGCCACTGCCATCCCATTCACCAGCCCATCACCGTCCCCGCTGCATCCATATAAGCCTTAGTACTGTAATATTTAGCTTATTCCTTTCTTATAAATCAAAGTTCCTGCTGCTGAACTAGAGAAAGAGATGTTCAGCTGGCAGGGCTTTGTTTATAAATTTTTATCAACACAACTAATATACTACTTTATCATAAAGCAAAAAATAAATAAATAAATAGAATTTTTTTTTCTACCTTTGTTGTCTGGTTTCTGCTTTCCACATCTTCTCATTCAATTCCTTCCATCCACTGTGTGTCTTCTCTCTGCGTCTTCCATTTGCTGTTACTGTGCCTCTCCCTTCACCCCCCCCCCAATTGGTCTAGCACCCATCTTCTTCCCTCCGCTCCCCCATAGTCTGGCATCTGTCTTCTTCCCACTCTGTCTTCCACATTTCCCTTCAGGGTCTGTTCCTCTCCACCCTCCTTCAATGTCTGTCCTATTCCTTTCCACCACCACCCTTCCCTCCCTCCTTTACCATCTGTTCCTTTCTACCACCCTTCAGCTCCTCTCGCGTGGCCTATCTATCTACCTTCCTCCCTCTTATTTTCATGGCACGTTACAATGCAATTTGTGCAAGCCACTGGAGCCTGCGAGCTCGGTCCCTGTCCCATCCCCACAAACCATCTCGCTTCTGTGCTCCTATTTTCCCCATTTCTAATATCTCCCCTATGTATTTGCCATTGCCCCCCCCCTGTGTCCATATACCATCCCCATGGCATGTCCCCTTTATGTCTCTGTCCCTATGCCCCATGCACATAATTTCCCCTCTTTCTGTTACCTTCCTGTGTCCAGATTTCCCCTATCTTCCTCTTCCATATCAGTGTGTCTCGTCTTTTCAACCCCATCTAGCTTTTTTCCCTCTTTCCTCCCCCCTCTGGCTCACCTGCCTGTCCTTCCCTTTCTTTCCTGCTGTGGGTTTTTCTTTCCGTCTTCATCCCCTTGGCCCAGAATCCTTTTCCCTTTCACTCCCTCCTTCCAGTTTGAGCCGGGAACACGCCGCAATCGCACAGTCCCCGCAGCCCCCACCCGCCTGCCCAATTGATCCTAGTGTTTAGCCAGCTCTCTCCCTTCTCCTCACCTTAGTTGGCAGGCTTTCTTTTTCGGCGACCTGCACGCTTTCCCAAAGAGGAAAGCTCAGTGTTCAATCTTCTGCTCTGCTGCAACTTCCTGTTTCTGGTTGCGTCAGAGCAGAAGATCAAAACTGAGCAGCAGCGGGTGCGTGGCTCTTTGATAGCGTGCGGGTCGCCAAAAAAGAAAACCTACAAACTAAAATGAGGAGAAGGGAGAGAGCTGGCTAAACACTAGGATCGATTGGGCAGGCGGGTGTGGGCTGCGGGGACTGCGCGATCCTTCATGCCTCACTGCAGGGACAAGACCATTCACCGCTCCACGGGGCTAAACACGGTGGCTGCGGGTAAACCGCCACAGTGTCATTCTCTAATGCATATATTGAAAAGTACTTTTCTTTAGTGCTGTTAGTTATTATTTGCATTACTTCGGGCTCGTTTTACTAAGGTGCTCTAGCGTTTTTAGCGCGTGCTGGATTGCCGCATGCGCTAACCCCACGCTACGCGCCAAAAACTAACGCCAGCTCAATGCTGGCGTTAGCGTCTAGCGCGTGCAGCAATGCAGCGCGCGCTAAACACGCGCTAAAAACGCTAGCGCAGCTTAGTAAAAGGAGCCCTTTGTGATGCTGTACGATTTTGGCTGAAAGTTAACTTCCAGGAAAACTAACACATAATGCCTAAAAGACCCAGGTTGTTATTTACCACATTACTTTGTTCTTTAACACTCATTTTCTAGCTAATCTTAGGGGTCCTTGGGTGCGCTAGCCGTTTTAGCGTACGCTAATGCGTCCATTATAGTCTATGGACATGTTAGCATTTAGCGCGCGCTAAAACGCCTGCTGCGCCTTAGTAAAAGTTACTACTGAACAACTAACTCATTTTATAAATGACTATTGTTTTTTAAGGCACTCAGGGATGACATTAAAGTGTTTACATAGATCAAATGCATTTTGCCCACGTGTAATTTGCTGACCAAAATTTCTTGTCTCAGTGCTGTACTTTTAGCCCTATTGTGAAGAGGCATCGATGGGGTGTGTGTAAATGGTAGGAGTGAAGTACATTGTATAGATTACATTTTCAAATCTATGCTTGTATTCTCAGTAAAATTCTACTCAGAGAGGTGTTTATAGGGTGATAGCATACTTTTGTATGCACTGCAAATTTCAAGCCAAAAGTACTCAGATATTTACACCTTGAAAACTGATGCAAATCCCACATGTAAAGAGTGCATGCAGTTTCTATTTTACTGTATGGATTACTGTTCTTAAAGTAACTGTATGCATTTAATTTACTTGTAGATACTGGTGACATCTAATGATTCTAGAATAAGGCTTTATGACTTAAGAGATTTGTCTTTGTCTATGAAATACAAAGGTTATGTCAACAGCAGCAGCCAAATCAAAGCAAGCTTTAGGTAAGATCATAATAGCAGAAATATGCACACAGTAATAGTGTTTCATAAATTATTTGATCACGATGAATGACCTGAGTGATTTCACCACATTTTAAACTAAAAATTTATATAGTTACAGTACTATTTTAATGAGCATTTTATTTGAATGGTTTTCTTGCCATTGTAAGATTTACAGTCGAGCTAACCCAATGATTCCATGACAATTCAGTACACACTGGAGATGCTTGGGTAACATTTTTACCTCAAGATTTCTGCTTTACTGGATGACTGGAGATGGTGATGCTGTAGAGATGGCATTCACAGCCCCTGGAACAGGAAGTTCGTCCCTGCACAGTGCTGATACCAAGTGGTCAGATTTAGTGCCCATGATTGAAGACTGCAGCTAAAATGAAAGGGCTAAAGGACAGATTCTCAAAACTAAAATGCCACTTTAACGTGTTTGCTAAACTGTTTCCAGCCAGTTTAGCATGCATGTATTTCAACGGCAGATTATTAAAATGGCTTACCATGGTCTTTTCCAAGTTTTCTAGCAGTCTCAGATATTGCCATGCAAATGTAGTACAATGAGATCATTAATATTAAAATGAGCACGCTGAGCGATTCTCTGTAATCACCGAATGATTCCCTAACCTCGTTGTGCCACATTTGCAGCCAAAATTTACCGACAGGTCTGAGCTGTCGTTGCCTTACTTTCTGATCAGTGCCTGAGCGCTGATTGGTTCAGGCACTGACAAGAAAGTAAGGCATTGACAGCTCAGAAAATTTTGCTACCATTAAGCAAACCCCCAACACCCCCCTCCACAGCAGCGGGAGAAGTGTCCACTCCTGCTGCCAAGCAATTCCCCCTGCCAGTAGGAGATATGCCCACTCCCTCCTGCCACCAAGCAACCCCCGACCCCCCCCCCCGTGCCTCAGACGAATCCCCGAAACCCCCCCCTTACCTTGTTTACGATGGCAGGCCAGACGGATGCCTATTGCCTGTTCCCTCTGGCTAGTAGACCCACCTCTTCAAAATGGCGGGCCATCCCCTCTCCAGTGCATCCCGGGATGCACTGCGGAGGGGCCTAAGCTCTAATTGGAAGTAATTCAGAGGGGAACCAGGCTGGCACGAGCAACAGGCAGATGTTGCTCGCGCTAGCGAAGATAATACAGAGGTAGGGGGAGGGATGAAGTGAATGGTAGAGGGCAGAGAGGTGTCAGCGCCCCCAAGCGACTTGGCACTTGGGGCATCCCCCTTACTATGCCACTGCCTCCCACCTCCCCTGGTTGGCTTCTTAGCTTGATTATGGAACTGAGGAACCGCAAGCTGACGAGTGGGAATGCACTCGTGCATGTGGGAAGTCTTGAAGCTTCGCTAAAGCTTAAAGTGACAGTACACTTTTAACACTGTCCATACTGGATGCGCCGTGGATGATGTCACCCACATGTGAGAATATCTACCTGCTGTCCTGGATAACACCTGTTACAGTAAGTAACTGTGCTGTCTTTAAGTAACTGCTATCTTTTCGTGTCAAATGTGGATTATCCTAGGACAAGCCAGCAGTACATTCTCACATATGGATGACGTCGTCCACAGAGCCTGGTACAGACAGTGCAAAAGTGTACAGTCACTTTCAATTTTTTAAGTCTGGAGATTACCTGTACCACGCATGCGCCAGTGCCTTCCCACCTGTCGTCAGTTCACGGGACCATCAGTTCTAGGTTTTCCACCTAGATGAGAAGTTGTGTTCTTTGGAGTTAGTCCAAAGCGCGTCAAACTGAAGGATTTTTGGGTTTTTTTTGTGCCTTCCCGTGTGTATATTCCTCAGTATTTTCCTTTATTTTTCATTTACTTCTTCACTTTTGAAAATAATTTTATTTCTTCCATTTTTCAGTTTTGTGCCTTCGGCCCCTAGCAATCCTATTTTCAAACCACCGATTTCCTTCTTTCCTTTCTTTTTTCCCTGTCTGTCCCAGTGGGCTTACAATCTGTCTAATATACCTGGGGCATTTGGAAACCAAGTGACCTGTCCAAGGTCACAAGGAACAGAACAAGTTGTGTTCATTTTGTTGCCCTCTCCTTATACACCTCCCAGAGAACTCTGTTCCTCAGATTAGTTGTAAATTGATCTTTATTTCTATGTATTTAAATGAAGTAACACAGCATCCGTACTCTTTTATTCTGAATTATCAAATCTTTCTAACCCTTCTATATTGTAGTAACCATATAAGAAATGTACCTTATATTTCTTGTTACATAGCAGGAATACATTCTGTGTTCTCATTTTTGTGCAGTGGTATTGTTCACATTTCCAGGATGGTAGGTGGAGAGAATAGGAGGGGAGTCCCAGCAGTATTTAATAGCAGAGCATAGGATACACTATGAAGAAGAATTGAGAATGGCTCCTGTATGCGCTGTGCTAAGGAGAGGGGGTAGGGATAAATGTGTTTTGTGCACCCAAGAGCCAGATGAACAAAAACTACTTCAGTTAGAAAGTTAAGAGATGTAAAGATGAAAACTTCAGGAACATTTTAACAAAGGGAAAAATGTAAATATACTAATATAGGCAGCAATAATTAAGTGCTTGACTTTTTTTGTTTTTGTTTTTTTTTGTTAAAGCCATGATTATACTTACATTGTCAGTGGTTCTGAAGACAAATATGTTTACATCTGGAGCACTTACCATGACTTAAGCAAGTTTACTTCAGTAAGGAGAGATCGTAATGATTTCTGGGAAGGTATTAAAGGTAAAAATCTAATTTTTTTATGATTGATAACACTAAAACTGGGTATAGTTCACTTAGAGCTCCTTTTACTAAGCTGCGTTAGCGTTTTTAGCACACGCAGCATTTTAGCACGCTCTAAACCTGCGCTGCGTGGCTAGAACTAACGACAGCTCAATGCTGGCTTTAAGGTCTAGCGTGTGGGGCAATTTAGCGCGTGCTGTTCCGCACGTTAAAGCCCTAACGTGGCTTAGTAAAAAGAGCCCTTAGCGTGGATGCCTTGAACAGCTGCTAAAATTGAGACGAATAGAATAATCTGGTATATCAATAATTTTAAAGAGGTGTATCGAGGTTCATTTGGGTGTTCTGTTTGTTCCAGCAGCAATTGTTGATTGATACATAAAACAAACTGACATTCCTTCTGTAGTCACATAACTGCTTTATTCTTTAGCGTTCCTCCAGACTGGCACAGAAACGAATGGGTTTACAGTCCTTCTGCCAGCAGGTGAAGACTGAGACACCAACTTTTGGCTATAGTACAAGTGGGCTTTTTCAGTCCTTATTACAATCAGTCCTTATTACAATCCTTATTATAGTCCTTATTTCAGTCCTTATTACAATCTGGACAATTTCTCAGTTTCCAGTTTCTCAATTTCTCAGTTTCCAGCAGGTGGAGTGGTAAGCTTGTTCAATCTGTGATGAGGTTTGTTTGGGCCTCTTGGATCTGATTTAGTGGATCTTTCTTGTCCCTTTTGCTGTCAGGACAGAGCATGGGGGACCCTCTTGAGAGTCCTACTGACTTCGGGGGTGCCACACTCGGAAGGGTTGAGCCCCTCCCTCCACCTCCCTAGCTTTTCTGAATTTAGAGGAGCCTCAGCTGTACGCCTGGCCACCTGTTCAGCACAGATTAAAGTTTAGAGTGCCTGTGGGGTCTGCTATTTTGAGACAGCTGGTGAGCTATGAGAAGTTTAAAAAAAAAGACAAGAAATAAAAGGAGCATAAAGAAGTCATGAGGCCGCCATTGTTGAACATGGGTTTTTGGCGCATTCATTATGCTTAGCTTCAAAAAAAGCAGCACAAGTGTGTTTTATATGGGTGCTGAACGATGGATGTGGCTGGCGGGTGCACAAAATGTTCCGTCTCCTGATAGGGGACCCAGCTTCTGGTGTCGGTGTGTCCAGCTCCCCTTCGCGCGCACACCACTTGTCGGTGGGAAGCGATGGTAACACCCGGGCCTCACCTGCTGCCCACGCCAGGGTTTCTTCATCTGTCAGTGGCCTAGCATATTCGGTGTTGTGGACCACTGGGGAGGCTGGGGGATTCCCTTATCGCTGCAACTGGAGCTGCTAGCGGTGTTTCTGTAGCGATGGGGGTCAAGTTTGGCTTCAGTGCCGCATATTATTTCTGGTGATAGTTTAGTGACGGCCCTTCCCTTAGTTTTGGTGAAAAGCGCGTCTATTTTGCCCACAGACTCAGGCGATCTTCCTCCTGTCTTAGAACGACAGGAACAGGTCTTAAATGTGTCTTCTGCTCCTATGATTGCTTCCAGGCTACCATTTTGCACTGGATCAAAGAGGCTATTGCTTCAGTATACCTTCTCCAAAAGAAGCCTGTTCTGGAATTTCTCAGTGCTCATTCCACTCGGGGTCAAGCATCTTATTGGGCTGAATTTTCTCTTGTACCTCCAGTGGATATCTATGCAGTTTGGTCTTCTCTCCATTCTTCTGTTTGATACTTACATGTGGACGTTCAGGCACATCGGGACATGGTGTTCGGTGAGCGTGTTCTTGTGGCGGCCCTTCGGGGGTTCCATCCATGATGGGTGCTGCTTTGGTACATCCCATCCATTTCTGTGCCGGTCTGGAGGGATTCTAAAGAAGGAGAAATTAGATCCTTACCTGCTAATTTTCTTTCTTTTAGTCTCTCCAGACTGGCACAGGCTCTGCCCTGTCGTTTTTGTTCAGTGTTTTTCATGAAGAGTGCGGGGTTTTTCTGTGGGAATTGGTTGTTTGGGGAGTTTAAAAAGAGCAGCGACATTTGGCTCGGCTGGTTTAACTGGCGAACTGTGGGGTGTTTCTGAAAGGTTCTTGTTCTAATCAGTATCCAACAGTGTTTTCTCTTTGTCTTCACCTTGTAAGTGGGGAGTAAGAATGCTATTGTTTTTCAGCCTTGTTGTTTTCTGCTTGGCTATTCATTAAGATTGATTGTAATAGGGACTGCACAGCCCACTTGTACTGAAGCCAAAAGTTAGTATCTCAGTCTCCACCTGCTGGCAGAGGAGTGTAAACCCATCCGTTTCTGTGCCAGTCTGGAGGGACTAAAAGAAAGAAAATTAGCAGATAAGAATCTAATTTCTCCATGCAGTTTATCTTTGGAAATGTAACTATAGATTATGCACGAAAGAATTAATGTAGTGCTTATAAGGATAATATCTTAAATCCTTTGTGTGAAAAATTGAACTACATAGCCCAGAGTAGTTATCATTGGGTTTAAAAACATGTCTTGGAAAATGTTTTTTTTAAAGTGACATAACCATAAGTTTTAGTAGCACAAAAAAAACGACCCCAGCGGTTGATCTTAGGCTAGTACAAACCTGTTTGTGTGTGTTTTTGTCGGCTCTCTTTAATTAGGTGCTGATGTTTTGCTTATCTGTTGGGATTATGTTAACCATTCTTCACTTTAAATATATAGAGGTGCTAGACTAGAACTTAAAGGACTATATTTATAGGCACCTGAATTATTTCTAATTGACATGCTGAAAGCAGTTCTAAGCTGTGTTTTTGTAACTGAAATAGACACTGTGTATGATTACAGCTGATCTGACATTAGAGTACAACAATTTTTTTTTTTTTTTTTGCATACTTCCATTAAGATTTTGTGTATAACCAAATTTACAGCACACTTTTTTTCACAGTTCAATGACATTTTCTACTTTTGATAAATTAAAGTTTAAAGTTTATTAGTATTTGATTAATCGCTTAATCAATTTGCTAAGCGATGTACAATCATATAAATAGAGAATAGGTTACAGAAAAAAAAAAAAAAAAAGAACTTACAAAGTAAGATAAATTTTATAATTAAAACAAACATGGAGCGGGTAGGAAAGGGGGGAAAAGTTACAATTCTTTCTTAAAGGGAATAAACAAAGAAGGATAAAACAAAAGGGAAGGGAGGAATTTAAAAAGCCTGAGACAATTATATCATGTCTAAAATTTAAATATTAAAAGCATTTTTAAAAAGATAAGTTTTTAAGGATTTTTTAAAAGAAATAAGATCCTTTTCGTCTTTAATGTATTGAGGTAATGAGTTCCACAATTGAGGACCCATTATAGAAAACATATCATGTCTTCTTGTGCCTACTATTTTTAGAGATGGGATAGCTAAGAGGTTCTGGGAGGTCGACCGAAGAGATTGAGAGATATTATGAGGGATTAGCATTCTGGTTATATATTGGGGTTCATTGAAGATTAATGTTTTAAATACTAAAAGTAGCACCTTAAAGGTGATGCGATGGCTTATAGGAAGCCAATAGGAGTCGATCAGTAAGGGTGTGATGTGGTCATATTTCTTTGCATTGTGGATTAACTTAACGGTTGTATTTTGAATAATTTTAAATATTTCCACACCTAGTTGAAATGCATGAAATGCTGCTTTTCATTTAATTTTAAAATTTTAGTCATAGGAGCCTATGATTACAATTTTAAAAGTGAATGACAAGCAGAACTGTAAGCACCTGTTTAGCAGTATCCGTAAAATCGCATAACATTATGAGAGTGAGAAGAGCTTATCCTTCAAATAGGACTGCTGCTAACATAGCATTAGTATTCACAGGAAGGTTTTGTAAGCAATATATCATCCTGCTGTTTAGCTGCCATTTGAGCTGATACACATGGCATACGTGGTTAAGCCTCCTGATTCAAAATGTTTTATGAACGATGCAGTTGTGCTGCAGGGGGACTTTGAATGAATTTAGCCTTGAGCCAAAAGGTCTAGGCAACAAGTTTAAAATGCTCACACCTGATGCTCACATCAGTTTACAGTTTTACTGTCCTTTAACCTTTTTTTTTATTAAGGTAAACTATTTATTTTATTTATTATATATCTTTCTGGTAAATACCAAAGTCAAAAGTCAATTCTAGTGCAAAAGGCATATGAGTCTCGAACCAGTGGGTTTTTCTCCTTTGCTCGTGAGTTTGCAGAAGGCATCCTGTACCTTTTTCTCTCAACTTTGCTTCCTGCATCTCTGGATTGTGCCCCATCTATAATCTAATACAAGATTTCCGAATCTCTCTAATACCGTTTAATTCAAGACGATTTACATCAAAAAGAAACCATAATAATTCTATGTGAAAATACAATTATTTGGATAAAAAGATATCCTTACAATTCTTTGATTAAAAATGCTAACTTTGCAGTCTATCATATAAAAATGTTTTCAACATTCTACAAAACTTTCAATAACTTCTATAAGTAAATCATTCCGAATAACAATAGCAGCATATGTAAAAGAAAAATAAATTGATGTTTAAAACATATACCTCTAAAAGGGGGAAACAGAAATTAAAAATGAACTAATCTATTAAATGAATATTGCAAACGTGAAAAGAACAAAGTAAGATGATCGGAAACCTCGGCCTGTATAATATGATTTATCAGACAAGCAGTTTTAAACTATACATTTCTCTTTAGACAGCCAATGAACTTTCTTATAAAATATAGAAACACTGTCGTATCTCTTCAGGCCATATAACAATCTCACTATAGTATTTTGAATCAGCTGCAATTTTTTTTTTTTTAACCATTTTTGAATTTAAGTTCAAGTTGTGATCATTTCAACATCTGAAGTGAGTTGGAAGGTGTCTTTCTAATCTGCTTTGATTTAGATTTTTTATTTTGGGGTCTTCATCTGAGCTGTGAGGCTTGCAATGCTCCATATGTTCCCAGTCTGACAAGGACAGCTCTGCCTGGGAGAAAGGACAGACTGTGGGGTCAGTAGTCTGTAGTTAGGAGGGAACTTGCCTGGCCAGTTGGGAACTGTTCCCTGGGAGCACGGCTCACCCTGGGTTTTTTTTTGCCTGAGCTTTAGCATAGGCTTTGTGAACAGAAGAATTGCCGCTGCTGGGTGAGACCAGTGGTCCATCGTGCCCAGCAGTCCGCTCACGTGGCAGCCCCCAGGTCAAAGACCAGTGCTCTAAATGAGTCCAGCCTCACCTACATACGTTCTAGTTTGTGTTCCTTTGAATGAAATGTGGTGGTATAGAATTTTGAACAATTTGTAGGTGTTTTGTTGTGTGTTTTTTAGGCTCCTTTTACTAAGCTGCGTTAGCGTTTTTAGCGCACACTAAACCCATGCTATGCGGCTAGAACTAATGCCAGCTCAATGTTGGCATTAGTGTCTAGCGAGCGTGGCAATTTAGCGCGCGCTATTCCACGCGTTAATGCCCTAACACAGCTTAGTAAAAGGAGCCCTTAGTTTTAATCCTTGTCCTTGTCCTGTCTTCCAGTTGAATGTTCATGCCTCCATTTATAGTTTTTAGTGAGCAGTTAGTTAAAATGATGCAGTAACAAATCGTTGTGAAGTCCCATGTCTCTCCTATGTTACAAGTTTTGATAGTCATTTTGAATTACATTAGATGTTAATTCTAAATTTGAAATATTCTTCCTTTGTTAAGCACACAATGCAGTTGTGACATCTGCGATCTTTGCACCAAATCCAACCCTGATGGTGTCAATGGAAAATTTATCTGAGAGACCAGAAGCTGATCACAAGGGGGATGATACTGAATCATCAGATACCATACCTTCTGGTAGGTACATAAAATCATTCATGTACCAACAGTGGAGTGAAAACTAAGTGTTCATGTGATGTGTTCTGTTTTCTCAAATATTTTTGCTTTGTACAACATCTTGCTATTCTTTTAGGAAATTCAGTATATTAAATCTAATAAATCATATTTTAGCTTGAGAGCTGTGATACCCTGATCCTTAATATTCATCACAAGAAAATTCTGGAGCTGCTTAACAGTTTTTTCTAGCACTCCCACCTTAGTATTCTGCTGCTCCAGATTCAAGGAAACAGTCCAACTTCTCTTTCAAGAGGTTTGCATTTTTGACCACTGATTTAGATATTAGATGGGAAAGAATTGTGCAGATCTTGAATAGCATTCCACAGGGACTCTACAGTCACTATAGCTGGTTTAACAACCTGCCAGGACTTCCAGTAGCAAGTTCTTCATTCCATAAAACAGCACTCCTGGAACCAGGCCACTACAAAGCTAGCAACATTCTCAGAGAGAAGTCACAGTGGGTGTCCCTCCTATACTAACAGACATGGCAACAGTATTTAGCTCTCCTTGTCCCAAAATGCTAACCTCACCAACATTGCTTCTGGATTGAAGTGGAGCTACTCTAGGGAGTGGGCTGAGCAAAGTTCCTTCCAAGCTGCAGTCTGTCAAAAACGCCAACAGACCCCACTGACATAGTATTAGTCTCCAGTGGCTGAATCTCAAAATGATCTGGCATCTGATTTGACACTAGGTTACTCCCAGAACCAGGAGGAAAGCCCCAGGACTTAAATTTCCTCTTACCCATCAAGGAAATACCATACCATACAGTTTCTTCTATACTGCAAATTTCAGCTAGGATTTAGTGTGGTTTACAATAAGAGTGATGAGATTTACAATAAGACATATACAGTTTACAATAAGGTGGTTGAGATTCACAATAGGATGTGGTGGATTCCTGACAAAGAGTCTTACTGAGGGCATGAACTCCAGTCAAAGTAATATAGGCAGATTAGGGCTGTACATATGTGTTTGGGGAGAAGAGGTGAGTCTTTAGCTTCTTCCTGAAGAGATAGTATGATCATATTTGTCATAAATGAAGCGGAAGGTTTTTCCGAGTCTTGGGTCCTTTGTACTTGAATGTGGATTCATGTAGTTTTTTTATGAATGACCTATGCAGGATGGGAGAGCATTAGTTTGAAATGTTGCTGTGGTCTGGTGATGAGAAAAGAGGGAGCAGTTGTGATTTCTGAGCTCAGTCCTGTGGAGTTATCTGTTCTCTCATTGGGGAGGGGGCTGGTGGTGTCTCCGGATCCATGGAGTGGGGCCATACTGTGGACTCCTCCTCCTCCCAGTTGTCCGCCGATGGAGGCAGAGTGCTGTATTCTTCAGGAGCTTCCCATGAGCATCCACCGGCCACCAAGAGCAGTGCGGCCCGGCACTGGATTGTTCTATCTCTGTGCATCTTCTGCCTGGAAGCGATGAGTTGGGGCTGCAGCAGCTGGAAAGCCTGAGCTGATATCTATCCCATCTGGACTTTTGCCGTTGGGATTATTTAAAATATGCTGAGGCAACAGAGCTGCTTCAGGAAATTGGACTTCTGTCAAACTTATTTGATTTTTTTTTCCCAGTTTATGAATTTTATTCCATTGTTTTTACCCCTATTGTTTTTATTTTATTAATTGAATTTCCCTGAATTCTATTGTTTGAACAGTTCCTCCCTTCTATTCCTTTTTACATATTACTTTGATTCATTTAGATATTATTTACATAGATGGTGCTCCTATCTGTAAAGTTAGGAATTTCTATGAACTATTCTACATGCTTATCTCCTCTCCACTCCTTCCTGCCCTCCATAGTCCTCCCTACCCTCTTCTAACTCCTTCCTCTGTAATGTCGCCTAGAGCTTGTATAGGTATGTGCGACGCACAAATGGAAGAAATAAAATAAAATAAATGGCCTTGTGGACCATGCAAGCTATCATATTGAGAGCCAGTGAAGCTTTTCAGGAGAGGAGAGACTGTCGAATTTGCTTCATCGGAAAATTAGTCTAGCTGCTGTGTTTTGGAGGAGTTGCAGTTTTTTGTAGTCTTTTTCTGCAGTATCACTGTATAAGAAGTTGCATTAGTCCAGGTAGAGGAGGATGGCTGCTTGTGCAATTGTTCTGAAGTTTGGTTGGCTTAGTGATGATCTGATTGCTCTTAGTTGTCAGAGGCGGAAGAAGAATTTTTTAGCTAGGGAGTTGATTTGGTCCATGCAGGGGAGATCTGAGTTTAGGAACACACCCCTAGTACTTTGAGCATCTCTCTATTTTGAGCTTTACTCCAGTTGTCAGTACCAGGTCAGTGTGAGGTAGTATGTTGAAGTTTCCGAACCATAAAATTTTGGTTTTCAGTAAATAGCAAGAGAAGAGGAAAAAGCTGGTACTTGGGAGCTCTCACATTAGAGCTGTGTCTCGCAAACTTTCCGGCCAATGGCACACTAAATCTAGGGTCCCGGCCGGAAAGCGCATGATGTCATTTTGTTGACGTCCACGCATGCACAGAGGCCCATCTGGCTGTGACCCGCTTCGGTGGAAGGGTCCGGGGAGAGGAGGAGAGATGCCAGACACGAGCATCATCTGCGCCAGATGACTTCCTAAAGGACGTGCCTCTTGCCATGTGGATGACTCTCCTCCTCACCAGTGTGTTGCGGTACACCTGAAATCTCAGGAGGCACACTGGTATGCTGTGGCACACAGTTTGCAATACACTAGCAAATGACGCAGGGAAAAAATTTGTCCCCACAAACTTAGCCCTACCCCGCCCATCCCTCCCACTTCAGTCCCCGTCAGCTCAGTGCCCACCCCTGCCCCGTCCCCATGAGCTCAGTCCCTGTCCCCACTCCGTCCCCACAAACCATCTGATCCCATCTGCACAAACCTCGAATTGTTATGATTTTATACTGAACTTATTTTATTTTATTAAAATATAAAAAGAAAAAATATTATGAACAATTGTCAACAAAACCCCTGTCTCCCCTCTCCTCCCCCTCACAAATATCCCCTCCACTATTGAGAAAACTGAAGTCAAATTATTACAGAATGCTAAATAGAAAAATCAAGCTAACAGAATACTTCTGTTACACATGGCACAAATAGTGGGGAGTGCAACTACGGCTACTACCCTCTGGTCAAAGAGAGCCTTAAGCCAGCTGGAAGCTAAATAAGCACAGCCTGGGCTTTGCAGTCCCCAGTTATGTCTAACACCAGCTCTAGCAGGATACATATTTCAAATCTGATATACAGTATTCTAATCACAAAATAGAAAATAAAATTATTTTTTCTAACTTTTATTATCTCATCATTCTAGTCTTCAAATCATGTTGGTCTCAGGCGCTGGTCTGTTTTCTTTTGTCTTCTCTTAGCTCACTTGTCAGGGTCTCCTGACCATTTGACATTTCTTTCTCCATGCTCACCTTCCATCTTCTATCTCTGTGTATGTATTGTTCCCCGTGTTCAGCGTCTTCCTTCTCTATGTCTCCTATATGTCCCTTTCTAGTATTTTCCCTGTGCCCATCTCCCCATTCTATATCTTCCTTCTGCGTTCTTATTCTCCCCCATGTCTAACCATCTTCTCTCTGTTTCCATATACCCTCCCATGTTTAGCATTACCTCTCTTTGTCCATATACCACACCCATGTAACATTACCCTTTTTGTCCCTGTTCCTATGCTCCCATCCATGCCCACCATCTCCCCTCTTTTAGTATATCTCACTGTGTCCAGCTTCTCCCCTCTCTTATTCCCTTACACCAATGTGTCTCTCACATTCTCTCTTTCTTCCCTCCACTATGTTCAATATTTCACTCTCTCTTCCTTCATCCCCTTGATTCAGCTTTTCTCTTTCCCTTTCCTTCTCTCTCTTGCTCCCTGCAGGTCCTGAACCTTTCTCCCTTCCCATCAGTCCATTGCCTCTATCCCCTCCCTTCAGCGCCCAGGTGTGCATCTGGCACCTCTCCCCTCCAGCTCCACCCATCCACCACATGGGCCCAACACCTGTTTCCCTTCTTCCTCCAATCCCCAGACCAGGTCCAGTAACTATTTCCCTTCCCTTCAGCTCCAGCTGTCCAGCAGCCCAAGCAAACCCTTCCCTTCTTCGCGGGTGTAGCAGCAGTCCGCCTCGTGAGTCCTGCAGCCCTCCTGCTCCCTATCATAGATCCAACAGCCCTCACTCCCTAAACGCTGGTGGAAAAACCAAAAACAAACACACACAACAAACTTATGACTGTCCTGCATCGGCCCCTTCTGCCTCCCAGCCATTTGGAAGCTTCCTGCACACAGCACTGCTCCGGGAACCTTCTTGCTGCCGAGTCTCTCCTTCCAATGTAACTCCTAGGCAGACTTAATGGATTATGTTGATTTTTCTCTGTTACTATAGATGATCAGAGTTTACTTTGGGGGTGTACCAGTGGTTCCCAAAACTTGTCTTGTGAGATCTTAGTCAGTCATGTTTTCAAGTTCTAGTGCAACAGACACTCCATTCCTGAACTTGTGGATGGTCAATCCCTTCTCACGAGAATTTTTGTAGAATTCTTGATATATTGAATAGCGGTATAGAAAGTGTGATAAAAACAAACAAAACAAAAGCAAACATTTAGTTCACTTTCCATCCTAGCAGCTAAGACCATGCAGTAGGAGGGTGTGGCTATTTTTTATGAAGCTAACGGGCAATTTTATATTACCACACACCTTACTGAGGATTCTTACCTGGAATTTCATGTATATTTGCATCAATGTCTAGGCACTACTTACACCAGTACCAGTTGATCACATGTTTTTCTGACATCTACTTTTGTTTTCCTTGAGCTCATAAATTTGGAGTAAGGGATGCTTTTCAATAGAAAGAAGTGTTGTTTTAATGCTATGGTCTACAGCAGGGATCTCAAAGTCCCTCCTTGAGGGCCGCAATCCAGTCGTTTTCAGGATTTCCTCAATGAATATGCATGGAAAGCAGTGCATGCACATAGATCTCATGCATATTCATTGGGAAAATTCTGAAAACCTGACTGGATTGCGGCCCTCAAGGAGGGACTTTGAGACCCCTGGTCTAACTATTTTATGATACCAAGGTAGAGTTTATATGTAACATGGAGCAAATCTTGCCTAAAGTGTGTACATTTTATATACATTTCTCAGGGGAGGAAGATTGATTGAGTTTTTATTATACGTTTTATATACCGCACTATCCGTAGTACTAGGCAGTTCACTAAGGTTCATATATGTAAAAAAAATATATATATATATATATATATATAAACTTATAGAAAATTAAAAAATAAAATAATTCACTAACTCTTTGACATAAAATTTAAAACCAAAAACAATACATCAAAAAAGCACCTGCTGAAAAAGCAAAGCATTCAGCTGCTTCCAAAACTGTAAATAGAACTGCATTGTATACAAATATTTTGTAAAAACATTCCACAGTTGAGCTCCTTCAACATAAGCAAAGGAGCAAACGAAACCTTCTGGAAATAGAAAATGAACAAAATAAAAACCCAGTGAGGTACAGATGACAAATCCAGGTAGGTTAGAAAATGACCATGATGTTGTAGGAACTACTTGTTTTGGCAATAATACCTGCATCAGGAATTCTCCATAGAGCCTTCAGTTCATTTGTACTTTCTAAGGGGATACTTTTCCTGCAAGCATCGCTCATAAGCACATAAGATTTGCCGCTGCTGGGTCAGACCAGTGGTCCATCGTGCCTAGCAGTCCGCTCACGCGGTGGCCCTTAGGTCAAAGACCAGTGCTCTATTTGAGTCTAGCCTTACCTGCGTATGTTCTGGTCCAACCTTTTCTTGAATCTCTGAAGGGTGCTTTCCTCTTTAGCAGCCTCTGGAAGAGCGTTCCAGATTTCCACCACACTCTAGGTGAAGAAGAACTTCCTTACGTTTGTACGGAATCTATCCCCTCTTAACTTTAGCGAGTGCCCTCTCGTTCATGCTTAAATGTTTCGATCATGTCCTCCTCAGTCTCCTCTTTTCAAGGTAGAAGAGGCCAAGTTTCTCTAGCCTCTCTTTGTACAGCAACTCCTCCAGTCCGTTAACCATTTTTGTTGCTCTTCTTTGGATCATAGAGTCTTTTTTCATGTATGGCGACCAGTGTTGGACACAGTATTCCAGGTACCGGGCGTACCATGGCCCGGTACAGCGGCATGATAACCTTCTCAGATCTGTTTGTAATCCCCTTCTTAATCTTTCCTAGCATTCTGTTAGCCCTTTTCACAACCGCCGCACATTGCGCGGACGGTTTCATTGACTTGTCTACAAGTACTCCCACGGTATCTGTGCTGAATTGTTCTGTACTCCTATCTAGTATGACTTTTTTGAATCCCAGTATTTCTCCATAGCACTAAGATTGATGGACTCCTGATGGCAGATGTCATCACCAAAGAATGGTCATGTCAAGTCCTTACAATGAAGTAGTCATTTTTTAACCTACCTGAATGTGCTATCTGTACCTTACTGGGCTTTTGTTTGTTTGTCTCCTTCAACATATAACATCTTAAATCTGTATTCTTCCAATCCTGAATGAAGGAATATCCAAAACACACTTATTTTCTACTGACCATAACATTTGAGGTGGGCAGTAAATACTGACTTGAAGCTCTTATTAACCCCCGCCCCCCCCCCCTTTTTACATAGCCGTGCTAGCGGCTGCTGCTGCGGTAACTGCCCCGAAGCCCATAGGGATTTAAAGGGTTTGGGGGGCTTTTGCCATGGAGCAGCCGCTAATGCGGCTTTGTAAAAGAGGGGTAAAAGCCTTATGAATTAAGGTCAGAATCTTAAATTGAATATGCTATCTTACTGGAAGCCAATGCAGTGACGACAACACTGGGAAATATGGTCAAATCTTATAACCTTAGACCAAATTCAGGCAGCAGCATTCTGTACAAGGAATTTGAATGCATTGTTTGGAACTCCTAGAAACAACGAATTACAGTAATGAAACAGGGGCAGGATATGTGCTTGTACAATAAGTCTAAAATTAGATCTTGATAATTTAAAAAAAAATCTCAAAACCATTATTTTATTTTATATTTTTGACTAACATTTAAAGATGAACCCTAAATGAAAGGGAAGAATCTAATTTCACCCCAAGGTATTTGATTTTCTTAACTATTTGAATCACAAAATCGCCCAACTTAAATTCTGGCTATACAGACGTCATTTAGCTAGTACATTTGGTCTGAACATTACAGCTATAGGCAAATTAGTTCAGACTAGACTAGAGTCTTCAACTTTCTTCAACTTATCTTTGTTTATCGAAACTTAACTGTTTCTTCTTCTTTTTTTTCCATTTTTAGGTGCTTTGAAATCTGACCATACAGAAGTGCTTTTATCTGCTGATTTCACTGGTGCAATCAAAGTCTTCATTAACAAAAAGAAAGCTATATCTTAAACTTTATAACCATTGAAATATCACTCTAAATATCCTACAAGTAAATCTCAATATGGAAGCAAATTAATTACATACAGCAGGCTTACAAATCTTTTTCACAATATTTTTTGCAGAGTTACTAAACCAGGTTTATGGGGATTTTATGTTGGCAACCTATTCATAACTGGGCCAATTAGGATAGGATGGACTATGTAACGATAGCAACACCAAGCAGTCATTAAATTATTTTTTAATGTTTTTTTTTGTTATGATTGTAAACATGCACAAATTTCTGCATGATCATATATTAATATATTCACACTTATGTGTGCCTTTTTGGGTTACATGTATTAAGTTGAACAGTAGACAAGTTAACTTATTTGGTGGCTTCACAGCTACTAAATCTTAAACAGAAATTAGCAAGTGTTTATTTTTGTTCTGTTTTATTGGTAAAGTCTAGCTTAAAAAGATAACTTTATTCTTTCTGTTTCTGTTGCACAAAATTCCAATTTTGAGAGACTTCTCAGTTTGTAATTAGCTATTGTTCTGAGGGTATACATTATAAATTTCTGATGGGTCAAATTAAAAAGTATGAATTTTTTATAAGTTAATTTCAGGTCATGTGGTAGTATTTTTGTTGTCTTTTTTATATGTTGCAGATTTTAGATTCCTTTTTTAAGTTTATTTCCTTCTTTGCACACTGGAGCAGCATATTTGTGTGAAGAAGCCTATCTCATTCCTTATTCATGAGCAGCAAGGCAATGCTAATTTGAATTAAAATTTACAGACTTTAAATGAATTGAATTATTTTCCAGCTATGTAAAAGAAAATACTGTTTACATATTTTTTTAGGCATTGTTAGTAAAATAAAAATGTTTTGGGGATTTTTTTTTTTCTGTGTAGAGCAATAGTACTGGATTTTGACATCTATGTAAATATTGAAAAAATGGACCAATGAAATAACATTTTGGATTGTCCAGCTTAAATAATGTTATTGATGGTTTCAGAACAGAAATAATGTATCATTAAAAAAAACAAAACCAATTACAGAGATTTGGTAAAAATCTTTTGATTTCTTCATTATTTTTGTTGGGGTTTTTTTTTGCTGTTAACTTATGTGTTCAGTGTTCTGATAACAAATTCTCTTTCTCAAGTGCCCCATTACTTCTCTGATAACCTCATTTCGCTATGCTAAGAAAAAACACAACATGACCTCTTAGTGCCTCAAAAAAATGATATCTGGTTTTGTTCCCATAGGTCAGAAGTAACAGAGTTATCAAAGATGATCCCAGGGCTATTAGGAGGAGTGTGAAAAAAAATCCAAAAAATATAGCAGGCATTTTATTTGGACCCATAGCCTGTAAAAAATTTTATAGTTATTTTCAGACCTAAAGCTACTGTCAAATACAGTATCTTATAGCTCGGGGGGGTCATCTTTCCCATAATTATCTGTTTGGCTTGCAGGAAGACATTGACTCTATTGTCAGATGTTTTCAACATCTCGTGGAGTCCCAAGGGATTGGAGACAGGCAGATGTGGCCCTACTTCACAGAAAGGAAATAGATATGAGATTAGCAGTTATAGACTACTAAGGCTGATTTGGGGATAGAAACATAGAATATGACGGCAGAAAAGGGCTATAGCCCATCAAGTCTGCCCACTCTAATGACCCACCCCCCTGACTTTACTCCCTTAGAGATCCCACGTGAATGTCCCATTTTCTCTTAAAATCTGACACGCTGCTGGCCTCAATCACCTGCAGAAGTAGACTGTTCCAATGATCGACCACCCTCTCTGTGAAGAAGTATTTCCTGGAATCACCACAAAATTTCCCTCCCCTGATAGACGTCAAGATCTCAATATGTATACTTTGGAGGAAAGGTGGGAAAGAGGTGATATGATAAGCTTAAAATACTTTACCTATGTAGCATAAATGTACATGAGGTGAGTTTCAAGGAAAACTCTGGAATGAGGGGTTGTAGGATGAAGGTGACTTAAAATACTTTACCTATGTAGCATAAATGTACATGAGGTGAGTTTCAAGGGAAACTCTGGAATGAGGGGTTGTAGGATGAAGGTGACTCAGAAAATACTTTTTCATGGAAAGGATGGTGAATGCTTGGAACAGCCTCCCAGTGAGGTAGTGCAAATGAAAACTGTATTTGAATTCAAGAAAGCTTGGGACAAGTACATTGAATCTCTAAGGGAAGAAGAAGGATTGTAGATGGCAGGAACAGGCAAACTAGATGGGCCATATGATCTTTATCTGCCTTCATTTTTCTCTGTTTATCTTGATGAGAATACATTAAGAAAATACACACAAAGAGGGTCAGAGTACAAAAAATCCAAACACACAAAGAATGCACAAAGGGCTAAGACTCATCTTTATTGACCCAGGACATGCCATGTTTTGGCATACAACGCCTGCTTCAGGGGTCTACAAAACACATCAATAACAGAAAATAAATATTTAATACAGATATGTCAATAAAAAAATATAGTGGTGTGCAGAAGTCTGGAACCACTTGTGAATTTTTGCATTCTTTCAACTTTCTGACTTTTTATTTTAATTTTTTTTGTTGACCCAATAAATTTGTCTGTATACCACATTATAAGGTATACATTTGGCTATTAGAATCAACTTTTTATTCTAGCTTGGCCATAAGTTTCTAAGTTTGTTTGTTAAAGTTGCCATGTTAATTGTTTTTCTACATAAATCGAGTAATGTACTTTGCTGGCCAAAAAAGTACATACAAGCGTCATCTATCCTTCATATTCACGTAGGTGGCCTTGAAAAAGCTGTTTTGTGTGTCAGTTATAGCTCAGTATTTGTTCTTTATCATCAGTCTGCACCGTGTTTGCATTGAGTGAACCAGTTTGATGAGGTGATCATGGGTGACAATGCAGTTCCAGGCTTCAATGAGTGACTCAGTCAACTCGCGTTTTGATGTTGGATGTCTCTTGTATATCTCCTAGGCCACCTTGTGTTACAAGTTCTCAATCAGATTCAGTTCTGGAGATTGGGCAGGTTAGTTGATCAACTCAATGATGTTCTGATGCTTCCAGTTGATCACCTGTTTGGAGCAATGGCAAGGTGCATTGTCATCTTGGAAGAGGATCTGGCCTGGAAACAGCTGCTGAGCTGATGGCACCATGCACTTTTGCAGTATTGTGATGTACTTGGTCCAATTGACCATTCCATTGACAATGTGCAGACATTCAACACCACTGGCAGTCATGCAGCCCCATATCATGACCTTCACGGTGAGGTTGAGGCACTCAGACTTGAACTCCATATGTAGGTGTGGGCCTGGTTTACCAAACATGTTCAGCTTGAATGCTTCCATGTCCATTCAATCCAGTTGCGTCTTTGTACGTCAGTCACCAGTGGCTTTTTGCGGGCTTTGCAGCCCAGCAGACCAAACTGCAGGTACTGGCAACGAACTGTTGATGAGCTGACACTGACATGACACTCGTCTGACCACTCCCACACGAGGTGAGGTTAACATACAATTGGTCAATTAAATGTGTTGATGTGCCCTTTTTTAGCGTCATCTTGATACACGTGGATGACTGGACTGAGGCTTGTCTACCACTGAACCCATCGCTTTCTTCTTTTTACTATGTGACTGCAACCAACTTTGCTGGTGATCTGGTGCCACAAAAATCCTTGCTCATCACTGACACATGAACACACTCCTCCAGTGTCAGGTTCCAAGTCTTGTTCATGGTTGATGCAGAAAGTGTATGAAATCCAAAGCCTATGTTTTTTATAGATGCCCTGTTACCTAGATGTTTAGACTGTTATTGCCTGATGAAAGCCTCCTGATTGGTCAGAAATAGCATGTGCTGATTGGATAGTTTATAGTAGCTATGTTCCAGTATCAACAAAATTGTAAAATTAGAAATAAGTGATCTTAAAAAGTCTAATAGTCAGATGTATCTTTTATAATGTGGTACACAGACAAATCTATTGGGGCAACAAAGAAATTTAAAATTAAAAGGTCAGAAAGTTGAAAGAATGCAAAATTCACAAGTGATTCCACATTTTTGCACACAACTGTAAAGATATATTTAATAAAATTAGAAACATATATAGTAGAATCCCGATTAACTGGTGCTCAAGCAATCGGCACTCTCACCCAACTGGCAAAAAAAAATCACCAGCCAGTAACTTATCCCATTCTCTACAAGGTTAGGGAATCCAATGTAATTTCCTCATCACCCTCCCCAGGGTATTTGACAGCACCACCCCTTAGGATAGTTCTTCCTCATAACGTCTATCCCACCACTGCATGCTGTTAACAATGAGAAAAAAAGGGACATTGGGAATTTCCTTTTCATCTCATACCCATTCCATATCTTAGGTCTTTTCTGGGACTTTTAGACTAGCCTACTTCATGCCCTTGGGGTTTAGCTGAGTCTTTCCTGGTTCTTGTGGTACTTCCACCTACATAGGAGCTTTCTTATCCACCCAGAGTTTTCTACCTTAGAGGAACCTTCTGCAGTCTTTTTATGATGGTACTATATATTGCTTGTGACCAATGGGGTTCATCGTTCTAAACAGTTCTATACCTGGCAGGGTACTTTAGAAGGAGTCCTCATTCTTCCTTCTCTCCTGATCATGATAAGTTTTTGGGACTGGTCTTGGGAAGGAGTCCTAGTTCTTCTTCCTTTCCTGATCAAGGCAAGCTCTTGGGTTGGGGAATGTGTTGGATAGAGAGAGTAGGAAGAAAGTAGGGAAAGCTATGTCCCATTCATTTCTAAGGTACTGCTTGAGCAAGATTCATATAGAGCTTAGCCCTTAAGTCAACACTAATTGAATGTTATTACTTGTCAACAGATTTGATGATCCCCAACTAATGTTCTTTCTCACTGCTGCCATTCCATCCCTTGATCTCTATGCCTTTTCCAAGTCCCATTTTTATCTCCCCCTATACCTAAAGTATTTCTCCACCTCCCACTTTCCGTCCTGTTTTCTCTTTTCCTCTTCATAGTAGGGGCACTTGATTTATTTTGGAAGCCAGGATTAAAGTATGACGAGTATCATGCTCCTAAATCAACCTACATGATTAATTTAGCATGCTTGTTACTGTAAACAATTTCAAACTATACTTTACACATATGACCTGTCTAAATTAGATTGTAAGCTCTTCTGAGCAGGGACCGTCTATTGTATGTTAAAATGTACAGTGCTGTGTACGCCTTTCAACACTTTAGAAATAATAAATAGTAGTAGTAGTAATTATGACACACTGAAGAAATTAACCTTGTTTCCACTAGATGGTGCAGGATGTTTAGAAACATGTCTCCCTTTTAACTCATTCACATACCTAAATACAAAGCAGATCACATTGATTGACTATACAGTATTTACAGAATAGATCATATTGATTGCAAAAGCATGCAGTATTTTGTTTCCAAGTGGCCATTATATAGCTCAATATGTTATTTAAAAAAAAAAAGATTGGTAAATCAGTACAAGCAAATTAATTTATTTTAATGGAAAAATAGATGTTATATAATCATGCATATGACACTGTATATTTGACATACAAAGCAAAAATATGCTTGTTATATATAAAATTGCAATTATAGTGTGAAGTAGAATGGTAATGCCCTCAAGACATGAACAACCTCTCAAGGACTCCTAAGCAACATAAGAATGCCATACTTTGTCTGACTGAAGGTCCATCTGGCCCATTATCCTGTTTCCAACAGTGACCAATCCAGAACAAAATACCTGGCAGAAACCTAAATATTAGCAAGATTCCATGTTAACAATCCCAGGCCAAGAAGTTACTTCTCCCATGTCTTTTTCAATAGCATGTCTTCTTCAGAGAACCACCAAACCTATCCCCCACCCCAACTTTCTACCCTTCAAGCCCTTTCTTCAGGGTCCCTCCATACATATCTTGTCCAAGGAAAGCGCCCTCCTCCATTTTTAAATTGGATCTGGATCAGCTGAAGTCAGCAACCTTAAAAATAAAAAAGCTAACAGGAATAGATAATAATAACAGTTTATATATTGCAGGACTGTGAAGTTCTATGTGGTTTACAATGATTAAAAGGTATTACAGATCGAGTGCAGATAATGGACTTATTTGCCCTGTGATGTGAGTAATAAATAGGGACTAGAAATGAGACCATTATAGAAACACAGAAATATGATGGCAGATAAAGGCCAAATGGCCCATACAGTCTGCCCATCCACAGCGTCCATTATCTCCTCTTCTCCCTAAGAGATCCCATGTGCCTGTCCCATGCTTTCTTAAATTCAGACAGTCTTTGTCTCAACCACCTCTACCGAGAGCCTATTCTGTAAAAAAAAGTATATTCTTAGATTATTCCTGAGTCTCACCTTTTAACTTCATCCTATGTCCTCTCATTCCAGTACTTCCTTTCAAATGAAAGAGACTCGCCTCATGCACATTTATGCCATGTAGGTACTTAAACGTCTCTATCGTATCTCCCCTTGCCCGCCTTTCCTTCAAAGCAGGGGTGCCCGCACATTTTTGGCTTGTGAGCTACTTTTAAAATGACCAAGTCAAAATGATCTACCAACAATAAAATTTTAAAAACCACAAAGCACACTGTACGCAGAGAAAATGTTAATTATCATATTTGAGTTTTTTTCAAAGAGGTCAAGGCAGATGACTTTAAAATATGCAACAACACCTCAGTAACAACTAAGCAAAAATAGACCTAGCATCCTTCTAGCTTTCACTGTCACCATTTTGACATGTTTGGCCACCTTAAGATCATCACATTATCCCAGGACAAGCAGGCAGGTATTCTCACTAGTGGGTGATGTCATCAGACAGAGCCCCGGTACGGACGTCTCACAAGCACGTGTTGCTTGTAGAAACTTAAAGTTTCTAGATGCCCGCACCGCGCATGCGCCGGTGCCTTCCTACCCGGAGATCCGGGCGTGTCTCCTCAGTTCTTTCTTTTCCGCGGAGCTGAGAAGTTCAACTTCTTCATGCGCTAGCTGAATTCAGTTAAATTTGCCTTCCTTGTCCGCGTTTTCGTTTTCGTTTCTTTTAATTACTTTAACAGTTCTTTTTCTTTTTCAAAAAAAAAAAAAAAAAAAAGGAGAAGATTATTTCCTCCGGCGGGTCGAACGGGCCGGCCACGTGGCTCAGGCCCACGGGCTTCGACCTCGCGGCAGAGATTTTCCGGCCTATGTCCCGGCCAATCACCGGTTTTAAAAAGTGCAGCAAGTGCCAACGCGCGATTTCACTCACGGACCCTCACTGGCGCTGTTTGCAGTGTTTGGGCCCTGACCACATCCCGAAATCGTGCGGGCCTTGCTCTACCCTTACGGCACGCTCTTTCAAGCGGCGTTGCCTATTGTGGGAATCGATGTTCAAGATGGACGCAGCTAAGGATCCCTCAGCCTCCACTTCATCTGATACCTCCCCGGTGCGGGCGAAACCGGCATCGACTCCTCCTGCATCGAGTGCGGTGAAACCGGCATCGCTCGCCCCGACACCATCCACGAGCTCGACGTCGGTGCCTGCCCCGGTCTCCTCGGTTCAGGTACCTCTTCCTTCCACAGTGCCACCAATGGTCATCAAAGTGCCGAAAGCTACTAAGCAGAAGCACTCGACCTCGAAGGAGCGCGATGCCCGTGCAGGAGGACCCCCTTTCGGTGCGGATCCCTCCCTATCGGCTTCGCTACGGTCCGTGCTGGAAGCTCAATTCGTTGAGCTCATGCAGACCATCGGACCCGGGCTCATCGCTGCCATACAGGGTGACCTCCCGGTACCGGTCCCAAGGGGCGGTCCGCCCCCTCCCCCTCACCGTTCGACCTCGACAACCGAGGACGAACGGGGGAGGGCGGCGATACCCACGCGGCAAGCCTCGCTTACCGACATGCCGCCATTAGAACCCATTACGCCTCCGCGCCAACATGGGACCAGACCTTCGATCGATACTCGAAGCCCTGGGCATAGTCAGGAAGAGTTCCTCCGTACTCCTTACCAGACTTGGGTAGCATCGCAGGAACCCGCATCGCAAACCCAGTGGCGATCCACTGCTTCCAGCCCTATCCACTTGGGGACCTCGGGAGACCATGCGATGCACAGACGATCCCGATCCCCGTCCCGCCACCGAGACGGGCACCGATCGAGACACTCATCCTGGCACTCCTCACGCTATTCGGAGGTGTCACCGCAGAAAAAACTGCAACGTAGGGGATACTCCTCATCAGAGGCGTCCCCTCCGAGGGGCCCAGAGTACGAGGAGACACCGGTGCCCGATTCTCCTTGTCACTCCCCGATGTCCACGGACCTGGAGGCCTCCTCCTCCGCCAGCCCGTCCCACAGACCGACGCTGGCGGAACAATTGTCCTTCTCATCATTCCTCCGACAAATGGCGGATGATTTGGATGTGACCCTTGACACGGGCTCCCGATACTCCAAAGAGTATCTGGACACCATGCATTTACCTAACCCCCCAACGGAGTCGCTTCGGCTCCCCCTGCATAAATTGCTGGATCAGACCTTCATGCAGTGTTTCGAAACACCGTACTCCATACCGGCGATTCCCAGCAAACTCGATGCTCGATACCGCATCGTGCACCATAAAGGGTTCGAGGGCCCCCAACTCTCCCACCAATCCCTGCTGGTCGAGTCCTCCCTAAAACGCTCTCATCCCTCCCAGGTCTACGCCTCTGTACCGCCGGGCCGAGAGGGGAGAACGATGGACAAATTTGGTAGAAAATTCTACCAAAACTCCATGATGGCGTCACGGGTGCTAAACTACAACTTCTTTTTCTCTTCCTATTTGGAGTTCTTCTTGCCGGTGCTCCGCAAGTTCACTCCGTTCATAGACAACCAAGCTCGATTCGAGTTCGAGGAAGTGGTAGCCTCTCTCTCCCAATTACGCCTCCAGCTGATGCAATCCTCCTTCGATGCATTCGAACTCTCGGCACGCGCCGCCGCAAGCGCGGTAGCGATGCGTCGCCTGGCATGGCTCCGTACCATCGATATGGATCCCAACCTTCAGGACAGACTCGCCAACGTACCATGTGCTGGAGCTGACCTGTTCGATGAGTCTATCGAAACTGTTACCAAGAAGCTGTCGGATCATGAAAAATCCTTTCAATCCATCCTGCGGCCCAAACCCAAACCGCAACAGTCTCGACCTTCCAGGCCACCCCTGATTTACCAGCGGCGTTACATGCCCAGACAAACGCCTGCTGCGAGGCAGCCTGCGAAGAGACAACCTCCCCAGAAGTCTCAGCAAAAACCTCAGCCACCGGCCGTACCTAAGGCCCCCCAGCCCTTTTGACGCCCCCTCCGGGAGCATAACCTCGGCCTCTCCCATAGGGGGCCGCCTCCATCTTTTCTACCATCGATGGGAGGCCATAACTACGGACCTATGGGTCCTCACCATCATGAGAGAAGGATACTCTCTTCAATTCCACCGGGTCCCCCCGGACCATCCCCCAAGAGAGTATCCTTCAAGCTCGACGCAGACCGCCCTTCTTCTTCAGGAAGTCCAAACCTTACTCCAGCTTTGGGCTGTCGAGCCAGTCCCGTCAGACCAATTGAACCGAGGGTTTTACTCCCGGTACTTCCTCGTCCCGAAGAAAACGGGCGACCTGCGACCCATTTTAGACCTTCGGGCCCTCAACAAGTTCCTGGTCAAAGAGAAGTTTCGCATGCTGACTTTGGCTTCTCTATACCCCCTCCTCGAGCAGAACGACTGGTTATGCTCCCTGGATCTCAAGGAGGCCTACACTCACATCCCCATTCACCCGGCCTCCCGAAAGTTCCTCAGATTTCGGGTGGGAAATCTGCACCTACAGTATCGAGTGCTACCATTCGGCCTATCTTCGTCCCCCAGAGTCTTCACAAAGTGCCTGGTGGTAGTGGCCGCAGCACTCCGGGACAGGGGTCTACAGGTATTCCCATACCTCGACGACTGGCTCATCAAGGCCCCGTCAGCCCCAGAGGTCACTTCGGCGGCCGTGGCTACAACCTACTTCCTCCAGAATTTGGGCTTCGAGATCAACTTCTCCAAGTCTCATCTACAACCCACCCAGTCCCTCCCCTTCATCGGAGCGGTCCTGGACACCACCCGACTCCGAGCATTCCTACCTCGGCAACGCATGGAGTCTCTTCTTCATCTCTGCCAGTCGGTGTCGACTCGCCAAACCCTACCGGCGAGACAACTGATGGTGCTCCTGGGCCATATGGCCTCCACAATACATGTGACACCCTTTGCCAGACTCCACCTCAGGATCCCCCAGTGGACCCTGGCATCACAGTGGAATCAGACATCCGATCCACTATCCAAACGCATCTTAGTCACACCTGCTCTTCGGCAGTCTCTACTTTGGTGGATGACCTCTTCGAATCTATCCAGAGGTTTGCTGATGCACTCTCCCCCCCCATCAGAAAGTCCTCACGACCGATTCGTCGAATTACGCATGGGGGGGCCCATCTGGAGGGTCTCCGCACCCAAGGATTCTGGACCAATGCGGAGAGACTACACCAAATCAATCTACTGGAACTCAGAGCCATCTTCAATGCGCTCCAAGCTTTCCAACACCTACTCCACGACATGGTAATCCTCATTCGCACAGACAATCAAGGCCGCCATGTATTATATCAACAAGCAAGGAGGCACGGGCTCGGCCCTCCTTTGCCAGGAAGCTCTACGAGTCTGGGACTGGGCGGTGCGCCACAACACCCTACTCAGAGCAGTATACATCCAGGTGGAGAACAACGTCTTAGCAGACAAACTAAGCCGTCTGCTACAACCGCACGAATGGACTCTCCATTCCAGCCCCCTTCACCAAATCTTCACGCAATGGGGGACGCCTCAGATAGACCTCTTTGCGTTCCCCACAACGCCAAACTGCCTCAGTTTTGCTCCAGGATTTACACTCCTCATCGCCTCGAGGCAGATGCTTTTCTACTGAACTGGGGGAAACGATTTCCTATATGCGTTCCCACCATTCCCGCTGATCCAGAAGACTCTGGTCAAGCTGAAACTCGAACGGGCCACCATGATTCTAATAGCTCCTCGGTGGCCCAGACAACCTTGTTCTCCCTCCTACTCCAACTCAGCAGCAGGGGAACCAGTACCACTTCCAGTGTTTACCTTCACTACTTACTCAACATCAAGGATCACTACTTCATCCCAACCTGCAGTCCTCTCCACCTGACAGCTTGGTTCCTCTCAACGTAACCCCTCACCAATTCTCACAAGAAGTGAGGGAGGTCTTGGAAGCTTCCAGGAAGCCCGCCACTCGACAATGCTACTCCCAGAAATGGACCAGATTCTCCTCATGGTGTGTTTCTAAGTCAAAGGAACCTCAGCGAGCTTCCTTATCCTCCGTGCTGGACTATCTCCTACACCTATCTCAATCTGGGCTCAAGTCCACATCCATACGAGTCCACCTGAGCGCTATTGCGGCGTTCCACCAGCCTCTACAAGGGAAACCCCTCTCGGCCCATCCGGTGGTCGCCAGATTTATGAAAGGACTCTTCCATGTTAACCCTCCTCTCAAACCACCCCCAGTGGTTTGGGACCTCAATGTAGTCCTTTCCCACCTCATGAAGCCCCCGTTTGAACCACTCAACAGGGCCCCTCTGAAGTATCTCACCTGGAAAAGTGCTTTTCCTTGTAGCCCTTACGTCCGCCCGCAGAGTCAGCGAACTCCAGGCATTGATGGCGGACCCACCATTCACAGTATTCCACCATGACAAGGTGGTCCTCCGCACTCACCCGAAATTCCTGCCTAAGGTGGTCTCCGAATTTCATCTCAACCAATCCATTGTACTTCCAGTATTCTTCCCTAAACCTCATTCTCACCACGGAGAATCAGCCCTTCACACTCTAGACTGCAAACGTGCCTTGGCTTTCTACCTGGATCGCACCAAGCCACACAGATCCACTCCTCAACTTTTTGTCTCCTTCGATCCTAATAAGCTGGGAAGACCCATATCAAAGCGCACCATCTCTAATTGGATGGCGGCTTGTATCTCTTTCTGCTATGCCCAGGCTGGATTATCACTTCCTTGTAAGGTCACAGCCCATAAGGTCAGAGCAATGGCAGCCTCAGTAGCATTCCTCAGATCAACACCAATCGAGGAAATTTGCAAGGCTGCCACCTGGTCCTCGTTACAACACATTCATCTCACATTATTGTCTGGATACCCTCTCCAGACGGGATGGACAGTTTGGCCAAACAGTATTGAAAAAATTTATTCTCTTAAGTCGCTCAACTCCCCCTCCATCCCACTGAGGTTAGCTTGGAGGGTCACCCACTAGTGAGAATACCTGCCTGCTTGTCCTGGGATAAAGCAATGTTACTTACCGTAACAGTTGTTATCCAGGACAGCAGGCAGCTATTCTCACGTCCCAACCCACCTCCCCTGGGTTGGCTTCTCAGGCTAGCTACCTGAACTGAGGAGACACGCCCGGATCTCCGGGTAGGGAAGGCACCGGCGCATGCGCGGTGCGGGCATCTAGAAACTTTAAGTTTCTACAAGCAACACGTGCTTGTGAGACGTCCGTACCGGGGCTCTGTCTGATGACATCACCCACTAGTGAGAATAGCTGCCTGCTGTCCCTGGATAACAACTGTTACGGTAAGTAACATTGCTTTCTGTCACTCCCAAGTCTCACTCCTCTTTCATACACAAAAGTTCTTCAACCCCCTAAACTGTACCGTTCCCTCAGGTATTTGCAGCCCAAATACATTTCTTAGCAGGCTGCCAAATTTCAGTCCATTCTTGAAGCTTAACTAAGTCCTTCATGTTTTTCACACCATCAGGAGTGTCTACTCTTGCAAATTTTGATATCGTCCGAAAAGATGCAAATCTTACCTGAAAGCCCTTCAGCAATATCGCTTACAAAAATGTTAAAAAGAACAGGCCCACTGAGAACATCCCTTTCCTCAGAATGATCTCCATTGACCCCCCCCCCCCCCTGTCGCCTTCCACTAGCCAGTTCCTGACCCAGTCTGTCACTTTAGGACCCATCCTGAGGGCACCCAGTTTGTTTATTAGATGCCTGTGTGGAACATTGTCAAAGGCTTTGCTAAAATTGAAATGCACCACATCTAGCGCACTCCCTCTAACCAATTCTCTGGTTACCAGTCAAAGAAATTGATCAGATGTCTGACAAGATCTGCCTCTAGTGAATCCATGTTGCCTCAGATAGGTAGAGGTCCTATAACTTGAAACACTTTGCCAGTTGAATTAAGAACTCTCCCAAGTTATTCTATGTTTAGAAGTGCACTAAAAACTGGGGTTTTCCATAAACATCTGTTCTAATCTGTATCCATATTAGAAATTTTACTGTAATTATTTTACTTGTGGAAATTGTACTCTTTAGTACTACTAGACCGGGGGTCGGCAACCTACGGGCTCCAGAGCCGCATGCGGCTCTTTTCCACCTTTGCTGCGGCTCCGGTAGTGTGTGCACGCAGGCATGCAGCTTAAGGTCCGGCGTCGCGGCGGGAAAATAGCCATGCTGAGCAGTGAGCTCAGCACATACACAGATGAAAGCCTTGCTTGCTGATTGGTCCGGCGGCCCCGCCCCGCCGGACCAATCAGCAAGCAAGGCTTTCATCTGTGTAGTGCTGAGCTCACTGCTCAGCATGGCTATTTCCCCCGCGACGCTGGACTTGTAAGGGTGCCTGAAAAAGAAATCATCCTAGGCCGGGGTCGGTGTCATGCTCCGGAGATCTACAGCCTTCCTATCTCCCCTCTCCCTTCTACCTGCTTCCGGCCACATCCCCTGCTCCGCGGCTCTCTTCGGTCAACTCAGCAGCAGCGATCGACACAAGCTTCTGACGTCGGGGCCTACCCTCTGCGAGTCCCGCTTGTTTCAACTTCCTTTTTCCACAAAGGCGGGACTCGTAGAGGGAAGGCCCTCGATGTCGGCAGCTTGTCTTGATCACTGCTTGCTGACGAGTTACTGAAGAGAGCCGCGGAGCAGGGGGGTGTTGCCAGGTGCAGGTAGAAGGGAGAGGGCCAGATGCAGGACTCGTGGTGAGGGAGGAGAAGAGAGAGAGAAAGAGAGAGGGGGAGGGAAACAAAAGGAAATATTTCATACTGGGCTGGGCCGGAGTGGAGGGAGGGTGGAAAGATTCTGGCTACCGGGTGCAGTAACAACGGAAAAGGGGGGGAAAGCTGAAAATGGAGATAGTGACACAAAGAAGAGAAAGAGTAAGCAGGACCTACTGAATAAGGGATAGAGATACAGAGGGGACATGAAGAGGGAGGTGAAATAGAGACATAGAAGTAATGCTGAAAAAAGTGTGTGGGGGGAGATAAAGACATTGAAAGGGCAAATGGTGAACATGGCGTAAAGATAAGGAACAGAGACAAATGAAGATTCTGAAAAAGTGGTGAGATAGGGGATATAGGGTGAGATGGACACAAAGAAGGGTGATGCTGGAAAATAGGTGGAATGGTAATTCTGACAAACACAGAAGGGAAATGCTGGATCAAGGAGAGATGGGGCTCAGGCTGGATGGAATGAGGAGAAATGCCTTGTTGGCCCGAACTTCCTCTCCTACGTCAGAATTGACGTCAGGGAGCGGAATGCTGGTCAGCGCAACACTTCTGCAGGGAAAGCTTGGGACGGCGGTGGCTTGGGGGCTGTTCCCCGATGTGCGGTGGCAGCAAACCGAGTGGCTTGGGGGACGCACGGAGACAGAAAGAAGGGGGAACAGGGAGACAGAAAGAAAAAGTTGGGGGAGAGAATGAGGTCTGGAGGAGAGGAAAGCATACAGGAGGCTGAAAGAAAGGAAGAAAGATTGGATGCACAGTCAGAAGAAGAAAGTGCAACCAGAGACTCATGAAATCACCAAATAGCAAAGGTAGGAAAAATGATTTTATTTTCAATTTAGTAGATCCTGTATATAGCATTAAGATAAGAAACAATATATGCAGTGTTAGATTTGTTTTTATAATGGTTTTGCGGCTCCAAGTTTTTATTTTCTTTTCGAAAATGGGTCCAAGTGGCTCTTTATGTCTTAAAGGTTGCAGACCCGTACTAGACATACACAGCACTGTTCACATTATATACAAGTATTTTCTCTGTCTCCAGTGAGCTCACAATCTGGGGTGGGGGGGTTCTACCTGAGACAATGGAGGGTTAGTGACTTGCTGAAGGTTACAAGAAGCACTGGTAATTTCTACAATAAACCACTTTGAGCTTCGTTGGTTAAGCAGCCTATAAATGTTTACATTAAATTAAAATTAAATAATGGAGGATGGTCGCTAGATAAGTTAAAGCAAACAGAAATGGGGGGGACCAACAAAAAAAAAAAAAAAAAATCTTGGAGTCTTTTGACATTTTATCTTTTTAAAATTAAAATAAAATATTAATTTGTGTATTTGAACTCGGCTTTGATTATGTACTTTAGTCATTTTTAATGTATTGGCATCATTCTTATGTCTTGTGAAGTGCTTTGAATTGGATGGTATATAAATATAACCTTTGGTTTGGGGTATTATTTTATTTATTTAGTTCTTCCATTTATGCCTCACACATACCTATACAAGCTCTTGGTGACATTACAGAGGAAGGGGTTAGAAGAGGGCAGGAAGATACAGGTGTCAAATGGATGAGTTTTTGGTTTCTTCCAGAATATGGTGTAGTTAGGTTCCATCCTGGTCATTTCAGTAAGGTCATTCCAAGTTTTTACGCCTAGAAAGGTGAGCATGGAGTGGAAAACACGTTTGTATTGCAGATTTTTTTGCGGAAGGGAGATTTAGAAGTATTTCTGTTGAGGGTTGTGCGAGAAGTAGACTATGCCTTGGAAAAGAACTGGATGAGAGGAGCCGCGGAGTTTCCGTGAAGTATACAGTGAATGATGCATTAAGTTTTGAAGGTTATTTGTGACGGGATGGGTAGCCAGTGCAGTGGCCAGATGAAGGCTGTAATCGAGTCATATTTTCTCAGGTTGAAGATTAGTCCAACAGTGGTGTTTTGGATGAGCTGCATTTTGTGAATCAGAGTAGTGTTGATTCCCATGTAGATGGAGTTGCAGTAGTCAACTAGGGCAAAGTGGTGTTGGTGAAAGTATGGGGCTGATTAGTCTTAGTTGTCTCAAGGTAGAGGGGAGACTGGAGATTTGAGGATGCAACCTAGCTTGGCTGTTTCTTCCTCCTTACCCGATAGCACATCAGTGCCCCGAGTTGTGATGCTATCCGAGGACGCAGCTACGGTGATGTTTCCCTTCCTAAGCAGGCTTTGTTGAGTGTTAGGTGCTTTTTTTTGAAAGGGCGGCACCCTCAATCTTGCTATGGTGTGAGAAACACGTGGGGTTATCCTAGTCCGCCTGAGAGAGCAGATGAGATTTGCACGGACATGGCCGCTAGATCGGAGCTAGCCGCCCCTCCCCAGTAGTGTCGCCGCCGTCTCGGGTACCGCGTTGTCCCGGGACGCTTCTTAACCCTTTCCCGCCTTCTGCTTCGAGGGGGAGGGGGGGCGACTTCGGTCTTGAGGAGAGAAGCGATGGCGATGGGGACGTCTAAGCCGAGGGCGTCGTCCCTCCCCCGTGGCGCACACAGAGCCTCGCCAGCCCGCCTCACTCCCCCGATACACCCCCGCCCCTTCTTCCGCCCTCCGCCCCTCCCCCCACCCAGCGCTCCAAGCCCAAATCCGGCGGCAGCGGTGGACGCAGGTTGAGCGGGGGCCCTGGGACCCCCCCTCCCCCCCCCCCAACGAGGGAAGATGTCCGAGGTGCGGAAATTCACCAAGCGGCTCAGCAAGCCAGGCACGGCCGCCGAGCTCCGGCAGAGCGTCTCCGAAGCGGTCAGGACCTCGGTGATCCTGGTAAGTGAAGCAAGAGATGGGGGGGGAAGTCCTGATCCCTCCCCCCCCCCCCATCGGCTACGCATATCGCCGGTCCCAGTTGCTCGTCTCTTCCCTCCCTCCCGTTCGTGCTAACGTTGAAAGTTTTCTGCAAACGGTACCAAAGCAGGAACCGTTGTCACCCAGCAAAACTAGATCTGCACGCGGAGGGGAGGGGAGGGGAGGGGGGGGGGAGAAGCGTTTTTGTTTCGATAGTGGCAGCGGCGACACCCGAGTTTTCTTTAGAAATAAACGGCTGCATTGAGGTGGGGTGTTGGTTCGGGCTCTTCCTTTTTTTTTTTTTTTGCTTGTTGCCTGATGCTGGCTCCCCTCTCGGTTGCGATGATGGAAAGCCCCACCCTGAGGCTGGGTGACAGCTGGGGAGGAGAGAAGAGAGCAGCCGGCGGTCACTTCCTCTTTCCGATGCTGCTGCAGCGCGGTGGCGCTTTCTAGGCTGGCCGGGGTCTCCTTTCGGTTGCGTCATGATTAGGACCAGAGTTCGTCCGATCGTTTGCAGGTTGAGACGCGGAGCTGGTGCTGACCCTGCTGCCACCACGTGCGGTTCGGTGTCTTCCGGCTCTGAGCTGATGCATTTTAGTGCTTGAGCTGCTCCGATTTCGTGTCGCCCTTTTAAGTGAGGCTTAGCACAGCCAGATAAAGATAGTTGTGCAAGAAATTGAAAACTCTCGAGCCTCTGTAATTGGATCAAGTCTTCAGAATGAGCAGAGTGGAAAAGCTGACATTGCTTTTTAACCAGATGAACTGTTGGCAGTCCCGAGTGAGAAGACACTGATTATTGGCACTTTAAGGGTCTGGAAAAAGAATATGTACTGGTATTTCATATTAAATTCTTTCCTGGCTTCAATCTTTCCTGCACTGTGGGGGGAGATCAAGGAGGGAGGAGCCCCACTTGCAGAGCTGCTCCCAGATCTCCTGGGGCAGACACTTGTTCCCCCAGTTTGCTACTGGCTTTCAGATGTTGTACTTTTTCCATCACCAAAACAGCTGTAGATTGATTTTTAATCTTGCTTGGCATTATTGATTATGAGCCTTGATTTGAATAAAATTATGGCATCCAAATAAGCTGTCAAAATTCCAAGGTCGTCTGTGACATTTCTTAATTCACTGCTAAATCGCATTATTAATGCAGCTTAATTTGGTGTGTTGCTATAAAAATTGCTTTGATGCCAAGAGTCTAGCTAATGCTTCCCTTGGTGATGTCAGACATAGAACAGTGTTTGCACTTCATGGGCTGGTGAAATTGTTCACACAGTGCATTTTAATGAGATTTCGGGGATTAGACAACTTTTTCATATTCTTGACTTTTTCCTATCTATAGTTCTATTTTACTAATAAATAGAAATGTTTCCTTGATGATAGATTGTGAGCCCACTGGGACAGACAAGGAAAAATAGTTGAGTACCTGAATAAATTTATGTAAACCGTTCTGAGCTCCCCTGGGAGAACAGTATAGAAAACTGAATAAATAAATAAATGAGATTATGAGCCTTAGGTGATTATTTTAGAAACTCTATTCTTGTTTTAGGTGTCTAAAGACTGGCATTTAGATGTTCAAATCCCAATTTTATAAAGCCAAGATATGGATGGCTAAAACTACAGAATATCTATATGGCAAGAGGGTGTTTTGGGTGGTACTAGGAAAGAGCCAAAATATGGACTTCAACTCCGATTGCAGAAGGGGAAGGGGTGTCCATGTTCAAAAAGATGGCCATATATATTTAGGCCTGATATGTGGCTTGTCCAGATTACTGAAAGGCAGTGGCGTAGCAGTGGTGAGTGGTGCCCCTCTCCCGCCCTCTTCCCTGCCGCCCCCCCTGCTGCGCACCCCTTCCCAGTATCTTTTTTATCTTCGGCACGAGCAGCCATAAACTTGCAAGGTCATGTTGGCTTTGGAGCTCTCTTTGACGTCACTTCCTAGGTGCAGGTCCTGGAAGTGACGTCTAAGAGAGTGCCGAAGCCGACATGAGCAGCAAGTTTGTGGCTGCTTGTGCTGAAGTTTAAAAAAAGTACGGGGGGGGAGGGGAAGGGTGCACGCACGGCAGGGGAAGGAGTGGGAGGGGTGCCAATGCTCCAAGGAAGACCGTACCTGGAGTGGACTGCCCCCCTTCCCTTACTACGCCACTGCTGAAAGGTACTCTTAATTGAGCAGCTGTCCACTGAATGGATTAAGACACGTCACCTCCCTAACCCCCTAATGGTTGCTGCTAGAGAATGACACAGGGACAAATTTTTCCCTGTCCACGTGGGAACTCATTTTCCCAACCCGTCCCCATGAGTTCTTTTCCTGTCCCTGCCCCATTCCTGAAAGCTCTGTCCTCATCTGAACAAGCCTCAAAGACTTTAATATCATAAGTAGCAACATTCTAGAGCTCAAATTGTGATGTCATAATGCCTCATTCCACCAATGCCTGAGCTCTGTTCTCATCTGCACAAGCCTCAAACACTTTACAGTCATATGTAGCAACATTCTAGAGCTCAGATTGTGATGTCATAATGCCTCATTCCACCAATGCCTAAGCTCCGTCCTCAACTGCACAAGCCTCAAACACTTTAAAATCATGTGTTCGATGTTTGTGCGGTTAAGGCAGAGCTTGCAGGAAAGGGACAGGGAGGGGGGCGGAGAAATTGAGTTCCTGCGGGGATGGGGGAAAATTTGTCCCCGTGTCATTCTCTAGTTGCTGTCTCTCTCCCTCCTCCAAATGTGAAACTGGCAAGGGATACCAGGCTCTATGACAGCTTCAGGAACTACAGATATTCCTAATAGTTCTCCTTGCAGATCTGAGGAGTAGCCTAGTGGTTAATGCAATGGAATGAGAACTAATGACCCAGGTTAAAATCCCACTTCAGCTCGTCTTTTTTTTTGTTTTTGTTTGTATATTGTGAGCCCTCTAGGGACAGAAAATACTTTATGTACCTGAAGGCTATTGAAGTGGTTTACATTCAGTTACTGTGGGTATTATTCTGTTCTTGGAGGACTTGCAGATAAAGTGGAAGTTGAAACTGGGTCGACTGGTTCTTAATCTACTGCTTCACCCATAGGTGTCAGAATGGGGAGGGGGGGTCCACAGGGGCAATGGCCTCCCTAATAATTGGCAATCAGAAGTATGACTCTTCCAACTCCCCCAACCTACCACCTCCACTGTAATTTAAAATCTTTGGGCAGCCGTCTGCCTGCCCAGGAAGTGTTCTTTCTACAGCATCTTGCCTACAAGAGGAAGTGCTATAGGGACATAGGCAGCGACTCACACGCTGTGTAGCTGACCCGCAACCTTCTCTCTGACGTCAGAGGGATGGATTGTGGGCCAGCCACGTGCAGCGTGTGAATGGCTGCACATGCCATCCCTACGTGGAGTTTCTGCTGGGAGTATGGAGCTTCTGTGGACGGGTCAACTTCGTGGGAGGGAGGGGTGTGTGGGCGGAGCTGGTTGGGATCCCTGGCGATGCAACTTAATTTTGTTACAAAAGCTGGAAGGCGGGGAGGGGGCACAAAATCGACACAGAAAGAAAAGGGGGTATGAACATGGAACACAGAATGGAGAGAGGAAGGGGGCACTTACTTGGGACATAGGGGGAGGGAATAGAAAGGGTGAATTGTTGGGCACAAGTGAGAGATGGTGCACATGGGGAAAGGAAGAAAGGAAAATTGGGCATGGAGAGAGAGGTGAGTAAGGTGGAGATGCATGGAGAATAGAAGGATGAGAGGGAGAAATGTTGGATGTGGTAGAGAGAGATCAGGGGGACATTTTGAAGGGGATGTAAGGGGGAGGAATTTTGGACATAGTGATGGAGGAAGATATGTGGCATGGTGTTGGAGAAGGGTGATAGAAGGAGAAATGGGGCTGGGGGACAGTGGTGAAAAATTGTTGCACATGATCTGGGGGATGAGAGAGGGAGAAATGTTGAATGTGGCAGTAGAGGGAGTAGGAGAGATGCCTGGATCTCTCAAGACAGATGAACAGTGAGAGAGAGACTTGTTGCCAATAGCGGTGGAGGATAGAGGAAGAAAGGTTGGACTCATGGAGGGTCAGAGAGAGATGTTGGTTGGGGAAGGAAATGAGGTCCGGCGGAGACAGAAATATTGGATACACAGTCAGAAGAAAGTGCAACCAGAGACTCAAGAAATCATCAGACAACAAAGATGGGAAAAATGATTTTATTTTCAATTTAGTGATCAAAATGTGTCCAGTTTTGAGAATTTATATCTTCTGTCTATATTTTGCACTATATTTGTCTATTTTTCTATAGTTCGTTACTGAGGTGACATTTCATATTTTAAAGTTATCTGCCTTGACCTCTTTGAAAAACTCCCCAAATATAAATGTAGTGCGCTTTGTGGTTTTTTTTTAATTTGTGGTTACCATTAATAAAATTATATATTGTGTGTGTGTATATGAAAAATGGATGGAAGAACTTGCTTTACAATTGGTACTATTATTATGGAGGTGGAGTCTGGGGTGGGGTTTTGGTGGGTCTGGGGCAGAGCTTGGGGAGGTCTGGGGCGGAGCTTGGGCGGGGGTACTCATTTGGTATTTGTTAGGCTTAGGGAGTATTTGGCTTGAAGAAGTTGAGAAACACTGTTATAGGGTCCTTGGCTATCTTAGATATACGCTATACCAAGAATACCATAACATAAAGTTAAATATTGTAATTTATTGATTTCTTTAATTCAATTCATATCCTAAAAACTAACAAAATTTATTTCATTTACATTTAAAATCTACAATAACATGTAATACAAAGTGCAAAGTGCTACTAATAAAAAATCATAGGCTGGGAAAAGCTACAGGTACTATCTAAAACTTTAAAATAGAGTCCATCAATCAATCTTCAAGGTTCTTAATGATGTTAAATTTTGAAGCCATTCAGGCCCAATGAAACTTATTTAACTTGATGACGAGTCAATTAAAGTCCCAATATCTCCTTGAGTAGTAATCTGTAGGCTTGACCAGGCCAGTTGTGTATAAAAATATGTCACCAAAAATGCACAGCTCACAAGACAAACTGGTACATCCAATCTCCTGTTCCACAATCTTTTTGTTGTTTTGCTGCCCAACTCAGAGTGCCATTTATAGAATAGCACGTAGCACTCATTTGTTTTGGTGACCAAACATGGGAGAATTTAGCCCACTATATGGATTTTCAGCATTTTCACACATGATAGTATTCTAAATTTTTATGTGCATAATTGATGCATATATGTTAGCACACCCTTTATAAATTATTCCCTAATGAGTTACCTCTGTACAGGTCACCTAAAATTAGGACCTAAAGTGTGTTAAGTGCAAATTCTATAACAGCAGTAGATCACCAGGGATTCCTAAGGTGGGAATATGCTGGAGTGTGATCATTGGGCCTCCACCCATTGGTACCCACCCTCACGTGGTGAGGGTGGGTAAAAAGAATTTCAATTTCAGTCAAAAATATGATTTTAGACCAGTTGTAATGCTGAAACTGAACCTAAAATTCGGTCAAACTCTATTGTGCACCAGTCCAAAAATGTGCACACAAGATTATAGAATGAGGGGGGTAAGTGGAGTAACATAGCAGCTGCAGGACTTTATCCAAGAGCTGCTGATAATGAACTAAATGTCCTGAAAAGAATATGCCCTTAAGTAATGTGGAGGACACTGAGATAAGTGATTTACTACAGTATTGCCAAAATGTGATGATGAATTATAAAAGGCTCGTACGCAAACACAATCTATTAATTTAACATTTCTGGAAAGGAAATCAAATAGTCTTAATAACTCACCTGGAATGATTTCAGAAAGGAGAGAGATGTAATTTGTCATGCTGGGCCGGGAAAAAGCTAGATTTGTAGTAGGTTGTTATACCATCTGAAGGATGAAAGACTAGAGAAAAAGGTCTGGTAGGTGCCTAAGCCTTGGAGACCACATAGGTCCCTTTTTGATGTTCCAGTATAGAATGTTTGTCCCAACCTAGCATAAAATTTGTTTTACTACTTGGGATCTAGCTAGGTACTTGGGCTCTGGGTTGGCCAATGTTGGAAACAGGATGCTGGATTTGATGGACCTTGGGTCTGTCCCAGTAAGACATAAGAACATTCTTATGTTCTTATGTGTATCCTCCCATACCTCTCATAGAGAAGACTGCTGAAACTCAAGGAAGATCAGGGAACCATGATCCTAATCGCCTTGATTTGGCTGAGGCAGATCTGGTTCCCATTTCTTGTGGAATTGTCCTCTGAAGAACCATGGAGATTGGAGTATTTTCTGACCCTTATCATTCAGAATGAGGGGTTTCTTCTGCACCATAACCAGTCTCTGGCTCTCATGGCCTAGATGTTGAGAGCATATGAATCCTTGAGCAGCAGTAAATTGAATTAAATGTTTCTCACATCACCCTTGAGCAATTTTGGCCCATTCTTTCACACAGAATGGTTTCAGCTCTGAACCTGCCTGAGGGTGTTGCTAGAATCTTGCTCAAGTTCTAGGAAATATTCCACTAAAAAATGTTATTCTTTTAAACGGAGGAGGTTTGCCATCGGGTGTCACTTGTCAATCAGCAGGAAAAATCTGAATGTGATTGGTGGTCCGTGGAAAGAAACCAAGAACCTTGCTACCTGCCTCAGGTTTACCAAAGGGCATTTAGATAACCCACAAGACTTCTAGAATATTGTTAAATTTTGGGCTTATCTGTCCATAAAACCTTTGGTTAAAACCAAAACATAAAACAAATGCTTTGTTTGGCACAAACTAAATCTTGCCTGGCTAAGTAGGAATTTCATCTTGTCAGACATGGTGGAGATTATCATGGGATGGGCTGCAATGTTGCCATCACTGATAGAACCATATATTCTGATTTATGATAGATAACCTGACAATCTCTTCGAAAACATTCTGTCTGTGAGCTGAAACTGAGCCAATTAATCTGCTGTACAATGGCTGAAGAAGATATTTTTTGTTCTGGATTGGCCAAGTCAAAGTCCTGACCTAAACCATATTCAGGTGGTGTGGCAAGACCTGAAGCAAGCTGCTTGTGCAAGGAAAACCATCAAATGTCACAGAGCTGAAACCATTCTGTGTTGAAGAATGGGCCAAAATTGCTCAAAGGTGATGTGAGGAACATTTAGCTCAACTTAGTCCTGCTCAAGGTTGTGCCACCAGTTATTGAATGATGAATTCACATGCTTTTCCACACAGGGATACATGGAGGTCAGTATTTATCCATGTAGCAAGTATACTGTCATTTGATTATGTATGTATTATGTGAACCGCTTAGGTTTAGGCGGGGTACAAGTTTTTAAATGAATAAATACAATTTTAAATGTATAAAATAAACATTTAATAATATATGTGAACATAAATAGCCTTACTGGGTCAGACAAATGGTCCATCAAGACCAGTAGTCCGTTCTCACGGTGGCCAATCCAGGTCACTAGTACCTGGCCAAAACCCAAGGAGTAGCAACATTCCATTCAGAATCCTAAAGAATAGCACAATTCTGGAATCCCAAAGAGTAGCAACATTCCATGCTACAGATCCAGGGCAAGCAGAGGCTTCCCCCATGTCTTAATAACAGATTATGGACTTTTCCTCCAGGAATTTGTCCAACCTTTCTTAAAACCAGCTACACTAATAAGAACATAAGAACGGATGTCTTACTGACATCTAAAATTAAACCTGACTCCAAACAACAGTGATGCATTGTGGGATGAATAACTTAAATTTCATTTCCACAATGCTAGGTTCCACAATAGGAATAGGACAAAATGTACTGTTCAGTGTGTGGCAGGGGTCAAAAAAGCAAACAGAATGTTAGGAATGATAAAGAAAAGGATAGGAAAAAAAACAAAAAAAAATTATACCTCTATATCACTCCATGATGTGATCACATGCTGAGTATTGCATGCAATTCACAATTCTGGTTACCAAAGTGCAAAAAAGATATAATGGAATTAGAAAAGGTACAGAGAAGAGTGACAAAAATGATAAAGGGGATGGAACAAGCCTCCTATGAGGAAGGCCTAGGGAGGTTGTGGTTCTTTAGTTTGGGGAAGACAGGGATGAGGGGAGATATGATAAAGCAGTGATTCCCAACCCTGTCCTGGAGGAACACCAGGCCAATCGGGTTTTCAGGCTAGCCCTAATGAATATGCATGAGAGAGATTTACATATGATGGAAGTGATAGGCATGCAAATTTGCTTCATGCATATTCATTAGGGCTAGCCTGAAACCCAATTGGCCTGGTGTTCCTCCAGGACAGGGTTGGGAACCACTGTGATAAAGCTCTAGAACAGGGCTGCCCAAGTCCGGTCCTTGAGATGTACTTGGCAGGCCAGGTTTTCAGGATATCCACAATGAATATGCATGAGAGAGATTTACATACCAAGAAGACAGGCAAAAATCTCTCTCATGCATGTTCACTGTGGATATCCTGAAAACCTGACCTGCCAGTAGATCTCGAGGACCGGACTTGGGCAGCCCTGATCTAGAATATCCTGAATGGAAAGAAGCGAGTAAACTCGAATTGACTGTTTTACTCTTTCAAAAAGTACATAGGGGGGCACTCCTTGAACTTATTAAGTAGTACATTGAAAACAAATCAGCAAAACTATATATATTTTTTCCACTTGGTGCATAGTTAAGCTCTGGAACTTGTTGCCAGGAGGATGTGGCAAAAGCAGTTAACCACAACTGAAATGAAATGAAGGGGCCTCTTTTACAAAGCCGCAGTAGCAATGCTGCCGCGGTAAATGCATCAAAGCCCACAAAAATCGAACGGGCTTCCTAACGTTCATTTACCGCGGCAGCTTTGTAAGTCGCCTTGATCCTTTGTAGGCAGAGCGCAACTCGCAGATTGGATTAAGAGGTCCTTTTACAAAGGCGCGCTAACCGATTTTAGCGCGTGCTAAATCGGTAAGGAGCCCTAAATTTGTTGAAGACTCCCAGAGTTTGAATAAATTCCTGGAGGAAAAGGCTATAAACCTGTTCACAAACAGATGTTAGATGGACCTAGGGAAAGCCACCGCTTACCCCTGGGAGCAAGTATTTTGGAATCTTGCTACGTTTTGGGATCCTGCCAGGTACTTGTGAACTGGTCGCCGTACCTCAAGAAGGATATGGCAGTACTTGAGGGGGTCCAGAGGAGAGCAACTAAACTGGTAAATGGTATGGAAAACTTTTCATACGCTGACAGGTTGAAAATGCTGGGGATTGAGGGGTACAGATAGGAGTAGAGGTAGGTTATAGAAATAGTCAGGGACCACTGCTCAGGCAATAGGCCTGATGGGCCGCCACGGGATCGGACCGCTGGGCGAGATGGACCTCTGGTCTGCCTCAGCGGAGGCAACTTCTTATGTTCTCCCTGGAAAAGCGGAGACTTAAGAGGAGACATGATAGAAAACTTCAAAATCCTGAGGGGCATAGAGAAGGTGGACAGGAACAGATTCTTCAGACTGTGGGGAACCACAAGTACAAGGGGTCACTTGGAGAAATTGAGAGGGGACAAGTTTAGAACAAATGCGAGGAAGTTCTTTTTTACCCAAAGGACACATGGAACGCGCTTCCGGAGGTTGTGATAGGCCAGAGCACAGTACAGGGTTTCAAGGAAGGTTTAGATAGGTTCCTAAAGGATGAGGGGATTGAGGGTTACAGATAGATGTAGAGGTAGGTTACAGAAATGGTCAGGAACCACTTCACAGGTCACAGACCTGATGGGCTGCCGCGGGAGCGGACCGCTGGGCGCGATGGACCTCTGGTCTGACCCAGTGGTGGCAACTTCTTATGTTCTTATGGATGTGCCACAGTTAAAAACAGGATACTGGCCTAGATTAATCTTTGATCTTGGCCAGGACTTTTTTTTTTTTTTGCAGTACTTCTATTTTTATTAGTGTAATTTGAAAGCTGAATTGTTTTGAGAAAGTAAAGAAATGCTGCCATTGATTCAGCTCTTAATGTATATAACTTCTGACATAACCTAAAAAATCTAAAACAACCTCTAGTTAAATAAATGCTGGGTACTATACCAAAAATTCACCCTAACCTTCCAAATGAAAACATTAAAGAGAAAAAATATTAAAGGGGGGAAAAGGTTGTGATTTACAACTTCTGACATGTCATTTTCAGAAATCTGTTTATTGCACCTACTTATTTAAATAACTATTCCCCTTCCTTTACTAATGAGTAGTGCGGGTTTTAGCGCCGGCAGCAGCGGTAACTGCTCCGACACTCGTAGGAATTCAATGAGCGTCGGAGCAGTCACGCTATGCATTAGTTCAGGATATACCCCCTCCTTTCCTCTCTGTAATTCTTGGTGGCTTACAAAAAACATGCACAATAAAAATTCACAAACTACAATATACAAGTAGCATCATAAAACAATTGGCAATAAACTTCTACCCTGAAATAGGACCTAAGAATATCCAAAAGCTACTGTAGTTACTATTACTACTACTAATCATTTCTATGATCAGCATTTCATTAGCGTGTAGTCGCGCTTTTCTACAGCGGCCAATCGTTGCTACACTTGTTTATCTTGCAGTTCACTAGCGCACATCTTATATAGCTTAAACCGTTAGCGTAGAAGCCACAAGGAAGGTGAAATTATGCGAGTGCACGAACGACGAAACTTGAGCTACACAGCGTTTTCTTATACCCTCACTTATCTAGCGATTCTGTTGCGCGCATCTTGTATAGCTTTCAGCGTTAAAAAAGTTAGCAAATGAAAATATAAACATACCTTGCAAATGAAGAAATTTGGAAGTAGTGTCGCCCTCACTAAAGGCGAGTGAAATCCGCGCAAGCGAAATACCTGTTGTAGAGAAAGTTCTAGACCAGACCTATAACGGACACAGTCAGGCAGCGAAAGGAAGGCGGACTGTTCTGAGCACGTATAAAAGGAGCAGACGTAACCAATCACAAAGAGGCTAGCGAAAGGAAGGCGGGCTGTTCTGAGCACGTAAAAAAGGAGCTAACGTAACCATAGTAACGAGAATGCATTCACGTGACTCACGTTTATGTGAACATGCGCGTGCTTGTCATTGCGCTCATTTGTCCTTCCGCTCATTTGTCTTGCGCGCAATTGTCGTTGCGCTCAGTTGTCATTGCGCTCACTTGTCTTGCGCGCAATTATCATTGCGCTCAATTGTCTTGCGCTCACTTGTCTTCATGCAGCTAAATAATTTCAGATCATATATAAGATAACATCTAGCTTGTGATAGGCAAGATAATTCTATTGCAGATATAGTACTAATTATGCAAGGGTTTCCATTGTTTGTTTTTTTGGTTATTATAATTTTCAAAATTATACAGTTATACAAAGTATAAGAATGGAAAGGGGGGTTCCATTGTAAGGTTTGTTTGTTTTTTAAATTTGCTTTTTGTTGTTTAATAGCATAGAATATATTTTATTTATTTTTATTTTTAGCATTTATATACCACTTATAGGCTAAGTGGTTTACATTCAGGAACTCAAGCATTTTTCCCTATCTTTCCCGGTAGATTCACACTCTATCTAATTTACCTGGAACAAAGAGGGATTAAGGCCTAGATTCACTGGCCTTACCGATCGTGTCCCTACCACTTTGCGACCCCAACCTGATTCACTAACCATCCTCCTGATCCAATCTGCACCTGATCCGATCCGCACATACAAATGAGAGGATATGGCATGCAAAAGTAGGAAGGCAGCGATTCACAAAAAAAAAAATCAGGAACACCGACTGGGCTGGCCAATCAAAAAAGAAGCGACTGCTGGGGACAATCGCTCACGTCCTTTCCGACTGTCCTGCTCTCTGCTGCCCTTCGAGTAATGAAGCACTGATACCACTTATCTTAACAGTCTTCTCTGACTCCAGCGCTGAGACGCATGGACATACATGTTTCTCTCGCAAACTGTCCAATGTGATCGTTTCGATCCCTCCGATCTTCATCCGGGGATTCTCAGAGACTGTGCCCTGCTGAGTGAAACTTAGGACATTTAGTCCTAAATCGCAACAAAACTTTCAATCGGCAGCGTTGCCTCTACTCCAAATCGCCAAAAGCTTTTTGGTTTGGTTAATTATTACCCCTTTTTCTTGTTTATTTAGCTACTGTGGGCATTAATCTGTTTGAGACCTTTTTTTTTGCTTTGAGTGCCTCTTATGGTACCATCAAGACAGAAGAATAGCATTGGGGATAGGGAAGATTGCTTTTTGCGCCCCCCCCCCCCTCCCGCAACTCCATACCCAACTCATAATCTGTCCCTCTGGTCTTCTGAAATTAAGATTAAAGAAGCTTTTATTGGCACGACAGAATTTGTACACATGCTGCCATAGTAAAATAAAGAGGTTATAATGAAAACAAACAGCCATAATAGTTCTAATAATAGTAATTAAAGTTACAGGGTTATGACTGATGTGTTCTGGAACTGGGATGTGTTGTCCCTGATCACAAAATACAGGGACTGGTGCCCAAACTGGTAGCCAGTGCCTTGCAGAGAAAAGCCTTCTCCCTACCTTTCCTCTTAGGCTGCAGCCTAAAATCAGGAGAGGGAGGGGTGAGACTGCCACAGATAGAACCGAACAAAGAATTCCTCTGCTTTCTAATCTAGCCCCTTCCCACCTGTCATTTTTCAGGGCTGATGCAGAAATCATGAGGTAAAAAAAAAAAAAAAAAGGTTCCAATACTAAGCACCATCAACTACTGGAAAAAGAAATATGTTCTGGCTAAGTATAAGAATACAAAAAAATTGCATAAGCCCCGTGCCGATATTATACTGCTTATAGTCACTCAGTAAAGGCCTTTTCTGTGTATTTCTCTCACAAATCATCATAATCCACCAAACACATTTGAGACAGAAAAAAAGCACACATTACGAGTATTAGCACAAACGGTTTCATTCTTCAGTATCTATATTACAAGTCTACGTTTTCCTTCATTACATGCATGAAACATTGTTAGCTGCTTGGTCATGGACCTGCAGTAGGATATCATGCAACGGAGGGTATTCTAAAATTTAGGGGGTCGATATTTAAAGTGATTTTACTGCTCAGAAACGACTCCTAACCAGTTAAGTCGCTTGTTCAGGGCTATCTGCTAATATTCAGCAGCAGTTAACCGGTTATTGCCGCTGGATATCGTCACAACATCCGGGGCCCATCATTTTTTGGCACCCCCCCCCCATCTGTAAGAAAAACATGATTTTTAGTAACAAACCACACGTCACACATGAGTACCTAGGAAAAGGCAGCATCTTACATATTGCAGTGAGCAGTACATCAATACACCCATTGTAAAACTAAACAAGCCAGACCAGCACAGATCAATCCTACACCGTCAATCCTAACAGAAAACCATGTCTTTCGAACACACAGAACACAGAAAACACCTTCGCCTAGTAAGGAATATGTAATCACAAACTAACCCCTCCCTCTTTTACAAAACTGTAGTGTGGATTTTAGCTACGGAGGTAACAGCTCTGATGCTCATAAAATTCTGAGCATCAGAGCTGCTACCACCAAGGCTGGTGCTAAAAACGCTTCACAGTTTTGTAAAAGGGGGGATAAAATAAAAATACATAGACAAAGGTTAAATTGAACCAGCAAGAAGCTGGACTCTGCATACAATGCTTCACAGAAACAGTGACACATGTCTCCTAAAGCAATAAATAAATAGAAATTTTTTTCTACCTTTGTCTTCTGTGGTTTCTCCTTTCCTCATCTTCTTGTAACTCTCTTCCTTCCATTCACTGTCTGCGTCTCTCTTCCCCTATATGGCATCTTCTCTCCTTCTATGCCCCTTCCAGAAACTGTATGCCTCCCCCTTCCATCTCTCCTTTCACCCCATTGGTCTGGCATCTCTCTCCTCGCCTTCCCTCTCCCACACCTCTCCTCATAGTCTGGTATCTCCCCTTCCCTGATTCTCTGGCATCTCTCTCCTTTCCTTTTCTTCCATCTTTCCCCCCCCCCCCCCCCCCCCCCCCCCCATCCCCCCCCCCCCCCCCCCCCCACTTCTCCCCCTCCATGCTCTCACATCTCCCCCTTCCTTTTCCCTTAGACTGGCATACCTTCCTCCTATGCTCCAAGCCCTGGCATCTCCTTTAATTCCCTCCCTCATCTTCCTTCTCCCTCCAGCTGGGTACCGCAACACTCTTCCCTGCAGCTCTGCACTTCCCCACAATTGCCATGCTTCGGTTCCTCTTCTTCCTTCCTTCCTCCCCCCCCCCCCGCGGGACCCTGCGGCACCATCAACTCTTACTCCCTCTAATGTCGGCCTGCAGCTCCAGACTTCCTCGCACCTTCTCCCCTCCCCCTTTGGATCGCTATTATTTTAAATGTTATAGCCGCGGAGCTGTATCCATCAGTGGAGATGTCTAACCTCGGCCTGCCCCGGAACTCTTACTGCAACAGTGACTTCCTGTTCCTCCTAGACGGGCGGCTGCTGCAGTAAGAGTTCCGGGGCAGGCCGAGGTTAGACATCTCCACTGATGGATACAGCTCCGCTGCTATAACATTTAAAATAATAGCGATCCAAAGGGGAGGGGAGAAGGTGCGAGGAAGTCTGGAGCTGCAGGGCCGACATTAGAGGGAGTAAGAGTTGATGGTGCCGCAGGGTCCCGCGGGGGGGGGGGGGGGGAGGAAGGAACTCTAAACTCAAAGCCGGCTAGTTTTTGGGCGGCCCGTGGGTAGAGTCGGCACGACCGCCTGAGCTAGGCGGATAAATCCGACTGCATGAAAGTCAGTCCTGTTTTGATGCGGTGTTGCGTCTGCGGTTAATTGTTGAATATTGCACTTAACTGCATTAGAGATATCTAGCTGCATAAATATAGATATTTAGTTCCAGTGCCTGGCATTGAATATCTGAGAAGAATGCCAATGGTGGCAACAAAAAAATATTCACCGGCTGAGTATCAACCCTTTTAATTTAAAGCATTTTTTTTTTTTTTTTTTCAATCTTCCGCTTAACTTTCCTGAACTCTTGACCTCCTTTTTTCTCTCTCGCATCGGCCATGCGTCTTCAGAAAACAAATGGACATCAGTCAGTCATGGCTTCCACTGCTGCCAGCGTTTTTAAGCACTGTCTGGCGCAAATGGGAAAAATAAACCAACTTTTGCACGGTGCCGTGAGTAGAGCCAGTTCTAATGCACTCCACAAGTGCCTCTGCTCGTGCAAAGGCAACAGAAGCAGAATCCTAAACAGAGTGATCTTGTGTTTGGAAAGTAAGCACAGTAGCGATGGAAACAAGAGATGAGCCACTTGTTGAATTATTTTATCAACAGAAGAGTTGTCTCACTAAATGGAACAAAACTTTCAAGAGCTGCAGTTAGAAACATAGCATAGTTATGCAGCAGAAAAAGACTTGTATGATCTATCCAGTCTGTCGAGCAGTCGCATTCATTAACTATTTGTGATGAAACCAACAGTATTACTAATATTGTACTTGCTAAATTCAACTTTGTTGTCTTTCCCTCCTCCACTGAGATACACAGCACCCACACTCACTATCCTTTTCATATGCAATCCTGCCAGATGAGCGACTGGCTCTCCATTCCCTGGAGACCTGTAGAGCTTACCTGTTAAACAGCACCCCCCACAGGCAGGATTATATACGGACGGCTTCAGCTTAACTTAGAGGGAATAGCGCTTACCATTTCAGAAGGTTTCTAGCTGCAATGTTTAAACAAAAAACATATCCCCCCCTTTTTTTACAAAGCCACACAAGAGGTTTTTAGCGCCAGCTGGCATGTTGGATGCTCTGCCCTGCTCCAACGCTCATAGAGTTCCTATATGTATCAGAGCAGCATTCAGTACACTGGCCAGCACTAAAAACTTCTTACACGGTTTTGTAAAAAATGGGGGATAATTAGTCCCCTCATATTTTAGTCAAACTTAACAAGGAAAGAAGGTTGTTCCAATTGCTAAAACCTTAGATGTGAGAAGAAGAAAAGCATTTCTTCTTACCCGGGTGGTCTTTAAAATAACCGGAAATACATTAATAGTCTGACCACAAAATTTTTTCATTGTATTTCGCAAAATAAACCTTCAAACATCTGGTATTTTTTTCTAATTCAGAAAGAAAAATCACAAGTAATGTAGTTCTAGCAGTAGTAATATCCTAGGAAGACTAGGAAATTAGGCCAAAGTGACGCAGATTTTTAAAAAGGGTTCCAGAGGTGATCTGGTAAATTATAGACCAATGTGTCAGGCAAAATGGTAGAGACTATTATAAAGAACAAAATGACAGAACATTCTACATATGCATGGATTAATGAGAGAAACCCAACATGGATTTAGTTGAGGAAAATCTTGCCTCACCAATCTACTGCATTTCTTTGAAGAGGTGAATGAACATGTGGATAAAGGTGAACCGGATGATATTGTGTATTTGGATTTTCAAGAGGTATTTGACAAAGAACCTCATGAAAGACTTCTGAGGAAATTAGAAAGTTATGGGATAGGAGGTAATGTCCTATTATGGATTAAGAACTGGTTGAAAGACAGAAAACAGAGTAAGTTTAAATGGTCAATATTCTCAATGGAGAAGGGTAAATAGTGCCGTTCCCCAGGGGTCTGTGCTGGGATCGCTGCTTTTTAACATATTTATCAATGATCTAGAGATGGAAATAACTAGTGAGAGAATTAAATTTGCTGATGACACAAAATTGTTCAAAGATGTTAAATCGCAAGAGGGTTGTGAAAAATTGCAAGAGGACGTTGTGAGACTGGAAGACTGGGCGTTAAAATGGCAGATGATGTTTAATGTGAGCAAGTAGTGCATATGGGAAAGAGGAACTTGAACTATAGCGACGTAATGCTGGGTTCTATGTTAGGAGTCACTGCCCAGGAAGAGGATCTAGGTGTCATCGTTGAGGATACGTTGAAACCCTCAGCTCAACGTGCGATGGTAGCTAAGAAAGCAAATAGAATGTTAGGAATTCTCAGGAAAGGAATGGAAAACAAAGATGAAAATGTTATAATACCCCTGTATCACTCTATGGCAGGGGTAGGGAACTCCGGTCCTCAAGAGCCGTATTCCAGTCGGGTTTTCAGGATTTCCCCAATGAATATGCATTGAAAGCAGTGCATGCAAATAGATCTCATGCATATTCATTGGGGAAATCCTGAAAACCCGACTGGAATACGGCTCTCGAGGACCGGAGTTCCCTACCCCTGCTCTATGGTATGACTGCACCTTGAATACTGTGTGCAATACTAGTCGTCGTATCTTAAAAAAAAAAAAAGATATAGCAGAATTAGAAAAGATACAGAGAGAGGTGTCAAAAAAGGGATGGGACGACATCCCTATGAGGAAATGCTAAAGTGGTTAGGACTCTTGAGCTTGGAGAAGAGATGGCTCAGAGGTGATATGATAGAGGTCTATAAAATACTGAGTGGAGTGAATTGTTTGTTTTGTTCTTTTCAAAAATACTAGGACCGTGAAGCATGCGATAAAGCTACTAAGTAGTAGATTTAAAACAAACCGGAGAAAATATTTCTTCACACAATGTGTAATTAAACGCTGCAGCTTGTTGCCAGAGAATGTGGTAAAAATCATTTAACTTAGCAGAGTTTTAAAAAGGTTTGGATAATTTCCTAAAGAGAAGTCCATAGGCCATTATTGAGATGACTTGTGGAAATCCACTGCTTATTCCTAGGATAAGCAGCAGAAAATCTGTTTTATTTATTTGTTTCTTCATTTTTATAGCCCATCCTCCCAGGAGCCCAAAATGGATTACGTAGAATACATACACAAAATTTTCAGAGATGCACAGAGATACGCATGCTACAGGATCATAATACGAATCTATCAACTTGCAACTTATAGGAAAATTAAAAAGAAATGAAATATAAATAAAATCTTCTCAATAACTAGTCAAATTAGTCTTAACTACAACTGTAAATATGAAATATAAATAAATAATAACCAAAACAAATGTAAGAAAAGAAAAATAAACAGGGAGAGAAATTGAAATGAAGGTGCCTCGGCCCAGATTCAGGAACGGCAGATCACTGAAGGAAAAGTCGGCTCCATTCCTACTTAGGATCTAGCTAGATTCTTGGGACGTGGGCTGGCCACTGCTGGAAACGGTATACTGGGCTTCACGGGCCTTTGTCCTGTCCTAGTAGAACAATTCCTAAGTTAAAAGGGGGTCCTTGTACTAAGGTGCACTAATGGATTTAGTATGTGCTAAATGTCATGCAGCCCATAGGAATACAATGGTAGCATTTGGTGCATGCTGAATCTGTTCGTGAGCCTTGGTATATTCACAAACTCTCTGACTATTCTCAAGAATTTCTAACTGAAAATGCACAAACTGTCTTTAAAGTCAGAAACACTAGCATTTTGTAAAGTCCCCATTGATTCTCACCTGGTAAATAGGAAGGGTCTACTTAGGTTATTTTTCTATTGATTTATTCATTCATTCATTCAGTTTTCTATACCGTTCTCCCAGGAAAGCTCAGAACGGTTTCCATGAATTTGTTTAGGTACTTAAGTGTTTTTCCCTGTCTTTCCTGGCGGGTTCACAATCTATCTAATATACCTGGGGGGATTAGGGGACTGGCCCAGGGTCACAAGGAGCAGCACCCCAGGGTGTTGAGGCTGTAGCTTTAACCACTGTGCCACACTCTCCCCTACTGTGCCACTCTCCCTCCCTATCTTGGTCCTCTAGTGGCAGCAATCTCAGATGAAAAAGCTGCAATCTAAGAATCAAAATTCTGGAGATAAGCCTCTGTCTGAGTCACGGTCTCTAAATATTTGTCAAAGTAACCAATCTCGCTCAGCATGCTTTTCTACTCTGATCCCCTCTGTCAGTTTATCCAACTGAGGGGGAGCTATAACCCAGAGAAGAGGGAGAATTGTAGAATTTTACTCCAAGGAAAGAAATGAGGTAACTGTTCTTGAGGCTTTTTCGCTCATATCAGGCTTGGTAACTCTTGCTGTTGGTGGGGTCAGGGGGTATAGCTGCCATTGAGCAAGCCTGGCAAAATGTCCAGGGCTTCCCATTGGTAGGGGCTGCCTAAAAGTGCTCCACCCAAAGGTCCAGCATCCCTACCTTCCTCCCTCTCTCTCTTTGGTTCCTCCCCAGTGCTGTGGTGGTTGACAAGAAGTGGCACAGAAAGTGCTGAAAACTGGCTGTCTCCGGCTAGTGGGGCCTTACCTCTGCCACATCTGTAATGCAGCAAAAGAAAGGCTTTGCTGGTCAAAGACAGTCTCTTTTCAATGTTGCCTCTACCACTGCTGGCCACCTTTTGCAGCACTGGGGAGAAACCAGAGAGTTAGAGATGGTGGGGTAGGGGTAGATGGAGGGCTGGAGAGATGCTGGGAGAGCAGGGGGAAAGAGAGAGAACATGGGGTATGGCAAGAGAGTAGGGGAGTAATGCTAGACTTTGTTGGGGGGATAGATAGAAGAGAGGGGGCAGATAGATGGAGATAAGAGAGGGATCTGGACCAAAGGGGCAGATGGAAGTGAGAGAGGGATCTGGACCAAAGGGGCAGGAGAAGAGAGAGAGGGATCTGGACCAAAGGGGCAGGAGAAGAGGGGCAGATTCTGGACTAGAGGGGAGGGAGAAGGGAGAGAGAGGGGTAGAGATGCTAGAACAACAGAGGGGGAGAGAGAGAGAGATGCTATACCATGAAAAGGGGGGGTGCAGGAGGATGGGTAGAGAAAGAAGGGGCACAGAAGAGAAGCTGGCATGGAGGAAGCGTAGGAAAAGGAGCACAGAGGGGTAATATTGGACACAAGGAAAGATGGATGGTAGACCTGGAGAGAATTTTTTAAAAACCCAGAAAAAAGTAGAAGAAATACACTAGGACTAAAGTGTTGCTCAGACAACAAAGGTAGAAAAAAGGTATTTTCTTCTTAATTTATTAACTGTAATATGCTAGCTTTGGGAAATCTGCATTCCTCTTCCCCTTGATTTTTCTGCCAGGGGCTCATTAAGTCCTGGCTAAGCCACGGGTGGAGGTGTTCTCAAATCTGGAAACAATGATGCTCCAGAATCTTGGGCAGATACAGGAGAATTTGTGACCTAAATAGATGCAACTAACTGAATTTGACCATCCATTGGACAAGTGGTAGAACTAGAAGCAGCAGTACATACAGTTCAAGAATTTCTTTTTCTTTGCCCATACTCTTGGGCACCTCTAGGCACTGAAGGGGCAAGGCATGCTTCTCTGGGCATCCCCTTTTGGGCACATCCCTGTGGCTGTAGGCTTGCCTTGGTATTAAGGCCACAGAGGGTGATGACATCAGTGTAGGGAATGGATACTTGGATCTTCTAGGCAGCTACCAACCACCAAAATTTCCTCCATAGAAACTTCACAGCAGCCAGCAAGCCCCTCGCACAAGTACTGTAACAGCAAAGTTCTCCTTCCACTCTCAAAAAAGTATTTGGCAAATTATTTTGGCTATTTGTCATTAAAAAAAAAGCATGTAGTGAACAACAGTACACAATGTAGTCTGATAGGAATATATTTTTCTTTAGGGTAATTAAGTAGTTTTATGTATCTTATTTAGTATATTAGGCAGGACCTTTTTCCTGCCAGTACTATTCTTCTCTGCATCCAGCCCCTGCAAAATGACAGGAGATGAGGGGGCTGGATTTGAGAGCAGAGTATAGTAGTTCCTTGTTCTAATCTGTCTGTCCTAGACTCGCACCCTCCTCTCCTGATCTTTACAGCAGTGCTCTCCAACTTTTTCAAGCCCAAGGCACATTTACATCAATAAAAATGGAGCAGGCAGTGTGGACAAGGAAATATATGGCTTAAAGAAGAGCAGGGAAACACTAAAACATCTACCAGTGATTGGAAGGGTTCAAAGCAGTTTGGGGGAGGAAGATGGGGGAGATACTATGTGCAATTTGCACTCTGCATAAAGTGAGGCCTTGGCTGACTATGGGCTCCACCCTAACCAGGATGGAACCAAGCTGATGGTATCAACATTTAAAAAGGAGATAGAGCAGCTTTTAAACTAGAAACTGGGGGGAAGGCCGACAATTGCTCAAAAGTGCATGATTCGGAACAAGATATCTTTAAAAAAATATCACCAAAACATGGAGGATAGGTCATCCCATTAGTGAGGCTACAATAGAGACCATAGTTGATCAGGTGTCATTAAATACAGAGCAGTTAGATTTAAAGATCGCAAATTATCCATGTCAACCTCTAAGCAAATTGTAAATAGGAATGACAAACTGTTTGAAATGTCTATATGCAAATGCCAGAAGCCTAAGAAACAAGATAGGAGAGTTAGAATATATAGTAAAGCCTTGGTTTGCGAGCATAATTCGTTCCAGAAGCATGCTTGTAATCCAAAGCCCTCGTATATCAAAGTGAATTTCCCCATAGGAAATAATGGAAACTCAGACGATTCGTTCCACAACCCAAAAATTTTAGTACAAAATACTATACATACTTGTATTGCAAGACCTCACTCGTTTACACCCGCAGCGCCAGAGAGAGAAGAACCATCAGCTCAGTTGTGATGTGTGTATACTGTATGTACTTGTATTGCAAAACATTGCTTGTATATCAAGTTAAAATTTAATAAAATGTTTTGCTTGTCTTGCAAAACGCTTGCAAACCAAGTTACTTGCAATCCAAGGACTTTTTTTTTTTTTTTGTAAATCTTTATTGATTTTTAAACTTTGTCAGTGCAATACAAATATTGCAATAAATGAAAGGATAGCTATAATAGACATCTCTGAGACCTAGTGGAAGGAATAACCAATGGGATACTGTGTGATCAGGGTACAAATTATTACAATGATAGAGTAGATCACATTGGAGTTACGCTATATGTTAGAGAGAATGGAATCAAACAAAATAAACATTGTGCATGACATAGATAGCAGCATGGAATCCAGATGGATAGAAATTTCATGTGTGAAAGGAAGAAATATACATGTAGGGCTATACTACCTTCTCCCAAGGCAATGACCAGACAGATGAAGAAATTTTTACAGAGACTAGGGAAACTGGCAAATTGGGCAACAGTATAATAATGGATGATTTCAGTTACCTCTGACAAAACAATACATTTAAGGACAAGGATGGTTATCAATCATAAAACTACTCTATTCTGCTGAAATAAGGAACTGGATCCGTAATAGTGGAGGAAAAAGATCTCGGCTCTACTAAAAGCACTGCAGTTATACACACAGCATTTTAATAAGCAACAGGCTTTCCATTCATCGGCCAGAAAAAAACCTCCATTCTTTATCATTTGTTCAGTAATCAAAGCTTCTCAGTTCCTTCAGTCAGCAGGAAATGCCTCCGGATATTATAACTTCTTCTTAAAGATTGTCTTCGTGACCCAAGCACCCCAACGGTCAAATGTCTCCAATGTACACTACAAGGTATCTGCTCCAACACAGTACATTTAAAAGAGGAAAATGCATGTCTCATTTCTAAACAGTGTTCCACTAAAGGTTCCATAATTTTACCAGCTATAATGCGGTGTTTATGTTCTATCAATCTAGTCTTTAGTAATTTTATGGTCTGCCCCATGTACAATTTATCACAAGGGCAGACCAGAACATACCCCCACATACGCCATGAAATTTCCCATCCCTGATTTTCAAAGGATGCCCTCTTGTTGCCGTGGGTCCTTTGAGGAAAAAGAGATCCTCTTCCACCTCGATACGGCCTGTGACATATTTGAACGTCTCGATCATGTCTCCCCTCTCTCTGCGTTCCTCGAGTGAGTACAGGAACGACTGGGTAAGTTGCAGTTAATAATAGTAGAATATAATTTTTTTGTTTGTTTGTTTTAATTTATAACATTTTATTGAAGAAATCTAGTAAATATACAATAATATAATACAATAAAATAGTCATTACATTAAAATTCATCATATTAATTTCCATCAAATGTCTTTCATTTCTTCAAAATATATTTCCAAATTACCCATTATATATCTCAATACTCTCCCCCTATTTCCTTCCCCCTTCCCTTTTCTCTATTCACCTCTCCCCCACCCCACAATTTTTAATTATAACATTGTAATAAATGAATTAAACAAAATACAATTCAAATAATTCCACATATATTACTATCATCCCCTTTTACCACTCCGACTCTAGAATGAAAGGTGACATCAATTACCAAATACTAAAAATGCAAAGAATGATTCCAAAGCTTCAGTGTAAAGTATTAAGAATCATACTTCTTGCTCTAGAGGATAATTTTAATAATAATAGTTTGTTTTGTCACATTAGATTATGTGCGTTTAAGTGAAACCCTCACAGAACTGTGGATGCAGCGGGATACAAATTTTTAAATACATAAATAATTATTGCAGACTATTTGAAGTGAGGATTGTTATAGGTTGTGAGAGCTGGATCGATTTGCCGAATGCGGCTGTTTATCTCGCTCCCAGAAAGGACCCAGCTATACATAAGAAACCGCTATTTATAGAAGATAAGTGACTGCATTTACAGTAATTTTTCATTTGGATAGTTGTGTGTACTGTGAATGTATAGATGGATAATGCTGTTTATGTTATAGGATGAAAATGTGGGTGTGTTACTGATTTGACCGTTAGGGTGTTCGGGCCATGAAGACAGTCTGTATGAAGAAGTTATAATGTCCAGAGCCATTTCCTGCTGACTGAAGGAACCGAGAAGCTTTGATTATTGAAGAAATGATAAAGAGTGGAGTTGGGGGTTTTTTGACCGATGAATTAAAGCCTGTTGCTTATTGAAAAGCTGTTCTTATTAGAAGCTGTGGTTATATCTGCAGTGCTTTTAGTAAGGCTGAGGGGTTTTTTTTTTCCTCCACTATTACGGATCCATTTCCTTTCTTTCAGCAGAAGAGAGTGGGTTATTTAGTAGTGCTAAAGAGGTAAAATTCCTAGATGTAATAAATGGCTGTTTCTTGGAGCAACTGGTCCAGGAATCGACAAGAGGGGGAGTTACTTTAGATTTAGTCCTTAGTGGAATGCAGGGCATAGTATAAGAAGTAAGGGTGTTGGATCCGCTGGGTTCTTAACATTTTATCATTATAACTTTTTTTATTCTTCTTTAAGATTGTTGTACCCTTTTTATATGGCATATATGTATTTTTCCTATATTGTATGCACATAACTTGTTGATGCTCAATGATTTGCATTGTTTGTATTACAATTAACTGTTGTGAACCGCCTAGAACTTTTTGGGTATGGCGGCATATAAAATAAAATAATAATTATTATTATTATTATAACATGCTCAGATTTGAGCTGATACATGGAGTGATGTCACTAAAGAAATCTACTGTAGCGAAATTTAATTTTCGAAAGGGTGACTATGATAAATGAGGAAATTGGTTAAAAATAAGCTACAAAAATTGACGGCATAGGTTAAGACTTTAAATCGGGTATGGACGTTATTTTAAAATACCATCGTGGAAGCCCAAATCAGATGTATTTCACGTATTAACAAAGGTGGAAAGAAAAGCAATCAAGAGATGGCATGGTTAAAGGTAAAGCGAAAGAGGCTATTAGAGCCAAAAGAATACCCTTCAAAGAATGGAGAAAGGATCCAAATGAAGAAAGTAAGAACAAACTAGAGAAATGCGCGGGGACAGAAATCCCACCCATCCCCGCCAGGATCCTCTCCATCCCCACCCGTCCCCATCAGGATCCTCTCCGTCCCCACCTGTCCCCGCAAGGAATCACCTCCATCCCCCCCTCCCCATAAAAAGCAGCAATTACTTCTGACAGGATCATCAATTCCACAGTTTCTTTTGTGTTTCCGCTGCTGTTTTCCTTGTGGAATCTCTTTGGTGGAACCCTTTTTTTGTTTTCTGTTCAGGTAATTAACTTATAAGCCCCCTCTTTTACTAAGGCTGACGTGTCCATTATATTATATGGGTGAATCCTGCTTCCAAAGCCTTCCGTCCCCGTGGGAGTCCTGTTGGCTAGAGGGGGGTCCCCGTGGGAGTCCTGTGGGCCAGAGGGGGGGTCCTCGTGGGAGTCCCATGGGTTAGGGGGGATTCTTGCGGGACTCCCACGGGACCCGTTCCCGTGCAGACCTCTAGAACAAACATAAGCACTGGCAAGTTAGATGCCAACCATTGACAAAGAAGGCGAAAAAAGAATATGAAGAGAAACTTGCCAAAGAGGCAAAAACTCATGGTAACAACTTTTTCAGGTATATCAAAAGCAGAAAACCTGTAAGGCTTGAAGTTGTCCAGAGGAGGGCGACGAAAAAAGGAGGTTTGCGACAAAAGACGTATGAGGAGAGACTGGAAGCCCTGAATATGTATACCTTAGAGCAGAAATGGGCAACTCCGGTCCTCAAGGGCCTGAATCCAGTCGGGTTTTCAGGATTTCCCCAATGAATATGCATTAAAAGCAGTGCATGCAAATAGATCTCATGCATATTCATTGGGGAAATCCTGAAAACCTGACTGGATTCCGGCCCTTGAGGACCGGAGTTGCCCACCCCTGCCTTAGAGAAAAGGAGGGACAGAGATTCAGATGATTCAGACGTTCAAATACTTGAAAGGTATTAACGTAGAACAAAATCTTTTCCAGAGAAAGGAAAATGGTAAAACCAGAGGACATAATTTGAGGCTGAGGGGTGGGAGACTCAAGAGCAATGTAAGGAAATTCTTCTTTACGGAGAGGGTGGTGGATGCCTGGAATGCACTCCCGAGAAAGGTGGTGGAGAGGAAAACAGTGATGGAGTTCAAAAAAGCGTGGGATGAACACACAGGATCTAGAATTAGCAAAAAAAATAATAAATATTGAAGAACTAAGGCCAGTACTGGGCAGACTTGCACTGTCTGTGTTTGTATATGGCTGTTTGGGGGAGGATGGGCTGGGGAGGGCCTCAATGGCTGGGTGGGTGTAGATCAGGGGTCTCAAAGTCCCTCCTTGAGGGCCACAATCCAGTCGGGTTTTCAGGATTTCCCCAATGAATATGCATGAGATCTATGTGCATGCACTGCTTTCAATGCATATTCATTGAAATCCTGAAAACCCGACTGGATTGCGGCCCTCAAATTGGGACTTTGAGATCCCTGGTGTAGATGGAGACTTCAGTAGTTGGAACCTAAGAACAGTACCGGGCAGAGCTTTGGATTCTTGCCCAGAAATAGCTAAGGAAAAGAAGAAAAAGCCCCACAAATTTTTAGATTTAATCAGGTTGGGCAGACTAGATGGACCATTCGAGCCTTTATCTGCCATCATCTACTATGTTACTATGTAAGGCAGGGGTCCCCAAAGTCCCTCCTTGAGGGCCGAATCCAGTCGGGTTTTCAGGATTTTCCCAATGAATATGCATTGAAAGCAGTTCATGCACATAGATCTCATGCATATTCATTGGGGAAATCCTGAAAACCTGACTGGATTCAGCCCTCAAGGAGGGACTTTGGGGACCCCTGATGTAAGGGAATCCATAGGACTGTTGGATCATCAATGAGCGAAAGGGGCACTTAGGGGAGGATAAGGCCGTAGCAGAGAGACTGAATAAATTATTTGCTTCAGTCTTTACAGAATAAGATGTAAGAGATGTACCTAAACCAGAAATTATTTTCAAGGGTGACAATGAGGAGGAACTGAAAGAAATTTCATGAATTTGGAAGATGTACTGAGCCAAATCGACAAGCTAAAGAGTGATAAATTAGATGGTATACAACCCAGGGTACTGAAAGAACTCAAACATGAAATTGCTGATCTGCTGTTAATGATCTGTATCCTATCACTAAAATTGTCTGCAGTACCTGGAGAGTGGCTAATGTTATGCCATTTTTTAAAAGGTTCCAGTGGTGGTCCGGGAAGTTACAGACCGGTGAGCCTGGCTGCAGTGCCAGGAAAAATAGTTGAAATCATTATAAAAAATAAAATTATAGAACATGTAAACAAACATGGTGTATTGATAGAGTCAGCTTGGGTTCAGCCAAGGGAGGTCTTACCTCACTAATTTGGTGCATTTCTTTGAAGGTATGATAAAGGTGAGCCAGTTGACATAGTGTATCTAGATTTTCAGAAAACTTTCAACAAAGCTCCTCCTTGAGAGGTTCCTGAGAAAATTAAATAGCCATGGAATAGGAAGCAATGTTTTGTTATGGATTAGGAATTGGTTATTAGACAGAAAACACAGGGTATGGTTAAATAGCCATTTTTCTCAATGGAGGAGGGGGAATAGTGGAGTGCCACAAAGATATGTTCTGGGACCAGTGCTATTTAACATATTTATAAATGATCTGGAGAATTGGAACGAGTGAGGTGATTGAATTTGCAGATGACACTAAACTTCTTAAAGTTGATAAAATGCATGCGGACTGTGAAAAATTGCAGGCAGTCATTAGGTAATTGGAATATTGGGCATCCAAATGGCAGATGAGATTTAATGTGAACAAATGCAAAGTGATGCACATTGGGAGAATAACCCAAATCATAGCAGATGCTAGGGTCCATCTTAGGTGTCAGAAGCTAAGAAAAAGATCTAGGTGCCATCATAGACAATATGCCGAAACCTTTCACCCAGTGGCCAAAAATGCAAACAGGATTCTAGGAATTATTAGAAAAGAGATGGTAAATAAGACTAAGAATGTTATAATTCCAGTGTATCGCTCCTTGGTGCAACCTCACCTTGAGCATTGCATTCAATTCTGGTCACCATATCTAATAATTAGAAAAGGTTCAAAGAAGATCAACCAAGATGATTAAGGGGATGGAACTCCTCTCTCATGAGGAAAGCTCTCATATGAGGAAAGACTAAAGAGGTTAAAGTTCTTCAGCTTGGATAAGAGACAGTTGAGGGAGAGATATGATTGAAATCTACAAAATTCTGAGTGGTGTTGTTGAGTGGGTCTAAGTAAATCAGTTTTTTTTACTCCATCAAAAAATTACAAAAACTACCCCCAGCCCAGGCAGCCTCTATCCTTCCTTCCTTCTCACCTCCCCCTCCCCCCATTAAGCATGCCATTGAGCCCTGCTTGTCCCACCACTCCAGAGCTTGGGATTGTGGCAGGCCAGGAGTCTTCCTTCACCAGAGATGGAGTGCTGGGCTGCATGGAGGCGTGTGAGTGGGACTGCCTCTGCAACCTGACCCAGACACAGTTCCTGAGCCACTGGGGCAAGCTCTTCCACGACCTGCACTGCATGGGTGAGTGCTGGGCCGTTATCCCACACATACTCGCAGTACCACTGGGAGAGACTGGGCAGGCCTGAGCTGAGATTGGGTGAGCAGGGCCTGCCCAGGCCCACCTGTAGCTATACCCCTGCTGTAACTTGGATCGACCATGTGGAAACAAGATAAGTTAAGGCACCATTTAGAGAATATGGGTTTTCCTTATATAGTTGCTCTGAAGCATTGAAGTTTGACCTCCATATGTAGACTTTATTGACTGATTGAAATATGCTGAGTGAGTGGATTAAGCTTTGCTAGTTTCGGCCCTGACCGTCAAACAACAGTCCAAAATCAGTGCTCGATATTCACTGATATATAATTTAAATTATTTTAACCTCTTTGGTTTACTTTGGTGAAACATGTAAAACTGCTTTGTTTCCTGAATCAACCTGAGGAAAGCTCCACTGGAAGAGGGGGGGAGAAGAGATAAAGAAAAGCACAAATGGTGTCCCACCCCATCTATCAGTCGTCTTCTCCCCTGTTCCTTTCCCCATATCACAATGGCGGCACTGCAGAGGAAGCATCTCCAGAAATGAGTGCTGTCCTTTTATGCCTGCTATCAGTAGGGGGAGGAAGGTTGCACTAAGACTGAGTTCTCTAGTTGGTTGCAGGGGATTCCACCGCAGTATTTTTATTTCGTGACGCTTTTACCTGTGCCTAGAGCCTCTCCTTTTTTAATTAACCAACCGCTTCTATAAAGCGACCCCCATCCTATATGTCTTACCCTATTCCCTCTTTTTCCCTTCTAACTATGTAACTTTTCCCTTCCTTTCCCTTTTCCCCTCACTCTCAAGTCTGTCCAGTCAATGTCCTTGATGTACACTTTCATTATTTTTTTAAATATTTATTATCATTATCTTTTTTAAATATTTTATTGTAAACCGGCCAGATACTTGTTGATGGTCGGTATATTAAAAGTCAATAAACTTGAACTTGTATCCACTATCTCCTCCTCTCCCTAGGAGATCTCACATGCCCGTTCCACACTTTCTTGAATTCAGACACAGTCTGTGCCTCTACCACCTCTACTAGGAGACTACTCTAACACATCTTACCACCTTTTCCCTGAGCCTATCGCCTAACTTCATTCCATGCCATCTCACACTGAAGGTTCCTTTCAATTGACTCACCTCGTGCATTTATGCAACATAGGTATTTAAGTGTGTCTCCTTTCCTGCCTTTCCTCTAAAGCAGTGTTTCTCAACTCAGCCCTGGAGTACCCCCTTGCCAGTCAGGTGTTCAGGATATCCACAATGAATACGCATGAAAGAAATTGACATATAATGGAGGCAGTGTAGGCAAATTTCTTTCATGCATATTCATATGGATATCCTGAAAACCTGACTGGCAAGGAGGTACTCCAGGACTAAGGTGAGAAACACTGCTCTAAAGTATACCTATTGAGATCTTTGAGTCTCTCCCAGTACGCCTTATGATATAGTCCACTGACCATTTTAGTAGTCTTCCTTTCAATCAACTCCATCCTGTTTATATCTTTTTCTGAGGTGCGGTCTCCAGTATTGAACACAATATTCTAAAAGAGGTCTCTCCAGAGTCTTGTACAGGGGCATCAATGCCTCCTTTTTTTCTACTGACCATTCCTCTCCCTATACACCCAAGGGGCCAAATTTTGGTATCAGTGGGCTCACTCACAGGAAATGCTTCAACCTGCCCCTCAGGGGCTTCTTTAAGCACTGTGGCTCACAGTGCTAATGCTTCCAAGGCTCAAAAGGGAAAATCACCTAAAACTGAGCATTGCCTCAAACACCATAAGCAGTCGCATGCTTCCTCAGCACCAGCTGCGAAGATGACACGGTCACAGGCTGTTTCACATGCCATTCCAACACATAGTTCATCCTCTAAGTCAGGGGTGTCCAACCTTTTGGCTTCCCTGGGCCGCATTGGCTGAAAAAAATGTTTCTGGGGCCACACAAATGTGCAAACGCTGAAGCAAGACAGAGGAGGGAGCCAACAAGACAGTAAACACCCGGGGGCAGCATTGCCCTTGACCAGGGCCACACAAAATACTTCACGGGGCTGGACACCCCTGCTCTAAGTCAAGGCTGCCCAAGTCCGGTCCTCGATATCTACTGGCAGGCCAGGCTTTCAGGATATCCACAATGAACATGCATGAGAGAGATTTGCATACCAAGAAGGCAGTGCAGGCAAATCTCTCTCATGCATATTCATTGTGGATATCCTGAAAACCTGGCCTGCCAGTCATCTCGATAACCGGACTTGGGCAGCCCTGCTCTAAGTGTTCCCGGGATTCCACTCCTCCACCACTCATGGTGCAAGGTACCGACACACCTCAACCAATTAAAAAGTGAATAAATCAAAACACCTCTCGCAGGAGCAGATTCCCTTCAGGAACTCTCTGTAATACCTCTAGTTTCTATAACTATGCAGTACCAATCTACTCAAGATGCTATTTCTCTGCTTTTGCACCTGCAGGATAGAAAGCTGATTTGATGGGTCAATGGACACATACCTAGCTTAAGATTAATAATAATAATAACTTTATTTTTCTATACTGCCATAATTTTGCGACTTCTAGGCAGTTCACAGAGAAGATTAGCTGTACAGTCAGCGAATTACAGTGTACAGATAAAGAAGAGATTACAGCGAATTACAGTGTACAAATTAAAGAAGCCTATGTAACTGAAACCAGCTTTAAATGTTTTACAGTTGGTCCATGCATAGGCAGTCTGTTATTTCTCATAAGCGTTTGCTGTTGTTCTGGGTGACTCAGTACGACACCAAGCTCTGCTTACTGGCTTCAGGCCAGATAATGGGCCAAACACGCTCTGCTATCTCCTGTCAATTAAACTTCCTTGGGTGCTATCACCTCTGTTCCCCGAAAACTGGAGTCCTCTCACCTACAGTCTTGCCACTGGGGTGGGTGCTATTTTACTATCAAACACTTCCCAAACCACAACAATGTGAGTAAATAAACTGATCCAGATACCTCAAAAACAGTTTACTCAATGAAAATCCATGCCACTGTGATATCAAACTTGATGCCTTAACAGCAAAAGAAGTCTTGACACAACCGTATTGTCACACACTTTGAAGAGGCCAATTTGGTGAACTAGGTTCCCGTCAGTTTATTGATTGAACGTCTGCTATGTTGGGAGTTCAGTGAGATAAACTGTGTTCTCAAGATAAGTGATTTATTCATTTTTTTCAATATTGAATTTTGCTGTGGATGTAGAGATTCAAAATGGTCTTAAAGAGACAGAATCCTTCTATATGATCGCTGTTTTTGCACCATATCCGACATAGTGGTTTTTATTTCATTAAGTTCCGTCAGGATGAAAATTTCTTTTGTTGTATAAATTATTGAAAGTTAAAGGACAAAAAATTACACATGTATGAAATGAGAATAAATGGATGTTTTGATACTACAATAATTTTATTTAAAAAAAATTGAAAAAATATGTTGCAGGTTTTTCAAGATCAATGAAAGAGATTACAATCCAGCTATAACCAATAGACACTAAAATAGTCTATGGTTTGGATTCCTAAGATATCTTTAATCAAGTTTGATATCATAGTGGCATACATTTTCATTGAGTAAACAATTTTTTGTGTGATTTTACTATCTCATGTTCAGTAGTAAGTTCTACAGGACACCAAATAATTTGTCTATCCCTGGCAATTTAAAGTACAGCGTTGAGGCACCCCACTGGCAGCTGTGCAGTTGGAGGACTTCTGCTCAGTTTAAAGGAAACAGTGAATTACTATGATGTTCTAATGCAATGTGTAATTGCCCTGATGCCTTCTCCCCCCTCTCCCCTCCCAAGGATGATCCTGCAGTACTTACTTTCTAACTAATGTGGGTACTCCCTGTTTGAACCTCTGTTTGGAGAGGTGGATGCCTGGGGATTGCAGAATATATTTTTTAATTTTTAATATTTGTTTTGGGGTTTGGTTTTTTTTTTTTTTGGGGGGGTGCTTAGGTCATATGGGTGAGACACTTTTCCAGAGTACTATACTAATGTGGTGTACGCTCCATGTCCTTTTCTGGTGCCTGTGTACAACATGGAAATATGATGGGCATACAGATGAAATCAAGTCCACTCTTCGCAAGTTCTCCACTCCTCAGTGAAGGAGTAGTTAAGAAATGAGTCCGCAGCACACTTGTGATATATAACTGAAATGCCAGCTTTGCTACAGGAATTTAGGGCAACAACTTGGTAAAGTACCTCCATCTAGACAGAACACCATTTTCTTTTGGGTTTCTTCTTGGGATAGTCATATATAACTCATTTGTCCAGTTCCCCTGGCTCCTTGGATAGCACTAATGAGATCCCCTCTGCTTGGGAGGCCCTCTTCATTCTGGTGCTAACTCATATTGGTTCCTGTCTTTTCCTTAGTATTTTTACCTCATGGTTCTAAGGGTACCATACCTTAAAGGATCTGAAGCTCTCTTCTCATCTACTTCTTGGGAGGCAGGAATAGTGGATCCAAAAATAACACCTCTCCTAGGAGTTTACCTCCTTTTTCTATTATCCTGAGATCTGAATGATTTCTCAAGACCCAACTGTACAAGGCTTTGATGTGCTGGGTATGGATGTTTCACTTGTTTTCAGATGGCTAAAAGAGTCAGAAAAAGGACTTTTACCTTCCAGAGCTCTGACCTTGAATAACCTATGGAATGTGCCTAACTCTTCCCTTGGGCATATCCTTATTAGTTACCCTGCTAGAACAATCCTTGGTGTTTATCCCCCCCCCCCCCCCCACACACACACACACACAGTGCAGCTTCCAGGGCATTTCAACTGCCTGATGGGGCCTAAAAAGAAGATCTTCACTATTAGCATGCAAGGCTGTTAGTCATTCTAGGAAAATGGCACTTCACTTAGCAGCCCTCTCCTTTGCAATTTCTAGAATGAGGCCAGAATTTTAGGAAGAGTCACGGCTTCCTGGCAGTCTCTTCTGGTTTTCTAGCCTGGAAGTCTGCTCAGCTCATTATGTATCAAACTGCAGTACAGAGTTGGCACCAACACATTTATTGAAAATGATGCAAATTATTCAGAGAATCAAGGTATGTTAAGAACAAAAACAATTTTGTAATCTTTTTTTTTGGGGGGGGGTTTCTCCCTCTTGTGCAGAGGCGTACCTAGGGTATGTGACACCCAGGGCCCATTGTTTTTTGACACCCCTGCCATCATTTTTGACACCCCCCCATGTAAAAAAATATTTTTAGTAATGTTCCCCCCAGGTGCAAGCCATGAGGGGGTGTTCCCAGCCTGGGAGTCATGATCCGGGAACTTCCTTTCTCACAGCCTGGTGCCAAGGCTCTGGATAGTCCCCGTGGCCCAGCATGTTCCCAGCCTTCTCTCCCTGTACCTTCCGTGAAGCTGAAAAAACTGCCGGCCTCGGCAGTGATTCAGCTCCATCGTCAGCGGCTCCCCTTCCTGCTTTCCATGTCTGTCTCTGCCGCAATCCACCCAGACGGAAACAAGAAGTTGCATCATTGGCAGATGCGGAAAGCAGGAGATGGAGGTGGAGATGGAAGAGAAGAGACAGAGATGCCAGACTATGGGTGGGGTAGGAAAGGAACAAGAGAAGGAAGAAAGATAACAGACCTTTGGGGGGGATTGGGAGAGAGGGAAAGATGACTACGGTAATTTTCATTTATAAAAAAGTGTGTATGTTTTGATATACTGGCTTCCTGATGGAAAGAAAACAGAGAGCAGAGCGGCAAAGAAAGAGAGCGGACACTATATGGAAGGAGGAAAAGGGCAGTCAGATTTGAAAGGAGAAGGCAGACAATGGATGGAAGGGACAGAGAAAGAGGTCAGATACTGGATGAGGAATGCAAGAACCAGAGACGACAAAGGTTAGAAAAAAAATCTTGAAAAATGTATTAGTCCAATAAAATGTATGTTTTTTTCCATATTTTTGTTTTATTTCTGTTTGCTAATTTGTAAAGTGATTGATATTTAACAGTTTTTTTTCAAATTTACTTCTGCTATCTTTATATTTTGCACAGTATTGGGGGACAAGCATCACCGTTTCAGTGTGTTGCATTGTATGCAGAGTCTGGCTTCTTGGCGGTTTAGTTTCACTTTTGTCTACATATTTCCATTTTTAGTTTAAGATTACTTATTCCATATTGGGTATAAAAAAGAAATGGTTTTCTGTACTAATCTGGTTTATTTAGGGCTCCTTTTATCAAGCCGCGCTAGCACACGCTAAACCGCCGGCCGCGGCTGCTACCGCCTCCTCTTGAGCAGGCGGTAGTTTTTGGCCAGTGCGGAGGTTAACACATGATGAAAAGTCACGCGCGTTAACCCCGCTAGCGTGGCTTGATAAAAGGAACCCTTAGTTTTACAATGGATGTGTTAATGTTTTAGTGCTCACTGCAGTATTTAAGATGCTGGAGACCCAAAATCAAACTAGGGGAATACAAATCTAATGTTTGGTGGATCCAAATGATGAACAATTCAATGATATAAATAACCGATCCCCGCCCTAAATCACAATAAAATAATACAATAAGATTAATCAAACAGATTTGCAGTGTAGGAGTAAGTGTAGTGATAGACCAAGAGGGTTTGCATTTTGGTGCGTGTCCCCATTTGTGGCTTCTCTACCTGAGGGTTCTGAGCACCAAACCACGCTTCCCTAGCTTTATTTGTGTACGCAAGAAAAATGAAGGTCTGATACTTTTTGAACAGCCCTCATACATGCATATGCATATATGCACATACATATATACACATATTCATACATTGGAAAAGCAGCACAGTCGTATAGAACCCAATCAGTTTACATATATGTGTATACATTTAATGGCTCTTGATTTTGCTAACTGTATTTGTTGTTTTGTCTTTATATACCATACTATTTTATCTATTTCAGAGTTGCTTTTATAGGAACTCATTATGTAGTTTCTTTTTTTTGTAAATCTTTATTCATTTTTATACGTACAATAACTGTGATAATACATAAACACATTTGCACATTGAGAATATCACTTAATATTTAGCAGTAATACCAATCATAAAATCTTATCTCCCTCCCTTCCCACCCCTTCATAATAAGTAATTAAATTATTTTATATAAGATGTTATACTTAAAATCCCCCCCCACCTGAAAAATGAACTTTAAGAATTAAGGGAAAAGTAACAACTAATCATTACAAAATTTTGTTAATGGCTCCCACAGATCTTGAAATTTCCTAATATATCCTCGCTGTGTTGCTATTACTCTTTCCATTTTATACATATGACATAATGAATTCCACCAAAGATTATAATTTAGTCTACGCCAGTTCTTCCAGTTATAAGTAATTTGTTGAATGGCAACCACAGTCATTATGAGTAATAGCTTGTTATTATTTGATGATATCTGACTCTTTGCTCTCTTTGACATACCAAATAATACAGTATCATGTATGTTATGTATTTTCTTATACTTCTGTATGAGATCAGTCTGGTAAGAAGCCATTTATTTAAAAAAAATTTTACATAACATTTTAAAATTTATTTATTTATATATTTATTTGGAAAATTCACAATACTGAAAATACAACATTCGTAAACACAGCCCAATCTGAAAAAACAAATGATAAGAAAGTCTACCACGTGGTTCTTCGCGTAGACTATATGGACACGGAAAACACACCCATACCTCTCACCCCCAACCCACTCCCCACCCCAGCACTCACTCCAGTGTCAAAAATTCAGGAGAGTACTTCAGGCTCTATGGGATAAGTTGTTCCGAACAGGTGCCCAAATAGCCCGGAATCTCCTCCAATGCCCAGGACCACCATGTTTAATATCCAAATGCTCATATTTTAACAAAAGAAACACTTCATTTCTCCACATGGTAACAGTAGGTACTTCAGCCTGTCTCCACAATAAAAGAAAACATTTCCTAGCCAACAGGGAAGCTTTTTGTAACAATCGAGGATGACCCCTAGACAATCCCAAAGAAGAAAATTATGAAAAAAGCAAAACATCCGCCTGCAGAGGCATTCTGCACCGTAATATCGTCTGCAGATATAGACTGACAAAGGATCAAAAAGTTTGCACTCGGTCACAAGACCAAAACATATGAATAAAATTTTTTATTTTATGTGAGTGTTTATTATTCTTAATGTGTTTTATAGATTTGAACTCTTGATGAAGGCTTCATAGCCAAAACACAGCTTGTGTCGAGTCCTTTACAAGAACTTTTTATCAATAAAGAGCTTCAATGAAATTGATTACTTCACTTCTCTCCATTGTGCCTTTTAGACTCCCACTTGCTTGAACACTTTGCTGGATTTTTGTGGGTTGTTCATATCTTTGGTGCACTGCCAAAGTTCTGTAGTTGGAGCTATAATAGGATGTTGTGTTGATAGTATGGATTGTTACCTAACTCTTCCCTTGTTAATTTTCAACAGTTTGTTCTTTTCAGTTCTGGCAGCAATTTTAGGCTATAGTTTTGTAACTTATGTTTCAGCTACACAAGTTCTGCAAGGTCTTTCTGCTAGAAGACACCTGTCTGATAATATTTGCATATGGTGTTACATCATCATGGCAAAAGTCCCAGAATGCAGTATATATTGACATGGTGGCTCTGCTAAAAATAATATAAATATCGGTAAAATCTGGCTTCCTACAATAACAGGCTGGTCCTGATTATGAGTTGAGTAAACTGAGGACTCATTATCACAAATTTCTAATGTATTAATATATATCAATTATAACACGATTATTTAATGTGGTTTACATCTTTGATACTGATCTCCCAGTGTATTTGTTATTATTAGGAGGAATTTTTATAGTTCCAAATTCTTTTCCTTGTTTTGGGGTTTATTTTTTGTTCAAATTGTTTCCTACAATTTAAAGCACAGGTGTCAAAGTTGGTCTTCGATGGCCGCAATCCAGTAGGGTTTTCAGGATTTCCCCAATGAATATGAATGAAATCTATTAGCATACAATGAAAGCAGTGCATGCAAATAGATCTCATGCGTGTCTGCCCCCCCCCCTCCGCCCCTCCCCTTGCTACACCATTGATTGTGAATAACCTGAAAACTCAAGAACTGGATTGACAAACCACTGATTTTAGGGAAGGAATTGTGAAGGAGTTTATTTCATTGCTTCAGGATTGGTTGCAGAGCCAGTCAGACCTACGGCACATTCCGAAAATCAATTAAAACCATTTTATTTGACAAATTCATCGCCTAAACAGATGACCTTTTCTCACTATGATATTTCCCCTTGGCAAACCTGATGTAATTCCTCATGCAACTCCTATTTCTTATGTAACTCTTCTCTCCTTTGCTGATTGTCCAGCCTTCTTCCAATGTAAACCGCCTAGAAGTCATTTTGACTATGGCGGTATAAAAAAATAAAGTTATTATTATTATTATTATTATTAATGCTTTTGTCTTCCTCAAGATACCATGTAGAGGGGGAGCCTTTTCACCAAACTCTGATAAAAAGTGTCCTTAGATGGGTCTTCCCAAGTGCTAGGGCCATGTTTACCGCCGTCGTAAAATGACTAATTTTCTGTTTTTTTTAGATAAAGGCCAGATGCCAATCATGTTTTTTGTTTCTTGCGCTCAGTAGAACAAGCAGTGTCGCAGCCTCTGTTGTGATCTCTTCGTGGCGGTTATTGTGAAAACACTTTGTTGTGAATCAAGGCTATGCATGTTGTCCTTTGATTCTATATGTATCTCTGAGGCAGACTTTTAAGCCAAAATATGGACCGTGTCAGGTCTACTTTTATCAATAAATTTATTTTATATCCAAAATTCACCTTCAGCATTTATTCTCAGGTGATGTGTACAGCTCCATCCCCACTTCTTTGGTTGTGTTTGTTTCTTGTGGTGCTCTGTTTCCTTGTTCCTAGGATTGACAGATGCTATTCTTGCCACTAGTGCATGAGCCACTAATTTTGTAAGTGGTATAGGCTCATGAGCTAATCACGTGATAATCAGCAGTGGCAACGTACTGTAGCTACGCTGATTCATACTGTTAGACCCACTCTCCTTCCTCAGGTATGCCCCTTTCTGAGAAAATTAAATATATTTTTAATATGCAGTTTGCACATCCACATTGCAAATTTTACCACAGAGCCTTAGTGTTCCTCATGGTAAGAAACGACAAAATCTACCATAAGAATTCCACAGGGAGAGCAGGAAGGCAGGTACAATGATCTTGATCCAAACTTTATTCAGAAAAAGCTTGATCTACAAGGTGCAGTTCAAAAATCCAAAACGAGAATACACACAGATAAATTCTGGTATAGACCTGATAACAGCCCGTGTTTCGATCAGGAATGAACTTCCGAGGTCTGGTATACTATGAACCACAAGGGATGGTATGCTGATAAGCAGGACAAAGTACTTGTGTATTAGGGAGCGTAGCTGATTAAGCAAAGCCGCCTAGTACTGACCGAAACACGGACCGTGTCGGGTCTATACCACAACTTATCTACTGTGTATTTTCGTTTTGGATTTTTGAACTGCACTTTGTACGTATATCAAGATTTTCCGAATAAAGTTTGGATTAAGATCATCGGTTCCACAGTTGTTTCCTTTGTACCTGTCCCTCATGGTAAGCCATTTTACACTGCGATAAGAGTGTGCTTGTACTTACCCGAGCTTTGTAAAAGAACCCCAGAAAAACAGAGACAAGTGAAAGCAGATAAAGACCACGTGGTCTATGTAGTCGTAGGTTTACCAGATTTCCACTTTTAAAAAACGGAGGACACCTGGCTCCACCCTCTTCCAGCCCTGCCACCACACGAACCTCGTGTCTCCTTCCCCAAGCTCGGGGCCGTGTCTGGAGGACCTCTTCGCATGCGCAGACATCAGTGCGATGATGTCATATGCATGCGTGTGATGTTGCCATGTCGATGTCCATGCATGCAGAGAAGCCCTCCAGGTGCAGCCCCGAGTTTGGAAATTCCTCCGGGCACCTAGACAGTCCTCTAAAGCAGTGGTTCCCAACCCTGTCCTGGAGGACCACCAGGCCAATCGGGTTTTCAGGCTAGCCCTAATGAATATGCATGAGAGAGATTTGCACATAATGGAAGCGACAGGCCTGCAAATCTGCTCCATGCATATTCATTAGGGCTAGACTGAAAACCCCATTGGCCTGGTGGTCCTCCAGGACAGGGTTGGGAACCGCTGCTCTAAAGAAAGGACATGTCCGGGTTTTCATGGACATCCGGTAGCCCTCTCTAGTCTGCCTATCCATGCCATCTACTGTCCTTTCCTTTCCCTTAGAGATCTGATGTACTTGTCCCAAGCTTTCTTGAGAGCTAAGAAGTAATTGGAAGAAAATTGTATTTGATAAACCTGTTGTCTTCTTTCAGCCTTTTGCTCCAGCTGTGTATCAGTGGAACTCATAAGTTTGTTCTGTATGCAGAGTCTGGCCATGTTCGTCTTCTCATTTCCTGGGAGATTACTGTTTTGTACTTGAGAGAGTGAGATTTGCGTCGTGACTCTTTTGGCTCCCATTAATTCACATTATCCCCCTTTTCCTACCTGAACCCCAGCCAGCCGTCAAGTTTCTTCTGCACAGGTTGCAGAGGTGCATTGATTTTTGAAAGCTGTTAATTAACTTGATCTCACAAAATAATTTAGCTGGATGTTCTAAGCAGTTTTTCTAGAGATACAAAACAGAATAATCCCTTAGTATTTCTGGTTCATTGGGTTAGTGCAGACATGGGCAACTCTGGTCCTTGAGGGCTGGAATCCAATCAGGTTTTCAGGATTTCCCCAATGAATATGCATTGGAAGCAGTGCATGCAAATAGATCTCATGCATATTCATTGGGGAAATCCTGAAACCCCAATTGGATTCTGGCCCTCGAGGACCAGAGTTGCTCATGTCTGGGTTAGTGGCTCCTGTGGTAAAAAGATAGATATATGTAATGAACCTGTTGCCTTTAGCAAGCTGTTAAATATACTGTACTGAAAGAGTGTACTGTAAATTAAGACAATTGCAATCCAGTAGAAGTAAGTGAGGTGCAAGCTATATCAGAATTAAAATGGGGAAACACTTCTAGGAAATTACTGTTTAGAGAAGGCCAGACGTACCAGCAGGACAAATGAATCCAAACTGACAGATTAATTTAACCTTTTATTCGGTGTGCAGAATACTTTAAAAAACTGTAGACAATACATTTAGAAACAGCCTTTTAAATCCAACATTCAGGTTTTTATTTTAAAGTATCTACCTTTTGTAGAACTGTTTTTTAAATCAAGTTTAATGCATATTTGTGCTTTTCACTTTGTTCCTTAATAAAAATGGGGGCAGGATCCAAAGAAGGTGCGGTATTGCAAAAGTCAGGGAAAAACCAGCTGGGTAAGTGCCACTCCTGTTGTTTTCCCATCTCTTCCTTCATTCTCAAGCTCTTCTCCTCATCAGACATACGGATTAGAGAATGGCACGGGGACAAATTTGTCCTCATCCCCACAGGAACTCAATTTCCCCATCCCCACGAGTTTTGTCCCAGGCCCTGTCCCATTCCTGTAAGTTCTGCCTTAACCGCACAAGCCTCGAACACTTAGGATTTTAAAGTGTTTGAGGCTTGTGCAGATGAGGACGGAGCTTAGGCATTGGTGGAATGAGGCATTATGACATCACAATCTGAGCTCTAGAATGTTGCTACTTATGATTGTAAAGTGTTTTAGGCTTGTGCAGATGAGGACAGAGCTTAGGCATTGGTGGAATGAGGCATTATGACATCACAATCTTAGCTCTCGAGCTCTACTTATGATTTTAAAGTGTTTGAGGCTTGTGCAGATGAGGACGGAGCTTGCAGGAATGGAGCAGGGCCAGGAAAAGAACTCACGGGGTCGGGACGGGAAAATGAGTCATAAGAACATAAGAATAGCCTTACTGGGTCAGACCAATGGTCCATCAAGCCCAGTAGCCCTATCCAGGTCCCTAGTACCTGGCCAAAACCCAAAGAGTAGCAACATTCTATGCTAGTGATCCAGGGCAAGCAGAGGCTTCCCCCATGTCTTAATAACAGACTCTGGACTTTTCCTCCAGGAATTTGTCCCCGTGTCATTCTCTAATACAGATCTTTATGACATGTATTATATACAGAAATACATCACAGAACATGACCTTCATTTTACTAGCCTGGATGTTTCATTCTAACTACCCATGAATTTTGTCACATTGCATGCATGATGGTCACTACACATCCTCACGCTGCCATGGCATGTTAATTTAAACACTATTGAGCACAGCTGACATGGAAAACATCTTAACAGTTGCATGTGGAATATATTTTAGTAGAAGTGTTGCTATGTGTTCCTTTCCCTCAACAATACAATGAATGTTTAAAAAAATTATGTATTTTTATTTTTTTACATCTTAAGGGAAAGTAATGGAAAAATCCAAATGTAAATGGTTGTTTGAAAGAATAAATAACAGTGGTTTCCAGTGCAGCAGTAGATCCAACAATTTTAAACATTGCCCCTGTAGGATTCTTGCATAAAAATGGCTTGGCTGGTTGAACCCCTATTAGAAATTTAAAAACTGCCCATGAAGAATGTCTCTCAGTGCCTGCTTTATCTAAGATAAGCCCCCCACCCCCCCTTTACAAAACCATAGGGCGGTTTTTAGTGCTGGTCATGGCGGTAACAGCTCAGACGCTCATAGGAATTCTAATCCAATCCTTGGTTTTATATACCGATTCATCCCTACAATAGGGCTCAACTCGGTTTGCAGAAATAATTATTGAACATGGAAAGAGTATTAAGTTACAAGCTTCGTCATTTATAATCACTAATTTTAAAATAGAAGAATCAGTTAGGAATTTCTGAAACAGATAAGTTTTCAAGGCTTTCCAAAATGTTAATAGAAAAGGGAGAAGTCTAACTTCTGAAGGAAGTTCATTCCAAATTTATACAAAAGAAAAAGCAAAACCTAAAGCCTTAATTCCTATAACAGAAGGAAAGGCAAGTTTGTATTTTTAAATTTCCCTATGAGCGTCGGAGCTGCTACCAACACGATCAGCACTAAAAACACACTACGGTTTTGTAAAAAAATGGGGGGGAGGGGAGGTTAAGTAGCTTCTGCTATAAGCCCTTCTCTGACGTTGGGTCTAGATCAGGTGTGTCAAAGTCCCTCCTCGAGGGCCACAATCCAGTCGGATTTTCAGGATTTCCCCGATGAATAAGCAAGAGATCTATTTGCATGTACTGTTTTCATTATATGCTAATAGATCTCATGTATATTCATTGGGGAAATCCTGAAAATCCGACTGGATTGCGGCCCTCGAGGAAGGACTTTGACATCCCTGGTCTTGATAGTGAAATTCCCTTCCTAAAGAAACATAGCTGTCTAAGGGATCATCTTTTTATTGAAGAACCTCAATCATCATATGTCTATTTTCAGAGACCTATGAATACATAGCATTTCAGTTTTTATGGGTTTATTGCTGTGCATTCTGCAATTGTATGTTATGTTGTATGATTTTCCCTGAAATGTAATTTAAAAAACCAAAATTGGCTTACCTTTCTACCTTTTTTTTTTTTTTTTTAAAGTTTTAAGTGATTTATTAATCTTTGATTTGACATATATTTTTTTTATTCTCTTCTATTCTTTGATGCTCTTACATTCCTACCTGATCACATTGAGAAATACAGTTTACAAATGTGATAGCTAAATAAAGGGGTCCTTTTCCGAAGGCGCGTTAGGGCCTTAATGTGCAGAATAGCGCACGCTAAAATGCCGCATGCGCTAGCCGCTACCGCCTCCTCTTGAGCAGGCGGTAGTTTTTCGACTAGCGCACGATAATCCGGTGCGTGCATTAAAAACGCTAGCACACCTTCATAAAAGGAGCCCATAGTAACATAGTAGATGATGGCAGATAAAGACCCGAATGGTCCATCCAGTCTGCCCAACCTGATTCAATTTAAATTTTTTTCTTCTTAGCTATTTCTGGGCAAGAATCCAAAGCTTTACCTGGTACTGTGCTTGGGTTCCAACTGCCGAAATCTCTGTTAAGACTTACTCCAGCCCATCTACACCCTCCCAGCCATTGAAGCCCTCCCCTGCCCATCCTCCACCAAACGGCCATACACAGACACAGACCGTGCAAGTCTGCCCAGTAACTAGCCTAGTTCAATATTTAATATTATTTTCTGATTCTAAATCCTCTGTGTTCATCCCACGCTTCTTTGAACTCAGTCACAGTTTTACTCTCCACCACCTCTCTCGGGAGCGCATTCCAGGCATCCACTACCCTCTCCGTAAAGTAGAATTTCCTAACATTGCCCCTGAATCTACCACCCCTCAACCTCAAATTATGTCCTCTGGTTTTACCATTTTCCTTTCTCTGGAAAAGATTTTGTTCTACTTTAATACCCTTCAAGTATTTGAACGTCTGAATCATATCTCCCCTGTCTCTCCTTTCCTCTAGGGTATGTACAGAAGGTTTCTTTATGGCTAAACCTTCCGTTAGCAAGTGGCATATAATCTAGACCAGTGGTTCCCAACCCTGCCTGATGGACTTCCCAGCCAGTCGGGTTTTCAAGATATCCCTAATGGAATATGCATGAGAGAGATTTGCATATAATGGAAGTGACAGGTATGCAAATCTCTCTCATGCATATTCATTAGGGATCTTGAAAACCCGACTGGTTGGGGGGTCCATTAGGACAGGGTTGGGAACCACTGGTCTAGACCAGGGGTAGGCAATTCCGGTTCCCGAGAGCCGGAGCCAGGTCAGGTTTTCAGGATATCCACAATAAATATGCATGAGACAGATTTGCATCTCGAGGCAGTGCATGCAAATCCATCTCATACATATTCATTGGGGATATCCTGAAAACCTGACCTAGCTCCGGCTCTCGAGGACCGGAATTGCCTACCCTTGGCCTAGACCTTCAGAAAAATTGTTTTCCCTGTTTGTGCATACATTTTTGCTTCCTTAAAGTGTTATAATTCTCCTTGGTTCTCTCAATTTGTGGATTTATGTGTATGTGAGATATGAATTAGGACTTTTATTTTCCTTTTTTTGTGAGCACATGGATGTATTTTTCTTTACCATTTTTTTTCAACTACTATATTCAAAACTGAAGATAATAATAAAATATTTGCCAAGACCTGAAGGAAAATATTCTGAGTTGGCGTTGCTGCTGAAGATAGTCCATTAAGATCTGTTGCTATGCCCACATTAAATTCAGACACATCTCTAATTGTTTTTAGGACTCTGGAAGTCTGGAAACCTGACTACATTTACTTCTGCGCAAGGCTGGCATATGTTGAAGCTCAAAATGTTGTGCTCTGCAGCTCCTGTTACCTGTCAGGACAAAATTTACTGATGTGTGCTACTGCATTAACCTGCACTAATGTGTTATTAATAAATAGCTCCCAGTCATAAAGTAAAACCTTTAGTAAATCACATGTTTATAATGTTAGCACCTTTTAGTAAATCTAGCCCTTAGATCCATCTAGAATATATTAAACACACATTCCACTTCCCCCCTCCTAGTCACATTATATTAAAGTAATTAATAAAACTAGAAAATAATATGAAAGTTATCATTCCTTCAATATACATTTCAATATGACCTATTTCATCCTACCCATACACCCCCCAATTCTCCGGGGTAGTAGGGAGGTTGATATAGGTCATATGGAAATATATTTTGGAGGAATGATAAAAAATATGTATGAAAATATTATATTTGTGAATCTTTTTGAAATGAAATCTATTTGTATTATATTATACCTAATGATTTCCTTCAATAAAATGTTATAAAGTAAACACACATTCCAGTTCCAAAAACACAACAGATGAATATTTTCTTCAACTAAATGCAGATATTATAGATTCCATTCTTCCTTTATTCGGTCATTTCCCCCACTTGTTCCTATGGAATTGGTGGTTGTCAGTGTTTATATATTATTTTTAGTCAGATGTTTGGGCAAATGTTACTGACCTCTGAATTGACTTCATTCTGGAAGCTTGTTCATTATCAATTTCTTTCCAATTTCTGGAATCCAGTCTGCACATTGGAAAAGGCAATTATGTATTGCGGTGGGTTTAAAGAACACGTGAAGTGTGTTTATTGAGTTTTCTAGAGTTACATGGGGATTCAGTCATGTTTTTTTAAACCTAGGATCTGATTATTTTTGTTCACTCAGTTCAACAAATAGCGTGGTTGACCGTACATTTTTCTAAACTCTGAGTTGACCCCATAATGAAACATGCAAGCAAACTTTTCGCAAACTGACTTTTCTTTTAAGATGAAAGAATTGCTTACACAAATTTCTGTTATACCGCTCATCATTCAGAAGCCGTGGGTACATTCTGAGTGATGTCTCCAAATAGATTAATTTTGCCACAATAGGAATAAACCTTGTTCCTGGGCCAAAGTATGTGGGAGATGATCTCGGTTTCAAATTCACAGTCAGTATTTGCCTAAACACTTGCATTTTTCCAGAGAGCATTCTTTTGGAGATCATAAAGTATAAACTATTCAGGCAACATATCAAGCCACACAGGCTGGTGGCACCGAGCAGAATTGGGATAACTGTATCTTTCTGCTACATTTTCTTGGTCTCTGGTTGTATTTATTGGTACTTGAGGCTCTTCTCTTTCTCCCCACATAATACGGAATAGTCATTTAATACTGACACTTCAGTAAGGAGTACTTTTCTCCTATAACGCACTGTCTGGTTGTCTTTGCATTGAACCTTTTATCTGTGGCAATCAAAGGTAACCACAACTTATTCTTTCTCCAAGGTTCTGGGTTCATAGACAACGGCGCGAAAGACAAAAGCGCACGCCGACAATTGAGTGCGCGCCGCACAAAATTACAGTTTTTAGGGGCTCCGACGGGGGGTTTTGTTGGGGAACCCCCCCAGTTTACTTAATAGACATCACACCGGCGTTATGGGGGGTTTGGGGGGTTGTAACCCTCCACATTTTACTGTAAACTGAACTTTTTCCCTAAAAACAGGGAAAAAGTTAAATTTTCAGTAAAATGTGGGAAGTTACAACCCCCACACCCCCCACAACGCGGCGCGATGTCTATTAAGTAAAGTGTGGGGGTTCCCCCCATGCCACCCCCATCGGAGCCCTAAAAACTGTAATTTAGAGCGGCGCGCGCCTCCGTGCTGCGCTCAATTGTCTGGGCGCGCCTTTGTCCCGGCGCGCTTTTGACCTGACACCAAGGTTCTGTCTGGGTCATGATTCCTGTATGTTCTTGTACAATGATATTAGTGTCTACACCAGTTGCTGTGAAACTGTAGGTTGAGACCCCAAATAAGGTCATATCATCAGTGGACGGTAATCCGATTTTGCAGAGTCTGCATTTGGCTGCCTGTTGCACAGCGTATTGAGTTAAAGACTCTGTGTTTGATCTTTAAAGTTTTGATCGATAAAAGTCCAGTAGTTTTGAACGCATCGTTTTGCCGTTATCAACCAAAGGGAATTTTTCGTTCCAAGAATCTGATGAATCTTGAAGTACAATAAGAGATCAATAAAACTTCATCAGTTTATGAGGTCCGTTCAGGGAGCTGTAGTATGGGATCCATTGCCTGTTGAAATTAAGCAATCCTCAAATGTGATGCAATTTAGAAAAGGAGTGAAAACGAAACTGTTTGAGAGAGTAAGTTACTTTATGTATTGCAGGCAGGTTTTTATTTTACTGAGAGTTTAGGACAGGTGAAAGTAAATCGTATGCAGCAGTGGTCTCAAACTCAAACTTTGCAGGGCCACATTTTAGATTTGTAGGTACTTGGAGGGCCTCAGAAAAAAATAGTTAATGTCTTATTAAAGAAATGACAGTTTTGCATGAGGTAAAACTCTTTGTAGTTTATAAATCTTTCCTTTTGGCTAAGTCTTAATAATATTGTCATTTATAGCTAAAGAGACATATGATCAAGAAACTGTTTTATTTTACTTTTATGATTTTGATAAACATACTGAGGGCCTCAAAATAGTACCTGGCGGGTCTCATGTGACCCCTGGGCCGCGAGTTTGAGACCACTGGTATACAGGTAGTCATCGACTTACGACCGCAATTGGTTCCGACTGCTCGGTCGTAAGTGGATCAGGATGTAAGTCGGCCTATGTTAAATTAAGGCACGGATATTAGACTGGGTAATGATATTTTAATCATCATAAAGCAATCTGTTAACAACATTTTCTTTCTTTGGAGATCGGAAGTCACGTCATAAGGTCGAACAGTCGTAACTTGGATAGGTCGTAAGTTGATGACTACCTGTACTGTATTTTCCCCATATATAGGCCGCGGCCTATACATGGGTTTTACAAACCTGTCTATGGGGCACGGCTTAGTTAATTGGGGCGACCTATCTAACAATTTAAAATCATTCCACCGGTACCTTTTTAAATCATCCCCCCATATCTTTTTTTTAAAAAATCTCGCTGGATGGTTGCCTCCTTGAATCTCCAGCGGTGCAGAGCAGTTGCGATCTCTTTGGCATCCAGCCTGGCCCCGCACCACTTGCTGAATGGCTGCCGTCAGCTCTTGCGAGTCCCACGAGAACTGACGGCAGCCATTCAGCAAGCGGTGCAGGGCCAGGCTGGATGCCGAAGTGATCACAACTGCCCTGCACCACTGGAGATTCAAGGAGGCAGCCAGCAGGTAATGTACCAGTAAGAAAAGCCGCGGCTAATACCATGGGGTGGCTTATCTTCCAGTTTTAAAACATAGGTTGCCCTTTTCTATGACCTATATATGAGGACGGCCTATATGTGGGGAAATATGGTAAGGATTTTCCTTATTATTTATTGTTTATTTGCTTGTCATCATTTTATTATGTATTTATGTAACCCACTCAGAACTGTGGATGTAGCAGGATTTAATTTTTTTTAATGAATCAATCGGTCACAGAAACAGTGACTATGGGACTTATTTTCAAAAGACAGACGCATCCAGTAAGCGAGCCTGTCCCTTACTGTTGAATATCTGATAGTGAAACAGCATCCCCTACTGACAGGATTGTAGGTGGAGGACTCCCGCTCAGTTTAGAGCAGAGGTGTCAAAGTCCCTTCTCGAGGGCCACAATCCAGTCAGGTTTTCAGGATTTCCCCAATGAATATGCATGAGATCTGATAGCATACAATGAAAGCAGTGCATGTAAATAGATCTCATGCATATTCATTGGGGAAATCCTGAAAACCCAACTGGATTGCGGCCCTCGAGGAGAGACTTTGACACCCCTGGTTTGGAGGGAATAGTGCTAGTTAGTATTATATAATAAAACATTTACGTTTGCATGTGGCCACATATATTTGGGAATGACTTTATAAAATTACCTCCCCCCATCACTAGTTTGATCACCATATCATTTTGATATAATTTGTATCCTGGTACCGTAGTATCTCATTGGTTTGTCTCCTTCCATCAGGTCTCCCAAGATGTCTTTTTTGTTTTATATTTTATTTTAATACCATATATTCTGACACTATTTTTATATTTTAGACTTCTGGCATTTATATACAGATGTTTCAATGTGTAGGGGTAATTTGGCATCATTCATCTCTTTGCACTCTTACCTTGGCTACTTCTGCGTTTTTTACAATTCTCTATTTATTATTTATTTATTTAAAAATTTTACAATTCTAAGCAGTTTACAGTCAACATACAAAGTATTTAAAATAATACATCTTATATCTAATAAAAGCTTCTGCTGCCCACATTGCTGACCATATGCCTTCTTAGTCACAAAATCTCATAGATAAAACGCTATGGGCCTGTTTTACAAAGCCCCGCGGCAACAGCCCCGAAGCCCTTTAAATCTCTCTGGGCTTCGGGGCCGTTACCGCGTGGCAGCTGCTAGCACGGTTTTGTAGAAGAGGGGGGTATATCTTCTGCTTTATAAGAAATACCACAAATCCCATTCAATCATATTTGCTCTTTTCACATAAACACGTCATCAAAAAGCTGCGTCTTTAAAAGACTCTTAAAAGTATTTCTAGGACTATACAAGCGCAACTGACTTGGCATTGTGTTCCAAAGTTTCACACCAGCAACTGAAAGCAGAGAATTTCTAACTCTTGCATGCACTATATTCCTCTCCTCAGTAGATAATCTCATGGCATTTTCTGATCTTAACACCTTTCTTAGGCGATAAAACGCTAACATGTCTTGGAGACATACAGGTGCTTTATCATATAGTGCTCGCTGGATTATCGATAATACTTTGTATTGTGCCCTTTTTGTATAGTAAGCCAATGGAGTTGCTTCAAAACCGGCATAATATGGGTCATCCGTGATACACCTATAATCATAGCAGCTGAATTTATCAACACTTGTAATGCCTATGTAAATGTTAAAGATGATAATATAATAGATGATAATCAACCCAGATCTGTGTGCACACCCAGTTCAACACTGCATATTACATAACAGAACAACTGCAGATGCATAAATGCAGCTGGGATGTGCATAACTTGAGAGCCTCATCCACATCTGGCCCACGGTCTGCCCATGTATATGACCCCTTTCATTAATGTGCTATGTCAGTGGTTCCCAAACCCAGTCCTGGGGGACCCCCAGCCAGTCAGGTTTTCAAGCTATCCCTAATGAATATGCATGAGAGAGATTTGCATATAATGGAAGCGACAGGTATGCAAATCTCTCTCATGCATATTCATTAGGGATATCTTGAAAACCCGACTGGCTGGGGGGTCCCCCAGGACAGGGTTTGGGAATCACTGTGCTATGCTGTCACTTTCACTGATGAGTGTGCAACCAATGCATACATATGGCTTCTCCTGTTATCGAAATGTCCTTAACAGTTTTTTTGCAGCCCTTAAATTCAGAGGGCACAATATCTGACTTTGTTGCTGCTCTTCCTGAAAACTCAGTTCATTATGTAGAAAGCATTGTCTACTCTCTCTTTCTTTAATGCTTTCACAGGAAAAACCCAGAGTCGTTGAGCCACTGGAGTATGAGAATGTCGTCTCGCAAAGGAAAGCCCAGATTTTCAGCGATCCTCTCAGAGACCTGCTGCTGTTTCCAATGGATGATGTATCTGTGAGTTCATTTTATATTAACTTAGAGATAGCTAATGCATATTCGTTTAAACGCAAAGAATAAAAGTGTTATACTTTACAATTTTCTTTCCAGATTTCCACAATAGGCCATCATTTGAGGACTATCCAGTCCACAGTACCTGAGGATGCTGAAAAGAAGGCTCAAAGTCTGTTTGTGAAAGAAGTAAGGAAGGAGTCTGCAGGAATACAGATAAAATTTGGTAGCTGCAATCCATTTAGAATTCAGTGGAGAGGATAGCCCTACCCCTTACCATCCTAACTTGACACCGAATCTAGTTTTCTTTCTGCCTTCCTGGCATTTCTTTCTATCTGCCGGTGTCCTCTTCCTGCCTTTCTTTTGCCTCCCTCCCTGACCCATGGAGAGCTACAGTTTGAAAATACTCTTCCAGGCATATAGGGTTTTTACAATGTGTTCTTTCTTTCTCTTTTTTTTTCTCTCTCTCTTTCTTTCTCTCTTTCTTTCTCTCTTTCTTTCTCTCTTTCTTTCTTTCTTTCTTTCTCTCTTTCTTTCTCTCTTTCTTTCTTTCTTTCTTTCTCTCTTTCTTTCTTTCTTTCTTTCTTTCTTTCTTTCTTTCTTTCTTTCTTTCTTTCTTTCTTTCTTTCTTTCTTTCTCTCTTTCAAGTGTGCTGAGTGGTGGTTCTTTGTCTAGAAGAAGATGCACACCCAATCCAACTTTGCACATTCCACCATATTCAGTGGTATAACAAGGATGAGAGGTGCCCGAGGTGGTGGCACCCCTCCCTACCCTCTTCTCTGCTCCCCCACCTCCACATGTTCCTTCCTTGCCCCCTCCTGCCATATGCGCACCACTTCCCTTCCCCCCTACCTCTGTAACATTCCTGGTGCGAGCGGCAACCCCCAAGCTGCTGTCGAGGCAGCGTCGGATCTTCCTAGGCACAGGTCCAGGCCATGACGTCGGAGGAAGAGTCAATGCTGGCGTAACAGCAGCTTGGGGGTTACTGCTTGCGCCAGAGATGTTACAGAGGTATAAGTGAAGGGAAGTGGCGCACGTGTGGCAGTAGGGGGCAGGGAAGGCACGGGGGGGGCATACAGCAGAATGGGTGCCTGTGCCCTCACCAAGATGGCGCCCCGGACCCCCCTCCCCCACGTACTATGCCACTGACCACATTTATTCACACAGACTTGAACTGCATGTACTTTTTCTGTTCAATAAGTTTTTTTATTATAGTTTGAATAATACATTATCCAATAATATAAAGGAAAAAAATAGAATCTACAAACAAAATACGTAATACATCATACATAAATCCTTTTTAAGCCCACTAAAAGGGGAAACAGGATACTACATTCAACAAAGAAAATAAAGAAAAGATAAAGGAAATAATTCTCAGTTCACCTACGCGAACCTTGTATCATTCCTTACTGTTTTAGGGGTACATTCCTCCTCAATAGCTTAGCAATGAAACATACAAGAAAAATAATACTCATTTCTGCTCACGAGCAACTAGAAATTGTTGTAATTGAATGGGATCCCAAAAGACATATTCAACATCATGTAACTTAACTAGACATTTGCAAGGAAATTTTAAATAAAAAGATGTCTCCAGAGCCAGAGCTCTAAGTTTTAACCTCAAAAACTCTTTCCTTCTGCATTGAGTAGCTCTGGAGATATCAGGGAAAATCCTGACTAAGTCACCACAAAATTTAATTAACCTATTTTTAAAGTAAAGTTTCATGAATAACATTTTATCTATCTCACTCATGCACGTTATCACCAGGGTAGACCGACTCTGAATCACATCTTGAGTATCTTCCAGACCTGCATGTACTTTCAGTTACACACTGACCCACCCGCATGCACAACTCCAGTATGTGCTCACTTCCCATCTGGCCTATAGGCGCAACCATGACTTGTTAGGAGACAGTGGAGTGTGCATTCATTCTTCATCCCTATCCCAACTTAAAGGGACGTCTAGTAAATCATTGGAAATAATTGAAACATTTATTTGGGTCTTCCCGAGAAGTCAATCATGTGTTTGCAGTTGCTGCAAACACCCAACAGCCTGGCTGATTTTGGGGTACCTGAGGTGGGAAAAGGTTACCCTTCTCTTGAACACTCTTCATTGGCTCCCTATACAGGCAACAGTCTCATTCAAGCTCTTGACTTTTTCCTGTAAGATCATATATGAGTTGGTGCCAGTGGCGTAGTAAGGGGGGGGCAGTCTACCCCTGGCGCCATCTTGGTAGGGGCGCAGCGCCCATCCTCCTCTCCGCCCCCCCCTGCTGCACGCGTGTGCTGCTTCCATTCCCCCATACCTCTGTAACATTTGTGGCACAAACAGCCATCGTGCCTGCTCTTCTTTTTTTTTTTTATTCTTTATTTATAATTTTAATAATTGACAACAATTACAAGTCAATAGAAGAAAACATACAATGTAAGTTGAAATTAAATCAAATTTCCAAACAGCTAAAGAATATCAAACTATACAACGCATTATTAGTCCATAATTTGGAGACGAAGCTGAAGAAAAAGACTGAAATAAGTCAAACCAGGAAATTTAGTATAAGGCAAACAAAAGAGGCGGTTTGAGTGCTCTTGAACCAATCTTTAGAGCTTAACTAGAGAACAAAGAAGCTCATGAAGACTCTCTATCAGAAATAAATTTAGATAACTGCTGTGAATCATAAAATACATACCTATTCCCCCCAAATGTCAAAACGCATTTACAGGGATATCTTAGGATGAAAGTCGCCCCTAACTGTACAGCCTGAGGTCTCAATATTAAGAATTGTTTTCTTCTTCTCTGGGTTGAATGAGAATCATCAGGGTACATCCTAATTATATTTGTCATGAATGGAACATCTCTGTGCTTAAAAAACATTTTAAGCAGCCAATCCCTGTCTGAATCAATTGCAAACTGTAATATTAACGTAGTGGGGACCTGATTCTCAGTATCCGACCTCTCTAGAAAATGTGTCAAATCCAAACTGTCAACCGATAAATTCTGCTGATTTTGATTTTGAGATTTAACTCTCGTTGGAAGGTAATATATTTTTCTGAGAAGTGGGTACGAAGTTTCTGGTACCTTCAAAATTTCTGACAAATATTTTTTAAACATAACTAGGCCAGTTGTTGTTTGTACTTTTGGAAAATTGATAATCCGGAGATTACTTCTCCTAACAGAATTTTCCAACATTTCTTGTTTAAAGTGCAAACTAGCACTGTCCTTGACCCAAGTCAGGGCTTGTACTTCCAGAGTTTTACTTTAGTCTCAATGTCACTCATTTTATTCTCCAGACTTGTTACTTTATTTTTGAGTTCCAAATTTTCTGATAGAACAGTAGTACAGCGCAGAGATAATTGTTGAATTTGACTCCCCAGTGAAGTTTGCATATTAGATATGGCCTCCTATATGGATTCCATTGTAATTACCTTAGGCCTTTGCAGGGAACAATCTCAGTTCCAAGTGTCCCTGCTATGCCCATCGAAACAGACCACTTCAGTTATCAAAAGATTTTCTTGGGCTACCGAGATATCTGTAGCCTCCGGGGTGCTTGAAGAATCTCCTTGGGCTTGCTGAGATCTCTTCACTGCTTGCTGTGATCTTGAAAGCTCTTCCTCCCCCCTTCCAGGGTCAATCCTCCCACTCTGAGAGGACAGCAAGAGGGCATCTCGAGCCGGCAAGTCGATGAACGACTCCTCCGTCGCAGCGGGACAGCTGGGCGGTCTTCGCTCATCCGGAGAAAGGATGACAGCCTCGAAGGAGAGATCCCGCACCTCAGCCTGTGCGGTCTCTCCAGCCGTGGCACCCTCCGGCTGTGGCGTTCGTGAGCCGCACTCCACGAAGATGTCCATCGGGCCTGATGGTGCCGCTGCCTCAACGTGGAACACCCGAAGTTTAGACTTCCTTTTCACCATAACTCATAGGGAATCCTCACCACGAGCGCTGCCATCTACTCCCAAGCTGCCATCTTGGGTAAGCTCCGCCTCTTGCTTTTCTTCTGATGCCACTTCCTGGACCCGCACCTAGGAAGTGACATCAGAGGGAGATCCCATGCAAGTGCAACAGCAGGTTGAGAGTTGCTGCTTGCGCCAGGCATGTTACAGAGGTATGAAGGAAGAGAAGCAGGGAGCACGCACGGCGGTGGGGGGGGGAGTTGGGGGGTGAGGAGGGAGCATGTAGGGGTGGGGTGGAGAAGAGGGCAAGGGAGGGGCGCCACCATCCGGAGCTGCTCTCGCCCTGGCTACGCCACTGGCCAGACTATCTAAGTAAATTGTACGAGTGATATGCAGAATGGCCATTGATTGAGATTTCCATCTTGCCAGACCCGCAGGCTGGCAGCTATTCAGTCTTTTACTGTAACTAGTGTCACTTTGCTTTATGGCACCAACTACTTGCCAAATTGTGTAGAAGGTTCTTGTCTTGGCTTTTCTAGAAAACCTATAATGCAATTATTTCAAAAGTTTGTTTTTAATTAATGGGTTTGTGTTTTCAGTTCAGGAGTAAATGACTCATATAAATAAATGTTTTTATTATTCTTTCTCTGATTTTATGTATTTAAAGAGCTAAATGTCTCTATGGGTAATGATTAATAAGCAATGATTCTAATGAGCCCTGGATTTAACAATTGGACAATTTAGCTGAAAATAAGTTAATGTTGTGTAGCTTATCTGTGTGTATTTGAGGCAGATTTCAAATTCACTCTTACTTTGAAATGCTTGTTTTTTTTAGAGCAGAGTGTCATTCCAGAGAAAGAAGCTGCCGGGGGTTCCTATTTTCCCAGCAGAAGCCGACTCCAGCCCCAGGAGATATAAACATTCCACTGGGGTTCCCAATCCAAGCAACAGGCAGCTCCTATGCCGTGATTAAGAAACCAATTTGTTGAATAATTACAATAAAGAAGGGTTAGTGTAGCAAGGGCTTCTACCATTTCTCCTGAGGGTAGGGCCTGACCAATTCTGTCTCGCTACCAGCATCAGGACTGCAGTGTGTCTCTGCAGCCCGGCAGCCTCTGATTTCACTAACTCAGCCTTTTGGGATTTTCATGAGTTTTGTTTTTCTATGAGAATCAATGACGTATTCAATTTTCCTTGTAGTGCATTAAGTTTTACAGCTCTGAATGGAAAGTGGTAAACTACAAATATGAAGAATATTCTGGAGACTTTCGGATTTTGCCCTGGTGAGTGACCTGTTGCAGGAATGTTGTATTTGGTCTGTGTTTGCCACTTGGCTGTAGGTAAAATACTGCTTATGAGAGCAGAACTGACAGGTTCTTCTACTAAATGGTACATACCATATTTCCCCGCATATAGGCCACCCCTCTGCATAGGCCGCAGAAAAAGCCAGCCTATGTTTAAAATCTGGAAGATAAGCCACCCCATGGTATTAGCCACGGCTTATCTTCTGGTACCTCCCCTGCCTTTTACATTCATCCCCCCCCCCCAACCCGGTACCTTTTTAGGAAGCCCCCTCGCTGGCGCAAGGCTTGGGTCTCCAGAGGTGCAGGGCAGCTGCGATCTCTTCGGCATCCAGTCTGCCCCCATACCGCCCACTGAATGGCTGACATCAACTCTCTTGGGACTCGCGAGAACTGACCTCAGTCACTCAGCATGCGGTGTGGAGGCAGGACGAATGCCGAGGAGACCCGAGCCGCGTGCCAGCAAGGGGGCTTCCTAAAAAGGTACCGGGGTGGGGGGATGATTTAAGAAATACATTACATTTAAAAGTTTTATATAGGCTGCCCCATATAACTAGGCCATGCCCCATACACGGGTTTGGAAAACCCATAAATAGGCCACGGCCTATAAATGGGGAAATACGGTAATACCAGGGCAAAGCAATAGGTTTTGTGTTAATTTTTTTTTACTTAGAATGCACTAATTTTTTGTGTGCTTTGGAAAGGGATAAGGAAAAAGGGGATTGGACTTGATATTCCACCTTTCGGTGGTTATTTGCAGGTACTTATTTTGTGCTTAGGGCAATGGAAGGTTAAGTGGCTGCAAGCTGTTAGGTTTACTAAATCATGTTAGCGATCTCTGAATAATTATAGCATACATTAAAGCCATTTAGCTTGTGCAAAAATAAAAACATGATACAAAGGGCTAGATTCACTAAGCCCACCGATCAACTTCCGACCACTTAGCGACCTCTTTACGACCCGATTTCCCTCTGACCCGACTCACTAACCTCTGTCCTGATCATCCTCCGATCCGCACATGCGAATGAGGGTGAACGGCATTCAGATGCAGGGAAGAAGCGATTCACTAAAATAAAAAATCAACCCTGACTGGGCTGGGTGATCCAAAAATAAGTGACTGCTGAGGACCATTCGCTGAGGTCCTTGCCAATTGCCCTGCCTTCTGCCACCCTGCTCTCGGCCCTGCTTCTCTGCTCTCTGCCCCGAATCTCCTGCTCTCACCCCCGAATCTCTCCTGCTGCCCCAACTCGCCCCGAATCTCTCCTGCCCTTCCTGCAGAGCAAGTCTGTTTTTTTAATCCGTGGGTTTAAAGCGGGTTAAAACCATGGGCTCGCAAAAAAGTTAAAAACCAGTTGTTGTGTTTTTTGGTTTTTTTTTTTTAACTGCTCTGCCGGGCTCGGAGGGCCAGCGCACGCGCGTTGGAATTGCTAGAGAGCGATCTAAGCAGTCGAATGGGGGGCTTGATTCCGATCGCTCTCATTTGCATGAGGGTGATTCGTGAATCAACCCCCCCAAACATGGATCGGATCCCTCACGGATCCGATCCAATCCATGCCCTTTGTGAATCTAGCCCAAAGTGTTGTTTTATTGTTTGTGTTCTGTTGGATTGAGAATGAAACAAAAATTTTTTTTACCTGTGCTATGTTAAAAAGGCAGTGCATCCATAATTTTCTTCATAGCAGGATTCTGTGAAGGAGCAGCAAGGTCTTGTTATATTTCCATGGAGTTAAATGTTCAGGCTGAATGCAAACCGGATGAATTCTGACGGTGTCAGGTCAAAAGCGCGCTGGGACAAAGGCGCGCCCAGACAATTGAGCGCAGCGCGCGCCACCACACCGCTCTAAATTACTGTTTGTAGCGCTCCGACGGGGGGGCGTGGGAGGGGAACCCCCCCCACTTTACTTAATAGACATCGCGCCGCGTTGTGGGGGGTGTGGGGGGTTGTAACCCCCCACATTTTACAGAAAACTTCACTTTTTCCCTGTTTTTAGGGAAAAAGTACAGTTTACAGTAAAATGTGGAGGGTTGCAACCCCCCATAACGCCGGCGCAATGTCTATTAAGTAAACTGGGGGGGTTCCCCAACAAAACCCCCCGTCGGAGCCCCTAAAAACTGTAATTTAGAGCGGCGTGGCGGCGCGCGCTTTTGTCTTTCACGCCGTTGTCTATGAACCATTCTGACACATCACTTTCTGAGCGTTCCTTTAATTTTCTGCTTTTATTGTACTTTTTCAGTAAATCACTTAGACCAGACAAAATCCCCAGTCATGTATTTGAAATTGATGAAGACTGTGATAAAGATGAGGTAAGGAAGAGGAGGAGAAGGCGTTATGAGTTAGGGTCGGTGTTAATGAGCAGAAAATGGACGCTTTAGTGTCAAGTCAGCTGTGTAATTTCTATGTCACAGTAACTGGTTTGATAACTTGTGTTGGTTTGTGCTTCAGAGAAACTTATTTTGCTCTTTGCCTAAATGCTCTGTTCATTTTGAAAATGCTAAACCTTTATTTATCTCAGAGTGGTCAATCTCATTTTTCTAGGTCTTTGCCCAGAGGGGGATCTGGGTTTTAGGGGGGGGGGCGATATTCAGACAATAGGAGTCAGTAACTCCCGCAGTTGACACTGATCCTGGATATTCAATGGCGGTCCATTTCCAACAACTGTCATTGAATATTTGGGGTGTTTTTGATCAGCGCTACTTTAAAACTAACCCCCCCCCCTCCTTTTACTAAGCCATGGTAGAGGCATGGCCTGGAGCACTAAATGCTTCAACGCTGCTCCGACACTCATAGGATTTCTGCCCAAGATGACCCAGCATGAAGAGCAGGTCTGCCTGCTTGACTGTGAATTTTTTGTTTTGGTTTTTTTTTGTGGTGGGAAGGAGGGTGCAGCTATTGTGCATGTGTTGTGTGAGTGCACAGAAAAATCTCTTCATAAATGGAGGGGGGCATTCCCTTTCATTCATCACAAGGAAAACTCATTAGAATACTACTAATGAGCTCCTTGTAATGCATTTACATAGGGTTCTCAGTGGCTGCTTTTGTGCATCAGGAGAGCTTCCATGACTGCTTTAAGAGTCTTACTGGCACAGAAAGCTTTTGAGCATTGAGGCCTCGGTAATCCCCTGGGGAATCTCTCACAAATCCTGGCACCTTCTTCCCCTAGGGGGTTTACTTATATCTAATCTACATGTAGACACAATTCTCTACATTACATACCTAGATTATTTGAATAATTACCTAGATGTTGATTTCTCTTGATAGTCTTCATTAATATTTCAAGCTCCTGAGTAAGGTCTAAATATTGAGCCCAAAACCATAGCTTAATGTTTATCCTAAATTCTGGAATATTCTATCAGCTGCTTAGAAATTAATAATAATCCCTCTGTAAAGGTCAAGAGATACACCTTAAGTATCTTATACAATTCAGAGCCAAATGGTTCTGGTTTGGGGAAAATCACAAACCTTGAGGCCTTGATTTATAAAAAGTAATATAATTCCTTAATTATAATTAATCTGGTGTTCTCCATTTTTCTTTTGATAAATGTGTTATCCTTTACTAAAGTTGGATTTATAACTTGAACTTCTTTATCAAACTGATTTTATTTTTAACATTTTCAATCTTTTTTTCTGTGGAATATTTTTTCTCTTCTGGTGTTTGACCAGAAATGAAATCATCAGGCCAAAAGATGTATAATATGTCATGATTCTGAAAACAACCTAACTTGCTGTTTTTCTTGACTTTCCTTTGCCCTCAAATCATGCTCTGCATTTTAAATTGAGAATATCTAGTAATTTTGGTTCTATTCATTCCCATTAAGTGCTCAGCTGGCACAGATCCAACACTTGCTATATTTAGGGGTTTTTTTTTTTCTTGAAGTAAGATGACTGAAAACAGGGGACATTTAATTCTGAGAATTATATGTACATTTAATGAGCAGGAGAGAAAAAAAGTTCTGAACTGACTAAAATATAAATCTTCCTATTTGCTAATGCACTCTAAGATTGTAATGGGCATGGGTGACTGCTAACAGGTTAAATATATATAATTTGTTGTAGGATTCATCGTCATTATGCTCTCAGAAAGGAGGAGTAATAAGGCAAGGCTGGCTCTATAAAGCCAATGTGAACAGCACGATCACTGTCACCATGAAAGTAAGGCTTCCACCAACTTTTCAAAAATTCATCAGAATGTCCATTCTGGGTGATGTGAAACTACAAGGAATCTGTGTTTGCATATTTATTATAGAGAATTGCTGATAGCAGAATTGCTTTGAGGGAATGTATCATCACTGTCGCAGACATTCAGAATGTATGTAAAGTCCCCTAGTGGAGATGTGATGCAATTACATTACTATTTAATTACAATTAAATGTATGAGATGTTATAATCACGGTCAGATGTTTCAATAGGTTTCCCCTTCAATTCACAACAACACAGAAGTTAAACATTTAAATGTTTGTATTTATTTGTTGCAACTAAAGAAAAACAATGACAGTTGAGGGTGAAAGAAAACTAAATATATTCAACAATTGTTTTCAGAAGTTCAAACAAGGTAAATTAAATTTAAATATAAATGTAAGATAGCAAGGCTAATTTACCATTCATATATGATCAAATTTACATTGATAACATCATTATAGTTAGTGATAATATTCAAACCTCAAACAAACATGGCATGCCTTTCAACTTAGCACCAACTTTGTTCTAGGATATCCTAAACCACAGGTAAATATTTGACTAGCTGATGTTTTTAAAACCAGAAAGTGTTTCTCTGTCCCAAAGTTCAATAAAATACAAAAATGTGTATATCTGTGTACACACAAAAAATGATGAATTTTAAAAACCTGTTTTCACCAGTATCGCCACTTCTTGCATTGGGTACCGCCGAGTTGTTCTCCCATCACCTGTCTGGAACCAGCAGCTCCTCTGGAGATCCAGATGGTTGCTACTATCCTATCTGTAAACAAATGAAAGGTAGCAAAACCCTAATCTTCCTAGATGAATGCAGGCTAATCAGTGTCTTCTTAGGCCAAGGCCCTATATTTCTAACTAACACCCCCCCTTTATGCAAAAGAACAGATAATTCTTTTATCCCTAAGCTGACCCTCCCAGGAAAATTAGAAAAAAAATGCTTCTGATATGAAATCAGCTCACAGAGGTTCAACACACATATTCACACAATATCTGAGCAACCTCAGCTTTATCCGTGTATCGAGGTAATTTTGATTAAGAAATAATGAAACTTCTCTATAATTATCTCATAGTTCAACCCAGCTTCCTCACTCAGAGCCTTCTAGTATATCAGAAATGCTGACTGCAAACAAGCTCTGCACCACAGAAAAGGGTTGCCAGATTTCCTCTTCAAAAAAAGAGGACACCTGACTTCGCCCCATTCTGCCTCTAGCCCCGCCTGTTCTGCCTCCAGCTCCTCCCTGTTCCACATCAGCCCTGCTCCAACAAGAACCTCCCTGAGCCTGGGGCCGTGTCTGAAGGGCCTCTGCACATGTGCAGACATCAATGTGATGATGTCATGTGCATGTGACATCATCGTGTTGACATTTGCGCATGCACAGAGGCCCTCCAGATGCGGCCCCGAACCTGGGGACTTCCAGAACCCAGGCATACTACTAGGTTTTGGAAATCCCTCCTGGTACCCAAACAGTCCTCTAAAAAGAGGACATGTCCGGGTTTTCCCAGATGTCTGATAACCCTATGCTTGAGGGTTGGGCTCATGCACAGAGCCTGGGAGCTGCATGAGATCATAGAAATGAGGGACAAAAGGACAGAGAGTCTTCCGCAGGAAGCTCTGTATACAATAGCACAGTGTTACCAATTGGGCGGTTTTCAAGCCTAACGGTGGGAAATAAAGGTCATGGGCAGGTGACGGGTTTTTGGGCTATTTATTTCTGTAGTTGGGCTATTTTGGGCAAATGTCCTGATTTTTTTTTTCCCCATTGATTCTTCTGCAGCACAATGGGCCAATCACAAATGACTTTAGGGGATCTGAGTTCATTTGTGATTGGTCCATTGTGCTCCAGCTGAACCAATGGAAATGAGACTAGAGCGGAACAGCATGCACTGTAGTGTAGGGCAAGCACAAGCAGCATGCTGTGAGCATGGCAGAGGGCAGGAGGAGGTAAGAGGAAGTCTTTCGGCGTGTGACGGACTGCGGCAGAAGGAAAGTGCAGCATAGAGGCTGTGGGCTGCCTCTGAGAAATGCTTCAATGCCAGCGATTCTCTGCAGGTGGTAATGATGTCTAAAATTAGACTGGGAAGGGAAGGGGTAAGGCCATGAGGATGCTGGACGAGGGAGGAAACAAGGGGGAAGCATGACGGCCTTTGGGAGGGGGGGCTCCTAAAGCTGCAGGGCTTAGGGCAACTGCCATGTTTGCCTTAAAGGCCCTTGAAGTTCCCAGGGTAGGGGGATCAGACTGAGGGTGGGGGGAAGAAATAATGGACCTGGAAACAGGGGAGAGGGAGAGAGATGGTGGACAAGAAAGGGGGTGGTGTGGAGGGAGAGGGTATAGATTAACTGAATAGGAGGGTAGTTGGGAAGAGAAAGGGAGAGATGGTGGACCCTGGGATGTTGGGGAAGGATGGAGAGAGATGTTGGATGAAAGAGTAGTTGAGAAAAGGAAAGATGGTGGGTTTGGGGATGGTGGGATCCATTGCTGCATCTGCTTTTTCACTCTTTGTGCCGCCGGCAGAAAGATTGAAGTAAACCTGCTGCCTGGAAGCTTTCCCTCTGCTACTGCTTCTTGTCCCCACTTAGGAGCGAAGCAGTAGCAGACGGAAAAATTCCAGGCCACCAAAGACAGCGTATTTACTTCACGCTGCCGGCAGCCTGAAGAATGCATGAGTAGCTGCTTTATCGGATCCCATGGAGGGGAGGAAGGCAGTGGGATTGCAGGGAAGTAGTCCGTCCTTAGAAATATGCTGGACTGCTGGGATGGAGAAGAAAAACAAGAAAGAGATGCCAGACTTCCAGGAAAGGGAAAGGGAGGACAGAGATGCCAGACTGTGGTAGGGAGGAGGAGGGAACAAGAGAAGAGGAGATACCAGACCACACGAAAGGAGAAAGGGAACAAGAGAAATGTCGGACTACTGGAAGGAGAGAGAGATGCCAGACCATGGAAGGGAAGCAGGAGAGAAAGGTAGGTGAGAGAAGGGGAAGGACAGGGATATGGGAGGCCACAAAAGAGAAAGAGAGAAGGGAAGGAGGAGAGAAAGATGCCAGACTGTGGGAAGGAGAGAAGAAAGATGTTGGACCACCGGAGGGAGGAAGAGAGGAAGCAGATGGTGTGTGTGAAAAGGGTATGGTTTTCTGTTAGCATTGCCTATAGCAGTCAGTAGTAGTAGTAAGAACATAAGAATAGCCTTACTAGGTCAGACCAATGGTCCATCCAGCCCAGTATCATGTCTTCACGGAGGCCAATCCAAGTCACAAGTACCTGGCAAAAACCCAAATAGTAGCAGCATTCCATACCTTTGATCCAGGTCAAGCAGTGGCTTAACCCATGTCTGTCTCAACAGCAGACTATGGACTTTTCCTCTAGGAAATTGTCCAGACCTTTTTTTTTTTTTTAAATTAGCTACATTAACCACTCTTACCACATCCTTTGGCAACGCGTTCCAGAACTTAAGTATTCTCTCAAGTGGAAAAATATTTCCTCCTTTTGGTTTTAAAAGTATTACTCTGTAACTTTGAGTATCCCTGAACTCCCCACTCTGACACCCCCCTAAACCCCCACCAAACATATGACCCCCCAACCGCCAATACTCCTGACCCCCCCAACACCCCTCAAGCTTCAAACCCCTCCCCCCCGACACCTCCCTCTCCCCGTACCTTTTGTAGTATGGCTGGCCGGAGGGATGCCTACACTCTCTGGGTGACAGGTCTGCCTCTTCACACTGGCGGGCTTTCCCCTTCCCGGTGCATAGAAGGGGCCTTAGGCACCTGAGCAATCAGGGCGTTAGACCCCACCCACCCCTTCCCAGTGCATCCTGGGATACACTGGAAGGGTTTTGGTCAATGGTCAAAATGATACCCCCACTGTGAGTTGCATCTTCCATAAAATGTGACTGGGTCAGTGTGTGACTATGCTGTTGTTATTTTTATAGGTGTTTAGAAGGCGTTACTTCTACCTAACACAGCTCCCTGATGGCTCCTATATTCTTAACTCCTACAAAGATGAAAAGAACTCAAAAGAAACCAAAGGCTGCATCTTCTTAGATTCTTGTATTGATATTGTTCTGGTATGTCTACTGAATCCTTATCAACTCTTTGTCATCTGCTGTCTGCAGGTGAAACAGTGTACGAGTGAAATATTTTTTGCCAACATTGCAGTCTAACCCCCCCCCCTCACCCCCTTTTACTAAGCTGCAGTAAAGGTTTCTACCACGGCCCGGAGCCCTAAATGCTCATATAATTCCTAAGCAAAAACAAACAAAACTGAGGAAATCACAATGTTCTGGACCTCTTGTTTTATTTCTTCCAGCAATCTTGAAAACAGCCTTTGGGACTCTGCCCACATTTCTGCGTGGAAGAAATAAAACAGAAGTCCAGGACATTGCGATTTCCGCAGTTTTGTTTGTTTTTGTTTCGCTTTTTATCCTGTGGAAATGTGGGTCGCCTTGTTTTGCTTTCCTGCATAGAATTCCTGTCAGTGTCGGAACTTTTAGCACCTCTGGCCACAGTAGAAATCTCTTACTACTGGCTTAGTAATAGAGGGCCACAATTGCTAAATTGTATTATATGCAGGGTGTGCTGTGCATAAGAGAAAAAAAAAATTTTTTTCACAAAAATATGTCTATCTTTAGTTATTAAGGCCCCTATTTATGAATGCTTAGTACACAATAACAGTATTATTAAATGCTACAAAGTCCCATTTTGGTGACATTATATAATTAGGCACCCTAGGTTTTTCCCTGCCCCAGAGGGCTTACTTAAGACTGTGTTCTCAACCCTGTCCTGGGGACCCCCCAGCCAGTCGGGTTTTCAAGATATCCCTAATGAATATGCATAAGAGAGATTTGCATATAATGGAAGTGACGGGTATGCAAATCTCTCTCATGCATATTCATTAGGGATATCTTGAAAACCTGACTGGCTGGGGGGTCCCCAGGACAGGTTAGGAACATAAGAAGTTGCCTCCGCTGAGGCAGACCAGAGGTCCATTGTGCCCAGCGGTCCGCACCCGCGGCGGCCTATCAGGCCTAATTGCCTGAACAGTGTCCCTGACTAATTATGTAACTGCCTCTAATCCTCTAATCCTATCCCATTGATCTAAGAGTATCTGAAGCAATGGAAGTGACTTACTCAGGTTACAATATATAGTAGGGGTAGGGAACTCCGGTCCTCGAGGGCCGTAATCCAGTCGGGTTTTCAGGATTTACCCAATGAATAGGCATTGAAAGCAGTGTATGCAAAGAGATCTCATGCCTATTCATTGGGTAAATCCTGAAAACCCGACTGGATTACGGCCCTTGAGGACCGGAGTTCCCTACCCCTGATATATATTGATAGTGGGATTCAAATCTATGGCTTCTCTAGCTCTCAACCCACTTGCACTAACAAAGAGTCTCTTCCTCCACTCTGCTAGGCTCTTTCTCCTAAATGGATTGGAGGACTAGCCAAATGTTTAGAACAGTGAATACTGTTCACCGTTCCTGGGGAAGGGGGAGAGGGATACAGAGTTCTGTTTTATCATGCAATGAGGACACTTACAAGTATAAGGACATATTAATAAGACATTCCCATGGGCTTTTATAAAATTACCCTCCTGATATGAGGACAAACTTGTGTAGTGCGTGTATGCACTCGTATATGTTCCTAAGTTTATCTAGACTGAGCGGAGGCATTGCTGAAAGTGGGAATAGGGGAGGGATCATTAAAACATAAAGAGTATAACAGTTGCCCTACTGGGTCAAACCAAGCTCAGAATCCTGTTTCCAACAGAATTCTGTCCAGATCACAAGTACCTTGTAGAGTCTCCCAAAGGAGTAAGATTCCATGCTACTTGACCTCAGAGTTAAGCAGCGGCTTAGCATTTATGCTCAGACTTGATAAAAATATGTGTGTACGTGCATAAGTTAAATGGGGAACTTTTCACGCGTGCATAACTTTCCTGGGATAATTTTCAAAGTAGAAGTTTTGCGCAGAGGGCCTGATTCTCTAAAGCAGTGTATCGCAAACTGTGTGCCCCACGAGATTTCAGGTGTGTTGCGAGATGCCAGGGAGGAGGAGAGGCGCCAGCGCTGGCTGACTGCCTACAGGACGTGCCTCTCGCAGCGAGAGGCACATCCTGTAGGCAAGCAGCCGCCGCCAGCGTTTCTTCTTCCTGGCGTTTCTCCTCTTCTCCGTGCCTCTTCTTTTTCAGGACCACCTCCTCCCCCCTCCCCCCCACTGGTGGCTCAGGTCCCCATCTGGAGGGCCTCCAGGCTTGCATGGACGTCGACGTGATGAGGTCACGCATACGCATGACGTTATCGCGGCGACATCCGCACACCTCTGGGTGCCCTCGAGCCATGGCCACCAGTATAGTGTGCCACAGCTTGTAACGTTTGTGAGACCCTGGTCTAAAGGATGCCAATCCCGGCGACCGCCTAAGAAGCAGCTGCCGCTCGTGTGTCAATTAGAGAGTTGAGTGGGGACAGAAATCCCACCTGTCCCCACCCGTCCCCGCCAAAATCCCACCCATCCCCACTCGTCCACGTGAGGAATCCCACCCGTCCCCGCAAGGAATCCCCTCCGTCCCCGCCCATCCCTATAAACTTCAGAAATAGTTATTTCATTTAATTATGCTACTGAATTAAAGGCTCTGGTAGAGACCCATTTACAAATAAGCAAAGAGACTTTATTAATTTGGAAATATTAATTGGGAAGAATACATACTTTGTAAACGGGTTTCTACCAGAGCCTCTAATGTAAATATAAAATACTCAGCTGATGAGAACCCCCAAGCTGTCAGCTGAGGACTTCCTTTGCAGTTGGCCGGGGGGTCCCTTTTGCCAAGCTTGGCAGGCAGCAGTAGCGTCCCTGAGTCACAGATGCTGGCACCTCAGTGGCTCATGGATGTTGCCAGCGACTGCTGTGCTTGGTGGAGGGGAGTTCTGGCGGTCTCTAGAGGAGGTCCTCTGCTGGCGGTGCTTGGGGAGCCCCACCAGTCACAGCAAGGGTCAACAAGTACTTCAACACTGTAGAAATAAAACCAGAAATGCATTTCCTTTTCTTTTGAACACAAAAGCCCTCCCTCTGACGTCAGCGCTGACATCGGGGAAGACTTCCGGTTGGCTATGTGTGCTGCGGCAGAGTAGGTAGGAAAAAGAAGACGAGCCTCGCATCTCGAGTTGCATCGAACCCCGCGGGATCCCCGTGACCCTAGGGGCGTCCCCATGGGATCCCTGTGACCCTAGGGGGCATCCCAATGGGATCCCCGTGACCCGAAGGGGGAACCCGCGGGATCCCCGTCGTCCCTGTTCTTGTGCAGCTCTCTAGTGTCAATCACCCATTGGCATCCTTTAGAGAATCGCGTCGTTTTCTTTTTCTTTTTTTTTTTCTAACAAGACACCTTAAATATAGGCTAGCATATTACAGTCCTAATTTAAGGTGTCTTGTCTCGCACATATGGACACTTACAGATGTCCATGGCCGCTTCCGTAGGAAACCACGCCAATGCTGGTCTTGGGCATTGGTTGGCATGCCTAGATGCCTCTGTTGGCACGAGTCAGAAGCCTATATTATAAGCATCCTTCTCAGCATGGATTTTTTTATTTATTTATTTTTTTAAATCATGCATCCTGATTGGCTGGTGAGATGGCAGTAGGACGTCTACCTTTGTCTACATTCGGGATACCTTTTGAAGAATCAGCCCCATACTGTCCTTTTGAAATTTGTTGGTTCAATGTTTTTAGGTGCTCTGGGCAAACCTTTAGCCTTGTCTTTCAGACCCCTGGTATCCTTCCAAGATTTTGATAGTTAAAACTCAGCAATCATGGTTGTACCTGCTTTTTGCTAACCCCTAGAAACCAATTCGCTAGGCAACTACCTGGTCATCCTAACGGGTGAACTGGCCCTGCTGGTGCCCATACAGGGAAGGTATTCACATACTACTTATGCATCTGTACAGTTATAAAATAACACCTAACCTCCTATCTCTAGACTTCAGGGCCTTCAGTACATAAGAACATAAGAATAGCCTTACTGGGTCAGACCAATGGTTCCATCAAGCCCAGTAGCCCATTCTCACAGTTGCCAATCCAGGTCACTAGTACCTGGCCAAAACCCAAGGAGTAGCAACATTCCATTCAGAATCCTAAAGAATAGCAAGATTCTGGAATCCCAGAGAGTAACAAAAGATTCCGGAACCCCAAACAGTAGCAACATTCCATGCTACCGATCCAGGGCAAGCAGTGGCTTCCCCCATGTCTTTCTCAATAACAGATTAGGTTTTTAGAAGGAGCATCAGTGACTAATCCTGGCCGTAGACTGAGTGAGTTGGGAGGGGGATATTAAATAAGAAGGGACCATCCCCAGTCAAAGATTCACTGGTTTCAACTGAGCTGGAAGTCCAAAGAAGCAGGAGGAAACTACAGTGTACTCAAACAGTTTTTTTAAACAAGACATTATTTATATTGAAGTTACAGGAAAAAAAAGGTCAGAGAGTTGGAGTCTGAACCAGCTTTGTTTGCCTCTAGTGTCCCAAGATGCGGCGCAATGCCTTTGAGCTGAAGATGCTGGATAAGTACAGTCATTACCTGGCAGCTGAAACAGAACAGGAAATGGAGGAGTGGCTGGGAACCCTGAGGAAGATCATTCAGATCAATACGGACAGCTTGGTCCAGGAGAAAAAGGACACAGTGGAAGCTGCTCAAGGTTATAGCTTTAGGAGAAAATAGCAAATCATTGTTCTCAGCCCTTGCGGTTCTTCTCTTTTAGCACACATCAAAGAGTCTGTTGTGTGATCCTGTTGGATAACTCGATTGCTTTCCTGTTAAAGATTACACTTTCATCTTTTAAGCCAAATGCATCAGATGTTTAACATGCTTTTCAGTTTATGCAAGGTAATATATAGAAATTTTTAAAACTAAACTAAACTAAACCTTAGCGTAGAGCTCGGCACGGTTTACAGGGTTAGGTTGAAAAGGAGCTACAATGAAGGGTTATAGGAAAGGAGCTAGGAAGATAAAGAAGGTCAGGGTACCAAAGAGCGGGAGGTGTTAGATTTTTGAAAAGAGCCATAAAACATAAAGAAAAAAAAATACCTTTTTTATTGGACTAGCTTAATGTAGTTAGCTTTTGAAGGTAACCCCTTCTTCCTCGGATCAGAAATAAGCAAATTTTGGCAAAATCTGTATATATATATATAAGGGAAACGCCTCTTTGGGCTAGAGGCACTAGAGTCGGCGATCGTCGCTAAACCTGTTTTCACAGCTTTAGCGGCGATCGCTTTTACCGACCCGATGCACAAAATGGCCCACTGTGTGTTTTTCCCCTCGTTTGCCCATTTTCCGGTCCATGTGCAAATTAGCGAAAACCCCATGTGAAGTAGCCAAGCGATTGAAGCACTAACATCGCTTGGCTATTCCCCAAAAAATGGGGTTTTAGCGATCGGAAAAACCGACTGGTCTACCTGTTGGTAACTGTGTTACTGACAGGTCTGCCTGGGTTTGTTTGAGGGGGAGGTTTCTTTTTTTTCCAACAGCACAGCTATTTGCTCGGATGTCAGACCTTAGGCCCCTCCCTGTACTTCACATGGGATACAGAGGGAGGAGCCTAAGGTGGTGGTTGGTGATGGTAAGAAGGAAAAGAGATGAGACAATTATTGAGAAGATGGCAGGGGGTAATAAGAGAGGTAAGGGCAGAGGGAAGAAGAAGGTGCCAGTATCACTGGTGCATTAACCTATTTTGACAGCAGTACAGACTTGTGTGATGATGTTTCTTTGAACTAAAAGCTACAGCTTTTTGTCAAAAATGTGATTTTTTTTTTTTTTTTTTTTTTAAATCAAAACTAGGCATTCTTTCTGAGAACACCTAGCCCATCTGTCTAGGCAGGGGTTCTCATCCCAGCCCTCGGGATGCATCTAAACAGGTTTTTTAATATGCGTGAGATAGATTTGCATACAATGGAGGCAGTGCGTGCAAATTTATCTCGTGTATATTCACTGTGGCTATTTTAAAAATCAGATTGTCTCGTTGCATTCTCAGGGGAGTGGGGAGAATCCAAAAATCACATCTGCACAGGAATGGTAAGTTTCTTAAGTATTAGAACATTAATGGAAAATTTGGAAAATGTTCAGAAATCTGAGTAAAGTTTCTTTTAGCTACTCGGGTAAAGTTTGAAGAATGTAAAGGCAATTCTTTAACCAGGTGTGTGCAGTAACCCATGCCTTGCGTGCATAAATATGCCAATTAGCACAAATTACATGCCCACTTGCCCTACGTAATAGTGAGGGAGATATACATGGTGTAGTATCGATGGGTCATGGGTGTGGCTCTAAATGAGGCAACAAAGTTATAGAATTACCCCCTATATGCTTATTTCTGTTGTCGCTCATTGTTTCGTCTGTTTTTTTTTCTTGATTTTGTAGATGATGATACAAACAGCCAGGGCAAATCAGAAAGCATCATGGAAAGTCTGGAGAAAAGCATGCACCCTGAATTGGTGAAGGTGAGAAAGCAGGGCGGTAAATAGGGGCAGAAAAAGTCCATCCGGCATTCTAGTTGAAATGACTTCTCTGGTGTTCTACCACTATGGGAGGATGAGCATAAGGATTTCCAAATGAAGACCGGTTCTCTTCCTTGTCCTCCACAAACTCTGCAACTGCCCTCCTCTGCTGCTTTCCACATCTGTCTCAAACATGTCCAAAATTTGCCAAATTTCTGGCTTTTGTTGGACCCTAGGCAAACAGATATGTTGGGGCCCCTCATTGTAATTTAAATATATTCGAAAGCTCCCACAAATGGAGCCTTGCATGATTCTGACTGCAGAGGAAAACTGGCAGAGGAGGAAACAGCAGATAAGAAGCCTTCCTCGCTGGCTCCCCCTGCTGACTAGAAGGCAGTACACAGGGAGTGAGGAAAAACAGCCAGACCTCTGTGGTGAACAATGGCTCTGCGCCCTCCCGATTCTCCTCTCTGTGGCAGCAGCTAAGGTACCAGGGCAAAACTCTGACTTGACTTACACATTTGAGAGGGCCACTCCTAAATATTTGGGCCCTAGGCCCATGCCCTTCTTTTATCACCTATACTAGAAGCCATTTTGCCATCTTCCTTTCATACGCTGACAGGTTGAAAATGCTGGGGCTGTTCTCCCTAGAGAAGAGGAGACTTAGAGGAGACATGATAGAAACCTTCAAAATCCTGAAGGGCATAGAGAAGGTAGACAGGAACAGATTCTTCAGACTGTGGGGAACCACAAGTACTAGGGGTCACTCGGAGAAATTGAAAGGGGACAGGTTTAGAACAAATGCTAGGAAGTTCTTTTTTACGTGCTTCCAGAGGTTGTGATAGGCCAGAGTACAGTACAGGGGTTCAAGGAAGGTTTAGATAGGTTCCTAAAGGATAAGGGGATTGAGGGGTACAGATAGAAGCGGAGGTAGGTTGTAGAAATGGTCAGGGAGCGGACCGCTGGGCGCGATGGACCTCTGGTCTGATCCAGTGGAGGCAACTTTTTATGTTCTATGATTCTTGGACAAGTAAAGACTGATTATCTGGGTTCATGCCTTCTTCCTAGGTTCTGTCATCATCCTCGCATCCACTAAAATTAGTGAGACTCGTGTTCAGGTCATTCAGCATACCCATGTTTGTTTGGGTTTTTGCCATGTAGAGTACCCCAGCTGTTTGAGAAGTTTAACACTACTGTACCACTGTAGTTGAGGGTTGTACCAAACCTGGCAAGGCTATGGGACTGTTATCTGGCCTCGTAATACCTCATGAACTTACTGGACAGTACCTGGCCACCATCAACCTGATGTCCTGACCCAGTTAGTTTCTGGGGAGTCATAGGCCACTAACATCAACCTAGATTAGGGGTGGGCAACTCCGGTCCTCGTTTTCAGGGGTGGGCAACTCCGGTCCTCGAGGGCTGGAATCCAGTTGGGTTTTCAGGATTTCCTCAATGACTGTGTATGAGATATGTTTGCATGCACTGCTTTCAATGCATAGTCATTGGAAATCCTGAAAACACAACTGGATTCCGGCCCTCTAGGACCGGAGTTGCCCATCCCTGGCCTAGATACTCCCATGACTCGCAGGATTGCTAGTTTGTGTTTCCTTTGTCTGCTCTTTCCTTGACCTTATCGCATCTCTTATCTGTCTTCTTGAAAAAGTGAAAGATGGGTTGTTTGATATCATAATCTCTCATCTTAATGCTGTATGATAGCAACAGCTACTTGCCTGTGTAACATACTCAATTCTAACCCTGGATACCACACTACTGCCATTTTAATATAGTAGACCCAATGGTGAGGCCTTGTGGCCCTCCCACTTTCTCTTTCTTTTAGCAAAGGATATTTCCTGCAGTGACTAGGTCAGGGGTAGGAAACTCCGGTCCTCGAGAGCCATATTCCAGTCGGGTTTTCAGGATTTCCCCAATGAATATGCATTGAAAGCAGTGCATGCAAATAGATCTCATGCATATTCATTGGGGAAATCCTGAAAACCCGACTGGAATACAGCTCTCGAGGACCGGAGTTCCCTACCCCTGGACTAGGTTCTCCAGCGATCAAGGACATGATATTTATTAGTGTGGTGAATTCTCTGAGATATGTTCAGAAAGTATTAACCTGTCACTTGATTCTCACTGCTTCTTATAGTACGGAAGAGAAACCGAGCAGTTGAATAAAATAAACAGAAGTGAAGGCAGACAGAAACTCTTTTCCTTTGACCCCGATGTCCAGGTAATTCCAACTTTTTCACCTCATTTTCAGCTGATGGGGGGGGAACAGTGCTGTGGGCCAGACCGTGACCTTACTGCCACCTTTAAAGGGTGTTGGGATATCTGAAGCAACTTTGCGCTTGCAAAATCTTTCCATATTACCGCCATTGCATGTGTAACGTAAAAGAGCAGCAGAGACCCCTGGAGTATCATTAACAATATGTTGTCTTTGTATAAGCAGAAACATTAATCTTGATAAAAGAAACGTTTTGATGGGCTTTCTTTTTTTTTATATATATTTAAGTGTTTATTAAAAGTTTTGTAAGAACATATATACACTGACTGCATTATTCAACACTAGTGTTAAAGCCCGTTACATTAACGGGTGCTAGAAAGCAGCCCCCTTTCCCTCTCTCCCTCCAGTTCCTCCGTGACTGTCTCTCCGTGGCCCCCTTCTGTCTCCCCTCCCCCAAGCAAAGCTGTCTGCCTCCCAACACACCCCTCCCCCCAAAGCAGCCTCCTTTCCCTCTCCGCCTCCAGTTCCTCTCTGACTGTCTCTCCGTGGCCCCCTTCTGTCTTCCCCCCAAGCAAAGCTGTCTGCTTCCCAGCACACCCCTCCCCCAAAGCAGCCCCTTTTCCCTCTCCCCCTCCAGTTCCTCCCTGACTGTCTCTCCGTGGCCCCCCCAAGCACAGCTGTCTGCCTCCCAGCACACCCCTCCCCCAAAGCAGCCCCCTTTCCCTCTCCCCCTCCAATTCCTCCCTAACTGTCTCTCCGTGGCCCCCCTTCTGTCTTCCCCCCCCCAAGCAAAGCTGTCTGCCTCCCAGCACACCCCTCCCCCAAAGCAGTCCCCTTTCCCTCCCATCCGACCCTCCCTTCCCGCAGTGTGGCCGGCTCCCTTAGTCCCTTGCCGCCCCCTTCCCTTCCCGCGGTTCCGACAAATGTCCTGATTCCAGCAGCGGCTGCAGCACTCTAAACACGCTGCTTTGCGGCCTTCTACTGCCCTGATTTGCTCTGCTGTGTCAGGCAGAGCAAATCAGGGCAGTAGCAGGCCGCGAAGCAGCGTGTTTAGAGTGCTGCAGCCGCTGCTGGAATCAGGACGTTTGTCGGGACTGCGGGAAGAGAAGAGGAGCGGCGACAAGGGACTAAGGGAGCCGAAGGGAGGCTCGGATGGGAGGCTGAACGGGGGTTCGGGTGTGCCGGGGAGAGGGGCGAAGACGACGCCGACGACCTTTACAATTGGGGCCTTGACTCCCTTAGTTCTGACCGAAGTTAGTTTTAAGTTCTAAGCCATGGCAGCGGCTTCTCTCACGATCCCTGCCTGCGTCGGAAGCCTTCTCCGACGCAGGTGCAACTCGTGAGAGGAGCAGCGGCTTGGAACTTAAAACTAACTTCGGTCAGAACATTACCTTTGGTTCCGCAATCTAGTCCTGTTTGGTCTGCCACTGCCTGGAGGAGCTGAAGAGCAGGGAGTCCCGCGTACAGATTCTCTGCCGGCCACTGTCACAGCTAGGCGCGCATGCGCACTCCTGCGGCCACAGACCTACAGATCATGGAAGCACACAGTTCAGAGTGCGCATGTGCAGCTACGGTTTTATTATTAAGATATACAGCCAATGCATAGTAAACAAGTACAAAGCAGTAAAGCACATCAACATTACAATTTTCTCCCACATACCCCCCTTCCCCCCTAAAGCCATATCCAATGACAATTGACCACCCAAACTCCCCCTCTCCTCCCCTCCCATCGAGTAGCAGACCAACAGAGTAGTAGGTTGATGGGCTTTCTTGGGGCTCTGTTGACAGTGACCCCATGAGAGCATGTACCAGTAGAAGCATCTGGTATACCGCACAGCCCATGTATAAATATCTTCATATATATTTATGTTTATTAAAATCTTTATATACCGCATATACATCCCAAAAGGCTCAAAGCGGTTCACAATATAACTCAATCAAATTCATGAAAAGAACTCTGTATGTCTTCCTATCTTCACCATCCTATATGCTGCATTAAAATTAACAAGGCTATGGTTGTTGTGTCCCAGTCTACTCAATAAGCTGAAATTCAGTCCCTCTTTTACTAAGGTGCGCTAATCAATTAGCGCGCGCTAAACGCTAACATGTGCATGTTAGTCTATGGACACATTAGCATTTAGCACATGCTAATTCGATTAGCGTGCTAATCAGTTAGCGCACCTTAGTAAAAGAGTGTGCACAGTGACTCATGCACAGGAGTAAGTTTAGTGGGTTCTAGTATAAATTTAGTGGCAACACAATTGAGGTACAGGCAGCCCCCGTTTAAGAACGCCCAACTTACATCGGACTTGTACTTACAAACTGGGGTCCTGCTTCTCCCTTCATGTGCTGACGAGACTTTCTTCCTTCCTTCTGTGTCCCAATGCACCCGTCATCCTCCTTGTTTGCCTCCCTCCCGTGGGTGTTACCTCCTGTAACCGACTCCCTCCTTCCCGCTCTACTTCTCTTCCAAGGTTGTGGTTCCTACACGCAGCCTGCAGCTGACTTGGAAGCCTTCCCTTCCTGCCCCAATGTGCCCCTCTACCTTCCGTGTCCCAATGTGCCCCTCGTCCTCTTTATCACTTGCTTCCCTCCCGCAGGTGTTAACATCCTCTGGCCGGCTCCCTCCTTCCTGCCATACTTCTCTTCTCAAAGCCACGGCGCTGACCTGGAAGACTTCCCTCTCTGCTGGGAAGGCTTCCAGGTCAGTTGTGGCCCCATGCACGACCCATGGTTGCAGATTTGAGAAGAGAAGTACAACAGGAAGGAGGGAGCTGGCCAGGGGAGGTAAAACCTGCGGGAGGTAGGCAAGGAGAAGGAGGACAAGGAATGCATTGGGTCATGGAATGGAGGAAGAGAGGCACATTGGGACACAGAAGGAAGAGAGGAAACTTCAGACAAAGGATGGAAGGGAGAGAGGGAAGGGACATGAACTTGGGACATAGGATGGAAGAATAGAAAGAGTGAGGGAAAGAGATGCAGAGGTGGAATAGAAAGGAGAATTATTGGGCATGGGAGTCTGAGTGAACATGGGGTGCACATGGGGAAATGAAGAGAGAAGAGGATTTTTTGGGCATAGGGAGGGAAAGAGAAATACTGGACATGGTGGTGGGAGAGGCATGAGGTACAGATGCATGGGGAAGAGAGGGAGAAATGTTGGATGTGGTGGTGGAGAGGGAACAGTGGGACGGATAAAGAACGAAAGTAAATGTAAACCTATCTTTTCTTTCTATTTAAACCACAGTACTTTATTTTGAGGACTGTTTCTTTAATTTTTAATGTTCTTTAATGTTTTTATAGACTTGTGTATTGTACAGGATCTGAGTTTCATAGAAATTCAACATAAGAACGTTTTTTAAAAAACAGAACCTGTTCTTAACCTGGGGACTGCCTATAGTCGGGAGTTGTGGGGCTGCAAGAAATGAAATCTGGCAGTCCTAGAACCCAGTGCAATAAAAGAGCTGAAAAAAGAAAATTGTGCTTGGCACAGTTCCTTTGCAATGAAATTTTAGGACACGTATTTTTAATACTGTAGTGAAGTAAACAAATGCTATGCAGACAGAGCTAAAAAGACTGGAACAGAAGGGGAAAGAGAAGGGGATTACAGGGTATAGATAGAAGGTTACACTACAGGACAAAAGCGAAAAGCATATCTGAGTTTTAGGGTAGGAGCACTATCAGGTCCTGGACCTGAGGGGCCGCCGCGTGAGCGGACTGCCGGGCACGATGGACCTCCAGTCTGACCCGACAGAGGCAAGTCTTATGTTCTTATGTTCTTAACAATATGTAAAGGTTAAAAATAAGACATGCACTAGCTTTTTAATGTGTAAGTTATATTTATCTTGAGTTTTTAAAAACTTGAGGTTCTTTGGGTCAGCCCAGGATTCCCGAGGCAAAGGGATTCTACTCGTAGAACTGAAAGGTTTGTATTGAGAGAAGATTGCAGTTTAATTGCTGAACTTAACTAGAGTTTTCCAACTGAGGTTTGTTGTTTTTTTTTTAATATAGTATCTGTGCATCAGTACTAGTCATGCATATTAATCTTTTCAAGAAGGAACTGTGCCAAGCCCTGTGATTTAAAGGGATTTTATTCTAAACAGAAGACAAACTTCTAAGAGCTCTTCATTGTCTCCATCTCTCGATTTTCTTGGCGTTTGAATCCTCATGTGAGCTCACTGCGTGCTGTGCTAATTCTGTTCATGCCCCTTCAGGAACTGATCCAAGCTTGCTAATTACTGTTAAGAAATAGGGACCAGTAGTTTTTAGTGTCAGCTTTCTGGTTGGCTAGCTGAGCTACAGCCTGATTTTGATTGGCTGCTGTTGAATGAAAGGAAAACGAGATCGGAGATGCTAATTTAATTTTCAGTTGTCATCATACAGGGGAGATGCTTGCTTTTATAGAAAGAATAGTCTGAGGCACGTGAAATGACATAGGACACGGATCTGATCCGATCTGTGTCCGGGGGGCTGATTCATGAATCACCCTCATGCAAATGAGAGCGATCAGAATCACGCCCCTAACTGCCTCCCCAGATCACTCTATAGCGATCCCAGCGCATGCACTGGACCTCCAGGCCCGGCAGAGATTTTTTTTTTCCTTTCTTTTTTTAGCTTCCGTTGGAGCCCATGGTTTTAACCCGCTTAAGCCCACAGGTTAAAACCACGGGCTTGTACTGTGGGGAAGGGTGGGAGAGTCGGGGCAGGTGGCAGTTAGGGCTGGCAGGAGATCCGGGGAAGTGGGAGAGTTGGGGCTGCAGGAGGCGTTTGGGGCGGGCAGATCAGGGCAGCGGGAGAGTTGGGGCTGCAGGAGGTGTTTGAGGCAGGCAGATCAGGGCAGCGGGAGAGTTGGGGCTGCAGGAGGCGTTTGGGGCAGGCAGGAGATCGGGCCAGCATGAGAGATCGGGGCTGACAGGGCGGCAGAAGGCAGGGCAGCCGGAAAGGGCTTGTTTGTGATCAGCCAGCCCAGTCGGTGTTGCAGGGTTTTGCCTACTTTGCATGCTGTTCCCCTCATTTGCATGCGTAGATCGAAGGATGGTCGGCAGAGAGGTAAGTGAATCAGGCCGGAGGGAAATCAGGTCGCAAAGGGGTCGCAAACTGATTGGTACACGATCAGTTTGCTTTGTAAATCTAGCCCATAATTGACTAGCTACATAAATTTCCAGGTCGCCATAGACCCCTGCCTAATGAGGCTCTGTCTTTCAGACCAGAGATTGAAAAGAGTTTCAGAAGGAAGAAATGGGAGATGATGTCATCACCCTCAGGATGTGCTGGAAGCAGTAACTCTATTACCCAAGCTAATTGAACATATTAATGGCTCATTTTCTTCTTGTGGTGTGCTAGAGAAAATTTATGTTGCCACAAGAATAGTTTTTAGGACATATAACGTTACAGTGCCTTCTGAAATGGTATGCAATAAATGAACAGTAAGAGGGCATCACATGAAGCGTTGAACCCAGTGGGAGCGTGGGTTGTTTTTTTGGGGGGTGGGTTTCTTCTACTCCCTGATAAGGCTCTGTCAGCTCTGCAGTTAGAATTGCAACTCGTCTGAATGTATATTCCCACATTCTGCTTGGATTCAGTATAGGAGGTCCTAACCAGGGGCATAGGGATGGATTTAAGTAATGGTTCTTAATCTTGTCCTTGGATGCCATCCAGGCAAAGTGGTTGTCAGGATATCCACATTGAAACTGCTTAAGCCACATGAGGACATGGTGTAGACCAGGGGTGTCAAAGTCCCTCCTCAAGGGCCGCAATCCATTCGGGTTTTCAGGATTTCCCCAATGAGTATGCATGAGATCTATTTGCATGCACTGCTTTCATTGTATGCTAATAGATCTCATGCATATTCATTGGGGGACATCCTGAAAACCCGACTGGATTGCGGCCCTCGAGGAGGGACTTTGACACCCCTAGTGTAGACAGTGCATCCAAGGGTAGCAGACTTCCCAGGTGGTCCCCATGTGACTAGAAGGAGAATAGGGGACCAGTTGACTTCAGGAGGTCCTTTTGAGCTCTATTGCGATTTTCTCAAGGTTCCTATCCTTGTGTGATTCTTATGGCATTTTATGAACCAGTGTCAATATTGGCAGTTTTGTGGAGCACCATCCTTAGAATGTACCTGAATTGCAAGAAGATTGTATTGTATCCCGATAACCAGCACCTCATTCATAAATTTCTTTTCTAGCGGTTGGACTTCTCAGGAATTGAGCCAGACATACGGCCTTTTGAAGAGAAATGCAGTAGATGTTTCACTCTGAGCTGTCATGATTTGTCCTTTAATCTTCTTGGTCAAGTAAATGAAAGATCAGAAGGACCCCCAACAAATGTATGTACTTTCCATGCCAAGGTCCTGTTATTTGCAACACTTTCCTGTGATTTATTAGATTAATGTTTTTCTGAAGTGTCACACCATCACTGATAGTCATGGAGAATACACAGCCAGTCTGGGGAAGCTAAAGATCACCTGGAGCAGGACTCAGTGGAACAATAGCTTTGTCCCTGATGGAACTTATATACGTTCCACATGAATTTTTTTATCCTTAATTTAATATCATACTTCCAGCAGTTTCATAGTTCTGGAGGGATAGTCTTGCTCCCTGTCTGTGTGTTAACAGTGAAACCCCATTGGAAAAGTAACTTATTAGGCTCGGATTCTAGTAGCAGCATTCCGAAATTAGGAGATGGTAGGCATCCCTCCTGACGTCTTAACCAATCGGGATGCCCTTTAAAAAAAAAAAAAAAAAAATGTGGTGAACAGCGTCTACGTTGAAGGCACACCTACGGAAGGGTCTAGGCATGCCTAAGGACGCCTGAGGCCGGCGAAGTGGCCTTAAGTGTCCTTAGGTGATGCTAAGCGCTTCCATAGGCGCCTTAAATGTAGGCTTGTCAAATGTTGGCCTGTTTAAAAACAGCCATGATTCCATAAATGTCGCCAATGCATGATTGACACGTGATCGGCAGCCGATTTTAGTTGGCCACCGATACCAGTGCCGTTTATAGAATCTGGGCCCTAGTGTCCTCAACGTCAGGACATTCATGAAGTTTCTCTTAGAAAAATGCCCATAAATGAAAGAATAGAGCACGTCAGTCCTGCTAGCAGTGAGCCGAGGAGATTGAGGGGGCAATTGTTGTTTTTTAAAATGTACAGCCTGCTATATCCCTCAAGCACAGCAGGTTACAACATTACATACACAATAATAAAACAATAAAAAGACAATGTAACAAGTAAAAAATATAATCCAACAATAAAAAGTGCGATCATACATGCAATAAATGAAATGGTCTTCAACTCAAAGTTTTGTGACCCCCCACTAGATGCAAAGAAAATGGGGTTAATCATATACATTTCCAAGTGTAATGGTCCAGGATCACCAATAACACAGCAGCAATGGTCCAGGATCTCAAAACGAGCAATTACTCAGCGCTGCTATTGTGTGAAAGATCAAGAATTCGCAGCCCTGCTGTTTACAAAAAGGTATAACCGATCGTATCATAAATACAGTAAAACCTTGGTTTGCGAGCATAATTAATTCCAGAAACATGCTTGTAATCCAAAGCGCTCGTATATCAAAGCGAATTTCCCCATAAGAAATAATGGAAACTCAGACAATTTGTTCCACAACCCCAAAACTTTAATACAAAATACTACACGTACTTGTATTGCAAGACCTCGCTCGTTTAGAACAGTCACTACGCTCCCACAGCATCAGAGAGAGAAGAACCATTGGCTCAGTTGTGATGATGTGATGCGTGTCTACTGTATGTACTCGTATTGTAAGACTTTGCTCATTTAGAACAGTCACTCCTGCAGCATCAGAGAGAGAAGAACCATCGGCTCAGTTGTGATGTGTGTATACTGTATGTACTTGTATTGCAAGACATTGCTTGTATATCAAGTTAAAATTTAATCAAATGTTTTGCTTGTCTTGCAAAACACTTGCAAACCAAGTTACTTGCAATCCAAGGTTTTACTGAATTTCCATTTGTACTTGCCAGAGAAAACGATAAAATAGCAATCGCTGTAATCCGTAAGATAAGATTAACAGAATGAAGCAATGAAATTCTCAAGCATCACTTCCCAAACCTTCACAATTAATTATAGTTGGGATAAGTGAGCTGAAACAAGGTTTCAGTTCTGTTAAGGCCCCCTTTGTAGAGCCAAGTGTCGCGTGGCAAATGCTCAGATGCCCATTTACTTTCTATTTAAACATTTTAGGACCCCTGAGGAAGGTGGTTTGCCGAAACACGGCCCGTGTTGGGTCCGTACTATACAAATGTGGACAGTGTTTTTAGTTTTTGAAGAAATAAAATGAAGATTTTGAACATTGTTGGTTTCTACAGCTCTGTCTTGTTTGGGTTAGTGCAGCCATAGGTAGTGCAGCCATAGGTATTGATACCTCATGACTGAAAGTTTTATGCACTAGCAACAAAACAATGTTAAGAATTTTGCATAAAATCCTGTTTTTCACAAATATATAAACTGGCTGATATCCCTCCCCCACCAATTAACCACCCTGTGTTATAGAGTGGGGGGGCAGTCCCATATTTCAGAAGTCTGTTGAGATATTTGGCACGTCAAACAGGGTGCTTGACTAAAACATTTTTTGTAAAATATACTGTAATTTATTTTTGCTTTTTTAAAAAAATTATTTTCAAATTACAATTTGACAAGAAAAGCAATCAATATACTGACATGGAATCTCTAAAAAGGAAAAAAAAAATCTGATTAACCAGTGATAAATATAGAAAAAAATAATTGCACAGATTTCATGCCATTGAAAAATGGGAACTATGAAAGGAAAGAGCTTATTATCAAATTCACCTAAATTAAAAGAAGAAAAACAAAAGGATAAAAGAACGGATTCCCCCCCCCCTCACACACACACACAGTATCAACACTTGCCCTGTCAAATTCTCTACTTATTATGCCAACCAAATTTTTTTATTTTAATGGATTTGCATTCAGTTTTGCTTGTTTTAATGTACAGCGTTATGAACCGATAAGTAATTACTTCTGTAGAGGTTTGCATCTTATTCTTTTATTAAAAAGTAGATTTTTGCACAGGAGCTCTCATGAGCTAATTAACACTCATTAAAAGTGCTAGCAGCAGACATAAAGCGGCAGCTCTATAACCAAGTGTCTTTGAGATCTTGGGATGGAGGGAGGAATTTGGGCCTTCAGTTTAATTGGGGGAAGGGTGTACGGTTGAAGACCTGCTGAGTGCTCCCAGTACTCTTGCATCAGTCCTGCATTTCAGGCATGAATAGTACTTAGAGACCTGGTATAAACTTCTTGCCGCAAGCAAAATCCATTTTTCTTACCATACAGTGAGAAGCCCTTGCACCCCCTAACAGCAGGTTCACTCAGCATTTTTGCTCTGATGTCCCCCTACTGATCTTTCTTACCTTGACCTTGTCTAATCAGGCCTCTGCTACTTCCCCAGCGTTTTCCAAGAGCAACTAACTTAGGCGCTTAATTAGACTCGGCGGACTGACCAATTAGGTTAGCTCTACCTTTGGTCTATCTCTTTTGCCAGACTAAGAGGCTCTTTTAAAAGCATTCAGTTTTGGAAGAGTGGCCTAGTGTTTAGAGCAGCGTCCTCAGCACCCTGAAGTTGTGAGTTCAATTCCCGCTGCAGCTCCTTCTGACTCTGGGTAAGTCACTTAACACTTTGTTGCCCCAGGTACAAAATAAGTGCCTGCCTAAAATATGTAAACTGTTTGGATTGTAACCACACACAGAAAAATCGGTATGCAAGTTCCATTTATTTATTTATTTTAAAAAATTTTTATTCCACCTATCAACTATTACGGATTACAAAGTAAAACATACATAAAATGAAAAACCTACCAAAAATACAAATTCAACTAAAAACGTACTAATGAAAATTACAGAAAGAGGTAAAGTTCAGCCAAGACCCTAAGGGGGAAATTGTCGAAATGGCATCTAAACTTAGGCAGATAAGTTAATTAGCAAACGCCATTTAAAATAGCAAAAAAATACAATGTTAAAAGTGCCTACCGGCGTCTAAATAATACGTGCCTGAATCACACCTACCTAGGCACTTTAGGCCATCTAATGCCACTATGGGCATGGCTAACGCCAGAAGTGGGATTAGGTGGCCTAAAGCACCTACCCAAGGTACTATTCACGAAAAAGATAGGCGCTGGAAAAGTAGGCCTGGAAAACCCTATCCTACATTTCCAGTGCCTATCTTTCGTGGAGGCACGATTCTCTATAGGGCGCCGTTGCGTGATTGACATGTGATTGGCGGTGCTTTTTAGGCAGCCGTCGATATCAGTGCCCTATAGAGAATCCAGGCCTTAATGCTGTTGCACAGTAATATGTTTCCATGCGTTAACCTTGCATTAAAGGCTTAACCCCATTTAATAAAAGGGCTCTTAAGTTTGGTTCTAGCTCTCTTGACTTATAGTCCCCCCCCCTCTCTCTTTCTTAAGGTGTCATTACGTCTTTTTCTTTCTCATTTCGCTCTCTGTTTTTTCTTTTGTAACACCTTCTGCTACTCTGGTTGACTAACTCCTCCCTGTCTCAGACCTGATTTTTACAGGGTCCTTATTTCACCATAAAATCAGTAGTTGTCAATACTTGATCTTTGGGGCTGTAGATTAAAATGTGGAAGACCAAGTGATAATGCTCTTATCCAATGTGGCTTACCTCCAGGAAGAAATTCTGCCCTGATTATATTAACGTAAACTTTTGTTCTTATGACCAGGTTGAACCTTTTTTCGTCAGCTTTGCATTATTTGATTTGAAAAATAATTGCAAAATTTCTGCCGATTTCCACGTGGACATGAACCCTCCCTGCATACGTGAAATGCTTTCAGATGGCTCGGCAGAGCCATTGAATGGAGGACTGCCTCGAGGAGCTTCGTCCGGTGAACCTGCCACTCATGGACTCGATGAAGCTCTCTTTGTTGACATAAAGCAGGTGCTGGATTTTACTGGTTTTAGCTTGTTGACTGTGCTGTTAAATTGAAGGGTGCCCCTACGATTCTTGCAAACTAAACTCAACAAAACTACTGAAAGCTCATTTCTGTTTGCCCAAATTCCCAGATTCTGTATAGGTCACCCAAATTTGGTGCGGATCCCAGATCTGCGTGTAAACTAATTAGTTAATTTAGTGCTAACAATCAATTATTGGATATAACAAGCACTGGATTGGCAATAATTAGGACAATAGTTCTTGTTTGGATGAAAAATCTGCAATTTTATCTGTCATTGTTGAATCCAAGTCAATTAATCTCTAACCCTGTCCACCATGGATTAACTAATGAGCATCTGAATTAAAGGTTATCCAGGCTGCTATGAAAGAGGTAGGCCGGATTCTTAATAAAGTCTCGTAAGAATCCCTGCACCCCTCCCATATTCAAGATAGGACACCCTAGTCTAGCATTGGCTAGACCTAGCCCTCGTCTCAAGGAATCCAGAAGTACTCTAGGGACCGAATTTTGTATATGCACTAAAAAAATAAGTGCTGATAAAAATTAGCTCTAAGTGCTATTCCATAAATGGCACTTAGATTTGGGTACAAACTAGCATACCACTATAACCATGAAGTGCATCACACTCTTCTACCACGGTCTCAGAACTGGAGCCTACGCATGGTATTTATATCGCAAACTCGAGTGATCAGCGTAGCAATTTAGATTTGGGTATCATTTTTAGAAGAGCATTTGGTGCTGGGGTTCGTGTCCAGTTTTGGGCGCAAGGATTTATACCAGCTGAAACCTGGTGTAAATTCTTGTGCCTAAATTAGGCACAGATCTCTCTTATTCTGTAACAAGAGTGCACAAATTCCAGGAATACCCCTGATCGACCCATGCCACTCCAGTGGCCACGCCCCTTTTTCAGATCTGTGCGGTTGCGCTTGGATCCTGGCGCTTAAAGAAGACATTTAGCTCTGATAATTGATTAGCACTCAATTATCGATGTTAATTGGCTTCCGTGGCCTAACAGCTAGGGTTACCGGATTTCCCATGATATGCCTTCCTTTTGAGGACATGTCCAGGGGTCAGGACAGCTTTTCAAAACCCGATACTTTGTTATATTAGGCAAGCAGATGGCTGGTAGTAGGGTTGCCAGATTTTACGATTGTAAAATCCGGACACCCTAGACCTGCCTCCCCAGGCCCGCCCATCTCCACCCCAGTCCCACCCTAAAAGTTGAGCTCATTTCTTTGCTCGCTTCAAGCCTGAGGCTTTTTCCTCCATTGAATTTGGATTTTCAGTATCACGCTGTTGCAGCGAATGGATGGAGTTACATGGTGCTCACGTTCTTTTCCTACTGTGCATTTTTAGATTGTACACTGCCTTGCTCTGTGCCTACAGCTAAAGATGATGTAGAAAATACGGAATAAATAAAGAAAGAGGGGTGTGCAGAGATACATCTGTAGCTGGTTAAGGAACACTTGGGATTAGCTAACGTGGAGGTTCTTTTGCCCTCAAGAAAGACTTTAAGGCACGTAAACAGAGCCTAAAATATAGGCAACGAGGGATGCAGTGTATAACACTTGTCAATCTTAAGTTTCTCAATAACAGACTATGGACAAATTCCTGGAGGAAAAGTCCATAGTCTGTTATTGAGACTACTGCTTGCCCTGTATCGGTAGCATGCAATATTGCTACACCTTGGGTTTTGGCTAGGTACTAGTGACCTGGATTGGCCATTGTGAGAACGAGCTACTGGGCTTGATGGACCATTGGTCTGACCCAGTATGGCTATTATTATGTTCTTACGTGAGCCAAGTATAGGACAATTAACTATTGTAACATCACTGATGAGGTTGGCTCTGAGGCACTGTGGAATGAGGCATTATGACATCACAATCTCAGCTCTGGAAGGTTGCTCTCATTGGGGTTCTGGAATCTTGCTATTTTTTGAGATGCTGGAATGTTGCTACTCCTTGGGTTTTGGCCAGATACTAGGGACCTGGATTGGCCACCGTGAGAACAGGCTACTGGGCTTGATGGACCATTGGTCTGACCCAGTAAGGCTATTCTTATGTTCTTATGTTAGGCACTGTTTATAGAATCGTACCTAGTGCTGCCTAAAGTAGACTTAGGCAGTGGTAGGTGCCTGAACCTTAGGCGTACCATATTTATGCCAGGGTTTTCTTGGTCTAAATGCAGCACCAAGTCCATTTTAGGTGCCTACATGCAAAGCGCGCCCATGAGCCACCCCTAACCATGAGTGCTCTTTGGTCTAAGCGCCTACTGAGCTAGGCCCCTTCCACCCAATTAATTTTAATTTGAACTGGTTACAAAGTGCTAATTGCTTGTTATTGCTGCTAATTGAGCTTTTTAAATAATGAAGTTAGGCATGCCAATCTAGGTGCCTATCTTTAGGTATCTTTTATAAAATCAGGGCCTAATTTAGTAAAAAAAAATTAAATTAAAATATTTGTACACTTAACATAATAAAGCACCTACAAGGAAATTTTAGTGGGAACTTAGGCCTCAGAGCCAGGACTCTTGGTTTAACTACCTTCATCTGTCTTGTGTCATTCTAGAAAGATCAGGAAAAATTCTAATAGATGAATCCATAAACAGTTCAGAAATATGTCTAAAGTATAGCTGAAGAACAGTGTTATGATCTTGCTCACATGCAAATGACTTAAAAGATGTTGTCAAATTGAGATTTTCTTCCTGAACTGCCCTCTGACCACTAGCTGCTCCTCCCGAATCCACACTAAAGATGTTTAAACAAGTTGCTCCAAACATAAAGGGCAAATTTGATTCAGACATACCAAGGATATCCTTGAAGTATCTTTTAACCATATCTAATGAGGGGACTTCAGATAGTTCAAAAAGCATAAATTGATTTTCCAAATAACAGTGGTTCCCAACTCTATCCTGGAGGACCCCCAGGCCAGTCGGGTTTTCAGGATAGCCCTAATGAATATGCATGGAGCACATTTGCATGCCTGGCACCTCCATTATATGCAGATCTCTCTCATGCATATTAATTAGGGCTATCTTGAAAACCTGACTGGCCTGGGGGGTCCTCCAGGACAGGGTTGGGAACCACTGTTCATTGATCCTCTCTCCTTGATATGTCTCTAGGAATTCCGTTCTAGCAACCTGCTAGTTCTGGATTTCAGCTTGATCAGTAACTTTTTTTTCAATCTCTTCGATAACTGAAATGAGTGTACCTGGAGAGGATAATCCATCTGCTGCAAAGCCATCCTTAAGGTGTTCATAGTGACAACTTCGGGTTTTTAGCGTCATTGCAGCTCACAATGAAGCTGTATTGTTCCTACGAGGCCACCTAATGAAACAATAACAATACCCCAAGGTGCCTCTGTTATCCCCAACAAGGCGGTGAAGATGCCACTGGCTCTTCAAAGCTGTACCTCCACAATTCTTGAGAGTGGTACTTCCAGCCAGACTGCTTCCAGGTTGTGGCGGTATCGCAGGCAATATTGGGCTTAATGAGGCCCCATCCAATAATAACAGACCCACCCATAGCCAATGGGGGCCTCCAAAGTTATATGCTTCATAAGGGGAGGCTTCACAGGACCTGGTGGGGTAGGTCTGTTTTGACTTTCTCCTCCCCATTGTGATAGCAGCTCTGGCTAAAGAGCTCAGTACACAGTGGCTAAAGAGCTGCTCATTACTTAAATTCTATTTATTTATTTTTAAAATTTATCCCTCTATCCTTCCTTGCCCCGACACCAACTACCACCAGATCTGCCCACAGACATAAACTATCCTTCCCCTCTCTACACGGCATCCTCCACGCAGGTAAACTGGGTAGATCCCTCCTTTCCAAAATCACCGGCCTCTGGAACGACCTCACTGTCCCGCTGCGGAACCTGGACTCCCTCCAACTATTCCAAAAACAACTGAAAACCTGGCTTTTCTCTAGCATATAATAATCTCTTCTCCTGATTACATCCCCTCTTTTTATGCTTTGTAAACTCTTTCTCTTCTCTTTTTACCCATATTTTTAAACTCTGTAAACCGTGTTGAGCTCCACTTCAGTGGAGAAGATGCGGTATATAAACCTAAGGCTTAGTTTAGTTTAGTTTAGTTTATACTCTGCTTACTCCTAAGCAGTTTACAAAAAAGGCATATATAAAACCATCACAGTAAAACTGACAAATATAATGAATTACATCATCAAATCAAAGCTTGTAAAGATGGGTTTGAATTGAATTTCTGCCACGTACTGCGTAATCTAAAGTGCATAAAAACAGTCCAGCAGTAAACCTAGACATGGTGCACTACAGTAATTAAAGTATGAAATCACTGGACTTTGAATTACAATTTAAAAGTTAGAAAAATTCAAATAAACTTCCTATACTTCCTTAATTTTTTTAGAATTGGTATTCATGACCATCAGTGGATAAGTGTATTTTTCCAGCATAATCATACGATATAGCTGCCAAAGGACAAAATCTGCATCTTGACCATATTAAGGCAGAAGCGACTGGCTCGCATCCAGGAATTAATTGAATGCAGGCATAATTTAACAAACTCTAATGTGGAATCAATAGATGTTTCAACTGGGACAAAAAAACGGAAGATCATCAGCGTAGAATCGATAAGTCATTCCCAAGAAAGGAAGTACTTTACAAATGGGAATCATGTATATTAAATAACATGACCAATAGTGCGGTACTGTGGATGAGCATTTAGAACCCTGAAAAACTCTAAACATTTGATTAGAGAAGATTCAAACCATGAACCGAGGAGGTGCTGAAACGTTCTCGGCCCAACCAGTTTCTGAGCGTTACTTTGCCACTGTAGCTGAAAAGAGTATTGTCTTATTTTGTTAAGTGCCAATTTGCGGAAACGAAAATTCTCTGTTTTGACCTTTTCAGATCATTGATTGCTCCATATCCGCGTCGTTCTTTTCTTGGCTGGGCTGAGAACTTTCCAGAACCCCCCTCATAAAGGTGTACCAATTTAGATTTTTAGTATTCTATAACAGCATCCTGGTGCTCTGGGCACAGCACTGGCACCTAATTGCAGGTGCCAGGTTATAGAATCGCCCCCTTTATTGGAGTTTATTATTTGCCGTACATGAAGAAGGACACGGTACTACTCGAAAGGGTTCAGAGAAGAGCCACTAAGATGGTCAAGGGGTTGGAGGAGCTGCCATACAGCAAAAGATTAGAGAAACTGGACCTCTTCTCCCTCGAACAGAGGAGATTAAGAGGGGACATGATCAAAGCATTCAAGGTACTGAAGGGGATAGACTTAGTAGATAAGGACAGGTTGTTCACCCTCTCCAAGGTAGGGAGAACGAGAGGATACTCTCTAAAGTTGAAAGGGGATAGATTCCGTACGAACATAAGGAAGTTCTTCTTCACCCAGAGAGTGGTAGAAATCTGGAACGCTGTTCCGGAATCTGTCGTAGTGAAAACATCCTCCAGGGATTCAAGACAAAGTTAGACAAGTTCCTACTGAACCGGAATGTACTTAGGTAGGGCTAGTCTCATTAAGGCGCTGGTCTTTGACCAGAGGGCCACCGCGTGAGTGGACTGCTGGGCATGATGGATCACTGGTCTGACCCAGCAGCGGCAATTCTTATATTCTTATGCCATTATGAACAAATCCAGTCAGGGTATACAACAGGTAACATGGTCCTTATGTATTAACTGGTGTCATGGTTGCGATACATTGAATTGTGATGTGGCAATGTTTTACCAGCGAGGTCAAAACCCTGTGGTTAATTCATTCTGTCCACAGTCTGGATCTAGTGGTGCATTGGCACCGACAGCTAAATACTGAATCTGGGAAATTTCTTTCTTTATCGTTGTGCCTGCAACTCTAAGGGCACCTAAATCACTAGGGACCGTTGGAAATGACACCTAGAACATGTCAGTCAAAGGTAGGCGCTGTTTCCAGAATAGAATCTACTGGCATTTAACTCAACTTAGGCACCAGTAGGCATCATAATGTTAGTCACTAGTATATTATTTACTGGGGCCTAACTTATACCACGCCTATACTCCTCCCTTAACCATGCCGTCTTTTCGGGTAGGTACCTCAGTGTGAGCACTGCGCTGAATTCCACGTGTAACTTTTAATGTTTTTTAATCATTAGCTTTTAATGACATTTTCAATTAAAATGGCAATTAAGCTAGTTAAAAAATTTTTGAACTGTGCGCGGAATATGGTTAGGTGCTGCCAATCTGGCCACCGTTTATAGAATCTGGCCTTAAATGTTTTGCTCTTATTTAAGGTAATATAAAGAAATAAAACAAAGGAAGTAAGGTGATACCTTTGGAAAGAGGCATGTTATTACGTTGGTGAAACAAACCAAACGCTAAAGACCAGAATCGGCCTACATAGATGTCATATTAAGAATTGCGATACCAACCGGGATGTCACCTCTGTCAGGCAACACTTAGGAAAAACTAACCATTGCACCGATGATTTTATGGTGAGAATACTAAAAGGCAACCTTTAAAACAATCCAAGAACATAAGACCCTTGAAATCAAAATGATAAGGTATATTGACACCTACCAGACAGGAGTTAAAGATCTGGGCTTCCTTTCTCATTACAAAGACATTTAAAACTGCTCTGCCACCTTTCCATCTCCTGCCCCGCCTCCCCTCCCTCTTCCTATCCCTAAAATGCTTTCATGTTTTCCTCATATATACTGATATTTGTCTACATTTGCTTTTTTTTTTAACTGAAGAAGAAGGATTACCTTTGAAAGCTCATCATAAAATGCATTGAGTTAGTTCAATGAAAAGGTTTAACTTTATTTCCTTTGTTTTTTGTTTTATTTCTTTATATTAGCTTGGAAAGTGGACTAACATAGCCATAACATAACAAATTCACTTATATATCGCAGTAACCTCTCAGTTCAATGCGGTTAACAACAATCAAAAGACTGTACAAGCCCAGTGTATTATAATCACCTTCAGAAGAATTTATCAAATAAGTAGGTCTTTAGCATTTTTCTAAAGGAAAGATAGGAGTTGGGAGTTTATCAGGACAGAAAGGGTTTATCCCATGATCCAGCTTGAAAAGATAAAATTCTATGGAAAAATCTTTTGTATGTGCAACTTTTTACAGTTTTTGCTGTGAGGGTGACCTGTACTAGCTTAAAGACCTCAGATATTGGAGAAAGTTCTCTCTAATGGGAGAGAAGCCACAGCTCACCCGTTAGTGCTACAGGCACTATTGCAGACTGTGTTTGGTAGGGATGCGCATTTGTTTGGTAAATCTGCCTTAGATTTAGGGCTCCTTTTACTAAGGTACACTTTCGGGTTTTTTTTAGTGCGCGTATCGGATTAGCGAGCGCTGCCCCCACGCTACACGCCAAGAACTAATGCCAGCTCAATGGTGGCGTTAGCGTCTAGCGCGCGGGGCAATGCAGCGCGTGTTAAGTGCACGCTAAAACCTCTAGCCCAGCTTAGTAAAAGGAGCCCTTAGGGTGTGCAAAATTTGTTTAATACACCCTAACTCATCAGTTAACATGAATGCCATTGATTTGTATATGTTAAAAAAAAAAAAAAGACTTAATGTGTATTAAAAGGTTATTTATTAAAACAAATCTGTGGAATGAACAAACCCCACCCCCCCAAAAAATGGGGAAAAGCCATAATTTTCCAAGTGCACGGAGCTACCCATGCGTGACACGTGCATTATTTTGGTGACCACTAGGTGTTGCTGCTTCTCTAGAAAACATTTAGCATACCTGTAAGTACTGAAGTTATTTGTTTTGAACTGCTGTGTATAAAATTGGGAAAGAATAGCTCTGAGTACTCAATTCACAAACTTTTTTTAGGAGCGTTTCCTAATTATATATATATTTTTATAAATTGCAGGGAATCTTTTCAGTTACAGACCCACATCCTGACATTTTCTTGGTTGCACGTGTGGAGAAGGTGTTACAAGGAAGCATTACACACTGCGCTGAGCCATATGTTAAAAATTCAGAGCTCGTCAAGGTAGTTGCTGAGGGCCCATGTTGAAAGTCTTTTTATGTTTTATTTGTATTGCATCATTTCCTTAATTATGAGGTTAATTATTTAACAGGGCACCTATTAAAGGCATTGGTTATGGTGCCTATTTCAAGCCTGTTCTTTAAAGAAAAGGAAGCACCTTCTTTTCTTTAAAGAATATTACTGAAAATGAAAGAGGACAGGCTTAAATTTAAGGCACAATCACATACTCCAGCCCTATAGTTATTGTCACTGTTCCCTCTAAGCACCGCAGGAGTTCTTCAGTGGTGCTTCAATATTGTGTTTTTCAATAGCTAAAGAGACAGGCAAGTTCTCTGAAGTCCTGCAGAGCTTGCCCATCCCTCATTATTGAAAATGTGATAGAAACAGCGCCCTCCATTGGCAGGATTGTAAGTGGAGGACTCCCTCTCAGCTTAGAGGGAACAGTGATTACTGAATATGTCTGTCTAGATATGCACTAGAATGCATTTAAATTATAGTATTCTGTAATTTATGGGGCCAATATTCAAAGAGATTTAGTTGGCCACTGACTGGTTAAATCACTCAATCACGTCTAGCCACAGATTTTCAGCAGCACTTATGGCCCCTTTTATCAAGCTGTGCTTTAGGTTTTTAGCATGGGCCAACGTAATAAATGCTTTGTCGCTTTTAGAATTTCTATGAGCATCAGAGCACTTACCTCACTAGCCTGCACTAAAAGCCTCTAGCACCGTTTGATAAAAGGGGGAGAGGGTTAATGAGCTAAGTGCCACTAAAATTCACTGTGAATGACTAATTCAAAGCTGGCTAGGTTGAGGGCATTCCTTGGTTGGAGTCAACACTTGACCGCTTAAGGGCTAATATTCAATTAAGAGGCTCCTCTCTCAATTAAGTAGGCTGTATATATTAGGTTTAATAGTATTCCACGCTTGTTGAAAGAGTATAAATAAAATGCTACATTAAATGCAAATATTTGCATTAATTATTTTAAATGTATTTTTTTTAATTAAAAAAATATATATATATTTACCCGCTTAAACCTAAGCGGCTTACAAAATACAATCATAATCATAAAATAACACATACAAAACATAATACAGTTCCAACATACTCATAAAAAATCACCACTCATTCACTTAAAAGCCTCCATAAACAAAGTTGTTTTTAATAAACATCTTAAATTTCTGAATATCTGAAAATAATCTCAGTGATTCTGTCAAATTATTCCATAGTGATACCCCTGCTGTTGAGATTACAGATGCTCTCATATTTTCATAATGTGTATGTAAAAACTCATTTGTAGATAATCGCATTGCGCCCTCTGACCTCAGGCTGGTAAAGTGTTATCGCCTGTGTCAGATACCAAGAAATTTTATAATGGATCATTTTAAAGACCAACACAAGGACTTTAAAGACAATATGACATTTTACAGGCAACCAATGAAGCTTTTTCAGACGTGGTATAACATCTTCAAATTTGTTTCCAGCACATATCAAGCGTGCTGCGGCATTTTGAATCGTCTGTAAAGCTTTATGCCGTGAAGACGCTATTCCCAATAGAGCGCATTGAAGTAATCCATCCTCAAAATAATTGTGGTCTGTACCACCAACCAAAAATCATATCCTGATAGCATCAGTTTAAGTCTACTCAGTAAGCGCATGTGATCGAATGCAGATGTAATCACTGCCACTATCTGATCTTTCATACAATATCGAATCCAGCCAGACCCCCCAGAATTTTCAGTTGTTTATGTATCTTAAGTTTCATACTATTTACCTCAGTATTTTGGGACCACATGGGGTCTTCGCTCCTTCCAATCTACATTCAGTACCAAATTGTGATCTAACATCCAGTCATTCACAGCTTTCAAACACATCGATAATTTTGATTGCCATTCAATTTTCCAATCACTCATGGGGGGGGGGGGGAACTGAATTTCATCAGCATAAAAATGATAGCTGACATTCAGTTGCTGAAACACAATTCCCAGAGAGGCCATATAAAGATTACAAGGTAAAAGCCGAGAGTACTGACCCTTGAGATTTTTATAATGATGATGATCCCCCTTTAATGGGAGATCCCAGCTTGTCTGTGTGTAAGGACCATTAGCCCCATCTAATCTATCCTGGTTCAGTCCTGGATCTCTGGCTTCCCCTCTCTTCCATAGTGCTCCATCATGGGTTTTCCTGAGCTTGGTGACTGCATAGGTCTCCATCACAAGAAGACTGTTCCATGCTCTCTTCCCCCCCCCCCCCCCCTTGAGAGGTGGTCTTGAATCTAACTCACTTGGGGCCTCATTCTTGGACTGTTTATTCTAGAGCAGGGTTTCTTAACCTGGGGTTCGTGGATCCCTAGGGAGTCCATGGATAGGTTTCAAGGGGTCTGTGAGGGTCAGATACAAATTAACATTTATATTCACTATACATCCCAGCACTGTTGATTTTTCTTGCAGATAACGAGAGAGTAGATGTAGTAGTAAAGTAGATCTGTTTTAATTTGCACAAGAGGACTGTATTCCATAATTATGAGTGGCCATTACTTTTTGCATAAAAAAGGAGTGTTTTTTTAGATTGTTGTGTATGTTATATATGTATGAGACAGTCAAATCTCAATAAATAAAGTACATTATATTCACTGCATGCAAATTTGTGTTTATGTGAATATGTCTGGGGAAGGAGGTCCATAGCTTTCATCAGATTCTTAAAGGGGTCCCTGATTCAAAAAAGGTTAAAAATCACTGCTTTAGAGCAGTGTTTCTCAACTCGGTCCTGGAGTACCCCCTTGCCAGTCAGGTTTTCAGGATATCCACAATGAATATGCATGAAAGAGATTTGCATGTAATGAAGATGATAGGAATGCAGATCTACCCCATGCATATTCATTAGGGCTATCCCAAAAACCCGACTGGCTGCTGGTCCTCCAGGACAGGGTTGGGGACCACAGCTCTAGAGTATTCGTTCTTTTGATAAATGTATTCTGATGTGTGGTTTTTGAGTTCTGGATATGTCGTACTGAAATGTTTCTCAATGTTACTTTAGACTTGCCAGAAGGTGCATAAGCTTGCTAAGCTGATCTGCAGCAGGCTGGGACAGTATAAGATGCCATTTGCTTGGGCTGCCAGGTTAGTTTATTTTAAGAGCCATCTTGGAATGGGGAAGATTCCTTTTGTTTTTAATTAAAAAAAAAAAAAAACAGTCTCTTTATAATAATGTCTTGACTGTAGATTTAGGACCCTAATGATTGCTTCTCTTGCAGTGTGATACACACTTGGATTGAATCAAAGATTTATATATGGAAGCATGCATTTTGACTTCTTTTCTTTTTTTTTATTTCTAATTTCACATTAAACTCCACAAGAGTAAATCTTGCACCATTAAACACAGGGAGGAAAATCAAATCAAGGCATTGAACAAATCAAACTTACAATATCAATCAATCATAATCCCCTTCTTAGACCTCAATATTGGGGAGAGTGGTCAAACTGTACGAGAGGTGAAAAAAAAGGAAATTTGTTAAGTGCATTTTGACTTTTTAATGAAAACCTGCTTGTTACAATGCTGCCTTTGGCCAAGGGCCTCCTAAACCTGCTCTGGGGACCCTACATCCAGCAAGATCTGCAATCGGTATGCAAGAGATAAGTCTGCATGTACAGAGTCTCCAGTGCATGCAAAATTATCTTAAGCATATTCAATGTGGATATCCAGAAAACCCATCAGGTTGGCAGGGGGGTGTCACTAGGGCATGTTTGAGAAGCCCTGTTTTAACCCCCAGTCTTGTCTCTTTACAGCACCTTTGGCTAATAGAAGCAGTATACTCAATCTATTATACAAAAACCTACCAAATGTAAGACAATTATCAAAATATGTTCCATCAGTATCACTCCTCTTACCCTCCTCTCGCCAGCTCTAGTATCTCCCTCTCTGTCTTGTTTCTCATGCTGACCTGGAGATTTCAAACACTTCTCCTTTCCTACCAGAAGCAATTATGGATCCTCCAAAATAACTCCTCTTCTTTGTTGACTGCAGCACTAATTTGAGGGTGGTGGCAGACTGGGGTATGGCCCACCAGAGGCACGAGTGCTGAAGCCAATGTTCTGTATTAGAGAATGACACAGTGACAAAATTCATCACCGTTCCCGTCCCCGCAGATAACTGCGGGAAACCATCTTCATGTCATTCTTTAAGGAAAGAGGAAAGAATCAGAGTATGAATGGCCACAACCACTGACCCACAAGCTTTGCTTTGAAGAATGCTGGTGTAGAAAGACTGAGGTTGAAACAGACACTACAGAATGACAGTCTCTGGTATCTAGAGCAGATATTGTGATGTCATAATGCCTCATTCCACCAGTGCCTAAGAGCCAATCACATCAGTGGTGTCACAATGGCTTCATTATCCTTGGCTCACATAAGAATCAGAGCATGAATGGCCACAACCACTGACCCGCAAGCTTTGCTCTGAAGAATGCTGGTGTAGAAGGACTGAGGCTGAAATAGACACTAGAAAATGACATGGGATTATTTCCCGCGGTTATCCGCGGGGACGGGAATGGTGATGAATTTTGTCACCGTGTCATTCTCTATTCTGTATCACTGTATATCAGTGATGCCCTGAGCTGAGCATGGAAGGGAGGGGACAGGATTTTGCTGAAAAAGACTACTGTGGCATTAAAAAAAACCCTCTGCTTAGCCCTGTTGCAACAAGGGTTGCATCTTTGAGTTTTACTTCTACTAGGGTTACCAGATTTTCCCGAAGGAAAATCCGAACCCATGGCCAAGCCCCTAGGCATGCCCAGTTCCACCCATTCCACCTGTGTCATGCCCCATTTCGCTCCCCCAGCCCTGCCCCCAAACGGAATCTGTGCATGTGCGGACGGGATGCAGTGACATCACGCACACATATGCTCAGATGCCCCTTCCTGATGGGAAGCTTTTCAAAACCCAGACAATGTGCCGGGTTTTGAAAAGCCAGCTGGACCCCCGGAGGACATGTCCTGGAAAACCCAGACATCTGGTAACATAACTTTTCTACTGGCCATAAAAATAAATAAATAAAATTGTGACAATGACAAAGACTGTGCTAAGGATCACTGAATTAAACTGATCCATTAATCAAAAGGGAGCAGCAAAAAAGAGGGCTATTCCTCCTTGCATTTTTATCCCTATCCCTGCAGGGGGCAGTCTTTTTCCATTTTCCCCACTTTTGCTGCTAGATAGTTTTGTTGGCTGAACTGAAAGGAGCGTGTCCAGTAGAGATCGGATTCGGAAAGCAGCACAAGCCTGAACATAGGCCGCTTTTGTTCAGGCCCTGTCTTCCCTCTAACATATTCCACTAGGGTTACCAGATTTTCTCTTTGGAAAATCTGGATCCCTAGATCCGCCCCCCAGGCCCGTCCAATTCCATTCATCCCCGTCCTATTACGACCTAGCTCCGCCTTTGCCCCGCTGCCTGATCTCGTCGGGTAGGAGTAATGCAATAATGTCTGTCATTGCGTGGCATCCACACATGCCCAGATGAGCTCCTGCCTGACAGTGATTTGTTCCAAGAATTCCATGAGCCATAAGATCAGATATACTGCTGAAATCAAACTGTAAGATCAGTGCTGAATAATTTGTGAAGATGATCCGGTAAAGAAACTAAAACTGTTTCCGTACTATGGAAGGAACAAAAATCAGATTGGGTGTCATGTAAGATAGCAAATTGATCCAAATAATTCATCAATTCAGTGTTAACCAGACCTTCCATAAGTTTTGCAAAAAATGGAATACCTGCAATTGGTCTGTAATTACTAATTAAAGACAAAGATTAATTTGGATTTTTTTTGTTATTGGCATAATAATGATAAGACCTAACTCTTTCAGAAATTCTCCTTTACATAATAAAGTAATTATCTATAAAACTGATAGGAGCTGGTTTCATAATCACTGGAGGATAGATATCTAGTGAACAATATGATTTTTGCATATTTTGAATAAAGTTTAATAAATTGATTCCAATCTGGAATTGTACAAGAATTCCAGTTTAAATCTGCAGAAGATTATTTTTTGATGGAAGCATCATTCCCATAGATGTTAATCTTAGATTAAGAACAGAACTAAAAATAGGAACTTTGACTATTTCAGCCTTTGTAACTGTGTAACGGTGAGAAAATCACGAGTCGGGGGATGCTCCCCTGTGAGTGTTTTCAATCGTCTATCATTGCACCATCTTCAATTGGTAGAAAGGGGATGAAATAGACTTCAACAAAATTTTAAGTGAACTTTATAGTGTAGAACAGATTCCCCCCAAAATTTCTAAATAAAGCTCATAAGTTAACAAAAAAGTTTTTAAACTTAACTTTCTACCAATTGAAGATGGTGCAATGATAGACGATTGAAAACACTCACAGGGGAGCATCCCCAGACTAGAGGTCTGAACGGGGATCGCGGGGGTCCCGCAGGAATCCCCCCTTAACCCACGGGACTCCCACGGGGACCTCCATCTAGCCAAAGGGACTCCCACGGGGATGAAAGGCTTTGGAAGCAGGGTTCATCCATATAATATAATGGACACATCAGGGGGTTTATAAGTTAATTACCTGAACAGAAAACAAAAAAAGGGTTCCACCAAAGAGATTCCACAAGGAAAACAGCAGCGGAAACACAAAAGAAACTGTGGAATTGATGATCCTGTCAGAAGTAATTGCTGCTTTTTATGGGGACGGGCGGGGATGGAGGTAATTCCTTGCGAGGACGGGTGGGGACGGAGAGGATCCTGACGGGGACGGGTGGGGACGGAGAGGATCCTGGCAGGGATGGGTGGGATTTCTGTCCCCGCGCAACTCTCTACCCCCGACTCGTGATTTTCTCACCGTTACACGGTTCTGAGCACCGCTTTGGTTGCAAAGGCTGAAATAGTCAAAGTTCCTATTTTTAGTTCTGTTGTTGAGTTCTACACTTTGGGAACTTCTGTGTTATATTCTCACCCAGTAGTCTAGTTGGGAATCTTAGATTAAGAACTTTTGAACTAAAGTATAATGCTTAATCATCTGAAGAAGGGAGAAGGTCCTGTTGGGTTTGCCTAAATTGACTATATATCAAAATTGTATTAACCAATCTGAGCAACTCTTTACTATTCAATATATTGGCTCTTATTTTTGAAGAATAGTATTTATTTATTCAATTTTCTATATCGTTCTCCCAGGAACGGTTTACACAAATTTATTCAGGTACTCAAGCATTTTTCCCTATCTGGCCCGCTGGGCTCACAATCTATCTAATGTACCTGGGGCAATGGGGGAATTAAGTAATTTGCCCAAGGTCACAAGGAGCAGTGTGGGTTTGAACCCACAACCCCAGGGTGTTGAGGCTGTAGCTTTAACCACTGTGCCACACTCTCCCCCTTAGTTATGACATTTCTTCTTTACCACCTTCTTATAATCTTCTATCCTTGTTCTCTATTTCAGTCTATTTCCATCTCTTTTTGTTTTTACTCCAAATTCTTTCAAGCCGCCTTGCAGCACGTTTTAAGTCAAGAAGTTCAGAATCGTACCATCCATCAATTAAACTTTGGTTTTTTTCTAGTGTTCTTACTGGGGCAATTTTATCTAAGGTGGTCTTTCTAAATTTCTTCCAATTAGAATTCAAATCCGTACTTGTAACCTATCCGGGTAGCAGGAATATTCGAATAACTTATCCAGAGAGTGGACTGAATATCTTTGGATAAGTTCCAGCACTGGCCCCGTTGTCCTGGACGTTCAGTATTGACTACTAGCCAGATAGCCACTGAATATCTAGATATTTTTGTACCACTGTGGCTGGTGTTTTAAAAAAAAAAAAAACCCAGTGGCTGAATATTGATATCTAAGTTTGTACCTGAATCAGCGGAGAGTATAATGACTTGCCCAAGGTCACAAGGAGCTATTCAGTAAGCGATTCCATCAAGGACATTAAGAGGCTTCTTGCTCTGTTGTTTTCCTCTCATTTACCAGCAGCAGTATGGGTTGAAAGTTTGCCGAGTCATTTCTTGAAAGCTCCTCACTCTTGGCCACGTCTGCTTCTGTAGAAATAATTAAACAGGGCTGCTATTACAGGGACTGACATTTAAAACAGTCTTCTTCAACCGCCGGTCCACGGTGCGATCGATGTGGCGTTATCTTCGAGCCAGCTCCCTCTTCCTAACTGATTCAGTGCACAAAGCCACGGGCAGTGGCTCCTAAGGGCATCCTGTGCCTGAACCGGAATTCTTCTCTCTGACGTTGCAACGTCAGAGGGAAGGCTTCCAGATGAGGCACGGGACGTAAAAGGTACAATTAGTACTATTCTGGGGGCGGGGTCTGGGATGGAGATTGGGTAGAGATGGGCGGGGTCTGGCCCACGACTTAGCCCAATGTTCTTCAACTGCCAGTCCACGGACCAATGACGGTCCACAGAATAATTCTTTTATTTCTGCCGGTCCATAGGTGTAAAAAGTTTGAAAAACACTGATTTAAAACACCTTAGAAGCATGAACACAGCAAACACACACGCTGGAAGGGCGACTTCAGAGAAACAAGTTGTTTGACAACAAGCTGCCTGTCCTAATAAAACAGTCAAATGTTTATCTGAAAAAAAGGCATGGGGCTCAATATTCAAACTGATTGAACTAAGCAGGTGACGCTCCTGCCTGGTTAAATTGCACTGAAAGGGCCAGGGGAGGGTATTCAAGAGCACTTGTCTGGGTACTGCTACTGAATATACCCTCTGTGCTGGGGCAGTCTAGAGGCAGAGTATAGGCAGAATTCAAGAGTTATGTGAGCACTTAAATATTTATTTATATACCACTTATATCCTAAGTGGTTTACATTCAGATACTTTATCCTATTTCCCTATCTGTCCCGGCGGGCTCAAACTCTGTCTAGTGTACCTGGGGCAATGAGGGGCTTAAGTGACTTGCCCAGGGTCACGAGCAGCGAGGGATTTGAACCCACAACCTCAAGGTGCTCTAACCACTGCACCACACACGCCCCTGTCTTTGGTTAACTATGTAGCTACCTCCACTGACCTGAACTTTAGTTCAAGTGCTTGAATATCTGGTAGTGGTCAGTGTTTTTATTTCTTGTATTTGGACTTTTCTGCCTTTCTGCTGCTGAGTTTGTATTCTGTCTGGTTGTGACCCTTTTAACTTTGAATAAAATTATATTAATAAAATAAAAACATTTAAAATGATATGTGTTGATTGTCCTCCCTCTCCCCCCCCCCCAACAATTTGTTGCTGTAGGGTTACCAGATTTGTTCAAGAAAAAAACAAAAGAGTACTTTTGGTCCCACCCCAGCTCTACCCCCACCCAAACTTTGTCTCTTCTCCTTCCCCGAGTCTGGGCCGCGTCTGGAGGGCCTCCGAGCAGGTGTGGATGCGACACAATGATGTCACACTTTATGTGCACAACTTGGTGTGCATCTTCTATAAAATCCATGTCAATTCTAGTACGTGAATCTGGAAAGGGGGCTTGGTTAGGGGGAGGAGCATAGACGGATTTGGGGGGTGTTCCTAAAAGTTAAGCGCACCATTATAGAATACGCCCAATCTACGCACAAGTTAGGTGCAAGTATTTAGGTCTGGTTTACCTTGGCCTAAATAGTAGAGCCTAAAAGTTGTGATGCGTGCTGGCACTTAGCATGATTCGATAAGTTTTGCATACCTTTTGTAGAATGGTGCTAAGCGCCATTCTAGTCGCACACATATAGAATATGGCTCTTAGTGCGAAAGTACCTGACACAGCCTTGACCCAACTATGCCCCTCCTAGGTTAACACCCCCCTTGCAATTACACGCTATAGTACCTAAGGCAAGGGTGGGCAACCTCGGTCCTCGATCGCAATCCAGTCGAATTGTCAGGATTTCCCCAACAAATATGCATGAGATCTATTTGCATGCACTGCTGCCATTGCATGCAAATAGATCTCATGCATATTCACTGGGGAAATCCTGAAACCTGACCGGATTGTGGCCCTCATTGCCCACCCTTGACCTAAGGGCAGTTACGCGTGTAATGACAAATTGGTGCCAGATAATGCACTAAGGGTCATTATTGGCAGTTCAACCCAATTAGCACCCACTTAAAACAGTTATGTTTGGCTCTGTTCTATAACTTGCACTAGTTGCAAAATTGTGCATCCGAGTTTATAGCATTAGGGGGGTAATGTATAAGCGATTTTAAGATAAGCAGCATCACTTATATGATTCCAAACAATTTTACATATAAAAGATCTCTAAATCCTTCACTTTCTGCCCAGCACCTTCCCCCCCCAAAAAAAAAAAAAATGCCCCCTGTTGCCTTTTAACTTTATGTGCAAATATATTTTATTGAGCTAAATCTTAGATGGAAAACTCCAGATAGGTCACCTCTCTGATCCAAAGTCAGACCACCTGCTTAAAGAAATAAAGACCACCCTATTCAATAAATTCATTTCCTAGCCAGACTTCCTCCCCCCTTTTCAAAGTTACCGCTTATTTTACTGAATCCTTTTTTCCTCATTTATGACACCCTGCACTCACTGTCTGTTCAATGCTCTCTTCACAATTTGTATCCAGCTATTCGCTGGCTTTTTTTTTACAACCATTTCAATGTAAGTTGTCAAAAAAAAATTTATATAGTAGCTTCCTCTTGCCAATTTGCACCATGTAATCACTGACCGCCCTGTGATCTCTTCTTTATCTGTACACTGTAATTCGCTGACTGTACAGCTAATCTTCTCGGTGAACCGCCTAGAAGTCGCAAGATTATGGCAGTATAGAAAAATAAAGTTATTATTATTATTAAATGGCCAAGCTTTCAGAAGCTTAAAGGAACAAATCTCTAGTTGGTATTACACAACTGCGGATCAATGGTAGAAAAAAGCTCATCTCTTTTTCGTGGAAACTTTGCTTGGGACAACACTGCAACATTTAAAAGTGACTCTTGCGAGGAATACAATAGCCTTCTTGCATTTTACATTTTGTTATTAGGTGCCATTGGCTCATGTTCAAGTCCTAACATTATACATCAGCAAATATTGTTTCTCTCTTTGACGTATGATGCGTGCAATCTTTGTTTTGTTTTAGGCCACTATTCAAGGACACTCAAGGCTGTTTGGATCTTGAAGCAAAATTCTCTCCCTTGTATAAACAGGATAGCAGCAAACTCTCAAATGAGGATCTTATGAAATTGTTGGCAGAACTGAGGAAGTAAGTGGGTTGGTTTGTGTTTTTTCAACAGAGAGCCTTTTCAGTGAGGATGAAATTTTAAACTTTCAAAATAGCTGTAAAAATGAATGTTAAGCTATACATCTGGTTTCTCCATGTATCAGCGGACAGAGACATACTGACAAACGTGAAATAGTGTTAAAAATTCCCTTTTCTCTAACAGATGCCATTCTTAGAACCACAGTTATAATTAGGGCTTCCGATTTTAAGTTTTCCTGATAAACATCGATAAGAACATAAGAATTGCCGCTGCTGGGTAAGACCAGTGGTCCATCATGCCTAGCAGTCCGCTCACACGACGGCCCTCTGGTCTAAGACCAGCACCCTAACTGAGACTAGCCCTACCAGCGCACGTTCTTGTTCAGCAGAAACTTGTCTAACTTTGTCTTGAATACATGGAGGGTGTTTTCCCCTATAACAGCCTCCGGAAGAGCGTTCCAGCTTTCTACCACTCTCTGGGTGAAGAAGAACTTCCTTAAGTTCGTACGGAATCTATCCCCTTTCAACTTTAGAGAGTGCCCTCTCGTTCTCCCTACCTTGGAGAGGGTGAACAACCTGTCCTTATCTATTAAGTCTATCCCCTTCAGTACCTTGAATGTTTCGATCATGTCCCCTCTCAATCTCCTCTGTTCGAGGGAGAAGAGGCCCAGTTTCTCTAATCTTTCGCTGTACGGCAGCTCCTCCAACCCCTTGACCATCTTAGTGGCTCTTCTCTGGACCCTAAGTGACACAAATGTACATGTTTCATTCCACTGGAAAGTACCAGCAATAGTACCTGTGGTGTAAAAACAGATATCAACACTAAGAACATAAGCAATGCCTCTGCTGGGTCAGACCTGAGGTCCATCGTGCCCAGCAGTCCGCTCACGCGACGGCCCTCTGGTCTAAGACCAGCACCCTAACTGAGACTAGCCCTACCAGCGCACGTTCTTGTTCAGCAGAAACTTGTCTAACTTTGTCTTGAATACATGGAGGGTGTTTTCCCCTATAACAGCCTCCGGAAGAGCGTTCCAGCTTTCTACCACTCTCTGGGTGAAGAAGAACTTCCTTAAGTTCGTACGGAATCTATCCCCTTTCAACTTTAGAGAGTGCCCTCTCGTTCTCCCTACCTTGGAGAGGGTGAACAACCTGTCCTTATCTACTAAGTCTATCCCCTTCAGTACCTTGAATGTTTCGATCATGTCCCCTCTCAATCTCCTCTGTTCGAGGGAGAAGAGGCCCAGTTTCTCTAATCTTTCGCTGTACGGCAGCTCCTCCAACCCCTTGACCATCTTAGTGGCTCTTCTCTGGACCCTAAGTGACACAAATGTACATGTTTCATTCCACTGGAAAGTACCAGCAATAGTACCTGTGGTGTAAAAACAGATATCAACACTAAGAACATAAGCAATGCCTCTGCTGGGTCAGACCTGAGGTCCATCGTGCCCAGCAGTCCGCTCACGCGACGGCCCTCTGGTCTAAGACCAGCACCCTAACTAAGACTAGCCCTACCAGCGCACGTTCTTGTTTAGAAGAAACTTATCTAACTTTGTCTTGAATCCATGGAGGGTGTTTTCCCCTATAACAGCCTCCAGAAGAGAGTTCCAGCTTTCTACCACTCTCTGGGTGAAGAAGAACTTCCTTACATTCGTACGGAATCTATCCCCTTTCAATTTTAGAGAGGGTGAACAACCTAGGAACATCCCCTACCTTGGAGAGGGTGAACAACTTGTCTTTATCTACTAAGTCTATCCCCTTCAGTACCTTGAATGTTTTGATCATGTCCCCTCTCAATCTCCTCTGTTCGAGGGAGAAGAGGCCCAGTTTCTCTAATCTTTCGCTGTACGGCAGCTCCTCCAACCCCTGGACCCTTTCGAGTAGTACCGTGTCCTTATGGAAATAACAGCTGTTTATTAGATAAATATTAATAACACATTTTTTCCTTTAAGACTCCCTTGGTTTGTCTATATCCTTCACTCTCCTTTTGTGCTTTTTCTGCACTGATGACTCCTAAGTGACACAAATGTACATGTTTCATTCCACTGGAAAGTACCAGCAATAGTACCTGTGGTGTAAAAACAGATATCAACATTAAGATATCTGGGTCATACCTGAGGTCCATCGTGCCCAGCAGTCCGCTCACACGGCGGCCCAACAGGTCCAGAACCTGTGCTGTAATCCTCTATCTATACCCCTCTATCCCCTTTTCCAGCAGGAAATTGTCCAATCCTTTCTTGAACCCCAGTACCGTACTCTGCTCTATTACGCTCTCTGGAAGCACATTTCAGGTGTCCACCACACATTGGGTAAAGAAGAACTTCCTAGCATTGGTTTTGAATCTGTCCCCTTTCAACTTTTCTGAATGCCCTCTTGTTCTTTTATTATTCGGAAGTTTGAAGAATCTGTCCCTCTCTACTCTCTCTATGCCCTTCATGATCTTGTAAGTCTCTATCATGAAGGGTATCCTCAAATAAGCTGAAAAATAAACACCTACATTTATAATTCTAAATATATAAGCATAGATGTTCTGATATACTTACTGATGGTGGTCTCATATTTAAAGTTGTAACATTGAACTACTTCACATGGATCTTCTACCTCCAGATATCGATCTTCGCATCGACATTCTAGCTCATCTCATCAATGTTCTCCATCGAAGCATCGCCTCTCTTCTTCAACACAGCGTTCTACACCAAGGTACCATAGTTCCTCATTGTATCGATCTCATGCTTTGAAGCATAAAAGGTATACTTATCGATCCTCATCATCGGATTGGATCATCGTCTTCATCGGATTTGAAATCTGACTCGAGAGTGTGCACTTACTTTATCTGCTCCTGAATCTTCTGTCATACCTTCAGAACAGTCACCACAGAAAATGTCTCCCAGAAGATCATCTCTACCAGAAAGACTTCCCTTTACTTAGATATATTAAGCAGCTGGGCAAAGCTCTACCTGTCCAATTGGAAACTGACACTGGACCAAGTGCTGAGTACTTGAACGTCTTGATGAGCCTTCCAAAGAAGGGGTACACAGGCTGCTTGTTGGGGGTACGAAGCCTGGCCGCTAATTCCCACCTGTCCGTAGAGGCCAGCACTGGGAAGCCCACATTCCTCCCCCCCAGCGCTGAAGCCTCTTCCAACATCTCCCCCCACCCCCCGTACTGAAGCCATACCGACGATCCTCACTCCTGAAGCCGACACAGAAACCTTCTAGCCGCACTGGCTCCTTCCCTCTTCAGCGGCATTCCTTGCGTGGGCGGCACACGGTGGTTATCCGTGCACATGGGCACTGTAACAGGTGTTATCCAGGGACAGCAGGCAGATATTCTCACATCCCACCCACCTCCCTGGTTGGCTTTTTAGCTTACTTATGAAACTGAGTAACCGCGAACCTACATTGGGTGGGAAGGCACTCACGAAAGCACGGTGTGAGCAGTCACGAAGTTACTTAAAACGACAGTACACTTTTCATACTGTCCGTACCGGGCTCTGGGGATGACGTCACCCACATGTGAGAATATCTGCCTGCTGTCCCCGGATAACACCTGTTACGGTAAGTAACAGTGCTGAACTGCATGTTTTTTTGAAATCAAGTGAGAGCAGGCAAAAGTTAATATTCAGCCATTGGACATAGAATTTCGACATCCAAATGATGGCATGTAAATCACAGGTCCAACTTTAAGATTTTTCCATGTGTAAATCGTATTTTACTCATGGAAAAGTGATTTTATTTAATTTCATGACCACATATATGTTGTGTGAAAGTTAGACGAATGGAAAGTGTGCTGTATGTAAGCATTCTAGGGGCATGTTTTGGCGGGAGGCAGTTGCAATGCATATGATATATGTTCTAAAATCAAACTCACAATTACTCATATTTGCAGCAGCACAATCCATAAATATAACTTTTGTTTTGTACTACTAAAGAGATTTTTTTTCTTCTTTTACCTTCTACATTACACTTAAGACCAGAGAAGACAAAACTACAGGTTATTCCTGGTCATCTAAATGCTACAATTGACTGTGTCCCCCCAGACCTTTCAAGTAAGTCTTTTGAAACAGAATATGAAAGTACACAGATATTAGATATAGAGATGCATTCAGAAGGGGTTCCCTGATTGGCAAAATCTTAAAATCAGTATAGTTTGCCAGTCCTATACTTCCAGACAGATTTCCTGGGTCATCAGGCCACTCAGTGGTACAACTTAATATCTACATTTTTGAATAAGAAACTAAAGACTGGTCTTCGTGACATTTGGAGCATTGAGATAAAGCAGCAGATTTCTGCGTCTCAATGGCCACGAATTTGGACTTGGAGGATGAGATGTACGGCGTCTGCATCTATGAGACAAATATGGATTTTTTTTTTGTTACATAGATCTTTTTGGACCACTGTCATCTTGAGGTAGGGACTTTGGATCATTTACTGTACTATTGTCCCTTGATACTTGGGTTTTGGAGATCCATTTGGGGTCAAGTGAATAAAATGTTGGAAAGTCCAGTGGCATTGTCATACGATACCGTGCTATTTGGCACGTTAATGAGGGCTAAAAGCCAAATATCTTCCCAGAATAATAAACTTCTCTTTATTATGACAGGGGTTGCCATACAACTTCTTATGAGAAACTGGAAAAGTTGGGATCGGTTAAATTATACTTTCTGGTGGAAATCTCTATGCCACACGTTTAAAATGGAACGTATGATTGTTATACAGCAGGGACATTATAGAAAGTTTATGGATATTTGGGAGCCATTGACAAAATTCTGTAAGGAATGACTGTTCATTTTGCCAGGGTGAATGGGTGGGAGGGGGGGTGGGAAGATACTTTTAATTTGAGTGCAATTTTTGGAAATGTAGAAAAGGGGGGATGATATATATTTGTCATAGAATATAATTTTGATTGAATTTAAGGGCTCTTTTTACGAAGCCACATTAGCAGCTTTATCGTACGCGACTTTTTATCACACGCTAACCCCTGCGCTAGCCGAAAAACTACCGCCTGCTCAAGAGGAGGCGGTAGCGGCTAGCGCGGCCGGCAGTTTAGCACGCGTTGAACCGCTAACGCGGCTTCGTAAAAGGAGCCCTAAGTGCTGTTAAAATGTAAAATGTCTGTATATGTTGCACTTATTTTTGGCTTTAAAATGAATAAATATAAAAAAATAGCGATGCAGGATTTCCATGCAGCATGAAACACAGTTGTGAATCAAAACATAAATGACTTGCACAAAATAAAGAGCTTAAAAGGGGTAATAACATGCACAGAGCAGCAGGTAAAAACACTAACAAACGGGGGAGAACAGCCGGCAATGAGTGGAAGGTGCGATCCTGGCCACCTTTCTGGGCATACTGGATGGATCATGCTGGTCCTTATTTGCCATCATTTACTGTGCTACAGTGTTATTAAATTTCTCCTGATGCAAAAAACAACTGTACTTAACTCTAATGCAGTTTTGTTTTTTTACTTGTGTTATAGGGATGAATTGCTCTAGAAACACAGAAATATGTCAGCAGATAAAGGCCATCCAGCCGGCCCATCTGCAGCATCCACTATCCCCTCCTCTCCCAAAGAGAATTCATGCTTTCTTGAATTCAGACAGTCTTTTTCTCCACCACTCTACCGGGAGACTGTTCATGCATCTACCACCCTTTCTGGGGAAAAAATTATTTCCTTAGATTACTCCTGAGCCTATCACCTCTTAACTTCATCCTATGCCCTCTCATTCCAGAGCTTTCTTTCAAATGCCACGTAGGTATTTAAATGACTTTATCATATCTCCCCTCTTCCATTTTTCCTCCAAAGTATACATATTGAGATCTTTAAGTCTGTCCCCAAATACCTTATGATGACCATTTTAGTAGCCTTCTTCTGGACAGACTCCATCCAGTTTATATCCTTTTGGAAGGTGCCGTCTCAAAAATTGTACACACTATTATAAATGAGGTCTCACCAGATTCTTATACAGGGTCATCAGTACCTCCTTTTTCCTAGTGGCTATACCTCTCCTTATGCACGCAAGTATCCTAGCTTTCACCATTGCCTTTTCAACCTGTTTGGCCACTTTAAGATCATCACATACTATCACACCCAAGTCTCGCTCCTCTTTCATATTCAAAAGTTCTTCACATATAAACTATACTGTTCCCTCAGGTTTTAGCAGCCAAAATGCATCACCTTGCACTTCTTAGCATTAAATCTTGGCTTCCAAATTTCTGTCCATTCTTCAAGCTTCGCTAAATCCTTCCTCATCAGAGATGTCTACTCTGTTGCAGATTTTGGTATCGCCCGCAAAGAGGCAAATCTTACCTGACAGCCCTTCAGCAATATTGTTACAGAAATGTTAAAAAGAACAGGCCCAAGAACCGAACCTCGAGGCACACCACTGGTAGCATCCCTTTCTTCAGAGCGATCTGTATTGACCACTATCCTCTGATGCATTCCACTCACCAGTTCCTGACCCAATTAGTCACTTTGGGGCCCATACTGAGAGCACTCAGTTTATTTATTAGATGCTTGTGTGGAACACTGTCAAAGGTTGTGCTCAGTTCTCTGGTCACCCAGTCCATGAAACTGATCAGATTTATCTGACAAGACCTGCCTCTAGTGAATCCAGGTTGCCTCGGGTCTTGTAATCCACTGGATTCCAGAAATGTCACTATTCTCTGTTTTAAAAGCATTTACATTGATTTGCTTACCACAGAAGTGAGACTTCCCTACTTCTTCCTTCCACTTTTGTGGAGAGGGCCCACATCCGCCCTTCTCCAGTCCTCCAGTACCACTCCTGACTCTACGGAAGCATTGAAAAGGTCAGCCAGTGGAGCCACCAGAACTTTCCTTTCAGTACTCTTGGATGTATACCATCCAGCCCCATCGCTATGTCCACTTGTACAAAATAAGTACCTGTATACTCGTATATGTAAACTGCTTTGAATGTGTAACCACAAAAAAGTGGTATACAAGTCACATTCTCTTCCCTTTTAGATTAAGTAGCTCCTCACAAGCACAATCCTCTGAAAATTGATCTGGGTCTACCACACCTCCATTCCTATTTGCATTTGTCTTCTGTGATTCTGCTCCCGGCACTTCAGCTGTGAACACAGAACAGAAATATTTGTTAAGCAATTCAGCCTTATCTTTATCAGCTTCTACATAATTGGGCCTGAAAGCCCTGAAATGCAAAGCTCAAAAATGTCAATGTTAGCCCAAGTGCCCCTTCAGATCCCTTCAATCCCTCTATATTTACCTTTAAGTTTGGAGACAGAAGCAATAACCACTTACTCCTGCCTCCATACTGCCATCTTGAAATTATCAGCACATGACCTTGCACTGTGCATCCCGGGGTATCCAGCACAGGAACATGTGCTGCCATATTTCAATACTGTATGCAATTCTGATCACTGCATTTCAAAAAAAGATATAGTGGGATTAGAAAAGGTACAGAGAAGGGGGACAAAAATGGTAAAAAGGATTGGATGACTTCCCTATAAGGAAAGGCTAAAGCGGCTAGGGCTTCAGCTTGGAGAAAAAATGGCTCAGGGGAAATACGATGGAGGCCTATAAAGTATTGAGTGGCGTTAAATGGGTAGATGTGAATCACTTGTTTACTCTTTCCAAAAATACTAGGACTAGGAGGAATGCAAGGAAACTACTAAATAGTAGATTTAAAACAAACCAGAGAAAATATTTCTTCTCTCAACGTCTCTCTTCGGTATGGCAATTTTTAAGATAGCAATGTGAAGGCAGGAGCAAATGGGCATCACTTCTGCCTCCCAACTTACAGGTGCACGGGGAGTGAGGGGTGGAGGTCAGGGACTGTTTGGGCCACCAAGGACATTTTTGAGTTTGGGGATGAGGGTTCGGAGGTCCACATGTGCCACCAGAGATGTTTTGGGATTTGTGTGCTATGTACGAAAAAGAGAAGAATTAAAATAGGCAAAGACTGTAAAATCCACTTTTTCTATAGCTGGACCCATACTTTGGAATGAGATTTCTGGAACAATACGATTGTATTGCAATTTAGGAAACTGCTTAAAACTAACTGTTCAAGCATGGGTGAAATGATGACCTTTGACATTCAGATGGATGTGAAGTAAGAATGTTTAACAAATCAGATTAAGAGATGACTTTCGCATGATATCTCCGTTGGTTCTTTTTAATGTTTAGATAGATGCTTTTTTGTCTTTTTTATGATTATGTATGTTTTTTTATAGTAAGCCGCTTAGGCTATTAAGCGGATAATAAATAAAATTTGGTTTCTTGAGGATTCGCTTAGGCCACTAGGGTCCTTTTTGAAGTCCAAGGATGGAGGTCCAGGAGATGACAGGTGGTTCACTCGGGACATGCTTGGGACTGGGGGTGGGGTCCAGAGAATTGTGGGTGTTGGGAGTATCCAGTGGTGCCGGAGGATATCTTTGAGTTGGGCCTGTTCTAGTGTCAGCTGGAAGTCTTGTACAAGACCTTCAGGTGACAGAAATGAACGCCCACGTGCACCTACAACCAGTGTGCTTTCTCGTGTTAGTGTACATTTTTTACATCAGGCCTATTTGAATACTATTTGGATACTGCACTGGGCAGCAAAACTCTGGCATTAGACTTGCATTAGGAAGCCATCGGCTAAATTTTAGTGCACAGCTCTAATGCAAGCTTACTTCATCCCCTCTTTCTGGACGGTTCTTAATTCCTTTGAGTGGATGAGCATGTAAACCTTTTCTGTTTCTGCCAGGAGTTCTGTAATTGTGCCTGTTTTAACCCACTCCTTATTGGCTCTGCCAGCCTGCTTGTATGACAGTAATAGCTGAAAACTGGTGTGAGTCTGCTCAGTGACTGTAAGCCCAAATGTATATGTAAATCTTTAAACAAATTTCCCCTGGGTTCAATGTCTCCAAACAGGTTTCTTTTTTTTGCATACTAAGATAAGAGTGAATGGCACCTCTGTGCAAAGAGAGAGCGGCTGATCCATAAAACAGCTAATTTTCTTAGACCTAACATGACCTAATATTAGACTGTACGGTGGCTGGTATGCGCTGCTACAGAGTCTGGCTATATCTACAGAACCTGTTCTGCAAAATTTGTAAATGCATTAAATTTATGGATTTATATATCCATAACTTCAACCTAATATACCACCTCTGTCATCAACCTGAAGCAGATCACAACAGCTACAAAGTACATAATAAAATTACCAATTAAACAAACAAAACACACCTGCACAAAACTTCCTCACAAAATTACAAATAGTGAAAAAAGATTAAAAATCTTACAAATCCCTTTTCATCAATGCTCAATTCGTATCTTTTATCACAATACCTCACCACCTGTACATCAGCCCATATTACGAGTGCATCTGCCTGTTGCATACTGTTGGGGAATATTACGCAGGCAATCCCCGGGTTAAGTACGAGTTCCGTTTTTTAAACCGTTCTTAAGTTAAATTTGTATGTAACTCTGATCCTGTACAGTACATAGTCTATAAAACCATTAAAGAAACAGTCTTTAAAATAAAGTGCTGTCGTTTAAATAGAAAGAATAGATAGGAGGTTTACACTTATTTTTGTTCTTCATCAGTCCCACTGTTCCCTCTCCTCCACCACATCCAATGTTTCTCCCTCACCTGCTTGCTTCATTTCCCCATGTGCACCAACTCTCTTTCCCTCTCACCCTGACCCCCAGGCCCAACAATTCTCCCTTTCTATTCCCTCCCCATCTCAGCATCTCTTTCCCTCACTTCCTCCATTCTTCCATTCTGTGTCCCATGTTCATGCTCCCTCCCTCCTTTCTTCCATTCTTTGCCCAAAGTTTTTGTGACCCCACCCTTCCTTCTGTGTCCCAATGTGAACCTGCTTTACCCTTCCTATACCAATGCAGTCCCTCTTCCTCCCTTCCTGTCCCAAAGCGACCTTTCTCCTCCCGTGTCTCAATGCACCCTTCATCGTCCCCCTCTGTTCTGCATCCCGAATTCATGCCTCCCATGGGTGTTTACCTCCTCTGGCCAGCTCCCTCCTTGCAGCCGCACTTCTCTTAGCAAAGCCGCAAGCGGCAGTTTCTGCACGCAGTCCATTGGTCTTTGCGAAGCCACGATTGGTGGCTCGTGCACGCAGTCCACAAACCCGGAAGCCTTCCTTCTGGCATCTACGTCAGAGGGTAGGCTTCCAGGTCAGTGGAGCACATGCACGAGCCACCGATCACGGCTTTGCAAAGACCAGAGGACCACTTGCAGGAGCCGCTGCTTGCGGCTTTACCAAGAGAAGTGCGGCTGGGAGGAGGGAGCTGGCCAGAGGCGGTAAACGCCCGCGGGAGGCACGAATTTGGGACGCAGAATGGAGGAGGACTACGAGGGGAGTGTGTGTGTTAGTGTTATGTTGTTCCCATACCCTAAAGCGGTGATCCCCAACCCTGTCCTGGAGGACCACTAGCCAGTAGGGGTTTTCGGGATAGCCCTAATGAATATGCATGGGGCAGATCTGCACTCCTATCATCTTCATTGCGTTGCAAATCTCTTTCATGCATATTCATTAGGGCTATCCTGAAAACCTGGCTGGCTGGTGGTCCTCCAGGACAGGGTTGGGAACCACTGTCCAAAAGATGTTGAACTCTTGCTGCCATTTGATTTTGGTCAACCCTACTCTTCTTGGAAGCTCCATTGTTAACAAGGTGCCTCCATTAAGGTAACCTGATAATGCATGATAGGAGCATATTCTGTAAAGGACACCCAGGAATCATCATAGAACACAACCATAACCGGGAATTGGCATGCCTAACATATACTGTGTTTCCCTGAAAATAAGACACTGTCTTATATTAATTTTAGGCCCAAAAAAGGCGCTAGGTCTTATTTTCGGAGAGGTCTTATATTTTTTCATGTACAATGATTATCTCCCCCTTCCTCTCCTCCACCCTAATTCTTCCTATTTCCTTTCTCTCCCCCACATGTGAAGCATCTTTCCTCCCCTCTCACCCATCCCCTTGTGCAGTATCTTTCTATCCCTCCCTCCCATCCCCCTGTGCAGCAGAACCCTTGCAGCCTATATCCCTCCCTCCCCTTGCACCTTATATTCCTCCCATTCCCCCGTGGAGCATTTTTTAATCCCTCCCATCCCCCTCACCACACACCCACCCCTCTCCCTGCTGACCCTTCCATCTCTCCCATCCATCCGAACCCCGACTGCGAGACCGAAATACAGTACCTTATAACAAACCACATTGTCGGCAGCAAAGGCCCCATCGTGGCTTTCTCACACCCGGGCGTTCCTCTGCCGCATTGCTGATGGGGCCTGTGCTGCCAATGACGCAGTTTGTTATAAGGTACTGTATTTCGGTCTCGCGGTCAGGATTCGGATGGGTGAGAGAGATGGAATGGTCACGGAGGGAGCACTGCTGCTGCCGGCGACTAGGGTTTATTTTCGGGGATAGGGCTTATATTAAGACCTACCCCGAAAATCATGCTAGGGCTTATTTTGGGGGAAACACGGTACATACCCACAGTTAAACTAGCCACAGAGCTGGCAAAACTCTGGATGCCTAAATGCAGCTGGAACACACATAACCCCCAAATTCTGTATATGGCGCCTTAAGTTGTGTTCACCAATCGTGCACCCAGCTGATTTGCACGCACAACTTAATTGTTTAATAGGTCTAATTGATGCCGATAACTGGCAATTGATACCTCATAATTGACACTTAATTGATGCTAATGAGAAGTTACATTTGCAGTTGGTAGATGCATCCTATAAAGTGGTGCGCATCAGTTCTAGGGTGTGAATCCGAAAAAGGGGCATGGCGGGAGAAGGAGCGTAGGCGCACCTAAAATTCACGTGCACAGTTGCACATACAAGCAAGGCGCAGGTATTTAGACCTGGTTTTCCTTGGCCTAAATGGGCACGTCTAAAAGTTATGATGCGCTATTTTAGTCTGTGCCAATGTTTTGGGGTACCGTGTATAGAATATGGCCCGTAACAAAGAGTATTCTATAGGTTACAGGTGTGACTGGGAGCCTTGCCTATCCTCCACTCTTGTGTATGCTCTTTGCAATAGTACGTAAACTTGCTCTTATAGAATAGTGCACAGGGTGCTTACACAACACATAGGTGCTCATATTTTCTCTGCATTTATGAGCACAAGGGGGCACTAAACTACTGATGCTTATAGAATTACCCTTTTGATGTGTAGAGTTTGACTCGGCATTGGAGGAAGGAGTGGCGTAGTGGTTAGAGCGACAGCCTCAGTACCCTGGGCATGTCGCTCAATCCTACATTGCCCCAGGTACATTAGATAAGATTGTGAGCCCACCGGGACAGATAGAGAAAAAAAAAATTCTTGAGTACCTGATTGTAAGCCCCTTAGATAACTTTAATAGGCGCTATATAAATGCCTAAAATAAATAAATAAAGCTTGAAACATATAATTAAAGTCTTTTGTGTAAACCTGTCGCTCCTCTTTAGATTGCGTCACATCGTCATACATTCCTGTCAAGCCTTTTGAAAAGGACCGTAAATGGGTTGCCGTCGAAATTGAAGAACTTGTGCCGGAAGTTACAAAGTACTGCTACCCTTTCACCATTTACAAAAATCGCCTCTACGTCTACCCTTTGCATTTAAAGTATGACGGCCAGAAAACATTTGCCAAGGTAAGCGACTCGGGAGTAATGCTTCTGGAAAAGGTGACTTGTATTTTAAACATGTTTGCAACATATTTCCTCATTTTGTCTTCTCCCAGGCAAGGAACATTGCGGTCTGTGTGGAATTCAGAGATTCGGATGAGGGTGATGCAGGTGCTTTAAAGGTTTGCCCAGTTACACTTGTCAGTCTTAATGCTGCCGGATCAGAAGGCTCTTTGCACAACAGTAGGATAAAATTTGGGCCTAAGTAGAGTAATATCAAGTCCAGATTACTTTATGTCCAGTTTATCTTTCTTATGGTTTCTTAGGACATTGAAGGTTTATTTTTTTTATTTATTCAATTTTTCTATACCGTTCTCCCAGAGGAGCTCAGAACGGTTTACATGAACTTATTCAGGTACTCAAGCATTTTCTCTGTCTGTCCCGGCGGGCTCGCAATCTACCTAATGTACCTGGAGCAATGGGGGGGATTAAGTGACTTGCTCAGGGTCACAAGGAGCAGCGTGGGTTTGAACCCAGGGTGCTAAGGCTGTAGCTTTAACCACTGCGCCACACACTGTTGGCAGAAAGGACCATTTTGTCCATTCAGTGTACCAATTTGTGTCTACTGAATTTTGTAGATCTCGCTCTACCTCAGTGGCATACCTAGCATATATGACACCCAGGGCCCATCATTTTTTGACACCCCCCCCCAATCTGTATGAAAAACATGATTTTTAGTAACAAGCCACACGTCACACAAGAGTGTACCTAGGAAAAATCAGCATCTTACATACTATAGCAGTACAGCATCCATACACTCATTGTAAAACTGAACAAGCCAGACTAGTACAGATCAGTCCTGCGCAGTCAATCCTAACAGAAAACCGTGTCTTTCGAACACATAGAACACACCTTTGCCTAGTATGGAATATGTCATCACAAACTAACCCCTCCCCCCTTTACAAAACTGTAGTGTGGATTTTAGCCACAGTGGTAACAGCCCAGACGCTCATAGAATTCTGAGCATCAGAGCTGTTACCACCATGGCTGGCGCTAAAACACACTTTACACTTTTGTAAAAGGGAGGATAAAATAGAAATACGTAGACAAAGGTTAAATTGAACCACCAAGAAACTGGACTCGGCATACAATGCAACACCACAGAAAGTGTAACACATGTATCCTAAAGCAAAAAAATGCATAAATAGAAATTTTTTTTACTACCTTTGTCTTCTCTGGTTTATATCCCGCAGCACCCCAAATTTCTATTTGGGTTACAAACATACAATGGTTTCTACCCACATTTCAAATATTCTTCTATTCCTGCTGAGGTTTCCTCCCTTCAGCCTCATGTGATGACCTCCTTTCCTAGAGCTTTTTATTCTCAAAGTTACAGTCTAATGCTATTCCAAAATACAATGCAGAGTACATTTTCTTTGAGGGTAGAATACGACATGTTGGGGTTTTTTTTTTTTTTTTAATTGAACAGGAGAGCTGCTGGTCTTTTGCAGTAGCTTTGGGTAGACTCTGTGGCAAAGAGTTTTTTTTTTAAAAATGCAATACAGTGTCTGAGATTCTGTAGTAGTACATGGCTTAATATGGATAACATCCAAGTTTAGTGTAGAATATTTTTTTTCTGAATATTTTCATCTGATAAGGTTTACAACTTTTGTTTCTGAATTTGTTTTCATTTATCTCCACTTTAGTTTTAAGTTTCATTCCTTATGTTCTCCCTTTTCATACCTCTTCTCTCATATCCATTGCCTATCCTTACCATCTTTTATGTCAGTCTGTCAAAGATGCCGGTCTCACTAGGGTTGTCCGGAAAAACCTAAAGTTGGAAAAAACGGTGCGAATTGAAGTCTTTCCCGTGAATTTGATTATGCTTGATCAGAAAATAAAACAGACTTGATTTGATGTCTTTTTATCAGTGTATCATTGCTGAGTGTGAAAACGTAAAAGTTAAGCAAAAATAATTAAGCAAATAATTAAGCAAAAATAATAACAAATTTTAAGAAAAACTGAGCTTTATGTAATCAGTGGCTTTGAGGGACCCATAGGCGTCGGAATGGGGGAGGCCACAGGGGCCATGGCCTCCCCAAAAATTGGCGGTCAGAGTCAATTATGGCCCTACTTCCCCACCCGGCAGCCACCACACAGCGTTGCTGCAGAATGAAGACTTTCGGGGGCAAACCTGCTCGTTGTCACTGCACGGCGGCTGATGGAAGATTTAAAATGACAGCGACCGGGAGGAGGTGGTTGGGGGAGTTGGGAGCTGGAGAGAGGTCATGCCACAGGATCCTGCTGGGGCTCGGGCTGAGCCTTTGGGCCCCCCAAATGAAAAACATTCCACTACCTATGGAGGGACCCCAGGATAGGCTTAAAAATTTTTTAAAAAATTATTTTCTGATCAAGTACAATCAAATTCATGGGAAAAACTTCATTTTACTCAGTTTTTCCAACATTAGGTTTTTCTGGACAACACTACTGTCTCACCTAACTGCTCCCCAAGGCTCTCCTAGCATTTCCTTCTGTCTCCCTTCTATTCCATCCTTAAAATATATTAACACTTTAAGATCCAATAATTTTGCAGTGACAGTACCTTCCCTCTGGAATTCCATTCCTAATTAAAATAAAGGAAGAAACTTCTGTAGTCCTATTCATAGACACTTTTGATACATAACTGCCCTCGTAAGGGCAACAATCTCATTGTTTTGTTTCAGGTCAACCTTCTCCTTATTGTTCTTCCCTTATTTGTTCTTTCTTTTACTTATTGTAGTTCTCCCTTTTCCCTCTTGTTTTTACTTCTGTTTGTCTAGTGTATGTATTTTTGTTTTTACTGACCAATCCCCAGTAATGATATGTTCTGTTTTTAATCATTTGTTTTTGTGCTGATAATGAATTTTATTCTACACCGCTTTGAATTTTAGATTAAGCGGTATAACAAATTTTTTATAAACCTTGAAACCTTGAATTTACCCATCTTTACTGTTTTTTCTCTCTGTATGTCTCCTGTTTTCCTGATGATCGTATCTTCCTTCCATGCAGCCTGTGCTGTTTGAATTCTGTTTACTGTCAGACGCTTATGGGCTGGAGCTAGCATGGGCGGTAGAAGTGTGAAAGAAGGCCCTGCAGTTGGAGAGAATGGCCCCAGGAGCACCTCTCCGCAGGTGTCGAGCAGAAGAAGAGAGAGAGCTGTGCTGGTAGAAACTGGTAGTGGAGGGGTGTGGGAATTTTATTTGATGGGGGGGGGAGATAAAATCTGATGGAGGTGAAAGTAGAATTAGCAGAACTTGGCAGGAGAAAAGAGTATGTGGAGGCAAGCGAGTGGTAGAAAGCAACAGACTGCGGTGAGGCGGGTGGGTAGGTACGTGAAAGCAACAGTGAGATGCCGGTGACACCGGTGGGCAGTTCACGGCAATTCCACGCCAAAAGGACAGTTCAGCCGTCATAGCTGAAACGGTAAGATTGTACCAGGTCTGGGCTCTGGGTAGAAGGAATCCTGTATGTAATGCTCTCCATCTGCCTGCATTCCTACTGTCCAGGCTAGCCTGCATTTTCTTTCTATTTCAGTGTATTTATGGAAAGCCCGGAGGCAGCATTTTTACCACCAGTGCCTTCGCCATCGTTCTGCATCATAACCAAAGTCCGGAGTTCTACGATGAGGTAAAAGGAGAGACAACTTTGCAAATGGCCTATGAAAGTAGTATTTTTTTTTTTCTTTTGGAAGAAGCAGGTGGAGAAAAACCAAACATTATCTCCCCCCAACCCCCACCCCTGATATTCAGCAGGACTTAGCTATCCGGGAACGACTCCCAACCAGCTAAGTCCCATATGTCCAGCTATCTATTGATATTCAGCGAGAGATAGCCAACTATGTATGATTTTTGTAGTATGTTTCTAATTCTGCAAAACTATTGTGCATATAGTTTAAAAAAAAAAAAAAAAAGGGAGATTTGAATTAGCACAAGATGGAAACTTCAAAGCAGCAGAGTATGTTGTCAAGGCTACTGTACATTTTCATATTACTTGTAAGCATTTGTAATCCAAGTACTTAAGTTATAAATCTTTAATTCAATCACCTTATGCTCAGATCAATAAGAAGAGCCAGGCAAAGCTCTAATGGAGCAGTAGACGCCATCTAACCAGAAGCTCAATAACCTCTGCTGGTCTGTACAGATCAGCTTGAAACTTACCCCCCTCTTCTGTTTTAGCGCAGAGAGCTGCGCTGAATGGCCCACGCTGCTCCCGACGCATCCATAGACTAACATGCGCGCGTTAGCATTTAGCGCATGTTAAATCGGTTAGCGCACCTTAATAAAAGAGGGCCAAAGATTTTGAACATTGTTTTTGTGTGGTTAATAGTTACACGCAGTCTAAATGCATGATTAAATTACATTTTCTTTTTTTTCTTTGATATTTTTGGGCCACAGACTGTAGAAGTCCACCCGATACTGTCCTTAGGTCTCAACTACTGGAGTTGCTGTCGAAGCTCACTCCAGCCTATCTAAACCATCTCGCCATTTGTAGGATACAGACCGTAAAAGTCTTCCCAGCACCGTCCATATGTTCCAAATTACTTGTGTTTCCCATTGAAGCCCTCCCTAGCCCATCCTGAACCGAATTGCCATATACGGGGCACAGACCATGCAAGTCTGCCCAGAGCCGGCCTTAGTTCTTCAATTTATACTATTCATTATGTAATTAGTGATCTTCTGTGTTCATCCCACACTTTCTGTCACCGTTTTCCTCTCCACCACCTCTCTTGGAAGGGCATTCTGGGCATCAACCACCCTCTCCATGAAAAATAATTTCCTAACATTACTCCTAAGTCTACTTTCCCACAAACTCAATTCATGCCTTCTAGGTTTACTATTTTCCCTTCTCTGCAAAAGATTTATTTCTATATTAATACCTTTCAAGTATTTAAACGTCTGTATTATCTCCCCTGTCCCTTCTCTCCTCTAGAGTTAGAGGTCTGCATGAGAACGGGGATCGCGGGTCCCGCGGGAATCCCTCCCTAACCCACGGGAGTCCCACAGGGACCCCCCTCTGGCCCACGGGACTCCCACGGGGATGGAAGGCTTTGGAAGCAGGGTTCGTCTATATAATATAAGGACACGTCGTCCTTAGTAAAAGAGGGGGTTTATAAGTTAATTACCTGAACAGAAAACAAAAAAACAGGAAAACAGCAGCGCAAACACAAAAGAAACTATGGAATTGATGATCCTGTCAGAAGTAATTGCTGCTTTTTATGGGGATGGGGGGGGGATAGAGGTAATTCCTTGCGGGGATGGGTGGGGGAGGAGAGGATCCTGGCGGGGACGGGTGGGTATGGGTGGGATTTCTGTCCCCGCACAACTCTCTACTCTAGAGTATATATATTCAGGTCTTCCATTCTCTTCCCATACAGCCATTTAAGTGTCCCACTTACCTGCCTAGCTATGTGGGCATTGGTCTAGCATTGAATATCGCCAGTGCCCGCATAACTCGCAGCTCCACATCCAGATCGTCCTTGTACTGCCCAAATAGTGATATGTTGGTCAGAGGGGGTATACAGCAGCACTACCCTGTCAAGTGCTGCTCCTCCTGACCTGCTCAATGTGATTTAACTGAGCAGGAGCGTCTTGTATATGGATAAATTTATTTATTGAATTTTCTATACTATTCTCCCAGGGAGCTCAGAGTGGTTTACATGAATTTATCCAGGTACTCAAGCATTTTCCCTGTCTGTCCCGGCGGGCTCACAATCTACCTAATGTACCTGGGGCAATGGAGGGGATTAAGTGACTTGCCCAGGATCTCAAGGAACAGCGTGGATCTGAACCCACAACCTCAGGGTGCTGAGGCTGTAGCTTTAACCACTGCGCCACACTCTCCCCTGAATATCAGATCCGCTGAGAATGAAAAGATGCTTCATTTCATTGTATGTTTAAGTATTACTGCAACATGTTTGTTTTTTTTTAATTTCAGATAAAGGTGGAACTTCCCATCCACTTGCATCAAAAACATCACTTGCTTTTCACCTTTTACCATGTCAGCTGTGACATCAACACTAAGGGAACCGCTAAAAAGCACGACACTGTTGAAACTGCCGGTATGTTTCCCGTCTTCGATGTTCGGTGTATACACTGAGAAGTAGAGTTTAGAGAATGACACAGTGACAAAATTCATCACCGTTCCCGTCCCCGCGGATAACCGCGGGAAATAATCCCATTTCATTTTCTAGTGTCTATTTCAACCTCAGTCCTTCTACACCAGCATTCTTCAAAGCAAAGCTTGCGGGTCAGTGGCTGTGGCCATTCATACTCTGATTCTTATGTGAGCCAAGGATAATGAAGCCATTGTGACATCACTGATGTGATTGGTTCTTAGGCACTGGTGGAATGAGGCATTATGACATCACAATATCTGCTCTGGATACCAGAGACTGTCATTCTGTAGTGTCTGTTTCAACCTCAGTCCTTCTACACTAGCATTCTTCAAAGCAAAGCTTGCGGGTTAGTGGTTGTGGCCATTCATACTCTGATTCTTCCCTCTCTCCTTAAAGAATGACATGAAGATGGTTTCCCAAGGTTATCCGTGGGGACGGGAATGGTGATGAATTTTGTCACCGTGTCATTCTCTAGTAGAGTTGTGGAGCTGCTGTGGGTCACTGTCTTTCTACTAGCATTCTGTTTCCTTTGGATGCCCATTTTCTCATGAATCCCATGTTTATAACAACAGTGCTGATACATTTTTTTGCATGCAAGCATTAATTTGTTCTATCATTATTGCAATATAAAACCTCGTATGGCCAAACTCGAGGGACATTATGACCGCGTTATACCCTGCTAGAACCGTAGGTTTTCTGCTGCCTCTCTCACAAGTGCCTTATCTGTTGGAAATTATAACCAGTGGCCAACATCATTTGTAAATTCTCACAAAAAGTTCTAAAGCAGTTGTCTCAAACACGCGGCCCGGGGGCCACATGCGGCCCGCCAGGTACTATTTTGAGGCCCTCAGTATGTCTATCATAATCACAAAAGTAAAATAAAACAGTTTCTTGATCAAATGTCTCTTTAGCTACAAGTTACAATATTATTATTAAGACTTAGACAAAAGGAAAGATTTATAAACTATAAAGAGTTTTACCTCATACAAAATTGTCAATTCTTTAATAAGACATGAACTATTTTTTCAGAGGCCCTCCAAGTACCTACAAATCCAAAATGTGGCCCTGCAAAGGGTTTCAGTTTGAGACCACTGTTCTAAAGCAATTACTAAAAGCTGTGTACTGTGTTATAGATAGCATTCTACCCCTGAGGTAGTTTCCTGGTAAACTAACCTTTTGACCCTGATTCTTTTAAAGTCTTTCTAAAGTTAGGTGCCAATTTTGACGCCGACCTTAATCAATAAGCTTAATAGGTGCTGATATTGGCGCTCAATGCCTCATAATTGGCTTTAAATGGTGGGTGTGGTTAAGGGGGTGGATCATGGACATGTATTCGAATTAGGCGCCTCTTTGTGAATTAGGTGCCTTTGGGCTCTGATATCGGCGCTTAACTTTAGGTGAAGAAAGCCCTGGCATAAATGTGTGCCCAAGTGTTAGAATGCTTAATGCCACCTAAGCATGATGGGTGCCTAAGTTTTATAAAATTATGCTTGTCAATATCGACGTCAAACTTTAGGCGCACACAACCTTTGGGCATATGCAGATGAAATGAATGGATTTCCATTCCAGCTGTCCAGAAGCTTCTATGAGATTAATCAGAAGTCATTGAGCAGAGCATTAAAGCTCAGATTCTCAAACCGGTGCCGATTTTTGAGGCATCTGTAGACACCCATACCTCAGTTAAAAACACCATCCAAACAGCGTTTTTAACTGAGATTTGAGGTGCATACCGGCACCTAGAAAATTGGTCCCGGAATTGTGCCTGCAATAAGCACCTTAGGCCGCCGAACACCAAAGTAGCCATGGCCAACGCTGGAAGTGGCGTTAGGCGTTCTAAAGTACCTACCTACATAGGCGCGATTCTCGTGAAAATGGGTGCCAGAAATACAGGCCCGGAAAAACCTGGCCTACTTTTCTGGCGCCTGTCTTTTGCTTTGGTGTGATTCCAAAACCAGCGCCAGTGCATGATTGACACGTGAGCGGCAGCCGCTTTTAAGGCGACTGACAATATCGACGCTGCTTCAAGTTCCGAGTGAGAGGGCATAGAATGAGGTTAAGAGGTGATAGGCTCAGGAGTAATCTAAGGAAATACGTTTTTTACAGAAAGGGTGGTAGATGTGTGGAACAGTCTCCCGGAAGAGGTGGTGGAGACAGAGACTGTGTCTGAATTCAAGAGGGCCTGTAAAAGGCACGTGGGATCTCTCAGAGAGAGAAAGAGATAATGGTTACTGCGGATGGGCAGACTAGATGGGCCATAGGGCCTTTATCTGCCGTCATGTCTCTGTTTCTATGACCTTATAGTATTTTCATCGCATTGTTCAATGTAAAATAGTATTTTCATCGCATTGTTCAATGTAAAATGGGCCTTCACTTGTTAAGCAAATATAACGGTGGTTGATTCCTCCCTTTTTTTTTTCTCCTGTCTGCAGTTGGTTATTCCTGGCTCCCTTTGTTAAAGGATGGGAGGATTACCACTTCTGAGCAAGTGTTACCAGTTTCTGCTAACCTCCCTGCAGGGTACCTGGGGTACAATGATACAGAATCGAAGCGGGTAGGAAACAGATTTGATTGACTTCTCAACGTATGGTGTACATGAATTTCCTGTCTTTTTAGAAATAATGTTCTTGCTTTTGTCAGTACTTGTGTATTGTTTCATTTCTTTGTAATATTTTTGAAACACCCCCCAAAAAAAGATAGGCAAGCAATCTGCTAAAATCTGTAAGATCCAGTCCCAAAAACAAAACCAGCAGACCAATGTTCGCCCCCTCTGGGGTTGTATCAGAGGCTGAAACAAAAACAGTGGCAGTCTTAATTGTAAGCACAGTACGCTGCTCTAGGAGCTCCTAGAGAATGGGCTGTGCTTACAGTCTGTGGCGTAGTAAGGGGAGGGGGCGGTCCACCATGGGTGCTATCTTGGTGGAGGCTCCTTCCTTGTCCCCCCCCCCCACCACTTACCAAGCACGTGCACACCTTCCCTCCCCTCGTACCTTTTTTAATGTTCCCAGTGCAAGCAGCAACTCCAACCTGCTGCTCGCGCCAGCATTGGCTCTTCCTTTGATGTCACTTCCTGGTCCCTCACCTAGGAAGTGATGTTGGAGGAAGAGCTGACGCTGGCACGAGCAGCAGGTTGGGGTTGCTGCTCACGCCGTGGAGAAGGAAAGGGGGTGCATGCACGGCAAGAGGGTGTGGGGAAGGGACAGGTGGGGGTGGGAGGCGGAGAAGAGGGCGGGGGAAGATCGCCACTGCCCCGGGCGCCTCTCAACCTCGCTACACCACTGCTTACAGTAACCTAGTGACCTAAACAATGAGCTTTGTTCAAATGTAGACTGCTACTGACTTGAACAGTGCGCTATGTGTACAGTTAGATTGTCACTGACCTCTTTTTGTGAAACATGGCCATGTCGTGCAATTGAGAATTGTCAGTGTTCATTGCAATAAAACGATTCATTTATATATTTTTATACTGGTCTGCTGGTACTGTTTTAAAGAAAAAAAAACCCACAAGTTTAGAATTGTATAACAGCTTAAAAGAGTATTTTTTTTTACTTCATGACTTGCATGTGTGTATGCGTCATGGACTTGCTCCGGTAGGGGAGAATGGAAGGTAGGGTATATTCGTATGAATGTTGGAGGGACGGCTGTAGGAATGTCTGTAGGGGAGCTTTGGTGACAAGGTGAGGGAAGGTGTGGTTGAATGGACTTATATGACATGGGTATAAGGTATGTGGAGGTTAAGTGCATTTAGGTGGTTGTGTGGGTGGGTGACCTTGCTGCTGCTTTTTCTAGTTGTTTCACAGGATCTACTGCTGCTTCCTTCTGATGGCAGAACCTGCAACATCTTACTAGATTCCCTTGTTTTCTTCAGATGAGGGGTGGAGGGTGTCTGGGAAACCCTGCCAGCTAATCTGCTTCCTCTGGCCTCACATTTTCTGTGGCTGGCACAGCTCCGCTGCTTTGGTGTTTCAGAGCTTCCCCACCAACCCTTTTGTTTTCTGTTTGTTACCTGTGACAATGTCACAAACAATCCTTAACCCTACTCCTCTGCCCTGCAACCCAGCCAGCTGATTAACTGTTCCCCTTAACTGTATCCATGACATCCTGTTTGTTTTTGGGAAGCAGAGTTGAGATTGTGATGTCATAAAGCCTCCTTCCACCAATAAGAGACAACCTCATCAGTGATGTCACAATGGCTTGATTGTCCTGTACTCCCCTCTGCCCTCCAACACAGCCCGCTGATTAACCGTTCCCCTTAACTGTATCCACGACATCCTGTTTGTCTATCGTGCCTGTTTAGATTGTAAGCTCTTTCGAGCAGGGACTGTTTTCTTATTCTTTGTGACTCTGTGCAGTGCTGCGTGCGTCTGGTAGCGCTATTGAAATAATTCATAGTAGTAGTAGATGAAAAAAACAAAACCAGCAAAAATAACCAGTGTATGTCACAGGTATTTGCTGCTAATCTGCAGAAAAGAAAACTGCTTTCCTTTTCGATCACAGCAGGCCTGTTCCGATATCAAATGGGTAGATGGGTCCAAGCCGTTGTTCAAAGTCAGAAGTCATCTAGAATCTACCATTTATACCCAGGTAAACAAAGCATATCATTCCTGTACTGTTAAACCCTGGTGAGGATGCTTTGTTTGTTGCTAGAGGTTTTATGCCTAGTAGGTAGACTCTTTGTTGGTTATGACATCTCTTTAAGTGACCCCAAAGAAAAGATGTAGTGTTGGAGCTTATGAAACCTCACAGGCCTTTTCTAACCTTTTTACTGTTGATCCTTTGTGATGTATTACAGACTGGAAAGACCCCGGTATTCTCCAGGAGCAAAGTAACTAATACATCATTATTCACAATACAAGCAGTCCCCGAGTTTCTGACGCCCGACTTAAGTATGACTCGTACTTAAGAACGCAGTCGTGGCTTCATTTGATTTCACTGAGCAGTATTTCCAGTGGCATAGACTCCTAAACTTCTGCAGCAGATTTCAGGAATGATGCATGGCCACATTAAGAACACAGTGTGTGGTTGTGCATGAATGAGTAACATTTTTAAAGCTGTTCTTAAGTCGGATTTGTATGTCACTCAGAATTTGTAGATTTTAAGATTCTTACTGTTTACCTATGCTCCCAGCTGACAAAAGGGCCAACTGTCCCTACCAGTGTTCCCTCTAAGGCAGTGGTTCTCAACCCTGTCCTGGGGACCCCACAGCCAGTCGGGTTTTTAAGATATCCCTAATGAATATGCATGAGAGAGATTTGCATATAATGGAAGTGGCAGGTATGCAAATCTCTCTCATGCATATTCATTAGGGATATCTTGAAAACCCGACTGGCTGGGGGGTCCCCAGGACAGGGTTGAGAACTGCTCTAAGGTGCAGCATGCACAACCACACACCATTCTTAATATGACCATGCATCATTCCTGAATCTGCTACGGAAGAAGTGTAGGAGTCCAGGCCACTGGAAATATTAGTGAAATCAAATGAAGCTGCAACCGCGTTCTTAAGTACGAGTCATACTTAAATCGGGTGTCTGTAAATCGGAGACTGCCTGTATTGTGAATGTTGATGTATTAGTTACTTTGCTCCTGGAGAATTCCGGGGTCTTTCCAGTCTGTAATACGTCACAAAGGATCAACAGGAAAAAGGTTGGAAGAGGCCTGTGAGGTTTCATTTATAGTAAGGTAAAATATAAACAGCATGAAAAACGCTTCTCACTGTAGCCACAAAACGACTGCCTCTACAAGCAAAGAATTATTTAAAAAAAGAAATTCAAGATACAACTACATCATCTCTCAGGGGAAAGTTATCAATGTGGGCTACTGTTAAGTCTGGTTGTTTTACCACAGAACGCCTATGATCAAAAGTTGCTTTGATAAAATAGCTTTGTTACCACCCCATTCGGACCAAGGAACATTTAAAATCAAAATAAGCTAAGTACTTTAAATATTTACATAAGAAAGTCTAATAAATAGTACTGATAGCTTACAGGGAGATCATTGAAACCAGTCATAACTTGCATTAGGCAGTTTTGACTAAGATTTGTTCTAATGTTTTAACTGCTGCAAGCGCTTGAGGTTTCTTCATCGGCTGGGGTTCGGTCGAATGGTGCATGAGTGGTACATATAAGTCTATAGTTTACGTAATTGACCATTTATTAGAAGATCGGAGAAAAAAAAAAAGAAGAAAAATTCAAGAAGGAATCATTTGCTTTGAATATTGATATAAGGAAAAAGAAAAATTGATGAAAAAGAAAATATATCATTTCGCATCCCCGTAATTTGTGTGATTAGGGTAATTTGTTTTGTAACATTTTGTGAGGGTGTTGGATTTTACCACAGGCAGGGTTTATTTTTTTTTTTAGTGCAGGGTCTCATTGGGACCCTGTGTTAAAATAATCACAATTGTGGTAAATAACCTAATAGTCTACGTTGATAACTCCCCCCCCCCCACACACACCTTAGTCATCTTCTGCATGCTCACTTTGTAGTATCATTGAGGGAACACTTGGGTCTCTATGTTTAGATGCATGTCCAAATACTCATTATATTATTTAATTTAACTAATATATTTCTAAAAAACCCAGCTAGAATAATTTTCACGGGATTATTTTCTTTGTCTTCAGGATCTGCATCTTCACAAATTCTTTCACTACTGCCAGATGCTTCAGTCGGGCTCTAAGGAAAGTCCAGGAGAACTTGTGAAATATTTGAAGGTGTGAATTGCTATTTCAGGGACGACCTGAATTTTTTATTTATTTTTTTTTCACCACATCAATACTTAATTAACCTCCCTCCCCCCCCCAATACTTTTATGATACCACATTAGTGGTTTTTATTGCTGGCCATGACAGTAAAAACTCCTACGCTCATAGAATTCCTGTGAGTGCCGGAACTTTTACCACTGCGACCAGTGATAAAAATACACACTAATGCAACTTCATAAAAGGGGGTAAGATATGTTCCTAACTTTAGATACCTATTTATTTAGGTGCCTGTTATAGAATTTCCCCCTTGGTCCATACTGAATTGATCTAATGTGCACTAATGAACCAAATGCACACTAAGAGTCGCATACATTTAATAATAAACATCTAAAATCCTGTATATAATATGCATTATTGTAAGTCTGTTTATCCTTTTCAGAAACATCTTGTCGGTATTCTTTTAGGAGCAGCTAAATCAGTTTGGCTGCCTTGGATGCTTCAGTAAATATCACCAAGCTGCAGCACTGATTCACAGTCTCAAACACAGGACGAGCTGTCTTCAAAATGTTGCTTTTCTTTATTCTGATATAGTGCTTGCACGCCATGGAGAACCAAGTAATGATCCAGTTCCTGCCGGTGATTCTCATGCAACTCTTTCGAGTTCTCACCAAAATGACTCAAGAGGAGGATGTTGCCGTAAATTGTACCATGTAAGTTTTGTTTTAAAATCTGCCGTCCATAAGAGGAGTAACCTAGGAAAGACTCAGTGGTGTAGCAGTGGCATCCCCCCCCTAACTCCTTTACCACCCCTTGCCATGCGCATGCCTTCTCTCTTTAACTCTTTGCCAGCGCGAGCAACTTCTCCATCTTGCTGCTTTCCCTCTGATGTCACTTCCTTGTCCAACCAGGAAGCGACTTCAGAGGGAGAGCCAAGGCTGGCAAGAGCAGCCGGTTGGAGATAAAGAGGTATGGAGGGCAGAGAAGAGGAAAGGTGCCGACGCCCCCACCAAGACAGCGCCCGGGTGATACTATGCCACTGAAAGGACTTCTTTTTTTTCCATGAATATTATGTTCCTTGTAAGTCGGCCTAGTGTTCAATTGCATTGGTGCATGTTGACCTAGGTTTGATTTGCAGTTAGATATTTTTTTTGGGCTGGTGTTGGGAATTCTGAAGTGGCAGGATTCACAACCATTCACTTTTCTTGTCCCTTTGCAAAAAAAAATAAAAAAAAAAAAGGTGTTGTTTGGGATCTCTCAAGGCAAAGGATGCCTAGCAAAACAAATCAATAGTGACCCCTTAAATCTGGTAAAATGCATCATTCAGCAGTAGCACTGGAAGTAATACAAGGATGGAGTCATTATTTGCTCTTGCTTATTGCCTGTCTGAAGCCAAATATATCGCAGCCCTGGTTGCGTACGCTGCCATGGCTTCCGGCCACCACCTGCTAGTTAACTGCCATCTGGTCCTCAGCAATTGTCTTTTGGCTGAGCTCTACCTTTGGGTCCTGCTGTCAGCTTGGATAAGGACTACCATGTCTTGTCATCTGTTTTCTTCTGTGCTAGAATTTAGGATCCGTGCATAGTTAATTTCAATCTGTGCTGCTAGAATTAAAGTCTTTTTTGGTTTTTAACTAATGCTTAACTTGCACTTCAATCTAGTTCACTATTAAGTGTCTTTCTTGACCAATGCAGGAAAGTTTCAAGTTTATTAAAAGTTTGTTGTACACACAATATCAAATACTTCAATGCGTATGGCAATTTAAAATTGGGAGACAAAATAAAACAATTTGTACACATAAACGTACACAAGTAATTAGTGATACAAAAGGGAAGAGAGGTGATAAGAACATAAGAATAGGGGATTGATCCAAGATGGCCGCGAGCTTACTTAGCTGAGCACCACGCTGTAGGAACTCGCTCTAACTGATTAGTTTCTGAGTATTTGATAGTACCTGCAATGCCAAAACGGAGAGAAAGAAGTTCCGCTGGGGCCTCACAGCGCTCCGGAGCAGCCGTTCATGGCAACATAGAGGAATTACTACGGCGGATGGAGGACATTGGGTTGCCGTCTGTGACTTCCCCACTGGAGCCGCACTGGAGAGGAGAGGCCGAGCCAGTCTCCTTGGGTTTGGAAACCATGCTGAATCCTGACACTAGGGCACCTCCCCCACGTCCTCAGTTTATAAGCTCCCCACGGGGGTAAGGCGAGTATCCGGAAGCCAGAGCTCTCTCTAGCCAGGAGGCCAAGGAAGAAGCAGCAGGGAGCAAGGAACCAGACTCTCCACAATTACAGGAGAGTCGGATGGAAGCCGAGGACTTGACTTAACACTTGGGGACGGATTATTCCAAGATACTCGGCAGGAGAGATCGTCAGATGGTGAGCAAAAAGATACTAACTTACAACTATCTCAAATACAAAACCCCCAGGGGGTGACATTAGAATCAATATGGGAACTAGTGGCAAATCTGCCTAGTATTATTAACCACAGTTTCAACAAATAGAAAGAAAAACAAAAGCTCAGTCGACTGAAATAAAGGGATTAAGAAAAGAAGTAATTGAATCCAAAACTTCTATAGGACATATTAATCAGGAATTGAAAGTCTTTAAACAAATTCAAGATACATTGGCTAAGGATAATATTAACCTCAGAAGAAAGCTCGAGGAGGCATTGGAGAATTTCTCAAGGGGATTTAACTTAAGACTGGTTAATTTCCCTAGGATTACTATGGTAACTCCTAGGGAGATGTTTAAAAGATATTTACAAGAAGTTTTGGAAGTTCCAGAGGAGGCTTTACCTCCATTAACACAAGTTTATTATCTTCCTTAAAAACAGCAACAAACAACCGTTCAAGAACCAGTAAGGGCTCCTTTTACAAAGCCACGCTAGCGGTTTTAACGCACACACTGGATTAGCGCACGCTATAGCACGCACTAGCCGGAAATCTACCGTCTGCTCAAAAGGAGGCAGTAGCGGCTAGCATTCTCGGCAATTTAGCACGCTATTCCGCGCATTAAGGCCCTAGCGCGGCTTTCTAAAAGGAGCCCTAAATATTTATACATTGTTGGAACTTTCAGATAAAGAACAAGCAGCAGCTGCAACTTTATTCTTGACGGTTGCTTTAGCTACGGACAAAAATTGGTTACTGAGACTTTTCCTCAAGAATAAACAGAAGGACTTTCTGGGTTTAAAAATTCAAATGTACCCAGATTTGGCTAGAGATACCCAGAGACGTCGTAGAGAATTTTTACTTTTGAAACCAAGTGTGTTAACTCTAGGGGCGACTTTATTTTTGTGTCATCCATGTAAATGTTTCATGTATTATTCTTCACAAAAATTTGTCTTTTTTGAGCCTTTCCAACTGTCAACTTTCTGGTCAGTGTCATGATTGGAAAAAGAAAGTGCTAATGCCCTCTAATATAATATGGAAGATATCCTGAAGCCCAGCTAATTAGGCCTAATTTCTTGATTATGATTTGTTCCTTTAATTCTCGCTTTTGTAACATTTTGGATCCATTTATATTGAAGGACTTGAGTGGAATTTAAGGGTATGCTTTGCCTTTTGAATTTCTTTTTTCTTTTCTTATGTATAACAAAATTGCTTAACTTTTGCTTTCTGTACAAGTTTAAACTTGATATGTATATTGAAAATTATAAATAAATCATAAAAAATAAAAAAAACATAAGAATAGCCTTACTGGGTCAGACCTATGGTTCATCAATCCCAGTAGCCCGTTCTCACGGTGGCCAAACCAGGTCACTAGTACCTGGCCGAAGCCCAAGGAGTATCAACGTTCCATTCAGAATACTAAAGAATAGTAAGATTCTGGAATCCCAAAGAGTAACAGAAGATTCCGGAATCCCAAGGAGTAGCAACATCCCATTCAGAATCCTAAAGAATAGCAAGATTCTGGAATCCCAAAGAGTAACAGAAGATTCCGGATCCCCAAGGAGTAGCAACATCCCATTCAGAATCCTAAAGAATAGCAAGATTCTGGAATCCCAAAGAGTAACAGAAGATTCCGGAGCCCCAAGGAGTAGCAACATCCCATTCAGAATCCTAAAGAATAGCAAGATTCTGGAATCCCAAAGAGTAACAGAAGATTCCGGAACCCCAAGGAGTAGCAACATTCCATGTTACCGATCCAGGGCAAGCAAAGGCTTCCCCCATGTCTTAATAACAGATTATGGACTTTTCCTCCAGGAATTTGTCCAAACCTTTCTTAAAACCAGCTACACTACTAAGAACATAAGAGCTACACTAATAAGAACATAAGAATGGCTGTCTTACTGTCATCTAAAATTAAACCTGGCTCCAAACAACAGGATGAAACACTGCACCTGCTGAATGTGAGGAGAGTCTTGCACCACTATCTCGAAAGGACCAATGACTTTTGCCTTTGAGACCACCTTTTTGTCTTAACCAGTTAGACTTGATAAGGATGTCTAGCTCCCAAGATATCTATTGCCAGATTAATTTGCATGGCAATTTTGTTGGCATACATTGGATGTGGCAAATAGCTGCCAATTTCACTGAAGGCTCATTCAACCAAAAATGTGGCATTGTCATGGGCGGAGATCTGGACATTACCGCCCAAGGAAATCTGCAGGGCAGCTACATGGTCTACCCGTCATATCTTTATGAAGTTCTACAGAGTGGGCGTGGATTTTGGGTCCTCGGTATTGTGGGCAGGCTCATCTGTCCCACTCTAAATACAGAGGACTGCTTTGGTATGTCACCGGCAGTCCAGAATCCTTTGTCCTTTTCACTGCAAGGGAAAATTAGGTTCTTACCTCAATAGTTTTCTTTGTAGTAGGACAAAGAATTCTGGATGCCCCACCCTGTCAGTTGCTTCACCTGCTTCCTACTTCGGACAAATCTACGGGCCCAGAGATGGAGAGCTTCTCCTGCCACTCAAGTGAAAAAAATAAGAAAAAGACAAATAAATTAATAAGCTAAGGCAAAGAGAATTAACATAGTTGAGTCTTTATGAACTCGGAAGGTATTAGTGCTGGTTGCATGCTAGAAGGTGTCTGGTTTGGTTCACCTAGGTTTTATAAGTCTGTCTTAACATTGTTCACTTTATATGTTGCAGAGCAGAGTAGAAAGTGTTTTCGGGGAGATCCCCTTGTACCCCTCCTTCTAATTTCTTCTCTTACAGTGGGCTCAATTGCTTTGGTACAAACTGAAGGTAGGCAATGCAGCCCACTGGGGAAGGAGGAGGAGCTAAAAGGCGTGAATGACATTCCTCTGCAAGCAACTCGCAAGTCAAGGATAATAACCTACAGTCCGGAATCCTTCGTCCTTCTACTACAAAGAAAATTATTGAGGTAAAAAACTAATTTTCCCATAATGAACTTATTTGCCATGGTTCCCTTATAGAATGGACTTCTACTGTGCAGCCTCAGGGTGCCTAAATGGAGACACCAAGTTATAGAATTTTCCCCATATTGCATAAAAAAGTAGATGCTGAGTACTTGCTTATAACAGGAATATACCAGGAGAATTTTATAATTGCCTGTTTAAACTCAAAAATGCAACTCTGCATGTTTAAATTACGTGCACAAAATCACTGAGTGTGCAGATTTAGCATACATCAAAGAAGCTAGGTGTAAGGCAGTAAGTTTTTATTTAGCTGTTTAGCACAATTACTAGTTAACCCTCCCCCCATTTTACAAAAACCATACTAGTGGCTACTAGTGCTGGCCGATTTCCGATTCAAATCAATTTGTTTTTTTAAAAAATCAGCCTCCTGATTTGGTGACCAACCCTCCTTCCCGTGCCTTCCTAAAACAGGAGCTGCCTCTTGCTGGCTGTCCGCTGCCACTTTAGGGGGCGAGGGGGAGAATCCGTCAGGAAGGCCTGCATTCCCCTTCCTCCAAAGGCTTGCATGTTCGGCCAGTTTACCCACTCTTACCTTAACATAATACGGCAACCTGCAGGATCGTCGGTGCTATAGCAATCCTTGCAGCTGCCGTCATCAGCGGCACATTCCCTCTGCCGCGTTCCTGCCCCTGATGTTAGGAGGGGCGGAACCACGGCAGAGGGAACGTGCCGCTGATGACGGCAGCTGCAAGGATCGCTACAGCACCGGCGATCCTGCAGGTTGCCATATTATGTTAAGGTAAGAGCGGGGAAGCTGGCTGAACATGCAGCCTTTCGGAGGGGGAGAAGGCCAAGCCTTCATGGGAAGCTGGGAGAATGGGCAGGCCTTCAGGGGAAACATGCAGGCCTTCAAGGGGGGTGGGGGGAAGGCCTTCAAGGGAAGCTGGGGGAACATGCAGGCCTTCGGGGGGGGGCAGGCCTTCAGGAGAAGCTGGGGGAACATGCAGGCCTTCAGGGGTGGGATTGGTGGGGCAGGCATTCTGGAGAGGGTGGCACTGGTGAAGAAGGGGGGTTCAAAGAGATGTGCATATAATGTGGGGGAGGGGGAATAATGGGTCTAAAAACAGGAGAGGGAGAGAGATGTTGGACAGTGGGATTTAGGGAAGGAAGGAACAGAAAGGGAGAGAAGTTGGATACAAGGGGTGGTGTGGAGGGGGAGTGGAGGATAGAGATACTGGATAGGAGGGTAGTTGGGAAGAGAAAGAGATAGCTGGTGGACCCTGGTGTGGTGGGGAAGGAGGAAGAGATGCTGGATGAAAGGTAGTTGAGAAAAGGAGAGATGGTGGATCTGGGGATGGTGGGGTCCATCACTGCAGCTGCGGGGGGATGGAGATGTAAAAAAGAAAAGATGACAGACCTCCAGGGGAGGAAAGGAAAACAGAAGGGGAGGACAGAGATGGAAGATGGATGGTTAGCACGGAGAAAGAAGAAAGAAGGAGGGCCCGATCAGAAGACAACCAAACCAACATGGGACCAACATGATTTCAAAAATGACCAGACAACAAAAGGTAGGAAAAATAATTTTATTTTTGTTTTGTGATTACAGTATGTCAAATTTGAAATGTGTATCCTTCCAGAGCTGGTATTAGACTGCAAACGTGAGCTAGGATTTAACAGAGAGAGGAAAAGTATTTTTTGTTTATTTATTTTGTTTACACCACAGCACCGGTGTGGGTAGGAGAGGGCAAAGGGGGTGAAGAGGCTATAAAATAAACCCACCAGGATGTTTGAAAAAAACACTCAATTGGGCAGGAAAATCGAATCGAAAAATCAATTCAGTAGGCTGAATCAAATTGAAATTTTTTTTCCTGAATCGTGCAGCAACTGCCCAGAAGTCATTTAGATCCCTATGTCCTTTGGGGCAGTTACCGCAGTGGTCCGTGCTAAATGGCTTCTTAAGAGGCCCTAAAATTGTTGTCCTGAGTGTAAGTGCACAGTTCACATGGTTGGCTTTAGTCTGACCATGTACATGTTGTGCTGTCAGGCCATATGGTATCTCCTTTACTTCAAAGACATTTGCCAAATGATGCTGCTTTCTTAAGACGAGTAATCGCAGTGTATTAAAAATAAGACTCTTGTTAATCGAAGGGGTTAATATACTGGATATTGTTGGTTGCAGGGTTCTTCTACACATTGTGTCAAAATGCCATGAAGAAGGCTTGGATCATTATTTAAGATCGTTCACAAAGGTCAGTCATGAAAGTTTGGAAATAGTTTCACAGCTAATTAAATTTTCTCTTATAAAGTGCTGTCATTTGTAAAGGCATTGCGCTTCTTGAGACAATTGTCATAGCCACTAAAAGAGAGAATCAGTGATTTGAGCAGATGGTTCGTTTGAAAATTAATACCCTTTTCCATCCCCCTCACCCCACCACCCCCACCACAATTCCTCTGACTGTTTCATTAAAAGCACATAGGTTGTCCTGTGTTCAGATAAAGCGTTCCTGGAGGAGTATTTAGATTTAGAAAGGAAAAAATGTAGACATTACTACTATTTATCAATTTTATAGGCATATGTAGCGCTGTACATTTTGACATTTAATAGATGGTGCCTGCTCAGAAGAGCTGCTAATCTAACTTGGAGACGTGTTATATAGGGTTAAGGATGCAGAACCCAAGGTGAGAGGAGTTAGCAGTTGAAAGCAGTGACGAAGCGAGGGTGAGAGGTGCCCCTCTCCCACCCTCTTCTCTGCGCCACCCCCCTGCCATGCACTTGTGCCCCTTCCCTTCCCCCGTACCTCTAACGTTCCCGACACGAGCAGCATCACCAACTTGCTGCCCGCAAAGGCGTCTGCTCTCTGTCTGATGGCACATCCTAGGTGCAGGACCCGGAAGTGATGTCAGAGGGAAAGCCAACGCTGGAGTGAGCAGCAGTTTGGAGTTGCTAGAGGTATGGTTGGGGGGAAATAAAGGGGAGGAGCGGGGAATGAAGAGAAGGGAATGGGGACTTGTGTTCCGCCTTTTTGTCGTTTTGGCATGTCAGAGCTGACATTCAAAGCGGTGGGCACTGGAGGATTGATTGAGTTGCCCAGGGTCACAAGGAGCAGCACCGGGATTTGATCTCACAACTTCTGGGTGCAGAGGCAGCAGCTCTACCAGTCAGCCTACAGCCTGCATGTGATGTCACTGCATCTGCGCATGCGCAGATGCCCTCCAGACACAGCCCCGATCTCAACGCTTTTCAAAACTCGGACAAAGTGCCGGATTTTGAAAAGCTTCCCGGACACCTGGATAGTCTTCTAAAAAGAGGCCATGTCCAGGTAAAATCTAGACATCTGGCAACCCTACAAACGGTGCTTATTTTTCTCTGCTCTTCCTACAGTATGTCTTCCAGACTGAGAAATCAAATGCTTCGCAGTCTAAGATGACACATGAGATTCTGGCCACTGCGATGATCATGATACTGAAGCAGTCTGCCGATTTTCTGGCTATAAATAAACTACTGAAGGTAAGAGAGCTGTGGGACTGATGATGAATTCTGGGGGATCTTTGCATCCCACACTTATTAGGTTCTGAGCCTCGGATAAGTTGTTATAAATTCTGAAGCTAAGATGTTACATAAGAGATTGGTATACAGTTCTCTGTCTATATTCGCGTGGGTTAGGGGCAAAGATGGCCCGCGAATACCCCAAAAATTACAAATAATTTTTTGCTTTCATATTCGCAGGGTTAGAGGGTACAGCCCTCGCAAAGACCTTGAATTTGTAACTAAACTCTTCCCTTTGTATTCACGATCATAGATTGATTTAAAAGAAAACAAGTTCTTACAAAACATTCCAACATTTCTCCGAGGCTGGCGTTTGCCCGACCGCACTGAAGTCAACACACGCTTCTCTGGCGCTGGAAAAAAAGCACTGAAATTTTCTTTTGGCACTCCAGGATGATGTCACTCAGGGGGGGTGTGGCAGAGTCAGCAAGATGAAACCCACAAATAATCGAAGTCGTGAGCGCCAAACCCGCGAATATGGGGGGGAGGCCTATATATGTTATGTAAATCTTTACCTTTTTTGTCAGTGTCTTATTGTTCTTCTACTCTTTCGTTACATCTGTCACTGGGATCTATGCCTGCTCCTTTCGTTCTTCTTGCTTCCTTATTTCGCACTCCTTGCATGATTGCGTATTATTGGTAAAAATTATTCCAGTAGCCCCCTTCTAGTTTCTAGCCTTTCTAATGCCCTTCCCAGTGCTCCTCACCCCCAATATTTTACCATCTTTTCTGAGATCCGAGGTTCCCAGTCCTTCCCTGAGGGATCCTTGACCAATTTAGTTTCCAGGATGTCTGAAATGAATATGTATAAGGTAGATTTGCATATGGGGGAGGCAATAGATATTCTGGAAACCCAACAGGCTGGGGATCTCCCAGCACAGGGTTGTGAAATTCTTCAATAAATCAAATAGGGAGCCACTTTTTACAACCAGAGTTGAGGACCCAGTTTTATAAATGGTGCCCAATTTTGGTCACCAATCAAGCATACACTAAGCATTATTCTATAAATGGCAATCCAAGTTGGGCAGCATTTACAAAAGAGCGCGTGGTGCTGGGATCCGCGCCCAATTGTGGGTGTGAAGATTTACACCAACTGAACCCTAGTGTAAATCTCCACGTCAAAATTAGGTTCGGATCCCTGAATGCCATAACACTGCCTGGAAATCCTAGAAATGCGCCTGACCTATCCACACCCTATTTGCAGATCAATGCGGAAAAATTTACACGCTTTAGAAGAGCAGACCTGAAACTCAATTAGTTTCTCTGATTTCTAAGGTTCATCGCTTACTATCGGGAATCGCTATGCCATTTTACTTCAATTTGACCTTTCCGCTGCTTTTGATGTAGTCAGCCATGATATCTTGATTCAGTTACTCTCGGATATAGGATTAGAAGAAAAAGTTCTAAGCTGGTTTAAAGGATTTCTCACATTGCGCTCTTATGCGGTAAACTTTGAAGGTAAGACATCTGCTTCATGGGCGCCAGATTGTGGTGTCCCGCAAGGCTCTTTCGTTGTCTCCAATTCTTTTCAACATTTATATGACTACGCTAAAATACTATAAATTAAGTTCCATCAAGACGATGTTCACTTACGCTGATGATATCTTCATCCCGCTAGAAGCTGATCCTAATTTGAGCTAATACAAACTCTTATATATCTAAATTGCAATCATGGTCACTTCAGGCTCATTTGAAGCTTAACACAACAAAAACAAAATTATTATGATTTGGTCCAGAAAATGGTAATTTGCCATCTTCAGTTATCCTTAATTCCAGTGAAATTTTGCATATAGAATCATCTAGAGCAGGGATCTCAAAGTCTCTCCTTGAGGGCCGCAATCCAGTTGGGTTTTCAGGATTTCCCCAATGAATATGCATTGAAAGCAGTGCATGCACATAGATCTCATGCATATTCATTGGGAAATCCTGAAAACCCGACTGGATTGTGGCCCTCGAGGAGGGACTTTGAGACCCCTGATCTAGAGTATTGGGGGATGTTTTGGATTCTTCTCTCTCTTTTCAATGCCAGGTAAATAATCTCACCCAAAAATGTTTCTTTAGGGTTCCTTTTACAAAGGTGCGCTAGCGGTTTTAGCGTGCGCTAAGATGCCACGCGCGCTAGCCGCTACTGCCTCCTTTTAAGCAGGCGGTAATTTTTCGGCCAGCGCGTGCCAATCTTGTGCATGCGCTAAAAACGCAAGCGCACCTTTATAAAAGGAGCCCTTAGACTCCGTACTCTGAGAAAGGTTTGTCATCTGTTCCATCAAAACCAGTATTGGTTCAAACCATTATCTTGGCACAGCTGGATTACTGCAATTCCATTTATTGAGCCAAGGAAACGAGAAACGGCTGCAGTTGATTCAAAATGCTGCAGCCAGCCTGATTTTTGGAGAGAAAAAATTTGATCACGTGTCACCTCTGCTGAGGAAACTGCATTGGCTTCCGTTTCAGTTGAGAGTTCAATTTAAATGTGCCCATATAGTCTTTAAAATTTTACATGGACTATTTGTTCCTCTGATGCCTTTATCTCTAAACACCATGAGATCTTCGGGCACGAGAACAACTCGTATGTATAGGCTCTCTGTTCCGTCATTAAGAGGAGTCAAGTCCATTAGTAAAATTTCACACTCCTTTCCATACTTAGTAACTGTGATATGGAATGGGCGACCTCCTCAAATGAGATCGTGTTTATCTCTTCAGATCGTTCACAAAACCTTAAAAACCACTGTTTCATCGCTTTTTAGGCAATAGCTCCAATGAATGTTGATGGATCTTTCTTTATGATTTAATTACGATATGTAAACTGAATCGAACTCCCATTTTTTAGGAGATGACTCAGTATATAAGACTAAGAATTAGATTAGATTAGATAGTGACATAACATAATAGCAAATTTCTAGACCGCATAACCTTTAGTTCAATGCAGTTAACAAAAGATTATGCTATTGGAAAATACAGAGATAATGCGATGCACAGAAATTTAGCTAGCCAGAAATTTGGAGAAAAGAAAAGTCTTCAAAAGTTTTCTGTAATGTTTATAAGATATAGATGTAATCAATAATGGACGGAAATCTTTGTCATAAGAAGCAGCTTGATAGGAAAGACAATGCCCATGATGTTTCTTACTTTTACAAAGCAACAAGCAAATAACAAAAGGAATTGACCCCAAAATATCCACAAAGAAGAAAATCCAGAGAAAAACCAAAAAAACTCTGTGGAGTGACGATGTTCCCAAATGGACTTTATTTGAACGTATCAAAGTTCCAAAGGTACACTAAAATCATCCACATAAAACCTGCAGTACTCTAGAAGGAATGCGTGATGTAAATCTAGTCTAATGACTTCTTTATTAAGTTCGACGATATCCTTCCACTGTTCGAAAAGGGTAGGTGCATTTTCATTGACCCACTATGACCTTCCAAGCTTCCCAGAGGAACGATTACAGAACCTTTTAAGGGATTTACCCCCGATGGAAGCTGATGAAAATGCACCTACCCTTTTCGAACAGTGGAAGGATATCGTCGAACTTAATAAAGAAGTCATTAGACTAGATTTACATCACGCATTCCTTCTAGAGTACTGCAGGTTTTATGTGGATGATTTTAGTGTACCTTTGGAACTTTGATACGTTCAAATAAAGTCCATTTGAGAACATCGTCACTCCACAGAGTTTTTTTGGTTTTCTCTTATTTTTACATCCTTTTGCTGAAGGAAACATAAATAGGGCATCCTCTCATGTGTCATGATAACAAATCTATCAATAAGATATGATGGGGCAACACCAAAAGCAACTTTATAATATAAACATCCCAATTTGAAAATCACCCGGACCTCCACTGGGAGCCAATGCAACTCACGATAATAAGGAGTGACATGATCATTCGCTATATATAGAATTAGTGAGTAAAGGTATAAAGGTTGTCCCTTATGCTATTTGGGCTTTCTCAAAAGCAGTTCCTGTGAGGTCTGGTTGGCAGGTGCTTTGGACCACCTTGAAACTGAATACTTCTGCATGGCAGGATAAATCACTAAGAAGCAATTTTTTTTCAAATACGTATGTCAAAATGAAGCAAATTGGCAGCATGTTATAAAGCATGCCCCCTGAAGAAGCCAGTAGAGTGAAATGGATCGGCCAATGTCGGGAGCAAGTTAAGTGCATATCTGCATTTATTTGACTAGTTAATTTATTTAAGTCACAAACATTTTAATTTCACAAGTATGATGAACAGTGGTTTGATTTATTAGTGTAGATAGTCACTTTGAAGTGGGTTAGGTAATCAAAATTTTTTTTAATGTCCGGTCAATATTTTGAGGATAAATCACTAGCCATTAGAATTCTGGGCTGACCCCACATTTATCTCTTCATAACAGCTGGAATACTTTCAAGGGCAGGAAAGAGTCGAGTTCATTATTTTTTAAAATCCACATTTTAGAAATTCCTACAGGGATCGATGGGAATTGGACTGAAATACTTCCTTGCAGTAGAAAAAGAAATTATTTTCAGAATTCATATGAATGCAGTGGGCTGTTGTTTTTGCAATTATCAGTTGTTTATCTTTGGTAATTTCTTGTATAGATTATTGTAATGCCCTTTATAAGGGCATTACATAAAAGGAAATAAGATGCCTTCAGATAGTGCAGAATACAGCTATCAAGATTATTTATGGTGCAAAGAAATATGATCATGTTTCTCCTCTTCTGTTCAACACACATTGGCTACCTGTTGAACAAAGAATTAACTACAAAATCTTACTCTTTAACTTTTACAACTCGCTGAAACAATCGACCAGAGGGTGGTGGACACCTGGAACACGCTTCCAAATGAGGTAATAGGACAGAGTACAATACTGGGTTTCAAAATGGGGCTGGATGACTTCCTGGAAGCGAAGGGGATTACAGGGTATAGATAAAAGGTTACTCTACAGGTCATAAGCGAAAAGCGTATGACAGTTTTAGGGTATGAGCACTATCAGGTCCTGGACCTGAGGGGCCAACGCGTGAGCGGACTGCCGGGCACGATGGACCTCCGGTCTGACCCAACAGGGGCAATTCTTATGTTCTTATGTTTTATGTTCTTAGTTCATTGATAGACTCCTAATTCCTTATAGTCCCACTAAATCGCTTCATTCTGCGTCACAGAATCTCCTTGTGGTGCCATCATTAAAATGAATCAACACGCTGAGATCCAACAATTTTGCTAACACTGCACCTTCTCTCTGGAATTCGCTGCCTAATCATTTACGAATCGAATCTGTGCTAAAGCAATTTAAAGCAAAATTAAAAACATTCTTGCTCCAAGATGCTTTTGAATAACAACTGTCCTTTTAAGGACTAAAACAACTTTTATAGCTTTTTTACCCTTACCTGTTGTTTTTCCCCTAATTGTGCTCTTTTTCTCAAAGATTGTAGTTCTCGCCCTTCTTCCCTAATTAGTACCGTATTTTCACTCATATACCGCGCACCCGTGTAAAACGCGCACACGGGTATAGCACGCGGGGAACACAAATTTATGTAAAAAAATTTAATATAGCGCGCACACGCGTATACCGCGCATGCTAAAACCTCCTTCCGCCTACTCCGAACTGGCATCCTCCCCCCCGCTCGCTTACCTGAGAGAGCTTTTTTTTTTTCATTCGAATCCGGCATTCCCCCTGCGGAGGGGAGGGTGACGCGAGCGAGGGGGGAGGATACCGGTTTGCAGGGGGGAATGCCGGATTCGAATGAAAAAAAAACATGTGTACAACACGCTCACACGTATAGCACGCATGGTTATGCACGATTTGTAAAATCGTGTATAACGCGCGCGTTATATGCGTGAAAATACGGTAGTTAATATATGTGTTTACTAACATAACCTGGTTCTGTTTAATAATTTAACTTTAACTTGTTTTTAAGATACTTTTTATTTCTGTACGCCACCTAGAAATTTGATTAAGCGGTATAAAATTTTTTTTTAATAAACTTGAAACTTAATACGCGTTTGGTTCATTAGCATGCCTTAAATTAGATGCATGCAAAATCAATGTAATGTAACATACAGTGGATGTTCGTATTAACAAGAATATGTGATTGGCTAGTGGCACTAATTTTAAATAAGGGCAATATCCAAAACACCACTAGAAATGTATGATGTATAATTATTAAAGGATAAATAAGCTAAAAGTAAAAAAAAAGCAATATTATAATTGATCCGGTGACGATTTGGAACATAAAGCCACATACTATGAGAATGATTTGAGTATGTGGTGGCCCCTCTGATGATCTGGAAGGCTGATATAGTAATAAGGAGCATAATGAATGCTAATTAAATCACGCATTTCTAGTGGTGAACATGAATATGTGAAATACACACACAAAAAAAATCAAAAATTGGACAAATGGGTTCTATAAATAGACATTTTTTCCCTGTGCATACTCGTATCTCGGGTGTTCATAATTCACTGTTGTGTAGTTGTCATCTCATTTTGTTTACATGGAACTGTACATTTTGGTTTGTTTTAGTATTCCTGGTTTTTCTTTGAAGCTCTGGCAAAGTCAATGGCACTGTATTTGTTAGAAGAAAACAAAATTAAGGTAAGGAAGACAATGCAATGAATTAAGTCTATAAATATCTGTATCTAATCTTGGTTGATTCTTAGGTCCAAGCACAGAATCCAAACAATTTGCTGCTGATGGTCCCTTTTCTTGACCTTGGATTTAGTTTTCAAATCTGTGCTGTAGAGGGGGGTTATCACCCTTACCTCTCAGCCCCCTATCAGAGTAGGCTGAAGCCACCACCTTTGGAAAAGGAGGCGTGGCCCAGTAGTTAGAACTTTTGCCTCAGCACCCTTAGGTTGCAGACACAATCCTAGCACCACTCCTTGTGACCCTGGGCAAATTACTTAACCCTCCAATGCTCTAGGTTCCATAGTTAGATTATGAGCCTGCCGGGTCAGATTGGGAAGATACTTAGGGCCCCTTTTACAGAGCTGAGGTGGCAAGCCTATCATTTCTATAGCTCTGCTGGACATACACATGCTGTACGTTAAAATATGCAAGAGACAGTCCCTTCTCAGTAGAGATTACAATCTAATCAAACAGACAAACAGGACAAGTAGAGGGTCAGGGAGTTTATCAGGCATTGGTTCTTTACAAGCAAATGTGGTGGGGGGAGGGGTTAGGAGTTAAAAGCAACCTTGAAGAAGTTGGGTTTTAGCCTGGATTTGAATACTGCCAGGGATGGAGCTTAATGTACTGACTCAAGCAGTCTATTCCAGGTGTAAGGTACAGCAAGAGAGAAAGAGCGTAGTCTGGAGCTTGCAGTAGAGGAGAAGGGTACAGATAAGAGAGACTTGCCTGATGAGCAGAGATCCCAGGGAAGGAGTATAGGGAGGGATAAGAGAGGAGAATATATTGAGAAGCTGCAGAGTGAATGCAGAGTAAGTCAATAAGAGGGGTTTGAACTGTATGCGGAAATAGATAAGGAGCCAATGAAGTGACTTGAGGAAAGAAGGGTGATGTGAGCATAGAGACTCTGGCGGAATGTAAGTTGTGCAGCAGAATTTTGAATGGATTGAAGGGGAGAGAGATGATTACATGGAAGACCTGTGAAAAGCAAGTTGCAGTAGTCTAAGCGAGAGGTGATAAGGATGTGGATGAGGGTTTGTAGTGTGCGAAGAGGAAGGCAGGCAGGCAGGCATTCAAGGGGGAGGGGGTGACAGGCAGGCAGGCCTTCAAGGGGGGGGACAGGCCTTCGGGGGGGGGTGCAGACCTTCAAGGGGGAGGGACAGGCCTTCAAGGGGGGGCAGGTAGGCCTACAAGGGGGTGGGCAGGCCTACAAGGGGGTGGGCAGGCCTACAAGGGGGTGGGCAGGCCTACAAGGGGGTGGGACAGGCCTTCAGGGGGGGTGCAGGACTTCGGGGGGGGTGCAGGCCTTCAAGGGGGGGGACAGGCCTTCAAGGGGGGGACAGGCAGGCAGGCCTTCAAGGGGGGGACAGGCCTTCAAGGAGGGACAGGCCTTCAGGGGGGTGCAGGCCTTCGGGGGGGGGGTGCAGACCTTCAAGGGGGGGGACAGGCCTTCAAGGGGGGGATAGGCAGGCAGGTCTTCAAGGTGGGGGGACAGGCCTACAAGGGGGAGGGACAGGCCTTCAAGGGGGGACAGGCCTACAAGGGGGTGGGACAGGCCTTCAAGGGGGGTGCAGGCCTTCAAGGGGGGGACAGGCAGACCTTTAAGGGGGGGCAGGCCTTTGGGGGGGACCCTGGTTTAGAAGTACACGGAGAGAAGGGGGTGTTCAAAGAGACGTGCATATGCCAAACTTTGGGGGGGATGAAGAAATAATGGGTCTGAAAATAGAGGAGAGGGAGAGAAATGATGGACCATGGGATTTAGGGAGGGAAGGAACTGAAAGGGAGAGAAATTGGACACAAGGGATGGTGTGGATGAGGGATAGAGATACTGGATAGGAGGGTAATTGGGAAAAGAAAGGGAGAGATGGTGGACTCTGGGGTGGTGGGGAAGGAGGGAGAGATGCTGGATGAAAGGGTAGTTAAGAAAAGGTGGATCTGTGGAGGGAGATGAAAAAAAGGAAAGATACCAGACTTCCTGGGGAGGGAAGGGAAATGGAAAGGGAGGACAGAGTTGGCAGATGGATGGTTAGTACGCAGAAAGAAGGAGACCCTGGCAAGCAAGTTATCAGAAGAAAACCAGAGCCTTGGACCAACAAGATTTGAAATATAACCAGACAACAAAATTAATCTTATTTTCTGTTTTGTGATTATAATATGTCAGATTTGAAATGTGTATCCTGACAGAGCTGGTGTTGGACTGCAAACGTGAGCTAGGATTTAACAGAGAGAGGAAAAGTCCTTTTTGTTTCTTTATTTTATTTACACCACAGCGCCAGTGTGGTTAGGAGAAGCCAAAGGGGGTGAAAAAGCTATAAAACCCACCAGGAGTTTTGAAAAAAATCACCCAACTGGGCAGGAAAATCGAATTGAAAAACCAATTCAATAGGCTGAATCGAATCAAAATTTTTTTCTTGAATCTGGCAGCATTAGTTTGCGCTACTGTCTTAGACTTTAGGACCTGGGATTGGGGAGAGATGGCATCCTCAGTACTTTATAATGCAAGTGAAACGAGGATTTGGTCAGACTTTTGAAGGGTCTGCAGAAAAAAAATATTGTATAGGCCGGGGACATGAAACAGCAGGAAATGGGAACTTTTCTTCCTTCTATTTTTGTGAATGGAAAGGCTGAGGATGTCAGAGAGTTCAGTTAAAATATGTGCTTTATAAGAAAATATAATAATGTGTTTTATAAAGTTTATAGCATAGCTGGCCTATCCAGTGAGGTGTTTCTAGTGGTGGTGGTGGCAGCGTGTCAATGTGTTGAGAGGAAGAGGTGGTCTGGGAAATTCTGCTGAGCAAACTCCGGGCCCATTTCCACCCCCCAGTTAGTCCACTCCACTCAACTGGTTCACACACTGAGTGGGTCTTTGGGTGTTGTGTTGGGATCTCTTCCAGTGGTTTATCAGTATCTCCTTCTGGTCCAAGGAAGGAAACTTTGTTATCCTTAGCATTGACCTAAAGAATATGTTTGTAACAGCGCTGCTTGTGTGGCATTAGGCTATGTAGTGATCGAAAGAAAAAAACAGACCTTTGCACATTTTTGCACTATATGGTGGGTGTATGAGGAGATTCACATTTCCTGCACAGCTAAGTCCATGTGAAGTTACCTTGTGCTGTATTTGACATCTAGCAAGGTCTCTGTTTGAAAGGAAAGATCTAAACTTAAAAATGAAGTGGCCAGAAGTTATGGTAAAAGCAGATAGTGTAGCTGTTTTTAAGAAAGATTTGGACAAATTCCTGGAGGAAAAGTCCATAATCTGTTATTAAGACATGGGGGAAGTGTCTGCTTGCCCTGGATCGGTAGCATGGAATGTTGCTACTCTTTGGGTTTTGACCAGGTATTAGTATCCTGGATTGGCTACCATGAGAATGGGCTACTGGGCATGATGGACCATTGGTCTGACCCAGTTAGGCTATTCTTATGTTATGTTCTCATCTGTAGGGGCCTTTGTTTTCACTTCTTATTTTAATGTATTTTTTTTCTGGGAACTTATCAGTGTTTTTTATAATGGGAACAAAAATGGAAGAGAATTAATGTATGTGGGATGAGGTGGTAACTAATTTCTTCAGCTAAATAATTCAATCCACTTCAAACAGACATAGGAGAGCTCACGCACCATTCACACACCCTCCAACCAAAAATGTCAAAAGAAAAAAACTGTTCGACAACCTCCTAGCCATTCGAGCTGCAACACTCGACCCCCAACTCTACAACCAATTGACATCGACCACAGACTGCAAAACTTTCAAAAAGAAATAAAAACCCTTCTATTCAAAAAACACATAAAACCGAACTAACACAATCAGAACTGTCCCAAGCATCACCTGCAACTACTCCATATGTACTTCTGATGTCATGACAATTCAGACATAATTTATGTTATGTTATGTTTGGAATATAAGAAAATTTTCACTGCCTGTTTCTATTCTGACCATTTATTCCGTTTCATGGTCATTACAAAAAATATTTTTTTACATGGGGGGGGGTGTCAAAAAATGATGGGCCCCGGGTGCCACATACCCTAGGTACGCCACTGGAGAGCAGACACAGGATAGAAAGGAGAGAGAGGACAAACAGTAGATGCTTTCAAGCAGGGGCTCTCCTTTGTAACCCTGTATGTGTGGTTGCACTCTAGAAATAATTAATAGTAGTAGTAGGAAGAGGGCAGACGCTGGATGGAAGGAAGAAAGTGAAGAGAAGATGAGGAAAGCAAAAACCAGGGATAACAAAGGTAGAAAAATATATATGTAGTATTATAGCTATGTTAATAAACATTTATAAATAGAAAATGGAAATAAGGTGATCTCTTTATTGGACTAATTTTAATATACTAAGTTTTGGAGACCAAAATCTCCTTTCCTGAGGTCAGGACAAGATACTGTAATTGCAGTATACTGTACTGATCTGAGGAAGGAGGTTTTGGCCTCTGAAAACTAATTGAAAATTGTATCGGTTCAATAAAATGGTATTATCTTATTTTCCATTTTTTGTTTATTTCTATTTGTTAATTTGTAAAGTGGTGATTGGTATTTTGTCAGTTTTTTATTTTTCAAATTTACATCTTCTATCTTCATATTTTGCACAGTATTAGGAAACATGTGTCACAGTTTGTTTCTGTGGTGTTGCATTGTATACAAAGTCTGGCTTCTTGGTGGTTCAGTTTAATTTTTGTCTACATATTTCTATTTTTAGTTTGTGGCTACTTATTCCATACTGGGTAAGGGTGTATCTGTTTTCTGTGTGTGTGAGGGGGGGTGTTAAAAATGATCAGTCCTGGGTAGGGTTACCATATGTCTCCAGAAAAAGGAGGCCGGATTGAGACATCCATTGCTTTCAATGGAAGTAAATCCCAGATGTCTCAATTTGTCCTCCACTTTCTGGAGCCATGTGGTAACCTGGGGCTCCCGGGTGTCAAATATGCTAGGTACACTACTGTTATTTATATACAGTATGCTCATCTAATGTGTGTGTATATCTTTTCTCTGTAGCTACCAAGAACCCAGAGGTTTCCTGAGTCATTCCAAAATGCTCTGCACTCGCTGCTTCTTGCAATAATTCCTCACGTTACCATACGGTATAGTGAAATCCCAGAGGAGTCCAGAAGTGTGAACTTTAGCTTGGCCAGTTTCATCAAAGTGAGTGCTTTCCAACTTGGAGTGGTTTGTGGAACATAACCAATGCATGATGTCATGGCTCCAACGGTCGGGGATAATACTATGTTTTTGCATTATAATCTGGTCTGCAGTCTGTAACCGTTTTGGGATAATCTTTTTGTTTTTGTTTTAGAGGATATAGCAGTTCATACAAACCAGACTTGCAGGGACCAAGCATTAGGGATCTGCAAAGGTCACCTTAGAATAGTTTCTCCGCCTTGCCCTTAGAATACACCCAGCCAGCCAAGTTTTTGGGATATCCAAAATATGTATGAGAGGGATTTGCATGCCTTCATTATATGCAGATCTATGTGATACATATTTACTTTGGATATACTGAAAACCTGGCTGGCCGGATTAAGAAATACTACCTTACGCGTAAGGCATATAGGATGAATAAAAATGAGCAGCATGGAAAGGGATAATATTTTATCATTATTTTGGATTCAACTCATAGCTTTTTCAGTTGCAATCTAAGGCAAGTTTCATTCACATACAGTGCCCAGAAGGCTCACATACCTTTTTTAATCCCCCCGTTGTACCTTTTTAAATCCGTCTTAAATCCTGGTAGTCGAACAGTGTAGCGACAGGAGTGAACTTTCCGCGCTCCTGCCCCTCCCTCGCTGGATGGCTTCCTCATTATCTTGGGACCAGCGGCACACAAGGCAGGAGCGAGCTTTTCGCACTCCAGCCTAGCCCCATGCCGCTCCCTGAATGGCTGCTGTCAGTTCTCACGAGTCCCGCGAGAACTGACGGGAGCCATTTAGGGAGCGTCACAGACCCACGCTGGAGCATGAAAATCTTGTTTCTGCCTTGTACGCCGCTGGCCCCGAGATAATGAGGCAGCCATCCAGCGAGGAAGGGGCAGGAGCGCAGAAAGCTCGCTCCTGCCAATACACCACTGGACCACCAGGATTTAAGAGGGTGTAAAAAATTGTTAGTCAGCTGGGACGGATCCCTCCTGTCCTGGCCTACCACTAGACCACCAGAGAGGGGACAAGGATATAGGGCAGGGTGGTGGGACAGGTTATAGAGCCTGGCAGGGAAGGGGAATAGGGTGCAGAGCCTGGCAAGGAGTGTGGGATTGGGTACAGAGCTTGGCAAGGAGTGAGGGGGGGCTGGGTGCAGAGCCTAGTATATTTTATGAATATTTTTTTTCTTGTTTTCTTCCTCTAAACCTAGGTGCGTTTTATGGTGAGGTACGTCTTATAGTGCAAAAAATACGTTATATTGATGCTGTAAACCACTTAAAAGTTTTTGTAGATTTTACGGTGTATCAAGTAAAGGCGAACTATGAGCTATAATTGTATGGGCACACCTCTGCATATGTGCTGGAATGCTGTTCTGCTCATAAATAATGGCATTGCAAAACTTTTATGCACAGAATAGCCTTCTAGCACACATGCAAATGTCTGCCAGTACATGTTTTTCTGCTCAGACATGCTTGGAGCACTAGCTATCCTCGGTGCAAAAACCATGTGTGCATGAGTCCAGTGTGCTCTCCCATGTTAGAGCATGAGTTTTGCACAGATCCCATTTGCATACACTTTGTTTACTGCATCAGCGAGCAAAGGTTGATGGTTCCGCGTGCATTAGGAAGCTGTGCTGTAAGCCACCGGTGCATGTCTCTACTGCATGCTTACTGTGTTAGCTCCCCAGGGCATTCTGGTCTCCCTCAGTGGGGTATCCGAGCTCCTGAAGAGCAGCATCTGGTTCAAAGGCTCAAGTTACAGAACACATAACTTCTGAGGTGGCTTCCATGAATAAGACTGGGCAGAGTGACAAAGTTATTGTATTTTTCACCTGTGATACTGATAGTGTCAACCAAGGCAAGGTGGTTTACGTGTCCCGCATTTGGAGGGGTATGGTTGAAATTGGCAGGTTGCCTCATGTGTTGTCTTGAATTACTATATTATATTCGTTAATCTCTCCTACAGCGTTGCTTGACTTTAATGGATAGAGGATTTATCTTTAATCGGATAAATGACTACATGTCTGCATTCAGTTCAAAAGACCCCAAGGTAAGATCTAAATATCTAAATACGGAGGTTATTATTAGGATATTTTTAAGGGATTTCCATGGGTAATGAGTGCCTTCCTGATGAAAATTACTATAGGCGCTTTTTAGGATGATGAGGAAACGGGCTAGTAGAAGTACAAATAGGCTACCCAACAAATATTAAAAGGGGAAATGCTTCTTACAGGCTCATGTGTGCCAAGTACCCACAATTCTGAAAATATTTCCCCGCTCCATATATTTGCTGTACGAAAACACTGTCTCCTTTGGGATTCAGTTGCTGCTTGTGCTTCCTCAGATGGTTCCTTCCGGCAGATTCTAAGCAATACAAATCCAGCATTAGGGTTCTATTTCTCTAGGGCTTCCTGGCAAATCCCAGAAAACAGTGCCTGTTCCTTGCACATATATAAAGTACTTTTTGACTTGCAACTTTTCAAAAGCAACTATGCAAAGCAGAACTTAGCTAGAATTCTGGAGTTGCCGAAGCTTCACCTGTCTGTTGTCATTTGCAGGAACATAGACTGTAGAAGTTTGTCTGGCATCAGCCTCAGTTCCCCTGTGCTGAATTTCATCATCTTAACAAGACAAAAAATAGAACCCTAAATCGAGGAGGTACACAAATAAGATAACAAATAAAGAACCTCCCACACCCCAAGAAGTCTACAAAGATTAGGGGAAAGAGATGAAGTCCAACTCCAAACTGAGTAAAAATAAGGAGAAATCTATGATTTAAGAGTATTAAACGGACAAGCCCTCAGTCACCCAGCAACCTCTGGAATCTCCAGGGAAAAGCTGTCGCGGGTTTACACCCAGAAAGGTGTTAACTGCGAAACATCCCCGGGCTTGCTCCGGATAATATTTCTAGTGCCTGAATAGTGCAAATGTGCAATGTGTGAAAAACTCAAATGAAAAAAACACACATTATCAAAATGAAGAAGGAATTCATCTCTTACCCCTAAGCTGGGGGCCAAGCTGGAAAGTTAGTGTCCAAATCCAACCAAACTCGAAAATACACAGCCTGAAAGAACTTAGCTTCTCCGTGTGTAGTGGAGGTGATGATCCACAAGCAGTAAGCAAAGTAAACGTATTATCCGGAGCAAGCCCGGGGATGTTTCGCAGTTAACACCTTTCTGGGTGTAAACCCGCGACAGCTTTTCCCTGGAGATTCCAGAGGTTGCTGTGTGACTGAGGGCTTGTCCGTTTAATACTCTTAAATCATAGATTTCTCCTTATTTTTACTCAGTTTGGAGTTGGACTTCATCTCTTTCCCCTAATCTTTGTAGACTTCTTGGGGTGTGGGAGGAATTTCATCATCTGACATCCTATGTCAAAAGAATGTGTGTACTTAACCCTTTATTTCCTCGGGTATAGAAACAGATTGTGAGCCCAGTAGGGACAGAGAAAGTACTCTACCTGCCCAGAATATGTAAACAGCTTTGGTTGTACGACAGAAAGGCAGTATATCAAGTCCATGACCCTTTATCCCACCCCCCTATTTACTTACAAACTCTGTCCCCTGAAATTGTACTATGCTTTGATTTACCAGCGACATAAAAGCCCTTTCTCACAGATAAAACTTCCCCTGTCAGCCAGCAAGCATCCATTAACAGTAAAGTGGCTAAAAATGGCATTCTTTTCTCTTCACAGATACTGACTGAATACAAATTTGAATTTTTGCAAACAGTTTGTAATCACGAGCATTATATCCCTCTGAATTTACCAATGCAGTTTGCAAAGCATAGACTCCAGCGTGTTCAAGGTACAATGCCCAAATATATTTTCTGTTCTGTTAAACTGGTCTTACTTTTAGGCGTGCTATGCGTGGAAGAAAGCGCACTGATTCATTTCATGGTGTTAGTTCTTCTGTCTATTTGAGCACCTGCATTAAGCATAAACTTTGCATATTCTGTTAATACCAAAGAACCAGAGAGAGAAAAATGTCGGAGAAATTTACAGTAGAAAATGACACGGGGACAAATTTTTCTGTCTCTGCAGGAACTCATTTTCCCGTCCCGTCCCCGCGAGTTCGTTTCCTGACCCTGCCCTATTCCTCCGTCCTCATCTGCAGAAGCCTCAAACACTAAAATCATAAGTGTTTGAGGCTTGTGCAGTTAAGACAGAGCTTACAGGAATAGGAATAGGAATGAGCGACAAAACTCATGGGGACGGGACAGGGAAATTGAGTTCCTACGAGGACAAATTTGTCTCCTTGTCATTGTCTAATTTACAGTAGCACTGACTTATCAAAGACAATGCCACAGTAGCAATGTTAAAAAACAAAACAGTACTGGGTCAGGGACAGTACAGCAGGGACAGAAGAATGAATTCAGAAAGGTCCAGGTTGGTAATCTTCATGGCCTGCAGAAAATTGCCAATACAGATATGCTACTTGAAAGCCTAAGACAGACCCTTTGAATAGAGTGCCAAACAAAGACAGTATTAATTTGAGTAATATGCCTTTTTTTTTTTTACTGCTGGTATAAATTTAAAATCTGTTAATCAGCTACCTGTTTAGCATGTTTACCTTGATAAGGGGCAAAATTTCCACAGTACATTCCAATCATATGCGTAATTTACGATTCGATGTCAGGAATTGATAGTAATACACTAACCATATGTCACAAATATACAGCAGAGATCCATGTCCCCATCTTTCAAGTTTAGTTGCATGTTTTTAACTTTTATTTAGCCAGTATGTTTTATTTCTATCTTTTCTTTTTTACATATTGACTAGATTATATTTCATATGCTGTGGATCGGTTCTCTTCATTAGGTAGGTTGGAGTGGGATGATCCGATTACTTTAAATAAAATGAAAGCTTGCATTAGCATAAATTAATTTTTGCATACACTAATTAGACTAACAATGCTGCATCTTGCTATTAATTTATTATTTGCTGAGAAAATGCAGTTTCTCTAATTCAGTAGTAGACCTTTGAATGATAACATGGTGCATATTTTTAAGTAATTCATTCGATGAGGCCATTCGAAAAAAGCTTTTCTTGCGTGCAGGAAAGGTTTTTGATTTTTTGATTTTTTTCTTAAATTGTATACACACATAGTACTGGATTTTGTAAATATCTCCCAAATGTGGGTGCGGAAAAAAATGAGCACAGCTATTCTATAGATCATAGTGCCAGGATCCACATCCAATTTTTGGATTTGTACCAGATACGTAATTGCTTTGAAAAGGGCAGGTTTAGAAAAGTACTTAGGACGCAGTTATTTGTAGATGCCTTTTTCTAGCTATCTCTAGTAAAGTTGATGAACTATCCACGATTTTTAGTATCCAAATTGAGTTTTGTTTGCATGTTTATTTTATCACATGTCTATTTTATCATGTGTCTATTTTAATATTATGTATGTAAATTATATAAACCGATTAGTTTTTAAACGGTATATAAATTTTAAAAGTAAATAAATACCAACTGAAACCAGGTGTAAATCCTTGCACCTAAATTAGGTGTGGTTCTGCCATATTCTCTAATACGGCGCACAATTTCTAAGAACGCCCCTGATGCACCTATGCCCCTCCAAATCCCTACTAGGAAGATGTGCGCATAAATTTTAATTGTTCCCAATTAGCGCCCTATTAACTGGCTTGTTATTCAATTGGTTTGTTCAATTAAATTGCATGCATAAATTGGGCACATGCCCAAATTTGCAGGCACAATTTTGAGTGCCATATATGGAATTGGGGGAGATAATGGGAAAAGGAAGGGATTTTGTAGTTGACTCATTTCTTTTTCAGTAGTAGCTCAGGGTGAGTTCCATTCAGGAACAATAGATATTTTACTGCCTCTGAGGGCACCAATATTTAGGCAGTCCAATGCCATGCACATAATGCCAGTTCTGGTGCCAAGATGCAAAATAAGCCAATGAAAGCTGTTTAAAATTAAAATGCTTCTTTTTTTTAATCTTTATTAATTTTCAAACTTTGACAGTGCAATACAATTCATTTAAACTTAAACACTACAAAGAAGGCACTTTAAATACACAATTAATACATAAAACAATCATTTTCTCCCCCCCCCTCCTCCCCATAACTAATAGAAGACATATTATGTAATTACAATATTTTAGTTAAGTAATTTTAGTAACCAGAATACATTTCCCTCCCCCCACCCACCCACCCTGGATGTGTAAGGAAATCTAATAAATGCTTCTTTGGAAGAGTTTGGGTTTAGTATGGAACTTTGGTAGTGTTCCGTTTGTGACTTTGAACATAAGACTGTCAGTTGTTACATTTGAAAAAAACAAAAGGAATTGACCCCAAAATATCCTCAAAGAAGAAAATCCAGAGAAAACCAAAAAAACTCTGTGGAGTGACGATGTTCCCAAATGGACTTTATTTGAAAGTATCAAAGTTCCAAAGGTACACTAAAATCATCCACATAAAATAATTCCATCCACATAAAAGTAAATCATCCACATAAGAGCCTTAAAGGACCTAGTCCGCTAGGGATACAGGACCCAACACGGTCTGCGTTTCGACAAAAAGTCTTCAGGGGTCCCTGGGGGGTCCTATAAAGGTGAGTACATGGGAAACAATTGTGTGGTGAACCGGAAGTGTTGGGTTCTGTATCCCTAGCAGACTAGGTCCTTTAAAGCTCTTATGTGGATGATTTACTTTTATGTGGATGGAATTATTTTATGTGGATGATTTTAGTGTACCTTTGGAACTTTGATACTTTCAAATAAAGTCCATTTGGGAACATCGTCACTCCACAGAGTTGTTACATTTGATTCTGAAGATTTGGTTTTGGACTCCTGATGCAGGCCTTGCGGCCGAAACACGCACTATGTTGCGTCCCTTCTGCCACAAATTAATGAGTTTTTAATAAAGGACTTTTAAACAACTTCTACTGTGCATCATTTTGGTTTGCTATTGTGGTTGCTCTCCACTGTTTGGTTCTGCTTGTTTGCTTCGTAGTGGAGATTCTTCCTCCTCTTTTGTGGTATTAAAAAAAACAGAACTTAAATGGCTGCATAGGTGTTGATGTGTTGAGTGGCACTTAGATGGTGACTTCAGCTTTGAAGAACTAAGGCCAGTATCAGGCAGACTTTTGTGGTCTGTGTCCTGTTGGCACTTCGGGTTAGGATCAAGTTCAAGTTTCAAGTTTATTTTTGATTTGATAAATCACCTATTTAAATTTACTAAGCAAGATACAACTTTAGTAAAAAAATATATATATATATAAACATACAGTTAAACATACAATTTAATAATTTTAGAATAGAGAAGAGAACCATAAAAATATGGGCTGGAGAGAGCTTTGACAGCAACTCCAATACTTGAAACGTAAGGACGGTGCCAGGCAGATTTCTCTAAGTCCCAAAAGTGCCCCAAAAAGACATTGATCAAGTATTTTATATCACATTCATTTTGGGTTTAATCATGTATTGATGAGTGTGCATGTTCCGCAGACTAGATGAACCATTCAGGTCTTTATCTGCCATTATTTACTATTCTATTGGGTAAATTTCTTTTTACATATATTGACAAAATTGACTTCATTTCAATGCATAGAAGTAGCATTTCCACAAATTCTTCAAATGTTTCTCATGTTTGTTTTTATAAACTAGTCTTTTTGCCATAAGTGTTTATAGAACAATTTTTTTTTTTTTAAACACATTTAACGGAAACATTTTATAGATCAGGTTGTACATCTATAATGAGATTCCTATGGTTTATGAATATCAAAGTTACATGAAAGGCAACTTGGCGTATCCATGAACATAAATACACTGCATGCTATTCTATAAGAAGGAGTAAGACAAAATTTAAATGTGTAACTGGACATAGATGTAATAATTTTATAAAAGCTTTTCCAGAGGTGGGGAAATGGTAAAACTAGAGATGAATTGAAGCTTTGGAGTGGTAGACTTAAGAGCAACGGCAGAAAATACTTTTTCATGGAGAGGGTAATCAATGCCTGGAATGTTCTCCCAAAAGAGGTGATGGAGACAAAAATGGTGACGGAATTCAAAAAGGCATGATGTGAACACAGATGATCCCTGATTAGTAAGAGGACAGTATAAAAACAAAACCTAATCGACTGCATGAGTAGTGCTTACATGGTGACTCGGGCTGTGAGGAACCAAGGCCAGTGTGAGGCAGACTTACCATATTCTCTCTAATAATTGCTGAGGAGATTATTAGAAACATCAGGTCTTCTGAAGTCTAGGGTGGGTGATTAATGGAGGTATTATTTCTCACCTCCGATTCTCTCCCTGTGATGACCAGATGACCAATTGTCTTCTCCACCCTGCCCTCCACCCCACGATGACTACCTTTTCTGTCTTCTATCCTGCCTCCAGCTGTAACTGACCTTGCACTCCTCTACCCCACCCCCACTCCCCCAACCACTCGATCTCTCTTCTTACCTTGTCTTGAGGTTATGGTGCTGGGCTGGTGCGAGGCTTTGATTATATGTGCATGCTCAAAGCCTTCAACATGTGCAGACCTGAAGACCCTGAACATAACCTCAAGATCGGGTAAGAAGAGAGATCTATTTCATTTCAGATGACGATGGAGGGTGGTGGAGAGCAATGCCAAAGGTGGGGTGGGGGCGCGGAGTACGATTATTGGGGGAATTTTGATTTGATTTTAAAACCAAATGACATGGAGTTTTGGGGTCCTGAAGAAGGGGGTAGGTAATTATTGGAGGTGGGTGATTATTAGAGAGAATATGGTATATGGTCCCAGAAATGGGAAACAACATTCAGGATCAAGTATATATGTTTTGTAGCACATTCATTGTTAGTTTAATCATAAATTGACAATTAATGTGACTGTTGGGCCGACTGGGTAGACCATTCAGGTCTTTATCTACTGTCATCTACAATGTTATTAGCTGCTTCATACATGTACGTCTCCACAGCACACAGATTTCAAGGGGGCATGTTTTGTGTGTGAGGTTATGATACCAAACAACAGTAGGAATATAAAATTTTTTTTAAATAAATATGCTCTTCAAAATATGATTATCAAAATACCACTTTTTTTTCAGTTTTCTTAGTAACTGCTGTAGTAACATCTTTGTATTGGGACGGAAGAGTGCTGTGATGGTCCCAAACTTGTTCTCGTAGCGGCACTGTCTGTGCAGGCGACAAAGGGCACTGAGTACTTTTCACATTATGGGCTCCTCTTACAAAGGTGCGTTAGGGCCTTAACGCGCAGAATAGCGTGCGCTGAATTGCCGTGCGCGCTAAAAACGCTAGTGCACCTTAGTAAAAGGAGCCATATATTTAATTTACTATTTATGGACATTATTGAGTACATTTTATAAGATATAAGCTGGTATTTTGATAATCATATTGTGTGTGAGGTTGACAGATTTTTCAAATATACATCCAATTTGAGTACTTTCTGTTTTATAATGCATATATAGTCGACACTGATTTAACGGATTTTGTAGTAACAGTGCTGTCATTAGTTATTTGTCGGTCACAGTCGAGATTTGAGAATTCAGAAGCAGCAGAATTCCAAAACAAAACATTTATGTGTATTTACAATATATATTTCTTAATTCATGATATGTAATGTTCTCACACATAGCTAAATTTGAGGGTTTTATTATGAAAATTGATTATATTGCACTTAAAATATAGCATTTAAAATTTAGCGGACTTTTGGTTTTGCATATTTTGATTTAACGGATAAACTGATTTCATAGACACCTCCTCCCCCCAATTAGTCCATAAATCATGGGTTGACTGTATATTTCCAAAGGGTTTATGCCTGCATATATACGTTCTCCAAATCAAAAGTGAGAGGGCGATAGTGTTTATCTCTTTGGCCTTAGAAACCGCCTCAAAAAGCCAAAACTTTAAAGTTTAAAACCCAGTTGCTCATATTGCTCTCATGCAGGACTACCGCATTAGTGTCAGGTACAGTTTTGTCCATTTGTTGCAAATGGAAAAAGGTAAAGGTGGATCGTGAGTGTAAACCCAGACCCATAATCTGGTCATAGGGTTAGGGCTGTGTTGCACTCCCTTCAATCTGATTGCAGCCTGCTGTTGAATAAACACTTTTTCTAATGATCAATCACTTGATCATGGGAAGTTGGCTTATGATTGTGATTCAGATTGGCAACTTTTTTTTTTTTCTTTCCTGGAAAGTGAGGGGAATCGGTTCTTTACGGTAATTTTTCTGTTCAATGCAGATATCGGTCTTGAATACACTTTGTCTGATGAATATTGCAAGAATCACTTTTTGGTGGGACTGCTGCTACGGGAAGCAGCCATCGCCCTTCATGACAATTATGACATCAGATGCACCACCATTGTAACCTTAAAGAATCTTTTAATAAAGCACTGCTTTGACAACAGATACCAACACAAGGTAAGGCAGCTTTAATCGACTGATGGCAATATTGTAGAAGTGTTTGAAAACGGTCCTAGAAACAGTTCATAGGATGAGAGTGTTAAAAAGCTAAATATTTATTTACATTTGATATACTGAAAGAGGGTCAGGGACATGGAATCCATGTGGTTTATAATAAATGTTAAGAGTAGCAAGCAAGTACGTAGTGGAGAGATATTTATTTATTTAAAATAACTGAATTATGGAATGATATCCCTCTATGGTTGAGAGCATTAGGTTCTCTTCAGTCTTTCCGTAAAAATTTAAAAACCTGGCTATTTTTGAAATTGACAGTCTTCAGTTTATTGTTTCTTTCTAACTCTTCTATTTTATTTACTGTAAACTAAGTCGAGCTTTAATTTATAGAGATGACACGGTCTATAAACTCAAGTACATGTCTGTTTATTGATATTTTGTTCATAACAGTGTTGATTTTAGAGTTTTAATACATCCCATAGTGGTTTTCTGTGGTTCTATATGTGATATTTATGTTTATTTTTACTTGCCCGCGGCACAATCAGATTTGGTGAAATGTAGCCATGCGCTTGTGTTTGGAAGCAGGTTATTAATATATAAACTCTGGGAGCTTTAATTATCAATAAAGACTGCTTTTTTCTTATAAATGTCTGGTTCTTTTTGGTTTCCATGTTGGATCTACTGAACTATTTGCCTTGCTGGTTTCTTTCTCTCGTGCAGGACTTCTCCTCCTGTGGAAATTCCTTCAATAATTGTTCCTTTAAAGATGACGTTGATATAAAATTAGAAACATTGGGTTCAATATTCAAAAGGGTTTAACTGGGCAGGAGAGGCTTTTGCTGGGTTAATCCCACTGAGCTAGTCATCTGCTGATATTCAGTAGCACTTAATTGGGTGCTGCTGGATATCACCGCTAACCAGCGCTTAATTTGTTAGGGGAGAGCCTGGAACTATTTTCAGACTCCGGAGAAGCAAAGGCATTCTGTTCTAGTCCCTGTTTTCCCAAGCAGCCTGCAGAGAAGTGGAGGGTAGATTGTGAGCTTGGAGAATTACTGTAAAAACCCTTGTCCACGCTCTTGTCACCTCGTGCTTAGACTACTGCAACGCACTTCTCTCGGGCCTCCTGTCTTTTTTTTTTTTTTTTTATTCTTTATTGATTTTCAAACTTCAATAATGCAATACATAAAATGTAACACATACTAATACAATAAAAGCACATTCAGCTTACATAAATTCATAACCAACCATTTTCTACAACCCAATAATTATTCAATAAAACATGAAAACATAGATTATCACAAAAAACCTTACCCTAATCCAATTAATGATATCCTCCCAACCACCCACCCACCCCCAAGTGCAACACCCCAAAGAACAAAATTAAGACAGAAATAATCCCCCCTTTCCCCCCTTCCCTGGATATGCATGAAAACAAACAAAAACTAACACATGATCAAAGACCTACTATATTGAAGAAATGTAAGATGTCAATAGACCCCATACCAATCTAAATGAATTACTGTACCCCAAATTATCAGCATTCATTCATTCACATCTATAACTGGAGCACAGATGTGCCCAACAGAAAGGGAAATTTAAACGGTCTTCCAATTTCGGATAATCATCTGGATGGATGGTCCTGTCTTTCACCTCTTCAATCTATTCAAAATGCTGCTGCGTGACTTACATTTCGTGAGAGCCGCTATTCTCACATTACCCCACTACTCCAGTCGCTTCATTGGCTCCTCATCCGTTTCCAAATACAGTTTAAACTCCTCTTGCTGACCTACAAGTGCGTTCGCTCTGAAGCCCCCCCAATATCTCTCCTCGCTTATCTTCTCCTATGCTCCCCTCCCCTGGTGATCTCCGCTCATCAGGCAAGCCCCTCTTATCTGTACCCTTCTCTTCCACTGCCAACTCCAGACTCCGTCCCTTCTTTCTTGCGGTGCCGTATGCCTGGAACAGGTTGCCTGAATCAATATATCATGCTCTGTCCCTGGCAGTGTTCAAATCCAAGCTAAAGGTCCACTTTTTTGAAACTGCTTTCAACTCTTAAAACTCCCCCTCGCTGCTGTCAGATACCTATACCTGCTATAATCTCCCCAACCCTGAAATGTCCTGTCTAAATTAGATTGTAAGCTCTTCTGAGCAGAGACTGTCTATTGTATGTTATAATATACAGCACTGCGTACGCCTTTCAGCGCTATAGAAATAATAAATAGTAGTAGTAGTAGTAATCCCTAATCCATCCCTTCTTCTCTGAATGCTCCTGCCCCCCGGCTTACTTAAGCCTTTTCCAGCTCCAGAGTTCCATTTCCTTCCAGCTAGTTTATGGGCTCACACCATTCAAATGAAACTAAACGAGACCAAAACAAAACTACTTTGGCTCGGCCCAAAATTAGATCAGCTACCCATCCTCATCCCACTATCCTCTGGCACTAAACTGCAGCTTGAGCACTCAAGCAAAGTTCTGGGAATCATCATTGACTCTACACTGTCTTTCAACGATCACCTCAACTTCTTGGTAAAAAAATGCTTTTTTCAATCTTCACATGTTAAGGAAAGTAAGATCCTGCTTCCACCAACAACACTTTGCTGTCCTCGTTCAATCCATTATTCTATCCAGACTGGATTACTGCAACTCCATCTACTTAAGCCTAACAAAGAAAAGTCTTCTCAGACTTCAGCGAATTCAGAACACTGCGGCTAAACTAATCTTCGCAAAAAGCAAATTCGACCACGTCTCCCCGCTTCTGTCTAAGCTTCACTGGCTCCCAGTTATCCTCAGGGTTCACTACAAATGCACCTGTCTAGCCTTCAAATCTCTACACGGCATCCTTCCTCCCCTTTTTCCACTATCTGGGCTCTCCCCGAATCCTAACTCCACCAGATCCACTCAAAAATTCAAACTATCCTTCCCCTCTTTAAAAGACATATCCCATACAGGAAAACTTGGGACATCCCTCCTCTTCAGGATCACCGAGCTGTGGAACAGCTTTACTGCCCCTCTTCGGAGTTCGACCTCCCTCCAACGCTTCCGAAAACATTTGAAAACTTGGCTTTTCTCTAAAATCTAACTACTCCCTCCCTCTCCATTATACTAAGTCCCCTCTTTCTTTCTTTTTTTACTAAGCCCTTCTTCTTTCCATTGGAGTTGCTTTCTATATTAATTCCTGTAAACCGTGTCGAGCTCCACTTCTGTGGAGATGATGCAGTATACAAACTTAAGGTTTAGTTTAGTTTAATGGGTGGACCTGAGGCACAGTTAGGCAGAGCAGCTACTAACCAGCTAAGTAAACACATAAAGTTAAGACAACAAAGCATCTGTCCTAACTTTATCCACTGAGTTAACCACGTACAGGTCTGAATATCGACTGGTGCGTGGTTAACTTTCAGGTCGATGCACTTACTGGATGTTTGGTGCTGGGAGGTACACATTGAATGCCTGGGGTTAGGTTAGCTGGTGGCCTGAAGCCACTTACTACAGGCTGAATATTACCTCTAATGACCGATAAGGACCATTATATCTATCTAGCCATCCCAGTTTCATCCTGGTGTAATGCCATGGTTCCCAGTTTAATCGATAGTTTTTCTTTCAGTACTTTACTAGAAGGGGTCCTCCATTGGGAAGTTCCATAAATCTTATCCCCTCTTCGCTGTGTAGAAATATAATCTATGTTACTCCTCTTGATGTTTCATGTCCTATGACCTCCTGTTATAAAGCACTGTTCTTTCTGCTTCACAGAACCATCAGGCTAAAATAGCCCAGCTCTATCTGCCGCTGCTCGGATTGTTGTTAGAGAATATATCTCGACTGACCGGCAAGGACACTCTGTACCAATGCACAGCAATGGCTCGTTCTGTGAGTTACGCCTTGGTTTTCTGTCCACATTGGATTGCTGAACCTTCATGCCTGCTTTTGCATATTCTCATAATAATCTAGAGCAGTGGTTCCCAACCCTGTCCTGGAGGACCACCAGCCAGTCGGGTTTTGGGGATAACCCTAATGAATATGCTATACCCAGGTGATGAGTGAACCTTTCATGGGACCTTTTTAGTGGGATTTATTTTTTTTTTTTTTAGCAAATGTATGAACTTAGGGGGGCTCTATATGTATGTTTATGTTATATGAGGTATATTTAAGAGTAATAAAATTATTTCATATCAAGTTAATAATTAATGATGAATATTGTGATTAAATAGCTTTTTTTGAATTGATGATTTATACAATAGTGATTGAAGTTATTGAAAGTTTATTGATAAGCCCTGATAGAGATTTGCATATGATGGAGGTGACAGGCATGCAAATCTGCTCCATGCATATTCATTAGGGCTACCATGAAAACTTGACTGGCTGATAGTCCTCCACAACAGGGTTGGGAAGCACTGATATATTGTAAACAGGTTACCTATGTATGAAGGCTAAGTAGGTGGCTATTTTAAACCTGTTTTATAAAAAAGCCACAGATGCTTAGGTGTCTTTATAAAATGCTAAGGATAAAGTGAGATTGCACTTAGACTGAAGCCACAGACTTTTATGTTTGCACAGTACCAAGTGCAAATGTTTGGGCATAAAGTACGCATGTACATGCTTATTTTATAAACCATGGGGCAAATTGTAAAAACGATGCCTTAACTTAGGCACCTAACTTAAGAGGGAAACGCCATTTGAAATTTTACTATTTAAAAAAAAAAACTACAACATTGTAGTACATTTGATTGAATACAGAAAAATATTAGAGATTACACCTTTTTATACAATTAGTATATAGAACATAACTTTACCTACCCACCCTTCAATCAATTATTAATAATACAAGACAACTTTATTACATTGATACGAAGAATTAATAGAAATTATTCAATTACCTCTCCCTCTCCTACCCCCCCCCCCACTCGACTCCCCCGGATGTGTAAGGAAAAACTTAGGGAAAAATACATAAACCATTAATGTGAAGCAGCAAATAAAGCCAATGGATTCCATACTTTATTAAATGAAACACTGGATCCTAAACATTCTGCATTCATTCTCTCATATTTGTATGTACAGTCAAACCTCGATTTGCGAGTAACCCTGTTTGCGAGTGTTTTGCAAGACGAGCAAAACACTCAGCAAACTTTTGACTCGCAAACCGAGTGTTGACTCGATTTGAGAGCACCCCCCCCCCCCCCGATAACCGGCATCGCTTACCCCCGCTGGCAAAGGCCCCCTCGCTCCAACCGGCACCCCCCCACCGCGCGAACCGCCCCCCCCCTGCCAGTACAACTTAAATTTACCCAACTCCCCGTCTAGCACCAGCACCGGCACGCAGGCACAGCTCGTGTGCCTAGAAAATCTTCCGGCTTCGGTTCATAGTCAAAGCGCACCTTTGTCCCAGCGCGCTTTTGACCTGACACCTCCGGCTTCTGCCTGCCTGCCTTGAGCATGCATCTGCGCATGCTCAAGGACTTCTAATTCTCCCTCTTTTGCTACTTGGGATCAAGCTAAGTACTTGGGACCTGGGTTGGCCACTGTTGGAAACAGAATACTGGGCTTGATGGACCTTCAGTCTGTCCCAGTATGGAAATTTTTATGTTTTTTTTACTGAGCTTGGGCACCGTTTAGAGAATCCAGGTCCATATATAGAATACGGGGGATAATGTGTGGACATGGAAAATAGCTTTACAAATGAGCACCTGGGTCATCATGGTACATAGGCACATAAGTGGTCTTTATAAACCTTTAGGAAATAGCTTTCTGATGACTCATGCACAACAAAGTTACGCCTGCTCCAAGATGGAAGTATCGTATTTTCACACATATAACGCGCTGGTCCAAGGCATTTCTGTAAAAAAAATTTTATATAGCATGCACACGCGTATACCGCGCATGCTGCTATAACCTCCTCCCACTCCCGCTTACTCTTCTGGCCTGCGAACTGGCATCCTCTCCCCCGCTCGCGTCACCCCCCCTCCCCTGCGATCCTACATCCCCCCCCAGCACCGCAAAACATCTCTTACCCGATTGGGCACCGGCACCAGCACCAATGCACAAGACGTGCCAGTGACCGAAGATCCTCCCTCATGGTTGCTGGGCTGGGCGGTGCGAGGGAGATCCTCAATCTGAGAATCTCGGAGAGAGCGAGACCAGAAGGCTTTGAGCATGCGCAAATGCTCAAAGCCCAGTCCAGCCCGGCACAAAGAAGGAGGATCTCCCTCGCACCGCCCAGCCCAGCAACAACGAGGGAGGATCTTCGGGCACTGGCACGTCCTGTGCATTGGTGCTGGTGCCGGTGCCCAATCGGGTAAGAGATGTTTTGCGGTGCTGGGGGGGATGTAGGATCACGGGGGGGGGGGTGACGCGAGCGGGGGGATGCCGGATCGGAATGAGAAAAAAAAAATTGTACAACGCGCTCACACGTATAACGCGCAAGGTTATGCACGGTTTGTAAAAATCGTGTATAACGCGCGCGTTATATGCGTGAAAATACGGTAACTTTGCTTATATATGTGCCAGTAAGAATCTGCATATACATATAATTTTTGAACTACGACCATAAGTGCCAATCTCACCTTTGCCCAGGAATACCCACATGTATTTCACATAAACATAGGTGCTGTGCTTTTTAAGCATCTATCTTTATGGGTATGTACCCCAGCGGTTCCACATGCTCAAGATGCTCATAACATTATCAACTTAGCATGCAGGTTATATTCTGCAATCCATAGATGAGATTCCCAATGCAGTGAAATGGTTTTGCATAAGTGTGCCACTTATATACTGTAATTATTCAATTTGTAAATGTCAGTTTAATTGTGAAGAATATTATTATAGCCTACGTATGGCCTCTCATAGTGCAGGGGGGCAGCATGTGCTCAATATAATCTGGATCACTTGATTATTGCAGGGCTCCAGAGAAGAATTCATGCTCAACCTTTCTTCATCTTCAAACAGATCAAGTCTCATTTCAGACAGAGATTCAGGTGAACTCAGCATTTCAGATTCTCATAAACAAATTATTTCTGTAATAAATGCATCTGAGAAAGGTTAGCAATTATATCCTTTGATTATGTAAATCATTATGAGATTTTGAGAGACATCTTAAAAATGTTTTTAGCAGATGAATGCTTTCTTGGGCTTTTTAAGACATCTATTTGCTTTAAAAATAAGTCCCTTTGTGTTAATGGTACATAAGATGAATGAAGAATGGCAATTAGCTTTATTGTTTTATGCATTGGACATTATTGTAAACTGCTTTAGAGCCTTTCTCTGAGAGGTGGTATGTTAAAGGAGCAAAAACTACATTCCATTTACAATATTCTCTCTTTCTCTCTCGTGTTAGCTTATGGTACACCATTTATGAACGGATACGTGATGAAAAGAGAGGACTCAAGGGGATCTCTGAACCAAGAAGTGGTGGCAGGTTCTCCAGAACAGTGCAACTCTGGTGAAAATGTAAATCACGCTGTGGTATAATCAAATCAGAAGCTTGCAGTGGTGAGGGTATTCAAGGCATGAAGTAACAAAAGGTTCACCCAAAGTGCACAGCTCTAGAGTCTTTAAATTCTAAATGAATAAGAGAAGTGGAGTGAAGGGAAACCAGATATAGATAAAACAACTCCAACAAAATCTTGTCATTTTATTTTACGTTATCAATATACTCTATCGTCAAATGTTATCACAAATTTTAGAGAGAACACAAGTGAGAAGTAAAAGGCCTCAGCAAAAATGGCTACAGGCCTGCTTTTAACTTTCAGTCATTGGCACAAAAACATTGGAGATGGACCTGGGCTATGTCTGTCCAGATGAAGCTAAATGCTGCAAAAACTAAACTTTTATGGCTAGGCCCAAAATTTGACTGTCTTTTTCCAACTGTAACTTTGGATTCCGGGGTCTCCCTGCAGATTGAGTTCTCTTTCAAGATATTGGGAGTTCTCATAGACTCTTCTCTTACTTTTAAGGATTAAATAAACTCTCTTGTCAAGAAGTGCTTTTTTAGTCTTCGAATGCTGAAGAAGGTCAGAGCTCTTTTTTCATCAACAACATTTTTCTGTCCTTGTCCAATCTATCATACTATCCCGGTTAGAATACTGTAATGCTATCTGTCTTGGCATAACAAAGACCTGCCTTCAAAGATTCCAATTGATATAAAATACCACTGCGAAATTAATCTTTGGAAAGTAAATTTGCTTCTAAACCTGCACTGGCTCTCAGTCCATCTCAGGATTCACTTTAAATGAGCATATATTGCTTTTAAAATTTTATATGGCATCTTCATCCCTCATGTTCCTTTATTATGGAATGCTTATAGATTCTCCTATGCAAGAGGCACCCAACAATTCAAACTCTCCCTTCCTTCAGTGAAAGGAATCAAGAATTTCAGTCAATCCTTGGTCTTCAAACTATCTCAACTGTGGAACGAATTTCCTCTTACCTTAAGGGGTCCTGGTCCTTTTTAACTCTTTCGCAAACTTTTATGTTTAAATCATATTTATTGAGCAACAGAGAACAAACACAGCCAACACGTGAACCAGCAATAAAAAAAAAAAAGTATCAAAACCAGTAAATAGCAAGCTCAAACATTTTTCAATTTCAACTTCCAATCCCAGCCCAGCCCACCCCATCCACCCCCACCCACCCAGCCAACCAACCATCCCAAGGCAAGGAAGCAAAGAAATAAAAGAGAAAGAGGGAAAAAAAAAAGGACGACAAGAGGAAGTAGCAAAAATAGAACACGCACAGTATCTCAAGTTCAAAAGTCTACTCCTTGGGACAGTGGAAAAAGAATTCCAGAAGGGCTCCCAAATGTGCATAAACCGCCAGCCTGCTGCAGATTCTAGAGTTTTGAGCTGGGTGCGCTCCATTTTCAGCAAAGTGGTCATATGCTGTCTCCCTAGGTAAAGAGTAGGGGTCCGCTGCTCCAGCCAAAGCAACAAGATAGTCTTTTTTCCTTGAAGCATTGCCTGTTGAAGAAAAGCAGGGTAGCCCTTAGGAGTAGGAGATTGCAGAGAGAAAACATCAAAGAGGACATTCACCTCCAGCTGTACGTTGCACTTCCAGAGAGAGGAGAGAGTCCGCAACAACAGGTCCCAGAAGTGTTGCACCGGAGGGCACTGCCAGAACATATGTCCCAAAGTGGCCTCCCAGCATCCACACTTAGGAAAGCCGGTGATTGACAATAGGCCCGGTGGGGTCTATATGTAGACGAAGAGCAAATTTATACTGGAGCTCCCAACTGGCTACATTGATTGTGACCTTGCGAATAGCAAGAACAAAGGACTTGAAAGTAGCTTCCGACAGAGTAATGGAAAGATCCGACTCCCACGCTGCGGCATAAGCTCGGTACATAAGGGCTGGAGAAGAGTCCAATAGAGCTCTGTGATGGTATCTTAGAGGAACTTTATTTTGAGTCCGTAGAGTAAATAAAAATTTCACAAACTTTTAAAAACTTCTTTATTTGCTAAACACTTTGGAAATCAGGCACATTAATGTTTTTTTCTTTGTGTTTCTTTTAGTCTCTGTTAACCAAGTTAAGCTCTGTTTTGGTTGATGACCTGGTATACAAAGCTAAGTTTTAGTTTAGTTTTACTATAAATAAGTCATTATTAATTAACAAACTGTTCAGTTTTGATGCTTTGTAAGAGTGTTGTTGAATACTTTTACAATGAAATACTTTCATTAATTGAACTTCTTTTGCTTTCTTTTGATATAGATGCGGAGAAGTTCCACGAAAAGTAACGTGTCCCACTACAACAGGCTGGATGGGTATGAGATCAGAAATCTCCTGTTGTGCTTTCTGTACATAATAAAAAAGATTTCGGAAGGTGAGCTGGTTTTTATAAAATCAAACACATTATACTAGGGTTTGGAAATTCCAAGTGGAAGTTGAGCCTGCAGAGCAGTATGATTAAGGGGACAAACTTAAAACTGTAACGAGAGAAATAATGGGTGTGCAACAAAACAGACTTTTCATTTTTAGTGTGCATTATTTGCAAATAATCCCCTAGATGCTATAACAATGTCTCGCAAACGTTCCGGCCAGCGGCACATTAAATCCAGTGCCCTGGCCGGAAGGCACCCGGAAGTATGCGGACATCGATGCAATGATGTCACGTGCACGTGACATCTGGCCGCGACCCACTTCAGTAGAGGGATCCGGGACTTGCGTGGAGAGGAGGAGAGACACCAACCAGGAGGAGAGTCATCTGTGCCGGTTGACTTCCTACAGGACGTACCTCTCACCGTGAGAGGCATGTCCTGTAGGAAGTCAGCCGGCATGGATGACTCTCCTCCTCGACAGTGTGTTGCAGTACACCTGAAATCTCAGGAGGCACACTGGTGTGCCGCAGCACACAGTTTGCGATACACTGCTCTATAAGGATCACCCAAATTTGGCTATGAAATGCACACGCAACTTAATTGGTTAACAAACCATTAACACTCAATAACTGGGCACTAACAACCAATTATTGATGTTAATTGGAACCAATTACAGGTTGTGTGCACTTTGTTCATAGTGCATAACTGAAAAGGGGGAGTGGCCATGGGCGGCAGGTCAGGAGTATTTCAAATGTTTGGATGCATATAGAATACAGGGGATGCGTGTCAGGATTTACACCAGGTTTTAGTTGGCATAAGTCTTCGCACCCAAAATTAGGAGCAGGATGAACAGAATAGCACTGAGGATGGATTTTTCCCAGCACCATTTTCTCAATGGGACTGATTCTGTAAATGGCGCGTAGCTCCTAAGCGCCACTAGGCGCGGTTGTCAATCAACTGCTAAGCGCTGTTTACAGAATCACACCTAGAGGCAGACACAGTACTACTCGAAAGGGTCCAGAGAAGAGCAACTAAAATGGTTAAGGGGCTGGAGGAGTTGCCGTACAATGAGAGATTAGAGAAACTGGGCCTCTTCTCCCTTGAAAAGAGGAGACTGAGAGGGGACATGATCGAGACATTCAAGATAATGAAGGGAATAGACTTAGGGGTCCTTTTACAAAGGCGCGGTAGCGGTTAAACCTCCTGCCGCACTAGTACCTAGCACCTACATTGACGAGGCGTTAGGATTTTAGGCTGACGCGGGGGTTAGCGCGTGATGAAATGTCCGACGCGCTAACCCCCATAGCGCGCCTTGATAAAAGGAGCCCTTATTAGATAAGGACAGGTTGTTCACCTTCACCAAGGTGGGCAAACGAGAGGGCACTCTCTAAAGTTAAAAGGAGATAGATTCCGTCCAAATGTAAGGAAGTTCTTCTTCACCCAGAGAGTGGTAGAAAACTGGAACGCTCTTCTGGAGTCTGTCATAGGGGAAAACACCCTCCAGGGACTCAAGACAAGGCTAGACAAGTTTCTGCTGAACCGGAATGTTCGCAGGTGAGGCTGGTCTCGGTTAGGGCGCTGGTCTCTGACCTGGGGGCTGCCACGTGAGCGGACTGTTTGGCGCGATGGACCACTAGTCTGACCCAGCAGCAGCAATTCTTATGTTCTTAGAGGCGCTTAAGCAGATATAGGCATGCTAGGCATCCTAGTGGTCGTGGTATATTAGGCCAGGGTTTTTCTAGTCTAATTTACCGGCGCCTACCATAGACGCCTATCTTCCACCCCCTAACCTTGCCTACTTTTCAGGCAGTCGTTAGGCACCGGTAGGTATCATGCGGAATTCCGTGTGCAACTTTAATCGTTTTTAGATTTTATAAAAAATTCATTTTTAATGGTGTGGTCAATTACCACCCCAATTAAGCCCAGTGTGTTTCAGTTTAATTTAAAATTTTTAATCCCTGATAGATTTGAATACGAAGGATCTTCAAAATGTTTCTATACTTTTATTTTTTTTAACATTATTTATTAAATATCTCAAAAGCAAATTAAATCACTTTTCTCCATAATCGCCCTGTTTTGCGATACTTTTTTCCCCGGCATCCTACTAACTTCTTAATGCCATCAGGAAAGAATGTTTTTCGGTTGAGCGCAAAAATATGAAAGTGCGGACATGTTTTGAAGATCTCTCGTAATACAAAAATATTGATGCCAATAGGGTGATCTTTTTTGATATCTCCAGATGCCTCCAGTTCTTTTTCACTTCTTGATATAGAGCTCCTTTTATCAAGCCGCGCTAACGGGGTTAACATGCGTGACGTTTCATCACGCGCTAACCCCCGCGCTGGCCAAAAACTACCGCCTGCTCAAGAGAAGGCGGTAGCGACTAGCGTGGCCGGCGGTTTAACATGCTTTAAACCACTAGTGCGGCTTGATAAAAGGAGCCCATAGTTCTTTTTTTGTAGTCTTATCCTAGCTGTTCTGATTAACATAATTGTATTCATGCACATAACATATATTTAGGTGCATAACTTGGACAAATACGGCTTGTTTTATTTTTTGGAAATAGTTCTTAAAGCAAGATGTGATATATTTCTTTTTAAAATTTTTTTATAGATACGCTCATAACTTACTGGAACAAAATTACTCCCCAGGATCTGATAAACTTCCTCACGCTTTTGGAGTAAGTGTCGGCAACTGTAGAAATGTAGAAGTGTTTAGCTTAGATGCGGATCAGTAAGGTCTTCTTTTACTAAGGTGCGCTAACGGATTAGCACGCGCTAATCGCTAACGCGTGCATGTTAGTCTCTGTAGAAATGCATAGCAAGAGTTAAGACCTGATCTACTTATGGTCTTGAGCCTGCAGATGCCTCAAAAAAGAACCTGTGAAATAAGCCCCAAGACCGTGGATCTATTTTATGAAGCCACGTTAGGCTTTTTACGAAGCCACATTGCATTTACTGGATTTAACCTTTTATTATAAAGAAAATATTCTATTATTGTCCTAATAAAGACCCCTTTTTATAAAGCCGCGTTAGGCTTTTTTATCACCGGCTGAAGCGGTAAAAGTTCCAACACTCATAGAATTCCTATGAGTGTCGGAGCTAATACCGCCGCGGCCGGTGATAAAAAGGGGTCTTTATTAGGACAATAATAGAATCTTTTCTTTATAATAAAAGGTTAAATCCAGTAAATGCAATTTTAAAGCATAACAAGTGAAATGAAAACAAACCAGCATCAGACTGGATCAGCAGCTCCCCTTCCGAGTCAGACATGTCATCAGGAATTGGCTATTGTAGGGAAATTTTCAGAAATAGGTTTACCATAAACTCCATAAAGATTTCCCATGTATTATCACCCAGATATTTATGACTTGGTATTCCTGGCGCAAACACCAACTCCAACTTGCTGTCATGCCAGTGTCAGCTCTTCCTCTGACCCACACCTAGGAAGTGACGTCAGAGGGAGAGCCGACATGGGCAGCAAGTTGGCAGTGCTGCTCGCGCTGGGAACGTTAAAGAGATACGGGGGTAGGGAAGGGGGTGTGGGGAAGGAGCGTCACAGCCCTGGGCGCCTCTCACCCTTGCTACATCACTGGCCATGGGTCTTTGCATACGAAAATGACAAATATATAGTCATGTGAAAAAATTAGCACAGACTTAACTGATGTTGCACGGCTATCCGTTTTCGTGGCGTAGATAAGAACCTTACAATAACAGAGGAACTCCTCTAGCTAATACCAATGCATGATACTACGAAAGCTGATGACATTTTTAACAAAATTAAAGTAATGTTTGAGGAGGAAAAATTGTCTTGGTTGAAGCTAGCATCATTGGTGCACCTGCCATGGCAAGTGCTAAAAATGGTGTTGTAGGTAAGATAAAAAGAAAAACTTATTGATGAAGGGTCAGTTATTCCATTTGTACCTTTCCACTGCATCATACATTAAGGTGCACTTTGTGGCCGTGTTTTAAAAGTTGACAACATTTTGAAGCCTGTAGTAAAAATTATTAACTATATTCGCTCGAAAAGCTTGCACTACAGACAGTTCAATACTTTTCTACAAGAAATTGGCTTTGAGCTAGTGAAATTCTGTATCACTCTCAAATAAGATGGCTTAGCTGTGGAAGAGTATTCCAACGATTTTGGGATTTGAGAGATGAAATAAAGATGTTCCTTGAAAGAAAAAAAAATCAAGATGTCTCACTCTTTGATGATACAAAATTGTTATGTGATCTGGCATTCAGCACAGACATAACTGGCTACTTGAATGATTTGAATGTCAAACTGCAAGGCCAAAATAAGTTGGTCACTGATATGATTGGCAATATTAATGCATTTGTGCGCAAACTACAGCTTTGGGAAGTTCAGCTTCAAGCGGGAAATCTTGCTCACTTCCCAACTTTGAAGTCTGCAATTACGGCAGAAGAGGACATTAATTTTGCTGAGTTTTCTACAAAAATTAGCGTGTTAAAGGAAGACTTCGACAGGCGATTTGAATGCTTCAGGAATATGGAAAACATCGTTAACATATTCATGTCACCATTTTCTTGTAGTGTTGATGAGGCACCTGAAGAACTTCAAGTAGAATTAATAGATTTTCAGTGTGATGCTCTGCTACAAGAAAAATTCAACCGTTGCAGTCTAACAGAATTTTATCAGTGTGTTTCTTTAAAAAAAAAAACAACAACTTTATTTAGTTTTTAATGCCAACAAAAAGTGCAATACAATTTACGTACAAATAATAATAATCAAATAAGCACTTATAAACAATCAGAATCTATACAAAAGATAAAAATTCCCTCCCCCATCCATCATTACCATCAGGAATAATACCAAAACAAAAGATATACCCCCCTCCCACTCCCCCCCCCCCCGAATGTGTGGGTACAATACAATGGAAAATAAAGACAAATATAAAAACATTCACAACCTACGGGTTCTATCTATGTTCAGAAGCACATATTCATGCGAACAGTTATTTTCAAAAATGAACCAAGTGAAATCTCTTCAAAAGAACAAGTTAAGTGTTTTGAAAGTTGCATGTTCTAAGGACATTGATCCGAATATTGATAACTTGGTGTCAGAGAAGCGTGCCCAAGTTTCTAGTCAGAAAAGGTCACATGTTGTGTGCTGCATTCAGTATTTACTTTACCAAATTTGCAATTTTTGAATTAATCAAAGATTCTAACTGTTATAATCTTTTGTTAAGGAAAAGGAAAGATGTTTTAGGAAAGATTTATAAACTATAGAGTTTTATCTCATGCAAAGTTGTAATGTCTTTAACAAGACATTAACTATTTTTTCTGCGGCCCTCCAAGAACCTACAAATCCAAAATGTGGCCCTGCGAAGGGTTTGATTTTGAGACCACTGGTGTAGCGTGTCCTAATTTATTCCTCAATTAGATTACCCATTTTTATGGATATCTTTTGTTTCATGAGTAAATCAAGGAACATTTTTGTTGTTTACCTGCAATTACATCACTTTCTTTTCCAAAGATTTAAAAAAAAAAAAAAAAAGATTTGGCTTTGATATGTGAACATTTCTTAAGAAAGAACTGAATATTTCATGGGGTGTCCTAATTTTTTCACATGACCGTAAAGTAACCATCTTGGTGATCGTTACCTTCAGTTCAGTGCCTCCCTAGTAACTTAGCTTTAGAATTATCCCTGTCCATCCGCTGTGAATAGATTGTAAAGTCTTCATGGAGTAGGTACTAGAGAGTTGCGCGGGGACAGAAATCCCACCCATCCCCGCCAGGATCCTCTCCGTCCCCACCCGTCCCCGCCAGGATCCTCTCCATCCCCACCCGTCCTCGTCAGGATCCTCTCCGTCCCCACTCATCCCCGCAAGGAATTACCTCCATCCCCGCCCGTCCCCATAAAAAGCAGCAATTACTTCTGACAGGATCATCAATTTTGTGTTTGCGCTGCTGTTTTCCTTGTGGAATCTCTTTGGTGGAACCCTTTTTTGTTTTCTGTTCAGGTAATTAACTTATAAACCCCCCTCTTTTACTAAGGCTGACATGTCCATTATATTGTATGGATGAACCCTGCTTCCAAAGCCTTCCATCCCCGTGGGAGTCCCGTTGGCTAGAGGGGGGTCCCCGTGGGAGTCCCATGGGCCAGAGGAGGGTCCCCATGGGAGTCCTGTGGGTTAGGGGGGATTCCCGCGATCTCCATTCCCATGCAGACCTCTAGTAGGTACTCTAGCTTGCTTCTGTCTAATACTGTCTACGCCCTGTTGCACAACAGTACATAAATGTTTAGTCATAGGGTAGTAATAGAAAAGCTATTTTTATTGCCTTTCTCTTGTGCAACTGCTCTGATGCTTATTTCTGGAAAATAAATAATCCAGGAAAAAGTGGTATTAAAAAAATAAAGATGACTTTTAGGCCAGAGAGACCTTGGTCTTAATTATAACTTGCTAATCAATTTCACATTCACATCGCCTTAGTAACCGGGGGAGGTTGAGATCTGTAAACATTCACTGTTTGCCTAAAAGATATGTCTTACGTTCCCTTGGCTTGGCTGGTTTCCCTTTGCTGAATTTTGGAACATAGATATCAGTGATTCTCAGTCCTGCCCTCTGGTACGCCCAGACAGGCTACCCGGAATAGATTTGCATACAGTGAAGACAGAACATGCAAATCTGTGAGATTCCTATTGATTTTGGGTTGAGTGCCCCTAATAAAGATTTATCAACTTTTCTTTGATTGTTCTGCTAAGAAAGCTTTATTTCATTAAACTGTAGCACAATTTTTCTAATACAATTTTGTTTTCTCTCTAGAGTGTGCTTGTTTTACTTCAAATATGTGGGCAGACGGAATATTGCGAGGTAGAGTAATGTGCGGATTTAAATTCTCTTGAATTCTTTAATGTTCTTTTGCTGTGATATTTTTATTCCTGCTCCAATTGGAAATGGGAGGCTCGGTTTTATATAAAAGTTGCATTTCGTGGAGTTCTTGGATCAGGGTTTCAATGCTGCCCAGTGGCGTTTTGTTTATGTTGCCCTACTAGTAGCCAAACGGGGGGGGGGGGGTCCTTAGTAAGTAGACATATACAGAACCCCCGGTTTTGGTGGGGTGGCAGCGGGCACTTTAGGAAATGGCCCACTGGGAGTTACGGGGTGTGGAGGGGCGGTTGGAAGGGCCGATGCAGCTCTATAGGTCTCTCTGGGAGCAGGTCCTTGTTGATCTTCCTGCTTCTCTTTGATGCTGGTTTGTTCCTTCTTTTTTCTTGCGTTTTCTTCTTCTTTTCTTTTTTGCTTCTCATTTTCCTTCATCCTTTCTTTCTTGCTTTCTCCTGTTGCTGAGGGGGGAAGGGGTTGGGGGAATGTAGGGGGGATGTGGTGAGGTTTCTATATGGTTTGGGTGTGGGGGGGTTTCTTTTTTCTGGGGGAAATAGCAGGAGCCCGCGGCCAGACTGTGTGGCTCTCTTTAGGTCCTTCTCCATAACTGTTTTGTGGGACCTGAGTCCTGCTGGGTACTGGCTGGTTTCTAGGTTTGGGGAGGGGGGGGGGAATTGTCGCTCTTTCTGCGTGGATGGTATTTTCTGCTCTTGTCCCCTCTGCCACTCCTGGCCTTTCTGAGTTGGACTATGTACCGTATTTGCTATATTCTTGGATACTGTTTGGTTGTATTGGCCTTGTCCGTCTGTTGGCTTCTTAATAAAAATGTTTCAAACCAAAAAAAAAAAAGTTGCATTTCTTGGTCATGAGGTGAAGTATTGCATAGAATTGCAAACCAGCTTTCACCTGTGTGCAATCTGTTTCCAAAAAGGATTTTTTAAAAATGGGACTCTGCCAAATTCTGGAACCACGTAAATGAGCCAATACTAGGAGGTGGCAGACATTGTCGTGTTTTTTTAGGGTGATGCAAAGATAGCCATCTGATAACCATTTTGGTGCTGGACAAATTTATTCTAATTTTCAAAGATAGTTGGGTTTAATATTTTACCCTTTGCAGTCAGTAAGCATTTTCAAAACTACTGGCACGGATAAATTAGACTCTGATATTCAGTGTCAACACTTATGCGAACATTGGCACTGAATATTCAGGTCTCTTGTAGCATACGGGCATTACAGGGGTACAGCCTATATTTAGTGCTGTGCTAGCATAACTACCTTATAGGCGGTCCAGCATGCCCAATCTCAGCATCAGCCTTGAATCATGACAGCATCCAGATAACGTCTGGGTCCAATCTGACTCTGTGCCCGGACTGCCCTAGGACTAACTGTAGAATGCCACAATAGTTGCAGCACCTGTTCAACCGCACTGTGGTTTAGTCAAAGAGGGAGCCCCATTCTGCCTGATTAAAATGCTTTGAATATTGCCCAGACTAGTTTACATAGCCAATGTCATTTTTGGACAGATGAACCTTGCCCACAAACAGGGTTGGCTTACCCATCAAGTAAACTAGGTGGTTGCCTAAGGCAGCATTTTTGGGGGGAGGGGGAGAGAGGGGGACAAGCAGCAAAAACTTCTGCAGTCAAATCATAATAGATCATGCTAGCCATAGAAACTCAGAGAACCATCAGCCTGTGCGTTTAACAGTTTAATATTGAAAAGTATGATGTACAATCATGTTTTTTTACAAGATCATTTTGGAATTGATGATATTAAAATCATATGTGAGGCCTTAGGAGCCTGAAAGTTAATGGGGGGGGAAGAGTTGGCACAATGCTGAAGGTTTACTTGGAGTGGCTAATGCCCTTGACCTGCCCTTCTCACAGAATTCCTAGGTTAGCATTTAAACATCTCTGATCATAAGCAGGCTGATTATCAACTGTGTATTCTACCTCCCCAACCTAGACATACCCCAAGGAGGGCCTCTGCTCATTGAAGCTAGAAGCTTGTACATTGTAGAATTCCCTACATATTTTTCATTTTCATTGAGGCTGGGCTGTATTCTGACAGTTTCATAATCATTCGCGTGCGGGACTTCGGTGCGCCGACATTGCAGCGCCGACAATTCGGCGTAAGACCCCAGCACGCCACCTAAAAAGTTACTTTTAAAGAGCTCCGACGTGGGGTGTGGGGGGGAAACCCTCCCCCCCCAGTTTACTTCATACTGTTCGCGCTGCCGTTGGGGGGGGTTGGAACCCTCCATTATAGAGTAAACTTAACTTTTTCCCGATTTTTTTTTTTTTTTAGGAAAAGTTTACATTTTCTCTATAATGTGGGGGGTTGTACCCCCCACAACGGTAGCGCGAAGAGTATGAAGTAAAGTGGGGGTTTCCCCCCACACCCCTCGTCGGAGCTCTTTAAAAGTAACTTTTTAGGCGGCGCACTGGGGTCTTGCGCCGAATTGTCTGTGCTGCAACGTTGGCGCGTCGAAGTCTCGCGCGCTTTTGTCCCGTCACCATTCTGACAACTCGTTTGCACTGATAAAGATGTTTTACCTACAAAAATTGGCATTCAAAATTGAATGTGCCTTGTTGCTCCTTGAAAGCATTCTCAGTGAAGTTGTACTTAAAGATGTTGTGGCCAGGTCATACATTCTTAGTACATGATTGCTGTTACACAAGCTATTTTCACACAGATGGTGATTGCTATTTGTTGTAGGGTTCATGATGCCTGGTTATCGAAGCACTCGGGCACTGACAGAAAGTCACAGACTATGCCTGCCCTTCGCAGCCGAGCTGGAGCTCGACTCCAGCATCTCAGCAGCCTGGAAAGTTCTTTTACACTTAATCATGGTAAGCACTGATTGAATTGAATGTTAACTTGGAAACTCCCCGTGTGCTTTTCCACAAAGAATCCCCCTTTCAGGGTGAATTACAAATAAAAATGGTAAAAGTCCCACACTGAGCCAGTAACAAAATCTGACAAAACACAGAAGTACAATTCTTAGTATCTGTAATAATACAATTAAAAAAATTATATAGAAGTATAATGGAAGTGAGTTATGTTTTTTTAATTGTACAGCCAGGAGCTACAACAGATTTGGATCTAACCATTTGGATCTAACTATCTGTCCTGATGATTAGCTGTAATGGTGAGGCTCCTATTTAGTTGCACTATATCAAGATAAAGTTATCCACATAAGTTACCTGGATATTCAAAAATCAACCAACTAAAACTAACTGCATAACTTACCCAGTTAAAAGGTGTTCTTATCAATGTGGACTACTGTAAAGACTGGTATTTACCACTAACTTGTGTTGTTTTGGCCCAGGGATCTCAAAGTCCCTCATTAAGCTGGCATTGGTTCTGGCCGCGTAACATAGGTTTAGCGTGCGCTAAAAACGCTAACGCAGCTTAGTTAAAGGAGCCCTAGGTTTCTTTGTAAATATGAGGTAATTTATCAATCCCCAAAATATATCTTTTTTGAACCATTACAATTTTCTAGATTTCTTCAGAGTAAAAAGACATCCCAGTGTGCTGGAGAATCTCAGGATTTATCTTTGAGTCCAGCTAAACCAGATGAAAAGGTTTTATAGAATTTGAAGTTATGACAGTTATAATGGAAAGTGTCTTATTTAGAAGGGGGAAATGCAGGTATAATTTCCTAAATAGTTTCTTTTTCTTTTCTGATTATTATCTTCCATTTTTCTCCTCTTGGATCTACTCTTGATTTAGTTTTGTTAGGATTATGTTGATAAGGATTTAATTTCTTTATTTCTTCCATTTGTGCATCACACATACCTATACAAGCTCTAGGCGACATTACAGAGGAAGGGGTTAGAAGAGGGTAGGGAGGTCTATGGAGGGCAGGAAGGAGTGGAGAGGAGAGAAGCATGTAGAATATTTCATAGAAATTCCTAACTTTACAGATAGGAGCACCATTTATGTAAATGATATGTAAATGAATTAAAGTAATATGTAAAAAGAATAGAAGGGAGAAACCATTAAACAATAGAATTCAGTTAATAAAATAAAAAGAATAGGGGTAAAAACAATGGAATAAAATTTAAAATAATTCATAAACTGGGAAAAAAAATCAAATAAGTTTGACAGAAGTCCAATTTCCTGAAGCAGCTCTGTTGCCTCAAGTTTCAAGTTTATTTAGTTTCTTTGATTACCTCGCATAGTCCAAATCCAATGCGATTTACACAAGTTCCAAAATTATGTAAAATATTAAAAACCAACAAACATAACATTCATTACTAGTACAATAGTACATGTAAGGAGGGAAGGGATTAACAACAATTAGCATAAATACAATTCTAAAAAAAACAAAAAAAAAACCAATTAAAAGTGAAGATAAAACAAGGGGAGGGTTAAGTCACAAAAGGTTTGGGAACAAATACCCACTTGATTCTATTAGATCGTCTTCCTGAAACTATTATAGGCTAAGACAAATCTATTGGAACGCGTCCTTGAATAGCCAGCTCTTTAGGAGACTTTTAAACTTGCTAAGTGATTTTTCTTCTCTTATATTGAGTGGAAGTGAATTCCAAATTTGTGGAGCATATTTTAAATAATCCATGCCTGTGCCCGATGAAGCCAGTGTGGGATCAGTGGACTCTGCTGCTGTATAGGCTGGGCATTTTTACTTTACTGCTGCTGATTCTGTCCTGTCACTTTATAAACTGTGTCCAGGTTGTGGGACCTCAGAAGCTGACGTCGCGCACCAGGCATTACTGGAAGGTAACAGTGCCACAGAAGTCTCTCTAACTGTGCTGGATACCATTTCATTTTTCACACAGAGTTTCAAGGTGAGAGCTGAAGGCATCAATACATTCCAGAGAAGCAAACGAGAAAGAGGAATGGGCTATGTTTTAAAATACTTTAACGGGAACTTTATGATCGGGAGGCTAAAAAAAATTCTTAAAAGTGCACCTTTTCTATCCTTATTTTAAAGGCAACATAGGAAACTATTTGCCTTTAGAAATTAAGCATTCAAAGGAGCAAATTCTACAAAGGCTATCTAAAGTTAGGTGTATAGCTAAATTGGTAAATTGGCTTCAATTTAGCAATCTAATAATTGAATAAAATCAAAATTAATTGGGCGTGATTCTGCAAAAGACAGGCACCTAAAAGTAAAGTAACCATGTTTAGGGGTGGAGAGTAACTTAGGCACCGCTAGGCGCCATTCTCTAAAGCAGTGGTTCCAAACCCTGTCCTGGAGGACCCCCTGGCCAGTCAGGTTTTCAGGATAGCCCTCATGAATATGCATGGAGCAGATCTGCATGCCTGGCATCTCCATTATATGCAAATCTCTGTCATGCATATTCATGAGGGCTAGCCTGAAAACCCGACTGGCCTGGGGCTCCTCCAGGACAGGGTTGGGAACCACTGCTCTAAAGGACTTTAGGCATCTAGAATGTAGGCCTTTGAAACCCTGGCCTACATTACAGATGCCTAAGTTTTAAGTTAGGCCCCACTAAGCACAATTCTGTATTGAGTGCCTCAGAGTGATTGACGTGCAATACTGGCGCCTATCTTTTTAGGCGCCATATACAGAATGTGGCCCAAAATGCGCACAAAGGCATGCACATAAATTTACACCTGCACCCAGGCAGATGTAGATGTGTGAGTGTGTACTCTGTTTATCCAGGTATATCGTGATTCCTCCAGCTCACCTTCCCAACCCCCCCTCCAATCAAGACTTTGTGCAGTATCATGGGAGCACATACTTTTATATGCCGAAAGGGACTTTTCTGAAATTGTGCTGCTGTATCCATGTATATAAGAGACTTTTCATGCAGAAAACCCCTTTCTCATAAAAATAGAATATGAAGAATCATTTCTGTTTCTGATTACCAAACTTGAGTGTTCATAATGTGAAGATGGCAGGAATTCTAGCACCTAACTGGCAACAGCTTGTTACTGGCAGTATTTCCTCAGGCCCGTAACTGACAAGACTGAAGATAAAAAAAACAGGAAGTGCCAAATTCTAGTCTAGAGCTCATTTCTATGAGTATTTATTTATTTATCTAGTGTTTCATATACTACTATTGGAATTTTAAGAATAACAGCATGGCAGTTTACAATCCAGAAAAATAATCTGGAATGTAAAAACATCCAGTGAGGAACATAAAAAAATAATACTGTGTTCCCCACGTGTTCTAGGTAGGGAATGGAGTAGCACAACAGAGTAATCCTGTTGACAATCAGAGAATCCAGAAAGGGAAAGAAGGGAACATAAGAATTGCCATACTGGTCAGACCAAAGGTCCATCAAGCTCAGTAGCCAACCCAGGTCACAAATACTTGGCAAGATTAAAAGGAGTAAAACAGATTTTGCTTAACCTAGGAATAAGCAGTAGATTTTCCCAAGCCATTAAATAATAGCTTATAGACTTTTGTTTTAGGAAATAATCCAGACCTTTTTTAAACCCTGCTTTCACCACATCCTCCTGTAATGAATTCCAGAGTGAAGAAATATTTTCTCCAGTTTGTTTTAAATTTTGTGTTTTGGTCATACTGCAGGCACAACTTCTCAGCAACGATGGGCATAACCCACTGATGAAAAAAGTCTTTGATATCCATCTTGCTTTTTTGAAAAATGGGCAGTCTGAAGCTTCTTTTAAACATGTGTTTGCTTCACAGAGAGCTTTCATTAGCAAGGTAGGACACATTTTTTGGCTTGAAATAAAATTCAGACCCATAATCGAGAAGCTGAAAAGGTCATGTCTCCCTCGTGTTGGAGTCTTTTGAAAACGGAGGTTTATTTCTTATCAGTATCTCGTCTACAAGTTAAAAATTTTATTTCAGTGTTGAAAATTATAATAATTTCTACTATTTAACGATGCTTCCACCTTCCCCCCTGGGACCAGTCCTTCCATTAAACAACCTAAACGGTTGCCTGGAGCATCAAAATTTGGGGCGTGGCAGAATCTTAGAGTACCTGGATGCTGCCTGTCCCACTTGTAAAGAATAGACCATACAATATCACAATGCTGGACTAGTGCAAACAGTTTCACATAATAACTTTGTTTTTTGCTATTTCATGAGTATGCCTCAGCCCCACCACTCCTCCGCTGTGTTATCTTGTGACTGCGTGGAGATTTATGTGGCACTTCATCATCGGCTGCTCATATTTTTTATATATAACTGTGAAAATCCTTCATGCATTTTAAAAAAGTTATCCTCTATGTAAAGGTGATGTAAATACTTAGCTTGTCAGCCAACGTCTGGGAGTCTAACCCGACATGTTTCGCGCCAAACGGCGCTGTATCAAGGGTCTCCCTAAGCATAGTATAAAAAGAAAACAGTTATCAGTGTGTTCTGCATAACTGCCCCTACAGCTTGACCCTCTACTTAAGTAATTTAAAATTAAAAAAGTTGTGCTTATCGAGTACGCACTAGTCATCCGACTCATAGTAATGTTAAGAGTAAGATGGCCGCGGCGTCTGACCTCGAAATATATGTAGTATCTACAGTCATTCATAAACCTGCACCTCCCCCACAGAATCGGATTGGACAACTCCCTAACCAACCAAAGACATCCACTCTATCTCAGCATTCAAACCTGAAGGTGCTACAGTATCCAATGTAAAGATATACCTCTGTTCATTTTCATTCAATTTGCATATGATCATATGATCATAGAGTGGATGTCTTTGGTTGGTTAGGGAGTTGTCCAATCCGATTCTGTGGGGGAGGTGCAGGTTTATGAATGACTGTAGATACTACATATATTCCGAGGTCAGACGCCGCGGCCATCTTACTCTTAACATTACTATGAGTCGGATGACTAGTGCGTACTCGGTAAGCACAACTTTTTAAATTTTAAATTACTTAAGTAGAGGGTCAAGCTGTAGGGGCAGTTATGCAGAACACACTGGTAACTGTTTTCTTTTTATACTATGCTTAGGGAGACCCTTGATACAGCGCCGTTTGGCGCGAAACATGTCGGGTTAGACTCCCAGACGTTGGCTGACAAGCTAAGTATTTACATCACCTTTACATAGAGGATAACTTTTTAAGAATGCATGAAGGATTTTCACAGTTATATATAAAAAATATGAGCAGCCGATGATGAAGTGCCACATAAATCTCCACGCAGTCACAAGATAGCACAGCGGAGGAGTGGTGGGGCTGAGGCATACTCATAAAATAGCAAAAAACAAAGTTATTATGTGAAACTGTTTGCACTAGTCCAGCATTGTGATATTGTATGGTCTATTCTACATTTTGGGACTGGTATAATTATTTACTATCATAGCCATATTTGTGGAGGCCACTGGTAAAGAAGGCATGACACTGACTGCTAACATGTTTAAAACTAATAGCTGGCAGATTTTCATTGATGATGTAATACATTGCAAAATCTGTGGTTAGGACATCAAGATATATCGGCATGCTAGTTTTAAAAATGTCTGAAATGTCAGAGCTTTTCTCACCAGCAGCTAAAGATTATAGAACATCTCCCATAGCCCCTAGTGACTGAAATTAGCAGTGAACTATTTCCTTTATGTGTCTCACATTTACATATTAATGATTTCCACTAAATTCTCCTGGTAAAATCCACTTTTGTGTTATCTTCACTCATGAGATACAAATTTGCTCTCACCCCTTTTTTTCCCCCCCGTTGAAGTTTCCCTCAGCATTTTTCAAAGGAAGAGTGAACATGTGTGCAGCTTTTTGCTACGAGGTGCTGAAGTGCTGCACCTCCAAACTCGTCTCAATGCGTAACGAGGCATCCGCTCTTCTGTACCTGCTGATGAGGAACAACTTTGAGTTCACCAAGAGGAAGACGTTTCTGAGAACACACCTGCAGGTCAGTGAAAGGAGACGTTATCAGCCTCATGGTTAAAACCCTTTCAGGACCAAGGGACATATTTGTCCCATAACTTTAAAATCCTATACATTTTGATTGGGATAGTCTACAGTTCTAAATTTGATATGTACGGATCCCATATGATACTGCCTTTATGTAAACAAAATGGTTCCGACATTCATTCATTAGCGTCGTTGCCAGATTGACGAGAAGATTCACTTGCCACACTGTCCATAAGCCAGAAGTTTGATTTTTTAAATAAAAATAATGATATTTCACAAAAAAAATCAATTTTTTGGCATCTGCAAGCCCTTTTTACCATAAAAATGTCGTCAAAACCACAAAAATTGGCCTACGATCCTTATGGTCCTGAAAGGGTTAATGTCTCAGGCACCACAGGTGAGCTTATACACAAGGTAAAATTTATGGTACCAGTTTTATTACTCTAATAAGCAAAGCATATTAGAATATTTGGCAAGGGAACGCGCTTAATTGTAGCAAAACGCCATCATTATTCTTAAGGAATAATTTCTAGTATCTTTAAAGCTCGTTTTCTAATGCTGTTTGCTTGTTCAATGTGCATTTTAACGTTTGGATATTTAAACATATCTAATAAACTTTGCATTCATTTATCTGCTTTTATGACATCCAGAAGCTACAGTTCCACTTTGTTTTAGCTTTGGTGCTTAATTTTATAGACGTAAAAGAAACTTTCTTTTGCAGGTCATAATTGCAGTGAGTCAGTTGATAGCAGATGTGGCATTCAGTGGAGGATCAAGATTTCAGGAGTCGCTGTCTATTATCAATAACTTTGCCAACAGCGACAAAGCAATGAAGGTACCTTTTTTTTTTTTTTTTTTTTAGGCTGCTTTGAACTCTTAACCTCTTGTTCACCTGTTATTATTTAAATCATTCCCATAATAGATGATACTCCCTAATCCTTTATCCAGTGGTGTAGTAAGGGAGGGGAGAGGGGGGGGCGGTCCACCCCAGGTGCCATGTTGGTGTGGACACCGGCACTTCTCCTCCTCCACGCCCCCCCACCTCTTCCCATTCCTCCTCTCCATGCACACGCCCTCTTCCCTTCCCCATACCTCTAGTTGAAATTGTTGTTAGCGGCAGCTATCAACATGCTCTTTGCGACCCCATCGGCTCTCCCGCTGACATCATTTCCGGGTGCCGCACATGGGAAGTTGGAGGGAGAGGCGACGGTGTCGCGAGGTGCACGTTGTTGACCGCCGTGAGCAACAACGTCAACTAGAGGTGAAGGGGGAGCTCACGCGGCAGGTGGGATCGGAGAAGGAACGGACACGAGGGCAGGGCGCCACCACCCGGACGCCTCTCGCCCTCGCTACGCCACTGCCTTTATGTGTCCTCTTGAATGAATCATAAACTCTTTTGAGCAGGAACTGTCTCTTGCATGTTACATACATCTAGTAGCACAGTAGATATGATGTTGTAGTGACAGTAACTTCTGCTGACAAACTGTTACTGTGATGACGTAATACTAAAACTTGTGGTACATTGAGTTTTTATTATGCTGACTATAGAAAGATGGAAGGTACAAGACTTGTAGCTTTTGCTGACCACCACTAATGTTATGCCAAGAAATGTAATGCCCGGACTCTGGCATTATATGGGTCCGTTTCTATAAACGGTGCCTACGTTAGGCATCGCTAGGTGCCCTAAGCGTGTGCAACTTAGTTTTTAATGGGTTAAATTGCATGGTAATTGACCACGCCATTAAAAAAAATTATTTTATTGGCAATTAAGGCGTGGCATCTAGCAACACATAAGTTTATGCTTATTTAGGTCCTTTTATAAAATTTGTTTATTTAGGTACTTAGGCCAGACTCACCCGGAGCACTGCGCACATGCAACACAAACAACCCCTGTAAAAAGGTGACGCAACAAGAAAGCTTTTATTTTTCTAGAGACCTGAGTCTGTTTCCTCACAGACTCAGGAAAGGCACAAACTGCAGAGTTTCCATAGTCTTAATTCACTTCCACATTTATTTTTCTTATGGGCTTGGCCTATCCTGCTTCAGTAGAGACCAGTTACCCTTGAAGATTCTTGCACACGTCCCAAACCTTTCCAAGGCTCCCTCAGCCTACAGCTAAGAAAGGGGTAATCTCTCTCTCCCCAGGGCTCCTTCCCTGCTCAGAGATTTCCTCTCTCATGGGGACCTCTCTCCAATGATTCTCCTCTGTGGCAGATAAACACCTCCCTGCTGAACCCCATCCCTCAGCAGGGTTATCATGTTAAGGCATCTCAGCGCTGAACTGTAAAGCTCAGTGCAGTCTGGGACATGTAGTCCATCCAGGGCTGGCAACCCTTCTGTATTGAGGTGGAATGATAGCATTAACGGAAGATAACCCCTTAGTCTTCCGCACCACCCTTCACAAGATCGTCAAGGCGGTTTTACATTTAGGTACTTTTTTTTTCCTTATCTGTCCCCTCAGACTCTCAATATATCTAAAGTAGGTGTGGTTAGGAGCAGAGAATAGACGTGATAAACTTAGGTTTTACCTAGCCTAATATACCAGCACCTAACTTGCACACCTAGTGATGCCTATTTCTATGAAGCCTAGTGATGTCTAAGTCTGTTTAGGTGCCTCTAGACATGATTCTATAAAGAACGCCTAGCAGTTGATTGACAACCATGCTGAGCAGTGCCTACAAAGTTGGGCACCATTTATAGAATCAGGCCCTAAATTTCTATGTTTTCAGAGCTGTCTAACCTGTTACTGTTTACTATTCACTGAAGTTTATGTAGTTTATGTAGTTTTCAAACTTTATGTGGGTGAACACATATTTACCACACAGAGAGCTCTATTGGAAAATTGCTTTAGCTGAGCAGACTTGCTTGTAGCAGCAGTGCTAGGCCGTTGTACACAGAGCGACTGTGGTGGGAGAAGAACTGTTGAATGCGGAGTTCTAATGTTGAGAGATAGATAAGTGCATGAAACATTAGAACGTTAAGATTCTAACATTTTCATTCTAGCATACATCCGTATGTAGTTCTAACTCATTAGCAGGAAGCGATTTCATGGTCGCACCCTGACTCAGCTGTTATACTAGGAGCATTGGCAGTTTGGCTCTCAACTTTGAGGAGTTTGTTGATTGCATTTCAAATATGTATTTAAAATAAAGAAAGAAATTTGGAGGAATGGATGGAGGAGGAGTTTTTGATGCCGATGAGATAGCTCTGTTTGAAAGCCTGGATGCGTGCTAAACCGCAGCGGCAGGTGTGAGTCTGAGGCTTTTTCCTCCTCCTTTTGAAAATCCTCAAGTCTCTTTAGTGATTTATGGATTATTCACTCCAGTTATAAGTTGCGAGCCAATGAAGGTTTAAATCATTTCTTACACAGGAAAAGTGATATTGATTTTTTTTCAAGGGTGGTAGAGGTTTGATTATTTTGATCCCATGAGTTTGTGGATGTGGAGTTTCACTTGAATTAAGTGACTTGCCCAGGGTCACCAGGAGCAGTGTGGGATTTGAACCCATCACCTCAGGGTGCTGAGGCTGTGGCTCTAAATACTGCACCATACATGTGTATCTGGGTATGGTGAGCCCCTAAGGGTACAACTTTCCTCTTTCCTATTAATTTTGTAGTTCCTTTTCCTGCTTTATCTATCCCGCTATTATTAACCACTAAGATGATATGTTCCTTTAGTGATAATATCAAATAAAGATAAACCTGAACCTTTCCTATTACCAAAGGGTTATAAGGTGGAAATATGTACTCTCAGCAGATCTGGAACCTGATAGTGTCTAAAGCTGTGTTTATCCTTTTATCCCTGTGCAGAGTTGCTCAGTCAGGCTAAAGTTTAGTGTGATTAGGTCAGGTCTTTGGGGAGTTTGGTTTATGTTTTGGACTTGTTTCTATTTCAAAAAAGGTTATTTATGTTCTCAGAGATTGTTATGCATGCTGAAAGGATTTGCATTACATGTGCTGCTGGAAACATTCCCAGGAAGACAGGAGACTTTATTTATTTTCCAATATTTGATTCTACATTTCAACAGTCAGTCCAAAATGTGTTAAATAAAACAATAATAAAAATAGTCCCAACCCAGTCTTTAGTGTTTTAAACTTAATTCTTTATCTAACCAACTACATTTGTTCTCCAACTACACTCGTTCTCCTAGACTAACTCTCTGTACAATCCTTAAATTTAACCCCTAAGCCTTAACCATCCCACTGAATTACACTCGTTCTCCTAGACCAGGGGTAGGCAATTCCAGTCCTCGAGAGCCGGAGCCAGGTCAGGTTTTCAGGATATCCACAATAAATATGCATGAGATAGATTTGCATCTCAAGAAGGCAGTGCATGCATATTCATCTCATATATATTCATGGTGGAGATCTTGAAAACCTGACCTGGTTCTGGCTCTCGAGGACCGGAATTGCCTACCCCTGTCCTAGACTAATTCTCTGTACAATCCTTAAATTTAATTCCTAAGCCTTAACTATCCCACTGAATTACCTTCATTCTCCTGGAATAAGAAGGGTAGTGATTAAGGTGGAGTAAAGTGTAGCTTGACTTACTATACCAATTACCAATCAGTGGTAGCTCAGTATAGTACCGCAGGTTACTGACTCCTGAGTAAACGAATAAGGCTGCTTGTGAGCCACCTTGCAACCAATGGTGTTCTGCCATTTTCATCTGACTTCTTAATGACAAATTCCAGTCAGTACACTCTTTGAGACTGGACACACATGATTCTTTATTGTTTCAATAACCAAGTGCCAGACTTTTGCCTCTAATTTAGATATGTTTTCTGATAGGCAACTGCTTTTCCTTCAGAGGTCAAAGACTTGACTAAGAGAATCCGTACAGTAATTATGGCTACTGCACAGATGAAGGAGCATGAGAAAGATCCGGAAATGCTGATAGATCTGCAGTACAGCTTGGCAAAGTCCTACGCAAGTACCCCAGAGCTTCGTAAGACCTGGCTGGACAGCATGGCCAAGATTCACCTGAAAAATGGAGATTATTCAGAGGTGACTGATGTAAAAGTGAAAAAGCGTGAAGATGAGACTGAGTTGCATAGATGAACTTGTGGATACTGATATGTATTGTCCTCCACAGGCAGCCATGTGTTATGTTCATGTAGCAGCCCTAGTTGCAGAGTTCCTGCACAGAAAAAGTAAGTTTAGTATTGTCTTAGAAAAAGTTCAATGTGCCTGCCTCACCAGTATTGCTGAGGGTAAATTACAATCCCTAACAGGCCAATTTTCAAATTGCCTGTCTTGACCAGAACCCAAGGGTACTTGTTAGCCACAAACTTTGCACCAAGTGTCAAAGGGAAGGTCTTATCACCCCCTTTTAGTGTGGGCACAATTCTGCCAGAAAATAATGCACCAAGATTTGAAACTTCAGGCTTTCTGGGTTATTTTCAGAACCCACTAAAAATATACCTCTGGAATGTCTTGCCCTAATGTGCATGTATGTTTAGCTAGAAAGAAGGAGGAAAAATTTGAGACAACCAACTTACTAGGGCAAATAGCTTTGAAAATGTCCTTCTAGGAGTATGTAACAGAACAGAAAGAAGAAGGGGGCTAGCCTCGATAATAAAACAAGAACAAAAAAGAGGCAAGAAAGGTGTCTGAACCAACCAACAGTTATATTTTTTTCAGGCCAACATAAATTGAAATAAAGTCATAGGTCTTTAAAAAGACCATTTGAAGTCCCATACAGGGGCACCTTATTTGATTCCACTTGTAGTCTCGTCTTTTAAGAAATCATCTTTTAATTGCAGGAATTGTCTAAAGTTAAATTAACCATTGGTTTAAAAGAGTGAAATATAAGAAAATGTTGACTTCTACTTTTCAATATCAATCAGTTGCTATACAGAATAGCAGTCCATTGGAAGTGAGACGGATTACGAATTATCTCAAATTTAGAAAGCTAGTCAAGGCGATATGTTTTGATGAATATCTGAACTGATTTGACTTTGGGAAATGCTAGGGAGGCAAAATTCCTAGATGTCATAAATGACTGCTTCTTAGAGCAACTGGTCTGGGAACCGACAAGAGGGGGAACTATTTTAGATTTGGTCCTTAGTGGAATGCAAGGCATAATACAGGAGTTAACTGTGTTGGGTCTGCTGGGAAACAGTGATCATAACGTGACGTCGCAAAAGAAATCGAAAGGGTGACTATGATAAAATGAAGACAATGGTTAAAAAGAAGCTAAAAAGATCAGTTGCAAAGGTTAGGACTGTAAACCAGGCATGTATGTTATTTAAAAATAGCACGAAAAAAAACTAACTCAATTCAACAAAATATTTCCAAAAGAAGTGAGAGAAAGTTCATGTGCTTATAGTATATTTAGTTTATTTTTTTAAAAAAAGGAAAAGAACCTCAAACCTCACCCTCCAATGAGTGTCTTACACACTCATTGGAGGGTGAGTTTTGGTGTTATTTAAAAATACCATCGTGGAAGCCCAGACCAGATGTAGTCCACGTATCAACCGAGGGAGATCTTGCCTCACCAATTTGTTTGACTTCTTTGAAGGTGTGAATAAACATGTGGATAAAGGTGAGCTGGTTGATGTAGCGTATCTAGATTTTCAGAAAGCTCCTCATGAGAGGCTCCTGAGAAAATTAAAGAGTCATGGGATAGGTGGCAAAGTTCAGTTGTGGATTAGGAATTGGTTATCAGATAGAAAACAGAGGGTAAGGTTAAATGGTCATTTTTCTCAATGGAGGAGAGTAAACAGTGGAGTGCCGCAGGGATCTGTACTGGGACCGGTGCTGTTTAACTTATTTATAAATGATCTGGAAATTGGAGCAACGAGTGAGGTGATTAAATTTGCAGATGACACTAAACTGTTTGAAGTTGTTAAAATGCATGCAGATTGTGAGAATTTGCAGGCAGAGCCTTAGGAAATCGGAAGACTGGGTGTCCAAATGGCAGATGAAATTTAATGTGGACAAATGCAAATAACCCAAATCACAGTTACCAGATGCTAGGGACCACCTTGGGGGTTAGCACCCAAGAAAAGGATCTGGGTGTCATCGGAGACAATACGATGAAACCTTCCGCCCAATGTGCAGCAGCAGCCAAAAAAGCAAACAGGATGTAGGAATTATTAAAAAGGGATGGTTAACAAGACTAAGAATGTTATAATGCCCCTGTATTGCTCCATGGTGCAACCTCATCTGAAGTATTGCATTCATTTCTTGTTGCCTTATCTCAAGAAAGATATAGTGGCGCTAGAAAAGGTTCAAAGAAGAGCGACCAAGATGATAATGGGGATGGAACTCCTCTCGTATGAGCAAAGACTAAAAAGGTTAGGGCTCTTCAGCTTGGAAAAGAGACAGCTGAGGGGAAATATGATTGAAGTCTACAAAATCCTGAGTGGAGTAGAACGGTTACAAGTGGATTGCTTTTTTACTACATCAAAAATTACCAAGACTAGGGGACACTCAATGAAGTTACAGGAAAATTCTTTTAAAACCAATAGAAGGAATTTTTTTTCACTCAGAAAATAGTTTAGCTCTGGAACACATTGCCAGAGGTTATGGTAAGAGCGGGTAGTGTAGCTGGTTTTAAGAAAGGTTTGGACAATTTCCTGGAGGAAAAGTCAATATTCTGTTATTGAAAAAGACTTGGGGGAAGCCACTGCTTGCCCTGGATCAGTAGCATAGAATATTGCTACTCCTTGGGTTTTGGCCAGGTACTAGTGACCTGGATTGGCCACCATGAGAACTAGCTACTGGGCTTGATGGACCATTGGTCTGACCCACTAAGGCTATTCTTTAAGGTTGAAATATATGAATGTTATCCAATATATTAAATTTGTAATCCACATGAAGTCTACCTCTGGCTAAATTCTCCCGCTCTTCACAAACAAATGATTTTCTAGTATTAAACATAATTTGAGATGAATTCATCCTATGCTCCCATCCACATCAAGTTTATCAGATATCTTAATGCCAATTTAGAAAAGGTTGAAATCTTTCACCCAGTGAAATGGGTGGCCAGCCTATGACACTGCATGAGGAGACCAGAGGATGGAACCTAAGAACTCGCATGGTAACAGTGCAGTCATACTACTGCATCTTCTTCATAAATCTCAACCCTCCTCTGTTGCTGTTTTAGGAAACACATCAACCTTCTTACCAATGTGTAAATGGATGAACACAGAGGATCTCTAATTAGAAAATGAATGGTATAAAACAAACTAAGGCCAGTACTGGGCAATCCTGTACGGTCTGTGTCCCATATATGGTGATTTAGTTTAGGATGAATTGGGGAGGGCTTTGATAGAAGCTGCAGTGACAGGATGATTAGGATAGGCTGGAGTGGGAGTCAATGGCAACTCCAGCAGTGGGAACCTAAAGACAGTACTGGCCAGACTTCTGTGGTCTATTGCCTAGAAATATTAAAGAAAATACAATTTAACCATGAATATATTGTATATTAAGTGTGACTATTGGGCAGACTGGATGGACAGTTCAGGTTTTTATCTTCCGTCATTAGGTATATGTAAATGCTATATAGAGCTAAGAGGTTTAATGGTGGAATGTAAGTGCTGTATTGTATTGTAAATTCAGCAGCCAGATAGAACTGCGTAAAAAGCAGGTCTATCTTTGGCCACTAGGCCTTAGCCAGCCAGCTGATTAACTTCGGCTTAGCTGGCTATATCTAGGCCTGCCCCCCAAAAAACTGGAAATTCAATGCCAGTTGCTGGATATGGCACCAGCATTGAGTTTCTAGTTTTGCTGCTGACCACAGGAGATAGTCGGCTGTCTCCCGCAGTCTGAATATTGGGCAATATGCCTTTGGAAAGTACATTGCATGCTATTAGGAAAAACATATGCACTTTTTGGAAAAAAGTGTGCAATCTACTTGACGTAAGAAAAAAAAAATCAGATTTTTTTTGGGGGGGGAGGGGATGGGGTCCTGTTGTTTTGGGAATGTTTCCCATGTCGTTTTAAACAATTACCCAACCCTTTCAATTTCTAAGAACGCTCACATGTTTGTGCTATCCATCAACTTTCTCAATTTTCTTTCCAGAATTATTTCCTAGTGGATGTTCAAGCTTTAAGAAGATTACTCCAAATATTGATGAAGAAGCTGCCATGAAGGAAGATGCTGGCATGATGGATGTCTTCTACAGTGAGGTTAGACATTGGATAAATGGGGCAATATTTCAAGGCAAAAGAACAGGCAGTGTTGAAACTCCAAGAGCATCCTTCAGTAGTTGGAGAACAAGGCCAGTGCCGGGCAGACTTCTATAGTCTGTGCCCAGATCATGGCTGGAGAGACTTGGAAGGTCTGCAGTGGGGCTTCAATGACAGCTTCAGTAATTGGAGAACAAGGCCAGTGCTGGGTAGACTTCTACGGTCTGTGCCCTGAAAATGGAAAGGATAAGTCAAGATTAAGTATGTGTGTGCAGTATCGCATCATACTTATGTTATGATTTTAACTTGTTGTTCAGATTGGATAGACCATACCAGTCTTTATCTGCCACCATCTACTATGTTACTTTATGTTATTACCATATCATACCATACTGATTCTTGTATCCCACAAATGTCGACTAGAAATCATTGCGGCTTACATAATATTAGAAATGATACAGAGGTATAGGCCACATGTACATGAATACGTTGTAACAGATCAGTGCAGTGAAGAGAATAGATGTGTTTTCAGTGCCTTCCTGAATTGAAAGTGTGTGGTAAGTCGTCGTAAGCTGCTTGGGAGTTCGTTCCAGACTTTGGGTCCTTGAAATTCAAAGGTGGTCTCGAAGAGAGCTTTTCTCCGGACCTGGCATGGGGAGGGGAGTGGAAGCTTCCAGCGTTGAGTTGTCCTCGAGTCATTGAAGAATTGTAAGACCGGGATGAAAGAAGAGAGTCCAGCTGAGCTTTCTCCATATATGGTTTTATGGACCATACATGCAATTTTGAACTGAACCCTGCTTTTAACTGGTAGCCAGTGCAATTCCTTAAGAGGTGGACTTGCCCTCTCATATTTGGTTTTGCAAAAGATGAGCCTTAACTGCTGTGTTTTGGAGTACCTGCAGTTTCTTAAGGTCTTTCTCTGCGTTGCGGCAGTAGAGGGAGTTACAGTAGTCCAAGTAGGGGAGGAGGACTGCTTGGGCCACTGTCCTCAAGTTTTTCGGACTTAGAGCGTGTGTCTTATTTTGCAACAAAAAACTAAATACTGGACTTTGGGGGAGGCATGTGCCCTCTTTGCCTTGGTGTCTGGCTTTCCATTCTGCATGGCTGCTAAGTGATTTCCTGCTCATATTTTGACTTGCTTTCCTTCACAATCTGGCTGTATCTTGCCTCAGTCCCACTTCCAGCTGTTTAGGAATTTGAGGTTGAGGTTTTTTCGGTGGGTGGGACGCCCTTGCTCCCCACCCTTCCCACCAACATCCACAGTCCCGACTGGCCCAGTGAACCTAAATTAAATCCAGACATTGAACCTGGTTCTCCTCACGTGATTTTATCAGGTCAGCCCCACTACTTATTCTTTTGTTTCTGAAATTCCTTCTTCAGTATAATCGAGCTACTGGTATTTTTAATACCTTTCCATATGCATTCAAATCTACTTACTGTATGAATTGTTCTGTTCAGAAAACTCATTGAACCTGATATTCAAAAAGCACTTGGAGTTGTGTCAAGGGCCTGTACCGAGTTTTGTCAATATTGGATTTCATTATTAGTGCTATAAGGGCAAATCTATAACACGACATCTGGAGGGCACCTAGTAGGAGTCTTCTATGAAGGAGCACAGGCACCTACTTTGTTTTATAGAAAGTAGACTAACCGGGTATATGCATACCTAATTATTAGGTGCAAATACTTAATGCCCAGGCATAGAGCTGGTGTTAAGAGTTAGTGCCTAATTTTTGCATACAGTCAAACCTTGGTTTGCGAGCATAATTAGTTCTAGAAGCATGCTTGTAATCCAAAGCATTCGTATATCAAAGCGAATTTCCCCAGAGGAAATAATGAAAACTCAGACGATTCGTTCCACAACCCAAAATACCGTACTGTATAAAATACAGTACGAAAGATATGCGCACTTGTACAGTACGCTTGAACTGCGGGTGAATTGGGCGTGATGCTTTTACTACGTTCAGCCGCGCTCAGTGTGAGATTTGCGTTGGTGCACGCTTAAACTCGATCTCGGGAGGGGAACCCCCTTGTGTGCACTTTACCATATTCGGTCAACAGTCACAAAGTGTGTGAGATTGTCACAAGGTATTGGCCTACGTTACAAGTGCATCCCAATTTAAGGGGTTTAGCCAAGTTTGCATTTAGCCGCAATCAGCGATGCAATGAAACGCACGTATACATGCTCGTACTGAAAGACAACGCTCGTTTTTTGAGTTAAAATTTAATAAAATGTTTTCCTCGTCTTGCAAAACACTCACACACCACGTTCAAGTTTATTAAAATTTTTGATTAAACGCAAATCATGGTTTCTAAGCGTTTTACAAATTATATTTTAAAAAAAAGGGAGACATAAAAGACAAATATCCACTCAACAACACTAGACCAACAAAAACATTAGGAAAGTTGGGAGAACTACAATTTAAAGTAAAGAATACATAAAAGGAAGACCGCAATAGAAAGGAGTGACAATCAGGATTAACGAGCAGCTCTGGCGAAGATTGAAATCTATTTAAGGGTCAAATGCATCATGGAAAAAGATTTCCCTTAAATTTGGCTAAGGTTTTTCTCCTCTCTGATATCGGGAGGGGGGGGCTGTGACTCACTATCCAAGGTTTGACTGTATACCTGTGTAACTTATAGTATTCTATATGTTTCATACATAAGTCTGGGATCTGCCCAAGCTCTTCCCATTTGTTTGCTCCCATGGCAAATCTGCACTGTGCAAATTAAGCAGGAATTCACAAGCTAGGAAGGGGCGTGGCTAAGGTGTTCCATGGCCAGGGCCAAATATACATATAGGTTATATGCATGGATTCTGACGTTCAGCCCCTGTACAAGTATATGTGTTCAGCTCAGATATAGAAAATTACTCCTTGCCAAATGTATGAGATATTTGCCAATTCTGCTTCTAACGTACACATAAAAGCACTGATATTCTGTGTTTCTTAATATTCTACACATAATTCTATGTTTAGTTATTCTTGCATGTCCAGTAGCATAGTAACATAGTATGGCCCACCCAGAGTTGTATTTTCTTTCCATGCCTTTGAATGTTCAGTTTATTCAAAATATCTACAGTAGATTAGACTTTTGAAATCATTCCCCATATGCTTTATTCAAAAATGAACCGATAATAGAAACCTGTAACTACAGTGAATACTTAAGATCTGCTGTTGCTTATCTTTTCTGCTAAAGATGAAAATGTGTGAATTGTGAAAAGATCTTTTAGCCAGCCACATAGAAAAGTGGGGAGGGGTGAGCGGCCTGCCCTGGGTGCCATCTTAGGGGGGAGGGCATCTGCCCCTCACCCCCCGTACCTCTTTGGCTTTTCAACAGTGCGAGCAGCATCACCAACCTGCTGCTTGCACCAGCCTTGGCTCTCCCTCTGAAGTCACGGACTCGGGACTAGGAAGTGATGTCAGAGGGAAAGCCGATGTTGGTGCGGGCTGCAGGTTAAAGATGCTGCTTGTGCCAGCAAAGAGTTAAAGAGGTATGAGGGGGGAAGGGAAGGTGCATGTGGTGATGGGACGGTGAAGGAGCTATGCCACTACCTTTAGCTTTACTAGTTCTTATTTCTTCTTTTTGCAGGAAGTATTGGTGGAGTTGCTGGAGCAATGTGTAGATGGACTATGGAAGGCAGAACGTTACGAAACTATTTCAGAGGTTTCAAAGCTGATCATTCCAATTTATGAAAAACGACGGGAGTTTGAGGTAGTCACGATATATTGAACTTTCTATCACTAGCTGACTTTACCCTTTCTATTTCCAAACTGAAATTCTTCACAGAACAGTTCAGCAAGGTTGTTCCCATGATTGCCACCCAAAGAGAGGGGTCATTTTAGTTTTACTATTTCAGTGTTCAGCAGTGGCATTGCCAGAACTGATTTTTCTGAGGTGGGGGCCTAAAAGTAGGGGTATCCAGGTCTGAGCCTTATCTTCTTATTGACAAGTAATGCCTTCAAGTGACCTAACAAGGTATTTTTGAGTAGTCTGCAACAGTTCGCATGCATCATGGGTACCCTTAAAACTTTTCAAACCCCTTAGCACTGCTAAAGCCACATACGCACATATGGAAACAATTCAATTATATCTAAAAATAGTGTTCCGTTATTTAATTTAATCTTTACTTAATGAGGAATTATTATTTATTTATTGGATTCATTAACTACCTTTGTGAAAAGATTCACTGAAGGTGGCGACCAGACACAAGTCTACTATAAGGACAACAACCTCAAAAAGCGTTCTACAAACCCTTCTTGATGTTATGGCAAATTAATTGTACAGAGGAAAAAAGCAAGGCAGATGTCCTTCCAATCAAGCAAAAACTTTTATTCTTTTAAAAACAATCCCAACAAGGATCTAAGTTTCGGCACGTATAAACGCCTTCCTCAGGGGACAGAGAGAAAATGAAAAGATGAATTCTTTTCTGCATCAAACCCAACAGTGGCAATGAATTATGTTTTCCAAAACTGTCTGATAAATGTCAGTGTTTTCCTTGTCCTCTTGAAAACTTTATACCTGCCATTTTCTCACACAGAGGGAACGGAACCAGCGTGGGGGGGTTCAGCAAAGCGTGTTCTAAGGATGTTTTTAAAAGAATAAAGGTTTTTACTTGGTTGGAAGGACGTCTCCCTTACCTTTTGCCTCTGTACTGTTGCTACTATAAGGCGAAGTTCTCTCTGTCTGTTTGTATGACAAAATAATTGCTATTATTTACCATGTATTTTTCAACCTTGTTTGATGACAAATAAATTCCTTATTTATCCGCATTAATGAAGCAAGTAAATAGTGTAACCCTTAAGTCATCTTTGTTTTTAAATTTTATATCTATTACAGTTCGGAAGTGTGCAGACATCAACGCGATGATATTGCGTGCATGCGTGACATCATCCCATCAATGTCCGTGCATGTGCAGAGGCCCTCCAGACAAGGCCTTGAGCCGCCAGTGGGGGGGGGGGGGTGCGGGAAGGAGGAGAGGCGCTAACAGCGGTTGACTGGCTACAGAATGTACCTCTCGCCACGAGAGGCACATCCTATATGGCAGTGAGCCGGAACTGGCGCCTCTCCAACGTCTGGCAGCACACCTGAAATCTCACGAGGCACATAGTTTGTGATACACTGTCTAGGGGCTCCTTTTACTAAGGTGCGCTAGTGTTTTTAGCGCACGCAGGATATTACCGCGCACTACGCGGATAGAACTAATGCTAGCTCAATGTTGGCATTAAGGTCTAGCGCGTGCTATTCCGCACATTAAAGCCCTAACACAGCATTGTAAAAGGAGCTCTAGGTGTCCAGAATGCTTAAGGCAGAAAGCAACATAACTGCAATAAAACAATAGTAATCATTAGAACATAAGCCCCTAGATTCTATTAAAAAAGCATGTGCGATTTTGGTCCTGTACCCAAATGTGCGCACAGTTTAATTTAATAACAAGCTAATTAGAGCCAATAATTGGTTTCTTAACCAGAAATTATTGGTGCTAATTAAAATCAATTCCAAGTTACACACATAAATTTATGTGCGGGGATGCACAAGTGAAAAAAGAGGGTGCGGAAATGGACGTGTCACGGTCAGGTCATGGGTATTACTTTTGGTTACATGTGTAATTATAGAATATGGCTGTCTGCATCTAAAATTATGCGCAGGCATTTGCACCATCTTTTCCTTGGTGCAAATGGCCGCACTAAACTAAACCTTAAGTTTATATACCGCATAATCTCCACGGAAGTAGAGCTCGGCACGGTTTACAAGAACTTAAAAATGAGAAAGGGTAGGAAAAGGTTTACATAAGTTTATAAATCGAGTGGAAAAGTAAGGGAAAAGAAATTACATGTTAGAGAAGAGCCAGGTTTTTAGTTGCTTGCGGAATAAATGGAGGGAGCTCAGGTTCTGCAGCGGGATAGTAAGGTCATTCCAGAGACCTGTGATTTTGAAAAGAAGTGATTTTCCCAGTTTACCTGCGTGGAGAATACCATGTAGGGAGGGGAAGGATAGTTTTAATTTATGGGCGGTCCTGGTGGAGTCAGGGCACGAGGAGTTGAAAGAAAATTTAATTGCATTTCCTACCACAAATGCTATTCTAAAAACCATGCCTAACTTTAAGCGCAGCTTATAGAACAGCACTTTTTTATGCTAAGTTTTTGGGGTGCCATATATAAAATTTAGCTTAAGAAGTGCAGCCTAACATACAAAGAGCTGTATTCAAGTTCTGGTGTCGCTGTAGTAAAAGCAATAAATGCACCCCCCCCCCCCATTACCAGACACTGAAGTAAAACATGGAGGCAGATTTTAGATAGTACACGGAGAGGGGAATTCATAAGAATAGATCAAAATGTGGAGAATTCCCATAATATTTTACAATCAAAAGTAGAGCTTCTTGTAAAATAGGTGCAGGACTGTACATTTGTCTCTGCGTGCAACAGGAGCAGCAATGGGGAATAAAACATGGTTATATCCCTCACATATACTGTATAACATGGGAGTAGCTTTCCAAGATTTCTGCTCCGCATCACCTGTTGTTTCAGCGTTCTAATGTGTGCCTACTAAAGTGTATTCTTCTGTATTATGCTTGCATCACGAATATCATATCTGTATTATGCGAATGTACCTTCTATGCCTTGTCTGTTGCTGTCTTTTATTATATTCTTATTATATGATCATTCTACTTATGTTTCTATATCAGGATGGAGTCGGTCCAGAGGAGGGCTACTAAAATGGTTGGTGGTCTTCATCATAAGGTGTATGGGGACAGACTTAAAAATCTTAATATGTATACTTTTGAGGAAAGACGGGAGAGGGGAGATAAGCTAGAGACGTTTAAATACCTACGTGGCATAAATGTGCATGAGGCGACTCATTTGAAAGGAAGCTCTGGAATGAGAGGGCATAGGACGAAGTTAAGAGATGATAGGCTCAGGAATAATTAAGGAAATACTTTTTTACAGAAAGGGTGGTAGATATGTGGAAATGTCTCCCGGTAGAGGTGGTGGAGACAGAGACTGTGTCTGATTTCAAGAAAGTGTGGGACAGGCACATGGAATCTCTTAAGGAGAGGGGGAGATAGTGAATGGGCCATTTTGTGTTTATCTGCCATCATATTTCTATATTTCTGATACTAAACATATTACTCCTAATTCTAGGATTCAGTTTGCCATCACCAAATTTACCCCGTTGATTGTATTTATGTTTGGTCATTTCACTATTATATTGTTAAGAAAATTGTAAATTATATGCAAAACTGTATCTGCTGCCCGCCACGTTGGATGAATCTTTCATAAAGGTGATTAATAGATCCCAATAAATGAATAACTAAACCTAAGCCAGTTTACCTCCGCCTGATGACAACACTGACCCCTTCCTCACCATCCCGTAATATCCAGTCTCACCACCCGCAGTCCCTGCCCCTCTCCCAACCCTGGCACAAAGACCCGGCACAGACAACAACAAATCTCCCTGAGGCCTCATTGGCAGACCTCTGCCACTATCCCCTTCCCCAGTCTCATGCCAAGAGCCGTCGTGTCTAGTGGGAGCAGGAGTGATAATGAGTTAATCAAAATGTTCCGTCCAGTTTTCCAGGTTGAGGTTAATCAGAGTTTGGTAGATGTGCTTGTAAAATTTTAAAATTGATCCAACACCAACTCGGTCTATACTTTCAACCCTCCCTTCATATCTATTCCATAAGTATCCAAAGTCCATCAAAGCGATGAGCTACCCCGGATGCTTTCTCAGAACCTTGATGCAATTGTACTATTGCTATTTAATGTTGTAACTCTTCTTCACACAAGCTACTCCGTGTTTAATTACCATAATTTTCAATCAGAGTGATCATCCCTTGCACAAGCAATGTGAAGAATACAGGAAAATGAAAAATTTAAATATGAGCTAGATCACTCTATAATTAGTCCACTTAAAAGAGAGGGACCAAGGAGTGGAGGTGTAGCCTAGGCTGAGAACTAGGGAAGTCAGGATTGGGGTAAGTCACTTAAGCCCTCCATAATCTCAGGTATTAATAACTCTGTATTGTAACTCCACCACAGAGCCCCCAGGTACAAAGTAGGTACCTGTCTAAAATATGTAAATCGCTTTGATTGTGTAAAAGCAGCATATCAAGTTCCATCCCTTCTTATAAAAAGTGTTTGTCATACAGAATGCAGTGAGGAGTGGCTATGTCAGATGTGCCTGGGAGAAGAGAGGAAAATCCTGCAAAAAGTCCTTTCCCTGCTGATGGAAAAACAGGGCCAAAGGGACGGTGCATGGCCTGGAACAGAGGATTAGAATACCACAAAAAAAGTGGAAAACTGCTGGACTAATCCCCTCTTTTACTAAGGTGCGCTATGCTTTTTAGCGTGTGGTAAATATTAGCGTTCGCTAAATGCTGACGCGTGCATTAGTGATTAGTGGATGCGTTAATTTAGCGCACGCTAAACGCGGGCTAAAACTCTTAGCGTACCTTAGTAAAAGAGGGCCTAAGTGTATAGCCCCCGACGGAGACGTCCCTTACTTTGTTGATTACTGTGTGGCGCAGTGGTTGGAGCTACAGCCTCAGCACCCTGAGGTTGTGGGTTCAAACCCCGTGCTGCTCCTTGTGACCCTGGGCAAGTCACTCAGTCCTCCCTAGCCCCAGGTGCGTTAGATAGATTGTGAGCCCACCGGGACAGATAGGGAAAATGCTTGAGCACCTGATTGTAAAACCGCTTAAATAACCTTGATAGGTGGTATATAAAAACCTAATAAACTTGAAACTTTTCAGTGGCCCCTCATAGACTGTCATCTCATTTCACATAGACTACCATAGGAGTGACCTAGAGGTGAAATCTGTGAAAAATTTTTCTGAGTCATCCAGTCTCCAGACTGCCTGAAATGTTTATTGCAGAAAGGAAGCCCACAAATCCGGTTTGGAAGAGTTAAAGATATAGGACATGCAATATGTTTGACACATGGTAACTCTAGATTTCCAGTATTGCTTTCTTTTTTGTGTCATGATGTTCGTCAACAGCAGCAAAAGCCAACCTGTAGTTGGCAGCATTTCCCAGATTCTTTGGACTTTTGGTTTGTGTAACTCAGTGGTCTCAAACTCAAACCCTTTGTAGGTCCACATTTTGGATTTGTAGGGACTTGGAGGGCCTCAGAAAAAATAGCTAATGTCTTATTAAAGAAATGACAATTTTGCATGAGGTAAAACTCTTTATAGTTTATAAATCTTTCCTTTTGGCTAAGTCTTAATAATAATATTGTCATTTATAGCTAAAAAGATATAAGATCAAGAAACTGTTTTATTTTACTTTTGTGATTATGATAAACATACCGAGGGCCTCAAAATAATACCTGGCGGGCCGCATGTGGCTCCCGGGCCGCGAGTTTGAGACCACTGGTATAACTCAAAGACTAAATGAAAAAAATCTGACATGCTTTCATTTCAATGCCTTTTTATAGTCGTTGCTTGCAGGCACCAATCAAATTATTATTTCTGTATTATTTTATTAGGACAGGTCCACCTTCCCCTCCATTGTGACTTAATATGCTGCATTCCTCTTCTCTCAGTGTAAGGGACAGGTGCATATTTCAGTTTGTGGCACATTGCAGATATATTTATTGTGTGCTTATAACCGGGTAGCTGCTCCTTTTCCATTTCTCAGATATTGGTCACTGTGTGGTATGTCCATTTTTTTTTTTTTTTTGTAAACGAGGTACGTCTAGCATGCAAGGAATTCATGCATATTTGTTTCTGATTTTCTGTGTACCTTCCAAATCAAGTGGGTCCTTTCTTCCATGCGTACTTTGATCAAGCTTTTGTGTGTGTGAACGCCGGAGTACTGTGGTTACAGTGTTATTACATTTGAATGCACAGAAATAAAGGTTAGCAGGAGCAAAGGTAAATTTAAAATATTCCAGGACCTTAAAGACATTTAAAATGATCAGACACTTGGAACTAACAAGAAAGAACTGTGCTTTTTAACTTAATGTGAATCATAAAATTCTGCTGTCTCTCACCTTTTAATCACCTTTACACACCACCCCTACTATCACCTTTGTGTATCATAATATCATTGGAATGACTTCATGCTAACTTTGATCTGACTTTTGGCTTAGCTCTAGAAAACCGGTCAAGAAGGGGGCAAGTCTGCCACAGGGGGCCTCCATTGAGACATCCTGGTCATGTGGAGCGAGAGCCTATTCTGCTCGTACATGGCTCAGTCAGTCTTCGAAAGCCCAGTTGGGTTTTTAAGATTTCCTCCAATGAATATGCATGAGGTCTATCTGCATGCACTGCCTCCATTGTATGCAAATAGATAATCATGCATATTTATTAGGGAAATCATTGCAACCCTTGAGGCCCAACATTGAACATTCCTGCTTTATGGATACTTGAACGCTCAAGTGTCCTTACTAAATAGTCTATATCAGTGGTTCCCAACCCTGTCCTGGAGGACCACCAGGTCAGTCGGGTTTTCAGGATAGCCCTAATGAATATGCATGGAGCAGATTTGCATGCCTGACACCTCCATTATATGCAGATCTCTCTCATGCATATTCATTAAGGCTATCCTAAAAACTCGACTGGCCTGGTGGTCCTCCAGGACAGAGTTGGGAACCATTGGTCTATATAGTTAAGTGCATAGTTGGGCCCAGATTCTGAAACTGGTGCTATAAATTACACCGAGATCTCACCTACCAATGCTTAACTTAATTGCTCTAATTGGTGTGGTAATTGACCATGCAATTTAAAGCCAATTAAAAACTCATTAAATAGAGGAATTGCGCCTTCAGCATGGCATCTAGCAGTGCCTAAGGTCAAAATAGGCACGGTTAGGGGATGGAAATGACTTTAGGTGCCGCAATGCGTGACTTTCCTTAAAACTTAGGCATTGGGAATGTAGGCCTTTAAAACCTTGGCCTACATTACTGGTACCTAATTTTCTTCTTAGGTGCTGGTAGCTATGATGTCATTAACAGTGCCTAAGCATGATTGACACACGGCTGGCGCCGATTTTGTTTACAGAATCCAGGTCTTGGTGTGTCAATGTGACCTGTTATAGAATTGTCCTTGACGTGGATTGGTAGTCAAATGAAAAGGTATCGTTAACCTTTACGTCTGTGTAGTCAAGCTGCGATTCGTTAGGGATACATTTGAATAGGTGTCTTCATGCATCAACTGTGGGCATACTGTGACTGTTTAAATCCAGATTTTCAGTTAACCTGGCCCTGTTCTCTTTTCCAGAAACTTACTCAGCTATATCGAACTCTCCATGGTGCTTATACTAAAATCCTGGAAGTCATGCACACAGGAAAGAGGCTTTTGGGCACTTTTTTCAGAGTAGCCTTCTATGGGCAAGTAAGTTTGATGCAACTAAAAATGCTTTATTCAAACATTTACTGTAAAAGAGAAATATATGTAATCTCATGCAAGTCAACAGAGCAATCCAATTGTGCTGTACAGCACAACTAGCTCTCTGGCTCAACACCTTGAAACACTGATTTAAGTAAAAAAAAAACAAAAAAGCAAACAACTGTAATAAACATTCTATAGGAATATGCAAATCTTCCTGGGAAATACATGAAAGAGATTTTACAGAGATATAAAATACAAAATGCCTCATAGCAAATCATTTAGTTATCAAATTACAAAGGTATGGAACTCACCTCAAATTGAAATTTGTGCAACCACTGTATATACACCGTTTTGCAAAGGTCTGAAAACATGACCTTTCAAGAAGTCTCCGTTAAGGGCTTTAAAAACTCTGTAATGCCTACTCCCTCCCACTGTCAAGCAATGCCCTCCAACACCACCAAACATCCCCCCAGCAGTGGGACAGATGCCCATTCCCTCCACCAAGTGACGCATCCCCTCGGCAATGGGAGAGATGCCCACTCTCTCCCGCCGCCCCACAACCCTCCTCCTCGTGCCTCCAACAATCCACACTCTCCCCACCCCTTACCTTTCTTAGATGGCTGACCGTAGGGATACCTACTCCCTCTGGCCAGCTGGCCCGCCTCTTCAAAATGGCGGGCCTTCCCCTCCCTGGTGCATCCTGGGATGCACCGAAAAGGAGCCTGAGGCTCTGATTGGCCTTAAACAACCTGGGCCAGTCAGAGCCTCAGGCCCCCTCCCCGTGCATCCCAGGATGTACTGGGGAGGGGAAGGCCCGTCATTTTGAAGAAGTGGGCCTGCTGGCTGGAGGGGAGTAGGCTTCCCTCCGGCCATCCATCTAAGTAAGGTAAGGGGGAGAGGGCCGTGGTTGTCAGAGGGACAAGGGGGTTATTGCGTGGCAGCGGGAGAGAGTGTGCATCTCTCCCGCTGCCAAGGGAGTGTTGGGGGATGTTGCTTGGTGGTGGGAGAGAGTGGGCATCTCTCCCGCTGTCGGGTGGAGGGTTTCTTGACTTCGGCACCTCAATTTTTTGGAGGGGAGGGTTGCATTTATTCTGCACATGTGCCCATTGCTATCACTAGCGATGGGCACATGCAAATTTACCAAATCTTCGCTACTCTCTGCCATCCTCATTAGCATGAGCATTTTTTGGAAGAATGAGTAGCTTTTTTAAAAATCGCTACTATAATGTCTGCGACAGTGTACCGTCGGTTTTTAACATGAATTTTTGAGAATCTAGCCCTAAGTGACTTGTCCAGAGTCACACGGAACAGGCTGGAATTGAACTCGTAACATCAGGGTGCCGAAGCAGCGGCTCTAACCGCTAAGCCACTCCTCTCATCCATAAGGAAGAGAATTCCAGAGAAAAGGTCCAAGATAACCAGAGGCACTTTTATGTGAAATGGTGAGATGAAAAGAAGAGAGGGGACCATGAGTAAGTTATGATTAACAGAATAAAGAGTACGAGTGGGAGAGTATGGAATAAGTGAGTTATTTATATAGGCAGGTGCCAGCAGTGAGTATCTTTTGAAAAGTAGGAGTTTAAATTTAATTCATGCTGCTTTAATTCTTTCTATAGTCCAGTAGAGACGTAACATAGTCAAACCATTTAGAATGATGAAGAATTTTTACTGCTGTAGATTGTACAGAGACTGAAGCGGGCGTCCGGTGTGTAATGAGAACAGTATGTTGAAATAAGGATGAAAAGAGGAATTTTGCTGCATCCGGTCTGACGATGCCAGGCAAGAAATTGCAGTAAATTATGTAATTGAGCAAAGCAGACCCACTTGCAATATGAAGAAAGGATAGTGTGGCAAGAGAATTGCGAAAAAGGGGAAGAGAAAAGACAAAACAAACAACTGCTCTGTTAGAGTTCACACAAAAACACGGGCAGCATATCATCAAAGCACAGTCGTTTCCTGGTTTATTGAGAAGTGTCACTGTATCAGTAGACTAAAAGCAAGCCTATGTGCCTGAGAGATCTCTACTTGGCACTGGAAGGAGGCTAGAATTATTAGAAGAGGAGGAGAGGCTCATGGCATGTGGAGTGGGTACTTCCCAGAGGTCCTGATTCTATAAACTCCACCTAAAGTTAGGCACCGATCTCAGCACCTAACTTACCGTATTGTCACGCATATAATGTGCGCGTTATACACGATTTTACAAACCGAGTATAACCATGCGCGTTATATTTGTGAGCACATTGTCCAAATTTTTTTTTACATAGTCCCCCCCCCCCCCGACGTCCGATTCACCCCGCAGGACCGCTCACACCCCCCACCCCGAAGTTCCGCTCGCACCCCCACCCCGAAGGACCGCTCGCACCCCCACAGCCTCCCACCCCCCATCATGGAGAAGCTGCTTACCATTGTCCTGCTGCTTCCTCTGCTGGTGGTCCCGCCCTTTCTCTGATGTCAGAGAAAGGGCGGGACCGCCGGAAGAGGAAGCAGCGCAGACGCAGGGCTTAGAGAAGGGGCGGGACCGCCGGCAGAGGAAGCAGCAGGACAACGGTAGGCAGCTTCTCCATGATGGGGGGGGAGGCTGTGGGGGTGCGAGCGGTCCTTCGGGGTGGGGGTGGGGGTGCGAGTGCGAGCGGTCCTTCGGGGTGGGGGAGCGAGCGGTCCTGCGGGGAGGTGAATCGGACGTCGGGTGGGGGCATCAGGCTTTCAGGGTGGGGACAGGATTTCAAGGGGGAGAGGAGAGTCGGAGTGGGCGAAAGGAGAGTTGGGGCGGCCAGAGGAGAGTCGGGGCGGCATGCGCGGTATACGGGTGTGCGCGCTATATAAAAATTTCTTTACATAAATTACAGTTTCCCGCACGCTATACCCGTGTGCGCGTTTTACACGGGTGCGCGGTATATGAGTGAAAATACGGTAATTGGTGCCAGTATTGGCATTCAATACCTCACAATCTGTTTTAATTGTACTAAATTGAAAATTAGGCACCTAACTCAACTCAATTCTATAAAAAGTAGGCACCTAGCCCAAAGCGCCTATACTAAAGTGGGGGTGGTTGGAGCAGATCATGAGAGTGTTTTTGATTTAGTTGCCTCTTTGTGAATTAGATTCCATTAGGCTCCGATATTGGTGCTTAACTTTAGGTGAAGACACCTAAATGTTAGGATGCTGAGGGTCACCTAAGTACGCTTAGGCGGCACTAAGCATGATTTTATAATGGGAGCCTATGTTTTCTAAAACTTGTGCCGATATCGTTGCCTAACTTTAGGCTTACTCTGCTGGTTTCTTTATTCTCAAAGGTTCAGCAATTACATTCGACTAATAAATTTGCCATTCTATTACAATTCGACCTGTCCGCGGCTTTTGATGTTGTTCATCATGACATCTTGATCCATCAGCTCTCAGAGATAGGCCTAGATCATGTGGTCCTAAGCAGATAGGCCTAGATCATGCGGTCCTAAGCTGGTTTTCTAATTTCTTACGTTTTCGATCTTATACTGTCGACATGAACGGTACAATGTCACTCCCCTGGAAGCCGTTATGTGGCGTCCCACAGGGATCACCTCTATCTCCTATTCTTTTTTATATTTATATGACCACTCTGAAATATTTTGAGAAACATCCATTCTCGAATCCCTGTATACTTACGCAGATGATATTTTCATCCTCCTTGAGGTAGACTCGAATCTCTCAAATTTCTCTGCAAACATAATCCAGTGCATAGTGAAACTACAGGCTTGGGCTCTTTCTGTTCAAATGAAATTAAATGAAACCAAAACTAAGCTGCTATTGTTCAGTCCAAAGCTGGATCATCTTCCCTCTTCTGTTTCATTGCTGTCAGGGGCATCTCTATAGATTGAGTTTTCCACTAAAATCTTGGGTGTTATCGTAGATTCATCCCTTTCATTTAATGAACAAATTAATTCCTTGGTTAAAAAATATTTTTTTAGCCTTCACATGCTGAGGAAAGTCAGCAGCATTTTTCTGTTCTCATTTAATCCATTATCCTGTCATGGTTAGACTATTGCAATTCTATTTATCTAAGTTTAACCAAGAATAGCCTGCTGATTCAAAATACCGCAGCTAGGTTGATTTTTGGTAAAGGTAAATTTGAGCTTGTATCTTCTCTGCTGGCTAAACTTCACTGGCTTCCGATACTATCCAGGATACAGGAGTGTGTGGCGCAGTGGTTGGCGCTACAGCCTCAGCACCCTGGGGTTGTGGGTTCAAACCCCGCACTGCTCCTTGTGACCCTGGGCAAGTCACTCAGTCCTTCGTAGCCCCAGATATGTTAGATAGATTGTGAACCCACCGGGACAGATAGGGAAAAATGCTTGAGTACCTGATTGTAAAACCGTTTAGATAACCTTTATAGGCAGTATATAAAAACCTAATAAACTTGAAACTTAAATGCACCTGTTTAACTTTTAAGATCTTATTCGGCATATGCCATTTTCTCATTCCTATGTCCTGGAACTCTCAAAGACTGGGTCTGGTTAGAACTATGTAAAAACTTAAATTGTCTTTCCCTTCTCTTAAAGGTATAGCCTCTATTGGTAAACTGAAGAAATCTTTTTCATTTAAACTAACTGAATTATGGAATAATATCCCTCTATGGTTGAGAGCATTAGGTTCACGTCAATCTTTCCGTAAAAATTTAAAAACCTGGCTATTTTCGAAGTTTTCAAGTTTGTTTCTTTTTCTAATTCTTCTATTTTATTTACTGTAAACTGAGTCAAGCTTTATTTTAAAAAGATGACCCAGTCTATAAATTAAAGTTTTAGTTTAGTTTAATTTAATCAGGGCCATTGGCAGACAGGCAGTCCAAAGAAGGACTGCCAAAATGGTACAGAGCGCAGCTTATAAACTGAATGAAGGAGACACCAGGAGGACAGTGTGATGCAGAGGTTAGAGCTACAGCCTCAGGACCCTGAGGTTGTGGGTTCAAACCCTGTGCTGCTCCTTGTGACCCTGGGCAAGTCACTTAATCCTCCACGGCCCCAGGTACATTAGATAGATTGTGAGCCCACTGGGACAGATAGGGAAAATGCTTGAAGTACCTGTATGAAAACCACTTTGATTGTGGTTGTAAAAGTACAAAAAGGCGGTATATGAGTATACTGTGAAGTTACAATAGGAAGAAACCAATAGGAGGAAATTTTTTTTCACTCAAGAGAAGAGTTAGGCTCTGGAACGCATTGCCAGAGGTTGTGGTAAGAGCGGATAGCAAAGCTGGTTTTAAGATTGTAAAATCCATAAAGATTTTTTTTTTAAAAAAAAAGAAGATTTGGACAATTTCCTGGAGGAAAAGTCCATAGTCTGTTATTGAGCCTTTTATGAGTGTCAGAGTTTTCACTGCCATGGCTGGCAATAAAAACGCCTAACGTGGCTTTATAAAAGGGGGATTTGTTTTAAACCTAAATTTTCTATGGTCTTCAAAAATCCTTTTTCATACAGTGATAAATGTCATCTAGAATAAATATTAAAATCATCTATTACAATGAAATCCTGAAAATCTAACTTATGAATTCATTCAATCTCCCTAAAATATTGGGATTAGGCAAGGAAGCCAATCTAGAATTTAATAGAAATCTTCTTGCATGTTGATGCCAATTGAAAACCCAGACTTTTATGGACAAGCAAAGCCATACCATCTCCTAGATATTTAATCCTAGATACCTGATAATGGTGTGTAAAGTTTTTTAATTATGTATTTTTTGCTGACAGATCTATTGAAATTGAAAATGAATGGCTCTAGATATATTACATTCAATTCCATTTGATGTCAAGTTTTCTTCTGATATGCATCCAGATGATAAAACTGCTTGATGTAATCCCTTTTATGAGCACTGAGTGCAAAATTGAGCATGCATTTAATTTAAATGTGTGTTTTGGGGTATTTTTTTGGGGTGGGTTTAGGCTTTCTTTGAAGAGGAAGACGGCAAAGAATATATCTATAAGGAACCAAAACTTACAGGTCTTTCAGAAATATCCCTGAGGCTTCTAAAACTTTATGGAGAAAAATTTGGTGCTGATAATGTAAAAATGATCCAGGACTCTAACAAGGTATCAATCAGCCTAAGTAAGAATTAATTATGAAATGTGAGTAACAAGCTTGATTTAAAAAAAGAAGAAACTGCATTTCTTGAATACAGTTGAACTTACCACTTAAAATCTCATGGAATTCTTGAGTTGATTTTCAAGGTCCATTCACCTATGATGGTTCTCTGGAGCAAGGAAATTAGCTTGTTCAGTGAGCTCCATTATTGTTACAGTTACACAACATTGTTGAGATGCTATATATTAGTTGGATTTTTACATATAGCCTAGAGCAGGGGTGGGCAACTCCAGTCGGGTTTTCAGGATTTTCCCAATGAATATGCATGAGATCTATTTGCATGCACTGCTTTCAATGCATATTCATTGGGGAAATCCTGAAAACCCGACTGGATTCTGGCCCTCGAGGACCAGCGTTGCCCACCCCTGGCCTAGAGTCAAGGCAAACCTTCTTGCAAACTGATCCTCAGTTTGTTTTGCATAGCTGAAAACAAGATAGAATTATTTTATGCAGTACTGTGTGCAGGTACATGGGATATCTGGGAATATGCCATTGTTATAAGCACCAGAAATAGGTGAACCTGTACAGGAATGCCTAGGACAGGGGTAGGCAATTATGGTCCTCGAGAGCTGGAGCCAGGTCAGGTTTTCAGGATATCCACAATGAATATGTATGAGATGGATTTGCATGCACTGCCTCTTTGAGATGCAAATCTATCTCATGCATATTTATTGTGGATGTCCTGAAAACCTGACCTGGCTCCGGCTCTTGAGGACCGGAATTACCTACCCCTGGCCTTGGAGAATCCACACCTAGCCATTTGTAAATACTGGAGCATGGCAGTGTTTTCTGGAGGTCGCGTGTCAAAATTATCAGCTGATTTTTTTGTTAAAAATATGATGTGTTATCAAAACAGCATTGCATAGGTTCCCTCAAATACAGGTATGGGATATAGTTTTTTTTTGTTTCACAGTTTTGATTTTCTGTAAGAGTAATAATATAGAGTGCCCAATTACCATTATGTGGAAACTTTTGAAGAAATTAGTATAGTACGACATATCATTTTTGGACAAATATGACAGTTTAAATGCTATATGTTTTCCTGAGGCCTTGTACATAAGGAATACAAAATCTACTGTGTTATGCAGGTGAATGTCAAAGATCTCGATCCCAAATATGCCTATATCCAAGTCACATATGTGAAGCCGTACATAGAGGAGAAGGAGCTCTCGGAAAGGAAAACGGACTTCGAAAAGAATCACAACATTAGCAGATTTGTTTTTGAAACTCCTTACACGTTATCTGGAAAAAAGCACGGATCTGTAGAAGAACAGTGCAAGCGAAAAACAATTCTGACAAGTAAGATAGGCTTTGTTTTTTAATGTGCTGCTAGAATCCTCAAACAAAATATGGATTGTGCCTGTGCTTTGATCCGGAGTCTTCCAGATTTTGGGGTAATAAGGATTTTTGGGGGGGGCAGATAAAGGGCATTTATAAAATTTATCTGAGGGTTGTGCATTTATAAAGTAGGCATTGAGAATGTTCATGCCCACTTTTACACAAATCGAGTTTAGGTGTGTTCAGGAAAGAGCACCGTTGAACTGCACATAGGCAAATTTACATCAACTCCTGAGCAAGTGTAAATGTATGTCGGGAGCATTTACCTATAATTGAAGGTTTCATGAGTCTATTTTGTAAGGATGAACGGGTGTCTAGGTTATCTTTATAAAATAAAATATCCTCCTTCTACTAAGATGACTCACAAACTGGATAAGCTCCGGCTCTGCCCAAGCCCCGATCCCAGACCACTCTGGCATTATCCAGACAGAAGACATATTTAGCAGCCTTGGCTGGCACTTATCTAGTTACCACTACTGCTAACTGGTTAAGTACCTTTGAATATTGACCCCAAAATGTCCTACTCAAATCTTAGTCTTTCATGGGAGATTAAGGCCAATGTACTAATTTGTAAACAGCTTCGCAAACCTGGGTCTCAAGCCCTGTTAAATACATTCCCCAGCCAAAGCCCTACCACAAGTTGTCAAAGAAACCTTGTTGTAGCAGGTTTCTGGGTCTCGCCATATCTGTGTAGAAAAGATCCAACGTTTCAGTGGCGAGACCCGGAAACCTGCTACAATCATGACACCAGCCGCGGAAGCCTAAGAGAATAAAAAAGCCTTTCCCCCACATCTCTGGCTCCATTAGAACCCCTAGTACTTACCTGGAGGTGATTCATGGTAGTCCAGTGTACCAGAACAGTTCCACTCTGTCTGGCTCTGGGAATCAAAATGGCCACCATGACCCATAGCAAACGTCTTCAGTACAGCTGTTACAGTCATGCAATAGTTCTCATGCTTTTTTCTACAGTTTGTTCAGACCCAGTGCTGGGATTCTGATGATGTAGGCCTTCTTTCACCACAAACTGGAAATTATTCCCCTGTTTTTAGAACTTTCACTGTTCCTAGCCTAATCTTTTTTCTTTTTTTTTTTTTTTTTTTTGCAATGGTCCCGAGCCAATATCATCTGCCCTTAATTACAAGCATGACTTCATCCCCCCAGGAGCAGTCTAATCTGGGAACTGAACCATGGCCTTTCTGCATGATAATGTGCAGCATTGCCACTGAGCTACTAGGTCGGCCATAAAATAACTTTTTAAGGGTTTTTCTTTGCCCTAAGGTAGTGTTCAAGAGCTCTGTTAGAGGCTGCAGAAGTCTAAGATCTTCAGCAGGTTGGGCAGGTCAGGTGGCAAGAGGAAACATCCGCTCTATAACTCTCAGTGATACAACGCCCTAAGCATCACTGAGGCCAGAGTGCTGATATATCAAGGCCTTCACTGACACTTCAGCACTTTGGCAATTCAGCTCCAACAATGAAGGCGAGCTGTCCAGGTAATGATGCAGCAAAGCAGGCCCTCCCCTACTGTGTTACCTTCCTACCTTGCTTGAAAGAATCTTACTTTTTGTTTGGTTTTCACTTATTATTTTTACAAACCAGTTCCATTTTTGACTTGCTTGTCCAGAGATTATTCTAAAAGTCTTTGTACCATCCCAATACTCTTTGATCAACATGAAGCAGGCAGCAATAGTGGCTCTACCTAGCTGTCCTCCCATGAGCACTATTCCCATTCAGGGTTTTTTTTTCCCTGCAGGTTAACTCATGAAGCCCTCCTAAGCCTCATACTGAGATATGAGTCTGGGATTCTCTGTGTTCTTGGGCTTAGGTTTACCAATGTCCTTGTCATGTCCTCTTTTTAGAGGCTTGTCCGGGACAAGACGGATTTCCAAAACCCAGCACTTCGTCCGGGTTTTGGAAGGTCCCGAGTTCAGGGCCGCATCTGGAGAGCCACCAAGCACGTGTGGATGTGACGTAATGACATCACACGCATGCGCATACGCATGTGATATCATCATGTCACATCTGTGTGTACTCAGAGGCCCTCCAGATGTGGCCCGGACTCAGGAAAGAAGAGGCGAGGTTTGTGTGGGGATGGAATGGGATAGGTGTAGAGCAGTGGGTCTCAAACTCGCGGCCCAGGGGCCACATGCGGCCTGCCAGGTACTATTTTGCGGCCCGCAGCCTCTACTAGTGCTGCTCGCTCTTTGCAGTGTCCTCTGGCTTCCCCCTGGCCTCCCACTCTTACATTCAGATAATTATCGCGGCCTGCAGAGAGGATTGCCGATGCTGCAGCGATCCTTGCAGGCTGCCGTGGTCCTCGTCTTGCCCCTGACGTCAGAGGAGGGGTGGGACTGCGGCAGAGGGAACATGTTGCGGAGGCCGATGGAAGCCTGCAAGGAACATTACAGCACCGGTGATCCTCTCTGCAGGCTGCGTTAATTAGCTGAAACTAAGACTGGGAGGCCAGGGGGGAAGCTGGATGACGCTGCAAAGAAGTGGGGAACATGCAGGCCTTCAGGGGAGGGGGGGAAGATTTATAAACTATAAGGAGTTTTACCTCATGCAAAATTGTCATTTCTTTAATAAGACATTAACTATTTTTTCTGCGGCCCTCCAAATACCTACAAATCCAAAATGCGGCCCTGCAAAGGGTTTGAGGTTGAGACCACTGGTCTAGAGGTAGCATGGGGCGGAGCCATGTGCCCTCCTTTTTTTTTTTGCATGACCAAATCTGGTAACCCAATTTGGTCTGATCTTGACAGGGTGCTTATTTCTGAGTAAAGTCGCTGTAACCGTCAACTTTTTCCATTTGTAGAATTTGGGGGTGGGGGGGAGGTAACAACTGGTATAAATGTTGCTATTTAATTATTTACATATATAAATAGCCACATAAGCACATCTCTTACCAGTATAAAAGTACATAAGTTATTTGTAATGTGCATACTTTGATGATGGACATATGTATGGGTGGTGATTGGGCGTGTACAAATATGAATATACATTATAAAATACTATGATTTGCACATGTTCTTACTAACATCTGTGAATTTCAATTCTCAGGATATAATAATACATTTTTAATACAATATTTTTTTTTTTTTCTCTAGACATTTGAACTTTCCAGGCTTCAGCGGTGTCACTCGAAGCTCAGTTCTCTTTCATTGCTGTGAGATTCACACACCCACCTCGCATTCAGCCTTTCATATTTCTCATTTTAGCGTTTTTAATTCTTAAATCAAACATCAATCAGCTCCACCACCATTTCTTAAATGACTAGAATTCTGAATTCAAACTTATCTTTAAAGCATTTCGTCCGTCGGCCAGCGGGGAGTGTGTCCAACATGTTTCGCCAAACAAAAGCGACTTTTGCAAGGGCAGACAAAATGCTTTAGAGATAAGCTTGCATTGAGAATCTCTAGTCACTTAATACAATATTTTTTTTTTTTCTCTAGACATTTGAACTTTCCAGGCTTCAGTGGTGTCACTCGAAGCTCAGTTCTCTTTCATTGCTGTGAGATTCACACACCCACCTCGTCATCAGCCTTTCCTATTTCTCATTTTAGCTTTTTAAATTCTTAAACATCAGCTCCACCACCATTTCTTAAAAATGTATTATTATATCCTGAGAATTGAAATTGGTATTGTGAAACTCGTGGAATAAAAAAATTGAAGTGCCTATTATATTTTGAGCTTATTAACATCTAGGCACAAGTACATATACCAGCCTCAGGCACCTGCTTTTCTTTATAAAATAGGCTTACAATGAGTGCCATAAATAGCATAGTTGGTAGGTATCCTGTTATAGAATTACTTTCCATTTGTCTATCGGTGGATGGATGGAGCCCCAATTGTGTAAAAATAGTCTTATAACCCTGTCCAGACCAGTGAGCATTAATATCCCTTTTCCTTGAAATGTCTTTTGATCATGGTATAATGAGTTTCTAGTAACTTAGCAAAGACCAAATTATTTTAGAGAGGATTCTCATATGCTACTGTACAGTAGAGAATGACACGGTGACAAAATTCATCACCATTCCCATCCCCGCGGATAACCGCGGGAAATAATCCCATGTCATTTTCTAGTGTCTATTTCAACCTCATTCCTTCTACACCAGCATTCTTCAAAGCAAAGCTTGTTGGTCAGTGGTTGTGGCCATTCATACTCTGATTCTTCCCTCTCTCCTTAAAGAATGACATGAAGATGGTTTCCCGTGGTTATCCGCGGGGACGGGAACGGTGATGAATTCTATCACCGTGTCATTCTCTACCATACAGGTATATCCTGCAGGCTGGCTAACTTGTAACACAGTTATTTAAGCATTTGACTCTAATTAGACAATTGTGCTAAGAAAATGAGCTGTTCACACTAATTCTAAATAAGTCTCATTGTTCCTGCTTTGTGCAATACTGTGTTTCGTTTATACTCTTTTCAGTGGCGTACCAAGGGGGGGCGGTCCGCCCCGGGTGCATGCCTTGGGGGGTGCACAGCTGGCCAGGTCCGGGTCCTCCTGCCCTACTGTGCAACTGGACCTGCACCTCAGCACCTCCTTCCTTTCCCCCGGTCCATGCCGCTGCAGTCTTACCTAAGTTGAACGGGACTGTCCCCTTTTTAGATCCTCTGTCCCGCTGTCCCCACGCACAGCTTCGGGACGCCAAAATGTCCCGTTTTCAGAGATAGCGTCTCGAAGCTGTCCATGGGAACAACGGGACAGGCGATCACTTTCCCTCCCTCTAGCGCCGAAGCTTGCGCCCCCCCCCCCCCCCCCGGACTGACCCCCGCTACTGCTGTCTACCACCACTTCAAACCCCCCCCCCCCCCCCAGTTTTGAAGGTGACATTGGACCGGCACACTTAGCTGTCCTGTTCTCACTCCCTCTAACGCTGGCCCTGCAGCTCCGGATTTCCCCACACCTGCTCCCACTCCCCCCCCCCACCCGGATTGCTATTATTTTAAATGTTATGGCAGCCGCGGCACTGTATCCATCAGAGGACACTTCTAACCTCGGCCTGCCCCGGAACTCTTCCTGCAACAATGATTTCCTGTTTCCGCCTAGGTGGGTGGCTGCTGCAGGAAGAGTTAGAGGGAGTGAGAGCTGATGGTGCCGTGGGGGGAGGGAGGAAGAAAGAAGAGTAACCGAAGCATCGGCAATTTTGGGGGAGCAGGTGTGGGGAAGTCCAGAGCTGCAGGGGAGAGTGTTGCTGTACCCAGCTGGAGGGAGAAGGAGAAGGAAAATGAGGGAGGGAATGAAATGAGATGCCAGGGCTTGGAGGGAAGGAGGAAGGTATTCCAGACTAAGGGAAAAGGAAGGGGGAGATGTCAGAGCATGGAGGGGGAGGGGAAGAAAAGGAAAGGAGAGAGATGCCAGAGAATCAGGGAAGGGAAGATACCAGACTGTGGGGTGCGAAGGAAAGAAAGGAGAAGAGAGAGATGCCAGAGCATAGGGGAGAGAAAAAAATGGAGAGGTGGCAGAGCTGAAATCAATCATGTACAAAGGAGAGAAGGGGCACAGGATAGATAGTTATGAAAGGAGCATAGAAAGAAGGAAGAAGTCATATGGAAGAGAGAGAGAGAAGGCAGACATTGGATGGAAAGGGCAGAGAGGGCAGTGACTGGAAGGGATGCGACAGAAGGTGAACAGTAGAGGGAAGGGGTAGAGAGAGAGACTGACACTGAATGGAAGTGTGGGAGAGAGGAGGGGGAGCCACTGAATGGAAGTGTGAGGGAGAGGGGGAGCAGACGCTGGAAGGAAGTGGGGAGGAGAAAGAAAAAAGGGCACATGCTGGATTGAGGGACGAGGATAGAGTTAGATACTGGAAGGGGTGAGGGAAAGAGGTGACAAGCTTTAGGTAGACAGTAAAAAAGGACATTGATGAGAGGGTAGTAAGAATGTAATCTAGACAGATGCAGAAAATAAATTGAAAAGGAAAATGAAGGAAAAAAGGGAAGGGGATTGCAGAGGAGAGGTGTGGGAGAGGGAAGGAGAGAAGAGAGATGCCAGACCAATGGGGGTGAAAGGAGAGATGGAAGGGGGAGGCATATAGTTTCTGGAAGGGGCATGGAAGGAGAGAAGATGCCATATGGGGAAGATAGAGGGCAGACAGTGTAAGGAAGGAAGAGAGTTACAAGAAGATGAGGAAAGCAGAAACCACAGAAGACAAAGGTAGAAAAAAAATTTCTATTTATTTATTGCTTTAGGAGACAAGTGTAACTGTTTCTGTGGAGCATTGTATGCAGAGTCCAGCTTTTTGCTGGTTCAATTTAACCTTTGTCTATGTATTTCTATTTTATCCCCCCTTTTACAAAACTGTGGAGCGTTTCTTAGCGCCAGCCGCGGTGGTAGCAGCTCTGATGCTCAGAATTCTAGGAGCGTCAGAGCTGTTACCTCCGTAGCTAAAATCCACACTACAGTTTTGTAAAAAGGGTTAGTTTGTGATTACATATTCCATACTAGGCGAAAGGTGTTCTGTATGTTCGAAAGACATGGTTTTTTGTTAGGATTGACTGCAAGATTATTCTGTACTAGTCTGGCTTGTTTAGGTTTACAGTGGGTGTATTGATGTTGTACTGCTCATTGCAATATGTAAGATGCTGCCTTTTCCTAGGTATTCATGTGTGACGTGTGGATTGTTACTAAAAATCATGTTTTCATACAGATGGGGGGGTGTCAAAAAATGATGGGCTCTCCCTGGGTGTCACATATGCTAAGTACGCCACTGACTCTTTTCATTATATAAGAAAATACTAGTTTCAGTGTAACAGGGATATCGTGGTAAGAGCTTGTAACCTACTCTGTTGGATGCTTACAAATTCTGTGTTCTGTTTGCTAAATGTTTAGCTTCAAATTCTTTTCCGTACGTCAAAAAGAGGATACCAGTCAATTACGAACATCAGGTGGACCTGAAACCCATTGACGTTGCTACTAATGAGATAAAAGACAAAGCAGCAGAGCTGCAGAAACTTTGCTCTCCAGTTGAGGTTGACATGATCCAGCTGCAGTTGAAATTGCAGGGCTGCGTCTCAGTACAGGTAATGCGTAAGCAGCAATAAGTTAGGATTATTGCATGTTTATTTAAAAGAAATAATTAACCAGCACAGTCAAGCCATCTGCTGCATACACTGTTTAAATTTAATTGGAATTCTTCCAAGACCTTCATATATACTTTCTTCTTGGTGCTGGGTCTCTAATTAAGTGTGTAGGAGTATCCTGTCAACCAGCTGTGATTGCCTAAGCTGAAAATGTGCAGTGAAATGAAAACATTCAGTAGAAATGTATTCAAATACGCTGTCTTGAAACCGTGAAGGTTAGAATTAGAAAATGACACAGGGACAAATTTGTCCCCGTCCCATCTCCACAAGTTTTGTCCCTGTCCCTGCCCCATTCCTATAAGCTCTGCCTTAACCACACAAGCCTCGAACACTTATACTTTTAAAGTGTTTGAGGCTTGTGCGTATGAGGACAGAGCTTGCAGGAATGGGGCAGGGACAGGAAAAGAACTTGCTGGGATGGGAAAATGAGCCCCCGCTGGGACAAGGAAACATTTTTTTCCCATGTCATTCTCAAGTTAGAATTATATCAAGCCTTTTCAGCATGGTAAAAGCAGTTAGCTTAGCAGAGTTTAAAAAAGGTGTGGCTAATTTTCTACAAGAAAAGTCCATAAGCCATCATTAAGATGGACTTGGGAAAATCCATCTAGGATAAGCAGCATAAAATCAGTTTTACTTTTTTGGGATTTTGAGAGTTACTTGTGACCTGGATTGGCCACTGTTAGAAACAGGATACTGGGCTTGATGGATCCTTGGTCTGTCCCAATATGGTAACGCTTATGTTTTTATATTTATTTATTTAACACATTTATATATAGCCTAAAATCTAGGCAGTTTCCAATATCAAGGACATTCATGTTCTCTAATAACACCGTATTAATATTCCAGGGATTTCAGGGTTAACAGGAGACTTATGTGCTGGCCTAGTAATCGCGCTGCATGGCGGGAAGGGAGGGAGAGGGGGAAGGGAATCGTAGACATTACACACTGACATCTAGGGTTCCTTTTACGAAGGTGCGCTAGTGGTTTTAGCGCACGTACCGGATAAATGTGCGCGCTAGCTGAAAAACTACCGCCTGCTCATGAGGAGACGGTAGTGGTTAGCGTGCACGGCATTTTAACGCACGCTATTCCGCGCGTTAAGGCCCTAACGAGCCTTCGTAAAAGGACCCCCTAGTGACCAGACAGAAGAAACATACTGTATATAATGGGCCAAAGTCCGTGATCCCTAGCTAAAGCCTGACACTACAATATCTATTTATTTGTTATTTTATCACGATTGCATTCTACTTCTCATGGACTGACATCAAGGTGATTTACAACAAGTCATAAGAACTGTTCAAAGCATGAAAACAAAGACTAGAAAGGTAATAGGCAAAGCGAGGATAGAAAATAAAATTATCTTGAGTAAAATAAATCTGTACCCAAATCTTAAAAGATTTTATGAGTGTTCTTCCATTAGCAAACTTCCAAATATATCTCAAAGAACATTTTATTTAAATATTAGAAAGACTAGTAAATAAATGGTTAAAAGAAAAAAAAAAAATCACAGGTCAAAAAATGTCAATTTGAATGGAACGTCACATGTGCTGTATGAAATTTAATTGAAAGATAAGTTTCTAATATTACTTCATATGACTTTGAAGCTTCTGAATATACTTTGTATTTATTAATTGAAGCAGGACTGATGGAATGTCTGTTTTGCCAAAACAGAGAGTTCTGTTTGGATAAGTGGAGTTTTGTACTGACCCGTGAGTGTGATAATAAACTTCCAACCGTGTTGCTGTGTGCCTGTGGTTTGTGCGGTTTTTTACAGAGGTATTTTTCTCCACTTATTAGCCTTTTTAATATTTATGAAAAATGTTCTTTGAGATCTATCTGGAAATTTGCTGTTGGAAGAGCTCTGATGATGAAATCTTTAAGATTTGGGTAGAGATTTGATTTGATTTTCAGGTAGAAAATGCAATCTCATGAAAACAGGAAAAGAGATGATAGGGAAGGGGATACGGTGTACTACTGAATATAGAATTACAGCCGCCATTGATAAAAGCTTGACATTTCAAACAAATGTTAGGGCCTGAACCCTGATTTTTAAATTTGCAATGAATCCCAAAAGCGCAGACCTGTCCTGTATATTTTTAGAAAAGAAACCTGAGGCCCGGATTCTATAAATGGCACCGTCGGCAGCTGCCTAAAAAAATGGTGTTGGTCACGCAACGGCACCATTTATAGAATCGTGGCTTTGTAAAAGGTGTAGAAATTTAGGCCAGGGTTTTCAAGGCCTACATTTCCAGCACCTACCTTTCATGTGAATTGTGGCTATGGAGGCACTTTACAACGCCTAATACCTCTTCTGGCTTTAGCCACGCCTACAGTGGTGTTAGGCGTCATAAAGCGCCTTCATAGCCGCAGTGCATGCGCCTTTTTTTAAAAAACCACTATTACTCATTTTTAAACAGTGTTTCCCACTTAAATTAGGTGCCAATAGGCCACCTGCCAGCGCCTAACTTGAGGCACCATTTATAGAATATGGGTCTGAGTGAAGACATAAATCTGATGATATATTAGAAATCATTCTATAAAGTGAGGGAAGGATTTAAGTAAGTACTCACCCAAGTACGAACCACTCATCAAAATGCCACCACAAAAGTAGATCATTTGCATTGCTCTCCTTACATCACAATGCCCTCCCTAAAGTGTTCAGATTATTTGTGAAGAACTGAAAAGTGTAACTTTAAATATCACGTGAAAAAAAATCTCATATCTGCAATCAATCTATATGTGTTCATCCAAATACTAGTCCCAAGTAATCAAAAGGCTGAAACTTATCTTGGATGTCAATTCATGAAAATGCCCCCACTAGGGGGGATTTTGTTTTTTTTAAAATCCCCCCTTTTACAAAGCCGCATAAGCTAAATGCCGAGCTGCCCATATGGGTGGCTCGGCATTTGGCTCATGCTGTTTGGCAGCTCAGCTTGATGAAAGCAGTTTATAGGGTCTTTTTGTGGCAGGCAAGATGTTGCTCCTGGGTCATGCTCCAGGAAATGACAGCTGTTCTAGGAGAAGTCAGGATTAATTTCCTTATGCTGGCTCTAGCCAACCCAGTCCTCGGAATGGTGAGCTGCTTGTGTTGTTCTAAAGATAAGAAGACCACAATGGAGAAGAAGATGAGAAAATCCCATGTCCCAAAGAATCTGTGAGTCTTAGGGTGTTGCCTTGATTGGCAGCACTGAGATGGTATGCCCCTCAGTGTCTTGGGCATAATCTGTAGAAGGAAAAAACTGGCAAAAAAAAAAGCCTGTGGCATAAAAGAAAGTCTTTGGGCTCCTTTTACTAAGCTGCGCTAGCGGTTTTAGCACATAAGAATTGCCATCGCTGGGTCAGACCAGTGGTTCATCGTGCCCAGCAGTCCGCTCACGCGGCGGCCCTCTGATCAAAGATCAGTGCCCTGAGACTAGCCCTACCTGAGCACGTTCCGGTACAGCAGGAACTTGTCTAACTTTGTCTTGAATCCCTGGAGGGTGTTTTCCCCTATGACAGACTCCGGAAGAGCGTTCCAGTTTTCTACCACTCTCTCCACTGAGCTGGCGTTAGTTTTTCCGCTGAGCATGCGCTAAAAACACTACCGCAGCTTAGTAAAAGGAGCCCATTGTGTCCGCAGAAAATAAATAGTCATAGTCTTCGTGATCAATGCTGTATGCAAATACTTGAACACTGGAAGCAGGCTATCTGATTACATAAATTGGAGTTCATTGCACATACATGGTAGAAAAACAAAGAACAGTGTCTCTTTCATAATTTCATACCCGGCAGCTTGACAGTACCGTAGTTTCACAAGTCCAGAGTTCTCTGCAGTAGAATCCATGATTCTGGCATCACATGGGCTCACAAAAGGTTGGTCCTATTTTAAAAGGATCTGTATTTTGCGACTTCGTATCCCTTCTTAATTTTATGAAAGAAAATATTTGTGCTGCTTCTCACAACTAAATCTAAGCTCCTTTATGTGTTATATCTTTCAGGTAAACGCTGGCCCACTGGCTTATGCTAGAGCTTTTCTACATGACAGCCAGTCCAGCAAATATCCCAGTAAAAAAGTGAATGAGCTAAAGGACATGTTCAGGTAATCTACAGATCATTCAAAATGCTACAATTAAACTTATAAAGCTAAGAAATTCAATCACATGACTCCTCTTCTTAAGAAAGCGCACTGGCTCCCAGTCGTGCACCTTATAATGTATAAATTTAAAGTCTGCTTACTTTCAAATCTTTGCTATACAAGACTCCGGCTTTCATTTATAAATGACTGATTCCCTATACCTCAACTAGACTACTGAGGTCCAATGATCAACATTTACTAGTTATTCCCTCACTTAAAATTATTAACACACAGCTGCATTTCATCTTTTCTGTCACAGCCCCTCAAACATGGAATTCCCTCCCTATTTACTTAAGGGAAGAAAACAATTTGGATAAATTTAAGAGCAAACTAAAAAGCTTTCTTTTTAAGGATGCATTTGATAATTTGAAAACTTGACTAGGAGTTTCATTCCAACTCCATAACTTCTCTGAGGTTCATTGTTCTCTCCCTTCCTATTATTTTTTACCATAATTGTCTTCTCTCCTAGCAACAATTTGTATTTCATTTCCCATCCTTTCCTCTTGTTTTAATATGTTTGTAAAGTTAGTTTTCAATATGTTTCGTAAGGTTTAGTTCTTTGTTTGTTTTGTTGCCCCCTTAATTTTGTAATTTTACTGATGTGTTCATCGCTTAGAATTTTGAATAAGCGATCAATCAAATTTATAATAAACTTGAAACTTGATATTATATTGCACAATATACTTCATACTCATAGATGAAAAATAATGACTCCATGAGAACATATAGAGGCCATTTCTTGTTTTACTTAAATAGGGAATATTTTTTATTCTTTCAAGTAAATAAAGTATTTGGCATAGGGCTGATGCCACTTGTTTCTGTCCTGTTCAAATGATTAGCCCCCCTTTCATGAGCTTCTGAATTCTTTTAAAGGTACAGTGGGGTTAGAGTAAGGCTAACAGTTTTCAGGTGAATTGATATAAGACACTTGCTCCGCCTACTGCCAGTAATGCATTACCATCCCACTGCCTTTCTCTCTATCCCTCCTTCAACCTGGCCTTCTTTTTCCTCTCTCACATTATCCTTTAGATCAGGGGTGTCCAACCTTTTGACTTCCCTGGGCCGCATTGACTGAAAAAAATGTTTCTAGGGCTGCACAAACACGCAAACGCTGCAGCAAGACAGAGGACGGAGCCGGCAAGACGGTAAACACCTGGGGGCAGCAGAGGAAAACACTGCATTGCCCTCGAGCGGGGCCGCACAAAATACTTCACGGGGCCGCATGCGGCCCTCAGGCCACAGGTTGGACACCCCTGCAGATAATAACTGTGCCTAGTCCTAGTATAAATGTGACATTCCTGTTAAAAGATTGTAGTTCCTTTCTCATTTTCAAATGAATTTTAGTGATGCACACCTCTTTCACCTGCTAGTTAGGAAAGGTGGTATAAAAGAAATCTGAAATAAATAAATAATGAGCAAGTGGACCCTGAGAGAAGGGGAAGCAGTTCAAGTTCAAGTTTATTCATTTTAATATACCGACCATCGATGGGCACCTGGCCCGTTTACAGTGTTAAAAATGAAAGGTTAAAAATAAATTATTATAAGGGGAGGGGGAAATGTGAACATTAAATGGACAAATTACAAGTACGAACATGAGCTTGAGGGGGAAGGGGGAATGGAAAGTTAATAATTACATCATTAAAAACAAATGGAGAGAAAGAGAGGGGGAGGATATAACATCAGGAAAGGGGATTGCTTCTTAAAAGTTGATGACCAGTGGGGCTTATCTTCCCATAAGATATACTTGAAGGCACATATTTTAGGCATTACCCCCCCCCCCCCACACACACACACTTTTATAAAAGCGCGGACGAGATTTCTAGTGCTGACCAGCGTGTGGAATACACTTCACTGCTACGATGCTCATAGGAGCTCTGACAGTTGGAGCAGCGCAGAGCATTCAGCGTGCCGGACGGTGCTAAAAACCTCTTATGGTTTATTAATCTTGTTATACCGCTTGATCGTTTTACTGGTCCAAGCGGTTTACATAATATAATCAAGTAGAAAAAAGAACTCCGTTGATATTCTATAATAGACCTAATTCACCCAACATCAAATACTTGTAAAAGGGGGGAAAAGATAGGCAAAGACTAAATACCATAATAATAATAATGAAATAATAAGTTTCTAATGTTTTCAGTTCCATTTTCCTATTGAACGAAAATACCAGAAACTATACAGAAAGCAATGAGTCAGCAGAAAACAGAACTGACAGTTGGTAATGAAGAAGGGGTTAGAACAGTGTATCGCAAACTGTGTGGCTCCTGTAGGCAGTCAGCCGGCGCAGATGACTCTCCTCCACACTGGCGTCTCTCCTCCTCCCAGATCCCTCTACCGAAGCATGTCGCAGCCAGATGGGCCTCCACGCAGGCGCGGATGTCGATGCAATGACATCACGTCGACAACCGCACATTTCTGGGTGCCTTCCAGCCAGGGCACAGGGTTTAGTGTGCCGCTGGCTGGAAAGTTTGTGAGACACTGGATTAGACGGATATCAAGAAAGAGACTATTCCAGGGAGACTCTTAGCTTTGTTGTTTGTGATCGCTGTGATTCCACTGTTAGTCATACTGGCTAGAAGACTGGAAGAACATCTCTCAAAATTTCACCTCTGCTGTGCAGGGATGATTTGAAGCTCTATGGAAAATCACAAGTGGAAATCAAAATTCTACTAAATATTTACATTTTCAGTGACAATATTACTGTGGAATTTGGATTAGACAAATGTGTCACCCTAGCTATAAAAATGGTCAACACTGAAGGCATAGAAATGCCCCATAATAAGATCACCAAGGGATTAGAAAGTGAAGGAGCCTACAAATATACAGGCATATAACCTCAGACATATGATAAAGAACACAATCACCAAAGAATACATTAGAAGGGTTAGGAAACTCAATGGTGGGGATTCCATCAAGGCCATCAACTTCTGGGCCTTAAGTGTCATCAGATACAGTGCAGGAATTATAAATTGGACTAAAGCAGAGCTAGAAACCTGGGATCAAAAAACATGAAAAATCATGATCATCAACCACGCGAAGTACTCCTGCTGTGATGTGACAAGCTTTATCTTCCTTACAGCATAGGTGGAAAAGGACTACTGCAGGTGGTATAGACCAGTGGTTCCCAACCCTGTCCTAGAGGACCACCAGCCAGTTGGGTTTTCAGGATATCCCTAATGTATATGCATGAGAGAGATTTGCATACCTGCCACTTCCATTATATGCAGCTCTCTCTCTCCTGCATATTTATTAGGGATATCTTGAAAACTCGATTGGCTGGTGATCCCCCAGGACAGGGTTGGGAACCACTGGTATAGACAATAGGAGAGGAGAAATGAGGCTTGGCTGCCTACATTACTAACAATGAAGAGGGTGCACTAAAACTAGCAAATCAACAAGGCTTACTTAAGACCAAAGAAGCCAAAGAGGTCAACGGAAAAGAACAAGTGAGAATTTGAGAAAGTGGCACAAAGGAAAACCGTCAAATCAAAAATGTGGCACTAGATGTGGAAAAGGATGCTGAAGAAAGAAACTGAAGGGACCTATCTTGGCAATAATAAATGCAATAAAAATAAAACATCCTATGACAGCAAGTGCCATTTGCCAAAGAGATGGTTGACAATCTTAGCCACTGGTTGCAAAAAGATCGCACAGACTGGCCACAAGGAAAGACACAGCAAAATAAGCAGCCATGATACACCGGAATATCTGCCAAAGTATCATTTGCTTATAACCACAATTTGATAGGACCCCCACAATTGAAACCGTGGTAGAAAATCAACAAGCAAAATCAGTGTGTTTCTGAAAAAAAACATTTTTAAGAAACTATGCCCAGTCGAATACAAATCCAAATTAACTAATAACACCGGGTGATTGAGTTGCACAAAATCGTCTTTATTAATATTCCGCCTGGTAACCGTTTACTTAAAAAAGAATTATATTTAAATAAGAAGGATATACCAAAAAAATGGCCAAAAACAAAACCCAAAATTATCAAACCCTAAATTGTCAATTCAACGGAAAATTTGGTAAAAATATATATGAGTGTATATATAGGAAACTGAAAAGGCTAATAGACCCAATCACTATGGGCTCCTTTTACGAAGGTGCATTAGGGCCTTAACGCACGGAATAGCATACGCTAAAAAGCCGCATGTGCTTGCCGCTACCGCCTCCTCTGGAGCAGGCAGTAGTTTCTCGGCTAGCATATGGTAATCTGGTGTGTGCGCTAAAAACGCTAGTGCACCTTTGTAAAAGGAGCCCTATATTTAAAAAGAGGGGGAAATATTACACAAATTCTCTAAAAAGTGTATAATGTGAAAAAATAGTATGAAAAAGTAAACAAACTTATTTTCAAATTCTCCCCTCTTTTTTATTCAATTTTTATTCAATTTTCATTTTCACAGCTCACGAAATAAAATCATAAAAATAATTCAGAATCAACTTATCTGAATCCAAAGTCAATATTCGCTGCCCAACAGAACTCCATTTCGTAACTTCATCAGTAGCAGGAACTTGTTTGACCTTTAGCGCGTAGAGCAAGAAAGAGTCCTCAAAATGACCACAATAAACCTGCCCAACAAAACACAAGAAGGGGAGCCTAAATGAATTCAACTCCCCTTACATCGCAATAGCAGTCATCGAGAACAATGGCGTCTACAATATCAAACACAGTTTAAAACCCCCACGAAGGCAACGCACCCCCCCCATGACGTAATCAACAACAGCTTTATTGAAAAGCACAAAGCTAAAGCCAAACAGCCAACATTCTTCAGTGCTGACAGATACATTCTCTTGAGCATTTCTCTACACTTTCCTGTAATCTTAACAGGCGCAGATGTTAATGGGTGAAAAGTCCAAAGATTCTCCCATGATGAAAAATATGCAGAAATATACCAGTCACCTACTAATGTAGTCAGTGGCGACTGGAAAAGACTCATCACCGTACCCAGAAAAAAAACTCCTCTCAAAAATATCAAACCACTGTATTCCAACAATAACAAAATTGAACAAATTATTATTCAACAAAATTACAAAGCAAAAAATACTTATCTGAAATTAGTTGTGCTGATGAAGGAAGGGTAAATACTCATTTCCTTCTCAAATAAACTTAATGAGACGATGCTTCATAATTAATCAAATACAACTAATCATGGTTCAGGATAAAAGATCTGGTTTGAAACTCCCTGAAGAAACCCATTGGGTGAAACATAGTGCTGCAATGGAGAAGAATGTTTATTTGGGGAAAGGGGAATGAGTATAGACAAGACAGTGTTAAGTTTTGATATCGTCTTAGAGCAGTGGTCTCAAACTCGCAGCCCGAGGGCCACATGCGGCCGCCAGGTACTATTTTGAGGCCCTTGGTATATTTAACATAATCACAAAAATAAAATAATAGTTTCTTGATCATATGTCTCTTTAGCTATAAATTACAATATTATTATTAAGACTTAGCCAAAAGGAAAGATTTATAAACTATAAAGAGTTTTACCTCATGCAAAATTGTCATTTCTTTAATAAGACATTAACTACTTGTATTTTTTCAGAGGCCCTCCAAGTATAACATGACCATTTATTTTTTTCATCTAAACGGGACATCTATTAATATTCAGTCCCGCCCTAGCCCAATCCCGCCCTAGCTTCACCTTAATCCTGCCCTAGCCCCACCCCTAATCCCACCCTAGCCCTGCCCCCAATTTCTTCCATACATTTTTCATGTACACACAATATCTTATTTCATAATGGTAACCATAAAATTTTAAAAAACACAAAAGCACCCTATACGCAGAGAAAATATTAATTATCATGTATATTTGGGGGGTTTTCAATGATGTCACCTCAGTAACTATAGAAAAATAGACAAATATAGTGCAAAATATAGACAGCAGATATAAATTCTCAAAATGACACATTTTTATCACTAAATTGAAAATAAAATCATTTTTCCTACCTTTGCTGTCTGGTGATTTCATGAGTCTCTGGTTGCGTTTCCTTCTGACTGTGCATCCTATCTTTCTGCACTCAGGCCCAACAATTGTCCCTTTCTATTCCCTCCCTCCTTCCTTCCTATGTCCTTAGTGTCCCCAGCGCCTCCTTCCTATGTCCTTAGTGCCCCTTTCTATGTCCTTAGTGTCCCCAGCGCCCCCTTCCTATGTCCTTAGTGCCCCCAGTGCTGCCTTCCTATGTCCTTAGTGTCCCCAGTGCCTCCTTCCTATATCCTTAGTGCCCCCAGATCCAGTGTCAGTTCTCCTTTGTACCTTTGTTCCAGGTCTCCTTCTCTCTCTCTCCCTCTGTTATGATCTTGCCTTTCTCTGCTCTTCCTCAGGGGCTCTCACCCTCTTTCTGCACCTCCCAAAGTCCTGCTTCTGCCTCCTGTCTTTCCCCTTTGGTCCAGGTCTTTATCTCTCTAGTCTTTCTTCTACTTACAACCCCCCCCCTTCTCTGCCGTTTTCTCTCCTTCCTTCATCCCTCCTTCCTATGTCCCCTCACTACCTTCCAGCCTTTGTCCCACATCGGAGAGGACGTTCCGGGCCAGCCAGGCAGCGATTGGCGGGCCCGGAATGTCCTCTCCGACGTCAGAATTGACGTCGGGAAGAAGGCTTCCAGGTGCGAGTAGTGGCAGGAAGGTAAGCAGAGGAGAAGCAGCGGTGGATCAGGGGAAGTGTAAATCGGGCCTGGAGAGAGGCTTTTTTTTTTTGGTGCAGCAGGGGAGGGTCAGGAAGCGATCGCCTATACCGTTGTCCCCGCGCACAGCTTCGGGACGCTGTCCCTGAAAACGTGACATTTTGGCATCCCGAAGCTGTGTGTGGGGACAACGGGACAGGGGATCTGAAAACAGGACGTATGGTCACCTTATCCAAGTACCTACAAAACCAAAATGTGGCCCTGCAAAGGGTTTGAGTTTGAGACCACTGTCTTAGAGCAATATCAAAAGACCTGGAACCAAAACTGAACTCTGGGCCTTGAAAAATCTCTGTCAATTACAGAAGGCTCTGCTGTTTGGAACTGCCCCATCCTGTGTTGATGCCTCTGAATATCCTATGTTCTTGGGAAGGACTCTTGAGTGCCAAACCCAGCCAAGAACATCTGGTAGACTGTGCAACATTATGATAAAAATATATTTTCAGATCTAGTACAAAGCCATGTCTTGTGTACAGTAAAATTCACCTGATAAAAATTCAAGTCGTCCAACAAAATCCCTCTGTTATTAACATTAATTCTATGTGGGAGACATTGATCTGGGTTCTACAATGTTTTACACTGAGTTATTAATATTCTCTATCACATAAAAATAGTTTCCAACCTTTGGTGTCAGTGACTTGAATTTAGGTCAGTGCCTTTCTTTTCTCATTCTCTGATCTTGTTGCTGTTCTTTTTATTTTGTTTTGTTTTCATTCTATTGTCTTCTTTCTTTTCTTTCAATTCATTCTCCTTCCTTTATCACTTTCCCTCAGACTAGATATGTTAATATTTTTTTCCTTCTCTCTTTCTGCTGTTTTCTCCTTCTTTTTTCTTTTTCATCTTCCTATTCTCTTCCTGCTGCTCACCTTTCCCTATTCCTCCTTTCTTCTCTTTTTTTCTATATTTTCTCTTCTATTCCTCATTCTTTTGCTCTGTTATCCTCCTAGATTCCCTGCCTCTCAATATCTTCCCAAGTCGTCAATCGCTCCCCTCTTCACAAAGATACAGGAAGGATTGGTCAACCTTCAACTAGTCAATTACCTGGACAAATTTAACCTCCTTAGCGAACACCAATCAGGATTCAGAAAAGGATACAACACAGAAACTGTCCTAGCCTCCTTGCTGAACCACCTTTATGATCTCTTTAGCAAAGGCAAAAGCGCACTGATCCTACAATTAGATCTCAGCAGCGCGTTCGACCTGGTAGACCACGAAATCATGCTACTGTGCCTTGAAGCAATGGGAATCTCGGGAAAGGCAAAGAAATGGTTCCAAGAGTTCCTAACAAACAGATCTTACCGAGTAATCAGTAATGGAAACTACTCTAAACCATGGAAAAACCCTTCAGGCGTGCCTCAAGGTTCCCCCCTATCCCCCACACTTTTCAATATCTATATCGCCTCCTTAGGTCACCTACTACAAAAACTAAATTTAATATACTACATCTATGCGGACGACATATCCATCCTTATACCCTTAAACGACATCACAAAAGAAACTGTAGATAATCTCTCAAACACAATGACCGAAATCGATAAATGGACCACTAATTTCAAACTAAAACTAAACGCAGAGAAAACAAAAGTCTTTCTGGCTAGTCCCAATGACAAAATTACGAAAACATCGATAAAAATAAACAACCACAAATACCCAATTTCCAAAAACATAAAAATACTGGGTATCACTCTTGACACTCACCTAACTATGACTGACCACACAAACTCACTTGTGAAAAAATGCTTTTATACGCTATGGAAACTAAGAACCATAAAAAAATTCTTTGACCCTTCATCATTAAGGTTGCTGGTACAGGCACTGATCCTATCCCTTCTTGACTACTGCAACATCATCTACCTAGGCATCCCACAAAAAACAATAAAAAAACTAAGATTAATACAAAACACCGCCGTTCGCCTAATTTTCGGACTTAGAAAAAACGACCACATCAGCCCCTACTACAAAAAGCTGCACTGGCTTCCAATAGAAGCGCGAATTCTATTCAAATTCGCTTGCACCTGTTTCAAACAAGCCTGGGGACTAGCACCTTCATACCTACAAACTCACTTCACCCTACACAACCCCACAAGAACGACCAGAAACAAAAACATCTTTGCATACCCAAAGACTACAGGCTGCAGATACAAATCCTTCTTGGACAGAACCTTTAAGTTCCAAGCGAACAGACAGCAAACCTGGCTGAAAAACCACATAAACGAACCAAATATGACTTATAATACATTCCGCAAATCGATCAAAGCCACCCTATTCGCTAAATTCATTGACTAAAACGGTCCCCTCCCCCACTAAGACCCCCCTCATGGATGTTCTAAATCCTTCAGACACTCATTACCCTTAGATCTCCAATTAATATGTAAGTTTACCATTTAGACTATTGTACGGCATCTAGACTCTTTGTTCGGTACTGTATTTAAACTTATTGTATAGTATTGTATTTAGACTTACTGTATTGTATTATATGTGGACTTATTGTATTGTATTAGCATTGTACTGTACTAAGACCTTTGTTATTCGCTGAATGTCCAGCCTTCTTACATTGTAAACCGCCTAGAAGTCGCCTGACTATGGCGGTATAGAAAAATAAAGTTATTATTATTATTATTATTATTATGAGCCTTCCGTTTTTCTCCCTCTACACAGTAACTACTACTTTTACCCTCCTCCACCCTCTCAATTCAGGATCCTTTCTCCCATTTGCTCTGGCTCCTGCAGCTCATCTCAGGTTCTCTCTCCCTCAAACCCTGATCCTCTCACCCCTTCTCTTCCTCCTCACCCCCTGCCTCTTCATACTGGGTCCTCTTTCCCTCCACTTCATCCCCTACCTCTCTATCTCAGGTTTGATCTTCAGTCTCCTCTTCTCCAGTAAGCTTCACCATCATCCTCTCCCCCAGAGCTAGAAAGCCCTCCCTACATTTTCTTTCCCAACTCCTAGAAAGCTCTTCCTGCATTACTTTAACCCCAGGAAGACTCTTCCTGCCTGCTTCTCATGTCCTCCACATCTGTGTTTCTGTGTCATTCCCCAGAAAGATTTCCCCACATTCATCTCCACCCCCTCCCTTAAACTCTTTGCATTTCTTCCAAGTTATGACTAGTTGTCCATATTCTTCCCTTTTCCGAAGGCCAAACCTATTTACCAAGTACTCAGCAAGTATGGCAAACAGTACAAAATTTGACTTCCTGTTTTCCCTCTGCTACTGTTCCTCCTCTTTCCCATCCTGCACCCTCCAGACTAGTTGCAGACATAGCATAAATAGACTTATTTCCTCTTTCCTTCTGCTGTCAATGGTGGTAGGTAGTACATAATAGAAAAGGTCCTAAGTTTCCTACTTGCAAAGTTAGCCTTGCAGTATTTCACAAACAGGAAATTCAGGGCATCTTCTGTTCTGTGCTATCCACTGGAGGTAGGGAGAAGGTTGGTTCCTATTCCTGTACAAGGAAGGGAGAGATGCTATGTTGCAGCCATCCAAATGGACCCTGGACCTCAAAATGTCATGCCTCAATAAATTGCTATAAAGTGACACCTGCATCTGTCATTTTGATACACCAGGCTAACGCAGCAACCCCTTTTGAAGTTGTTATCTTGGTTCACAGGAAGTTCATACAGGCCTGTAGCCTTGCACTTGAGTTAAATGAGCGTCTTATTAAAGAGGACCAAGTAGAATATCATGAAGACCTAAAGACAAACTTCAGAGAGATGGTAAAGGAACTCTCCAACATTATCCATGAACAGGCAAGTGATTGGAGTTTTAGAAGACTCTAAGGAGGTAAAAAGGCTTACTCCTTTTGTTGTGTCTGGTAAATATGCCATTAGGTTGCATCACATACAGTTAGCAGCAGCAACATGATTTGAAGATAGAGCCATTGAGGGTCATTTTAGAACAGGCTGCCTATGGAGCTCATAATCAAAAATTAAAGATGTCCACAAAGCATCATAAGTTAGCACTTGAACGTCCTCCTAATCATCGGGACGTCCAAGTTTTCAAAACTGACTTTTTGGACATCTAGCAAGGCATTTTGCCCGCTGTGCATCCAGAGGTAGGGGAGGCATGTTATGCGTGGGTTGGACTTGGACATCTTGCAGCGATAATTGAACTTTTCCCAGGACCTCCTAGACGGAACTTATGTTTTGACCTAGGCCTGTTTTAGAAGTATTGACGTGCCACAAAGGTACCCATACTTACCAGATGACCATTGGAGGGATTAAGTAATGACTCCCCCTCCCCCCACTCCCCTAGTAGTCACTAACCCCCTCCCACCCTATAAAGATCTAAATGAAACAATATATATCTGTCTTTGACAGAGACTTCAGCAGTTGGAACCCAAGCACATTTCTTGCCCAGATATAGCTAAGAAGAAAAAAAAAAAATTTAAATTGAATCAGATTGGGCAGACTGGATGGACCATTTGGGTCTTTATCTTCCTTCATCTACTATGTTACTATGTCTCTAGAACAGCATCACTTGGTATGGGAAAGCCTGGTACAGCAGCACACAGGTGTCTTACGAGAGTAGCCTGGGGGCTGGGCTAGTGAACCATTGAGAGGAGGACCCAGGCTCATAAGCCACTCTAACCACTACATTTATGGTAGAATGTGTTTGCCCACCAAAACCCTACTCTGCTGCCATTTAGGTGCCATCTTTAGCCATAAGGGCTATGGGGGTAGTAGATAGGTAGGTATAGTAGGTTTTGGGAAGCTCACCATAATAAGAGAAAGATTGCTCCAATATCTTTTTTAAATTAATATACTTAAAAAGCAGGAAAGAGCAATATGCCAAAAGAAGAACCTCGCGGGAGCAATTTTACATGGAGGAGACTTGTTTTCAAGACAATAATACAAGTATTCCCTTGATAAACACAAAGTATAGGGATTCTTGTCACTGTGCATACTTTTACACACATTTGTAAAAGGCCATTTACCTGCAAAAACTCCTTTATAAAATTACCCCATTGAGGGTAATCCTTTAAAATTATACCTAGATTTAAATGGCAAGAGCAGACGTTAATGACTATTTTCTGGCTATATGGTATTCTGTAAGTACATTGCACTATTCGGCGGTGCATACATTGCAGATGGGCGTTCACACAGGTGGCATTTGGACAGTATGGGCAGGGTGCATAATAATGATGATCAGTTATGTAAAATTATGCAATTATGTACAATTTATCACAATCTAGGTTACTACTACTAGCATTAACATCAGCTCTAAGGCTGGTATAGTGCTTGTACCTAAAATATAGGTGTATACGAGGGTGGTTTGAAAGGTTTGGTAAAAAAAACCAAATTAAACAATGTTGTCTCAATCGAGGGCTATACACTTATTCCAGCGAGTTTTCGGTTTTTTCGTATCGTAGGAAAAATAGCTTATAAAAAACTGGAAATTCACTGAACTAAGGGTTCCTTTTACAAAACTGCGGTAGCGGTTTTAGCACGCGCTATGCGTAAAATCTAATGCCAGCTCAATGGAGGCGTTAGCGTCTAGCAGGTGCGGCATTGTAGTGCATGTAAAGCGCGCGCTAAAACCGCTAGCGCTGCTTAGTAAAAGGAGCCCTAAGTGTATAGCCCTCGATAGAGACTGCATTATTTAACTTGCTTTTTTACCAAACCTTTCAAACCACCCTCATATTTGGCCTGTTGTGCTAGTATTCTATGAAGACAATTAGGTGCCTACGTTTTTGTATAGAATAAGTTCCAAATGGTGTTTTTGGCACCTAAAATTAGAAACCCATTTTTAGAATTATTCTCACCGTGTACAGACTTATCATTTGCATGCTGCTGTTCCTGCTGGCACTCTGGGTTTTAATACCTATAATATGCAAACTAAAAGCAAATTATGAAAATTAAAGCACCATGCCCATTCTGTTAAACCTATGATCCGTTTTATAGCAAATAAAGTTGTTACAATGGCGCTTTTTCTTATCAGTCGTAAGTTTTCTTCTCAGCAACTGCTTATTTACCTTTCTCTTGTTGAAATGGTAGATAGTAGAACCATAATTTTTATTTTATTTTATTTCCGAGACATATTTTGCCTGAATAAATCAGATTATTAAAAAAATAAGAATTATATAATACACGCAAAATTTGCAATAAACACAATGAAAAATATATAAAAAATAAAATTTACAGCAAAAGACAAAAATAAAAGTATATGTATTTTACTTTAATATAACTAACAAAGCCAAAACAACCTACAGCCTGACGGTGTAGGATAAACAAGCTTTCAAAAGCTGTGACTGTAAAACAGAGGCATAAGAATCAAAATATCTTATTTAGCAATTAAGTGACTAGACTAGTCTACAAATTCTGCTATCTAAATTCCAGCATCAAGATAATTGCTTACAGATGGAATCTACAATTTAGATTCATTAAGCCTTAATCTCTCCATTTTGTACAAGCCAGATGTAAAAGGGTTCTCAAACTGAAATTTTTTTGTTTTATTTTCAAGCAACAAAGGTTTCCATAAATGTAGAGCTGCAAAAAAACCCCCTTCTTTCTTAAAATCTAATCCAACAAAATTTACTGGGGCCGTGGCATAGCTACAGATGGGCCTAGGTAGACAGGGGCCAGTACTGGTGAATCCATTGACTTGTCCGGCGTTGGTTGGGGGCAAAGTGGATCCTCATGGTCCAACATCTCTCTTCCTTCCCCCATCCCCCATGGTCCCCCTATTGTGCAATGCCCTCCCTCCCCCCCATTGTCAACTTAAATGCATGTCTTTGTTGTAAAGGTTGCTGGCAGCAGCAATGATTCATTCATTCAGCCTTGACTCTTCCCATGCCTTCTGATACAACTTTCTGTTTGTGCATGGGCGGAATGCATCAGAGAGAAGGCTTCAGGATTGGCTGGGCAGTAGCATGAGTAAATTGCTGCCAATATTGGTGATCCCTATAACAAAGACATCCATAAGGTAGATGAGGAGGAAGGATTACAAGAGAAAGGGAATTGCTTGACCACAGGGGATGGGAAGGGAAGTACTGGAGGGAGAAAGAAATACTGGAATATGGATGAAGGAAATGGAATGGGCAAGAGGGGAGAGAGATGAAGGGACAATAAGATGTTGGAGTGGACTGGAAGGGAAAGGGAGATGCCAGGCCATGAGGGTGGGGTGGGAGAGGGAAGAGATGCTGGGTTATAAGGATGGAGAGGGGGGAGAAGAAGGAGATGCTGGGAATGGTGGTGCAATGTTGAGGTGATCAAAGGGTTTGGCAAAGAAATGAGTAAGAAGATAGTGAGTGCAGAAGGTAGAAATGTGGTAATAGGGAGTAGTTAAAAGATGGAAGGAAATGGGAGGTTGGAGTGAGTTTAGAAATGGTAGAGCTAGGGGGTGAGAGAGGAGATAGAAAGTTCATAGGTAGGTGAAAAGTAAAAAGAAGGGTGAGAGGGTGAAAACCAAATGGACAGAAACAGAATTCTTTTTTAAATGAAAGAGCTAAAAGGTGTAAGACGAGAGAAGAGAAATGGCAAATCGAAAGCAACTATTGGAAAGAGAATTTGCAGAAGGTAGGCAGGAAAGCAGAAAGAAGAAACTGGGACCAACGTGATGGAAAAATAAAATGTCTGGACAACAAAAGTTAAAAAAAAAAAAAAAAGTTTTATTTTGGATTTACTAACTGGAATGGGAAATGTATATGACAGATGCCTTTGTATTATGTTCAGTACAAAAGGAAATGTATTTCTGTTTTATTCCTCCAGTGTTGCTCTAGATGCAGAGTTTAACTTCTTGTGGTTGCCAGTTCAATTTTTCCCTACCTATTTTTCTCTCTCATTTGTGAGCCCTTTTTCTATATTTGCTGGGAGTCCATTGGTGTGTGATAGTAGTGGGGAGGTTCTTCATAATTTCTGCCTCATGCCCCAGCAAGTCTAATACCGGCCCTGTCTGTAGCTGACAGGTATCTCCAATCCCCTCCAGCTGAGAACCTCTTTCAAAAGTAGCCAAAACTTTCTTCTACCAAGCTCAGCAATTGGTGACAGTGTCCAGGAGCTGCCATTGGCATTCTGTGCATGTGCAAAGCTAAACCCGTGTGAGATGCTGGCATTGATGGCTGCTGCCAAGTAAAGGGAATTCTAGCGGCCTTCAGAGAGGAGATCCTGAGTTGGCAAATTTGGGGATACCCACCATCTGAGGACACCAAGGAGCAGAGAGAAGATTTCATGCCTACCCACTTTGGGCACAGGCCCACCCGAAATTGGCTGTCTGTCTACAGCACTGTATTCGGGTAGGGTTATAATATTTAAGGAGGCCTTTTAACTGCATTTATAAGTTGTTTTTTTTAATACAAATAAGCATAGTAAATATTGGGGATCAGTTTCTTATTGCATGAAAAGTCTGTGAAAGACGTACAGCTTGGAATGCTGACAGGACCCAGTGCAGCCCCTTCAAAGACCCCCTGTCCAGGGTTACCTAATGTCCGGATTTCCCTGGACATGTCCTCCTTTTCGAGGACATGTCCGGGGGTCTGGACGACGATTCAAAACTTGGCACGTTGACCAGGTTTTGAAAAGCTGCTAGCAACGAGCGACATCCTGACGGCATCTGCGCGTGCGCGGACGCAACACGGTGGCATTACACGCATCATTGCATCACACTAGCGCATGTGCAGATGCCGTCATGATGAGCAAACAGGTTGAGGGAGCGGGGCAGAATGGGGCGTGGCCGGGTGGAACAGGGCGGGCCTGGGGGCAGGGCCATGGGTCCAGATTTCTGTTCCCAAAAATCTGGTAACCCTACCCCTGTCTCTGAATTTTTCCACATTTCTGCATTTGGTACCACATATATGGTAGCATGGTATATGATGGAAGAAAAGACCGTCATAGTCCATCCAGTCTATCCAACAAGATAAACTCATAACATATGATATGATGGGATATAACATGGGATATGATATGATGGGATATGGTCTCGATATGTCAGCATCATTTTCAAGGCACAGACCGTTGAAGTCTTTCTAACACTGGTCTTTCTCCTAAGCTACCGGAATTGCCTTCAAAGCCCACTCTAGATCATCCAGATCTGTCTAACCATAATTGAGGTACAGACCATAGAAGTCTGCTGAATTACTGGAGCTGCTTTCTAAGCACCACTAAGGGCTCCTTTTACAAAGGCGCGTTAGCGGTTTAATGCGCGTAATAGCGTTCGCTAAACTGCCGGCCGCGCTAGGCGCTACCACCTCCTATTGAGCAGGCGGTAGTTTTCTGGCTAGCGCGGGGGTTAGAGCGTGATTAAAAGTCGCGTGCGATAAAGCCGCTAACACGGTTTCGTAAAAGGAGCCCTAAGTTTTGTTTTGATCTGTGCACCAGCAAAGGCGGTATGTTAAGTACTAATAGTTTATGAAGTAGACATGTCATTTGGTAGTTATACTTGTTGAAAGATGGACCAGATCGATCATCCAACTTTTTTCTGATTAAGGCCCCGTTTTATTAAACCGCGCTAGCAGTTTTTAGCACCGGGAGCCGCGCTCAATGCCCTGCGCTGCTCCCGAAGCTCATAGAGTTCCTATGAGCGTCAGAAGCAGTGCACAGCATTCAGCGCGGCTCCTGGCGCTAAAAAACGCTAGCACGATTTAGTAAAAGGGGGTGTTAGTAATTTTTCTCCTTATATAATAACTCAGAGGAAGGTAAGAGAAGTCCATAATGGAATAGATGGTGGGCTTAAAGGATGAGTGGTCTGACATAGCAGCAGAAGAGAAAATGGTTCATAAATCTTTCTAAGAATATTCAAAAAGAATTCGTAAAATATGGAGGATCAAGGCGTTATCTCTGCAACCATAGATTTTGGACAATGTGCCTTGTTCACCAGCTTTGACTCTTCTTGGGTATAGAACAGCAAAGGAATGATGCAGACCAGTGTGATAAAGCTATGTAAAATTTATTCATCACAAGCAAATAAGAAGTAAAACACCGCCTAAAAACCCGAAACAGCCATGTTTCCCCCCCTCTCAAGGGCTGCGTTGGGGCTGAATAAAAACTAGAATAAATACATAAAAGAGTATCAGTTTTTTGTATTTAATTCTGTGCCATCTCCTTACACATCCAGGGTGGGATTGCGTTGTATTATTTTAAATAAGTGTAGATTATTGAAAGAGTATACACATTTGTGTTAGTGATTAATCAGTGGGTGGGTGGGTAGGATAAAATGATTGATTTTGAATATCTGTAAGTTGAATCTGCTTTTCTTGACTTGTTATATGTTCTTATACCTGTGTATTGCACTGTTAATATTTAAAAATTAATAAAGATTTATTTAAAAAAAAAAAAAGAGTATCAGTATAGGTAATAAAAACATAAAGGAGTATAAGTTGCATACCACAAAAAGCTTTTGAAACTTATTAAACACCCGACGTAGTTACTTATTCATACAATCCATCAGCACTTTAAAATACATTGAGGTGAAATAAGGGCTTACATACCCAGCAGGTATAATTCCAAACTTTCACCTGTCTGGAAGAAAGGAAGAGTTTTCTTAATACTATCAAATAAAACAGGAGTGTCAACGATGAAATCCCAGTTAAGCATAGAAAGCAAAGCATTAGTCACCAAAATTCTGGCAGTCACAGCTTCAACTCGCACAGCAAACTGCTTGCACTGAATGTGCCACAGCTGTTATGAAACTTTACATGTGTTTTGTTATCTGATTTGGTTTAAACTATAAATAACTACCCCCCCCCCCTTTTACTAAGCCACGGTAGAGGTTTGTAGCACAGCCTGGAACGCTAAACGCTCCGATGCTCATAGAATTCTTATGAGCGTCAGAGCAGCATCGGAGCATGTAACATACTGGTCCGTGGTAGAAACCTCGACCGCTGCTTAGTAAAAGAGGGCCTATATTTCTAGCTTTGCTGTCCTTCCATATTTATTTATTTATTCCTTTTTCAATACTGTTCTTCCTTGAGAGCTCAGAATGGTTTTACATGAATTTATTCAGGTACTCAAGCTTTTTTCCCTGTCTGTCCTGGTGGACTCGCAATCTATCTAATGTACCTGAGGCAATGGGAGGATTAAGTGACTTGCCAGGGTCACAAGGAGCAGCGTGGGTTTGAACCCACAACCTCAGGGTGCTGAGGTTGTAGCTTTAACCACTGAGCCACTCTAGAATTCATAATAGTAGTAAAAGTGAGCCAAGTATAGGGCAATCAAGCCATTGTGACATCACTGATGAGGATGGCTCTAAGGCAGGGGTGCCCACACTTTTTGGGCTTGCGAGCTACTTTTAAAATGACCAAGTCAAAATGATCTACCAACAATAAAATAAAAAAAAAACACAACGCACACTGTATGCATAGAAAATGTTAATTATCATTCCTATTCCAGGGTTTTTCAAAGAGGTCAAAGCAGATGACACTATCACCTCAGTAACAACCATACATAAATAGACAAATATACCCCCCTCCCTTTTTACTAAACAACGATAGCAGTTTTTAGAGCGCAAGGAGCTGCGCTGAATGCCCAGCGCTGCTCTCGATGCTCATAGGCTCCCTGCGCTAAAAAACTCTATTGCGGTTTAGTAAAAGGGGACCTTAGTGTAAAATATAGACAGCAGATATAAATTCAGACACATTTTGATCACTAAATTTAAAATAAAATCATTTTTCCTACCTTGTCTGGTGATTTCATGAGTCTCTGGTTGCACTTTCTTCTTCTGACTGTGCATCCAATCTTTCTTCCCTTCTTTTAGCCTGTATGCTTCCTCTCCTCCAGACCTCGTTCCCTCCCCCAACTTTTCCTTCCTCTCTCCCTGCCCTTTCTTTCTCTCTGCCTCCCTTTCTTTTTTTTCTGTTTCTCTTCTTTCCTTCTGTCTCCCTGCCTGCCCTTTTTCTTTCTTTCTCCCTGCCCTCCCACAAGCCACTACCATCGGGGACCAGGACCCAAACCGCCACCAATAACAGGCCCGAAATACGACGACGCCCAAACCTCTCCCTGCTTCGGCCGACCAGCATCGCGATCGAGCTGTTGGGGGAAATGCTGCCGGGTCCTGCCTTCGCGGAAACAGAAAGTAGGCAGGACCCGGCAGCAAGAAGAGCAAATGCTTCACTAACCTGTCTCCCGCCTTAGCCCATAGCGAACACTTGCTTCAGGGCTCTTAACATGTGCGTGCCGACTTCCCTTCTCCCCCCCCCCCTGGACATAACTTCCGGTTTCGGAGGGAAGAGAAGGGAAGCCAGTACGCACACGTTAAAGCCACGGAGCATAAGTTCACTACGGGCTGAAATCTCCAAGCCGTTTTTTTTTTAATGTTCAGCAGCGGCGGCAGCAGCAGATGACAGCTGGGCGGACCGCCCAGCTAAAAGGCCCTAGAGAGAACACTGGAGAGGAAGGCTGATCGGCCCGGTAGATCAGGACGGCAACACGAGTCTATCACGGAGCCCGGGATGGGCTCCGCGATCGACTCGCGTTGCCTTCCTGAGCTACTGGTCGATCGCGATCGATGTGTTGGGCACCCCTGCTCTAAGGTATTGGTGGAATGAGGCATTATGACATCACAATACCAGCTCTGGTTACCAGAGACAGAAACTTTTCACACTGTTTATTTATTCAATTTTCTATACTGTTCTCCTAGCGGAGCTCAGAACAGTTTTATATGAATTTATTCAGGTACACAAGCATTTTTCCCTATCTGTCCCTGTGGGTTCACAGTCTATCTAATGTCCCTGGGGCAATGGGTGGATTAAGTGACTTTCCCAGGGTCACAGGGAGCAGCATGGGTTTGAACCCAAAACCCCAGGGTGCTGAGGATGTAGCTTTAACCACTGCTCCACACTCTCCCCCCCCCCCCCAATAAAGCTGTTTACAAATTAGAGGGCCCTTCTACTAAAGTGCGTTAAGCACTTAGGACTAGAATCCATAACTGGCACCTAAAAACTGTCCTATAAACAGCGCTCCAAATTGGGCATCGTAAATAGAACAGTGCATAGTTCCAGATTCATACTGAAACCTCATGTAAATCCCTGTGCGTAGATTAGGCGTGGATTCCCCCCCCCCCCCTAATTCTAAACTAAACCTTGGGTTTGTATACCGTATCATCTCTACATTCGCAAAGCTCGACACGGTTAACAAGGGTTAGGATAGAAAGGAACTCCAGTGAAAGGAAAAGACAAAATGAAGAGAAAATTTAGGACAGAGAGGAAGAGTTACATTTTTGAAAATAACCAGGTTTTCAGATGTTTACGGAAGATTTGGAGGGAGCTCAGATTCCTAAGAGGGGAGGTAAGATTGTTCCAGTGCTCTATAATACTGTGCGCATAGTTTATAGTTTTATTATGTCTATTCCACTTTGATATAGATCAGATTACAAATATTACTTACATAATAAAGCACAAACAAAATCACAACATACAAATCTCATTCATAAATCTATCCACACTTTTCTCAAAAATGATGCTGTAAAAGGGAAAAGCTAAAAGTCAATCAGAATCTGTATGTTAAGGGGCATATTTATTTCATCTGACAAAAAAAAGTCTTTTCAACATTCTCTTAAATCGATGTATATCTTTCTGTTGCTGAAGATACATGGGCAGTCTATTCCATGCTGATGATCCAGCACATGAAAACATACTTTTCCTTATAGATTCATAGTGCAGAGATTTCTGAGTAGGATCAACCAACCCAGATTGAGCTGAGGAACACAGGGATCTTTATGGTACAAAAGGCAAGGATTGACCCTACTATTACTATTTATCACTTCTATAGTGTTGAAAGGCGTACACAGCACTGTACATTTTGACATTTAATAGACAGTCCCTGCTCAGAAGAGCTTACTACAATCTAACTCAGACAGACAGACATGACATATAGGGGTGGCCCATCCATGCCGCTCCCATGAATATACCCTCTTTTCAGTTGTGTACTAAGAAATTTCCGTACGCCTCTTTATAGAATAGCACTTACTCGTAGTAAGATATGCATTCAAATTCTAATTGGAACCAATTAACTGCAATAATTGGTTGTTAATTAGTGGCTTGTGCTGTAATTAAATAACATGTACAAGTTGGGCACATACCCACATTCGTGTGTGCAATTCTGGGCGCTAATTATATAGAATCCCGTTAATTCAAGGAAACAAGCTACCGTGTGACTACATTAAGGGATTTTAAAGGACATTCCCTGGTTTGTTTCCACAGATTAAACCACATTACTGAATTTTTCAGCATTTTTCTCTCAGGAGGCCTGACGTGAGCAGAGAGTGAGAAATGTTAGCTAGCATGTTACGCTGAAGCCTACCTTGCATATATTCCGTTTTGTGCACATAAAATACTACTTTTTGGCTCAGAGCAGGTTTGTTTGTTGTTTTTTTTAATTAGCTTTCTAGAGAAACCGAGGGTGCAAAATTTAGGCACTTACAGGGAAATACTTTTAAAACGAATAGGAGGACATTTTTTTTCACTCAGAGAATGGTTAAGCTTTGGAACGTGTTGCCAGAGGTTGTGGTAAGAGCAGATAGCGTGGCTGGTTTTAAGAAAGGTTTGGATAATTTCCTTGAGGAAAAGTCTATAGCCGGTTATTGAAAAAGACATGGGGAAAGCCACTGCTTGCCTTGGATTGGCAGCATGGAACGTTGCTACTCTGGGATTCCAGAATCTTGCTATTTTTTAGGATTCTGAATGGAATGTTGCTACTCTTTGGGTTTTGACCAGGTACTAGGGACCTGGATTGGCTACCGTGAGAATGAGCTAGTGGGCTTGATGGACCATTGCTCTGACCCAGTAAGGCTATTCTTATGTTCACTTAGGCTGGTCAGTTTTCAGAGATGTTGATCTAGCCAGTTAATCCTTATTCAGATAGCTTAGATCCATTTGTAACCTGACCGCCAAATATTTTGTATATCTCTGAATTTTGCACAGTGGAGCCCTTAGTCTTGAAGTTCCAAATTTGCAACACAAAAAAAAGAAAGAAAGATGTACTTGAAGATCTCTTCTAATCTATGAATAACCTCTCTGTCTTGTTTTTAAATGCTGCCTTTGCTCTACAGCTTTGAAGACCAGGTTGGGCTAATGTTTTGCTATATATAACTCATGCATGAGATGTACTTATCAGAATCCAATGAATGATGATAAACCTGAACTGCACTTTTAGTGTCTGACTTGTTCCTCCTTTGCATTGCAGATATGTCAGGAAGACTCGATGCATTCCCATTGGCTGCAGAACTCACTCCATGTCTTTTGCGCAATCAGTGGAACAGTGACTGAATAGATTCTTTTCAGAAACAAAACAGGAGATGCAAATTTCAAATCCCACAATTTGTATACAGTAACACGGTAAATGACAGCAGATAAAAGACCGGCATGGTCTTTCCAGTCTGCCCAACAAGGCGGCCAGAACCACGTTCACCAACCTTTACAGGTCATGCTCCTTCATGACAGAATACTGGCATCACAGCTGGCAATTTGTTACCATGCCTATCAGATATAGGCGGTTCTATATCATGCCACACTATCATATCACCATGCCAATAAAGAAACATAGTACCTACATCTGATATAAATGCAATATAAAATAGCGCATACTTGATTCTGACCTATCTTTGCCATTTTTGGAACAGACTAGAAGTCTGCCCCGCCCTAGCTTTACTTCCCAACTACTGGAGTTGACATCGAAGTCTTCTCCATATCTCTCAGGAATATGTGGCAACGGGCGCAGGGATTGTAAAATTGAAATGCCTGCCCAGACTTGTTCAGTATTTTGTTTGTATATTACATTGCTTTCTCCTGGGGTGATGCTTACTTAGTATTTAAGTTTGTTAGGTGCCAGTGGAGGTCAGCCAAGTTAGACTTGGATATTCAGTCTGGGTACTGGCACTGATTTTCTGGGTGTTTGGCAGCACCTAGAAAGTATCTGGATATGACCAATAATCAGTGCCATATCTGGATAGCTAATCAAGCATACTTTGGACTCCTGTGCACTCCAACACGCCTGGTTAGCTCTCTGGGCCCCAGCATTAATCAGAGGTGACCGGATAACTTCTGAGTCTACCCCAACTCTGCTCTTAGACCACCCTGGCATGAATCAGATTGTGCTATGGCAATCAGAGCTGATATGCATTTGAGCCATTGAATATTTCTCTAGGGCTGCCCAGTGTGATTTAACCAGGCAAGAGCCTCTTCTGCCCAGATAAATCATTTACCCCTCCCCCCTTTTACTAAGCTGCGGTTGAGGTTTCTACCATGGCCCGGAGCGCTAAATGCTCCTGTGCTGCTCTTGACACTCGAATTCGTATGAGCGTCGGAACAGCGTTGGAGCATTTATCGCGCCTGGCTATGGTAGACACCTCTACCATGGCTTAGCAAAAGAGGGCCTTAAATACCGACTGCCTATGGTTTTATTTTTAAACCCAGCAGAACTCCAGTGATGACTCAGGCCCTTGGCTTGTAAATATGTGTTGAACAAAGAAGTGCCTGACTGATTATTTTTTACTTTGTTTTTAGTTGAATGTATACACTGAAAGACATATATTGGGGAAATATTTGCTAAATAGCTTGCCCACATTGCTAACAATTGTAGAGACTCAGATTAATAGTCCTCTGTGAAAGATAATAAAATATATAAAGTATTCTTTACCCGAGTAAAAGCAATATTTGAAGAAGAGGCAAATAATGTAAAAGCTGTGTGTTTGTCTGGCATAGGCTCTGATATATGAAGAAAAGTTGTCATAAATCACAGATTAATGTCAACTGTATTGCATAGGCTATAGAAACACACCAAACAAGGTAAAGAAAAGTATAATATCTTGTTTAGCAGCAGATCGGAGCTGGTCCACATTCTTTGAATGACCAGTGCCAGGAACAACTGTTTCTGCACATGGCATAAATATTCAGAATTACTCTCATCATTTACTCTGTAATGCTTTAGATTTTTCCTGTTAATTAAAAAAAAATGCCTTGTTTAATTTAAGAATATCTAGCTATAAATACTTTTGGGGTGAAATAGGAGAGTTGTGTAAATAAAAATTGCAAAATAAAATAAGATTTAATTGTTTCAGCCCAGCCTCGACTCAATTTTGCCTTCAGCAGCAGTGGCAGCATTCCCCTATCCTCTGCTGTCTCTCTTCCCCCCCCCCCCTCTCTCTCATCACAAGCAGTTGCTGTCTTTCTCCTTTCTAAAGCAGCAGGTCCTCAGGGAACAACAGCCCCTACAGCAATGATTTTGCAAACTTCTGTCTCTGAACCTAGTGGAAGAAAACATTTCTTGAGCACTAGTGGGAAAGCAGTTATAAACCCATGTACTTATTAAAGCAAGGATGGGCAATCTGTGGCCTCTCTGAATTTTATGTGGCTGGTAAGGCCAAGAGAAAACAAAGAATACATCATTAACTAGAGTTTTGGTGATTTTAGTTCAAATCTTTATTGATCAAATAAAACAGTACAAGTTGCACAAGCAGAACAATAAGGCAATGTGTTTGAACCAGGTGTAAATTAAACCCAAACCACCCCATGGCCAGCCTCCCCTAAAAAAATCAACAACCACAAAAAACCCTAAGTAAGAAGGCGAGAGAAAGGGGGGCGTTCATGCTAAAAGGCAAAATAGAAACACTCAATTAGAGATTCAGGACTTTACTACGAGCATACATTATTAAAGAAGACCAATAGGGTTCCCAGAATCCAGGCCTTTACAGAATCCATATCAGTGACTTCCATTTTTAATTGATGAAGCATCAGCATACGCCATTCAGAGACAGGAAGGTGCAGAGTCCGGCCAATGTAACAGGATCAGTTTCTTGGCCAACAAAAGTGGATGTCGCAAAAAAACTCCTTAGGCCCTTAGGAATATGATGCCTCAATGTGGAAAGTGAAAAAAGAAGCCTAGTATGAGGGACACACTTAGTCTTCCATAAAGAAGAAATATGAGCGTGTAAAAGTGCAATATCTTGGAACAAGAATAAAATGTGACCCAACGTCGCAGTTGTCTGGTGACATTTAGGGCAACAGGAATCTGGGCACAAGTTAGCTTGATGTGCTCTAGCTGGTGAAATATATAAATTCGGTATCATCGTGTATTGTAATTCAAACATAGGAAGTGATGTCCGACGTTGAGATGCTGTTTTAAGGGCGTTTTGTAGCAGAGTAGCTGAAATCGGAATGGACAGGTCAGCCAACCACCACACTCCCAAAGAAGTAAAGTCAATACTTGGTGACTCCAATAGAAATTTATGGTGGAAGCGAAGGATATCACAGATTGCGCTTCTAAACAAAAGGCTTCTTTCAAGGCAGTCCATACAGTCAAAGTTAAAGTTTCCATTGGCAGCAAACGGATTGGCGGAGTTGAAAATAAGGTAAAATCTCAATAACTGTAAGTCCATAACAGTGCACCGATCCCCCAGCCCTATCCACAGAGAGCCCGTGCACTACACTCCTAACCCCCCTCAACATCCCTTGACACCTCTGACAGCACAGGCAACACCCTCCCCCTCACCCAACATCATCCGACACTCTGGACAGCACTGGCAACACATACACACATCACCCAACACTCCTGTACCTTGAGCTGCAAAATCAGCAGAAGGGAAGCCCACTCCCTCCTGCCTACAGAGCTGCGTTCTGCGAATGATAGGCCTTCCCCCTCCCAATTGATCATTTATTGAGTGCACAAATGATATGGGTATATAAGAGGTTACATACAAGAAATATATGGACTCAGCCATACAGTCATATCACAGTACATACTTCCATGATATTTTGAATATTTTAAAATTGCTAGAAGTAGTGTTTACTAGTCAGCGTATAGGGAAGTATTTGGCTCTGCTTACCACTGGTTTAGTGGATGTGCAACCAAAAATGAAGGATAAAGATCCAGCCTGTAAAACCAGAGAGGGAAAAAAAACAGAGAGAGAGAGAAAAAAGAGAGATCTGTGCCTGCATGCCGTTGTTAGACTGGGGGGCCCTTTTTGAAGCTACGGAATACCGTGAGTTAAATGTATATTTTATTTGTATACTAATACTAATTGAAAAACAATGCATCTTAAGATGCAGTGGGCGGGGCCTAACATCACAAATTAAGAGCACTTAGGAACTCCTTCATTTCTTGACTGTATACATCATCTGGTCAAAGTTTCAAGTTTGATATACTGCCCATCACAAAGTGTCTGGGCGGTTTACATAATAATCTTTAATAGTGAAGAGAAAGAAAAATATAAATATAGCAGGGTAGAGGAGAGGAACTCCATTAATTAATAGGACAGGAGGGAGAGGGCAAAACAGAGAGCATTATTTGAATGCATCATTAAACAAATCTTAAGTGTGGATTTGAATTTTTCAAGGATGGGGAATTGAACAGAGAAAATATAGTGCTACTTTGGTTGGATTCATATATTATTTGTCTGGAAATGGGTACAGTGAGTAGATTCTGCTGTAAAGAACGAAGAGTGTGTGATGGTAAGTATGGAATTATCAGTTGATCGAGAAATGGTGGAGAATAGAACAGACGGATCTTGAGCACTAGTAATAGGATCTTATACATCCAGGTAAAATAGCCTGTATACTTTTAAGAGGCTGTAGCAATTCCAAAGCTTAACTGGCTACATTTGCAACCGATATATATTTTTCTCTGAATCTAAGACCAGCTAGACTTACACCAATTTTTCCACTCTACAGTTAACTTGCTAGTGCTGAAAATTAATAGTAACTGGCTAAGTTCCACCACTGTTAAGATTCCTCTCTTATTTTAACTGGCTAAATGGTATGTGCTTTGTGTGTTTAAATTCGGTTAAAGTTTACCAGGTCAGAGGGAAGCCATTTTCATTTCATGAGGTTTGACAGGCTAACTAAACAAACAAAACTTTTTGTAAATGAACCCCTTTAACTTTTAATACCTTATTATGACTATATCTACTCGTCTGGGACCATTTTGGTTCATTCTGTATTCATTGTTTTTGTTCAAGCATCAAACTAACAGTACCATGGTCTATTTAGATTGCTAATGATAGGAATGGCCCTGAAGAAGGAGAGTTCAAAAATGTTGTAGATATTATCTGTTTCAACTGGAATCAAAGATGGTTTACTGCAGGAACTAGCAAGCGACAACAGCTGGTTTTCTTACTGCGATCCTGGTTTCACTCACACTCTTTTGGGCATCAGCTACTGTAGTTCTTCAGGTCAAGTTCCCATGACCAGGACCTACAAAACAAAGTTCAGATTTTTTAACTGGGCACAGTCCGGGGCTGGACTTACTCCTGTAGGCCAAATAATTTTTTTTCCCCTGGGACCAATCACTTCATATAATTTTTTTACTTAATTGGAATAAATCAAACTGAGGCTGATGAAAAATTGAACTTTACTTGAAGTTTACTTTACCTCTGAACTCCCCCGTCAAGCCGGCACCGCTCCAACAACACGCGCACCACGTACAAGCATGCAGGACTTCCTGCGGGCTTGTATGTGGTGCGCGTGACGGGGGAGTTCAGTGGTCCAGCGCATGCGTCTGGAGGATGGCGGCTGGCTTGGATCGGAAGCCGGGAGGCGCTGGTGGACGGCAGAGGCATCGGCCGAGGAGGGAGGATAGCCGCACGGGTACCCCAGGGAAAGGAAACCACCACGCTGCAAAGGCTGCAGCACCCACAAGAAGGTACCCACCCTTGGGCCACCATAGTAAACCTTGGTTGTGGAACAAATTGTTTCAGTTTACATTCTGGCCTATGGGGACATGTGCTTTGATATACGAGTACTTTGGATTACGAGCATGCTTCTGGAATGAATTATGCTCGTAAACCAAGGTACCACTGTATTTTAATCATTCGAAGGCAATGACAAACCACTCCTGTATTCTGCCTTGAAACATCACAGGGAGGATTCCTCACTATGCATGCAGCCATGGGTCGGTAGTTGATTCGAAGGCATACACACAAACTTTAATCATTCATATGTGCAAATGGTCATGTAAATAAACTGTTATTTAGCATTTATAGCCTAAGTGGTTTACATTCAGGTACTCAAACATTTTCTCTGTCTGTCCTGGTGGGCTCACACTCTATCTAATGTGCCTGGGGCAATAGGGGGATTAAGTGACTTGCCCAGGGTCACAAGGAGCAGCATAGGATTTGAATACACAACCTCAGGGTGCTGAGGCTGTAGCTCTCGCCACTGCACCACTCATTCCCCACAAATATATAAATGAGCAGTAAGTGCATGTTAGCATGTCTACTTTCTCTGTGGGTGTGCACAAGGGTGTAGTTTGAAGGCATGTGAGATTTAAAGGCATTGATTATAAAATACTGTACTTCAAGGTATGCCTATTTGCAAGGTGTAAGTGCACTTGTTTACAGCAGTTCTGGAGTTGGTGCAAATGATTGCACCTTAAATTGAAGCATATTTTCCATCATTTAAATTTTGAGGGCCAGATTCTGTAATATCACTGGTAAAATCTGATGGGTCGCTGTAGTGGCCATAAATGTAATGATTCAAAAAAGAGCCATTCTCGAAGAGCTGCACATGCAAATGAGGTTCACGGAGGGTTGTCACATTTACATGAGATGAGTCGCTGGTGATAGCGATCGGTACATGTGCAGAATAGTCCACGGAAAGAGGCATGAGTGGATAGGACGGGCGTGAACTACCAGCAACGCTATATCATTGTGTCAATGATAGGCATGCCAGTGCTATTGGATGGAGGCGACGGGAGAGGAGGTGCAATCAGCTTCAACAAGTGTGTATAAGACACACATTTAATACACGCCTCTAATGCATGTGCTTTTGAGATTTTTTTCCCCATCGCTACATTACTATAATTTATGCGAATAGTGTGGGTTTGTTTTTTAATTTTAGCCTGAGCCACAGCAAGAAACGTGCCTGAGACACATTTTTCACCCCTGGACCCAGCCGGTAATTTTTTGGTCATTAAAAGCTGGCGCTTCGCTTGAAGAATAACCCGGCGATGATCGTTTAAATATTAATGAAATGAGCCCATTTTAATAGTAATGACCTCCTTGTACCACATTTGCATGGCGGAGTCAGAGACTGCTAGGAAGCTCAGAAAAAGACCACGGTGAGCCGTTCTGATAATGCGGTAAGTAAAATACTGGCATGCTAAACGGGCTGGAACTGGTTTTGCAACCATTGTTAAAGGCACAGTAAGTTTTGAGAATCTGGTCCTGCCAGCTCTTCAGGAGGGTGTCAGGTCAAAAGCACACTGGGACAAAGGTGCGCCCAGACAATTGAGCGCAGTGCGGAGGTGCGCACCGCAGAAAATTACTGTTTTTATGGCTCCGACGGGGGTGTGGGTGTGGGGGGAACCCCCCCACTTTACTTAATAGAGATCGCGCCGCGTTGTGGGGGGTGTGGGGGGTTGTAACCACCCCACATTTTACTGAAAACTTCACTTTTTCCCTGTTTTTAGGGAAAAAGTTAAGTTTACAGTAAAATGTAGAGGGTTACAACCCCCCAAACCCCCCACAACGCTGGCGTGATTTCTATTAAGTAAACTGGGAGGGGCTTCCCAACAAAACCCCCCGTCGGAGCCCCTAAAAACTGTAATTTTCTTCGGCGCGCACCTCCGTCTTGTGCTCAGTTGTCGGCGCGCACCTTTGTCTTTTGCGGGGTTGTCTATGAACCCTTCAGGAGTGTGAGCAACCCCCCCCCCCCCCCACATTAAATAAATTGCCAGGCAGGCTTTATATTGTTTTATAAAATGTAACTCCTATGAGTAAAGCAGTACCTGTACTTTTGAATCAGCTTGTAATACGGTACTACCCAGACCTATGAAATCTGCCAACTGTGATGACAAACTATATGTTTTAGTTTCACTTTTAAAGAAGTGGACCTAAGTCTTAAGACCAGCATTTCCTTTACACATACCTCATCTGATAAGAAGAAACCGCTCCCGTGTGAGGAGGAGGAAGAGTAGAAAAGTTGGGGCTGTGAGGTGGGAGGGAGAGATCAGTGGGATGGAGAGGAGGAGGAGGCAGTGCGGGAAGGGGAGGTATTTAGGAAGAGGGCGGGAAAAAGTGGGAAAAGAAGTGAAGGCGGGAAGATGGTCTGAAAGGGGAAGGGAGCGTGGGAGGAGGGGCTGTAGGGTGACAGAAGGGAAAGGGGGAGGGCTTTGCTCCCGTTCGCCGGGGCAGAGATCTATTGGGAAGTCTGGCCCGGGTGTTTTCCGAGGGAGAGCGATGGCGGCGGAAGCCTGGGTTGGCTACAGGAACTTTTTCAGTTTCACTTTATTGGCTTTAAATGGGCTTCGGAAGATCGAGAATGTGGACAGTGCAAATTCTTCTAACGGTCAGTAAAAGAAACGGAGAAGGGGGGTTGTTTAGTCGGGTTTTGTCAAAGCAGACTCGTAAAATGATGAAGTTCAGGAAGCATTTAAAAAAAAAAAAAAAAAAATTCCTGGAAATCAAGCTCTTTTGGGAGCCCGCGGGTTGGTGAGCTTCATCTTTAAATGCCGAAAAGCAGTGCCGGATCCTTTCCGGGAAAGTGCGAGATACCCCCCGTGGCTTCTGGGAGTGTGTCTGTTTCGGACGTCAAAAAAGATACCCCCAGGTTACTGGTGCAGCTCAGAGTTCGCTGTTTGCCCTGAAATCAATCAATAATTAACAGGCGCCAGGAAGTTTCTTCAGAATAGACTTAAGGATAGCTACATATACGCAGATTGATATATATACCGTAATTGCGTATGAATCTGTATATAAGAGTTGTACAACTAAAAAAATTCAGGAATACAATCGTAAATAATTAATAAATATTTATCAGAAACGTATTGTAGATAATGATTAATAGCAGCGAGTCATTCAAGCCACATATACACGAATTGCTAGCACAACACAAACTGTATGAAAAATCATAATACAACGGAGAAAAATAAACCTCAATTGTGGAAGGCTGGGACTAATAATTTAGTTAGTTTGGGATTCTGGTCACTCCTTTTTGGACACGATTAATGCATTGAACTTTACGCACACTGCTTGTACTAGAAAAAATTTTTGAAGAAAAGTGGATTCTGTATGAATGGCAATTATTTATTTATTTACTGTATATAAGAGACAGGGAGGAATGGAGGAAAGTATAGTACAAAAATTCAAAAATATTACTCCGAAACAAAAGCACCACACAAGCCAAGAAAGTGAAAGAAAAGCCTCAGACAAACGGAGAGGTGTGCCCACACTCTTCCACCAAAGCATCATAGGCAAAAAAAAAACAACAACTTTCACACAAGTTTAAAGTTAGCAGGTGGGAGCAAAAAATAGCCAAGAATATATTAATGGTAAAAAAAACACTGGACATGGTTATAAGCTCCACAACAGTGCTTTGAAAGTTGTGTTTGGCTTGGGAAAAACGCGAGAATTGCTTTAATATCTTTACAAAAGCCGATTATGGAGGGTGGGGTAAATTTCCCCAATTTTTATAGGTATCATCAGGCCTATATAATGTGCCAGGGAATGTATTGGATCCTCCCCGTGCTCATTGAGCATTATCCAGATTGGTTACATCTAGAATGGAAAATTATGTCCCCTTTGAGACTATCTCATATATTAAGTATCAAAATACCTAGATATGCTAAGGACAACCAAATTATATTGGATACATGGAAAACAATTAAATTTATTGATAAACTAACCAGCAGTTTCCCATTGGATATAACATCATCCAATGTCTGAATACCTGCCTGCATCCAATTCTTCCAGGCAATCCCAGCACCGCCTATTTGAATCTTGGAGTTTAACCATAAGGACTGCAAAGTAGATTTCACTATAGGAACATCTGATTTTTCACGGCTTCAGCAATCATTTGGCATTTTAAAATCTCAACAATATAGGGGGTTCCAGCTGAATCAGGCCATTCAAAGTGGGTTCCTTGAATGGAAAAACTTAAAAACTTATTATAGCTTGCAGATCCTTTGCTACCAGACAGATTTAGTAGGACATCAGGCCGCCCAGTGGTACAAATTAATTTCACAATTCTTGAAGAAAAAGCCAAAAAATAGTCTCAGGGATATTTGGAGCATCGAGATAAAACAATATACAGTGGTACCTTGGATTACGAGCATAATCCGTTCCAGGAGCATGCTCGTAATCCAAAATGCTCGTTTATCAAAGCGAGTTTCCCCATAGGAAATAATGGAAACTCGCTTTGATACTTTCCCACCCCCCGAGGCCAGCGGCGCTGCTCTATCCCCCCCCCCCCACACGAGAACTGGCATTGCTCCCCCCAAAGGCCCCCCCCCCCGTGATTGGGCACCCCCCCTTGAGAATCTCAGAGAGAGCGTGAACTTGCAGGCCTTGAGCATGCGCAGATGCTCAAGGCCCAGCAAGAAGAGGAGGCCGATCTTCGGGCACCGGCACCAACGCACAGGACATGCCGGTGCCGGTGCCCAGATGACAGTAAGAAGCAGCAGGGGGGGGGGGGTGCTGGATCAGGGCGGGGAGGGTGCCGGATCGTGGGGGGCGCCGCTCGCAAATCAAGGCACGCTCGGTTTCCGAGGCGCTGATTTTGTGAATGTTTTGCTCGTCTTGCAAAACACTCGCAAACCGGTGCACTCGTAAACCGAGGTACCACTGTATATCTGAATCTCGATGGCCACGAATTTGGACTTGGAGATTGAAATGTACAGCTTCAGCATCTATGAGGCAAACATGGTTATTTTTATTGCATAGGATTTTTTGGACCCCAGTTCGATTATAAAAGTTGGATAATTCTAAGTCTAATAGATGCTGGCATTGTCATATTAATATAGGGACTCTTGATCATCTGTTATATTTTTGTCCATTGATACTTGATTTCTGGAGGTCAATTTGGGGCAAATAAATCTTATTCTTGATTCATCTATTCCTTTGTCTTATGAAGTCGTAATTTGTGGCACGTTGTTACAGGTAAAGCCTGTTTTGGATAAATATAAAAGCCGTCTTTTATTGATCATGACAGGAATAGCCATCCAAATGGTCACGAAAACTGGAAATGTCATGACAGACTTAATTACACATTCTGGTAGGCAAGTGTATGTAATATATATAAATATGAAAGAATGCATGCGAAATGCTCAGGTTTTAGTAACGCATTTAATAAAGTATGGAACCCATTGACTGAATTTGTTAACATACAAAAATGGTAATGTATCTTTTCTTTTTTAGATTTCTTTGCACATCCAGGGTGGGGGGAAGGGAGGGAGGGATTTTTATTTGAAGATTAAAAATTATTTAATTATAATGTAATACATAATATGATTTGGTATATAAATAATTGGGAGAAGGGTGGGGAAAATGATTGTTTTCTTTAATATTTGTGTGAGAATGGTGCATTTTATGTAATCTTTATGTTATATTATTTGTAATGCGCTGTCAAAGATTGGAAATTAATAAAGATTAAAAAAAAAAAGAAAGTTGTGGTTGAAAGCAGCAGTTAAGATCTGCGTACTGTAAGTAGTTGGATTAGCTTTTGCTCTTTTTCAGCTTTTAGCAGGTGAGCAATTTCATTTCCCTTTTGGGTTTGTGTTTTGTGTTATAGGATAGACTGAATTTGGCGCTAAGGCCCTGAAGCAGTGGTTACCAGCCATGAAACGATCGTCGGCCTGGCCTGTTTGTGTTCAGTGGTTTTTACCATTAATCATTCTCGGCTATTTTTTGCTCCCACCTGCTAACTTTAAACTTGTGCGAAAGTTTTTTGCCTATGATGCTTTGGTGGAAGAGTGTGGGTACACCTCTTCTTTGGTCTGAGGCTTTTCTTTCACTTAAATAATAAGCTAGCTTTCTTGGCTTGTGTGGTGCTTTTGTTTTGGAGTGATATTTTTGAATTTTTGTACTGTATATAAGAGATGCACGTGTGTGTGTGTGAGAGAATCTGCATGTGGGTGTGTATATCTGTATATAATGTATGATTGTGTATGTATCTGAGAAGGGCACAGTATATGAAGGCAATGAAAATGGTAATATTCATGAGTAGTAACTTAGCAGTGCTGTCCAAATAATGTTCCATGTTTTTCAACCTTTTTACACCCGTGGACCGGCAGAAATAAAAGAATTATTTTGTGGACCGGCAAACTACTAGGACTAAAATTTAAAAACCCCGTTTCCGCCCCATCTCCGCAAGCTCAGTCACCTCAGTAACTATAGAAAAATAGACAAATATAGTGCAAAATATAGACAGCAGATATAAATTCTCAAAACTGACACGTTTTGATCACTAAATTGAAAATAAAATCATTTTTCCTACCTTTGCTGTCTGGTGATTTCATGAGTCTCTGGTTGTGTTTCCTTCTGTCTGTGTATCCTTTCTTTCATTTCTTTCTTTCTGCACTCAGGCCCAAGAATTGTCCCTTTCTATTCCCTCCCTCTTTCCTTCCTATGTCCTTAGTGCCCCCAGTGCCTCCTACCCATGTCCTTAGTGCCCCTTCCTGTCTTTAGTGCCCCCAGTGCCTTCTTCCCAAGTCCTTAGTGCCCTCAGTGCCTCCTTCCTATGTCCCTCTCACGCCTTCCACACTTTGTCCTACCCCCACGCCCGAAGCCAGCCTGCCTGCCTATCTACCTCTCTCCCTCCCTCCCTGGCCAAAGCCAGCCTGCTTGCCTGCCTACCTCCTTCCCTCCCTGCCGTGCAAAAAAAAGCCTCCCTCCTTACTTTCCCTGGGTTGGCTGCTATCTTACCGCCCTGCTGCTGCAACTGCTAAAGCCGACACGAAGACTTCTTTCCGACGTCAATTCTGACGTCGGAGAGTACGTTCTGGGCCAGCCAGGCAGCGATTGGCTGGCCCAGAACGTCCTGTCCGACGTCAGAATTGACGTCGGAAAGAAGACTTCCTGTCGGCAGCAACAGCAGCAGCAGGGCGGTAAGATAGCAGCCGACCCGGGGAAAGGAAGGAGGGAGGGATTTTGGGGTTTTTTTGCGTGACAGGTAGGGACAGGAGGTCTGAAAACAGGACCTACGATCACCTTAATCTTGCCGGCCCTACACGGACCGGCAGAAATTTCCTACAGACCGGCGGTTGAAGAACAGTGCCATAGAAGACCATACTAAACAAGTATGTGTGATAGTTCCAAACTTCTCTGAGATTGAATTTGTGGTGCTGCTTAACACAATTCCACCAAATGGGAAGTAAATGGGAAGATTTCCACTGCAAGAGAATTTTGTTTTTGACCAATGGTAAGGAGTATATCATACCGTTTCTTTTGTGAGTCTGGAATTAAAACAGAAGGCAAGCATGATTTAAAAACTGAAGTTTCCGGGACCAAAAGTAGCAGAAATAGAAAAAGATTGCTCTCATGATGTTGGTCCAAAACAGTTTAACAAATTTGCAGTCATAGTTCATGTGAAATAATGTAGCTACAGTTTCAGCAAGAACTACCTTTTCAATAAATCTGCCAAATGCATTTTCTGGGGGTTCATAAAATTCTATGAGAATTGCATTCCTCAGATAAGCCACTCTTAGCTTTACCCTTCTTTCATCTAGCTCACTGTTCTTCAACCGCCGGTCCGTGGACCGGTGCCAGTCTGCAGGAAATTTCTGCCGGTCTATGGAGGGCCGGTGAGATTTATGAACTTCAATTTCCTGCCATCCAAGCAGGGCCGGCGAGATCGACGAGATGTCATTTCCAGCTGGTCCGCGCAGGGCCGGAGAGATCATGGGGATCCTCTGACAGTGGCTTTCTACCCTCTCAGCAGCTCTCCTTATTTACCAGTGCAGCGATTCAGGAAGGCAGCGTCGCGGCTGCCTCTCTGATGATGCAACTTCCTCTTTCCTCAGAGGCGACGCGACCCATCAAAGGACCCAAGGCTGCCTTAGTGAATCGCTGCGCTGGCAAGTAAGGAGAGCTTCTGGGAGGGGAGAAAGCCACTATTGGAGGCTGGGAAGCTGCTGGGCAAGGGATAAAAAAACAGGACAACTGCTACTGGACCTGGAGGGAAGGAGAAGGAGATAAGCAGCTGGGAGGGGAGGAGGGAAAGGAATCTGGGAAGCTGCTGGACAAGGGAGAAAAAAGAGACAGTTGCTACTGGACCTGGAGGGAAGAAGAAGGAGAGATGCTGCTGGGAGGGGAGGAAGGGAAGAAAAGAGAGTTACTGCTGGACAGGAGGAGGAGGGAAGGAAGGAAACAGCTGGCAGAGAGATTAGAGGAGGGGAATGGGAGAGACAGGCATGAGAAAGTAGAGAGATTGATGATGGGAAGGGGTCAACAGAGAAATAAGCAGAAAGGGACAATGATGCTAGATCTGGTGTAGAAAAGATAAAAAAAATGAAGAAAGCAGTGAAGCTGGAATGAATCATGTAAAAAGGAGAGAGGGGGCACAGGTTGGATTGAAAGGGGGGCATAGAAAGAAGACAGATACCATATGGAAGGGTGAGAGGGCAGACAGTGGTTGGAAGGGGCAGATGCTGGATTGAAGAGACAGAGAGGGCAGATGCTGGAAGGAAGAGAGTGAAAAGAAGATGAAAGCAGAAACCAGAGACTTACAAAAGGTAGAATAAATAATAATCTTATTTTTATTTTGTGATTAGAATATATCAGATTTGAAATATATATCCTGCTAGAGCTGGTGTTAGACATAACTGGGGACTGCAAAGCCCAGGCAGTGCTTCTTTAGCTTCCAGCTGGCTTAGGGCTCTCTCTGACCAGGGGGCAATTGCCCTAGTTGCACTCCCCTAACACTATTCCTGTCATGTGTGACTGCATTATTCTGTTAGCATGATATTTCTGTGTAGCATTCTGTAATAATTTTGCTTATTCAGTTTTCTTGATAGTAGAGGGGATATATGTGAAGGGGAGGAAGACAAGGGTTTTGTTGATCCTTGCTCGGTATTATTTGTATTTATAAAATGACAATTGTACAGAATATTGTTTCTTTTTATACTTTAATAAAATACATTCAATATAAAATCATAACTGAGGCTTGTGCGGATGGGATCAGATGATTTGTGGGGACCGAGCTCGCGGAGACAGGGCAGGGCGGAAACGGGGTTTTAAAATTTCAGTCCTAGTAGTTTGCTGGTCCACAAAATAATTATTTTATTTCCACTGGTCCAAAGCATTCGATAGCGTACCACACCGCAGGTTGCTGAGCAAGATGAGTTCTATAGGATTAGGTGACACATTGACGAAATGGGTTGGGAACTGGCTTGGAGGTAGGCTTCAAAGGGTAGTGGTGAACGGCACCCCCTCTGAAATGACGGAGGTGATCAGTGGCGTGCCACAGGGCTCGGTCTTGGGCCCGATCCTATTCAACATCTTTATAAGAGACTTGGCAGAAGGGCTTTGAGGTAAAATAACATTATTCGCCGATGACGCCAAACTAAGTAATGTAGTGGGCAAATGCACAACGGATGAAGATTCAATGCCCGACAACCTGATGCATGACCTGCTCCTACTGGAGCACTGGTCTAGGAACTGGTAACTCAGCTTCATTGCCAAAAAATGCAAAGTTATGCACCTGGGCAGCCATAATCCATGCAAGACTTATACCCTTAATGGCGAGATCCTAACAAGAACGGTAGCAGAACGAGACTTAGGGGTGATCGTCAGTGAGGACATGAAGGCTGCCAATCAAGTGGAGCAAGCTTCATCCAAGGCAAGACAAATCATAGGTTGCATACGCAGGGGTTTCGTCAGCCATAAGCCGGAAGTCATTATGCCATTGTATAGATCCATGGTAAGGTCCCACCTGGAATACTGTGTGCAATTTTGGAGGCCGCATTATCGCAAGGATGTGCTGAGACTGGAGTCGGTTCAGAGAATGGCCATCCGGATGGTCTCGGGACTCAAGGATCTCCCGTACGAAGAACGGCTAGAAAAATTAGAGCTATACTCGCTTGAGGAGCGCAGAGAGAGGGGGGACATGATCGAGACGTTCAAGTATCTCACGAGCCGCATCGAGGCGGAGGAAGATATCTTCTTTTTCAAGGGTCCCACGGCAACAAGAGGGCATCCGTGGAAAATCAGGGGCGGGAAACTACGAAGTGACACCAGGAAATTCTTTTTCACTGGTTGATCGATGGAATAGTCTTCCACTGCAGGTGATTGAGGCCAGCAGCGGGCCTGATTTTAAGGCCAAATGGGATCGACACATGGGATCTATTCACAGAGCAAAGGTAGGGGAGAGTCATTAGGGTGGGCAGACTGGATGGGCTGTGGCCCTTATCTGCCGTCTATTTCTATGTTTCTATAGGCGTAAAAAGGTTGAAGAACACTGATCTAGCTGACCCATATACCTGGAATAAATTACCTGAGTTTGTCTGTCAAGCCCCTTCCCTTGTTTAAAAGCAGACTGAAAACCCACTTTTTTGATATGGCCTTCAATCCTTAACCTTATTCCTCTGCCCTCCAACCAAGCCAGCAGATTAACCGTTCCACTTAACTGTATCCAGACATCCTGTTTGTCTGTCTTGCCTGTTTAGATTGCAAGGTCTTTCTAACAGGGACTATTTTCTTCTTCTTTGTGATTCTGTGCAGCGTTGCATAGCGCTATAGAAATAATTCACAGTAGTAGTAGTATTTTTAAGCTCAGAGGATAATTGAGCCAAGATAATCTGTTGTAAGGGTTCACACATGGCTTCTGAAAACCATAATAGAGAATATTGGTGATCTTTTAAAAAAACCAGTTGCAACCTTGATGCAAGATAAAGGCTTTGTGATAGGTAATGAAATCAGGAAATAAAACTCCCCTATTGTCTTTAGACTTGTTTATGCAATGCAATTTTGGGAAATTTAGATTTCCACAAAAAAAAAAAAAAAAAAAAGAAGTGAGCAGCTTATTTATTTCTTTATAAAAGGGAAGAGGAAAGATTGTGGGAATCATACGTAAGATAACTTTATTTTAGAGACAACCATCATTTTGATGTTTTCTGGTCTACTCCACCAGTTAAGATTTATTGATTTATTTAAGACATTTGTATACCGCCAAAAATCTCAGCAGTTTACAAATTCACATACTGTACATAAAGGCATGATTCACATGCATAAAAACACAAAGCACACATACACTAAAGCATAACAATCCGAAAGCATCACACACATAGGGCTCCTTTTACAAAGGTGCGTCTGGGCCTTAATGAGCGCAATAGCGTGTGTTAAATTCCCGAGCGCGCTAGCCACTACCGCCTCCTTTGTAGAAGGCAGTAGATTTTCAGCTATCGCGCACTATAGCATGCGGTAATTTTGTGTGTGCGCTAAAAACCTTAGCACACCTTCGTAAAAGGAGCCCATAGCTATCGACACAAGAAAATGCCCATAATAATATCATCAAATACTCATAAGATTAATAATATCTTCTATATATATTGTGACGGAGCCAGGAGTAAACCTAGCGCTGGCAACCCGGCTCCCGCCCCAGGCACAAGTCTGAGCGCTCCTTGGAGGGCCACTCTGGGTTAAACACAGCAGAAAAGAAAAACTCCACAAATAATTGCCAGTTCCAAGTATTATTACCCGGTTCAAAGGCACTGGGTCTATGAGGCTTGCAAAAGATTTATCATAAACAACAAATCGTGCACTCAGCACTTGGTGCTCTACCCCTTGGTCCGGAGAACAAAGACACTACACAAGCGTTTTCAACTAGTGTGGAATTTATTAGGCCGCAGCCATAACAGCACTATTACATCACAACTGTCATCCATTGAGCAGAATAACCAATCAGGTATGACCACCACATGATCAGGTGCACAGCATATGCCTCTTCATCCTCTCCGAATCTGAGTTGCCGTAACAGCTTCCCCTGCTCGCTGGACCTATCCCGTTCAAGGATGTGTCCTCTCATCAGCAGTACGTTGCTGTGAAGATCAGGGCCTGGCCTCCCTGCCGTCCAAGCAAGGTGACATGCCCAATTTCCTAAGCAATGTAAAGGTGTATGTCGTTGACTCATATGCTGTGCTTACCCTCCTTTCCAGTCTGGCTGCGACAGAAGTAGAGGGTGGGCGGGAGGGAAGCCGCGTCCGCCTCATGTGAAGCCGGATCGAAAGGGGCGACCTCCCCTCCGCTCACCCTAATCTATCCTACCCCCCTTCCCCCCCCCCCCTGCGCCTAGCCGATTGGCCCCCAAGGCTTCGGCCGATTTGTCATCGCTCCTCCCTAGGTGGTTCGGAGCTTGTTCTCAAATCGTGCACTCAGCACTTGGTGCTCTACCCCTTGGTCCGGAGAACAAAGACACTACACAAGCGTTTTCAACTAGTGTGGAATTTATTAGGCCGCAGCCATAACAGCACTATTACATCACAACTGTCATCCATTGAGCAGAATAACCAATCAGGTATGACCACCACATGATCAGGTGCACAGCATATGCCTCTTCATCCTCTCCGAATCTGAGTTGCCGTAACAGCTTCCCCTGCTCGCTGGACCTATCCCGTTCAAGGATGTGTCCTCTCATCAGCAGTACGTTGCTGTGAAGATCAGGGCCTGGCCTCCCTGCCGTCCAAGCAAGGTGACATGCCCAATTTCCTAAGCAATGTAAAGGTGTATGTCGTTGACTCATATGCTGTGCTTACCCTCCACTACCCGGGATAGCGAAACCTCGCTTATCGCGGGTTCCCCCCAAGTGCTGTAGCTGCGGCCTATATGCTACCCACTGCATGGGTATGCAAAGGTACTGATAACTTTTCGTACTGAATCGCCTCAGTGTAATGAAATATACTCAACCCACTGCACGGGTTTCATCAACTGATATTTGCAAAACTTCATCAACTGATATAACTTCATTGTCTCCGCTTACTCAAGTTATGTATGCAACCCACCATATATATATGGCCCTGTACTGATGAGCCTAGCCAATGTAGGAGCCTAGCAAATGTACCGAGGAGGACATGCTATGTACTGATAAGCCTAGCCAATGTAGAGCACATGCGATGTGCTGATAAGCGTTGCCAATGTACCGAGGAGCACATGCAATGTGCTGATAAGCATTGCCAATGTACCGAGGAGCACATGCAATGTGCTGATAAGCGTTGCCAATGTACCGGTGGCCGTGGAAGCCCCTGCTGTTAGAGCCGCTGATGTTGTATATTGCTGATATTGTGCTGCCGTAGAAGCTGCCGCTGCAGTTGAGGCCGTGGAAGCCTCTGCTGTAATAAGCCAATGTAGAGCATTTGCGATATGCTGATAAGCGTTGATAAGCGTTGCCACTGTACAGCGGAGCACATGCAATGTGCTGATGTACCGAGCATGCAATGTGCTGATAAGCGTTGCTGATGTACCAAGGAGCACATGCGATGTGCTGATAAGCGTTGCCAATGTACCGGTGGCCGTGGAAGCCCCTGCTGTTAGAGCCGCTGATGTTGTATTGCTGATATTGTGCTGCCGTAGAAGCTGGCGCTGCAGTTGCTGATATTGTGCTGCCGTAGAAGCTGCCGCTGCAGTTGAGGCCGTGGAAGCCTCTGCTGTAATAAGCCAATGTAGAGCATTTGCGATATGCTGATAAGCGTTGATAAGCGTTGCCACTGTACAGCGGAGCACATGCAATGTGCTGATGTACCGAGCATGCAATGTGCTGATAAGCGTTGCTGATGTACCAAGGAGCACATGCAATGTGCTGATAAGCGTTGCCAATGTACCGGTGGCCGTGGAAGCCCCTGCTGTTAGAGCCGCTGATGTTGTATTGCTGATATTGTGCTGCCGTAGAAGCTGGCGCTACAGTTGAGGCCGTGGAAGCCTCTGCTGTTGTATATTGCTGATATTGTGCTGCCGTAGAAGCTGCCGCTGCAGTTGAGGCCGTGGAAGCCTCTGCTGTTGTATATTGCTGATATTGTGCTGCCGTAGAAGCTGCCGCTGCAGTTGAGGCCGTGGAAGCCTCTGCTGTTGTATATTGCTGATATTGTGCTGCCGTAGAAGCTGCCGCTGCAGTTGAGGCCGTGGAAGCCTCTGCTGTTGTATATTGCTGATATTGTGCTGCCGTAGAAGCTGCCGCTGCAGTTGAGGCCGTGGAAGCCTCTGCTGTAATAAGCCAATGTAGAGCATTTGCGATGTGCTGATAAGCGTTGCCAATGTACCGAGGAGCACATGCCATGTGCTGATAAGCGTTGCCACTGTACAGCGGAGCACATGCAATGTGCTGATGTACCGAGGAGCACGTGCAATGTGCTGATAAGCGTTGCCAATGTACCAAGGAGCACATGCCATGTGCTGATAAGCATTGCTACTGTACAGAGGAGCACATGCAATGTGCTGATGTACCGAGGAGCACATGCAATGTGCTGATAAGCGTTGCCGATGTACCGCGGAGCACATGCAATGTGCTGATAAGCGTTGCCAATGTACCGAGGAGCACATGCCATGTGCTGATAAATGTGCTGATGTACCGAGGAGCACATGCAATGTGCTGATAAGCGTTGCCAATGTACCGAGGAGCACATGCAATGTGCTGATAAGCCTAGCCAATGTACAGAGGAGCGTATCCAATGCACAGAGGAGCCTATTCGATGTACTGATAAGCCTAGCACATGCAATGCGCTGATAAGCCTAGCCAATGTACAGAGGAGCGTATCCAATGTACTGATAAGCCTAGCCAATGTACAGAGGAGTATATCTAGTGTACCGATACAGAGGAGCACATCCCATGTACTGATAAGCTTAGCCAATGTACAGAGGAGCACCTGCAATGCGCTGATAAGCCTAGGCAATGTACAGAGGAGCATATCCAATGTACCGATACAGAGGAGCACCTCCAATGTACTGATAAGCTTAGCCAATGTACAGAGGAGCATATCCAATGTACTGATAGAGGAGCATATACCGAGGAGTATATCCAATGTACTGATACCGAGGAGCACATGCAATGTGGCCTAGCCAATGTACAGAGGAGGATATCCAATGTACTGATAGAGGAGCATATCCAATGTACTGATAAGCCTAGCCAATGTACGGGGGAGCGTATCCAATGTGCTGCCTACCTAATGTACAGGGGAGCCTAGCAAATGTACAGAGGAGTATATCTAATGTACTGATGAGCCTAGCGATGTACAGAGGATCCAGAGTACAATGTACTGATAAGCCTAGCCAATGTACCGAGGAGCATATCCCCTGTACTGATAAGCCTAGCCAATGTACCGAGGAGCATATCCCATGTACTGATGAGCCTAGCCAATGTACAGAGGAGCATACCCGATGTCCTGATACAGAGGAGCATATCCAATGTACTGACGAACCTAGCCAATGTACAGAGGAGCATATCCAATGTACTGATGAACCTAGAGGAGCATATCCCATATACTGATGAACTTAGACGATGTATAGAGGAGCATTCAATGTACGGATAAGTCTAGCAGCCTATCCAATGTACTGGTAAGCCTAGGCAATGTACCGATGAGCATGTACTGATATCCCCTGTACTGATAAGCTTCGCCAATGCACAAGGGAGCATAACCAATGTACTGATGAGCCTAGCGATGTACAGGGGAGCATATCAGAGGAGCATATCCACTGTACTGATGAGCCTAGCTATGCACAGAGAATTACCGAGGAGCGTATCCAATGTACTGATGAGCCTAGCAATGCACAGAGGCTCAAATGTAAAATATCTGGATCAGTGTGTAGATATCAAACTATGCTGTTAAGGTAACGTAAACCTTCTTAATGAAGGTCTTATGTAAGTCGTTAAATGGATAAAGCGATAGTAGGCCCTTTAAGGTAAATTAAAATGATTTGTGAATTTATATTAATTTATTGTTGTGTTGTACACCCCAATGTAAGGGCCGATAAAGCCATGTCCCTTCATGTATCGGACTTACCTCCCAGATGCTGATTATCGCATTGCCGCTGCTTGTACAGGATTCCAGAGGTCAGCTGATGTGGTCTCTGTGCTCTCGAATGAAGCCAGTGTTGTACAGTAGTATACATCGGATCCATGAATCGAAGTCTAAGGGCAGGACCTGTGAATCGAAGTTCCCGCCGAGTGGATGCTGCCCCAATCTCGGGAGATCCTATCCTAGGCTAAGCAATTGGACTATCTCATTTGCCCTCTAGCTTAGTGGGGTTAAAATTGCGGGCGGTGCTGAGCTCCAGCTGAGATGTGCGGCCGTAGAAGCCGCGGTGGTAGCGCCTCTTTGGTGCTGGTGGCTTCTTCGGCACGGCGGCATGGATCGTGACTTGTGCTGTCGAGAAATACTTATAGAATGATACAGTAAGTACCGGCATAAGGAGAGTGGAACATGATTGTATATCAGCATGTCATGTCAAAGGAAAACAGAGCGGCCTCCAACTAGTGTCTTCCTTGTTTTATGAGGTAAAGTTATATAGCAGAAATTAATAAGGAAAAAACAGTACATTTGTAGGTTGTCGGCAGTCAAATCCAGTTGCCACAGCTATTCCCTATTGCAAGTTCTAGTTAAATTCTCGGAAATAAGAAATTTATCACTAAAGATAATTCCCGGAAATAAGAAATTTATAGTTAAAGAAAATTCATTGAATGAAGAAATGTGATGAGTCCAGTGTCATCGCTGTCTCATTAATTGGAATAACTGGAAAGATAAATGCTTTTAATATTTCTCATCCCAAGGATAAGAATTATCGGATCATTAAAATTAGCTGATTGGATAGATGGGAAGACTCGAAATAACCCGTGAAGCATAACTTCCTCATCTAGCACAGCCCTGAAGGCAAGGTCTTATATTTTGCCCAGCACATTGCAGCCGAGAAGTAGACTCAGGTAGCAATAAGGAAAGCACAGAATGCAGAGAATTACACTCAGATAGCAATAGGGGAATCCGAATGCAGGGAATTGTCAAGATAATTAAATTTGTCGATCCCTCCCTGCAGAAACCGCAGCGATGGCCGTGCCGAGACATGTGGCCGTGGCTGGCAGCCTCCCGGGTGCCCGGAGCGGTCACCCGCCATCTGCCTCGTCGGACCCAGGTAGAAATGCAAATGCACTTTTCTATAGTTAAAAGAAAATTAGGACAAGTTCCTGGAGGAACAGCTCATGGCTGCCACTGAGACCCTGGGCGGGTGCCCAAAGCGGTCAACCGTCATCTGCCTCGTCGGACACAGGTAGATTCCTGGTGTTACGTCCAGACTGAGTCAATATCCAATGGTGCATTTCCACAGGTTTTACTCCCTCTGTCCAAAGAAAAGCGCACTACTGTACGCTGTTCTTCGATGGTGTAATCTTGCAAAGGAGCGCCTATGTTTCTGACCTCGCGGCTGCCACATGACTAAACTCCGAGTGCTACACCGAGCGTGGATAAACAATCCGACAGGCAACGTGCGAGTACATATGTTCCGGTTCTTGCGTAATTTAACAATTGCCTTTAATTTTTGATTCGCCCTCGTATTAGTTTGTAGGAAGTAATCAGGGTAAGGATGAACTGAAATTAGTTCAATTGAAGCTCTGTCCCTTTCTGAGGAAGTTTCAAGCCACACGGTGGCTGTAACAGTTTCAGTTTAATAACATTAGTCATGTTTGGGTTAATTAGCATTTTTGTTAAATCTGATTAATGATTAGATTATACGTTCTTTATTTGGGGTAATTAAGACACTGGAGCTCTGTTAAGAAGTATGATTCCTGCATAGTTTATACTGAAGAAGAGAACACAGAAAGAGAAATGAAGAAAATTAAACATTTGAACATAGAAACATTATTTTTCTCCTAATTCTGTTCAGTTCATCATGGAGAAAAAATTTTTTTTTTTTTGAAAATGGTACTATGCTATAATCAGCACGAGTAACTAAGAAATACTGATGCACCAAATAAAAGGACCCCTCTTCCAATTGCTTTTAAGCTCCGAACCACACCCGATCCGCAATGGGCCCCCGTCGGGACATACCGCCGCGTACAACGCCCCAGCCATGGGCCCAGGGCACGGACAGCAACCGTTAGCGGCCGGCCGTAGTCGGGATGCCACGCGGCCCAGTGCGGCCGCAGGCTGCCATGATGCCTGGTTCGGGGTGGGAGCATGGCAGCTGGGAGGCAGCGACCCCAATCCCCTTCCCCCACCGCCGGAGTGCTTAGGGAGGGGAAGGACGCTGCTGCAATGGGCCCCGCGTGGCAGGAGACCCCTATCCCCCCTTTCCCCACCGCCGGATTGTTCAGGGAGGGGAAGGAAGATAGCCACGCATCGCGGGAGGGATGGCGCCAGGGACCGCCGCCTCGCCGCAGCAGGAGATGGGCCGCGCAGCTAAAACCGGCCGCGTCGGGACGAGCAGTTGGCTGCCGCTCCCGGCGCCCCCGGCAACAGAGGCAAATCCCCCCCTCGCGGCACAGACGGGCCCGCAACGCTGCCCGTGCAGCAGCCCCCAGCGCTCACACCCGCAGGTCCCCTCACAGCGCCCGGGCCGCTGGGACCCCGAAGCCGCGGCCGTCCCCCCGCCCACCGCAAGGCACAGAGCCAGAGAGGGCAACAAACGAGGTGAGGAACCCAATGCCTTATTTTTTTTTTTTTTTTTTTTTTTTTTTTTTTTGAGAGTGAGCGGGAAGGAAGTCGCGTCCGCCCCGTGCGCGCACCCGGACGGAGAGAGCGCACGCAGCAAGAGAGGACACTCGGCGAAAAGGAGCCGCAGACGGGAGCTCCCGGCCACGCGCCCAGGCTGCCCGTGCAGCGGCCCATCCCCGCCGAGGCCCCCAGCGCCCCCACCCGCCGGTCCACTGGCAACGCCTGGGCCGTCGGGGCCACCAAGACACGGCCGCACTCCGCCCACCCCAATGCACAGAGCCAGAGAGAGAACCTCCCTCCGTGGCGACCAGCCACCCAAATCCCTGCAAGCGAAGACGACGGCAAAGCCCGTTGCTGCCGGCCTGTGCAGTCGAGGGTGAGCGGGAGGGAAGCCGCGTCCGCCTCATGTGAAGCCGGATCGAAAGGGGCGACCTCCCCTCCGCTCACCCTAATCTATCCTACCCCCCTTCCCCCCCCCCCTGCGCCTAGCCGATTGGCCCCCAAGGCTTCGGCCGATTTGTCATCGCTCCTCCCTAGGTGGTTCGGAGCTTGTTCTAAGTTCTCTTTTATAGCAAGTCCCTGCTTCTTTCAAGAGTGAAAAAAAACCAAAACTATTTCCTTTTAAACAGGATTTCTCTTTCTCTAGTGCTGCTGCCAGGCTTTCACAGTTCTGGGCAGACCTTTGGGTTTCAAGAACCCCCAAATCAAAGTTCAGCTGTCCCCTTCTTGGACTTGGAACAACTATTGCTTCGGTTGCTTCAGGAAGTTTTCCCCACCTGACCTCCTGCGTTCTAAATACCCCCACCAACCGCTTTATTTCAGGGCAGGGGCTGTGAACCATCCACCCTTTGTTTTAATGGTCTAAGATTCCCCTCCCAAAGTTCCCTCTATCAGGGCTGTGCAATGTCAGGTCACTGAATTCACTCCGGGCTTTACTTCTCCCTTCAAGGTTAGTTAGCAGTATCCCTTCCCCACTTACTATGCTTAGCTTGCATACAGGGACTCTGGTTTAATTTCTGCTACTAACCAAACCTCACATTCACCCCTCCAACACTCATTCATTATACAATCCTTCCTAAGGACAGAACTGTTACTCTTAAGTAAACTAGACCATTGTTTCAGAACAAACTTTCATTCCTCTCCCCTCACACAGTACCTTACTGACACACGCTGCAATCAGACACAAGGCTTCAGGGCTACAGTCCATGTCATTTCTCTCAGAGAGGTCTCCCTCTACCTCCATGAGAGATTCCTCACTTTCTGAATCTGGATACAGGCTGTCCTCTGAAGCAGCCTTTGGCAAGTCCTGCTCCTGGAGCTTTTCTCTTCCCCTTAGCCTCTGCTTGGGAAGCAAAGTTTTGCTAGTCTGCCAGTGCTGTGGGTTAGTGAGTTTCCTAGCAGAGTGCTGTAAGACTGAGCTGCTAGCTTTCCCTGCTCTGTAAGGCAGACCCTTCCCTCCAAGTTCCTGATTGCCTCCTGGTGTGCTCAGCTGGCTGTGCTTTATTCTCTGGAGTAACCTTCACTCCTGCTCTAGCCAAGATCTGCCTGTCAGCTCCACCCCTTTCCTTAACCCTTACTGGGTCAGATTTTCTGACCAGAGGTTTAGTTTAGAGAGCTGAACGGGGATGACCGGAATCCCACAGGGATCCCACGGGTTCCCCCTTTGGGTCACGGGGATCCTGTGGGGACGCCCCCTAGGATCACGGGGATCCTGTGGGGACGCCCCCTAGGGTCGCGGGGATCCTGTGGGGACGCCCCCTAGGGTCGCGGGGTTCCTGCGGGGTTGGATGCATTCAAGCCGCAAGGCTCGTCTTTTCCCTACCTGCCCTGCCGCAGGACACAGCCGACCCGGAAGTCTTCCACGATGTCAGTGCTGACGTTGGAGGGAGGGCTTAAGCAAAGCCCTCCCTCCGACGTCAGCGCTGACATCGGGAAGATTTCCGGTAGGCTGTGTGCTGCGGCAGGGCAGGTAGGAAAAATTCAAGGCAGTGGCATTTGCGCATGCTCAAAGCCTTCTGGTCTCGCTCTATCCGAGATTCTCAGATTCAGAATATCGGAGAGAGCGAGACCAGAAGGCTTTTAGCATGCGCAAATGCTCAAAGCCCAGACCAGCCCAGCACAGGGAAGAGGGAGGATCTCCCTCGCACCGCCCAGCCCAGCCCAGGTGAGGGAGGATCTTCGGGCACTGGCACTGGCACGTCCTGTGCATTGGTGCTGGTGCCCAATCGGGTAAGCGATGTCTTTGCGGTGTGGGGGGGGATGTAGGATCGCGGGTGAGGGTGGGGTGACGCGAGCAGGGGGGGAGGATGCCGGTTCGCAGGGGGGATGCCGGATTGCAAAGAGAAAAAAAAAATTGTATAATGCGCATGGTTATACTCAGTTTGTAAAATCGTGTATAACGCGCACGTTATATGCGTGAAAATACAGTACTTATGTTGCATTTCACTAGCTCTGTTCTGGTTATCGCATAATTTACCTCCCCTTTTACAAAGCTGCATTAGGCTTTTTTATCACCGGCCATGGCAGTATTGGCTCTGATATTCATAGGAGTTCTATGAGCATTGGAGCAAATTCCACCATGGCCAGTGTTAAAAAAGCCTGACCCGTCTTTGTAAAATGGGGTAGGGTTAACAATTTACTTTAATTTTTGATTTGCCCTTGTATTTTATAAAATTCACTAGAAAGGCCATCGGGCTCTAGTGCTTTCCCAGGAGTAAGACTCTCTAGTCTGTTTCTATAAAAATAAATCAAGCATATAAAATATAAATGAACAATTAATCTAGGGCACTATGACTGGGGGCTTGATGAAGACACCAGACCCCAAGGCATCAAGCTGAAGGGGTATGTTTCACATTGCATGTCCCTTGATGTGCATGGGAGGCATCAGCTTTCCTCTTTCTATTTGTGTTGTGAATATGGGTTTGTTGATCCCTCATATAGTTGGGAGGGGGCAATTGGTAATTTTTGCAGGTCTTCCTTACCTGATGACAGTCCAATTCTTTCCATCTGGCAGTATGCTTTGGATGAAAGGTTTTCTCAATGGTCTCTGTGCTTAGGCTTCATCATTTGCCTCAACAACTAACTGGTAAATGTCATCTCGCTCATTCAATGGTGAAGCCTGCTGATTAGCCTTCTGCTTACATTAACGCTTCTTGCATCTTAATTTTCTTCTGATTAGCTATTTTGCAGGGGTATACTATGGACATATTTTGTAGCACTGCAATCTGGCATACTGGATACTCTGGTTTTGTAGTGCATTCACTGACCTCTTGGTTATTAGATTTTGCATCAGTCAAGGTTTGTTCAGTCCATATATATCTGCTAGAAATTTAAGATCTACGAATAAACAACTGATTATAATTCCATCACATAAAGAAATAGTCCATGAACATATCAGAGAAGCAATTTTCTCTATTAATGGCCCAAAGTATTGGATTTCCATACCTTTGACGCTTAAATCAACAACTTCATTGACAGGTTCAAGGAAGATCTGAAAACATACCTTTTTTCCAAAGCATATTCTCAGGTTTAACGGGTAGCGCTGCTGGTATCTTGGAAAACAGAAGAATGTCCCCAATGTTATTTTCTTCCCTCACTTTGTTATAATATTTTGTATTTCTGTCCCCCGAACCTCAATTTTATGTATTGGGTGTAACACTGGACCAGAACCTAACCATGAAAGACCAGGTGGACTCCATAATCAGAAAGGGTTTCTTCAATCTCTGGAAGCTTCAGTCCATTAGAGCATATTTTGATGTGTCATCATTCAGAATTCTGGTACAATCCCTCGTACTGAGTCAACTTGATTACTGTAATATCGCCTACTTGGCAATTTCCCTGAAGAATATGCGGCGACTACAACTAGTGCAAAATACAGCGATCAGACTGATCTTCGGGTTGAAGAAGTTTGACCATGTTACACCTTCCTACCGACTTCTGCATTGGCTGCCGATGGAGGCACGTGTGAAGTTCAAGTTTGGTTGTTTCTGTTTTAAAGTACTATTCGGTTTAGCCCCTAAATACATAACTGACCTTTTCTCTTTCTCAGCCAACAGACATAAGAGAAGCTCACACTTGAATTTTGTTTCCCCTCTGGTTAGAGCAGTGGTCTCAAACACGCGGCCCACGGGCCGCATGTGGCTCTCCAGGTTTTATTTGCGGCCCGCGGTCTGGAGGCATCATTCTCTTCCTTTTGGAGCAGCAGCTGGCTTGTTCGTTCAAAGCCGCGGGTTGGCGGCTCCTTGCGCTATCCACTCCTGCATCGGAAGCCTCTCTGATGTCACAACATCAGATAGGCTTCAGACGCAGGCACGGATCTCGCAAGGAGCCGAACGAGCCGGCCAGACATGCTGCTGCTCCAGTGGCATACCAAGGGGGGGGCGGTTCACTGTTCTCCCTAGAGTGCGGCTCGCGGCTCGTCTAGAGGTGCCGAACCTGCTTCCCTTCCCTTCTCACTGCTGCCATCGGGGATCAGGCCGGCACCGTGTTCTTTGATCTCCCTGCTTCTCTTCCCTGAGGGGCCGACCAACTCTCACGGCCGTTGAGAGGACGTTCTGGCTAGCCAATCGCTGCCTGGCTGCCCGGAATGTCCTTTCCGACGTTAGAATTGACGTCGGGCAGCGAGAGTTTGTCGGCCCGGTGCAGAAGAGAAGCAGGGAGATCTCTGCCTGTTCCAGATAGCGGCAGCAGCCTATTCCGCGACGGCGGTGGCATGGGGGAGGGCAGGAAGGAAGGAAGAAAGAAAGAAAGAAGGTGGGGTGGGGACAGGGAGCCAGAAAAAAAGCAAAAAATGGGGCACGGAGGAAGGAAGAAAGAAGGAGGGGGGACAGGGAACCAGAAACAAAGCAAAAAATGGGGCACGGAATCAGAGAAAGACAGACAGAGAAAGAAAGAAAAAGTTGGGGGAGGGAATGAGGTCTGGAGGAGAGGAAGCATACAGGAGGCTGAAAGAAAGGAAGAAGTATTGGATGCACAGCCAGAAGAATAAAGTGCAACCAGAGACTGATGAAATTACCAAACAAAGGTAGGAAAATGATTTTATTTTCAATTTAGTGATTGAAATGTGCCAGTTTTGAGAAAGAAAAGATATTGAACTTTAAATGTGAGTGCTGCAGAAAAAAATAGAGTACTTGGAGGGCCGCAGAAAAAATAGTTAATGTCTTATTAAAGAAATGACAATTTTGCATGAGGTAAAACTCTTTATAGTTTATATATCTTTCTTTTTAACTGTTAAAGGAAAGTTTTATAAACTATAAAGAGTTTTACCTCATGCAAAATTGTCATTTCTTTAATAAGACATTAACTATTTTTTCTGCGGCCCTTCAAATACCTACAAATCCAAAATGTGGCCCCGCAAAGGGTTTGAGTTTGAGACCACTGGGTTAGAGGATGTAAATTTAAGACATCATCAACATCTCCTCTCACATCAGGCAGCATTATGGGGTAAAGATCTAGAGCAATTGCTTACGTCTACTACTTACGGGGAATTTAGGAAACGCCTAAAAACATATGTTCCTAAAGTACTTAGGCAACTAATCTGCACAATCTCATTCCACAATAACTGATCCCTAGAGCTGTTAATCACTAGCTTTTAACTTTGTTAAATCCACTCAATTTGTAGCATCTTTTAATTATTGTAAACCACATAGAACTTCACGGTCCTGCTGTATATAAACTTATATTATTATTATGATGTCAGTTTTTATTTTTACATTGTATTGTAATTATAATTTGTCTTAGATTGTAAGCCGCCCTAAGGCTCCCCCTAGGGCGAGATAGAAAATTTTAAATAAACTTGGAAACTTGAGGCTCCTTTTACGAAGGTGCGCTAAGCGTTTTAGCGCACGCACCGGATTAGTGCGCACTAGCCGAAAATCTACCGCCTGCTCAAAAGGAGGCGGTAGCGGCTAGTGCGTGTGGCAATTTAGTGCGTGCTATTCCACACATTACGGCCCTTATCGCGGCTTTGTAAAAGGAGCCCTTGGTTACATAAGCAGGGATTAGCGTTGCTCCAATTTTAAAATAGACCATAGAGGTTTTTTTTAAAAAAAATAATTGCTATGCAAATCTATTCATGAGAGTGAATACATGCTGGTGAAATCTAGAGAAGATATGTTCCTGTTACTAAACTGATACATGTGTCTCCAGGCCCACTAGTGATCAAGGAGGTTTTGTTCATGGGTTGTTGGTTTGTTTGTTTTTTTTAAATCTTTTTTAAAAGTTGGATCTATACAGTGTCCAGAAAAAAAGGGACCCCTTGCATAGTTTTAAAATACTTTCCAATTGTTTAAGTATTTAGTATTACCTTTTGAAACATATTAGTATAATGTTAATTCATAGTTTCTGTTCAAAGTGTCCTCCTTGAACTATGACACAATCCACAAAGTTTTCGACACCACTGAACTGTTGGTTCAGTGGATTCTGGGATTTTATTAATCAAGAGCTCAACCGTTTTCTGAGCTCAACGTGCTGGAGCTTCATCCTATTGGAAATTAAAGTACTCAAAAATGTCTTGAATTTCAGGCAGAGGGTTCTGCTGCGGTAGGACGTTTTGGGATTATTTGGAAAAATGTTGGGGGTCCCTTTTTATTTGGACACCATGTAGTTTTGAATATTTATTTATTTCTTTCACTTGTGCGTCACACATACCTATACAAGCTCTAGGCGACATTACAAAGGAAGAAGGTAGGGAGGAGGACTATGGAAGGCAAGAAGAAGTGGAGAGGAGAGAAGCATGTAGAATATTTCATAGAAATTCCTAACTTTACAGATAGGAGCACCATCTATGTAAATGATATCTAAATGAATATTTGATTATAGGAAATTATAGGGAAGGAGAAAGGATTTTGGATTTAACTCATACTGTTTTCAGTGGTAGCTCAAGATGGATTACATTCATGTACTGTAGGTATTTCACTGTCCCTACAGGGCTTATCTAAGTTTGTACCTGAGACAACATAGGGGTTAAATTACTACTGCTACTACTATTTATCAAGTTTCAAGTTTATTTAAAATTTCTTATACCACCCAATCAACCTACTAGGTGGTGTACAAAATCATAAAAACATACTTTAGCTAAAATACAAATTTAAGCTGGCAAAGCATCACCAAACAGTAACAATAACTTGCGAAGACTTTTAAAACCAAAGACAAACAGGAACAAAAGGTAAAAAGGCAAGAACTACAATAGTCAAAGTAAAAGAGAACAATTAGGGAAAAAACAATAGGAGGGGCTGCTATAAATAATGTTGAACTCAATTGCCCTTAAAAGGACAGTTAGGTCTTGAAGACATCAAGAAAGAGAAATGGCTTTAGCTTCATCTTAAAATTATTAAGAATTGATTCTTCACGTAAGTAATTTGGGATACTATTCCAAAAAGAGGGGGCAGTGACAGAGAAGATAGTAGACCTCTTTGTAGTTATATACTTCAGTGACGGAATAGAAAAAAACGTTATTGGCTGTCGATCTTAGAAGAATTATAAGGGGTAAGAAGAGTATTAATAAATTCGGGTTGATTGTTTTGTCTGGTCTTAAATGTTAACAGAAGAATTTTGTAAGTGATTCTGTGTTCCACTGGCAACCAGTGGGCTTCTGTAGCGCTGATTGCAATCTAATTTGGACAGACAGGCAGGACATAGAGGGGTTGGAGAGTTTCTTGCAGAGAGAATGATAGGATAGACATAGGTACTTTTACTGTGAGTGGGAGTAAGGAGTTGAAAGCAGCCATACTGCTTTCTAAGATCACAAGGAACCACGGTGGGATTTGAAACAGGCTTCTATCATTCTCAATTTGCTGCTCTAAACCTCTGCTCTACAGATTATTTGCCATGTTTGCTAGCTATTGACTTCTCACAACCTCTCACTTAGCTGGATTTGATGTTTTCATTGAATTCCAAAAATCATGCACTGGATCTATTATTATTGCCTGGTTCACTGACAAGGGGTGGGGGGGAACTGCAATGCAGGTACCTCGATCTGATCACTTACTTTCCTAATGAAAGGTCCCTTCTTATCTCAACCAAGTGTGCCACCTTCTCTGAGGCAGCTGGCTTCTGGGGCAGGTGGGAACAAGAGTTTCGTTTTACCCTTAGACGCAGACACTTTGGAGAAGAAATTGAGTGCATGGAATCAATGTCTTAAATGTACAGAAGATGAGGCTTGCTCATTGCCGGGGATTCTGCCAGGTGCTTGTGACCTGGATTGGCCACTTGGAAAGAGGATATTGGGTAGATAGACTATTGGTTTGACCCAATATGGCTATTATGTTCTGTATATAAATAAAATAAAAAATCAATCAGTATGGGCCCCTATGATAAGATCACTGCAACACCAAAAAAGTGGAGAAAAAAAGACCTCAGAATACATGTACCTAAATTCTTCAGTACAAACAAAAATCATAGATTGTGTGGCGCAGTGGTTAGAGCTACAGCCTCAGCACTCTAAGGTTGTGGGTTCAAATCCTATGCTGTTCCTTAACCCCCCATTGCCCTAGGTACACTAGATAGAGTGTGAGCCCACTGAGACAGACAGGGAAAAATGCTTGAGTACCTGAATGTAAAACCACTCTTAGGCTATAAGTGCTATATAAATGCTAAAAAAATAAAATAAAAATGCAAATTGGGTTTTGGTCTCTGAAAACTCCACAAAATACAAGAAATAAAGAAATTATTCTTTCAGAAATACGGCTCACTTAAACATGAGGGTACTACAGGACCACATAAATCTCAAATCACAAAAATTGGTTCAGACTACGAAAAGCAAAATTGGTAGAAGGCAGTCCATAGTTTACACACAAGGTTCAATCAGCCCGACTCGACAGTTGGCCCTGTTTTACACAAAACTGTTTCAAGAGTCCAGGTGAAATTCTATTTTTAAAAAAAACAACAAACGGCTCACCAGACTATACAGGGTAATTTCTCTTTCTGTTAGCCGTTTGTTTTTTGAATAGAAGGGGAAGATTTTCACCTGGACTCTTGAAACAGCTTTGTGCGAAACAGGGCCAACTGTCGAGTCGGGCTGATTGAACCTTGTGTGTAAATTATGGACTGCTCTAAATGCTCACACACCTATGTTCCCTTCAAATTGCACCCTTGTGCACACCCACAGAGAAAGTAGACAACATGCTAACAATGCACTTACTGGTCATTTACATATTTGTGGGGAGTGAGTGGTGCAGTGATTAGAGCTATAGCATCAGCACCCTGAGGTTGTGGGTTAAAATCCCTCACTGCTCCCTGTGACCCTGGGCAAGTCACTTAATCTCCCCATTGCCCCAGGTACACTAGATAGAGTTTGAGCCCACCAGGACAGATAGGAAAATATGATAAAGTACCTGAATGTAAAACCACTTAGGATATAAGTGGTATAAATAAATAAAATAATAATAAATTTAAGATATGTGCATAACAGTGAACAAATATTGCATCAGGTGCTTCTTTTTGAATCATGGATTGTACCTCATGCAAATTTGAAGCCATTAGTGTTGCACCATCTAACACTTGTGCTACAAGCTTTTCCAGGCACTTGAATTCCTTAAAGGTTTGGAGCAGTGGTCTCAAACTCACGGCCCGGGGGCCACGTTCAGCCTGCCAGGTACTATTTTGAGACCATCAGTATGTTTCTCATAATCACAGAAGTAAAATAAAACAGTTTCTTGATCATATACTTCTTTAGCTATAAATGACAATATTATTATTAAGACGTAGCCAAAAGGAAAGATTTATAAACTATGAAGAGTTTAACCTCATACAAAATTGTAATTTCTATAATAAGACATTAACTATTTTTTCTGAGGCCCTCCAAGTCCCTACAAATCCAAAATGTGGCCCTGCAAAGGGTTTGAGTTTGAGACCACTGGTTTGAAGGATAAGTGTTGAAATTTTGTGCGTACTCCTGTCTGTCACTTTGAAACCCAAACATCTCTCCTTTGTTCCACGTGCATCTGTAGCATATCTCATAGATACAGAAAGTTGACAAAGATTAGCTACCTTAGAAAATTCATCGTCCAAGGCAGAAAGGTACTTTAGTTAGATTGTGAGCCTTCGGGACAGTAAGGGAATTTTTCAAGTACCTTTCTTATTTCTAATCTTAATGTATATTTTCTGTAAACCGCTTAGAACCTAACGGATGTAGCGGTATATAAGAAATAAATTACATTACATTACAACAAAGGCTGATTTCTGCAATTCTTCTTTAATTGAATCAATCACTGCAGCAACTGAAGCAATTGTCATATTTGAATATGGTTTGATGTTTCTGGGAAAGCTGTAGCTGTTTCCGAGAACTGACTCAAAAGTGAGTCGTGACTTGACAAAAACTGTAGCAGTTGCACATAATTCCCTCCGTTGAGTAACTGTGCAGACTCATCGTAACCTCGAAATGCTAGTTCTTGTTGACAGAGAAAATCAGTGGCGTAATAAGGGGGGGGGCCCCGGGTGCCATGTTGGTGGAGTGCCGGCACCCCTCCTCCTCTTCCCACTCCTCCCCTCGCCATGCACGTGCCCCCTTCCCCCATACCTCTAGTGGTTCACCGCCACAAGCAATAACTTCAATGTGTTCCTCATGACCGCGTCGGCTCTCCCGGGTGCCATGCATAGGAAGTGATGTCAGAGGAAGAGCTGCCGGGGTCGCAAGGAGCATGTTGTTACTCGGGGCAGTGAACAACTAGAGGTACGGGGGATGGAAGGTGGCGCGCACATAGCAGGGGGGATTGGGGTAGGAGCGGGAGGGGGCAGAGATGAGGGCGGGGGAGGGGCACCTCCACCCCAGTGGCCTCTCTTGCTATGCCGCTGGAGAAAACCACAATTAATCTCTTCAAATCATCTCGGTTTTTTTCTGACCATCTCATGTTTTCAGAATTCCGTCTGCGTTGTTCATCAAGTTGGAGATCAATATAAGACTGGCCAGACATTTTGAGCTACAAAGTAGCTCGTAGGTGTGCCTGAGAGCATTCATGCTTTTGGAACGCTTTTGTCAAATTATACAGTTGAGAAAATCCATTGTAGTTGCCTGTTCTTTTGTCAGTGTTGAAAAACAGAAATGCAGAACAAACAAAAAGAGAGAATCAACAAAAGCTGCAGTGAAGGATGCAAAACCAAAACGAAGAAAAAACTGCAGAAGAACGTACAATGATGCAGGCTAAATTTATTATATCAAATGGTTAAGTGTGGTTGATAATGCCTCCTTAAAAACAAACCAAGGGACCCGACAAGGTCTGTGTTTCGGTTAACACGCCTTCATCAGGGATCCCAGGTTGAGAGGGGATCAGATAAAAACGCAAACAAAAAGCTGTAAAAAAACCTGTAGCCTGTGCAGATACAAACACCGTAGGAGTTCACACACAAACTGCTTCTCGGTGTTTGTATCTGCACAGGCTACAGTTTTGTTTTGTTTCTTTACAGCTTTTTTTTTGCGCTTTTATCTGATCCCCTCTCAACCTGGGACCCCTGATGAAGACATGTTAACTGAAACAGGAACTGTGTCGGATCCCTTGGTTTGTTTTTAAGGTGGTATTATCAACCGCGCTTAACCATTTGATATAATAAATTTAGCCTGCATCATTGTACATGCTTCTGCTGTTTTTTCTTTGTTTTGTAAAAGCAGAAAGGCCAGTAGAAGAGTTTAAAGTAACACTTCCTGTTAACCACTCTGTTGTATCATTCCTACTTCTCTGGAAGTGGTAGACAAACTTTTTCATCCTGCATTAACTTAGGAAAATCTGGAGGGCTGCTTCCTCTTGGAAATAATACTTTGTTTTTCTTCAAAATTTAATCTAAAGAAAAGGCATTTTAATCGGATGTTGTACAATGTCTTCATCGTTTTCACTGATGCTGACGTGCGAGTGTTCTGTGGAGTAGCTGAAGCTTTCCATCCTGAAGTGCAGTACCTAAACTCTATTGCAAAGTCAAAAGAGTGGTCACATCAAATCAGATGACCCTTTCTTTTTAGTTATGGATTTCGGGGGGGAGGGGGGCTGAAATCTGCCCTGCTCCTGTATCTATTTAGTAAGTGGAGAAGGTGGTGCTGCAGATAAGCTTCTATATCAGGGGTGTCAAAGTCGGTCCTCAAGGGCCACAATCCAGTCGGGTTTTCAAGATTTCCCCAATGAATATGCATGAGATCTATTTGCATGCACTGCTTTCATTGTATGCTAATAGATCTCATGTATATTCATTGGGGAAATCCTGAAAACCCAGCTAGATTGTGGCCCTCGAGGACCGAATTTGACGCTTGTGTTCTATATGCTCTGTTCCACATTGATTCAAAAGGAGGTGGTGGTGGTGGTGATCTGTGGGTAGCGGTTTTGGTGTAGGGTTATCAGATTTTTTGGTTGAGAAAGAGGATGCGTTCTGCCCCCCCCCCCCCAACTCCGGACACACACAAACCTTGTCTCTTTGGGACTGCGTCTGGATGGCATCTCTGCAGGCACAGATGCAATATGATGATGCCGCGTGCATGTGCACATACATGTGACATCCGCACATGCACAGATGTCTTCCAGATGCGGCCTGATCTTGACACTTTTCAAAAACCCGGTTATGAAAAGCCATCTGGACAGTCCTTTTACAAGAGGACGTGTCCTGGTAAATCTGGACACCTGGTAACCCTATGTTGAAGGTAGTGGTTGACAGTTGTCTGTGCCAAACAAAAAAAGTTTAAGCAGTTACTACTACCCAGGATATAACACCACCTGTGCCCACACAATATTTCTTACAGAACATAAGAACATAAGCAATGCCTCTGCTGGGTCAGTGGAGCTCGGACTAAAAAGGACTGCGAAGAATTGCAAAGGGACTTGAACAAACTAGGGGAATGGGCGACGAGATGGCAGAAGTTCAACGTTGAGAAATGTAAAGTATTACATGTGGGAAACAGAAACCTGAGGTACAACTATATGATGGGAGGGATGTTATTAAATGAGAGTACCCAAGAAAGGGACTTGGGGGTAATGGTGGACATGACAATGAAGCCGATGGCACAGTGCGCAGCGGCCGCTAAGAAGGCAAACAGAATGCTAGGCATAATCAAGGGGGGGGGGTTTCAGTTGGGACACACCTGATGGATGATATTTATATACTTGACGCACTTCATTACATGGGACCTTTTGGTCTGATGCAGTATGTGCAAAATAAATTAATTAAGTGTAAACATCTGTATCATTAAAATCCTATCTCTACCCCCCCCCCCCCCCCCCGCCCAGTGAGACTGCTACTAATCTCTGCACAGAAATTCTGTGCATATAGAATACCACATCTCAGCCACATCCAAAACAATGGCAAAGTCTAAGCAAATACAGACAGACCAAAGGATCACAAATTAGAAATAAAAATTAGAGAATTACACAGTGACAAAATTCATCACCGTTCCCATCCCCGTGGATAACCGTGGGAAACCATCTTCATGTCATTCTTTAAGGAGTGAGGGAAGAATCAGAGTATGAATGGCCACAACCACTGACCCACAAGCTTTGCTTTGAAGAATGCTGGTGTAGAAGGACTGAGGTTGAAACAGACACTACAGAATGACAGTCTCTGGTATCCAGAGCAAATATTGTGATGTCATAATGCCTCATTCCACTAGTGCCTAAGAGCCAATCACATCAGTGATGTCGCAAAGGCTTCATTATCCTTGGCTCACATAAGAATGAGAGTATGAATGGCCACAACCACTGACCCACAAGCTTTGCTTTGAAGAATGCTGGTGTAGAAGGACTGAGGTTGAAACAGACACTACAGAATGACAGTCTCTGGTATCCAGAGCAGATATTGTGATGTCATAATGCCTCATTCCACCAGTGCCTAAGAACCAATCACATCAGTGATGTCACAATGGCTTCATTATCCTTGGCTCACATAAGAATCAGAGTATGAATGGCCACAACCACTGACCCGCAAGCTTTGCTTTGAAGAATGCTGGTGTAGAAGGACTGAGGCTGAAATAGACACTAGAAAATGACATGGGATTATTTCCCGCGGTTATCCGCGGGGACGGGAACGGTGATGAATTTTGTCACCGTGTCATTCTCTAATAAAAATATAAAGACAAAAATTGAACTGGGGACCCAAAGAAGTCCGATCATGTACCGTAACATAGGAGAAATAAAACCATACATTAATTTCCTCTTGTACTGGACAAAATACAAAGACCCCCGTGATGCAGATTTCCCAGAGCTAACATATTCCACATAATAAAATTCAAAATAAGGGCCCTTATGGCCACTATTTACCACTGTTTGGTAAAAAGGGGATGGATATACCACTTATTGGTGCAGTCCTCCCTTAGGCTCAAAGAAGAGCAACCAAAATGATTAAGGGGATGAAACTCCTCTTGTATGAGGGAAGGCTAAAAAGGTTAGGGCTCTTCAGCTTGGAAAAGAGAAGGGTGATATGATCAAGATCTACCAAATTCTGAGTGGCATAGAATGAGTAAAAGTAAATCGATTTTTTTACTTTTTCAAAAATTACAAAGACTAGGGGCCTCTTTTACAAAGCCTTGCGGCAACAGCCCCAAAGCCCTTTAAATCTCTATGGGCTTCGGGGCTGTTACCGCAGCAGCCAGCACTAAATGGCTTTGTAAAAGAGGCCCTAGGGGACACTCAGTGAAGTTACATGGAAATACTTTTAAAACCAAATAGGAGAAAATACTTTTTCACCCAAAGAATAATTAAGCTCTGGAACTCATTGCCTAGAATGTTGGGTTTTAAAAAAAAGGTTTGGACAAGTTCCTGGAGGGAAAGTCCATAGTCTATTGAGGCAGACATGGGGGAAGTCACTGCTTGCCCTGGGATCAGTAGCATGGAGTGAGCTACTATTTGGGTTTCTGCCTGGTACTTGTCACCTTGGATTGGCCACTGCTGGAAACAGGATGATGGGTTAGATGAACCTTTGGTCTGAACCAGTATGGCTATTCTTACGTTAATGTTTGCTGCTCGTTTTAATACTCTTTCATTTAAATAACCCCATCACTGCACAAGGTGTATTTAATTTGGTTTCCTTTTGCTATTTTTATGTGAACAGAACATCTCCCGCCTCCATCCAATCTTAACGTTTTTAAGGAGGATCGTTTCACATTAAACTGGACATGGTCCCCCTCTGAAAATATTCTTCTCAATCAAGGATGTAATCTTAAATACCGGAGTATGATAAACGAGAAAACCAAGGTAAGCAGAATGCAGTTACCACTATACTTTGTGGTCACGCACTAACAAATATTACTCTGTGGGCATCTGATTTTGAATTTAACCAAACAACAATAACACAACCCTGATGCAAAAAAAAAAAAATAAAGGTTGCTTATTGGATAACTACTGCTTCCCCTAGTATTCTCTTACCCCTTCCTTGTCTTGTCTTATATCCTCCACTGAGTCTTGCAAATTTTCTGTACAGACAACTTCTAAGTGACACAAAATACATATTTGATTCCACTGGAAAAGTGTCCAGCATACTGGTGGTATGAAAACAAAATAAACTATAGTGTACTAAAGGTGGGGTGGTCCGCTCTGGGTCCAGGTAGTTGAGGGATGCATGGAGCAGTTGCTATGCCATGGTCCACATGTGCGCAGCCGTTGGCTCTGCTGGCCCCCATTCCGGAACAGGAAGTTGACATCAGAGGAGCGGAGGACAGCAGAGCCATTAGCCATGCACATGCGGACCGCAGCCCTGCGATCACTCTACGCACCCAAACTGCCTGAAGAAGGAGGATGCTCCGGCTAGAGGAGGAGGGTGCTGAGCAAAATACGTCTCTGCCAATAAACACTTTTTTATAGACTTTTAAAGAACCCGCCCCACCCCCTTCCCAATTAGCTGGAAAACAAACACCTAAGAACAGAGGCCCTAATTCTACTCTAGCAAAGTAAAAGAAACCATTTTTAGCAACCTGTGAAATGTGATAATCCCTTTTGCGAGACTGGTACACAGGAAGGATTTGATATTGTTTAACTCCTCCTTCTTTCTAAAGTGAGCAACAGAAAATGAGCAGAACTAACTTTATTCACAAATTTTTCCAACATAAAAATACAGCATTCACTCCCTACAATGCTCAATAACAACATTCTATAGTTGGCTATATTCCACAAATTTTCCCCTGTCCCTAATTCCTCCTTCTAACCCTTGCTCCTTGTCCTCTACCTTTCCAAGTTTCTTCTCTTTTTTTTTTAACTAATAGCTTAGGTTATATCTAAATTCAGTTTTCCTGTCCATTGTTTCTCTCTCCACTATATATACGCAGACGTATATATAGTGGAGAGCCTTCCCCTCCCTGTTGCAGCATGTAATGCACGGGATATACGCCTAAGGCCCTGATCCTAATCCCCTTAAATGACATCACAAATGAAACTATAGATAACCTCTCACACACAATGATAGAAATTGAAAAATGGACCACCAGCTTCAAACTAAAACTAAACTCAGAGAAAACAAAAGTCTTTTTGGCAAGCCTCAACAACAAAATAACGAAAACATTGTTAAAAATAAACGGCCATGAATATCAAATCGCCAAAACCATAAAAATACTGGGTATCACTCTAGATACTCACTTAACCATGACTGACCACACAAACCTACTGGTGAAGAAATGCTTTTACATGCTGTGGAAGCTAAGGACTATTAAAAAATACTTTGACACAACATCATTCAGATTACTGGCGCAGTCGCTGATCCTATCTACCCTAGATTACTGCAACATCACCTACCTGGGTATCCCAAAAAAAACAGTACAAAAATTAAGATTAGTGCAAAACACTGCAGTTCGCATGATCTTCGGACTGAGAAAAAAAGACCACATTAGCCCCTATTACAAGAAATTACACTGGCTACCTGTGGAGGCACGAATACTGTTCAAATTTGCTTGTATCTGCTTCAAACAAGTCTGGAGCCTAGCACCTTCCTACCTGCAAACACACTTCACTCTACACAACCCCACACATACAACCAGAAACAAAAACATCTTTGCATACCCAAAGATCACAGGCTGCAAATACAAATCCTTCCTAGACAGAACCTTCATGTTCCAAGCAAACAGACAGCAATCCTGGCTGGGAAACCACATAAATAAAGCCAGACAGACCTACAACACATTCCGAAAATCAATTAAAACCGTTCTATTTGGCAAATTCCTTGCTTAATCAGATCACCTCTCTCAGGTACTTTTTTTTTTTTTTTTTTCCTTCCCGTTATAACCCCATTGTATTATGTAACATCTTTCTTCTCTCATGTATTCTTTCCCCATGCTTCTCCAATTCATGATGTAACTTCCTTCTTCTTGCATTTTGTAATTCACTGATTGTCCAGCCTTCTTTCTATGTGAACCGCCTAGAAGTCAGTTTGACTATGGCGGTATAGAAAAATAAAGTTATTATTATTATTCATAAGCCACAGCAGCGAGCCCCAGTGTAGCAAATGGGATGCAGCCCAGAGGAACTGAATGGGCAGTGCCACTTTGAGAGGATACCAGGGTTTGACCATGGGACCTCCCCACTGATTAGCCTGCTATCCTCTGCTTCTCCTTCGAGGGCACTAAACCCCCTTCAGCTAAATCCTTGACCACAAAGAAGTACTGGACCTACATTCTCTGCTATATTCCATCTTACCACATGTCCAGCACTGATATTGTTTATCTATTAGGCCACCCACGCCCATACCAGGTCATCCTTAGAAACCTGCCCCTCTGTGGCATCCAATTTCCCTGTGCTGCCTGTATTATGATTTCTTGTTCATTATTAGGGGTAACTTGTAATCTATTCTGGTGAGGCATTTGCTGTGCGGGAATCGCTACCGCAGCTTTATAAAAGGGTCCCCAAGATGTTTTCCATTCTATCCAGACACTATTTTGCCCCATCTCATAATCAAAAAACATAAACATCCAAAAAGCATCCTAAATTGGCACTTGGACGTTCAACTGCTAGGATGTCCAAGTGCCGATAATTGAAGCAATCTTTCTGAATGTCTAACGAGGTGGCCCAGCCTCTGTGCATCCATAGCATGAGATGGGCATGGTGGAGGCATGCTATGGGAGGGCTTTGGGTGTTCCCAAGGTCGGGTTAGGCATAGATGTCGTGCAGCGATAATCAAATGTTCTGTAAAACATCCTCGATGGAACTTAGATGTTTGGAACTAGACCCGAAGAAAAATGTTCTCACACTAGGTGAGAAGCCCTTTTGTCTTGTTGGCCCTTGGTTGTCTAGGGTGAACCTATTCACTCTTTACAAAGCTCAGCCCTTCAGCTCCACACACTCTTTCATTCTGTGTGTTCATTTGATTTGTTTAACAAGTTTGACTCGTGCAGTATTCTCAAACCCATTTTTTATCAATCTAGGAACGGAGCAAAAATCTTTGGCGTTCTGAGTACAAAAACTCAGACCCAAATGATGCAGTTTGTCTCAAGGTGAGAGCAGAATGTGTTGAAAGAAGCTATCCATATGGAGAGAGTCACTGGATAAAAAATTGTACATTACTTTCTCCAGGTAAAGATACATTTTTGAGGGCATATGTTTTGCTATATGTGATATGTATAAATGTTTGTATTGTATTATATTTTTTTAATGTATAGTTTATCCAGAACCATCGCAGTCAGTATCTCAACTTAAGGATCTGAGGTGTCCCTGACACTCCTGAGTACAAGGACTATAAAGATGTTGTTCAGAAGATCACTGTGAAAAAGTGGAGATTCCTCTCAGCACATGAAAGTGGAATGGGCACATCGAGCTTTGGGGCTGACTCAGCCAAATGTTGATAAGGATGTTGGGGTCTGTTTTCATAACTATTCCCCAAAAGAAGCTTATTTATGCAGCAGCAAGAAAGCAAGAGCAGATCTTTTGGGATACATTTGAGATTTCGGTTTTCACTAATATTTCCCCCAATAACACTGAGAAGGAGGAGGGAGCTGCACGAGTTCATAGCGGAACTGCCCTTAGAATAGATCCATTATCGTTGAACGTTTCCTTTTGGATTACAATTTAATTGCGATGGGAAAATGCATAGAGTAATGTCGAAGTCCTCAGCGCTGCAGACTCTGAAGTCCTTGGGAAGGATTGTTGAGGGTGATTTTACAGTCAGAACCTCCCTCATCACCTATTTTGCTACCAAGATGGCAGCGTGTGTCCGCTGGAAGGGGGAGTTTACGTTCAGTGCAAAAAAGGAATAATAAGACATGAACTTAATGAGTTGGACTGTTTTTTTTTTTTTTTATTAACCTGTTACTTTTTGCTTTTGGGTTTGTTTTGTAGGCAGGTTTTTTTATTTATAGACTAAAATTTTTAAGACTTGGCTAAAGTACAAGTCACAACTACCCACAACAGGTAATATAGAGAGGTACATGGGATCTCAAACGCTCACAGCTAAAAGCCCGATGTTTTTTTCAAGGCTAATAACTATAAAGTGAGCTATCATTGGTCCAATACACTCTCTATTGATATTTCACAAATGATTGGATTATCATGAACCCAACCCCTTCAGCAGTAATAAAACCTAATGTAAACCTCAGACGAGTAGAAATCAATATATAGAATCAACCCTCCTAAAGTACCTGTTCACACTGCCGGCGCTGCAAAATCACATTTACAAATTTGAGAAAGAATCTGTACGTTACCGGGACACAGTCACTACAGTGTCCAGCTCCGACTATGAGCCTGATCGAATCATTGAGGAAAATCATGGAATTTAAACCCCAGGAGAGCGTCTGACTTCACTTCCGGTCAGAATTCTGACCGGCATAAAGCGCTACATTATTTAAACACCCTGGGTTTAACTTAAATAATACTATCATATATGATAACTTCCGGGTGTCATTCACACAAACAGAGGCCCATAATGCCCTCTATAGGTTATATCTGAAGCAGAAATCATATGTAATCACTTCCGGGTGTCATTCACACAAACAGAGGCCCATAATGCCCTCTATAGGTTATATCTGAAGCAGAAATCATATGTAATCACTTCCGGGTGTCATTCACACAAACAGAGGCCCATAATGCCCTCTATAGGTTATATCCGAAGCAGAAATCAATCGGAACTCAGTGTCATTTAACCAACACAGCCTGAAGATAGCTTTTATCTAGAATATTAAAAATAAAAGTAAAATGACATCTTCCCAAAACTTGTTAGGTCAAAAAAAGATCTGCCAATTAATTGCTACATTTAGCCCCTGTGGTTATAAACTATGCAGGCGGTCGATCCATCTTTGCTCAATTTGTAGCAACTTGTACCTCTCTCTATTACCTGTTGTAGGTAGTTGTGACTTGTACTTTAGCCAAATCTTAAAGATTTTAGTGTGTTTCACAACAATTTGGATTTTTATTTATAGAGCCAGTTATATTTTTATTTCTTTCTTCTTCTTGTTTTCCATGGCTTTACGAGTAGTTACTTTAAATGTTATAAAGGTCTAAACTCTACTTTTTAAGAGGTAATGTTTGTTTAAAGAGCTTAGGAGACTATAAATGCCTCAGATGGTTTACTTCAAGAAACACATTTTAAAAGGCGAGGTGAACACCTTCTCCTATCTAAGGATTTTCCCCTTCAAGTGTTTGCTTCTCATCCTTCTAGGAAAATTCAAGGTACTGCCAGGTATCAATTTGAGCTCTTCATATGAATCTGACAGGGTCATTGTATAATTTTGTCAGTATTTGTGCCCAATGAGAACGAAAAGATCTTCTTTCTTAATCTGGAAAGACAGCTAACATCTCATTGGTGGTGATTTTAATGTTACTATATTTCTCCCTTTAGATAATATAAGTGCTGTTAGATATCATCTTCAGGATAGACGAGCACCAGGCTTTTATAGCTAATATGGGGCTTGTGGATGCGTGGAGAGTTTTTCACCCCAAAGATAAGCAATTTACTTTCTATTCCCATGTTCATGACTCTTACTCACGTTTGGGCTATCTCTTTGTGGACAAGCGGATTGTCTCTGGGATGACAGGAGCTGAAATTGATGTAATTACTTGGTCGGATCATGCTCCTGTTTCTATGGATTTTTTGTTTGGGTGTCAGGATAAACCTCTTCAATTTTGGAAGTTAAACGATTCTATTCTGGATTATGAGGAGTTCATGGTTGATGTGCAAGGGGTTATACTCGAATATTTTAAATGTAATACAGGCAGGGAATCTACCTGGGGAGTTATTTGGGATGGCTTTAAAGCTTATATTAGGGGTTTTCTGCTTAAATTGGCAATCCCGTTGAAAACATCAGAGAGAGCAGAAAGATGTGCTGTTGTGTCAGGAAATACAGCTTTGTGAATAGCAGTTTTTTGCTTGGAGGTCTACTATGCTTCTAGAACAACTTAAAGCACTGTGGGCTGATAAAGTGCATTTTGATTTGCTTATGGCCCAGCGAACTTTCTTTGAAGAGGGTAATAGAGCTAGTAGACTTGTTGCCCATCAGTTAAAAGCTAGACAATTAGTCTTTTATATACATATTGAGAGATTCTCAGGGGACTGTTGTGACTGATTCTCCTAAGATTCATGACTTCTTTTTTGCAGTTCTATCAATCTTTATATAGCTCAGAGGTGAGCCCTACTTCTGCAGAAATCACCTCATATTTGGTGGATGCATGCCTCCCTCACCTTACTAGCAAGCAGGTGCTGTTCCATGAGCATCCCATTCAATTGTTGGAGGTTCAAGAGGCTATTTCCTCTTTAAAAATGAGAAAAATCGCCTGGGCTAGATAGTCTAACTTCAAAATTCTATAAAAGTTTGCGAGGGCAGGTGGCTCCAATTTTGGTTGAGGTTTTTAATGATGTTCTACTGGGTGGTAGGCTGCCCTCTTCTATGTTAGAAGTTGGAGTGACTGTACTTCCTAAACCGGGGAAAGATCCAACTCTCTGTGGGTCATACCACCCAATTTCATTATTAAATTTAGATGTTAAAACTCATAGCAATCTACTAGTGATAATGTTAGAAAAACCATAGAATTAATCAGATATGCAAAGTGACAAGAGGTTCACTTGGCCCTCTTGGCTATTGATGTGGAGAAGGCCTTTGATAGGGTGGAGTGGCATTGTATGTTGTATATACACTACAACATTTTGGTATGGGCCCAAATTTTAGGAGTTGGATCATGGCATTGTACTCTGCCCCTACAGCTAGGATTCGAGTGAATAGGAGATACGCTGGGGCTTTTGCGTTACAGAGGGGCACCTGACAAGGCTGCCCCCTCTTCCCTTTACTCTTTGCTTTGGTCGTTGAACCCTTTGCAGCAAGGATTAGGAATCAGTTGCAGATAAAGGGAGTGACAGTGGCATAAGAGGAATATAAGATATATTTTTTTGCGGACAATATTCTCCTGACTGTAAGTGACCCTGCTGCTTCACTCCCCTATGTGCTCCAGGAGCTGAGAACATTTGGGGTTCTGTGGGGTTCAAATCAGAGCTTCTTAACATAAATTTGAATCCCTCTACTGTTGATACTCTTAAACAGGAACTTCCTTTTGGATGAGCTTACAACTATGTACATATTTAGGTGTTAAGGTGTCTGGAAATCTTTCTTCCATTTTTCAGCTTAACTATGGTAAGTTGCTTGTTGAATTGTCTGTGGCTTTGGATAGTTGGCATGGCATCAGTCATACGTGGTTGGTGATTTTGCAAAATGATGCTGCTTCCCAAGTTTTTTTTATCTCTGTCAGATTTTACTAGTTAGTTTACCCAGGTCAGAAATAAGGGTTTGATTATATTTGGATAAAATGTCCACTATGTATTGCTTAAACGATTTTGATTAGGAAAACAGCTGAGGGGCTGGGTGTTCGGATCTCTATCGATATTATTTAGCTGCTCAGTTACAGAACTTAATGGATTGGTATGCTCCTGCACCTAAGGTCTGAGTTCATATACAACAAGGATATCTGCCATCTTACTAGTGGGTGAAGGATATCTGCCATCCAAGTTGGGTGAAGGCAGCCGCCTTGTATTTTGTTCATTTCTGTTCTCTACTTAAGAAGTGTAGGCCGCCTACACTTCTTAAGTAGAGAGCAGAAATGAACAAACTGTTAGGTACCAAACGATTATCTCTTTGTACCCCTCTTACAGCATTGTATCTGTTTGCTCCTGGATGGACGACCTCACTTTTTACTGGTTGAGTTTGGTTGGGCATTCAGGTTCTTGGGAATTTGTTTGATGGGGGGGGGATACTTAAGTCTGTTCAGCAACATTGTGAGGAGTTTAACATTCCTCACTCTGACTTTTTTATTTATCTACAATAAAATCATTTGCTAATTACTTCCCCATATGGAAAATCTTTTGATTCTCCCTTATTTCCAATAGAAGAATTATTAATGGGTAGCCCTGGTCATAAACATTATATTGCTAGCTTTTACTCTGTGTTACAGGGGTCTAGTTCTAATAAACCAACTTATATGGTTAAGTGGGAGGCTGACTTGGGATAAGTGTTTTCTGACAAAGAATGGTCTTGTGTACATGATGATTCTTTTACAGTCTCTATCTCTGCTAATTTGAATGAGCAAGCTTTGAAAGTTTTGTACAGATGGTATTTGTCTCCTACTAGACTTTCTTTTTTCTCACGGGCATTGTCTCCTTTTGCTGGAGAGGGTGTGGACAGACCGGAACCTTTTATCATGTATGGTGCTGGTGTCCTCTTATTCAGGTTTCTTGGGTGCAATGTGCTAAAATGATGTGTGGCCTTCATGATAAGGCATATGGAGTGAAGTAGGCCGCTGTCTAGGCCTACCTCGTAATGGAGACTCCACACACTATATACTGGTTTCAATAGGTATACATTTATTAACAAATCAGTAACAGCTTACAATAATAAATCATTCAGCATATAATGGAACAGATGTGATCCTCAGGCCTGAGGGTCCTCTGATGTCTGTTCAGCTTACTTCTGCTTATAGGCCTGATTTTATACATTTTTTGGTGGTCAATACCACGTTAGCCTAAATCACATGATACATCTTTATTGGTTGTTTTTCTTATACGTCAATACATAAGTAGATTCATTTATTGGCTTATCTATTTGTGTCATCTTATACGTCTGTTCAGTTTGCCGTAAGGCCTAACCTTTTCCTGCAAATGTCCTTTTCCCCTTACCATATATGCAATTCCGAGTCCAAAATTCCTTCTCTGCTGTGGTAACACATGATATATCTTGCTAAATAATGTTCTTGAGTACTCTGTTTTGCTGACCATGAGCTGTGTTCCTCTTTGCATAATATCCGGCCAGGTGCCATGCATCGGAATTTAAGTCTTGTTTCTTACAAGTTTTTGCTTACCATAGCTAACTCAGAAACAGAACATTTCTCAATCACTATAGGCCAGCTGGCAAGTGGGTTATGAAATATTTTTTACAGTTCATATACTGATTTATTAGAGCAAGAAGGAGGGGAGGGGGTTTTTCTCTTGTGAGGTCTGGTTACTTCACCTTTATCCAAAGGACTTGTCCTGCTTCACCTATATCACACCAGGTCTTCTTCTTCTTCATCTCATCCTCTTTTCCCTCTCATCCCCTCTTCAAAGCCCCTTCAGGTGGCTTTGACATCCGGATATTCGGGCAGGTAGATTGTGTCAGTGATCATACAGCACAGGCATAGGGCCACGTACTTGAAATTGTATATGGTAAAAATGAAAAGGACAAGTGCCCACCCATACTATACTAACCCGGAACAGAGCAGCATAACATGTCACAATAAAATTATTAATACAATGTGATAATATGCAATCAATAATTAGGATAATATGCAATGTAAAAGTCAGGTAGGCATGACTGCAGAGCTTACACAAGTGTGTTAGAAATATCAGAATAAAGTACTGACGTGGTGGTGGCTCTTGGGAGGGGAAATCAGCTATTGGTGTTTCATAGGGAGGTGCATCAAAATCGGCCAAGTCAAGATTATCAAAAATGTTGTGTATGGGTCTCTATTTCAACATTTGGGATAGTTCGAGCAACTAGGCATCTGCAGGGGTTCATAATTTAATCTGATACGTTTTAATATATTCTCCTTTTATGGCTTCATCCTGTTATGAGCATACTACATCCAAAAGGGATGGAGGGATAAATTAACAAGTTAGATTATTTCCATGCTCTTCCAAAATAGCTGGGATCAGTGCAGACTCGACTGGGTCCAGACGCCAGGGGTGAAAGTCCAGGTAACCACATCAAATCTTACGTCATCATCCTTCAGCTGGGCTCATCACTTCTTCTTCACTGCACTTCTCCTCAGCTTAGCAGCAAGAAAGGGGATGGAAAGAATCTGACTGGAAGGGAAAATAACTAGGGAGCTATTGTGGGAGTCAAAACAGGATGAAAATGCATAAAGTCACAATCAAGAAAAACACCCAAATCTTGCAATAGGGCTGTTAGAAATAATTATCAACACATGAAAAAATATATATACTAATACTGCATGAGTCCATAAAAGAGTTAAAGTGCAAATTAATAAGTCCATAATTAAAGCTGTAGAAGTTCAAGGTCATAAAGGTCATCCTGTCTTTGGTAGCAACAGTCAGGAAGTCTTTGCTGGTAAGTCTAGGCGCTTTCTCTGGTAGCACGATCCTTCCTTTGGGGCTCATCCGTCATCAGGGTTTCATACGGCTGAAAATTTTTCATCGATGATATTTCAAATAGCATTAGTCCATAATTATGTAAATAAGTCATTAATTAATTAAAAGGGTGTAAACACGGATTCTCATGTAGCATACAGCTTCCTCTGATATGGCAATTGTCTTTGTGAAGTGATACACAATTAATAAGGCAGAAATATCTGTACTGTATATATCATCTAACTTGTTTCCAACAATACCTGAGCAATATTACTAACAGGATAGGTACAGCGTTAAAAGATGACATACAAAAGAAAACAAAAACTTATCTGCTTTAATTCAAATAGACTAAGGTCTAATATATGTAATGGCTGAATTATATTTGTCAGCCTAAGGGAATTATAGTTACAATGGCATATGATGTTCAAAGGACAGGAGTAATATGCTAAACATAAATATGAATTAGCAAAGAGTCAAACCCAAGCAAAAGGATGGCTAAGCTATAGCCTTAGACATATTAACACATAGGTTGTATTGAAACATACTAAAATAAAGATGATAAACCCTAAAAATTAAAATAAAATAGGATTTATGGGAGAAATGTCCTTCCCATGGGATTCTATCGAATCATGGGTTCAATTTTGTTTGATTCACCAATATTGACTTTCACTAATATTCAATCAGCAAAAAGACCTAAACTACAATATTTTTGAATTCCAATCAATAGGACTGGATATTTCCTTCAGCAACTTATTAGAAAAGTTCTTAAGCAACAGTTAGAACCATTTTTTTTTTTTTTTAATAAAGCCAAACGCTGATTGTATTGTATTAAACCAGAAAGTATTCCTACGTGTATCAGAGAATATATAAGAAAAAGAGGAAGTAACATTTCTTTTACAAGTTCCAAGAAAAGGCAGAGAGAGAAAGACTGCTAGAAGTTTTTCAAAACTGTTCTGATAAGTAAAGGAACAATAGTTTTTTCTTTTATATTGCTAATTATATTGAGTACTCATAAATAGAAATCTAGCAAAGTCATAGTTGTTTAGCTCATAATATATTTCATTAAGGGAAAAAAACCAAACAGAACAATACACATTGCTTAAAGCTAGACAAATAATTTTTCTAACAAGAAGTGAACAACTTTTAATGGGTTAACATTATAGAATATGTTTCTCTGTTGGAACACTCAAAAACTTGGCTTGGGGTTTAAGAAATAAAAAGCAGAAGTTATTCTCACTTCGGTATGTTAGCACAACATTAATTAATATTACCATTTGGGAAAGGAGTGGATCATAAGAACCCTATGCAATATGTTCCAATTATTGTAGAGACATGAATAATAAATAAATGAATAAATCTTCTTTCTTTATATTGATAATTATAGAGAGTGCTCATAAATGGAAATCCACTCGTATTTCCAAAGACACTGAAGTTGACATATGTCATAATACAACAAATAATAACTCATGTACTGGAAAACGGACCGACATTAATTGCTAGCAAGTATTAAGGTAGCGCCCCTCTAGTATAAATTTTTATTTATTTATTTATTTATTTTTTTAAATTTAGAGTACTCATAGAAATCATTCGGTGTTCTCTTCAAATGCACTGTAGTTTTCCCTAACTGTAGAAACCAAATGATCGTTAGTAATGGGAAAAAGTGAGTTGATGGGAAATGCCCATAATAAAAATCCAAGACCTAGAAAGACAAAGGGTACGTTTATTTTTACATTGCCAGTTATCATACTTAATGCCTGTCAGTTATTTGGTTAGACATAATCACTTGTCACGAACCCTTCCTATCTACGTACACAAATCCTTCCTATAAACTTCAATAATCTGCTTATATATTCCCTTCATTGCCAATCTAACATAACACTTTCTATTGACTTCCAGTATTTGTCTCTTATCCCTTCTTTCCAATACTGTTTGTCTTTATATATAAAAACAATAGTGATCTCAAATCTTTTCTGTAATTTTGTTCTTCTCTTTCTCAAAAACAATCCTTTATAATCCAGCAAACTTATATAAATAATTGTTTTAATGAAAGCTTATGGTAACATTGAAACACAGTTAAAATATATACTTCCTCTTTCAGTCTCATTCAATCTCATCCCCCTCAGGAGACAGACTTAAAGATCTCAATCTGTATACTTTGGAGGAAAGTTGGGAGAAGGGAGATATGCTAGAGACGTTTAAATACCTACGTAATATAAATGTGCATGAGTAGAGTCTCTTTCATGTTGAAAGGAAACTGCAATGCAAGGGCATAGGATGAAGTTAAGAGGCGATAGGCTCTGGCATAATCTGAGGAAATACTTTTTTGCACAAAGGATGGTAGATGCGTGGAACAATCTCCCGGAAGAGGTGGTGGAAACGGAGACTGTGTCTGAATTCAAGAGGGCCTGGGATAGGCATGTGGGATCTCTCGGAGAGAGAAAGAGATAATGATTACTGTGGATGGGCAGCTCTATGACCTAACGATGCAGGTGCAAAGAGCCTTAGCCTATAGGAAGAGGAGATGTAAATGTTAAGAGCCTTAGCCAATAGGAAGAGGAGGAGATAGTGGATGCTGCAGATGGGTAGACTGGATGGGCCATTTGACCTTTATCTGCCGTCATGTTTCTATGCTTAGCTCTTTTCTGATATATTGGTTCATCCAGTGCCTTTGTTACCTTAATTGTTTTTTGTTACACTGGCAACCTACGGGGATGGCTGATTCTCCTTGCAAAGTTTTACGAGTGTGCCTAGCAGTGGTACGTAGAGAAGTATCACGTCTCTAGAGTGCTACCATCTATGGTCTTGATTGTTTCCAAACTGTGGCATGCCTGCTATCTTAGCAAGCTCACAGCTATCTGACATAAAACATCCAGAGAAGAAGGACACGGTGCTACTCGAAAGGGTCCAGAGAAGAGCGACTAAGATGGTTAAGGGGCTGGAGGAGCTGCCGTACAGCAAAAGATTAGAGAAACTGGGCCTCTTCTCCCTCGAACAGAGGAGATTGAGAGGGGACATGATCGAAACATTCAAGGTACTGAAGGGGATAGGCTTAGTAGATAAGGACAGGTTGTTCACCCTCTCCAAGATAGGGAGAACAAGAGGGCACTCTCTAAAGTTGAAAGGGGATAGATTCCGTTCAAACGTAAGGAAGTTCTTCTTCACCCAGAAAGTGGTAGAAAGCTGGAACGCTCTTCCAGAGGCTGTTATAGGGGAAAACACCCTCCAAGGATTCAAGACAAAGTTAGACAAGTTTCTGCTGAACAAGAACGTGCGCTGGTAGGGCTAGTCTCAGTTAGGGTGCTGGTCTTAGACCAGAGGGCCGCCGCGTGAGCGGACTGCTGGGCATGATGGACCACTGGTCTGACTCAGCAGTGGCAATTCTTATGTTCTTATGCACAGTTTTGAGAAGCAATGGTATGATTTTGAACTATGGTATTTGACCAAAGGCTCTGTATAACTTTATATTAAGTCACCAAGATGTTTTGTATTTGGATTCTTTTGTCTCTACTGCATTGTACTAGTGCTACTGTGTTCTTTCCTGGCCAGTTAGTACGAACTTGGGCAGATACAGCCCAAAATTTCAAAGTACTTATAGGTATGTTGGGGATTTGATAGGGTGGAGGTGGGGAGGGTTGGCTTGGGGATTCTTTTATATTCTGGTGGTGTTTTCTGATGTTGTGGTTATAGTATTACTGATTTTAAAATCTTTAATAAACATTCACTTTTTTTTTTTTAAATGCTATGCTGGCCCTGACCCCTTCCCCACCCTTCAACCACCCACCCCGGAAACAGAATAGAGGCAGGAGCGATGCCCACTCCCTCCTGCCACTGCAGAAACCCCCCTGCACCAGCCAAAATTGGCAGGAGGGATGCCCACTCCCTGCCACATGAACCCTCCCTGCGAGTCTCCCCCTGAACTGACCCCGGCAGGGGGGAGTGGTACCTCTTACCCTCGCTATGCCATTGATTACAGGGATTTGAACTTAAGGAGCAGTAATGTGTTGTTTTTTTTGGGGGGGGGTTTATTCTCCAGCTGATATTTGTTTATCTCTACTTCATCTTTTGGCAAAGGTAAATAATATATATATAAAGATATTAAACACAAGCTGAGGTGAGCGAGGGGACCGTCAACACAGTCCCTGAATCCTAGCATCTAAGTTTGTCACCTTCTCCAAAGATGTACTGCCGTGCTTTCCACTTCTCACCAATTACAATAACTCTTTGTCGATTTCTCTTGTATGTGCCTGCGAGTACATACCCATAGAAGGTGTTTTTGTTTTGTCTCGTAGAAGAGAGGAAGGGAAGTCACAGAAAACTTAATCTAGCATAAACATGCATATTGATGCTTGCTTTTCCATTACAAGGAGATCCAGCCACTTCTGTTACCAACTTCACTTGTGTTTGGTACAACAAAGAATACATGAATTGTACGTGGCAGCCTGGGAAGCGTGTACCTCCTGATACCAGCTACATTTTGTACTACAGGTTTGTATTAAAGACATAAAAACACCTTTAGTGCTGTGCACTGAGAGCCCGGGGAATTGGGTTCAGTTCCCACTGCAGTGTCTTGTGACCCTGGGCAAGTCATGTAACTCTCCATTGCCCCATGTTCTAAAACAGATTGTGAGCCCACTAGGGACAGAGAAAGTACCTGGATATACTGTAATAACAATATAAACCACTTTGATTGTACCACATGTAGTATATCGAATACCATCCCCTACCCCTTGTTTCTTAAATCTTTAAGATCATATCAAGTTTATTTAAAATTTCTTATACTGCCTAATCAGAGTTCTAGGCGGTGTACAATATTAGTAAAAACATATATTGACTATAATACAAATTTAAAATTGGTAGACATCTATAGGGGTAGTTAATACATTCAAGTATTTCAAAATAAAACTACATTCAAGGATGCTTTAACCAAGCACAAATAGGAATAAAAAGAAAAAAAGGTTGGAACTAAAATATTATAGAGAAAGAGAACACAATTAAGGAAAATACACTGGGAAGGGTTGTTGCGGTGGAAAACAGCATGCTTTTGCCTGCGCCTGAACCGGAAGCCTCTCCGACGTCACAACGTTAGAGGTAAGGCTTCCAGATGAGGCGCGGGACGCACGCGAGGAGCTGCTGCCCACAGCTTTGTGCAATGCAGCACTCGGGGAGCCGGCCCGAAGACGCCACGTTGATTGCACTGTGGACCGGCCCAACGATAACACCGGGGGGGCAGGCCAGAAGGCAAGGCACAGCATGAAGGGAGAGGGACAACAGCGGTAGGGGGAATGCTTTTATTTTTTGATTTAGTGATTGATTTACATCTGCTGTCTGTTCAGGAAGAAATGCATTCACAGTGTGAATTAGCACGCACTGTCAGAACAATGCAGTAATTGTTATCAAGGCCACGTGCTAAGGGGTAAATTCTAAATGTGGTTCTAGAAAAAATGTGCTTAAGTGCCATTCTATAAATGATTCTCCAAGTTGGGTGCCATTTGTAGAATAAGCTTAGCACCAAGATCCGCAGCAAAGTTATAGGCATAGGCAAGATAATGCACGTAAATTTTGATTGTCAATTAGTATCTAATTGCTTGCTAGCACTAATTGGTTTGTTACTAAGTTATTATTTTGGTTTTATTTACTGGGATTTATTAATAGCCTTTTCATGAAGAGATTCATCCAAAGCGTTTTACAAGTATTTTCTCTATCTGACCCATATTAAATTGGACATGGTCACAATTTTATGTACCGTATATAGAATCCGGGAGAGGGGGGGGTGATGTGGAGCTATTTTCCCTTCATTTTGCTGTGGCTTTGAATGAAAGAGCTTGCATGCATTTTTTTTTTTTTTTTCAGATATGGAAACCTAAAAAGTGATCAACAGTGCCATGAGTATAGCTATAAGAACCAGATAGCTATTGGATGTCACTTTTCAAAACTTGAACTTCCCAAGGAAGGGAAAATCTATTTCATGATCACAGACAGTTCTGAGAAAATTAGATCAATCTACAGTGATGTAGACCTTGATTCCATCCGTAAGTTTAAGCATGTTTTATCCACATTTAGATATCCCATGTTTATACAATATTTTTTCAAATGTTTTGTAATTTTGTGGCGTTATTAACCGCTTTATTTTGGAAGGGTGAAAGGGTCTGTTGATGTGATTTGCTAAAGCACATGCAAGCTTGTTTGATATGGTTAAATTTAGTCTGGCAGTGTAATTAGTATCCAATATTTTGTTCTTGACAGCTGGACTTCTTATCTGTGAAAAGGCGGCAATTCCTCTCTGAGAGGAGCATCGTTTATTGAACCAGCAATTCCTTCCTGTCTCTTTATGTTTCCAACTTGATCAAAGCCAAGTGTGAGATTTGGTGCCATCAGCCTTTATTGGCAATGACACTGAGATCATTCCCTCCTATTTTATATTATCTTCCATTCCCACCAAAAGGTGGCCCCTTTAGATTATTGGGGCTGAGAGATACTCTAGAGCAGTGGTTCCCAACCCTGTCCTGGAAGATCATCAGGCCACTCGGGTTTTCAAGCTAGCCCTAATAAATATGCATGAGAGAGATTTGCATATAATGGAAGTGACAGGTATGCAAATTTCTCTCATGCATATTCATTAGGGATATCTGGAAAACCTGACTGGCTGGGGGTCCCCTAGGACAGGTTTGGGAACCACTGCTCAAGAGCATTGCTCTTCAACCCATTCCCTGGTATGCAAATCTCATGCTTATTCATTGTGGACATCCTGAAAACCCAATTGTCTGGGTATGCCCCAAAGACTTATCCTTCATCTATGACAACTGTGGGCCAGACTAGCAGCTTATTACTATTAGTAATCATTTCTATAGCATTTATTAGATGTTACCAGTACTGTATACAGTATATGCTGGTATTTTCTCTGTCCTTAGTGGGCAAAAAATCTAAGTATTTGGGGTTGTTTTTTTTACCTGATGCAATGGTGGGTTAAGTGACTTGCCCTAGGCCACAAGGAGGTACAGTGGGAATCAAACCCAGTTCACCAGGATCAAAGCCTGCAGCACTGACCACTAGGCTATTCCTCCACTCTACTCCAACCTCTTAACTCAGAGTTTTATACTTCCCCCCCAAGGGCCAGATGCACTAAACAGGATTGGTAAGACCACGAGGGTCTGCTCCAATCAGATTTTTGGCTGATTTCTAAAAGAGCTGTTGATGCACTAAAAATTTTGCATGCTAATGATTCACATGGAGGTTCCTTGTAATCCCTGTCTCTCCCGACTGATTGATTGCTATGAGAGCGATTCTCACACATGCACAGAGCCGGCAGGGGAAGCCCAAACAGCTGAGAGGCAGGGAAGCCCCAAAACACCCTCCTGCCACTCAGCTGTTCAGGGCAGGAAACTTCTTTTTTTTTTTTTAATGAGCACAGATGCTCTGTGTGTGTGGTACACACACACAATATCTGCCCCATAAAAAAAGAAAAAAAGCCCCCCAACTGATGATGACCCCCCTGACATCTCCCTGACGAATTGGTATGGGGGACTGACTCTTCCCCCCCCTTGACAGTGAAAATCACCAGGTGGGATGCCCACTCCCTCCTGCCTTGCCAACACCCTGCACTGCCTTCAAAAATCGGCAGGAAGGATGCTCACTCTCTCCTGCCAATGGAGCCCTCCACCCCCAAACCAACCCTACCCTACCCTACTCCCTTACCCCCAAAAAGGCAGAAGGGATGCCCATTCCCTCCTCCCACTGAATGCTCCACCAAAAACTTCCACCCACCCCGAACCTACACAGTACCTTTTTCATAATTTGGGAGCAGGAGGGATGCAGTCTCAACTGCTCCAAAGCCCGCCATGTCCAAAATGGCGGGCCTTCCCCTCCCTGTTGCAGCATGTAATGCACGGGATATACGCCTAAGGCCCTGATTGGCCCTTGGGAAGGGCCTTAGGCGTTTGTGGAGCGGAAGGCCCACCATTTTGGATTGGCAGGTCTCAGAGCATGTGGGACCGCATCCCTCCTGCTCCCAACTTGTGAAAAAGGTACCGGGTGGGTTCAGTGGTGGTGGGGGTTCAGGAGAGCCTCCAGTGGCAGGAGGGAGTGGGCATCCCTCCTGTCTTTTTTTGTGTAAGGAGGAAGAAGGAAGGGTAGAGGATGGTTTGGGGGTAGGCTGCCTGGTGCAGGGGTGTGGCCTTCATTGGCAGGAGAGAGTGGGCATCCCTCCTGCCATTTTTTCTCACATGGTGGAGGTCATAATGGCAGGAAGGAGTGGGCATGTGTCCTGTCTTTTTTTCTTACATGGGGGGTGGGTTCAGCAAGACAGGAGGAAGTGGGCATCCCTCCTGCCATTTTCACTGCCGTAGGGAGGGGTCAATTCCCAGTGCTGATTTGTCAGGAAGACATCAGGAAGGACCATCATCGGGGGGAGGGCTTTTTTTCTTTTTTATGTGGCAGATATTGTGTGTGTGTGTAACACAAACACAGCATCTGTGTCCATGAAAAGAAAAAGGGCTGAACTATCGGTGACAAGTCTTGACCAGCCACTTTTGTGGATCGCTAAAACCCCTGGTTTCTTTTTGTGCATAGCCAAGCAATGTTATTATATCAATTGCTTGGCTAGTTTGCAGGGGTTTTAGCTAATTTGCATGGCTGGATCAGAAAATGGGCGATCAAGGGGAAAAACATGCAGTGAGCCGTTTTGTGCATCGGGTCGGCAAATGTGATCGTCGCTAAAGCAGCCAAAGCTGGTTTAGCAACGATCACTGACTTAGTGCACCTGGGCCTAAAAGCCAAGATTTCAATTCTGTTTGGCCACTTTCCTTTAATAGACCACTCCCCTGTTCAAAATTGATTGGTGCTTTTTTAGAGCAGCAGCCCAGAATGTTGTTCCTGCAACTGAAAAGAAAAGCAGATTTTATTAAACGGCTGCAAGAATGCATAAATACAGAAAAAAGGATGGAATCCAATTCAAACAAAGCTTAAATGACTTCATAGCTGGAGTGAGCTTTCACAGGAGCCCCAGAGGTAGGCAAGTGGGATCAACGTTGGGAGAATTTCTACGGTTTGAGTTCTGTGAATGACAAAATCAGATCATGATCCACGGCTAGAGCAATCTTTGGTAGCAACTCCAGTAGTTGGGAAGTAGAACTGGTACAGGACAGATTTCTACAGTCTGTGCCCTGAAATTGGCAAGGAGAGATAGATTACTAAAAAAAAAAAAAAAAAATGTATATAAAGGAGGCTGGGGTTAAAAAATGATTGGCCCAGGGTGTCAATTATACTAGATTGTCATTTTTAACACCCGACACTGCTACCCCCTCCCAACAACAACTCCCCCATATCCCTGACTCTACACATACACAGCAGCAGGAGAGATGCCCATTCTCTCCTGCCATCGCCCAACCCTCCCCCGTCAACTCCCCCCATACCCCTGACTATATACACATACACACACACACAGTGGGAGAGATGCCCACTCTATCTCGCAATCGCCCAACCCTCCCAACAACTCCCCCCGTGCCCTCGATTCTACACCCCCCTCCTGCAGTGGGAGAGATGCCCACTTTCTCTAACCATTCCCCTGCCCCTCCCTACCTTATTCAGGAAGTCCAGCCAGAGGGATGCCTACCTGCTCCGACTGGCAGACCCGCCCCTTACAAAATGGCCCCTTCCTTGTGCATCCTAGGATATACTAGGGAGGAGCCTAAGGCTCTGATTGGCCCAGACACCTAAGGCCCCTCCCACTTAGGCATAAGGCACCAGTAGACATCCCAGAGTAGACATAACAGCGCCAACACTATAGAACATAAGAACATAAGTAATGCCTCCACTGAGTCAGACCCGAGGTCCATCGTGCCCAGCAGTCTGCTCATGCAGCGGCCCAACAGGTCTAGGACCTGCGCAGTAGCCCCCTATCTATACCCCTCTATCCCTTTCTTCAGCAGGAATTTGTCCAATCCTTTCTTGAACTCCAGTACCGTACTCTGTCCTATTACGTCCTCTGGAAGCGCATTCCAGGTGTCCACCACCCGCTGAGTAAAGAAAAACTTCCTAGCATTTGTTTTGAATCTATCCCCTTCCAATTTTTCCGAATGCCCTCTTGTTCTTATATGTTTTGAAAATTTGAAGAATCTATCTCTCTCTACTTTCTCTATGCCCTTCATGATCTTGTAGGTCTCTATCATGTCTTCTCTGAGTCTCCGCTTTTCCAGGGAGAAGAGCTCCAGCCTCTCCAATCTTTCAGTGTATGAAAGGTTTTCCATGCCCGTAATCATTCGTGTCGCTCTCCTCTGGACCCTCTCAAGTATTGCCATATCTTTCTTAAGGTACGGTGACCAATACTGAACACAGTACTCCAGGTGCGGGCGCACCATTGCCCGATACAGCGGCAGGATGACTTCTTTTGTTCTGGTCATAATACCATTTTTGATAATACCCAACATTCTGTTTGCCTTCTTCGCGGCTGCTGCGCATTGCACTGTTGACTTCATTGTTGTATCCACCAGTACACCCAAATCTCTTTCAAGGTTACTTCCCTCTAATACTAATCCCCCCATTTGGTAGCTGAACATCGGGTTCTTTCTCCCTATATGCATGACCTTGCATTTCCCTACATTGAATTTCATCTGCCATTTATTCGCCCACTCCTCCAGTTTGTTTAGGTCCCTTTGTAGGTCCTCACACTCTTCCGTAGTTCTAACCCTTCTACAGAGTTTAGTGTCATCCGCAAATTTTATAACTTCACATTTCGTCCCCGTTTCCAGTTCATTAATAAATACATTGAACAGCAGCGGTCCAAGTACAGACCCCTGCGGAACTCCGCTCGTGACTTTCCTCCAGCCCGAGTAGTGACCCTTCACTCCAACCCTCTGTCTCCTGCCTGCCAACCAGTGTTTGACCCATCTGTGTATGTCCCCTTCCACCCCGTGGTTCCACAGCTTCCTAAGTAGCCGCTCATGGGGTACCTTGTCAAAGGCCTTTTGGAAGTCAAGGTAAATGATGTCTGCAGGTTCCCCTTTGTCCAACTGGCTGTTTACCCCCTCAAAGAAGTGCAGTAAGTTTGTTTGGCACGATCTTCCCTTGCAGAAGCCATGTTGGCTCGCTTTCATCAGCCCATTTTTTTCGATGTGCTCACAGATGCTGTCCTTTATCAGTGCTTCTACCATCTTGCCTGGAACCGATGTCAAACTTACCGGCCTATAGTTTCCCGGGTCTCCTCTTGACCCCTTTTTAAAGATAGGTGTAACATTTGCTAACTTCCAGTCCTCCGGAATCTCTCCAGTTTTCAAGGATAGGTTGCAAACTCATTGGAGTATTCCCGCTATCTCATTTCTTAGACGTGCCCTGGTACCTACTTTTTTTAAAATGAGTTTTTAATTTGTTTTAAATGACGTGGTCAATTACCACACTGATTAAAGCCAATTAAAACAATTAAGTTAGGCAGCGGTATGGCACCTAAGCCCCGCTCCACCCCTAACCACTGTTTAGGGGTGGAGCGGGGCTTAGGTGCCATTAGGTACAATTCACTAATGAACTTAGGTGCCTACTATGTAGGCCAGAAAAACCCTGGCTTATATTGCAGACGCCTAAGTTTTCTGGTAGACATTGTTAACCGTATTTCTTAAATGGCGCCTAAGCGTGATTGACATGCAGTTTTGTAGGCGGCTGCCGATTTTAGACGCCGCTTATAAAATCTGGCCCAGAGTGTGTATCACCTGTAAAGCCCGAGGACCTAACTTCAAAGCTTTATATGTTTTAGTAAAGCCTAGTGCACCAAGAATTGCGAACATTTCGAGGACCTCAGATAACGAAATCTCTGTGAGCTGGAGTAATAATCTATGGCCTGTGCGTGACGCTTGCCTTCGTTCGGAAGTGGAATACAAGGGAGACGCACTCGATGTGGAAATATTTCCAGTAAGTTTTCATGATCTTTTGGTTTTGCCATATTTAGGAATGAAGGACTTGATATTCACCATGGGTTAAGGGGCAAAAGAGCTTCTGTATGCTTAAAACTATGCTGAGGAGGCTGGCCGCCGATATTCAAAGGCACTTGATGCTCCTGAATATCAGTTCTAATTGCTTGCTTCAGCACAGTCCTGGGGTGGTCTGTGGGCAAATCAGGGACAATCCAGTGGTTATGCGGGCACTGACCATATTCAGGGAGAGATTATCAAAAGTTTGCCATGCAAGTAAGCTGGTTGTAGTCGGTCTTACTTGCAAGGCATCTCGGCCTCCAATGCTCAAAAGGGATCTTGGGGGCTTCTACCAATCACAGTAGCAGCCACCAATAACCCTTTGCAAATGCATTACAAGGAGCTCATTAGTATTAAAATGAACATTCCTTGTGATACTCAGAAAGAAACGCCCACCTCTTACCAGGTCAAATTTTCCAGCGGGTCTGGAACTGCCGGTAGCTGTTTGTGCTTCTGCTGTACGAGTGCATGTCCTGTGCCTATGATCAGAACACAGCTGGTGTGCGCGGGACACACACAATCATACAACACATGTACAACAGCTGCGTCCATGTCATGGCTGAGAAACAAACAAACAAACAAACAAACAAAAAAACCCACAAAAATAAAGCTCCGGAGTAGAGAATGACACGGGGACAAATTTTTCCCCGTCCCCTCAGGAACTCAATTTCTCTGTCCTGTCCCTATGAGTTTTGTCGCTGTCCCTATTCCTGCCCCATTCCTGTAAGCTCTGCCTTAACCGCACAAGCCTCGGACACTTATGATTTTAAAGTGTTTGAAGCTTGTGCAGATGAGGACAGAGCTCAGGCATTGGTGGAATGAGGCATTATGACATCACAATCTGAGCTCTAGAATGTTGCTACTTATGATTTTAAAGTGTTTGAGGCTTGTGCAGATGAGGACAGAGCTTAGGCATTGGTGGAATGAGGCATTATGACATCACAATCTGAGCTCTAGAATGTTGCTACTTATGATTTTAAAGTGTTTGAGGCTTGTGCAGATGAGGACAGAGCTTAGGCATTGGTGGAATGAGGCATTATGACATCACAATCTGAGCTCTAGAATGTTGCTACTTATGATTTTAAAGTGTTTGAGGCTTGTGCAGATGAGGATGGAGCTTGCAGGAATGAGCCAGGGACAAGAAAAGAACTCAAAGGGACAGGACAAGAAAATAAGTTCCCACGGGGACAGGGAAATAGTTATCACCATGTCATTCTCTACTCCAGAGCTCCCGTGATAAGGAACTATAATAGACCTGTGCAGAAGAGCTGTGCCTATTGCTTAGCTCTTGTGTGCAGGTGCCAGGCACAATTCTTCCCCTTTTACCGGGCTACTCGGCACAAATAGCGTGCATATGATTTGCATGTTATTTGTGCTAAGCATGTCCTGGAAAACCAAAATTGCTCCCAATCCAGTATTTTTTTTTTTTTTTACTGGGTTATTAGAGCTTTGTGTATCCTGCCTTCAGTGCGAGAGCCCACACAACTAACAAGTCTTATATTTACCACTTAGCAATTCTGGTGCCACCACTCAATATCAACTAGCATCCACATAACATCTGGGTCCATGGCTGAGCTTTATTTGGGCATGGTTAGATTCGGTCCACAGCAGTCAGCGGCTTTAAAATTGCTGAGCACCGATGCGTGATTGTTGGGCAGGAAGCTGACTGCCTTTGATGTCCACTTAGGTGTCTGAAAGCAGATTTCTATGTGTAAATTGTTATACACGTATTAGTAGTGATTTTTGAGAAAGTGCTCTTGATAACTGTAGATAGCAGCAATATGCAGACATTTCAGGTGGACGTATTCAGAGCAGTCCTTGAGTGCACGTATATAGGGTGAGACAAAAAAAAGTAATCCTCTAGAGCAGTGTTCTTCAACGACCGGTCCACAGAAATTTCCTGTTGGTCCACAGGGCCAGCACGTGCATCAGGCCCAAAACAGTGTTCTTCAACCGCCGGTCCATGGTGCGATCGATGCGGTGTTATCTTCGAGCCAGCTCCCTCTTCCTAACTGATTCAGTTTACAAAGCCACGGGCAGTGGCTCCTACGGGCATCCTGCGCCTGAACCAGAAGCCTTCTCTCTGACGTTGCAACGTCAGAGGGAAGGCTTCCAGATGAGGCACGGGATGTGCAAGGTGCAATTAGTACTATTATGGGGGGCGGGATCTGGGGTGGACATTGGGTAGAGATGGGCGGGGTCTGGCCCACGACTTAGCCCAGTGTTCATCAACCGCCGGTCCACGGACCGATGCCGATCAACAGAATAATTTTTTTATTTCTGCCGGTCCATAGGTGTAAAAAAGTTGAAAAACACTGCTCTAGAGCAAGGGTGTCCAACCTGCAGCCCCGTGAAGTATTTTGTGTGGCCCCGGTTGAGGGCGATGCAGAGTTTTCCTCTGCTGCCCCCGGGTGTTTACCATCTTGCCGGCTCCCACCTCTATCTTGCTCCAGCGTTTGCGTGGCCCCAGAAACATTTTTTTTCGGCCAATGCGGCCCAGGGAAGCCAAAAGGTTGGACACCCCTGCTCTAAAGCTTTTTTTTGCCATTTTCTCAGCACCAACTTTGAATTTCAATGAGAAATTTTACATACTTATTCATCATACTTTTGTATTAATATTAAACAACATTTAATTACCGGTATCTTATTTATTTAATTCATTTTCTATCCCATTTTCCCCAAAGAACTCAGAATGGGTTACAGGTTAAACATACATTTCTCCCTCCGGATTCGCGGGGGATAGAGGCAGAGCTGGACCGTGAATGGTGAAATACCACAAATATCTTCTGGTCTGGCTCTGACCCACCCCCACCTCCCTCCCGCATTCCCCCCGGCATCCCGGCCTTAACCTGGTGGTCTAGCAGGCTTTCGGGGCAAGAGCGATCTTCCTACGCTCCAGCCCCGTGCAGATCACCAATAGAAAATGGCTGCCGTTAGTTCCCGTAGTCTCTCGAGACTAAGGCGGGAGCGCACGGCAGCCATTTACTATTGGCAATCTACACGGGGCAGGAGCGTAGGAAGATCGCTCCTGCCCCGAAAGCCTGCTATACCACCAGGTGAGCCCGGGATGCCAGGGGGAAGGCTAAACTATGCGGGGTTTTCTTTTTTTTCCCCCTCCCCAAAAAATCGCAAATATGTGAAATCGTGATTGCCAAAACCGCGAATGGGGAGGGGGAAGTGTACATAAAATACAGTCGATAGTTATTATCTCCCCCTTTTACTAAACCGTGATAGCGGTTATTAGTGCAGGAAGCTGCGCTGAATGCTCCACGTGACTCCCGACGCTCATAGAGTTCCTAAGAGGGTCGGGAGCAGTGCAGGTTATTAGCGCGGCTCCCTGCGCTAATAACCGCTATCACGGTTTAGTAAAAGGAGGAATAAATTACATAATTACAGTACGAGTTTACAATACAGGGTTGTGTCCTAATTCGATACATACTAGGGTCTAATACCAATAAAGACAATATAGAGTTTATAGGTTACAATTTACCATAGTTATCCTTAGCAGTGCAAGTTTTTTCAATACAAGCCAAATATTTTGAAAAAAGGTAAGTTTTCAATTGTTTTCTAAAATGTGCATAAGAGTGAGATATAAATAATAAGTGTCAAAAATCCTTATCATAAAAAAGCTGCCCGATATTTCTTACTTTTGCAACCCTTGACAGAGGGAAATACGAAAAGAGCATGAGATCTTCTATTGTTCCTTTGAGAAGCTAATGAAAATCTTATCAACTAAATAAAGTGGGGCATGACCAAAGGCGAGTAGAAAAATATGCTGTTTGGTACAACTCTAGAACGTTCTACAAATGCATAGACACCAGTTCTTACTAACACACAAGCGCATATATTTACACCTATCTTAGACCAAGAGTATATACAGTATCTGTGCGTACTTCCTTTGGGGTTAACTTTAGAATGGGACATAGGCACATATGTAGCCTTTATACTCATAAATTTGATGCAACCTATGTACCTGGTTCTCAAAAGTTTGTCTTGTTAGGAAATTACCGTCTAATCCCCTCATTCTAAAACAGGTCACCTAAAGTGGATTGCCAATTGTGTGCTTATGCATGTAACTGTAACAGTTTTGTAACGAGGACTTCGCTGCACTTGTGTTTTTATGGAATAAATAAATGTACATAAGTTTCTTAAGGCCTACTTGAGCATGTAAAATGTTGCTCTGCAGTCAGATCTATAAAATTAACCCTCAGTATACATCTTAATGCACTTATAAATTTGGTTATTCAAGTAACTGAAACAAAAAATGAAAACTAGCATTTTATGTTTAAGTTGATAGTTGCCTTACTATATGTAACAAAAAAAATGTTCTTATATGTCTTTTACTTTTTTGGAAACAGTTAAAATATTTTGTCAACATTTTTTTTTTTTAATTCTTTATTCGTTTTTAAACTTTCATCAAGTGTACAAAAATCATAATAAACACTATTAATTAGATCACTTGAACATCTTATCATTGTATCTTATAAATATAAATGCAACCCTCCCTCCACCCCCCTTCTAAGCCCATTATTCATTATAAGATCATAAACCCTCCCATTAAACCCTTCCCCTCTTTCAACACCAAGTGGTGTATAATTAATTAATAGAAAAATGGCATTTAATTATGACAAAAAGATGTTAATGGCTCCCATATTTTTATAAAACTTTTATACTTTCCATTCTGTACCGCCAGTGATCTTTCCATTCTATATAAGTGACACAACGAATTTCACCAGAAATTAAAGTTAAGTCTACTGTGATCTTTCCAGTTATTAGTAATATGTTGGATGGCAACTCCTGTCATGATCAATAAAAGTTTATTGTTACTCGATGATATCTGACTCTTTTTTCTCATATACATTCCAAATATCACAGTATCATAAGATAACGCTACATGATTTTCCAATAAACAATTTATTTTGTCAACATTTTATTATTGTCAGATTGGACTAGCTTGAGAAAATCTAATTAAAAACAAATGTTTAGTATGGTTTTCCATACGGATGCCCTAGCAACTGTATCGTGGATTTGTTTTTAAGGAAGACATTTTTTTAAATCATTTGGGGAAAAATTATAAGACCATAAAAACAGAAATACACTGCTTAAATCCGAGTAGCCAGATGTTAGCAAAGTCACTGAGTGAAAAGTTGTCTTGTCTTTTCAGGAAGGCACTGCAGAATGTAAAACAAAAAAAAAAAAACATAACCGTCATTGTTTTTTGGGGTTTTTTTTATTCCTGACTGCTCACAGGTCGACAAGAATCGCAGTTTCATCATACGCAGAAAATGTTTTCCTGATGAGTGCTGCACAGTCAGAGTGCGAGTGAAGATAAATAAATATTGTCTTGAAAGCACATGGAGTGACTGGAGCCAAAAGGAAAGCTTGGGTGAGAAAACACAGTTACACACTTATATGCACACAATAAAGATGGTAAGGGAGACCCACTGAAATAACTCCAAAATAACAGGAATATCCCACTGGTCAAAGCATAAGGTGTAAAAGAAAAGGGGAGGAAAAGGATCTCGGAAACCTTCTTGGTGACAGGGAATAAACCTCGGCCAAGTCTGACAAGATTCCACATTTCATTCATTGATCCTTCAAAACCTCCCCCTTCCTTTTTGATTCTAATTCTTATATATTTCTTATGATTCTTTCTTCCTTTTAATATTAACTTTTATAAAAATCTTCTCCACTGAGTCTTCTCTTAAAACTATATTCGTTCAATGTGGCTGCCTGCAACATTTGAGATAAGTAAATTTGAAGATACATTGAACAGTAATTCAAACAAATATAGTTTTAAAAGAAGACTGAGTGGGATTTCAGTATTATACCGCCTTGAAATTTGACTTGGCGGTGTAACAAATTTTAATAAAACTTGATCTTCCTGGGTGTTTTTTTGAGAAAACAGAGCTCCAACTGAGGAGCAACTATCCACTATAATAAAACCCTTAGCGTGCATGCGCATTTCAAACTCCGTGGCAGCATGCCACGCATGCGCAGTACCTGCCTCAGCTGATTTCCTGCCCCGATCTCTGACGCCGGCTGACTTACTGCCTTCTGACTATGCTGCTGCTGCTGGGACACCTCTTCTTCTCACCCCCGGACCAGCAGCAACGGCAGCAGCCGCAGTTTCATCAAGCAGCCGCGGGGCATTTGCTAGGCCGGCCCACTTTGATAATGCGAGGCAGGCCGGCCTAGCAAAAGCCCTGAGGCTGCCCAGGCTAGCGGACAGTGAGAGTAGGGAAGAGAAAAGGGGTACTACAGGAGAGGAGAGAGGTAAAAGTAAGGGAGAAGGGCTATTGCTGGACAGGGGGAGCTGGGAAGGCGTGCTGCTGGGCAGGGGGGGAGGTAAAAGGAAAGGAGAAGGGCTATTGCTGGACAGGGGGAGCAGGAAGCAAAGAAAGAAAAGCCTCAGCACCTTATTGTACTAAAAGTTTACACATCTATTCTAGCACCCATTAATGTAATGAGCTTAAACACTAGTAAGTATATAATTTACCTGAATCCATCTAAAGGTGTCTCCAGCAGCTATCTAGTGTTCATTTGATGGCTAGATGCATAGTGTGACAGTATTACAATTAATTGAGCCCTTTAGAACCAAAGTGGACCATGGCTATTTGCTTTATTTCAGCCTTGCATTATTTCTATGGCCTAAAAGACTTAGAACAAAAATCAGCCCATGTCCATATCTAACTAATTCTGCCAGCTGGTGAGTGACTTTTATGAACTTGGTACTTTCTTCATAGTTTTTGGAACGAGTCGTGTCCAATGTTGTAAGTCTTGCACAGCTGACATACCACATGTGTGTAGATCGCTGGCAGGTTAAAGCCAATCAGGCATTGCTTGTTTTTTTGATTGAAATTTGGCCATAAGGTGAGTGCTTAAAATATCTTCACGCTTGGAAAAATCACAAGATAAAGTTCTGTTTAGAAATGCAAAAAAATGGATACGGCTTGGATTCCGTCTTCACCCCCTAAACTGTACTGTTCCCTTGGATTTTTGCAGCCTAAATGCACGTGACCTTGCATTTCATAGCATTCAATTTTTAGCGGTCAAATTTCAGACCATTCTTCAAGCTTCACTAGGTCTTTCTTCACGTTATTCGCACCACCCTGGGTGTCTAACTCTTACTGCAGATTTTGGTATCATCCGCAAAGAGGCAAATCTTACCCGACAGCCCTGCTGCAGCAATATCGTTTCTCTTTCTCTCTAGACTGCTGCCTAGAATTTAGCGAACTGCATGAATATGCAAAAAACTGAAATTATCCCCCATCCTATTGCAAAACCATGCGAGACGTTTTTGGCGCTGGGTGACACGTTGAATTCTCTGTGCTGCTCTGATGTTCATAGGAACTCGGTGTCAGGTCAAAAGCGCGCCGGGACAAAGGCGCTCCCAGACAATTGAGCGCAGCGCGGGGGCGCGCGCCGCTGAAAATTACTGTTTTTAGGGCTCCGACGGGGGTGTGTGTAGGGGAACCCCCCCACTTTACTTAATAGAGATCGCGCCGCATTGTGGGGGCGTTTTGGGGGGTTGTAACCCCCCACATTTTACTGAAAACTTCACTTTTTCCCTGTTTTTAGGGAAAAAGTTAAGTTTACAGTAAAATGTGGATGGTTACAACCCCCCAAACCCCCCATAACGCCGGCGCGATCTCTATTAAGTAAAGTGGGGGGGCTCCCCAACAAAACCCCCGTCGGATCCCCTAAAAACTGTAATTTTCTTCGGCGCACGCCTTTGTCTTTCGCGGGGTTGTCTATGAATCTAGTAACTCTATGACTGTTGGAGCAGCAGAGAGCACTCAGTGTGCCAGCCGGTGCAAAAAACCTCTTGTGTGGTTTTGTCAAGGGGGGGGGATATTTTCAGTTTTTTGCATATTCATGCAGTTAGCTAAAATCGAAGTAGTAGTCTAAAAAGAAAGAGAAACAATCAGCATGTTTACAAGGAAAGATGTGGTAATGGGAACAGAACATTTTATATTGTCGGCATATACCCGATGGAAAACGCCTTTCCTTTAGACAATAAGCACAATAAGGGTTTATTTAAAAAAAGAGGGAATCCTTACCAGTTGTGGCGGAAGTGGCAAACATCACCTTGTCTCTGCTTGTTCAGATTCTACAGAATACTAATCCATGTGGAATTTCCTCTGCTGCAATGGAGTAGTTCAAGCCTGCCAAAATCTTATGCTGTTTTAGCTAAATCCAATTATATTCTGCTAAGTAAAGACTTGCCAAATGTTAATGAGATCAAAGCAGACGAAATATGGCTAGGATTACAGTATTGGAATTCAAGGTAATATATAGAAATAAAACAAAGGAAATAAGGTAATACCTTTTTTATTGGACTAACTCAATGCATTTTATGATTAGCTTTCAGATCAGAAATAAGCAAATGGTGACAAATACCAGTACACAGTATATAAGAAAAACATGAAAGCATATCAGGGAGGGGTAGGTAGGTGAGCAGGAGAAAGAGAGATGACAAAGCAGTTTTAAATGTCTTTGGGCTAGATTCACAAAGGGCACGGATCAGATCCAAACCGTGAGGGGAGGGATCCGATCCGTGTCCGGGGGGGCAGATTCACAAATCGCCCGCACGCAAATGTGGGCAATCAGAATCACGCCCCCATCCGACTGTCTCTAGCGATCCTGATGGTCTGCGCATACTTAAGAGCAGCGACCTTTTTTTTTTTTTTTTTTTACTTTTTCTTCGCGAGCCTACGGGTTAAAACCACAGGCTCGTAGTGCAAGGGAAGGGCAGGGTGGTGAGTCGGGGCGGCAGGAGAGATTCAGGGCAGGCAAGAGAGAGCAGGAGATTCGGGGCAGACAGTAGGGAGCAGGAGACTTGGGGCAGAGAGTAGATCGGGGCTGAGAGCAGAGAAGCAGGGCGGCAGAGGGCAGGTCAGTCGGAAAGAACCTCAGCGATTGGATCTCAGCAGCTGCTTATTTTTGGATCGGCCAGCCCAGTTGGTGTTGCTTTTTTTATTTTAGTGAATCGCTTCCTGCCTGCATTTGAATGCTGTTCCCCCTCATTTGCATCCGAGGATCGGAGGACAATTGGGACAGAGGTTAGTGAATCGGGTCAGAGGGAAATTGGGTCGTAAAAGGGTCGCTAAGTGGTCAGAAGTTGATCAGTGGGCTTAGTGTATTGGGAAAGAAGCCCAATATTGGAAATCAGGAAGAGCTGAAAGAGATTACATTACATTACATTACGGATTTCTATTCCGCCTATACCTTGCAGTTCAAGGCGGATTACAAAAGATTTGACTGGACATTTCCAGTGATGATCACATTACAGAGGATTTTACTGGACATTTTCCAGTGAGGATACAAATTTTTTTTTTTTTTTTTTTTCTTGGGGAACTTATGGGTTGGATAGAGAACTAACAGTGCCTAGCAGTGTGATATTAGCAAATGGAACACAGTTAGAGTAGGCAAGATTACAATCTTTTTATGGTCTGTTTACTTGAAGGGTGATTAGGTGTGATACTTGGGGGAGGAATGTCTGATGGTAGATGAGTTCTGTCGAGGTAGGTGAATTATCTGGAGGTAGGTGAACTTAGCTGGGGTAGGTGAAGTGGTTTAAGGTTTTTGGATGAATTTTTTAAAAAGCAGGGTTTTGATTTCTTTACGGAATGTTTTGAAGTCGTCCGATGTTGTCAGCAGGTTGGAGATGGAATGGTTGAGTTTTGCTGCTTGTGTTGCCAGAAGGTTGTCAAACATTTTCTTGCGTTGTGTGCCTTTGAGTGGAGGGAAGGCAAAAGGATTTGGGGTTCTTCTTTGTCTTGTGGTGGAGATTTGGTTTAAGCGGTTGTTTAGGTAGGATGGGGAAGAGCCTTGTATTGCTTTGAATAATAGGCAGAGGAATTTGAATTGAATTCGTGCTTGTATGGGTAGCCAGTGGGAGTCTAAGAAGGCGGTTGTTATGTGATCGTATTTTCTAAGTGAGTAGATCAGTCTGAGGGCGGTGTTTTGTATGGTCTGGAGTTGCTTTATCATAATGGCTGGACAAGGAAGATAAAGGGAGTTGCAATAGTCCAGCAGACCTAAGACTAGGGATTGTACGACTAGTCTGAATTGTGTTTGGTTGAAGAATTTTCTGATTTTGCGTAGGTTTCTCATGGTTAGGAAAGCTTTCTGGGTCGTCTTGTTGATTTGGGACTGCATTGTGCAACATCTGTCTATGGTGACTCCTAGTAGTTTTAGTTCGGGTTGTATTGGGTATTTGGTATTTTTGATTATCAGTTCTGTGATGGTAGGAGATTTGGCTTTTTCAAGCAGGAGGAATTTTGTTTTTTCTGAGTTTAGTTTTAGTTTATGATCCATCATCCATTTTTCTACTGTATCTAGGGTTGTTTCCAGCTTTGCGGTGGTGGTGGGCTCTGAAGGGTCGAAGGGGAGGAGTATGGTGATGTCCTCTGCGTAGCTAAAGGATGTGACATTTAGGTTATCTAAGGTGGCTCCTAGGGAGGAGATAAAGAGGTTGAAGAGTGTAGGTGAGAGAGGTGATCCTTGTGGAACTCCGCAGGGATTTGCCCATGGCTCTGATTTGATATCATTGTATTTTACCCTATAGGTTCTTGATTTGAGGAACCCTTGAAACCAATTGTAAACTTTGCCAGAGATCCCTATGGCGTCGAGTATCTGTAGTAATATGGTGTGGTCAACTAGGTCAAATGCAGCAGAGAGGTCAAGTTGTATTAGTATCATCTTTTTTCCTTTACTGATGTGTTGCCGGGCTGTATCTAGAAGAGAGACAAGTAGTGTTTCTGTACTATGGTTGGTTCGAAATCCTGATTGTGAGGGGTGGAGTAGGTTATGTTTTTCCAGGTAGGTTGTGAGGTATTGTGTGACTAGGCCTTCTATTATTTTGACGTATATTGGAATTGAAGCGATAGGTCTGTAGTTGGAGGGGCTATCTATTGGGCCTTTGTGATCTTTCATGATTGGGGTGATTAAGATCTCTCCTAAGTCCTGTGGGAATTGGCCTTCTGTTAGTGTGGTTTGAATCCATAACATAAAGTTGGTTTTGAATGTGGTGGAGGCGTTTGATAACAGGTAGGTGGGGCAATTATTTAGTTCGCTGGAGGCATGGCTGTATTTGTTGTAGAGTCGGTTCATATCCGACCAAAGTAGGATTGGGAAGTTGGACCAGCTTCTGTCTGCTACGATGGCTTCGCCTGTTATTGGGTTTGTTGTTATCTTTTCGCGATGGGTGGGTGTATCGATGAATGCAGTTCTGATGTTAGTGATTTTGTTTTTGAAGTAGTCTGCTAGGTGGATGGCTGTCGGTGGGTGGGTACCTTGAGTGGCAAGATAAGGTTTAGTATCAGTGAGGTTCTTTACTAGGTTGAATAGCTTTTTTGTGTCTGGGATTTTTGTGCCTATCATTTTGGAGTAGTAGGCTTTCCGTTTTTCCTTGAGTTTGGTTTTATATTGGTTAATTTGATTTCTCCATGCAGTTTTAGTGTATTTTAAGCTCTTATTTTTTTTCCAGTCTCTCTCTAGTTGTCTGCAGAGCTTTTTTGATTGGAGGAGTTCGGAGTCGAACCATTTATCAGAAGGTCTACATATTTTAAATTTTAATTTTTCTGGGGCTAGTTCATTCAGGATGGTTTCGCTTATGGTTCGCCATTGGGATATGAATTCGTTGGGGGCTGTGTTGGTGATGGAGTGGTCTGCTTTGTCCCAGAATGTGGGGGGTTCAATTTTTTGGCGTGTTTTGAAGGAGGTTTTTTTTGGCGGTTGTTTGTTGATGCTTTGAGGCCAGTTGATGTTAAAGGTGTATTCATAGTGGTCTGACCAGAGTGAAGGGTGCCAGGCCCCATTTGAGATATGGATTTCGGGTTTGTGGGGGTGTTGGGTCATGTAAGCAGCGACATCTAGTTGGTGGCCTTTTTCGTGTGTGGGTTGGGGGTCGAGGATCTGGTAGTTCAGTGCTTTGAGGTATGAGAGTAAATTTATTACTTGTTTAGAGGTGTGATCTTCAAGATGGAGGTTTATATCTCCTAGGATTAGATTATGAGGTGAGGTTAGGGAGTTCTGGTAAATAAATTCTTCGATATCTTGTTTGTTGTCATTCCATTTTCCTGGTGTTGAGTAACAGAGGATGCATGTTAGTGTTCCTGTGAGAGAATCATCGGATAGTTGACAGGCTAGGAGATCTAGGTGAGGGGTGGTGTGTTTGTCTAGGGTCTTTATATTGATGTTGTTTTTGAGTATGATGGCTAGACCTCCACCACGTTTTTTTTTCCTGCAGATCAGTTCTATTTTGTAACCTATAGGGCATAGTTCTGTGATGGTGGGATCGGATTCCGAGGTTAGCCAGGTTTCGGATAGGAATAAGCAGCTTAGTTGCTTTTTAACTATCCAGTCCTTAATGAGGTCTGCTTTTGTGCTTATTGATCTGATGTTCATGTATGCGCAGGATAATGAGATGTTGAGAGTTTGGGGAGTGGGTGAGCGGTTTGGGTGGAGGAGATTTTCTTTGGTTTGTGGATGATGGTTGCGGTATTCTGGCTTTGGTTTTGGAGGTGGTCTTTTTCCCCAGCTGGTTGGTATGCTGATGTGGTTGAGTGAGGAGCAATCTATCAGGTTTCTGGGTGAATGGAGTTTTCTGGTAGGTAGTGGGAACCTTTGGGATTCTGTTAAGGTTGGGATAGAGGATGTGTGATAACCTTCTGTTTTTCTGTTGGTTAGGAGTAGGAAGAGTAGTAGATGTAGGAGTGCGTTTGTTGAGAATTTGGGAGGCATGGTATGTTTGTGTAGGGTGCAGGAGGTTCTGCTGTTTGGTAACTGGTGTGATGTGCAGGTTGGGAGGTGTGGGAATGTTAGGGGAGGAGGAGGCGTTTTTATTTTATTTTTTTCCCTTTTGTTCTGTAGCGTCTGTGACCTTCAGTGGTGAGTTCAGAGATGGGTGAGTTTTCTTCCCATTGTTGTGAGAAGTGGAGCTCTTCTTTGAATTGTGAGGGTCCCTACTGGTTCGGGGGAATACTATCAAAGTTAAGTAGGAATGGGAAGAACAAACGAAGAGTGTCAGCTATAGCAGTTTGTCTGTGCTTGTCAGGATTTAGGGGATAGACAGGATTTAGGGGATAGAGATTCCTTTTAAATAATAGCTTTAGCTAATTAAATAAGAGCGGCTATGTTTGCTTTTAGTAACGGCATTTTCTGTTCATATTGATTCATTTGGATGGTGTAGGAAATTTTCATCCCTTCCCCTTTTCTGGAAAAACAGCCTTTGCTTTTTCCCAGAAGAGGACAGAATCTTGCCTATGAGTTTCATTCTTTCCAGGAAAACAGGAGGTATTTTGAAAGTTTTCAGCTTGGCTCAGAACAAGATTATTATATCATTATATCTAACTGCCCCCTATGCCTGGAATAAATTACCTGAGTTTGTCCGCCAAGCCCCTTCCCTTGTCTAAAAGCAGATTGAAAACCCACTTTTTTGATTTAGCCTTCAATTCATAACCCTACTGCCCACCAACCCAACCAGCAGATTAACTGTTCCCTTTGACACAAATCCATGACATCATGTTTGTCTGTCTTATCTGTTTAGAATGTAAATTCTCTCATGCAGGGACTGTCTTCTTTGTGACACTGCATACGTCTGGTAGCGCTATAGAAATAATTAATAATAATAGTACTAGTGGTAAATATGAAAGTTCTTTCTTGGCCAATGAAAGAAAAAGATTCTCTCCAAGGAAAAGACTCTTGAAGTATATAGTCAGTACATGATAAAGTTAATAAACATAGTGGTATCATCTCTTATATGGGAGTGTAGTACTATTACCGTATTTGCCAGTGTAGAGGACGCACTTTTTTCCCTCAAAATACGTTTAAAATTCACTGGCGGCAGTGCTTTCTCTTTCCCCCCCTTGCACAGCATATTTCCATCCCTCCTTCCCATCCTGCGTAGCAAAATCCCGCCAACCCTCCCACCGCCCAACCTCTGTTTCAAACTATAGCTGGAGCATTCCCTGTGCTGTATAAGTGATGTCATCAGTGACCTGGCACAGGGAAGGACCCGGTGGGAAAGGCTGCAAAGCAGCCTGTTCAATGCTGCCGCCGCTGGAGTTTGAAACAGAGTTATTGTATATCGGCCTGGCGATGGTAGGGTCGGCGGGATTCTGCTGTGCGGGATGGGAAGGAGGGATGGAAACATGCTGTGCAGGGGGATGGGTTGGGGTTGGCGGCGTTCTGCACAGGGGAATGGCTTCGTATTACCGTATCTATTCCACAAAGATCTCAAGACTTTATTTCAGAAATGTTATGACATCTGAATTTCAGTTTGTTTAAGGATGATCTATAATTTGTTTAAAAATGTAGAAAATTATTTTTTTTTCTTAAAAATGTATACAAAAAAGGGGGGGGTTTGTCTTATACGCTGCTGCATCCTATATGCCAGCAAATACGGTAATTCAAACACAAGCAACAGTAATATTACAAAAACAAATCCAAATGTCCAAATCAATAAATTGAGGGGGGGGGAATATATATATATATACACATACTAGTTTTTTAGCCTGTTACATTAGCGGGTGCTAAAATAGATGTGTAGACTTAGGCATTTCTTTCTTTCTGTATGTCTGTCTTTCTTTCTCTCCCTGCCCCCTTTCTTTATGTCTGTCTTTAGTTCTGTCTCTCTCCCTGCTCCCCCTGTCTGTCTGTATTTCTTTCTTTCTTTCTGTCTATCCCCCCTGTCCAGTAGGAACCCTTCCCTGCTCCCCCTGTCCAGCAGTAGCCCTTCTTCCTTCCTTTTACCTCCCCCCATGTCCAGCAGCACCCCTTCCCTGCTCCCCCTGTCCAGAAGTAGCCCTTTTCCCTTCCTTTGACCTCCCCCCTTTCCAGAAGCACCCCTTCCCTGCTCCCCCTGTGTAGCCCTTCTTCCTTCCTTTTACCTCCCCCCTGTCCCGCAGCACCCCTTCCCTGCTCCCCCTGTCCAGAAGTAGCCCTTCTCCATTCTTTTGACCGCCCCACTGTCCAGCAGCACCCCTTCCCTGCTCCCCCTTTCCAGCAGTAGCCCTAAGGGAATTACTATAGCGGATATATTCACCCAATATACTAGCAATACAAAACAATATCCAGTACAAAAAAATATAGAGGAAAAAAAAGACCTCAAGAGATATCACTTCCATTAAGAAATTCCTCTGGCATGGCTTTCTTCATTCATCAGTCAAAAGAACTGCATATTACAGTAAAGTATCCACATATGCTAAAGAAATACATTTTCAAATTGATTGCAATCAAGCAAAAAAAAAAAAAAAAAGAAGGAAATAAACCAACAGTCCTCTGATCACAAGCTAACTACACAACAATGCCCAAATCCTGACAAAGGTTATCCTTTCACTGGTCCCATTGTCAGAGGATTCAAGAGATTTTTCAGCTGGGCTGAGTGTAGTACTGGTCCCATGTGCTAGTGCTAGCCAGGGTGCCTGATAGAGGCTCGGCAGATTTTTTCTAACTTTAGATGAACTACACATTTGAAATTACTTCTCACTATAATCTTAGGGAGGAAAAGAGATGATTTTAAATGTGACATGCGCAAACCAGAAAACTTCTTGGTGTGTTCTGCACCTGGGTGGTCCGGTGGTTCCAAAGGTTGCCAGGTAGCTGCTTCAGCACTGTGGGGGCTTCAGACCCTTCCGTGTCAGCGCTGAACTCGATGGCATATTAAGGGAGAGGGATGGGGAGGGGTCTGCCCTGGATGCCGTCTTGGTGAGGGCGCAGGTACCTGTCCTCCTCTCCGCCCCCCCCCCCCCCGCTCATTCTCCACTCCCAGTGCCACACGTGCATGCCACTTCCCTTCCCCCGTACCTCTGTAACACTCCTGGCACAAGCAGCAACTCCCAACCTGCTATTACACCAGCATCGTACATCACTTCCTGGACACCCCCCTCCTCTGGCAGCACTCCTCCCACCCCTCTGATGCCTATCTGTGGTCCAGGAGTGGGGGGCAGCCAGGAGTGATTCCACATTACTCCTGGCCTCTCCAGTGCCACTGCCATCTCACCAGACTACCACTAGGGGGCCATATTTTCCATATAAGGACATTTTCCAGATCAAAAGTTCACATCCGCACTACTGGCACAAGCATTCAGGGTCACTACTGAGCTATTTGTCGCAGACAGAATCTACGTGCTCTCTATACTTATAAAGATCACTCTCTAGTATCATTGATGTTGGTAGTGGATGAGGAAATGGAAATGCGTGGATGAGGAAATGGTGTGAGGAAGAAGGATTCCACTTCGTGAGGAACTGGACAACGTTCTGGGGCAAGAGCAAGCTCTACAGGAGAGATGGACTGCACCTGAGCACGGCAGGAACTAGACTTCTAGCAAACAACGTCAGAAGAGTAATAGAACAGGCTTTAAACTAACAAGAAGGGGAAAGCCGACAGTCGACCAAGCGCCGACGATTCGGAAGAAGGTATCCCGTGAAGATACTGAGGGGAAAAAATGCCGGAAAGAAGCAAGGGACAAATTGCAAGAGGAGGTTAGAAAGATTGTAGCAAAAGAGAAGAAAATAAAGACCAAAGCACAGGGAATAGAAATGAAGACAACAAAATATCAGGATCTAAATTGCATATATACCAATGCAAGGAGCCTGAGAAACAAAATGGGGGAACTAGAAGCCATGGCCAATGCAGAAGACATAGACATCATTGGAATCTCTGAAACATGGTGGAATGAGGAAAACAAATGGGATACAGCACTGTCGGGGTACAAGCTCGATCGCCAGGACAGATCAGGACAGAAGGGAGGTGGAGTAGCCCTATACATAAAAGAAAGCATACGATCGACAAAAATGGACACAGCAGAGACGGCCAACAAGCTAGAATCGCTATGGGCTAAAATACCAGGAAGGAAAGGGCCTGAAATAAAGATAGGCCTATACTATCGTCCACCTGGACAAACCGGAGATATCGATGAAGAAATGGAAGCCGAGATGAAGCGAGAATGCAAAAGCGGTAACACAGTTATTATGGGAGACTTCAACTACCCTGGGATAGACTGGAGTCTTGGAAGCTCAAAATGCGCTAGAGAGACAGAATTCCTGGAAGCTACACAGGATTGCTTCATGGAGCAGCTTGTTAGAGAACCGACGAAAGGAAATGCCACTCTGGATCTAATCCTAAATGGGTTAAGGGGACCTGCAAAGGAAGTAGAAGTAGTGGGACCGTTGGGAAACAGTGATCATAATATGATCAAGTTCAAGGTTGAGGTAGGAATACCGAAAGGGAAGAGAACCATAGCAACAACTTTTAACTTCAGGAAAGGAAACTACGAGGCAATGAGGGAAATGGTAAGGAAGAAACTTAGGAACACTTCCAAAAAATGGCAAACGGTACAACATGCCTGGTCTTTTTTCAAGGGCATGGTGAGCGAGGCGCAAAATATATATATCCCCAGGTTCAGAAAGGGGTGCACAAAGAGTCGAACAAAAGACCCGGTGTGGATGACCAAAATAGTGAAGGAAGCAATAGGCAATAAGAAAAATTCATTCAGGAAGTGGAAAAAGGACAAAACTGAGGGGAACTGGAAAGAGCACAGGAAAAATCAAAAAGAATGTCACCGTGTGGTTCGAAAAGCCAAAAGAGAGTACGAAGAGAGGCTAGCCAGGGAAGCACGAAACTTCAAACTGTTCTTTAAATATGTTAAAGGGAAGGAGCCGGCTAGGGAGGAGGTAGGACCACTGGACGACGGAGACAGGAAGGGAGTGGTGAAGGAGGAGAAAGAAGTGGCAGAAAGGCTTAACATGTTCTTTTCGTCTGTATTTACAAATGAGGACACATCAAACATACCGGAACCTGAACAATTCTTTCATGGAAGTCAAGCAGAAAAATTAACATCCATAGAAGTGAGCCTTGAAGACGTACGCAGGCAGATAGAAAAACTAAAAACTGACAAATTCCCGGGTCCGGACGGAATACATCCAAGGGTTCTGAAGGAATTAAAGGAGGAGATAGCGGAACTATTACAGCAAATTTGCAACCTATCCCTAAAAACAGGAGTGATCCCAGAGGATTGGAAGATAGCCAACATTACGCCCATCTTTAAAAAGGGATCAAGAGGTGACCCTGGAAACTACAGACCAGTGAGTCTGACCTCAGTTCCGGGAAAAATGGCGGAAGCTCTGATAAAAGAAAACATCGATGAACATTTTGAAAGGAACAAACTTCTGATAACCAGCCAACATGGTTTCTGCAAGGGGAGATCGTGCCTAACGAACTTATTGCACTTCTTCGAGGGAGTTAACAAACAAACGGACAGAGGAAACCCCATAGACATCATATATCTAGATTTCCAAAAAGCCTTTGATAAGGTGCCCCATGAATGTCTACTCCGGAAACTGAAGAACCATGGGGTGGAAGGAGATGTACATAGATGGATCAGAAACTGGTTGGAAGGTAGAAAGCAAAGGGTAGGAGTGAAAGGCCACTACTCGGACTGGAGGAGGGTCACGAGTGGTGTACCGCAGGGCTCGGTGCTTGGGCCGCTGCTATTTAATATATTCATAAATGATCTAGAAACAGGGACAAAGTGTGAGATAATAAAATTTGCAGACGACACCAAACTATTTAGTGGTGCTCGGACTATAGAGGACTGCGAGGAATTGCAAAGGGACTTGAACAAGCTAGGGGAATGGGCGACAAGGTGGCAGATGAAGTTCAACGTTGAGAAATGCAAAGTATTACATAAGGGAAGCAGAAACTTGAGGTACAACTATACGATGGGAGGGATATTATTGAATGAGAGTACACAGGAAAGGGACTTGGGGGTAATGGTGGACATGACAATGAAGCCGAGGGCACAGTGCGCAGCGGCCGCTAAGAGAGCGAATAGAATGCTTGGTATAATCAAGAAGGGCATTGCGACCAGAACGAAAGAAGTTATTCTGCCGTTGTATCGGGCGATGGTGCGTCCGCATCTGGAGTACTGCGTCCAATTTTGGTCGCCGTATCTTAAGAAGGATATGGCGTTACTCGAAAGGGTCCAGAGGAGAGCGACACATCTGATAAAAGGTATGGAAAACCTTTCATATGCTGAGAGATTGGAGAAATTGGGTCTCTTTTCTCTGGAGAAGAGGAGACTTAGAGGGGATATGATAGAAACTTACAAGATCATGAAGGGCATAGAGAAAGTGGAGAGAGACAGATTCTTCAAACTTTCAAAAAATAAAAGAACAAGAGGGCACTCGGAAAAGTTGAAAGGGGATAGATTCAAAACGAATGCTAGGAAGTTCTTCTTTACCCAACGTGTGGTGGACACCTGGAATGCGCTTCCAGAGGACGTAATAGGGCAGAGTACGGTAATGGGGTTTAAGAAAAGATTGGATAATTACCTACTGGAAAAGGGGATAGAGGGGTATAGATAGAGGATTACTGCACAGGTCCTGGACCTGTTGGGCCGCCGCGAGAGCGGACTGCTGGGCACGATGGTCCTCAGGTCTGACCCAGCAGAGGCATTGCTTTGTTCTTATGTTCTTAGTGTTTTTATTTTATATCAATTCAGTTATACTAACAACTACAGAATACCCTCACATTAAAAATGGATTATTTTTATCCAACCATTGTCCTGTGTTTTTCTCAGTGAAAAGGTAACATTGGCTTTCTCAAAGCCACAAAGTTCCCACGGTGAGTATTAACTTTTATTCAGAGCTTTGGGCAACAAGTGGTGATGTCATCAGCCAGTAATATAGTGCACCTTCCCACAATGCTAGAAACAAATCGTGTTGTTTCTACACACATTCACAGGTCCACAAAAGTAGGTTAGAAAATTCTTTCTTTTCTCTTTTGCCTGGGCTGCTTTTATTCAGAGCTTTGGGTGGTGAGTGACTGTGTCATCAGCCAGCAACAGAAGCCACGAGCTTTGTTTAGGGCCACGAGCTTTGCTTTCCAGATACCCAGGGACCTCTACCACCTGCTCCTTCAGTGTTGTACTGACAGTCCTGGGCCATGGACTTGGAGACTAGAGAATGACACGGGGATAAATTTTTCCCCATCCCCACAGGAACTCCATTTCTCTGTCCCTGCCCCATTCCTATAAGCTCTGCCTTAACTGGACAAACCTCGAACAGTTATGATTTTAAAGTGTTTGAGGCTTGTGTAGATGAGAACAGAGCTTTGGTATTGGTGGAATGAGGCATTATGACATCACAATCTGAGCTCTAGAATGTTGCTACTTATGATTTTAAAGTGTTTGAGGCTTGTGCAGAAGAGGACAGAGCTTTGGCACTGGTGGAATGAGGCATTATGGCATCACAATCTGAACTCTAGAATGTTGCTACTTATGATGTTAAAGTGTTTGAGGCTTGTGCAGTTGAGGACAGAGCTTTGGCATTGGTGGAATGAGGCATTATGACATCACAATCTGAGCTCTAGAGTGTTGCTACTTATGATTTTAAAGTGTTTGAGGCTTGTGCAGAAGAGGACAGAGCTTTGGCACTGGTGGAATGAGGCATTATGACATCACAATCTGAGCTCTAGAATGTTGCTACTTATGATGTTAAAGTGTTTGAGGCTTGTGCAGTTGAGGACAGAGCTTTGGCATTGGTGGAATGAGGCATTATGACATCACAATCTGAGCTCTAGAATGTTGCTACTTATGATTTTAAAGTGTTTGAGGCTTGTGCAGATGAGGACAGAGCTTGCAGGAATGGGGCAGGGACAGGAAAAGAATTTGCCGGGACGGGAAAATGAGTTCACTCGGGGACAGGGAAAAATTTGTCCTGTGTCATTCTCTATTAGAGATCATACATCAAGGTGCCTTCTGGGACCCTGCAATCATAGGCTTGAATTTGGACACTAGATATCAAACTTAAGCGAGGACCAGGCTTCCCACTCTAGGAATCTTTCCTAGAGAAGATTTGACTTGGGAATCGAGACCTAGCAAATGACAGTGTACAGAAATACTACTAAGTTAGCAGGCTAACCCTGTTTATAGATTTTTTTTTTTTGTATGTTGTTCTGTGGCACCCTGCCTAGACCTGTGGAATAGAGCAGGTAATAATTAAAACATTTTTTTAATAAAATTAAATTGTTTGATGCACGTAACCTGCTATGATCTAGCCCCAGACTTCTGTTACATCAGATTTACTCACTTGCTGTTAGCACATATCCCCTGAGCTGCTTTGTTCCTGCTCATAAACAGGCGAGCTGAAAATCTGGCGAGGAGGGAATCTTATGGAGCCTAAGGACAAAATCCACAGTGTCTGGTAGTACACGGTTTGTTTGGTTTTTTTTATTTTTGTGCATTTCAAGTGCAAATTAGAATGTAAGCTCTTCTGAGCAGGGACTGTCTATTGTATGTTAAAATGTACAGTGCTGTGTACACTTTCAGTGCTACAGAAATAATAAATAGTAGTAGCAACATGCTGCTATAATGATTATATGGTGTTTGTGCATAGCTTAAGGACAAAATCCACGGCATTTGGTAGTATACGTTTTGGGTTTTTGTTGGATTTTTTTGTGCATTTCAAGTGCAACACGCTGCTATAATGAGTATATGGTGTTTGTGCATAGCTTAAGGACAAAATCCACAGCATCTGGTAGTATACGTTTTGGGTTTTTGTTGGGGGGTTTTGTGCATTTCAAGTGCAACACGCTGCTATAATGAGTATATGGTGTTTGTGCGTAGCTTAAGGACAAAATCCACAACATCTGATAGTGCACGTGTTGGGTTTTCTTTGTGCATTTCAAGTACAACATGCTGCTATAATGAATATATGGCGTTTGTGAGTACCTTTTCTGCAATACTTCCAGACTAGGCTGGTCCCAAGTACCGTAGTAAGAGACTTTGGGTTGCAGGCCTCCTTTATGGAAATAGAGTGCTGTCTGTTGCATCAGCAGAATTCTGTTTACTGGGGCGCAATAATGTTTGAGAATAAACACATCTGTTCATTGATTGTTTATTATCTCTGCCTTCTAAGATTTCTCAGTTGACAGAAAAGCCAAAGTTATACTGAACCTCGATGGCCCCCTGTAGGACTTCTGACTCACTGCAAAATTCGAAGATCCAGGAGCCAGGAGGCTAAAGGAACACATTTTCTCCCTGTTTCATTTGCAAAAATAGACTGGCACAGGCTAATGCTGGGTGGACAGGCTGGTCTGTGCCATGCTAACTCCCACCTTTTCTGCCAGGGCTGGGAGTAGTCCAGTCTAGGGTTGTGTGCTAGAAGGACTGTGGCTTTAATAGATTAAGGCAAAAGCCTTCCATCTCCGAGACCGAGTTTTTTAGAGTTGAGGAAGGGATCCTAGTACACTATCTGCTTACAACTGGTTCAAATTTTAATTTTAGGTTAATATTAGGTAACCTCTTCTCCCAGATTGAAAACTATCCGTTCACAGAAATAAAATTTTTTAAAAAAATGCTCACAGATGTATAAATAGAAGCTTTAGAACAGAGTTGTGCAGTCTTGAAGTCTGTCTGTACAGATCTCTGGGCTGGTTATATATTTTCAAAGAAGCCTTGCTTGCATAAAATCAAGACTTTATAGTTTCAAGTTTATTGAGATTTTGATTTTAACGCAATATCAAGTATTTTCAATGCGTATAACAATAATAATTTGGGGGGACAAATAAAACAGTTTAAAACCATAAACATATAGTTTTATCCATAGTTACTTTAAAGATACATAAGGAATGAAAGGTTAAATTACATTTGATTTAAAATAAACAATTAAAAATAAAATAACAGTTAGGGAAGAACAACTTTAGGAGAGGTATTAAAGAAATTTTTTTTTTTTAATGAAGACAGTCTAAGAGTAATTGTTTAGGTAAGATCTGATCTAAAAGTAAATAGGAGAGTCAAAAGGATTGTCCGATCTAAGATTCATAAGCATCTTTATAAAAATAGCTTTTTAGATTGCTTTTAAATTTTTCTAATTTTTTTACTTGTGTATCACTTCATTTACCCAAATGACTTCCTTGAAATGAGAGTCAACAGCTGAACAACCTTAAAGCACTCATGTCTGCTTCAGCCTGTAAATGGTGACAGGGTGTTCAGTACAGCCCCACACCCTGGATGATTAAAACCTTAGTGTAGGAGAAGCCAGGACAAGGAACTTGAACGCTAGAATTTTGGCCTTGAAATGAGGAAGGGTTAGTTCTCCTAAACGGCTCCTGTTGAGGCTGGTACAGTGCTTCTCTGCCCCATGAGATATGAAAATAATTTGGGTAGATGTGCAGGAAATATAACTACAGGTGTCTGTGACTTCTGCTCCCCATTTGTAGCCACAGCTTGACGCAGCAGAGTGGAACAGGAATTTTAAACAAAGAAAGGAAATTAGATGACACTGAGGCAGCAAGTGAAAATGGCACAGCTCTGCCCTAAAATTCATGACAAGGAAGACATGGGGGGGGGAACCCATAAATCCTGCTGCCAACCTAAGAGTGAGTCATAGCCACAAATATATTTGGGTCTTCTCAAACATCCTTTCCTGCTCTCCATGAGCTCCCCCCCCCCCCCCAGCCATTGACTGTTCATTGCTCAAAGAGACTCTCGTGTCTTAGTTTACTCAAACTCTGATAGGGTAATCACTGCAGTGATGTCTGCACTGATCAGACTTCTCGAAAACGATTACTAAGTGGTGGCTGAAATACCATGTTATACAGAGTGGATAGTGGTAGCTAGTTTTAAGAAAGGTTTGGACAAATTCCTGGAGGAAAAGTCCATAGTCTGTTTTTGAGAAAGACATGCGGGAAGCCACTGCTTGCCCTGGATCAGTAGCATGGAATGTTGCTACTATTTGGAGTTCTAGAATCTTGTTGCTCTTTGGGATTCTGGAATCTTGCAATTCTTTGGGATTCTCTATGGAATGTTACTACTCTTTGGGTTTTGGACAGGTACTAGTAACCTGGATTGGCTGCCGTGAAAACGAGCTACTGGGCTTGATGGACCATTGGTCTGATCCAGTAAGGCTTTTCTTACGTTCTTATTCTTGAGTTTTCATTTAGACCTTGTTAGGGTTAAATGCATTGTCTAACTTCAAGGTATTAACTTCCGTATTTCTCCATACAGAGCTGCTTCTTTTAATGCTGAGAACAGTTGTTCCTGGCCTTGGCTGAGTGAACTGTTATTGTAGGAAGTTGAGAAATTGTAGCTACGTGCACCAGTCAGTGTGCATAGCAAGAATAGAAGGGTCAAAAGTAGGGTCAATTTTAAAACATATCCTAACTAGTCTGCCTAGCTTCTTTTCCTCCTGCAAGTCTACTTGATCTCCAGCTTTTCCCAAAGATCATTAAGCGTGTCCGCTTTGCTTTTCCCCCAACTTCTGTTACTCAATGTACCATCTCCTATTTTTCCAGACTGTTCTATCAGTGTTCACAGGACTGCACATTGAATAAGACCGCTTCATGAGCCAATAAAGCAAAAGAGAAACTGATGAAAGAACATTATTAATAATGCACAGAAAATCAGAGCAAGAGGAAATACTGAAATAACTTACTGTTTCCAGGAATAAGATAGTCAAGAGGAACCTTCCAGGTTAGAAAAATTCCATCTAAGGCACTAGTTCACTAGCGCAATAAGTAGTTTCCTAGTCATAAATAGTACCTTGTTTACATTTGTTGAACACGATAGTAAAGACAAGTCCTGTTTTGGAACACACTGAAAATTAGACAAAGCAATCGCAGGACACCTGAAAAAAAAAAGTTTAATCATGGCACTCACAGCATATTAGCAAATGTTCATCTAGGACAGGGATCTCAAAGTCCCTCCTTGAGGGCCGCAATCCAGTCGGGTTTTCAGGATTTCCCCAATGAATATGCATTGAAAGCAGTGTATGTACATAGATCTCATGCATATTCATTGGGGAAATCCTTAAAACCCGACTGGATTGCGGCCCTCAGGGAGGGACTTTGAGAGACCCCTGATCTAGGACATATATGGAGGGGCATTTTCGATATCATGTCCAAATCCAAATTTGGATGTTTTGCAGAACACACAAAATTCCAGTAGCAAATATGACCGTTTTCCAAAATAGAAAAAGTCTCTCTTTTTTTTTTTTTAAATTGCTTCAAAAATGGCCATTCCTATCTTTTGGAACTATTTTGAAAATAACACGTCCAAAAGAAAAACGCACAAAACAAGATGTAGGAAGGGCTAGAATGTTTAGTAGACTAGCCACAGATATCCTAGCAGCGCAATGGGGCACCATCGGGGGCACTGTGGTGAACTTCGCAAACTTGTCCAAACCTTTTTTTAAACTTGGCTAAGCTAACCGCTGTTGCCACATCCTTCTGTAACAAATACCAGAGCTTAACTATTCATTGAGTGAAAAAATATTTCCTCCTATTTGTTTTAAGAGTATTTTTATTTATATTCTGCATATCCTACAATTCTAGGTACTTAAGAGGGCTCACACTCTATCTAATGTACCTGGGGCACTGGGGGATTAAATGACTTGCCCAGGATGACAAGGAGCAGTGTGGGATTTGAACCCGCAACCCTAGGATGCTGAGGCTGTAGCTCTAACCATTGCACCACACACTCCCCACAAGGGGGGAGGGTGTCATTGAGTGTCCCCTAGTCTTTGTATTTTTTGAAGAGCCTTATTTCATATGAGAGGAGTTCTGTTTCCTTTATCATTTTGATTTCTCTTTGAACTTTTTCTTTTATATCTTTTTTAATGTAACTGTTGGCACCTAACATTAGGTGCCCCAATGCCAACCTTACAGAATACTGCAATCAAAGTTCTAGGCTTTAAGAAAAATTTTGATAGGGTAACACCTCTTTATTTACAATATCACTGGCTACCCATTCGTTATAGAATCCAATTTAAAGCTCTATTTCTTACGCATAGAGTTTTCTATTCTCTACAGCCTGCTTATTTACATTCGTATTTGATTCCTTACTTGCCATTAAGAACTTTGAGATCTATTCAAGATAATAGAATGGTAATACCCTCTGTTTATAGAGCTAGATGGGAGTCTACTCGAAATAAAGCGTTCTACTTTGCAGTTCCAAACTTATGGAACCATATGCCACGAGAGTTGAGTTTAGAGGCAAATTTAAAGTTTTTCAAAATGATGTTAAAAACAGGTTTGTTTGTTTTTTAAAAAAAAGAAGCATTCGTGCAAGATTTAAATCAATCTGATATTACTCACATATTCTAAATCAGGGGTGTCCAATGTCGGTCCTCGAGGGCCGCAATCCAGTCGGGTTTTCAGGATTTCCCCAATGAATATGCATGAGATCTATTAGCATATAATGAAAGCAGTACATGCAAATAGACCTCATGTATATTCATTGTGGAAATCCTGAAAATCCAACTGGACTGCGGCCCTCGAGGACCGACATTGGACACCCCTGTTCTAAATGTTCTAGATCAGGGCTGCCCAAGTCCGGTCCTCGAGATCTACTGGCAGACCAGGTTTTCAAGATATCCACAATGAATATGCATGAGAGATTTGCCTGCACTGCTTTCTTGGTTTGCAAATCTCTCTCTCATGCATATTCATTGTGGATATCCTGAAAACATGGACTGCCAGTAGATCTTGAGGACTGGATTTGGGCAGCCCTGTTCTAGATCTTCAGTTAGCAGTCCGGTGAAATTTTAAAGTTCAATGGTATTTGTATGATTTTATTTGGGAGTGAATGCTTTTTGCTATAGCTGGTGTTTATATGGTCAGATTTATTCTGTTCAACAATGGATTTTTGTTTTTTTAAGACTGAATGTTCTTTAGTAAGTTTGCTGTTTATATGGGCTAGGTCAGGGGTGGGCAACTCCGGTCCTCGAGGGCCATACTCCAGTTGGGTTTTCAGGATTTCCCCAATGAATTTGCATTGAAAGCAGTGCATGCAAATAGATCTCATGCATATTCATTGGGGAAATCCTGAAAACCTGACTGGATTCCGGCCCCCGAGGACCGGAGTTGCCCACCCCTGGGCTAGGTCTATCTATAATGGAGTTCTTTTTTATATTTGTTTTATTTACTTTTATTATATTCTGTAAACCGCTTTGATCAGTAAAATGAACGAGCGGTATAACAAGATTAATAAACCATAATGGAATCTTGGCAGTGGTGTAGTAAGGGGGGAGGAGGTCCGTCCCGGGCACCATCTTGGTGGGGGGGCGCTGGCACCCTCTTCCTCTCTGCCTCCCCACGCCTTCCCTGCCCCCCCCCCCTCACCACTGCGTGCTCATCCCTTTCCCCCGTACTTCTTTAACGTTCCCAGCACAAGCAACAACCCCCAAGCTGCTGCTCGCGGCAGTGACGGCTCTTCCTCTGACATCACTTCCCGTATCTGTGCCTAGAAAGTGCCATCGGAGGCTGGCGCGAGCAGCAGCTTGGGGTTGCTGCTTGTGCTGGAAATGTTAGAGGTATGGGGAAAGGGAAGGCACGTGCACGGCAGGAGAGGATGGGGAAGAATCATGGTGCTAAGATGCCGTTATACCATTGGTGCTAAGTGCATGACACTGGGGTGCCTAATTCTTTGTTCTAGTTTATAGCCTGTAAGCCCCCTGGGAGCAAGGAAGTACCTGGAAATGTATTTAAATATATTTGCCTTGAACTGTTAAAAGACATGAGCTAAATCCAAATCTCTTTCCCTTTACCCTCTGTCAATGAATTGAACACCCGGATTGCTGAAATAAACTTGTCGTGCCAGTGTGGTGTTCATTTTAGCCACTTTTGCTTATAGACCACTCTCTTTCTCAACGTCATTGTACATGTTGTTTTGTTCCAGGGGAAGATGGAGGAAGAAATTATGATAGCTCTGTGATTTACTTACTGATGATTCCCCTTGTAGGAGCAGCTACAATCATCCTTATCATATTCCTGAAAAGGTAACGCAAGCATACTCCTACTTTCACTTCCTAAGAAGTTATATCACCATTTTTATAGTGATGGGACAAAAGCGGGTGAGACTTCAGCGCGCTGACATTGCAGCGCCGACAATTCGGCGCAAGACACCAGCGCGCCGCCTTAAAAGTGACTTTTAAAGAACTCCGACAGGGGGTGTGGGGGGAACCCCCCCCCACACACACTTTACTTCAGACAGTTCGCACTGCCGTTGGGAGGGTGCAACTTAACTTTTTCCTAAAAAATCTGGAAAAAGTTAAGTTTTCTCTATAATGGAGGGTTCCAAACCCCCCCTCCCAACGGCAGGCTTTGGGGAGAGACTAGGATATATCTCCAGCGCCAGTGTAGGCAGATTGATGCCATCGATCCCTGAAGCCTGAATCCAACACAACCCCTAAAACCAGGGGTCTCCAAAGTCCCTCCTCGAGGGCCGAATCCAGTCAGGTTTTCAGGATTTCCCCAATGAATATGCATGAGATCTGTGTGCATGTACTGCTTTCAATGCATATTCATTGGGGAAATCCCGAAAGCCTGACTGGATTCGGCCCTCGAGGGGGGACTTTGGAGAGACCCCTGTCTAAAACAGTCATTTCTGTGCCTGTGCTTGCTCAAATGAATTAACTGGTTAACGCTGACAACTGGTGCTACCTGGCTGACTTTCTTCATCTAACCCAGTGGTCTCAAACTCAAACCCTTTGCAGGGCCACATTTTGGATTTGTAGGGACTTGGAGGGCCTCTGAAAAAATAGCTAATGTCTTATTAAAGAATTGACAATTTTGCATGAGGTAAAACTCTTTCTAGTTTATAAATCTTTCCTTTTGGCTAAGTCTTAATAATAATATTGTCATTTATAGCTAAAGAGACATATGATCAAGAAACTGTTTTATTTTACTTTTGTGATTATGGTAGACATACTGAGGGCCTCAAAATAGTACCTGGCGGGCCGCATGTGGCCCCCGGGCCGCGTATTTGAGACCACTGATCTAACCTAACCTCCCCTGGAATTATCTAGAAATGAGAAGCTAAGAAGGGATTAATTAGAGCAGTGGTTCCCAACCCTGTCCTGGAGGACCACCAGGCCAGTCGGGTTTTCGGGCTAGCCCTAATGAATATGCATGGAGCGGATTTGCATGCCTTTCATTTCCATTATATGCAAATCTCTCTCATGCATATTCATTAGGGCTAGCTTGAAAACCCGAATGGCCTGGTGGTCCTCCAGGACAGAGTTGGGAACCACTGAGTTAGAGAGCTAGATCCCTTTGCAAATCTGGTGAAAGAGTTCATTAAGAATGACAGGTTAAATGGGCATTTCCCTCACCTCCCCCTACCACTGGGAATTCTCCTTTTCTCAGCAAAGGATAGTAAGCATGTTTACATTTGGTAAAGGGTAAAAATGCTAACTCTGTTGCACTGTGCTCATACTTTCTCATACAGAGGCTGGCCAAAGTGTGTGTTTATGCTTGAGCACATCAGTTGACTCGTGGGAACATGGAATATTGTCGTCTTTGTACCCCCTTGAGAACATTTCTATTCATTTTATCTTCAGTTAATGTTTGGTGAATACAAAAGCACAGTCTTAAGTAAATAATCTATTATTATCCTTCATTAAATGTCCTGAAAGGTAGAGCAAATATGTTTTTGGCGTTAACAAAGCGACAAACATACAAATGTGCTAAATTACATGGAGAAATATGGACTGACTATTCTCTTTTTCTGATTGATGATGTTTCTTTTCACATCCACTAGGATCCTGGTCCTTCTCTTCCCACCAATCCCTGACCCTGCAAAGCTGTTCAAAGGCATGCATTTGGAGCAAAATGGGGTCTGGCAGGTTTGTAGGCTGTACATTCCACTCTGACTCCCAAATACTTTGCAGAGCCTCTGTGTTATCTTCCTTTTTCCAATTTGTGGCTTTCCTGCTTCAAATGTTTTAATTCTTTCTCTCATCTGCCACCGGCATGCAACCTACAGAACGTGCTGGTGAAGGAAGTTCCTGCCTCTTGCTTGGGCCTTGAGCATCTGCGCATGCTCAAGGCCTTCTGGTTCTCGCTCTCTCCGAGATTCTCAAGGCCCAGGCAAGAGGCAGGAACTTCTTTCACCGGCACATCCTGTGGGCTGCATGCCGGTGCCAGATGGGGGGAAGGTTGAATGCTATTCAGGCGGGGCGGGGGGGGGGAGTGCCAGTTCATGCAGGGGAGGAAGCGATGCCGGTTCTCGGGGGGGTGGAGCAGTGCCTCGGGGGGGATGGGAGGGAACGTATCAAGCGAATTTCCCTTACTTTTATGGGGAAACTCACTTTGATATACAAGTAATTTGGTTTACGAGTATGCTTCTGGAACAAATTATGCTCGTAAACCAAGGTTCCACTGTATTCATATCCTTAGTGTGGGAAACCAGGGAGATCAGATGAGTGAATTTGGTCTTTTTCTGCAGTGTTACTGGGGAAAGCTCCTCTGAAAATAGTGTTCAGCCTCTGTCCTTTTCATTGTGTTTTCTGCTGTTTGTTATACTCTCTCTGTCTCTCATGTCTTGTTGTTTTGTGCTTAGATGTTACACTTGGTCAGTTTAGCCGTTCAATTTTCTTCTTCCCTGCTTACTTTTCTCTTATTAGCTGTCCTCCATTTTTCTTTCTTACCCTCAGTACTTTATAATCCTAGTCTAAGATTTAAACTTCCTATTTCTTCCCTTTCAATTAGTCTAAGCTTTAACTCTCCCAGGTTTGCCATTCATTCTTACCATCTATCCCTCATTGTCCCTCCCATTCTTGCCCTTCCTTCTGAAGTCTCCTTAAGTTATTGTTCGCTGGTCTCCTCCACTCCTAACTAACCTCTTACTGTCATTCTAAACTGTTGTTCCTCCTTCACTCTTGCTATTATCCTTTTCTGTAAATATGTGATCCGAGACCAGATTGAAGATTAGAAAGGTGTCGATATATTTTACATTTGGAATGAGTTTTTATAAATTTCCTAGATTTTCTAACTTCTTTGTTTATCTGCTTAACACATAAGTTGCTAGTAGTGGAATATAGGGAATATTGTTATATATTCCCCACCATTTCCATCAATTACTCTTTCGCACATATCATCTACTGGTCTAAGCTGTTAACTGCCCTTCCCCCCCCATTCACTTTCTCTGTCTTCACCTCCTCCCTCACCTCTCCTACTCATCCTGCTTGGGTGTTGCATAAGAGGCTTTGGAAGGTAAGCTACTAAGCTTCTCCAAAATTGTTATTTCAATGTGTATGGGAGCTGCTTAAGTGTAAGCGGAATATACATTTTTAAAAGAAGGAAAGCAGAAGCTCCAGCTGACCGCAATAATGATTTCAGCAGAGTCATCAAGAGGAAGATGCAGGGCACTGGCAGCCCATAGAGCAAGAAATGGTAATATAGGCAGCAGAGCTTATCCTGCACATTAGCAAGGATGAGTCAGCAGCATATGCTGAACTTTCATCATTTTTTTAACAGACAAGGGGGGAAGGGGATTGGGTTTTTGGATATACTGCCTTTTTGTGGTTACAACCAAAGCAATTTACATATTATATACAGGTAATTATTTTGTTCCTCTAGCAATGCAGGGTTAGGTGACTTGCCCATAATCGCAAAGAGCAGCAGTGGAAATCCATCCCAGTTCCCCTGAGGTGGAAGGTGTGGCTCACTGGTTGTGAGATCAAATCCCAGTACTGCTCCTTGTGACCCTGGGCAAGTCACTTAATCCTCCAGTACCCACCGCTTTGAATGTCAGCTTTGAAATGCCAAAGCCGCAAAAAGGTGGTATACAAGTCCCCATTCCCTTCCCTGATCCTCAGCAGCCCACTGCACTAACCATTAGGCCACTTCTCTTATGACTCCTCTCTTCCATTTGCAGTGGGACTGAGAGATCAGTGCCACATCAGCACCCAGAATGACAGCTGCTCAATGGGGGAGGAAGGATCTTAGTGCTTGTATGGTAGATGGGGAACCAGCACAAGCTAGAGACAGCTCCAATTGGAAGAGCCAAGCCATATGGATAGTGACATAGGGTGAAGACTACACTGCCAAGGAAAAGGGAAGTGGATACTAGCACCAGGCAAATCCTGTGCTATTTGTGCGAAAGGTTGATCAGCACCAGATGAAATCCAAAGAGAGACTGGCTGGCACTCTTTGAGGATTATGCTAACTTTGGGAGTGAGGTGTATGGCAACTGGCACTGGGTGAGCACTGTGCTGCTTGCTGGGCACTGGCACCAGGTTTGGTCTGTGCATGGAGACCAGCAATCATAGGTCCTTGTAAGCTAAGCGGAAGTCCTCCACTACAGTCCTGCCAGTGGGCATTGCTGTTTCACTTTCACATTTGCAATAGTGGCCTATGCAGGACTCTAGGGATCCTGTCTGTCTCTAGCAATGGAAAACACAATATTAAAGCAACACCCTCTACTGGCAGCAGCAATGCAGTTGGAGGACTCCCACTTAGCTTAGAGGAAACAGCGTCAGCAACAGAAGCCTGCTTGCCCTGCCTTGGTCGGTGCTGGCACAAGCCTTCCTTGTTCTGAATGTAGCAGAGGTTTGCCAGAGGATATCTGAGGCAGTTCCTAGATCTGTTGCTCCAGCCCCACCCAAGGCCCTGTACCACAAGAACTGAGTATGTTGTTGTGCACTTCGGTCAGTATCTTTCTCAAGGAGATGAAGGCTACCAAGAGCACTGGAAGAGTGCTGCTACTCTAAGAGGCTTTGGATGTGAGTAACTCTTTAACAACTTCAGTTCCTGATACCCTTCATCTACTTTACTCCCTACTTAACTGTATCAAGGAAAGGCTTCCCCTAACTCACCACCACCACCACATCCTTAGCTGAAAGTATTCTGAATGCTCTGTCTAAAATACCAGAAGAGTAGGGGCCTATTATGCTCATCTCAGGCATCACAAGATGGAAGACTGGCTCATGTGTTTTGAAATTGCTCATGATGCTTCATTGGTATTTTAGAGCAGTCATAATTGGAACAACCAGTGTTCCAGGAGAATAATCTCCCCAAATTTCCAACTCATACACTGCCTATGATTTCCTCCATTACCATCTCTGAGCTATTAAGCTACTGTACTCCCTTTCTTCCTCATTCTTAACACACCCTTCTTTACTGTGTCTCACTTTTGCCTTCCTTTTCGTACGAGTACAGAATTTGAAGAAGATTCATAACTTGAATTCTAAATCAAATTAACTTTCTTTGCATTTTCTTGTGTTATATTTTTTTTGACATATTCGTTTAGAAAATATATTTTACAAAAATAGAAACTGATTTAAAAATTTCTCTTTTTGCCCAACAGTGGACAGAATATAGTGAAGCCAGTGTTTGCAGCAAACCAGTCAAGGAAGAAACATGTTCTTTAGTTTTGATGGAGAGTCCATACACTTCATCGTCTGAAAATTAGTACAACTAAAGGGGTTATTTTCCCCTTCCAGCTGATAGACTGCTACTGTTGAACATTTGTTTACGTTAAATGACTTCCAAAGTGACATTCAAACTCTGATGAATTGGCTTCTTTTTGAGGAATATTTTTAGTCTACTGGACCTCAGAAGCTATAAGATAAGGCCTTAGGCTAAAAGGAAGAATCCATTTTTGAGAAGGACCTTCCATCTCTTGAACAACTTTCACAAAAGACGTGCATGACCATGGATGAGCCTATCTAATTCACTTTTGTGGGGTGGAACTACCCAAGATTTTGTACTTTTGTGCCATCAAATCTTGCAAAACACCATCTTAACAGTTTCTTAAGCATGTACTATACAGGCAAATGCACTGATGCTGTATTACAACAGCAATATATTTTTACTAATATTTGTACTAAAACTATAAATTGATTGTCTCACAAAATAATTCTTCTCTTTCTCTAATGCAAAACAAGGCTAGCTTATGCAGCTCTTATAGCTCATTTAACTCCCCCCCCCTTTTTTTTTTCCAACAAAACCGTAGCGTGGTTTTTAGCGCCAACAGCAGCGGTAACAGCTCTGACACTCCTAGGAATTCCTATGAGCATCAAGAGTTGTTACCACCACGGCTGGCGCTAAATAACATACTACATTTTTATAAAAGAGGAGGGAGGGTTATTTTGGCCCTAATTTTGTTTACCATGGACTTATAGGAAAGAAAAGTTGCAACTTCTCCTCTTCTCCCCAAAAAAAGCTGGCTAAGAATATTTTGAAGGTGGGGGTTGTCCGGGTACTGTTTTCTGTTCTTTTTTGGGATTTCAGCTTGCTTGGAATCAGCATCTATTGGACTATGCTATCATATCAAATCAGCTTCTCTGTTGCTGTGTAAAAGAAAATGTTCCTCTCTATAATAACTTCACCTGCCCTTTGTCCCCCACTCCCACCCACTCTGAAGCTCCATTCCCAGAGTCTAAGAGTCCTGATTGGCCTTTCTCTTGGGGAGGGGCAGTATCAGATATGCATATGTAGTATCACATCATACCGTATGCTCTGAGTTTATCTTGTTGGGCAGACTGGTCGTTGTCGGCCATCATCTACTATGTCGCTGTGTAATTGACAGCTTTCTATAGCAATTCCTGAATTTGCATTGCTTCTAACTCTGATGGAGTGGCAACTTTCATAGCAGGGCATTTTTAAAGTCACCTTATTTTAAAATATTCCAAGCACTACTTTTTCTGTCCTCTTGGATGGGTTCCCTGACCCAGGAGGACTCCATTCTGGTTATTTCTCAAACATACTCTCTTCTTGATTAAAGTCAGTATTCCTCAGGTAAACGACAACACTTGCTGGGAATTCTCTCTTCACCACTGGTCATAATCTTCCAGCTGTCCATTTATAGCCTACATGTCCTCTCCCTCAGGCTAACTCCAGCATTGGCTATGAACTGACAACAGATCTCCCTAGGTTGTGTGTCGTCTTCTCCCTCCCCCCCAACCCCATGTGATCCTACATGGCTATAAGCTTTCCTAACTCCTTGACTCTTTGGGAGAGGGAAAGAAGAGGCAAAAACACTCTTACTTTTCCTCTGGTCCAAAGCCTTGTTCATCAGCCAGAACATCACCAGCTCAGCAGCCCTATCCTCTCTTACAGCAGATGGAAAGCAAAGCCAAGATTCCCTTCAACGCCACTCCCAACTTACTACCTCAGTGACCTCATCAGCTCCTCCCATGGCTATTCACAGTGGAGAGTGCCAACTAGAAAAAATACTTCCCTTGTACTATATCATACATTCAGCTAAAGGCAAGTGGTATCTTTAAACAATGCCACAGAATAGGTCAACAGCATAACAGTGTTAAACAAATAGGTAAAGGAGGCTTTTCACGTTCTATTGGTTTTGTGCTTCTCCTAATTAAGAACCTATGAAGAGCGAAAGTACTTAAGACCAAACCATGTGCCAGGGTTCTCCAGTGACCAGGTAGTACAGCCCAAGGAATTGTCAGAGTGTCCACGAGGAGATTCAGAGAGATTTCCTGAGGGAGTTCTGAAGAGATTGGGAGTGAGAGTAAGAGGACATCGTCTTCTGGCTCTGTGTAAAGTTCTAATTTTGGGAGAAAAATGCCCAATCTCCTATTCTTGGTCAGGTTTGGAAGTGGAGAGCCCGAGATGAAAAAATAAGATATTCTACCTTGATTCATCATTCTCAAGATGTTATTATACCACTGGCCATATTGAAACAGCAATTAATATAATATGAAGTCTTAAAAGGGAAAAAGAACCCAGAAAAATCTCTTACCCAAAAGAGCAAAATGTTCAAAAAATGGCATTTGGACATTTTGGCCCATGTTCTATACATGGTGCTTTAAGTCAGGCGCCCTATCATTGCCTAACTTAAGTGGAAAACAAAATAAAGGCTTTTTTTTTTTAAATGTAGATGCCTACTAGCACCTAAAAATAGGCACCTGCATGGTGGCTATGGAGGCGCTTTATGATGCCTAAGGCCACTGTATGCAGGGCTAACGCCAGAAGTGGCATTAAGTATCAAAGTGTCTCCGTAGCTGCGATTCACGTGAAAGGTAAGCACCAGAAATGTAGGCCTATTGAGCCTTGGCCTAAATTTCTGGCACCTACATTTCATAAAGGTTCATAGACAACCCCGCGAAAGACAAAGGCACGTGCCGACAACTGAGCGCAAGATGGAGGCGCGCGCCGAAAAAAATTACAGTTTTTAGGGGCTCCAACAGGGGTTTTGTTGGGGAGCCCCCCCAGTTTACTTAATAGAGATCGCGCTGGTGTTGTGACCCTCCACATTTTACTGTAAACTTAACTTTTTCCCTAAAAACAGGAAAAAAGTGAAGTTTTCAGTAAAATGTGGGGGGTTACAACCCCCCAAATCCCCCATAACGCAGCGCGATCTCTATTAAGTAAAGTGGGGGGGTTCCCCCCGTTGGAGCCCTAAAAACAGTAATTTTCTGCGGTGCACACCTCCGCGCTGTGCTCAATTGTCTGCGCGCGCCTTTGTCCCGGCGCACTTTTGACCTGACACCTTTCATAAAGCCATGAGTCTATAAACCACCATTACATTATTGATGTGATCAGTGGTACGTGGCCTCCAACAACAGCGCCATTTATAGAATTCGGGTATTTGTCCAAATTGTCATTATCCAAACACATTTTTAGACAGTTTTCTATGCTGTTTGTCTGCAGTGTAGCTAAATTTCAAGGGGGTATGTTGGGCCGTGTTCTGGGTGGGGCTAGGAAGTCTCCAGCTGAACGTCCAAACGTGGAGGTACAAAAGGGCCTTTTTCGAATGGCAAACTGCTGGATGTCCAAATATAATTTTTTGTTGAAAATTGTCTACTTAGACGTCTTGGCTGCCAGGACGTCTACACTATCAAAATGTCTAATGGAACATTGCAGAAAACGTCCAGGGCAAAACTTGCATGTTTGAGGCTAGACCTGTTTCGATAATGAATAAATGCCAAAAAGGTGGCCAAAATGACTAGATGACCCCTGGAGGCATGAAAGCATGGCTATCCCTTACTCCCCCAATGGTCAGTGATCCCCTCCCACCCAAAAGATGTTGAAGAAACAGCACATAACAGCCTGTATGACAGCTTCAAATGTTATGGCCAGTCCTGTTAGACCAGCAAGCAGGTCTCTGGAGTAGCCTAGTGACTGGTGCAGTGGACTGCAGAGAAGGGGACCCAGGCCTATATCCTACTCTAACTAGTACAATTGTGTTGGAAAGTGCGAGCCCTCCAAAAACTACCTAAAATCTATTGTATCAACATATAGGTAACACCTGCAGGCATAGAGGCTTTTGGAGTGATATATAGTTGAATACAGTAGGTTTTGGGTGAGTTTTGGAGGGCTCACTATAAGGGGATTATGGTGAAATATGTGCCTGGGACCTTTTATGTGAAATTCACTACAATGTCCCCTATGGTGCCCCACTGTTCTGCTGGGATGTCTGTGAAGCCAATCGGCTTAGAATGCTGGCCCCTCCTACGTCCCAATGGTTGTTTTTTGTGCGTTTTTCATTTGAACTCTGAACCATTTTTGAAAGAAAAAAAAAAAAGATAGATGCACTGAGGACAAACACATCTAATAAATGGCCATTTTTGAAATGAAAAAAAAAGATAAGACATTTTTCTGGTTTGAAAATGGTCATTTTCTCTACTGGATATTTGGACATTTTCCCCCAAATTGAATTTGGACGTCATATTGAAAATGCCCCTCCACATCACTTCATATTATACTAATTGCTAGGCATTTTAACATGGAGTTTTTGAAAATTTTATAGTGTGTAAATTATTTTGATTCTATATGTGTGAATGTTTGGATTAACAATTGTCCATATTTTAATTCTGAACTAACAAGATTTATTCAACAGCAATGTGGCTTGAGAAAATGGATCTGGTAATTCTCTCAGCTCTGTCCTCGTACCAGAATTGGAGTAAGAAGGAAGGGGTGGGGTGGGAAGAGAAGTTTCCCCTAAAATAAGGCAGTGTCTTATATTAATTTTGGGTCCAAAAAAACACACTAGAGCTTACTTTCGGGGATGTCTTATTTTTTTTTTTCATGTACAACAATCATCTCTCCCTTCCTCTCCACCCCAATTTTTCCTCTTTCCTCCCCCCCATGTGCGGCATCATTCCTCCCAACTGCCATGGCGTGCACTACAGCGGAACTGCAGAGCATGCTAACTGCCATAAATGTACTTCTTTAAACACTAATTTGCATTTATATGAGCATCTGTATAAAGTCTTTACAGAGTTGCATGAATATGGATTAAAATTAAAACCTTCTAAACGCAAATTAGTGTTTAAAGAAGTACATTTATGACAGTTAGCATGCTCTGCAGTTCCGCTATAGTGCAGCAGATGGCGCTCAAGATCAAGACCAAATTGCCTGTCTTTTCACTGTCCCAATGTTAATTTGCCATATACTATTTATAGATGTTTATTTGGTTTATTTGGTTTTCTTGCTTTCAGAGCTAAAGGATTAGTTTTTTGCTTGCCTCTCGGAACTAAACCTTTCCTAATCTCTCTGCATTGTTTATCTAGGGTGGTACATTGTCATTGTAAATGGGTGTGTATTAAAACTTTCTTTTCATGTTGCATTTATATATTGTTTGATTTTCCCTTTATATCATTGTGCAGTGTCTTACACTTTTACCACATGCACACTTTTTTTTTTTTTTTTGCAGACTTTAATTTTATGTCTAGGTTGAAACTTGTTAGCACATGCTGAAGTTCAGTGTGTACCAGCGATCTTTAATTAATATTTTGTATTGTTCAGATGGGAAATAAACATTACTGACATTTTCCTATCATACTGACATGTCAGCACCCTCCTAGTAAGACAACACATCAGCAGCAGATTTAAATGCAGCTGCTGGGAAGTCAAATTGTATGTGTTGTACTGCACGGTATTACATAAAACTGTTATTGTCCTCCCTAGAATTTTGCCATAAGGAAATGTTAGCATTTTCTTTAAACAGGATTGTTGACAGGATATGCTTTGAGACTGTCTTGGTGTAGAAAGGTTTAACTTGATAGTGGGATTCTTACTAATACACACCCCCCTCCTTCATTTTGTAGATCAACATTTCTTTTAGACCAGTGTAACACAAACTGTGTGCCCGTGGCAAGATTCCAGATGTGCCATGAGATTCTGGTGAGGAGGAGAGGCGTGGGTACCGGCTGACTGCCTACAGGACATGCCTCTCACGGTGAGAGACGCGTCCTGTAGCCAGTCAGCCGGCCCCCACGCCTCTTCTTCTTGCCAGTGCCTCTCCTGCTCCAACACCCAATATTGGCGGCTTGGGGCCCCATCAGGGGGGCCTTTGCACATGCACAGACATCGACATCCGTGCATTTCGGGTGCCCTCCAGCCGTTGCCCGGAGTTTACTGTTTTGCTGAGTAAAAATATTTGCAGGACGCTGTTTTAGACATACAGGTAAAGATAAGGCCTTTCTGAAGTTAATGGACCGACCTGTCATCAACAGTCCAAAGCTCCTTCAGCGGCTCAGAAGGTGAGTCCAAAAAGGTTCAGCATCAATCATTGCTGAAGTAGCCAAGGAGATTTCAAAATACCTTTCAGCTGCTTTGGAAGAATGACTCAGCATAATTCAGTTACCAGTGGATGAAGTCACAGAAGGATACAAGGCTCACACAAGAGAATATCTGAGGTTAAAAATAGAGCAATACACGCAGGAAGAAAAATCTGTACAACCTTTCTTCAATGAACAAGAGATTTTTACCTACCGCTAATGATGAGCAGATTCATGGATACAAAATTTTTGAAGTTTTTCCAATTTAAAATATTAGAATACAAAAAAAAACAACCCAAACCTTTTATTTAACTTCAGCTTGTTTGTGTTCATATCATTTTATTTGATTTTCTTTCACTTTTTTTTTCCTCCAAGTGGACCTACCTGCAGGGTGGAGGGGCATAATCAAAACCAATATCTGTCTCCTTTTGGCCTAAGGGCCTAGGCGTACAAAGTAGGTAGCAGGGACATGTCCATTCTCAAAAAAAAATGTCCAAAATGTGTTTTTTTCAAGAATGGCCTACCTATACGTGCAGCAGTTTAATCGCCCAGACCACCACTATGTGTATGCGTACAACACATTCCTGACCAAAAAAATCGGCCAGGTCCCAAATGCACAAAACAAAACCTTTTAGGCAAAGGAGAGACTGCCCAGCCCACCCCTGAAACCCCACCTGGACCCCCCCCCCAAGCTCCCCCCTCCCAGTTGGCCCAGGTGCATAAGGCCCCCCTATGAGTGGATTAAAATTAAAACCTTCTAAACGCAAATTAGTGTTTAAAGAAGTACATTTCTCGAGGTATGCGGCCTCCAAAAAAGGAATTGCTGCTGATCCTGAAAAAAAACTAAGACAACAGAGCATTCAAAATTACCTAGTAACACTATCGTGTGGCTTGGCGCACAGTTTGCAATACACCGATTTAAACCTACTCTCTGTGTTCTATCTTTCAACCAGCGCTTAATCTAATTCAATAGGCTCATTAAGCAATTCTCTATCCGCGTCCGAAAGTTGAGGAAGCCTTAACTCCGAGAGGTATCCCTCAATAGCAGTGGGATCTCGCCCCAGCGAGGTCCGATACAAATCAGAATAATATTTAAGAAAAACCGAGCTAATAGCCGAATCAGTACGATGCATCGTACCCCCCGCATCCCGTATCATCGTAATTGCTGCTCTCACCTGTTTTAATTTAATTAGCCTAGCCAAGCGAGATCCAGGTGTATTGTTATACTCATAAATCGTTTGCCGCAAGCGCACCCTCAAAAATTCATAGTCCTCCATCTGCAGTAAAGAAAGTTCCGCCCGTACTTTAACAAGATGCTCATATACTAAGGGGTCCTGGTGTCTCTGATGCAGCCTCCCCAACCGCTCCAATTGTTCATGAAGTGTCAATGAACGCTGAGCCCGTAGACACTTACGACGAGCACCCCATTTTATAAAAATACCCCGTACTACCACCTTCAGGGCATCCCACAAGGTTGCATCATTGACCGTATTATTATCATTAATCTGAAGGTATTGATCTACTGTCGTGCTCACCTCCCAAATCACAGCTGGATCCTTCAATAAAGACTCATTAAGTCTCCAAAAACGGCGTCCCTCCCCATCCCAATACCCCGTACAAGCTACCCATACTGGCACATGATCAGAGACTTGAATAGCTCCAATTTCCGCCATTCGCCAGCGCTTAATCTATAATAGAACACTACCACCTATCCCATGACTTTCTAATTTCCTCAGAAGACTTTCATGAGGTCCTTTGTCAAATGCCTTTTGAAAAACCAAATACACAATATCGATGATGCAGATCACCAGGCTATTCCAGAGACCTGTTTGCTGCTCTACTAGAAATGGCTATAACATCGGAAGCTACCATACAGGCAAGTATGTACTGTTTTATTCACTTCTTTGGGGGAGGAAGGGGGTCACTGACCACTGGGGGAGTGTGTGTGGGTCATATTTACATCCCTCCAGTGGTCAAATGGTCAGTTAGAGCACCTTTATGGCAATTATTCGTTATTAAAATAGGTCTAGCTCGGAACATCCAAATTGTGCCCTGGAAGTATTCTTAAATGTTTGATTATGGCAGAAAAACATCCAAGTCATAAGACCACCCTAATCTCACCCACACCGTGCCTCTAACATGTCCCTTTGAGATTTAGACAAACTACTGTTTAACAGCATAGATATCCATCTAGACCAGGGGTGCCTAATACGTCGATCGTGATCGACTGGTAGATCGGGCCGATCAGCCTTCTTTTCCCCGACATCCCCCACCAGCACCCCAAGCTCTCTCTGCAGAAGCGTTGGACCGACCAGCATTCCGCTCCATGACGTCAAATCTGACATCAGAGAAGAAGTTCTGGGCCAGCCAATTGCTGCCTGGCTGGCACGGAACTTCCTCTCCGATGTCAGAATTGACATCGGGGAGTCGAATGCTGGTAAGCACGGCGCTTCTGCAGGGAGAGCTTGGGGTGGCGGTGGCTTGGGGGCCTGTTCCCCGATTGTGGCGGTGGCAAACCTAGTGGCTTGGGGGAGGGCAGGGAGAAAGAAAGAAAGGGGGCAGGCAGGGACACAGAAAGAAGGGGGGGCAGTGAGACAAAAAAAGAAAGGAAACAGAAAGAAAGGGGAAACAGGGAAACATAAAGAAAAGGGGCATGGGGAGAGAAAGAAAGAAAGGGAGGCATGGAGACAGAAAGAAAGAAGGGGGCAGGGAGAAATAAAGAAAAAGTTGGGGTAGAGAATGAGGTCTGGAGAAGAGGAAGCACACATGAGACTGAAAGAAGGGAAGAAATATTTGATGCACAGTGAGAAAAGAAAGTGCAACCAGAGACTCATGAAATCACCAGACAACAAAGGTAGGAAAAATGATTTTATTTTCAATTTAGTGATCAAAATGTGTCCATTTTGAGAATTTATATCTGCTATCTATATTTTGCACTATGGTTCCCTTTTACTAAACCGCAATAGCAGTTTTTAGCGCAGGGAGCCTATGAGCGTCGAGAGCAGCACGGGGCATTCAGCGCAGCTCCCTGTGCTCAAAACTGCTATCGCGGTTTAGTAAAAAGGGAGGGGGTATATTTGTCTATTTTTGTATGGTTATTACTGAGGTGACATTGCATAGAGTCATCTGCCTTGACCTCTTTGAAAAAAACCCAGAATATGAATGATAACATTTTCTCTGCCTTTCAGTGTGCTTTGTGTTGGGTTTTTTTTTTTTATTTTATTGTTGGTAGATCATTTTGACTTGATCATTTTAAAAGTAGCTCGCAAGCCCAAAAAGTGTGGATACCCCTGATCTAGACAATAATAATAATAATAATAATAATAACTTTATTTTTCTATACCTCCATAGTCAGATGACTTCTAGGCGGTTCACATCGAAAGAAGGCTGGACATTCAGCGAATTACAAATGCATGAGGGGAATGTTACAGAAGAAAAGGGTTGTAGGGGACGGAATGTGATGGGGGCTGAAAGGGGGAGGAAACTGAGGGGAGGGATAGGAATTGCCTGAAGATTGCTTTGGGTTTGTAGGGGGAAAAAGCGTAGTGAGCACGGATTGGTCTGTTTAGGTGATGAATTTGTCAAACAGAGTGGTTTTGATAGATTTTCGGAATGCGTTGTAGGTCTTGTCTGGTTTTATTTATGTAGTTTCCCAGCCAGGATTGTTGTCTGTTAGCTTGGAACATGAAGGTTCTGTCAAGGAAGAATTTGTATTTGCAGCCAGTGATTTTAGGATAGGCAAAGATGTTTTTGTTTCTGGTTGTTCGTGTGGGGTTGTGTAGAGTAAAGTGTGTTTGCAGGTAGGAAGGTGCTAGGCCCCAGATTTGCTTGAAGCAGATGCATGCAAATTTGAACTGCATTCGCGCTTCCATTGGTAGCCAGTGCAGTTTTTTGTAATATGGGCTAATGTGGTCTTGTTTTCTCAGTCCAAAGATTAAGTGAACTGCAGTGTTTTGTACTAATCTCAAAATAGTTAATCAGAAGGATTTGGCATGAAAAACATCCATCGGCCTATTATGTCACTTTTTGACCATTTTTCTCTTTTGAAAAGGAGCCCATAGTGTTGAAAAAGCTCATAAAACTTTATACCACCAACAGAGTAGCATGACTTCGCTCACACTTGCTCAGATAATGAACCAGATTGTAAGAACTTTGGTAGAGTGTAGAAGGATGTTGTTAGTCAGAATATTTACCTGAAGTAAATCAGGTTTACAGTGGCATGGTACTTGGGTCTACAGGTTACTCTCTGGCCTTCCTGTTGTTTGGCAGTCATTACTCCCATTTGAACAATAGGGGTGGGCAAGTAATTCCAAGGAAGATTGCTTAGAGGAACATCGTGAGAAACTACAAGGTGTGTATGAAATAGGAAAATCTGCTTCTGAAAAACCGAATTTAAGTCTCTTCTGCCCCGTTAAACCCTTTTTAATATTTGCCCCCATCTGCATAACTCTAGTACAGTTGCAGTTGATGGTTAAAAGAAATGCTGACTGTGGTGGCTGAATATTAACTCATAAGGCATGAGCTAACCAGCGTCACTACAGATGCACGTAGAACTGAGGATTACCCTGATTTAGGGATTATTCAGAAATTCAGGCTGGAAATTTTAAGAAAATCTACAACAAATAGGATTTTCCATAGGTTAGAAGATTCTCCACTGGAAAGTTTTCTGTGAATGCAAAATTAGTTTTGCAGCCAACTTTTCCATGAACATTTTTTTTTTAATTTTATTTATTTTTTATTTATTCAATTTTCTATACCGTTCTCCCAGGAGAGCTCAGAACGGTTTGCATGGGTTTATTCAGGTACTCAAGCCATTAGGCCATTAGCAAAATCATAACTACAAAAATAGGCCTGTAAAACCATGCCTACGTACTCGAAGTCATTTCCAAACTGAATGATTAATGAGTTGCTTTGTGCATGAAAAGTTCACCATAGAAGAAGGGCAAAAATAAGCCACCTTTAAATATATATATATATATATATATAAAAGTGCAGTGCATGGAAAAAACACACTAAATGCTGATTGTCCCCTTCTGGGAAAAAAAAATGTTGCATTTCAGTGTATCAGCATATTTGTGAGAAATGTGGGAACAGCCTGGATTTCAGGATTGCTGGATAAAAAGCTGACGATCCTGCACACTGAACAAATGATACCCTGTACAATAGTATGTCGTAAGGTATGACCATCTAGAAAGGAAAGAAATTAAGTCTGTGCTTGTCAGCAAAAGGGCGTATTTTTCATAGTTGTGAAATGGCACTTAGCCTTTCATATTGCCAAGTGATTCATGAGCCACATGACTAGTTTCAGCAAGGGCAATTAAGGTTATTGGTAAGAAGAGACGTGCAAGGCCTGCTTTTATGCAGCAAAAATTTTGAACCGATTGAATCACCAGCATGGGTGATTGGTCCTTGATATCTAAGAAGTCCTTTTACTGCGGCTATAAAATGGCCGGTTTTTCCATATTCCGAATTAATAGCCATGTACTAATTTCACCCATTCGCACGCAGCCATTTAAAAAAAAATAAAAATAAAAATAGCACATGAGCCTTTACTGCAGGGGTGTCCAATGTCGGTCCTCGAGGGCCGCAGTCCAGTCGGATTTTCAGGACTTCCCCAATGAATATACATGAGGTCTATTTGCATGCACTGCTTTCGTTGTATGCTAATAGATCTCATGCATATTCATTGGGGAAATCCTGAAAACCCGACTGGATTGCGGCCCTCGAAGACCGACATTGGACACCCCTGCTTTACTGCCTCCAATTTTGTAGGGGGGGTAAGTGCCCTCGCACTCATCAATTACCACACGGTAATGCCCCACGTGCTAACTGATTAGTACTGTTGCATTCATTCTCCACCCTAAGACACGCCCCTTTGCAGATAAACAAAAAATAATTCTTTCTCTGTATACTGGCCCTGATACTATAAACGGCACATAATTCCTAGGCCCCATTGAGAACAACTGTCAATCATCTGCTAGGCAACATTTATAGATCATGCCTACTGGAGCCTACGCAGTCTTAGGCACTGGTAGGCACTTAGGCCCGGATTCTCTCGGTGCCAAATGTTTAGAAATCGGTACCAAACATCTTTTAAATGACATTTTTAATTGAGTTTCAAGGCGCCTAAAAAATTGGCAAAAGGATTGCGCCTCCATAAGTGCTTTAGTCAGCCTATCGCCACTGTGGGCGTGGCTAATGCCAGAAGTCATCTTTCAATAATTATAGTATATATAAAAAGAGAATCTCACTCTTTACACCAAAACAGTTCACTCCAACTTAGATAGTATAATAGCGCTAGATAATATATCAATGCTTTATAAATTCTTTCTTAGTCCAGTTTCTTTACGGCAGTACATCTTAGGAGAAAGTTTGGCGAAACGCGTTGGGAAGGGGAATGGACTTTGAATAAGCTAAGTCTATTATTTATATATTTATATAAAATAATTGAAATAAGTAAATAGTTGGGAAATAGTACTTGGAATCATGAAGAATCCTACCACCTGTATCTATTGAACTTTCCTGTATCTTATTGTAAACTTCCTGTAACTGTTCTCTTGTTAATATCTTGTACCTTTTTGTAAACACCCCAGTACCCTGTACCTCATTGTAAACACACTGTAACTGTTTTTTCGTGTTAATATTTCGTACCTTATTGTAATCACCCAGTACCTGCTCACTTTGTATTATCCTGTATCCTTCTGTTTACACTGTACTCTCTCTAGACACAACTTCACTGTAAACCGCTTCGAACTTAGGGTATAGTGGTATATAAGAAATCAAATTATTATTATTTATTATTATTGATAAGGGTGGATATCTGAATTCCTAAGATGTACTGCTGTAAAGAAACTGGACTAAGAAAGAATTTATAAAGCATTGATATATTATCTAGCGCTATTATACTATCTAAGTTGGAGTGAACTGTTTTAATGCCAGAAGTGGCATTAGGTGGCCTAAAGCACCGATGTAGGCCCGATTCATGACAAAGATAGGCGCTGCACACGTAGGCTGTTGCATGATTGACACGTGATTGGCTGCCGCTTTTTAGGCAGCCGCTGATATCGGCGCCATGTAGAGAATCTGGGCCTTAGGTGCACTGCCATTTGGGCCAGGGTTTTCTTGGCCTAAACGGATGCACCTAAATCAAACCATGCCCCAAATCTGCCCCTAACCATGCCTACTTGCTGGTAGGAGCCTTGGTATAGACACCTACCTTGACATGGTAGCCGCCTACCAACTAATTAATTTTTTAAATGGTGATTTCAGTTATCAGCACCGATTAAGAAAATTAAGTGCTCCTTCTACTTAACAGTGCTAGAGGTTTCTAGTGCAGGCCAGCAAAGTAAATGCTCCGAAGCTCATAGAATTCCTATGAACGTCGGAGCATTTACCTCACCGGCCTGTGCTAAAAACCTCTAGTGCTGTTTAGTAAAGCCCAGCTTAAGTTAGGCATCGAGATTGGCTAGGTGCGCCTAACTTTAGGCGTCATTTTTTAGAATCTGGGCTTCAACGCATGCGCAAAAGTGCCCAATTACCACAGGATGCCACTAGCGTGCTAAGTGCATGCTAGTGTCTACTGCAGTTTAGTAAAAGCCCCCCCCCCCCTGCTATAGTACAATATAGTATTGCTCCCAATACATATAATTTAGTGGTAAATTGAATGCTGTGGTAACTGCACTTTTTTGATCCGTTAGAAACAATATCAACTGATATCAGTCATCTATTTTGCAAATAAACAAACGTGAAGACTAGTTACATGATTTGATGGTATTCAAAAGGTGTTGATAATTTAATTTCACCCTCCCCCCCAAAAAAAAAAAATAGACAGGCAGAAAGTACCGCATAACCCCCCTCCCCCCTTTTTACTAAGCCACGATAAAGGTTTCTACCACAGCTTGGAGTGTTAAATGCTCCGACACCGCTATTTGGGTTTTTGCCAGGTACTAGGGACCTGGATTGGCTACCGTGAAGACAGGCTACTGTGGTGGAAGGACCATTGGTCTGACCTAGTAAGGCCATTCATATGTTCTTATGCTATTCTATAAGCCATACTTAAAATTAGGTGTGGTTTATATAATAGTGCTTATGCCCGAGAACTGCAACTAAATTTAGGCATTGAGGAGAGGTATTGGAGTGGTTTTGGGGCATTCTTACGTTTCATACTTATCAGGTTTGGGTTTTTTTGGGTTGTTTTTTTTAATTCTTTATTCATTTTCAAACATATAATAAGTGTATCAATATGTTAAAACAACTAAAACATAAATATATCAATTAATAATCATCAAGAGTACACATAAAATGCTGTTAACCCCCACCCTTCCCATCCCATCCTGTTATATAATCAAATACATTGTACAATATATAATAATAAAATAATAGAATTATTCCCCCTCCCCCCTCATACTTGAACCTGTAAATCAAGGGAAAAAATGTCATCTAGTCATTACAATATTTTGTTAATGGCTCCCACACACCTGGAAATTTTCTAAAACACCCTCGTTGTGTATAGCAAGAAATCTTTCCATTTTATATATATGACATAGGGAATTCCAGGTTCGTTTTAATGATTATCTCTCAGGAATCTGGAATAATTCATCTGGTGTCCTTCAGGGCTCATCATTGTCCCCACTGCTTTTCAATGTTTATATGTCCTTTCTGGGTTTTCGATTATCTCATTTGGGGGATAAAATTGTTCCCTCTCAGAAACAGCTCTTATGGCAACTGAACATTAGGATTAATGGAACAGTGGATGACTGAGTTGAAATTAAAGCTGAACTCGGTAAAAAGCAAAGTTATTTTATCGCTTCCCCACGCCCATGTGATAGTGATACATCTTTGATCATAAATAAACATAGTTATCCTATTCAGTCAACCATCAAGAAATTGGGTGTGGACTCTTTGTTTAGAACGGTATTTTTTTTATCTTCTGGAAGCTTCAATCCAATTAGGGCTTATTTTGATGTTTCATCGTTTAGACTTTTGGTGCAATCCCTTATACTTACCCCCTCTTTTAGGGCGCGCTAAATATTGCACGCTATACATGCGCTAAACGCTAATGCGCGCATGTTATCCTATGGACACGTTAGCGGTTAGCGCACACGTTGATTCAGCACGTGCAAAATCTGCACTAAAACGCCTAGCGTGCCTTTGTAAAAGTCAATTTGATTACTGCAATATTGCTTATTTGGCAGACTCTCAGAGAAATTATGCAGCGACTACGCATAATTCAAAACGCAGCAGTTAGATTGATTTGTGGGCTGAAGAAATATGACCATATAACACCTTTCTTTCGGGAATTGCATTGGTTGCCAGTGGAGGCGCGGGTGAAGTTTAAATGTGTTGTTTTTGGTTCAGGGTTTTCTTTGGTCTTACCCCTAAATATTTAACCAATCTCTTTTTTTTTTTTTTTTGCAGCTAATAAACACAGGAGATCTTGTCTTTCTGCCCATAAAAGGTTCTAAACTTTTAAAAAAAATCACCAACATCTTTTGACTTACCAGGTGGCATTATGGGGCAAGGATTTGGATCACATGATCATGTCCTCCAGTTCTTATGTGGAATTTAGGAGGCATTTAAAAACATACTTATTTGCCAAATATTTGGATAACTAACTTTTCTTTTTTGTAAACCGCATAGAACTTCACCGTCCTGCGGTATATAAGTTGATTGTTATGGCCATTTGCAACAAGGAAAATTTTTGTCTAAATTGAGGCACAGATACCTATATTCTATAATTACACCATAACAGAAAGTAATGCCACCAATCCATCCATGACCCGCCCATTTCCATGCCCCCCTTTTTTTTTGACTTGTGTAAAATTTAGGTGCAGATCCCACTTAACTTGTAATTGATTTTAATTAGCACAATAATTGCTTCTTAAGAAGCCAATTATTGGAAGTGGCCTAGTAGTAGAGCTGCTGCCTCAGCACCCTGAGGTTGCGGGATCGATCCCCCTTGTGACCTTGGGCAAATCACTTAATCCTCCATTGCCTTGAATACCAAATAAGTACCCATATATATGCAAACTGCTTTGAATGTGTAACCAGAAAAAAAGTGGTATACAAGACTCATCCCCTTTATTCAATTAAATTGTACACACAATTTAGGTACGTGTGCAAATTTTAGTGCTTTTTAATGAGTTATTGCATGGAGTTTGCTAAATGTCTAAACTGCTTATTTGGCCTCCTGGATTCTTTTACTCCCAGCCTTCATCTCATTAACCAATAAGGGCACGCCCTAGGCTGCCACCTAAATAATCTTCAGAGCACAGGATTACATATATATGTTTATTTCTGTGCATTAAGCCCTGCATTACATGCAGAAATGACACTGAAATTTGTTCTCATGTGTTTAAACATCACCATTATATTAATGTACACTTACCTGATGACGGGGGCACAATTCTCCATAGATAGTCTAATAAGGGCTGACATCTGCAGCTTCTTTATGGATTTTTTTATTTAAACAATTTTAGGTAGAACCTTTTTTTGTTTGAAGAATAATCTCACATGCTGATGACTATCTAGCAAGGGCTCTATCTCAGTCAGGTCAAGTTTGGACTTTCAATAAATTTTTAAAAAAGTTTTCAAATATACAACATGTTGCCACTAGATGGCACTTTTGGCCTTTTCGTAAGTTTGCAGTGTACATTTATCTTTGTATAAGGGAGAAATATACTTTCTAGTATGTGACAGCTCTCAATGTTGTGCAGCTACACAATTCCAATTTGTTTCTTTGTGGTCATGTTTTGCGTGAACTGATAAAAACAGAGAAAAATGAAAGCAGATAGAGACAAACGCGCGCTAATTTGCCACGTACCTTAGATGCTAACGCCAGCATTGAGCTGGTGTTAGTTCTAGCCGCGTAGCGCGGGTTTAGTGTGTGCTAAAATATCTGCGTCCGCTAAAAACGCTATCGCAGCTTTGTAAAAGGAGCCCTATGTGGCCCATCTAGTCTGCCTATCCATACCATCTACTATCCCTTCCTCTTCCTTAGAGATCCTAAGTACCTGTCCCAAGCTTGCTTGAATTCAGATATGGTTTTTGTCTCTGCCACCTTCACCAGGAGGCCATTCCAAGAATTCACCACCCTTTCGAAGAAGAAGTATTTCCTCAGCTTATTTCTCAGTCTGTCCCCTTTGACCTTCATCCTATAAGCCCTCTTTCCAGAGCTTCCTTTCATTGAAAGAGTAACCTAGTAAACCAGGGGTGTCAAAGTCCCTCCTCGAGGGCTGCAATCCAGTCGGGTTTTCAGGATTTCCCCAATGAATATGCATGAGATCTATTTGCATGCACGGCTTTCATTGTATGCTAATAGATCTCATGCATATTCATTGAGGAAATCCTGAAAACCCAACTGGATTGTGGCCCTCGAGGAGGGACTTTGACACCCCTGTAGTAAACGAAGGCAGATAAAGGCCTGCGTGGTCCATCCAGTCTGCCCAGCAGTCACAGTCATCACAAAGGCAATGTTGAACCAACAATCTAAACCAGGGGTCTCAAAGTCCCTCCTCGAGGGCCGCAATCCAGTCGGGTTTTCGGGATTTCCCCAATGAATATACATGAGATCTGTTTGCATGCACTGCTTTCAATGCATATTCATTGGGGAAATCCTGAAAACCCGATTGGATTGCGGCCCTCAAGGAGGGACTTTGAGATCCCTGATCTAAAACAACAACAACAACAACAACAACAAAAAAGGCAAGAGGGATGTCTTAACAACCAAAACAAGTCTTTATCAGAAACTGTAGGTCCCAACAAGGATCCCAGTTTCGGCGTCAAGAAAACACCTTCTTCAGGGGACACTATGGGAAGAAATTATAACATGTAGAAAAAATGTGTTAGAGATATAGCTTAAAATCTACAAAATATAAATGGTAAACTAAGGGCTCCTTTTACAAAGGTGCGCTAGCATTTTTAAATGCATGCACCGGATTAGCACGCGCTACCCAAAAAACTACCGCCTGCTCAAGAGGAGGCGGTAGCGACTAGCACATGCAGCATTTTAGCTGCGCTAAGCGTGCGCTAAAACCAATAGCGCGCTTTTGTAAAAGGAGCCCTAAGTAAAACACATGGGACAAATGTGTGCCGACAATGACGCACCGACAATCGCATGCAAGACTTATGCGTGCCAGATTAAAACAGTTATAGTAAGTGCTCTGACGGGGGGGGGGATCCCTCCAAACACTCCCATTAAAATTAGAAGTGTTTGTGCTCCATTGGGGAGGGGAGGGGTGAACCCCCCCTCATTACAGAGGAAACTGCCATTTTACCTCGCTTTGGGGGGTAATCAGCAGTTTCCTTGGTAATGGGGGGTTCCACACACACACACCTCAACGGGAACGCGAACACACCCCCCCCCCCTCGGAGCGCTTACAGTAACTGTTTTAATCCGGTGCGCATAAGTCCTATGTGCGATTGTCGGCGTGTCATTATCGGCACGCATTTGTCCCGCGTGGTTGTGATGGGTCACCAATATAAATATATACATTTAAAACATAAGATCATGAATATATGACACAGAACAAATGCATAAAGACATACAAAACACAAGAATCATACAAAGAAGGAGCTTAAAAAATATGACCATCAAAATAAATGACGACTAAACCCAAATGAGTAAATGCTTTAACAATCTAGTAATGATTCATTTTACATGCTAAGCTCCTCTATAAAATGTCCCCCCCTACTACTATCATTAATTATTTCTAGAGCGCTACCAGATGTAAGCAGCGCTGTACAGAGCCACAAAGGAGACAGTCCCTGCTCAAATGAGCTTACAATCTAAACAATATGGTTATTTTATTAACATTTGATATACCGCAATAGCATACACAGCGGTTTACAATACAATACAGCATAGAAAAGAACTCCATCAGTATATACCAGGGATCTCAAAGTCCCTCCTTGAGGGCTGCAATCCAGTCGGGTTTTCAGGATTTCCCCAATGAATATGCATTGAAAGCAGTGCATGCACATAGATCTCATGTATATTCATTGGGGAAATCTTTAAAACCCGACCGGATTGCGGCCCTCAAGGAGGGACTTTGAGATCCCTGGTATATACTGTAGAAACAGACCTATCTAAAATTTAAGCAGGATGCCAGGGGATGTTTAAACTGCTGGCTAGGGTGGTGGGCAGAGGGCGGAAGGGGGTAGGGTTAGTACCCATCTGCAAAATTTGTTCGATACAAGAAATTTCTCGAAAGGACGTTTGCTTTCCAAGCAGGGAAAATGAATTCTTGGTTGAGTTCCCTTATTCCCAAAGCTGAATCTTACTATGCTTTTAGATACGTGCTAAAGTCTAAACTATTTGAAAAACTGTGAAATCCTTTGTATTTTTATTTTTATTGGTCATATACTTCACTGAATGTGCAGTCTTCTTCATGGAAACCGCTCAGAACTTATGGCAGGGCGGTATATAAGAATAAAGTATATTATTATTAGTTGAAGGCTGTCTCAAATAGGTAGGTTTTCAGCTTACTTTTGAACAAAGGAAGGGGCATGGCGGATGGACTCAGGCAGTTTATTCCAGGCATATGGGACAGCGAGATGAAAGGAACGAAGTCTGGAATTGAAGTGAAGCAATTTGTCTGAATAACAGAGTTCTCTCTCCATCCTTCTGATGTCCATGGGACCTATTGGGGCTCACCCTGATGGTCTAGTGGTACCTTGATGGCAGATGAGACTCTCTGCTGCTGCCCGGGACTGTGTCAGGATCCAAAATGGCTGCCATTACCTAAGGTTACCAGATTTTACTCCTGTAAGATTCGGACCCATAGGCCTTCCCAGCCCCGCTCCGTTATGCCCAAGTTACACCCCATTCCACTCCAGCCCCCAGCCCAGCCCTGCCCCCTCAACCTATTCTCATCCTCAGGACCTCATCAGGAAGACATTTGAGCAGCACAGATGCAACGCAATGATGTCACAGGCATGTGTGTGATGTCACTGCATTGCATCCGTGCATGTGCAGATGCCCTCCTGACATGGTCCTGAGGTGGAAGCTTTTCAAAACCCGGACAAAGTGCTGGGTTTTGAAAAACTGTCCAGACGCCTGGACATGTCCTCTAAAAAGAAGACAGGTTCAGGTAAATCCAGACATCTGGTAACCCTACCATTACCCCTAGTGGTCATCTCTTGTTACTACTGTAATGGCTGTGCAGTAATTTTTTTTACCATGTGCCCTAAATGCCTCCTGCATTTACTGCAGAGGATAGCGCACGTGGGATCTCTTAGAGAGAGGAAGAGACAGTGGTTACTGTGGATGGGCAGACTGGATGGGCCATTTGGCCTTTATCTGCCATCATGTTTCTATATGTTAATTTTTGCATTAAACGTGCAGTAGCTACAAAACCTTACACAATTTCATAAAAGGGCCCCTAAGTTTGTACTTGAGACAGAGGAGGGTTAATTGACTTGCCCAAGATCACAAGGAGCCACAGTGGGATTTGAACCAGTCTCCCTGGTTCTCAAGTTACTGTTTTAACCATTAGGCTGTTCATTAGATACTTGGATGCCCTGCTAGCACTTATGTGGGCCTGCAAAGCACATGCACAAGCACATGCTGCTATCTAAATATGTATGCATGTAAGAAGCATGTAAATATGAACACCTTTAAAGTAGAAATTATTATTAGATGCTGCAGAATTGGTGGGGGAATACAGGTAACACCAGTAATGTGCATTAATTACTAATTTGGCCTTTAATGTAGAATAATGAACACATCTCCAGACATGCAACTAATTGCATTCTACTTTAGTGGCCGGGTTGGTAATGGGCAGTAATGATCATTTTCCCACATGACTGGCTCAGCTAAATGCCAGTCATGCTCCCAATAATTGCTGCAAAAGTTTTACAGCTACGTACTGTCGGTTGATTTTGCAGCTCACAAGACTTTTAATGCAATTTTGTAAAAAGGAGCTATAAAATTGTAAATATCGAGTTTCGGAATCCCCTCGTTTTCATTAAGCAACAACAACAACAACAAAAAAAATTATGAACTGACATAAAAGCAGAAAGAATAGCACAGCACTGCAGCAACTGAAATTATTTTGGTCAGTGTTGGTAGATTATAGAAGCTAACTTAGGGGTCCTTTTACTAAGCTGTGGTAAGCAATAACATCTGCCTATGTCTGCCTAACGTCTGCTTAAGAAGGGTTACTAAATTGTGGGGTCCAGGGGGATTTCCTACATATTTGGTGGGTATGCCCATTTGTTAAGGAATATTGGCAGCTTGTGGGATGTATGTTGATAGGTGTGTTGCACAAACATTGGCCGCTGTGTTTAGAGAGGTGTTTGTTAAATGTGGGTGAACCTGGCTTTACCAAATCTGAACAGAAATTTGCAGCCTGTGCATTTACGGTCGCCAGGTTAGCTTTGGCTCATCGTTGGAGGTCTCTGGTCATTCCTAGTTGCCATGAGATATATAATCAGCTGGAATACCTCCAGCTGATGTCCAAACTGACAGCTATTCATCATAACACCTTGGGTACTTATCACAAAGTATGGGATAGTTATGTGCAGTGGCGGGCAATACAGTAAGTATTCTATTGATGTATAATGGCTGCTCCCTGTCTCTGATGTCTAGTTATATGGCTTCTTCCTCCCCCTCCCTTTTTGTTGTTTTGGGATGGGGTGGGGGATGTTGGGAGAGGGGGGCTGCTGGATCTTTGGGGAGGGGGAGGGGAGAAAAATGAAAATTTTTGAGAGTGGTGAGTTTGCTTCTTCCGTTTCTTGTACTTGGTTACGATGCCTTATTTGGATTTTGGATTTCTGTATTTGTGTTTTGTGGTGTGATACTCTCTTGAAATAAGGTTTTTTGTTGGTTTTTTTTTAAAGGGTTACTGTGGGACCTGGTGAGGTTTTCCCCCCCCCCCCACACACACACCCACCCTGAACCCCAGCTATAGGCAAGACCTGTACTCAGATGGTAGGAATGTAGTATAAAATCTGGATGCTTGTTCCTGGGACACAGATTGTAGAAGTCCATCTAGCATCGGCCACATTGCCCCAGTGCTGGAGTCGCCGGAAAATCTAACTCCAGCCCATCCCAATCTGTCTTGCCATATATGGAACAAAGGCCATAGAAGTCCGTCCGGCAACAGCTTCACTTCCCCACTGCTGGGGCTGCATTTAAGCATCATAAACAAAGTTATAGTTGTAGATCTGATGAGTTTTGTGTCGATACTATCCTCTTTCTATGTACAGATCCTTTGGAGGAAATTCTATGAATGGGATTCTTAAAAGATAATAATAATAACTTTATTTGTAGACCACAATACCTCGTAATTCAGTGTGGTTTACAATAAGAGAAACTGTACAAACACAGTGATGATACATCAGTTACATTGTCAGGGTCACAAATAACATTAAATTAGCAATTCACTTATACAAATTTATCAAACAAGTAAGTTTTAAATAATTTCCTAAAATTCAGATGGAAAAGGAAGACACAATCAAACCACTTAAGTTCTTATTCCATTTACCTGCTTGAAAAGCTAAAGTCTGTGCAAGAATCTTTTACATGTACAAGCCTTTTAAAGACGGAAAAAATAATGTGATACTATGAGTTCGACGATTAATTTCAGATAATACAAAGTGTTTTAAAAAATAATTCGAAGCGAGACCAAATAGTGTTTTATAACATAGATAAGCAAATTTTAAAATTATTCTTGCTTCTACCGGAAGCCAATGTACGGTAACTTCTGATAGCAAGATGTTATATGCTCCGATTTTTTTTCAAACCAAAAATCAAACGCACTACCGTGTTTTGAATAACTCTCATCCTTTTAATAGTCTTCTTATAGGAAGCCAGATAGACAGGCGCCTATTAATTAACACTGGTTTTTACTGTGGGCCGGCAAGGTAAATGCTCTGACACTCATGAGAATCAGAGCATTTACTTTGTTGGTAGAAACCTCTATCACCTTTGTGTCGATCCCATGCATTTTTGAACTCAGTTACTGCTTTTGCCTTCACCATCTCTACATTGTCACAAGCTCAACTCATGTACCAGCCTTGTGCCAGTTAGGAGACCCAGAAACAACCCTATTAAGCTGGTTAGGGTTGATCAGTGTGTCCCTGCAGCCCAGGATCAGGAATATAGAGATCAGGCTGAGCCCCAATAGAACTCAAGTCACAGTCAGGGAAAACAGGGTTATGCCCCCTTATGGGCGTCCATCTTGATATTGCTAGCTAAACAGGCTGAGAGACAGTCAGAGCTGAGCAGAGACCATCCCCCGCACAGGGCTGGGTGTGGATCTACAGCTCTGCAGCATTTAGAGGGCTGGGAAGCTCAGTCAAGGAGGCAGCCCAGGGAAGCTCCTATGCTGGAGGAGCCTCCACTGTCCCAGCAGCCAGAGGATGTAGAAATGCAGCCACCCACGGCAGGAGAGGATTCTCTAGAGCAGTGGTTCCCAACCCTGTCCTGGAGGAACACCAGGCCAATTGGGTTTTCAGGCTAGCCCTAATGAATATGCATGAAGCAAATTTGCATGCCTATCACTTCCATCATATGCAAATCTCTCTTATGCATATTCATTAGGGCTAGCCTGAAAACCCGATTGGCCTGGTGTTCCTCCAGGACAGGGTTGGGAATCACTGCTCTAGAGGACAATTTGCCTGAAGCCATGGAATGGAATACCCTGCCTGAGCTACCACTTTCAGAAGAAATGGAAGTGAGTTGAACTGACTGTTGGCTTTTTGCCAAGGTTTTTTTTCCTCTTTCTGCAAGAGTTTTGTTTGTGTTTGCTGGGGTAACTGCTTGCTTCTGAGGAAGTTTTTGGCTGAGAGTTCTACTGGGATGTTGGTGAACTGGTTGGGACTTTTGGAAGGAGAAAGTTTATCACTTGAAACCTGCCAGTGAGTTTTTTGGTTTTTTTTTTCTTTCAAAATGGCTGCCGCTGCAGTTCAGCAGAGTTAAGTCTATTTTTACCTGGAGAGTTTGTTTTGCCTTCATTGAAGCTAAGAAGGAGACATTAAGGTTGGAGGCAGGATTTGCCCATCATCTCAGAGGAGGGATTTTGTGGGGTTTTGCATTTTGTTTTGGCAAAGTGCTGATTTGGTAAATCACCAACCTTGTGCTCCTTGGAGCATTGAGAGGAGTAGAAATCCTTAATGCCTGAGATGAAATGTTTTTGTTTTGTTTGGCTAAAGAACTGAATAATGATAATGTTGTGATTCATGCTTATGCTGTTTGCTGGGAAATTAGCTGGACTTACTTGGGACATGAACTGAGCACTCAGGGTGTTTACCAGACCAGGCTGGTGAGAGAAACTTTGTTTTGCTGTTTTTGTTGGTTGTACTTCAGGACCCATTTTGTTTTGAATTTTCATACAAACCTGAATGCCAAATAAATTCTGTTTTATTTTTGAAAGCTTACCTATTGTGGGCCATTCTGACTGCTATAGGCTAGGTAAGCCCACCGATACAGGGACTTCCTCCTACTTGGGGAAGCATGCCAGGGCTATATCATTGGTGTGTGCCGGTCCCTAATGCCTCTTATGGGACGGCCACGCTACAACATGGAGGGCATTCTAGGCATCCCTCTCTGTGAAAAGGTTTTTGTTGATGTTACTCTTAAGTCTACCACCCTGTAACCTCATATTATGTCCTCTAGTTTTATTGCTTCTCCATCTCTGAAAAAGATTTGTTTGTAGATTAATACCCTTCAAGTATTTAATGTCTGTGGGCCAGATGCACTAAACAGGATCAGTAAGATCCTGTGTGTCTACTCCGATCCAATTTTTGGCCGATTCTAAAAGAGCTATTGATGCACAAAAAATTTTGCAATGCAAATGATTCATGTGGAGGTTCATCATAATCACCGTCTCTTCCATCTGATTGATTGCTGTGAAAGTGACTGTCACACATGCGCAGAGCTTGTGGGGGAAGCCTGAACAGCTGAGAGGCAGGGGAAGCCCCAAATCAGCCACCTGCAACTCAGCTGTTCTGAGCAGAAAAACATTTTTTTTTTTTATGGGCACAGATGCTGTGTGTTTGTTACACATGCACAACATCTGCACCATTAAAAAAAAAGAAGCAAAAAGCATCCCTCCCATCCACCGATGATGTTCCTCCCCAATATTACACACACACACCCCCCACACACAAAAAAATTGGTAAGAGGGATGTACACTCCCTCCTGCCTTGCCAACCCCATCCCCCCATGTGAGATAAAATCAGAAGGAGGGATGCCCACTCCCTCCTGCCTTGCCAACCCCCATACAAGAAAAACCCAGCAGGAGGGATGCCCACTCCCTCCTGCCAATGGAACCCCTCTGTCCCAACCACGATCCTCAAACCATTCCCTACCCTCCCCCCTTCATCCCCCAAAAAAGCAGGAGGGATGCCCACTTTCTCCTGCAATAGATGTTCCACCAACCCCCACCCCCAAACCTACCCGGTACTTTTTTCACAATTTGGGAGCAGGAGGGATGCGATCCCACCTGCTCCAAAGGCCCGCAAGTCCAAAATAAAGAGGGAGGAGCCTAAGCACCTGATTGGCTCAGATGTCTAAGGCCCCACTCCTTGGGAGGGGGCTTAGGCGTCTGAGTCAATCAGGGCCTTAGGTCCCTCCCTGTGCATCACATTTTGGACTGGCAGGCCTCTGGAGCAGGTGGAACTACATCCATCCTGCTCCCAGCTTATGAAAAAGGTACCGGGTGAATTCATGGGGTGCGAGGGTTCGGGGAGCATCTGGTGGCATGAGGAAGTGGGTATCCCTCCTGCCTTTTTTATGGAAGGAGGAAGAGGGTAGGGTAAGGGATGGTTCAGGGTGCGGGGGGGGTAGGCTGCCTGGCACTGGGGAGGCCTCCATTGACAGGAGGGAATAGGCATCCTTCCTGCCATTTTGTCTAGTGTGTGTGTGGGGGGGTCAGGGGGAGGGAGAGGGCATCCCTCCTGCCATTTTTTCTCACATGGAATGTGGGGATGGCATGTCAGGAGGGAGTGGGCATCCCTCTTGCCGTTTTCGCTCCTGTGGGGGGTGTCTTCATGGAAGACATCGGGGAGGGCCGTCATCGGCCAGGGTGTGGATTTTTTTTTTTTTTAATGGGGCAGATAATGTGTATGTGTAACTTGCACAGCATCTGTGCCCATTAAAAAAAAGGTCTAAACTATGGTTAGACAAGTAAGCAACTGGTCTTGACCAGTCACTTGTTTTGGTTCACTAAAAGCGCTCACTTTTTTTTTTTTTGTTCCTTAGGAAGCCATGTTAGAGCATTAATTGCTCTGCTACTTTACATGTCATTTCAATATCAACGAGCTTATTTGCATGGTAGGATCTGAGAATACGCGATTGTGCAGAAAACCACACGGTGAGCCGTTTTTTTGTATCAGGTCAGTAAATGCAATCGGCACTAAACTAGTCAAAACTGGTTTAGCGATGATCTTTAGATGATCGCTGAGTTTAGTGCATTTGGCCCTGTATCATATCTCCTCAATGCCGTCTTTCCTCTATACATATTCAGGTATTCGAGCTTCTTCTCGTACGTCTCTTGGAGCAATCCCAATATCATTTTTGACGCAAACCTCTGGACCTCTTTTAGTCTTCTTACATTCTTAGCACCTGAGGTTGTGGGTTCAAACCCACGCTGCTCCTTGTGACCCTGGGCAAGTCACTTAATCCCCCCATTGCCCCAGGTACATTAGATAGATTGTGAGCCCACCAGGACAGACAAGGGAAAATGCTTGAGTACTTGAATAAATTTATGTAAACCATTCTGAGCTCCCTTGGGAGAACACTATAGAAAATTGAATACATAAATATATTTATTTCTATCTGCTGTTTGCTGGTATTTTTTTGTGCAGTATATTTGGCCTGTTTGTTTTGCCTCTACTGCATTCACAGTTAACCTAGGGAGGGGAAGACTCAATTTTGGGAGTGAAGCAGGGAGCTTCCAAGTGACAGTGCACAGCTTTGTCACCAAGCCATTAGGTCAACCCCTTAAGTAAATCTACTATTTTGCTCCACCTATAAATCATGATAAGCAAGATATAAATGTTCTAAATAAATAAATACATTTGGAGTGGAGGAGGAGCCTAATGGTCTATGCAGTGGGTTGGGAACCTGGGGAACTGGATTTGATTCCCATTTATTCAAAGATGCCTTTAATATTTAAATCTTCCTCTAGGTCACACACAGTCCCCTTCCTTTAGTTTTCTGTCCTATATCGATTGTATTTCTTGCCCTTCTTCCTTCTCTATCATGTTAGTTCAGTTCAACCTGTCATATTTGTGATATGCCATTTGCTTAAGTTGCTTTAATCTCTTTTTAATTGTATTGTTATTGGCGTTTTTTAATTTTATTTTGTATTCCCAATTTTTTTAACTGTAAATCGCTTAGAAGTCGGATAAGCGATAGTATCAAATTTTAATGAAAACTTGATTCCCACTGCAGCTCCAGTGACCCTAGACAAGTCCCTTAACCCGCCATTTTTCCAAGGACAATAAGTCTTAGATTGTGAACCCACTAGGGACAGAGAAGTAACTACATATAATATATACTGCTTTGGCTATACCACAGAAAGGCAAGTACAGTAAAACCTTGGATTGCAAGTAACTTGGTTTGCAAGTGTTTTGCAAGACAAACAAAATATTAGATTAAATTTTAACTTGATATACAAACAATGTCTTGCAATACAAGTACATATAGTATTTTGTATTAAAGTTTTGGGGTTGTGGAACGAATCGTCTGAGTTTCCATTATTTCTTATGGGGAAATTTGCTTTGATATACGAGTGTTTAGGATTACAAACATGTTTTCGGAACAAATTATGCTCTTAAACCAAGGTTTTACTGTATATCAAATCCAGGGTTTTGTGATCCCTGCCACCGTGCTGTGCCGAATTTGATTTCCGGTGCGTGGGGCGGCTTGCGACGGCAATTTCAGCAGCGGTTTGACTCCTGCATTGCTGTGACGCCTCTTCTCAAACCCCCCCCCCCCCCAGTAAATGCAGCAGCTGTGGGGCATTTGCTAGGCCGGCCCAGTTCGATAATGTGAGGTGGGCTGGCCTAGCAAAAGCCCCGAGGCTGCCCGGGCTAGCAGATGCTGGACAGGGGGATCAGGGAAAGGAGAAGGCCTACTGCTGGATAGGGAGATCATGTAAGAGGTTCTGCTGGACGGAGGGGGGGAACAAAAGGAAGGGAGAAGGCCTACTGCTGGACAGGGGGAGCAGGGAAGAGGTGCTGCTGGACAGGGGGGAGGTAAAATGAAGGGCGAAGGGCTACTGCTGGACAGGGGGAGCAGACAAGGGGTGGTGGTGGACAGCCGAGGAAAGAGAGAGAGAAAAAGAAAGACAGACAGACAGAAAGCGGCCAAGGACAGAGAGAGAAAGAAACAAAGACAGACACACACATCTATTCTAGCACCCATTAATGTAACGGGCTTAAAGACTAGTAATGAAAATAAGATCAAAACATTTACCCTTCCCCCCCCCTTTTTACAAAACTGTAGCAAGGGTTTTAGCGCTGGCTGTGGCAGTAACAGCTCTGACGCTCGTAGGAATTCTATGAGCTTCGGAGCTGTTACTTCCGCGGCCAGCACTAAAAACCACGCTACAGTTTTGTAAAAGGGGGGTTAAATTTTCGTAGCTTTACAAAAAAAAAAAATAAAAAAGCAGCAATTCATATCATAAACTAATCTAAAAATTCAGCACAGACCAATTTTACAACTTTAGAAAAGCAATAATCCAATTAAAATCTAATCTAAAAACTTAACATAGGTTTTCACAGCAGTCCATTTAAAGATCTAATACCAGAAGGGAGTTGATTCCACAACTTGGTCACAAACCCTGAATGAGCTTGCTTACGTGCACACTCCAAATGGAACATTTTTACAGAGGGGACACAAAAACATCTCTCTTATTGTGAACGTAAGAAAATATATAGGTAACTTCTCCAACATATAATTTGGAATCATATCATGAAAGACCTTAAAAGCCACCACTAAGGCCTTGAAAATACATATTTTCTTAACTGGAAGTCAGTGCACAGTAGTTAAAGCAGAAGAGACAAGATCAAAAGGACCAAGAGTTTTAAAAAGTCTCACAGCAGCATTTTGTATCCTCTGCAAACAATACATTGCATTAGTTCATACTCGATAATACAAATGCGTACAATCGGGTAAAATCAGACTTGGAAAAACATGCGCAAAGCCTTTGCAATGGACGTAAATAATAAAAAGAAGTTACATTACATTAGGGATTTCTATTCCGCCATTACCTTGCGGTTCAAGGTGGATTACAAATGGATTGTCAGGACATTAGAAGTATTTAGGGAGTAGTTTGTACATTTCTTTGAGTTGCTAAGGATTACATTTGAATTGTCATGGTATTAGAAGTACATAAGGAATAGTTGCAGGTGATGCTTGGGACATTTCTGATTGAGTTAGTTCGGTTTTATGTGTTTTTTGAATAGAAGGGTTTTTATTTCTTTTTTGAAGGTTTTGTAGTCTGTAGTTGAGGTCAACAGGTTGACACCAATTGCGATAAACGATTAGAGTATGATCAGCATCCAATACAATATCTAAACTATGAACTTAGGGCTCCTTTTACCAAGCTGCGCTAGCGTTTTTTAGCACGCGCTGAAGATTTAGCGCACGCTAACCCCTACACTACGCGGAAAATACTAACGCCAGCTCTATGGCGGCGTTAGCGTGTAGTGCGCACGGCAATGTAGCGCGTGCTAAAACCGCTAGCGCAGCAGAGTAAAAGGAGCCCTTAATCTTTGACTACCAGGGTTGTTCTGTCCCTTCTGCCCTGCTGCGCCTCGAACAACCTGCCTGACCAGGTATATCAGGCTCCGTTTCGGGCAGTATTCAAACCCAGGCAAAAGGCCCACTTTCACAAAACTGCGTTTAAGTCTTAACCCTACCAATTTGTAAAGCACCGCATTGGTTTGCCATTCCCTCTGTAACCCCCTAGCCTCTCGGCCGCTTCTCCCTTTGAGTTTCCCTACATGAGCAGCATATATTGATTCACCATTTTTGTCCAGTGTGTCTTTCATAATTAGATTGTAAGCTCTTTCGAGCAGGGACCATCTCTTGTGTGTTTAATGTTGACAAGTATCTCTGTGCATCCACAATAATTCTGTTTCAGAAGAATTTAACTGCAATTTGTCAAGAGTCATTCAATCTTTTATTTCTGTCAGACACAACCTCAATTTTTCCAATTTTATGTCACAAGCTGAACCTAATGGAACATACAACTAGACGTCATTGTGAATTCTGCAGTAAACGGTCTGTAATTTCTCTGTCTTTGACGGAGAGCTGTGGTTTTCTTTACTGTAGTTTTTACACAATCCAGATTCAAAAAAATTTAACCAAGAACCTACTGCCCGGTTAAATCAATTGTGCCTGTCTATCCAATGATATCGATATGACTTAATTGGACAATGTTGCTGAATATCAGACTTGCCTTTCCTGCACTGTCCAGTTATGCAAAAGGGGTCTGTGAATGGAGCTTTGGTAGAGCCATTACCTAATCAGTTGACACCAATATTCGGTCTGCTAAGCAGCTTCCGTATAAACTCGAATATAAACCAAGATTTTGGGGCCAAAAAAATGGCCCAAACATAGGGGTCTTGGTTTATATTTGGGACCTCTGGTCTGCGCCACCACTCCCACCCAGACCTGTTGCAGGCCTTCCGTGGGCCTGTCTGAAGCCCTGGTGCTCCAGCGGTGAGCCGGCACAAGAGCGATCCTTCCCTTATGCTGTCTCGCTGACTCTAAACCACCCTGACTCTCTCCCGCCTCCCTGACCCCTGCAGATCTTATCTTTAAAGACCTGGTGGTCTAGTGGAGAAGCAGCGCAGGACCGATCTTCCTACACTCCTGCGCCATAAGAGCCATGATTTAAAATAACCGCCGCAAGTTCCTGTTGGAGTTTGTTTGAACTTTTAATAAAGCAAGCTTATCCAGATCATCAGTTCCACTTGCTTTCTGTTGTGTGGAAATCACATTCAACAGCAGGCCAAACTTCTATCTGGCCTATTTACTGTATAAGAATTTTTTTTGTAATATTTAACAAATAAAGGGGTCCTTTTATTAATCTGTGGTAAAAGAACTAACACATACTTACTGCTGGATGAACTCAGATGTCCCACAGTAATTACAGAATCAGCATGTGCAATCTATACATTTAGATATATATTTTTTTAATCTCTGGGGGCATGTTTAAGGGGTAGAGAGTGGGCACAGCTAAGCTAATTAGTTAGTGTGTGGGCATGCTGTACAGTGATTAGCATAGGATTAGCATATAACTTCTTACTGCCTACAAACAGGTGGCACTAAGGACTCACATGCTAATGGGGAAATTAGTGCATATCCATTATCGAAAAAATAGAAAAATCTGCCTTTTACCAGCAGAGATAAAAATGGCTTCAGCACACAGGAAAGAACTGCATTGGAGCTACCACAGACCACTTTGTAGTACCGCTTGGTAAAAGTAAGGTTACCATATTTTATGCCACAAAACCCCAGACCCGTGACCCCACCCAGTTCTGCTTTCAGCCACGCCCACTTCTGCATCCAGCCCCTCCCCACTCTGCCCCCCCCAGCACTGCCCCATTCTTCCCTATCCCCGACCCCCCACAAAGCCTCCTTTCTTCCCCGATGAGTTCCAGCTGTGTCTGGAAGGCCTGGAGCATGCGCCTCACGGCGCTAAGGTTGTAGCTCTAATCACTGCGCCACACACTCCCAGACAAACTGCCAGGTTTTGGAAAGTCTGTCCAGGACCCCAGACAGTCCACTAAAAAAGGAGAACATGTCTGGGTTTTCCCGGACATCTGGTAACCCTACTCACTGAACCCCAGAGGTGGTTGACCCAATTTTAATGAAAGGCTCTATACAGTGCAAATTATTATTATTGGTTAACTTAGAAAAAATTGCAAATGCATTGGCATTATCAGAAGACTCTGAAGTCCATTTACTAAAGCTGCAGCAAAATTGACCTTAGCGCACCGCTTACGCATGTCTTTCCTGCACCCTAAGGTCACTTGTGCCAAAACCAGAAAAGGGCTGTCTTTCCCAATTTCCAAATTAATGGCCATGCAATCATTTTGCCATTGGTGCGCGGCCATTTAAAAAAAAAAAGTTAATGTGTGAGTTCCTACTAATACCTATTTTATAGGTGGGATGGACCCATGTGCTAAACCTGCATAATCAATTAGCACATGGCAGTGCAGTGCCTCACACATTAACTGATTAGTAATATCACGTCTACTCTCCAGCCCCAATAATTTTTACTATGCGGCATGCGCATGTAAACAGGCAAATTTACTGCAGGACGTCAGCACATGTTCCGTTGTAGGTCTTTTTAACATGCGGATACAGATCAGGGATTGAACATGTACTGAAAACAGTCCAACAGCAAAAATGATTAAAAAGATACAAAATTTTTTTTTAAAACACTACAATCACTTGCATAACACATAAAGGCAACATTGATGTACCTAAAGTGATGGGGAGGATCCATCTTATTTGTAAAGCTCTATATAGAAGAAATGTTGTTTCTTGAGTACTTCCTGGGAACAAATTAACATCATGATAGGTTGCTTTTTGTTGACCAGAGTGCTTTAAGGGAAACACTTAGAAATGTCGCAGAACCGGCTTGACCAGCTTAACAATGACAGAAACATTCAATCACCAGTCCAGCAATTTCTGCACCGTAAGGTAAAATGCAGTTCAAATATTTAACACCATTGGATGTTATTGTCTTGTACTGAATCACTTCCCAAAGCACAAAATTACAGTGGACTGGAGGACAAATATGAGGGAACACTCCAGCCATCCAAGAAAGAGAATTACCCATAAATACAGGTCCTTTTTCTGCTCCTGCTTCCCTCACAAATATGACCAGTTCCTTTTGAGAAAGTAAACTGGTTATTCCAGACTCTCCAGACCCAACAAACTGCTTCGCTGACTTCAGTTTGCCTTCAGAAAACAGCAACTGAAATCCAGCACACCTTCTAGCTTTGACACGGTAAAGCCCAGCTTCTCTTCATAGTAGGCTAAAAACCCAAAGTACACAAGGAAATCTGTGAGCAAAACATAGAAACATGATGGCAGATAAAGGCCAAATGGCCCATCTAGTCTGCCCATCCACAGTAACCATTATCTCTTTCTCTCTCAGAGAGATCCCACGTGCCTAACCCAGGCCCTCTTGAATTCAGACACAGTCTCTGTTTCCACCACCTCTTCTGGGAGACTGTTCCACGCATCTACCACCTTTTCTGTAAAAAAAAAAGTATTTCCTCAGATTACTCCAGAGCCTATCACCTCTTAATTTCATCCTATGCCCTCTCATTGCAGAGTTTCCTTTCAAATGAAAAAGACTCGACTCATGCACATTTATATTATGTAGGTATTTAAATGTCTCTAGCATATCTCCCCTCTCCCCCCTTTCCTCCAAAGTATACAGATTGAGATCTTTAAGTGTGTCCCCATACACCTTATCACGAAGATCACACACCATTTTAGTAGCCTTCCTCTGGACCGACTCCATCCTTTTTATATCTTTTTGACGGTGCAGCCTCCAGAATTGTACACGATATTCTAAATGAGGTCTCACCAGAGTCTTATACAGAGGCATCAATACCTCCTTTTTTCTACTGGCCATACCTCTCCCTATGAAACCTAGCATCCTTCTAGCTTTCGCTGTCACCTTTTCGATTTGTTTGGCCACCTTAAGATCATCACATACAATCACACCCAAGTCTCGCTCTTCTGTCGTGCATATAAGTTCTTCACCCCCTACACTGTACAGTTTCTCCCCAGGAAAGAGACCAGGGAGTACTGGTCAACAAGTCAATGAAGCCATCCGCGCAATGTGTGGCAGCGGCGAAAGGGCGAACAGAATGGTAGGAATGATTATGAAGGGGATCACAAACAGATCGGAGAAGGTTATCAAGCCACTGTACCGGGCCATGGTACGCCCTCACCTGGAATCCAGCATCCAGCACTGGTCGCCAAACATGAAGAAGGACACGGTACTACTCGAAAGGGTCCAGACTAGAGAAGAGCAACTAAAATGGTTAAGGGGTTGGAGGAGTTGCCGAACAGTGAGAGATTAGAGAAGTTGGGTCTATTCTCCCTTGAAAGGAGGAGACTGAGAGGGGATGTTATCGAAAAATTCAAGATAATGAAGGGAATAGACTTAGTAGATAAACACAGGTTGTTCACCCTCTCCAAGGTAGAGAGAACGAGAGGGCACTCTCTAAAGTTAAAAGGGGATAGATTCCGTACAAACGTAAGGAAGTTCTTCTTCACCCAGAGAGTGGTAGAGGACTGGAATGCTTTTCCGGAATCTGTTATAGGGGAAAACACCCTCCAGGGATTCAAGTCAAGGTTGGACATATTCCTGCTGAACCAGAACAAACACAGGTAGGGCTGGTCTCAGTTAGGGCACTGGTCTTTGACCTGGGGGCCACCGCGTGAGCAGACTGCTGACCCAGCAGCGGCAATTCTTATGTTCTTATGACCTTGCTTTTCATAGCACTAAATTTTAGCTGCCAAATTTCAGACCATTCTTCATGCTTTGCCAGGTCTTTCTTCATGTTATTCACACCATCCGGCGTGTCTACTCTAGTGCAAATTTTGGTATCATCCACAAAGAGGCAAATCTTACCCAACAACCCTTCAGCAATATCATTTATAACAGGCCCAAGAACAGAAGGCCCCAAAACAGAACCTTGAGGCACATCACTGTTAACATCCTTTTCCTCAGAGCGATCTCCATTGATCTCTACTCTCTGTCGCCTTCCACTCAACCAGCTCCTGACCCAGCCCGTCACTTTTGGCCCCATCCCAAGGGCACTCAGTTTATTTATCAGACATCTGTGTGGAACACTGTCAAAGGCTTTGCTAAAATCTAAATACACCACATCTAGCGCACATCCTCTATCCAATTCTCTGGTCACCCAGTCAAAGAAATTGATCAGATTTGTCTGACAAGACCTAACTCTAGTGAATCCATGTTGCCTCCAGTCCTGTAATCCACAGGATTCCAGAAACTTCACCATTCTCTGTTTTAAAAGTGTTTCCATTAATTTGCTTACCACAGAAGTCAGACTTGCCGACCTGTAATTCCCTACTTCTTCCTTACTTCCTCTTTTGTGGAAAGGGACCACATATGCCCTTCTCCATGCTTCTGGTACCACTCCCGACTCTGGAGACTCATTGAAAAGGTCAGATAGCGGAGCTACCAGAACTTCCCTAAGTTCTTTCAGCACCCTCATATGTGCACCATCCGGCCCCATCGCTTTGTCTACTTTTATTTTAGCTAGCTCCTCACGAACATAACCCTCTGAAAATCGATCAAGGTCTATTACTCCTCCACCCCTATTCACGTTTGTCTTCTGTGGTCCTGCTCCCGGCGCTTCAGCCGTGAACACAGAACAGAAATATTTGTTTAGCAATTTGGCCTTTTCTTTATCAGCTTCTACATATTCCTCCCCTTCACTTTTGCGTCTCACAATGCCACTTTTGCACTTCTTCCTATCACTAATATATCTACAAAATGTCTTGTCTCCCCATTTTACTGTGTCAGCTATTTTTTTCTTCCATTTGCATCTTTGTTTTCCTAACTACACAACCAGCCTCTCTTAACTTTTCCAGATATTTTTGCCTGTCTTCCTCTTTCTGTGATCTTTTGTAGTTTATGAAAGCTAACCTCTTATTCTTTACCTTCTCAGCTACTATTTTTGAGAACCAAAGTGGCCTTCTTTTCCTCTTACTTTTACTTACTTGCCTCACAGAAAGGTTTGTCGCCCTTACAATCGCTCCTTTCAGTTTTGCCCACCATATTTCCACTCCTTCCAGACGTTCCCACCCACACAACAATTCCTAACGTAAACCCCCATCCAAACAAAGTTAGGTTTTTTTAAAGTCTAGAACCTTTGCTTTTGAATGAGCTCTCTATACCCATTTTAAAATTAAACCGTACCATGCAGTGATCACTGGATGCCAGATGATCACCCACTGTAACATCAGAAACACTTTCCCGACAGCTTTACTCTGTTCACAGCCTTATTGTATCTATCCTTAACATGAACCTTATTCCAAAAATGAGTTTCCTGCATTCTGTACCTATGAGGAAAAAAACTGTATCAATTCAGAACTACAGAATTTAATTTTTTGTAGTGCAAAATCTAGTGTATACTGTATATGTATATATATTTCTGACTTGTTCTAGACAACCATCTTGTGACCATGGGCAAGTCACTTAGGGCTCCTTTTACAAAGCCATGGTAGTGACTGTTGCTGCCGTAATCACTTTGACACCCATAGGGTTTTAATGATCATCAGAGAGTTTGCCACTTGGCATCTGCTAACGTCATCTTTGTAAAAGGGAGGTTAACCCTCTAATGCTCCAGGTCCAACAAACATTTTAAATTGTAAGCTCATTGGGGACAGAAAAAGCACATGCATATGTGTACAGTAGTAGCGCTATAGAAATGACCCCACCAGCTCTTCCAACATTAACCTTATCAATTCCTTGTTTCATACCGGATCACCTATAACAGAGATAGGCAATTCCGGTCCTTGAGAGCCGGAGCCAGGTCAGGTTTTCAAGATATCCACAATAAATATGCATGAGATAGATTTGCATCTCAAGGAGGCAGTGCATACAAATCTGTCTCATACATATTCATTGTGGATATCCTGAAAACCTGACCGGAATTGCCTACCCCTGACCTATAAGATACTACTACTTGTTTCCAAAATACATACTACTGAAACAGCACCTTTTTTCTCCAGATTCTTTACTACTTAGGCTCAGATTCTATAAACGGCGCTGCTGTCATCATCCGCCTTAAAAATGGCCGCCGATCGCGTGTCAATCACATGATGGCGCCATCTATAGAATTGCATCTTCAGAAAAGGTAGGCGCCAGAAATATAGGCCAGGGTTTTCAAGGCCCCATTTCCAGCACCTACCTTTCACGTGAATTTAATCTAATCTAATACACAATTTATTAATCGCACTATACCAAAAAGATTCAAGGTGATTTACATTCAAAGAGGCCATAAAATCTACAGGAAAACACAGGTGCTTTAAGATGCCTAAAGCCACTTCCAGCATTAGCCACACCTAAAGTGGTGTTGGACATCGTAAAGTGCCTCCATAGGTGTGTTACAGATGCCGTTATTTTAAGGCACTGTTTATAGAATATGGGCCTTATTATCCATCCCAAGACCTACGCTCTTTGAACCAGAACCATCTCATTATCCCTTCCTGCAGGGAAATTATTCTTGACCCTACTCGGAGCTCTATCTTCTTTGTATAAAGCCCTGAATTACGGAACATGCTACCATTCCACCTCAGACTTCAAACTTCCCTACCCAAATTCAAATCATATCTTAAAACATCTCTTCTCCCATGCTTATATTTAACCCTTCTAGGTGCCCTCTAGCTATCAACACCAGGCCTTACTCCCCTGTGCTATCCCTTCCCCCTCTTTTCTATACTATTTATAGTTCTTCCCCCCTTCCCTATGCTCTCTTGTCTTCTCGCATCCCTCCCTACAATTTTAGAATGTAAGCCAGGTAGGCAATTATCTTAGCTAAGAGTATATTAAGTCCCTAATAAAACTTAGAAACTAGTAGTTGTAACCTCAGTATTGTTTTGTGTATCTTGTTAAAAAATTTAATGATAAGTGATGGGATTTTTCCAAATAAAGATAAAGGGTACAGGACTTACCGTATTTTCGCGGATATAACGCGCGCGTTATACGTGATTTTACGTACCGCGCATACCCCTCGCGCGTTATATGCCTGAGCGCGGTATAGAAAAGTTTTTAAACATAGTTCCCACCCCGCCCGACGCCCGATTCACCCCCCCAGCAGGACCGCTCGCACCCCCACTCCGAACGACCGCTCGCACGCGCTCCCACCCGCACCCGCATCCACGATCGGAGCAAGAGGGAGCCCAAGCCCTCTTGCCCGGCCGACTCCCCGACGTCCGATACATCCCCCCCCCGGCAGGACCACTCGCACCCTCACCCCGAAGGACCGCCGACTCCCCAACAATATCGGGCCAGGAAGGAGCCCAAACCCTCCTGGCCACGGCGACCCCCTAACCCCACCCCGCACTACATTACGGGCAGGAGGGATCCCAGGCCCTCCTGCCCTCGACGCAAACCCCCTCCCCCCAACGACCGCCCCCCCCCCAAGAACCTCCGCCCGTCCCCCAGCCGACCCGCGACCCCCCTGGCCGACCCCCACGACACCCCCACCCGCCTTCCCCGTACTTTGTGTAGTTGGGCCAGAAGGGAGCCCAAACCCTCCTGGCCACGGCGACCCCCTAACCCCACCCCGCACTACATTACGGGCAGGAGGGATCCCAGGCCCTCCTGCCCTCGACGCAAACCCCCCTCCCTCCAACGACCGCCCCCCCCCCAAGAACCTCCGACCGACCCGCGACCCCCCTGGCCGACCCCCCCACCCCCCTTCCCCGTACCTTTGGAAGTTGGCCGGACAGACGGGAGCCAAACCCGCCTGTCCGGCAGGCAGCCAACGAAGGAATGAGGCCGGATTGGCCCATCCGTCCTAAAGCTCCGCCTACTGGTGGGGCCTAAGGCGCGTGGGCCAATCAGAATAGGCCCTGGAGCCTTAGGTCCCACCTGGGGGCGCGGCCTGAGACACATGGTCGGGTTTGGCCCATGTGCCTCAGGCCGCGCCCCCAGGTGGGACCTAAGGCTCCAGGGCCTATTCTGATTGGCCCACGCGCCTTAGGCCCCACCAGTAGGCGGAGCTTTAGGACGGATGGGCCAATCCGGCCTCATTCCTTCGTTGGCTGCCTGCCGGACAGGCGGGTTTGGCTCCCGTCTGTCCGGCCAACTTCCAAAGGTACGGGGAAGGGGGGTGGGGGGGTCGGCCAGGGGGGTCGCGGGTCGGTCGGAGGTTCTTGGGGGGGGGGCGGTCGTTGGAGGGAGGGGGGTTTGCGTCGAGGGCAGGAGGGCCTGGGATCCCTCCTGCCCGTAATGTAGTGCGGGGTGGGGTTAGGGGGTCGCCGTGGCCAGGAGGGTTTGGGCTCCCTTCTGGCCCAACTACACAAAGTACGGGGAAGGCGGGTGGGGGTGTCGTGGGGGTCGGCCAGGGGGGTCGCGGGTCGGCTGGGGGACGGGCGGAGGTTCTTGGGGGGGGGGCGGTCGTTGGGGGGAGGGGGTTTGCGTCGAGGGCAGGAGGGCCTGGGATCCCTCCTGCCCGTAATGTAGTGCGGGGTGGGGTTAGGGGGTCGCCGTGGCCAGGAGGATATGGGCTCCCTCCTGGCCCAATATTGTCGGGGAGTCGGCGGTTCTTCGGGGTGGGGGTGCGAGTGGTCCTGCCGAGGGGGGAGAAGAATCGGACGTCGAGGGGGGGCATCAGGCTTTCAGGATGGGGACAGGACTTCAAGGGGGGACAGGCAGATCTTCAAGGGGGACAGGCAGACCTTCAAGGGGGGACAGGACTTCAAGGGGGACAGGCACGGAGAGGCGGGGCAGTGCACCGAAAGTCAGGGCGGGTGAACGGTGAGTCGGGGCAACCAGAGGAGAGTCGGGGCAGTGCACCGAAAGTCAGGGTGAGTCGGGGCAACCAGAGGAGAGTCGGGGCAGTGCACCGAAAGTCAGGGTGAGTCGGGGCAACCAGATGAGAGTCGGGGAGGGCGAAAGGAGAGTCGGGGTGGCCAGAGGAGAGTCGGGGAGAGCGAAAGGAGAGTCGGGGTGGCCAGAGGAGAGTCGGGCAGCATGCGCGTTATATGCCTGAGCGCGGTATAGAAAAGTTTTTGTACATATCATCGTGATTTCTGCGCGCTATACACCTGTGCGCGTTTTACAATGGTGCGCGTTATATCCGCGAAAATACGGTATATACTGCTTTTTCTGTGTGTGATTTACATATTTTAAGCAGGCATACCATGACCCAGTATAGCGGCATGATAACCTTCTCCGATCTGTTCGTGATCCCCTTCTTAATTATTCCTAGCATTCTGTTCGCCCTTTTCACCACTGTTGCGCATTGTTGTCATGACTAGTCTGTTTTCAAACGATTGTAACCCATTCTGAGCTTCTGGGAGAATGGGATAAAAATCAAAATAAATAAATAAATAAATAGCGCGGACAGCTTCATCGACCTGTTGACCAATACTCCCAAGTCTCTCTCCTGGGGGGTCTCTCCAAGTACCGCCCCGGATATCCTGTATTCATGTATAAGATTTTTGTTACCGACATGCATCATCTTACACTTATCCACGTTGAACCTAATTTGCCATGTCGCAGCCCATTTCTCGAGCGTGTTTATGTCACGTTGCAGATCTTCACAGTCCTCCTGCATCTTCACTACTCTGGATAACTTTGTATCATCCGCAAATTTAATCACCTCACTCGTTGTACCAATTTCCAGATCGTTTATAAATATGTTGAAGAGCACGGGACCTAGCATTGAACCCTACGGAATTCTACTGGTGACGCTTTTCTAGTCTGAGTATTGTCCATTTACCCCCACTCTGTTTCCTATCCGCCAGCCAGTTTTTAATCCACGGCTCACAATTTTTCAAAGTAGTCGTTCATGCGGAACCTTGTTGAATGCGTTCTAAAAGTCCAGATATACAATGTCGACCAAGTCACCCTTGTCTATCCGCCTGTTTATTCCCTCGAAGAAGTGTAGCAAGTTCGTCAAGCAAGATGTACAATGCTAGAGAGGATGGATAAGGGACACTAGAGAAAAGATGGATAGTGGGCATGGAGAGAGAAGATGTGTCAAATAGACAGTAGACCTGATAAGAGAATTAGGAAAAAAAAACTGAGAAAAGCAGAAGAGAGATTATGGGACCAAAGCAAATGGGAAAATAAAATAATCTGACAACAAAGGTAGAAAAATATTTTATTCTCAATTAATTGGAATGTGTTAGCATTGGGAAATGCACATCTATGATATCTATTATTTCAGTTTCTGTTTCTATAATATTGCAGAATGACTTCTTGAATATATGCAGTGACTTCTTGAGGTTTCCAGTTCAGTTTTCTGCCTTCATATCTCTTATTGATGTATGGTCCATAGTTTCATGTTTGTTTACCTGAATATTTTATTGTAAAGATATACCACTTAGAAACATATCTAGTATATTTGACATTTGGGGCTAATCATTTTTAACAACCCTTCTCCATATAAAACAATTATTTTTAGCAATAATCCACAAGTCACACAACAAGGATGCACCTAGGAAAAGGTAGCATCTTAAATACTGCAGTGAGCACTAATACATCAATACACCCATTGTAAAACTAAACAAGCCAAATTAACAGATCAATCATGCACAGTCAATGCTAACAGAAAACCAAGTCCTTTTCATACACATAGAACACAGATGCACCCGTCAGTACAGAATAAGTAATCACAAACTAAAAATAGAAATATGTAGACAAAAGTTAAACTGAACCACCAAGAAGCCAGACTCTGCATACAATGCAACACCACAGAAACAGAAAGTGACACGATCCCTAATACTGTACAAAATATAAAGACAGCAGATGCAAATTTGAAAAATCTGATAAACAATCACTTTACAAATTAACAAATGTGGGGTCTTTTTATTCATGTGTGCTAACCGATTTAGCGCGCTCTAAATGCTAAGATGCCGATAGGATATAATAGATGCCTTAGTATTTAGTGTGAACTAAATCGGTTAACGCACCTTAATAAAAGGACCCCATAATTAAGAAAATACCATTTTATTGGACTAGGACATTTTTCAAATAGCTTTCAGAGACCAAACCCTCTTTCCTCAGATCAGTATAGTATACTGCTGTAACTGTACCCTATCATGACCTGAGGAAGGAGGTTTTACAGCCTCTTTTACAAAGTCACGCTAGCAGCCCTGAAGCCCATAGAGATTTAAAGGGCTTCGGGGCTGTTGCTGCGTGGGTTTGTAAAATAGGCCGTTAGTCTCCAAAGGTTAGTAAAAAAAATGTATTAAAATTAGTCCAGGTAAAAGATTGCTTTATTTCCATTTTCTATTTATAAATGCTTATCAATACAGCTGCAATACTACTTTATTCTAAAGCAACAACAAAAAAAATCATTTTTCTACCTTTTGTCATTTCTGTTTTAATCATCTTCTCTCCCTCTTCCATATGGCATCTTCCCCTTTTCTATGGCCCTATTTTATAGTCATTGAGATTTTATCATCTTTCTCCTGAATGGTAGCTGTGTCTGGCTGGCTTCTATCATTCAGCTTTGTGCAGAGTAGGCCTCCCTTCAGCCTCTCTAATCTGTTCTGTGTCAGTAAATTCCTTCCCATAGAGTTTCTTCACAATGTGACTAATGCCTTGCACACACTTGTCCTGTTCTCCATTCTCAGGTATTAATCAGAGTTCAAAACAAAACCATTACAATTTTTATTTCAATTTAACGTGGCTTTTTCTCCATGTGTTAACAATGCCAGGCCTAGAACCTCCTCCTCTGTTATAGGGTGCACACCCCAGGATTTTGAGCCCAAACATCCATCTGTGTTCTTGTCAGTATAAGTCATCTCCATATTCTCTTCAATGGCTGAAACAGCCTATGCCCTGTTGGGGCAAATATTTGGCCTATTTTATAGGGAGTCATTGAGATTTTATCATTTTTTTCCTGAATGATAGCTATGTCTGGCTGGCCACTATCATTCAGCTTTATGCAAAGTAGCCCTCCCTTCGGCCTCTCTAATCTGTTCTTTGTCAGCAAGTTCCTTTTCTTCACAATGTGACCAATGCCTTGCACAACTCTTGTCCTGTCTTCCATTCTCAGGTATTAATCAGAGATCAAAACAATGCCATTTAAAAATCGGAGTAACATTGGCCACCCTCCAATCTTCAGGTACTACAGACGATTTTAATGACTGATCTCTTTTTTTTCCACCTTTGTTAATACGTGGAATACATCTGATCTGTGCTTCCACAATGGTATTTTAAACAACATCTACGCCTAGTTTGCACTTCTGACCTTTGCCACAGACTTCTAAGTATTTATTTACTGAAGTTAAAGGTAAAGCAGTCTGCTTAGTTTATGGAGAACAGATTGCTATGTTTAAGGATTACAATTTGAATCGCCATTACAAGACTAAACACGCAGAGAAATATAAGAACTTGACTGATGAAGAGCGGGGGTAGACATCTGAAACTTTGCTAGCTAAGCTGCAAAAGCAACAAGGAATTTTTACCAATGATGTAATGTTGGTGTTTTTACTATGTCTATTTCACATTTTGATAGCCTAATCATAACATCTACTAGTTGCAGCTAATTAAAACCATACAATTTACTGCTTTTTATAAAGAGATAAAATTAATGTGAAACAGAATTGATTTAGCCTATTGGTTCTGCCCTCCAAAACAGTCCCAATTTCTCATGTGGCCCTTTGGGAAAATTAATTGCCCACCCCTCATAACGATCAATGCCCATTCTCATCCTTTGTATCAAAGTTCCTTATCCATTTCCAGTCAATCTCTGTGTAGCATCTCCATATGCAAATTAAGTCAACTGATAAGCATCATGGCTAGACCCAGGTGGTCTTCTCATAGGATGTCTTTACCTGCCCCGGATGATGCGATATACACATCACATACCCTCCCCTTCAGTTCAACCAACTGGGGTTGAGCTTCCTGCTCCTCAGGGCTTAAAAAAATCTGGGATTAGAAAAATCTGCATTTATATGCACTTTCCCTGGTCTATGGACCACTCTAAATCTATAAGCCTGCAATGTTAAATACCATTGCATTAACCAAGCATTTGTGTTTCTCATTAAGTGGAGCCATTTTAGAGGTACCTGATCAATAACAAGGGATAATACTGAAGAATCTCCACTGCCAATTTCACTGACAGGCACTCCTTTTCATTAGTGGAATACCGTTGTTCTGCCCCTGACAATTTATGGCTAAGAAACATCGTGGGATTTTCCTCATTCCCAGCACAACCCCAGAGACATCATTCTGCAAGATAAACTCCCGATTAAAATTGATGTTTTTAAAAAACAGGCGCTTGCATAGCACATTTTAAGGGCTTTAAAAGCCCAATTGGCCTCCTTACCCCACTGTAGCTTATTAGGGAGATTATTCCTTAACAGAAGAGGTGATGGAGACAAGAGACTGTGTCTGAATTCAAAAGGACCTGGGATAGGCACGTGGGATCTCTCGGAGAGAGAAAGAGATAATGGTTACTGCGGATGGGCAGACTAGATGGGCCATTTGGCCTTTATCTGCCATCATGTTTCTAATTCGGAAATGTTGGTTGCTATTTCTGCAAAATTGAGAATAAACTGATGGTAATAACCAATCATGCCCAGAAACTGGCGCAACTGTTTTATTTTGTTTTTTTGGAATGGGTACCTTCTGGATAGCTTCCTGATGCATGACAAAATGTGTTTTCTATTTAGAGTTTTCTTCTAACAGGATCTGCCAGTATCCCTTAGCAAGATCTAGTGTGGACATGAATTGAGCAGTCCCTACTACTCTACTAGTTCATCAACCCATGGCATAGGATATGCATCAAAATGGGAGATGTTATTGATGGCATGAAAGTCCACACAAAACTGGGTTGATCCATCTGGTTTTTGGACCAGCACAAGCAGACTAGCCCATTCACTACTGGACTCTTCAATGACCCCTAATCACAGCATTTCAGTCACCTCCTATTCAACTTCCTTCTTTTTGACCACTGGTAACCTATAGGGCTTTTGTCGGATGATTTTCCCTAGTAGGATTTCAATCCTATTAACCTCATAGAAACATAGAAATTGACCGCAGAAAAGGGCTATAGCCCATCGAGTCTGCCTCTATCTGGGAATGTCCCGGAATGGGAGAAAACACATCCTGAAATCATTGAACCAACTGCTGTAGTTGGCCTTTTTGATCAGGGGTTAAGGACTCTCCCATTTTAACAGGATGGTCCTCTCCTAGGGTACCTACTTCCGGTCCACTTGCTCCTCCATGGACCTGTCTCTGACCAAGCCCTCTCATTCAAACTAGACCTTTAAAAGATTGACATAATAGACCTGAATTTTTGCTTTGCCTAGGTTTATCTCACAAGTCATTGGGCTCAATTGTTTGGACACTTCAAAGGGGCCCTTCCATTGAACAAGTAATTTAATGAAGTGGGTATCATTATTAAAACTTTGTCCTGGGGTTGGAACGCTCTCTCTCTGGCCTTTTGGTCATAGTAGGTTTTCTGTTGTACCTGGGCCCTCCTCAGGTTCTGTTTAGTGATTTCTCTTATCTTTTCTAGCCTATTCCCCATTTTCTATACAAACTCAGGCATAGAGGTTATATCTTCTTGAGGCCCAACCAAGGACTGTATTACTACCTCCAATAGATTTCTAGGTTGCCTCCCAAACAACAGTTCAAGTGGGGAAAATCCCAGAGAGGCCTCAGGTACTTCCATGTAAGTGAAAAAGATATAGGTGATCCTTTTGTCCCAATCAATAATCTTCTCCCCCTAAGCATTTTTAAAAATCATTTGTACTAAAGTCTGGTTGAAACACATGAGGCCATCCATTTGAAGATGGTAGGCTGCAGTCTTCACATTTAATTCCGAACATCTTAAAAATATCCCCCAATATATGCAATAGGAAATTTGTCTCTCTGTCTGTTAGGACTGCCCTGGGAAACCCAACCTGGCAAAAAATATTTAATTTTTTTTTGTTCAATATGTTTATTGGTTTTACAGAAAAAACAAGGAAAGATATACATAACAGTGTGAGATATGACATGTTACATAGGTATATCTAACTATAAGGACATGGACTCATAAAATGTTTAACAATTCCTGTGCGATCGTTTGGGCTATAGTTTTTTTACTGGAATTGCCCAGGGATACCTTGTGGTGTAATCCATTATTACTAGTACATGTAGATAACCAGTGGGCATGGGTTTGAAGAGCCCTATAATCACAGCTATTCTGTCTGTAGGAAGATTTATGGGTATAACTAATCAGTGCGACATAAACAAGTCACTTGCACATCTCGTCTCTAGGAGATCCCATAACTACACACATGGATTCGGATTTTTGCCAACTTATATGACTACAGAGACCAAAGCTTTATATGAAATATTTTATTATAGATATAAAAATATAATTCACAATTTATCTGAATACATACATATATTTCAGCACATAAATATTACACAATAATCACTAAGTAAATTAGTAAATATGACTAATTCTTACACACTAGGTATAATTCCTTATAATAAGTCCTGATAATAGCAGCAATCTATTAAAGCTTATCACCAAGGGGACTTAACATTCCTATCCATAACCAATATAATTCTTTCTAGCCCAGCTGAAAGAAGAGATAATTCCTTTTCTCAACCTTTAGATTATGTCTCAGCAGATCCGGGAGATGGAATTCTTCAGTTTTCCTCAGCGTAGCTGATGATAAAACTTCTTCGGGTCAGATAAGTTAGTTTGTCACTACAGCAGCTGTAATATATGTCTGCCACAGTTCCTTATGTGATAGAAACCAGATCTGTTTAAAAGACAGTTCTGCGTCTTCACTCTCGTCCGAGAGAAGGCCACAAGAGGCAACTTTTATCAGTTCTTATTGATGCAGTGTGTGTGCAGAGAAACCTAAGTTTAGATCCGAGCTCCCTCACATCCAAACATAGACTAATTCTCCTTAAACACCTTTCTCTTTCGGTCGTGTCAGATGACCCTCCAGGACCAATCCAAGCAGAACAGCAAGAATGAATAGCCTTCTCTTGTGCAGAGGCCTTGGAAGGCGCCATAGTTGATAAGCACAGAAACACAGATCATAGCATAGTTCATAACTCCTCCAGGTTCACAGGAGCTGGGCATGTATGAATAGGCAGATGTCCTCGACTGGAAACACAGCTCCTGTAAACACATCCAGAATGCATCAGGCAGCAAAGATGGTTCTGGCTTTCTTGACATGAGGCGTAACCTTAAGTGTGAAGCAGGAATCACCCCTACATGTCTAATTGATGGGCCATAATGGATAAAGGGAACAGGGGGAACCTTCCCTGGGTGGTTTAGGGGTAATTCTGACAATCAGGGCAGGAGTGGCAATGGTTCCTTACATCTTGGTGCATCCCTAGCCAGAAAATTCTGGCTGCTAACCAGTCCAATGTCCCTGTCTCCTCCAAAATGTCCCGGAGCCTGTATTTACTCCTGAAAAAGAACAGCCCATTGGGGACATTCTCTCTGAAAATGCTCTTTTCCACAACCAAAACACTTTGTTATGGATTGGGCCACAATAGGAGGGCTCTTTCGCAGGAACTCTATCTTTCCTTTTCCTCCACCCCTTCCCCCCTTCCTTCCCTCACAGGCTAACCCCTTTTTGGTCCCAGAGGGCACCCTCCTTTTGCCCTCATATTTTCTCTCCAAACCCTGGTGTTTTGATGGGTAATAATCTTGTGTTCCTACCCCCTCCCTTGACTTCCCATTCCTCATTTCTTCTGCTTCCAGGAAATGCTCAGTTAATTCAAGCCTCCTTCAGAGGATGGGGCCTGCCGTGATACCCATTTTTGAATCAAAGGGGGTAGAATGCTCAGAAATTGTTCCAAAACCACAGGATGCAGTATTTCTGGTATTGTATTGTTTTCTTTTCTGGTTCCAACCAGCGTTTGGCCCACTCTAACAAATTTTGAGCTACTGCCCGGAGATGTTCTCCTTTTCAACACTTTCTATTTGTAAATTTCCTCCAGTAATATTCAGGTAACAAACCCAACCGGTCGTGTATTGTGTCTTTTACTTGTCTATAGTCCAGGGCTTTAGAGGCTTCCATTGCCATATGCAGCCTCAACTTCCCCAATCAGATAGGGTACCAACCTTGGTCTATTGGCTTCCGGACTGCCACTGCCACCCTCTCAAATGTGGTCAGGAAATCTTCCAGATCATCCTTGGTCCCTAATTTGGTTAAGGTTCGGCCCTTAGTCCAATTCCATGTATCCAGTCTCGGGGCCCCCATCCCCTGACCTGTAGTAGTGTTCGACTGTGCCCCTTATTGGTGGACTCCAAGTGGTACAATTCCCTTATTTGGGCTTCCAGAAGCTGCATCAGAGGTTGTTATCTCTGCCACTGCTGGTCCATGGCCTGCACAAAACGCCACTCCATAGTTTCCTGTTGGGCTTGCATTTGTTCCACCATCCATTTAAGGCCTGCTTCTGACGCAAAGGTTTTGTGTGAAAGGGGGAAAAAAAAATCCAAGTGTGGTTCACACAGGTATTTGCCCCTTCGAGCAGTCTTCCCAGCCTAAGTACCCATTACCTGATCAGCTGGGAAAAAAACAGCCTTCCCTGAGGGGACACAACTCCGTTGGTTTCTGAGACAGTTTCACGATCCTACTCCTGACACCAAATGTGGAAATGCTGCTGTCTGTTCTGGTCACTCTGACCCCTCTAATTGCTCTAGCCACACTCTGGCCTCATTCCTGAAGAAGGTTTTGTAAAACTGAAAGCTAGCTAGTTAGGGTTCCCGATATCCTGGAAATCCTCTTCATACATCCCTGGTTCCATGGCAGAAACATATGGCCCTCCAGCTCATCCTTTTCAGCTTCAGTGACCAGAACAAGTGTCCCTGTTTATAAGAAACACCAGACGTTTATGGATGAACGATGCCATTAAAGTTACATTTAACACTTAAAGAAGTTTTGAAGTTGCACGCCAGAAATAAGTTACATTTAACACTTATTTCTGGCGTGCAATTTCCAAAACTTCTTTAAAGCCTCTCCCATTCTGTTTCATTTCAGCCGACTTGAAATAAGGTAACAAGACGACCGTGACACCACCTCTCCTTTCCTAACTGCAAGCAACTTGTCTGTATTGCAAGGTCATGCACCCCCAGAGATGTTTTCGTGGGGGGGGGGGGGTGCATGAAAGGAATAGAGAGAGTAGAACTCCTCACTCATTCTGCCTAGCTAGGCGGCAGGGCAAGAGGGAGGAGCCGCAGTTGGATCATCCGTCTCCAGCCTCGGGAAGTGTGTGCATATCGCAGGAGCTGGCCAGGTCGCGGGGCTCCACCCAAGCAGCGCAGAAGGTGCAGCTGCGGCGGCGGGCGAACAGCTTCCTGCCAGACATGGCGCTCTCGCCCTCGTCACTGTGAGGCCGTTTCAGTCTCCTCCCCTCCGTGCGCCGCCGCCGCAAGTCGGGACGGCTGGAGCCTGGACTCGCCTCCTCGAGCCATGGTAACGAGCGCGGCTCGCTGAAGCAGCGCCGCAAGCCCGCAGGGACTGCCCGCTCAGCCCGGTATGGGACGCCAGTGAGGCGAACGGACACAGCCCCCCCCTCTGGGAGACCGAAGCAGCGCCGAGAGCCGACCAGCGGCCGCGCGGCGGAGGTGAGTGCGCGCGCCGGCGCCCCCCCCTCCGGACCGCGGACACGGTGGCCGCTATAACCCGTTCTCCTCTCTCGCCTTGCAGCCGCCGGCCCCCGAGGACGCCCTTCCTCCAGAGCTAGCCGAAGAGCGCCGGAAGTGAACCATGGCCCATTCGCCGGTGGCGGTCCAAGTGCCGGGGATGCAGGTGAGTGGAGAGGGCCGTGGGTACGCCTCGGCTCGCCGCGCTCTTCCGCGGCCCTCGGTGGGAAGCGCGCGACCTCGCCTGTCGCTTCCTTTCCGGGACGCCGCCGCTGCCCACGAGCCGGGCTCGCGGTTCGGGCCAGGGAGGGAGGGAGTGGTGGTGGTGCTGGTGCTGCTGCAGCAAATTCTTCCGCTGCGTTTGAGGCCGGTCTCGTGCTAGGCTAGCGTTCGCTCGCGCTATCTCGCCTCAGCGGACGGGGACGTGAGAGCGGCCGGAGCCGGCTGCTCGAGTTCTTAAAAAAAAAAAAAATAATAAATAAAATTCACGGGCCGCTCCATTTTGTTTTGTTTTCGCCGGGTGCTCGGTGGTGTGTTTTTATGCAGACGTTCTGGGGATGTTGGTTCATGCCCTTCAGCGCCCCCTCCCTTCCCCCTCCCTCTTTTTTTTTAAACAGATAACATTCTTGAGCAGGGTCTTTGTGTATATATATGTGAGGTGCGAGATGAAGTTGACAAGGCCTCGCGCATCGTTCGAGCATTTTGTAAGCTTGAAGCGTTGCACTGAGGCCTGATAAAGAAAGTCATTACGTGCCTTCCTTATCCGATTCAGTGATCATAAAAAATATATTTTTTTTTTGCTGCAGTTCTTCACTTCCTCGAGTGTGTTGCAAAAGGAAATAACTGACGTGGTCTGTGCGTTAAGACGCCTCCGTTGATCGGTTAAAGAACTAGGGGGGGGGGGGTTAATGGTTAATCAGGTGTCACACTCGTCAGTGGTACTAAAATAGTTTCTTAGCTGAGGAGGCCATGAATCAGGTGTTGGATGCCTCGTCCTTCTTAACCAAAGACCAAACGGTGGTGAGCGTTTTGTTTTTTTTTGGAAAGTGGAAAAACTCTCCCCCTCCTCTTGGTTTATCAAGAGGACGCTCCTTTTTAATGTGAATTGAGAACTTGGGTGTCGTTCTACATTAACTTTAAATAATCCAGTAAATGTTAAGTGCTTATATTATTTTGAGATAATATGAGCTTAAACGTTGTGTTCTTTTCAAGGTAGTACCTAGTAAATCAATCAAAAATGCTTTGTATTAAACTCATGGAGGATTGAAAGGGGTCTTAAGGTCATAAAGCTGACATTCCTTCAAGGCTGGTTGGATTGGTTACTTGCATTTTTAATTATAGTCTATTTTTGATTAAAAGGTGAAATAAGTGGCCAAAGCTTTAGGTTAAATGACTGAACAATCACTTGAGAAAATTATTTTATAACTGGGACCCAAGACTACAGTAATTACTATTCCCTTTGGCCATAATGTAATTAACAGTATTTTTTTTTTTCAAGTCTTGAGAGGAATGTGCATCCATTATGTACATATCTTTATGGTTTGCTCTAGGACAAAAGGTGGGCTGCTGGCTTCTTTAAGCCTTATGAAGCAGCAAAATTATTTAAATTCAAGCTAGTTTATTCAAGAGCCTGCTTGACGGCTTTTTTTTTTTTTTGTAATATTATAACAAAGCCAGATATAGAGAAACATAAAATTATATTTTTAAAAAACACAAACTAGGGTTAAAAAGACAGTGTATAATGGTGGCTAGCACAGTATGGTTTGGAGAAAGAACAAAGGAAACAATTTGCATAGATGTTGTCTAAATAGTTTAAATGCAGGCCAGAATAACCACATCCTGCCTCTTAAATTGTTAGATAAAGTAATTTTAAAACACTGTTGGGTTGTAAGCTTTCTTTAAACTAGTTAATGGATAAATCCAGTCATGCAATGTTACTGGTGAAAGTTATCTTAGTCAGGTAGATCTCAGATGTGCAATAAAAGTGCTATAGAATTAAAGTACCTTGTCTTTTTCCTGGTTCTGTGGATTTGATCTTATGCCAAACTTACTTGTCTTCTAACTTCTGTCTTTATTCTATGAAAAGGACATGCTTTATTTATTTTTTTTAAATGACTATCGTTAGACCTTTAGCAGTATATGTATCACCGATAGATAACCTGTACAGGATTCTGACAAAAATAACTGCACACCCATTTATTTCCATTGCTAATGGTAGGAGTGTTAGTGACTATTCAGGAAATAAAATCAGATGGTAATTTTAAAGCATAAAAGGGCGCTTTTACTAAAGCTTAGCGCATGCTAACAGAATTAGCATGCATTATATACTAAGAAGCTTCTTAGCATTCAGTACCTATGCTAAGCTTTAATAAAAGGGCCCCTTTATGTTTAAAAAAAATCAAATACTTATTTTAATAACTGTTATAATAGACACTATGAAAGTGTTTAATAATGATGGGACACCAAGGAAAAAAATCTTAAATGCTTTCCTGCCAGTACATTGTTGCATGCCCCATTTCGTAATGCTGTTCTAAATTATTCAGTTAAATAAAGTTGGGGTTATTAAATGTGTATTTTTGGAAAATTTAATATAAAAGACTTGTAATAGGGATCTCCAGTCAAGAAAATGATTGTCTATTATCATATTTAAGAGTTTCATTTCTGATGTACCAGTGTATGCTTCATTTTACTGGTATATACATTTGCATAGTTGGGGGTTGAAATTTTGTAGGAATCCCTACATTACTTGCCAAATCACCTGACTTTAAATTCTGTATTTCCTTATAGAGGGATTAAGTGGATCAGTAAGAGTGGACACTCCTGAAAGTAACTGGTAGCAGATCTAAAACTTAAGCTTTATTTTTCTTTTATATTAATTTGAAAACTATTTAGAGCACTGGTTCCCAGATCTGCTCTAGTAGGCCCTCAGCCAGTTCATGCTGTTAGCAGGGCTGTGGAGTTGGAGTCGGAAACAATTCTGGGTACCTGGAGTTGGAGTCATGAGTACCAGAAACTGAGGAGTTGGAGTTGAAGGATTTATCTACCGACTCCCCAGCCCTGTTTTTTAGATATCTGCACTGAATAGGCATAAGATAAATTTGTAAATACTGAAAACAGTGCATGCAAATTTCTCATACATATTTATTGTAGATACTTTGAAAATCCAACTGGCTGCACATCCTCCAGGATAAGTTTAAGAATTGCTGAGTTAGAGGATGTAGTCAGGTTGGGGGCTAGATTTAAGATTATAGTGTGCGGAGTAGGAAGTTTTTATTTAGAGATCAGAGTGCAGTGATGGGAATTCCTAGCTCTGGGTACCCTTATTATTTGGCATCCTAGGCACATGCCTATGTTGGCTATACCTAAATCTAGACCTGGTCAAGACTTATAATATAGTTTGAGTTTAAATTTGAGTTTGCACACGCTTCTAGAGGACTGGTCCACTCAGTCATGTTTCTTTTAGAATTACAGACAGGAGGAGATCCTTTATCTTAAATTCCATAAACTGAAATTTGACATGAACCGGAAGTAGTCAATTTCCTTGACATAACACATGCTGCAACCAACGCAGGTGCGTGCGTTTCTCCTTTTCTCTGCGCAATTTAAGTCGGAGGGCTGGAAAAATGGCAGCGTGCGCTGCAGATTCCACTCAGGGTGGCAGTGAGAAGCAGAAAAGCTCTGTTGTTGGGTTTTTTGGTTTTTTTTCTGACTTAACGTTACCATTCCAAAAACTGAAAAGCTCCAAAAACCAAAATATGCCTGGTCCCAAGGATTTCGGATAAAGGATCTTATACCTGTACCACGTTTTACTTCTAACTGGCAAGTGGGTCTGCTGAGCACGTCACATGATCCAGATGGGCCATGATAAGAGACAGGATGTTGAACTTAAAAGGCCCTGGGGCTGCCCAATCATGGCCCTTAGTTTCCTATTAAGAACTTAACTCATTATGGGGTCCTTTTACAAAGGCGTGCTAGCCATTATAATGCGTGCTAAATAATGTGCGCTAAATGCTAATGCATCCATAGAATATAATGGACGCGTTGGTGTTTAGCGCTAAAATGGCTAGCACTCCTTAGTAAAAGGACCCCTAAGTAAAACATCTAGATCAGTGATTCTTAGCCTTTTATGAATCAAGGACACTTTTAAGAATCAGATAAAAGCTAAGGATCCCCTTCCCCAGAAATATTCACATAAACACAACCTTGCGTGCAATGAATATAATGCACTTTATTTTATCAAGATTTGATACTCATAGTTATGACATACACAAAGTATTATTAAACTTTAAAGTAAACAATCTAAAAAAAACACTCCTTTTTAATGCAAAAAGTAATGGCCACTCATAATTATGAAATGTAGTCCTCTTGTGCAAATTAAAACAGATCTACTACTATGTTTTCTGCTACCATTACTACTACATCTACTCTCGTTATCTGCAAGAAAAATCAACAGTACCGGGCTATATAGTGAATATAAATGTTAATTTTTATCTGACCTTCACAGACCCCCTGAAACCCATCCATGGGCCCCAGGTTAAAAACCCCTGATCTAGATTGTAAAACAGTCCATGAAAATAGGATGGTAGTACAATATATAGAAATTACTTTTAAGCACAGAGACAAGTAATGTTCATACCAAAGATCATGTTCTGTCGGTGCACTGCACATCCCTCATTCCACTGTTTTTCTGCAGTGTTGATGGTCCCAGGAAAAAGATCTGCTACTGTGGCAGTTCCTGCCTCTAGTGAATGGGACTGGCAAGGATCCCTTGGACATACCTGCAGGGAAGTGGAAATAGCAGAGACTGCAAACCCGAGATAGAATTAAAAACTGGAGTAATCAAATGTTTTTAGCCCTATATTTGCCACAATATGTCCTAGTTGCCATTAAAAAAAACCCCCAACAACCCAGAACAAAATACCCTATTGTATGGATTGAGTTGGTAGATTCAAGACATGTATTCATGTTTTCATTACATATACACCTAAATACTTAAGACCATGTATCCAATATTTTCCCCATAGACACACAACGGAAAAAACCCTTTGGTGCATCTGGCCCTTAAAGAGGAACAGAACTATCAGTGTAAAGAATAAACATCACAAGTTCTGGTTAACTGCATGCAAATAGGTTTCCTATACTGAAACAGAGAGTCTGCTTCATTCAATTAATGCACTGTAATTTTATTTGATATTACAACTGTTGTAGACTTGTTGGATCTAGTGTGTCAGGTAACGTGTGAACAATAATCTAAAAATTGATTTTTGCTGTGTTAAAGCTGCTGTGCATTGAAATGTTCCATTTAATAACTGGCATGTTGATAGTCCATTATAGATTGAGTAGGGTTTGATGGGGGATGAAGGTATTTTCTAGGTTTATATGGGTTGTAGTTTACTCGATGCCTCATTATTATACTATACAGTATGATCTTCAATGGCCTGACTTATTTAGATGTCCAGATGAATATTTCTCAATAGTGTTATACATGCACAAATATCTTCTATATATCAGTGCTCCAACCTGGACCATATATGCTTATATATTTTCTAAAGGAAGCCTCAGCCCCACCACTCCACCGCAAAAGTACTACCTTACTGTGAGAAGCTTTATGTGGCGCCTCATCATTAGCCGTCCTTGTTTTGTATTGCTTAGTTGTACCATATAATAGCTTTAAATAAATATTTGCATGTTTCAATAAATATAAGTGCTGCAATAAAGTGCTTGTGCTTTTGTTAGTATATTACTTAGTTTTATACTGTTGAGCTTGATACACAGCCAAAAACTCAGGAGTCTGACCCGACATGTTTCGCATATAATGCTTTATCAGGCTAGGCACCTTGGCCAATCAGGCCTTAGGATTAGTGGGGATGGGCGGACCCGCTATGCCTAAGGCCTGATTGGTCCAGGCTTCTACAGCCTGGGCCAATCAGGCCTTAGATTTAGCGGGGATGGGCCGGGAAGGGACGTGCCGTCTCATTTCCACGAGGCAGACCCGTCGGCTGGTCGGCAGCAAGACCCGTCCAGCTGACCAACATTGAAAGGTTAGTTGGGGGAGGGAGATTAGTTGGGGCGGGGGGTCGTTGGGCTTTCCGGCAGGAGGAGTTGGGCATCCTCCTGTCGGCGATTACGAGTTTGGGGGGGGGGGGGGGGTTCCGACAGGAGGAGTTGGGCATCCTCCTGTTGGCGATTACAAGTTTTGGGGGGGGAGGGGGTTCCGGGGTTCCGACAGGAGGAGTTGGGCATCCTCCTGTCGGCGATTACGAGTTTGGGGGGGGGAGGGGGTTCGGGGTTCCGACAGGAGGAGTTAGGCATCTTCCTGTCGGTGATGGGACAGGCGGCCGCTATACTTTATTGCAGCAGGGAGATCCCTTGCCGCGATCAGTATAGCGGCCGCGTCTACTTACAATGTAGACCAGCATTTTGCTGGCCTACATTTTAAGCGTCTCTTCCTCTACTAGGGAGACGCGTAGGGCCGCCTAGTTCGCCTAAGGCCTGTAGGCGAGCTTAGGCATCTTGCGGGTCTCCCTAGGCTCCCGGAGGTGCCTTCAGGCCTGCCTGGGGAGCATTTTGTTTTTTAAAAACGTGCATCCCGATTGGCTGATTAGACAGCTGTAGGACGTCTACAGCTGCCTAAAATCGGGACGCACTTTTGGAGAATCAGGGCCATATTGTCCACGATGATACCCAGATCTTTTTCTTGAGTGCTGATCCCCCAAGGTGGTAACTATGATTTGGATTATTCTTCCCAATGTGCATCACTTTGCATTTGCCCACATTAAGTTTCATCTGTCATTTGGATGTCCAGTCTTCCAATTTCCTAAGGTCTTCCTGTAGTTTTTCATAGTCACATGCGTTTTAACAACTTTGAACGTTTAGTGTCATTTGCAAATTTAATCACCTCGCTTGTAGTTCCAATTTCAAGATCATTTATAAATAAGTTAAACAGTACCGGTCCCAGTACAGATTCCTGCGGCACACCACTATTTACCCTCCTCCATTGAGAAACATGGCCATTTAAGCCTGCCCTTTGTTTTCTGTCTAATAACCAATTGTTGATCCACAATTGAACATTGCCTCCTATCCCATGACTCTTTTTTAAAACATTTTCTTAGGAGCCTCTCATGAGGAACTTTGTCAAAAGCTTTCTGGAAATCTAGAAACACTACATTAACCAGCTCGCCTTTATCCACCTGTTTATTCACACCTTCAAAGAAGTCAAGCAGATTGGTGAGGCAAGACCTGCCTTGGCTGAACCCATCGTGACTGTCTCATTAAATCATGTTTGTCTACATGTTCCACAATTTTATTTTTTTATAACTGTTTCCATTATTTTTGCCCAGCACGGAGCTCAGGCTTATACCTTTGTTGTGCTGTTTATCGCTTCAAGGAAATGGGAGTCTTAATGAAGTTGCATTACCCAGAAGACAGCACCTATTTCTCCACTAGTAAAATGCTGTGAAACTGAACTGTTTCTAAAAAAGGGGCTCTCTAGTATAAAGTGCCATGCAACTCTGAAAATAACAAACATGATACTAAGTTGATGAACATTGTTTTAGGCCTCTGCTTAATAGAAACTGATAAGTAAATGATCTCAGGAAAGAGATATTCTGATTGTTTTAATACTTTCTTTTTAGAATTAAATTATGCTGAGAGGAATCTTTGATTGGTCAGATAGGTAAAATGCAGGCAGTTTTGATTTAAGAAACTGATCTGAATGGGATAAAGCTAGAGCAAATAGTTTTGCTAAAATAAGCACTCTGGGAAAGTTTAGCTCTAATCTCCCTGTCATCTTTTACTTATCTTAAAGAAGCTGCAACACAGGTTTATGTTTAGGCTATAAAATTTGGGGACCTAAATAGTTTGTCCTGTAAGCTATACATGTTTAGGGAGAGGATGACTCTAAGTATTTTGATAAGCACTTCTTGAATACTATTGTGCTACGCACCCAGTCTCACAAATATATATAGGCTACTGCAGAATCAACAGTCCAACTTCTCATTCATTCAAAACTCCTTAAGAAGGTAGTAATGGATCTCAAGTGTTCACAGTCACCACTAGAACATGTCAGTTATACGCCAAGACAAGTGAACTATCATCATTTTATAACTTTACTTTCTCTAACTTCATAATTAGTATCTTTTATCTTTACACTCAGGTTGCTTAACTCCAATACTTTTCCTATATAGGTATTGTAATGGTACTTAGCTCAAGTATAGATACACCCGGCCAGCCCGACAGAAGATCTCATTTTCGCTCTTTTTTATTCAATAGAGCTTCCTCAGGAAAAGTATCACAACTTTTATCCACACCGTTTGCTCATACACAACTTTTATCCACACCGTTTGCTTCCGGTTTAAGGTCCGGAAGTGTCATAAGACGCCGCTAGCTTCACCGGGATGAAAACAGCTGGGTGAAGTTTCATTGATGCTCTAATATGAGCAAACGGTGTGGATAAAAGTTGTGTATGAGCCTGTGCCAATTTCAAAGAACAGCTCACAATACAAGGATCTTCAGTTATAATATCTAGTACTCTAAAGACAGTTTTGTTCATCAGTATTGTACTTAAGGTCTTCAATGGCCATGACATCTGCATAAAGTTTGGAAAATTTTGCATTTTGGTGTGGGGTTGATTTTTTTTTTTTCTCCCCCCTAATTCAGTTTGCATGTATTTTCTTCACTAAACCAGTTTCTTCCCCTCTCAAGTGTACTGATATTTTTTGTACTGCCTAACTTATAATCCATTCTTTTCTCCCTGCCATTTGATCTTTAACCACTCTGTTTACTTTTCTACCCCTTCACATTTTCCATTCCCACCTAATGGTACTTTTCTCTCTTTCAGTATTGTAGCTATATAGTCTGGCAGTGTGTGGACTAGAGAATGACATGGGGACAATTTGTCCCTGCTGTCCCTGTCCTCATTTGCACAAGCCTAGAACGCTTTTATGATTTTATATTTAAATCTTTTTATTAAAGCATAAAAAGGGACCATATTCTGTACAACTGTTTATAAATCACAAATAGAGCCTTCCATTTCGATTTGGTTTTAGTACAAAGATTCAGCAGTTTGTGTTTCATCCTCTAGAAAAATAATTACCCTGTTTCCCCCCAAATAAAACCGATCCCGAAAAAATCCCCAGTATGATTTTTAAAGATGCTCCTAATATAAGCTCTAGTTAAGATTGACCTCTGAAGTCTCCCCCCCCCCCCCCGAATGTCCCAAACACTCCTTGACTCCATCCCTGACACTAGTGCTGCCTGATTTGCTGAAAAAATCGGACTCTTCAATTCAGCAACTCCCACCCCTGCTGCTTTAGGAGGCCTTGGAGTGGAGGTATGTCAGTCTCACGATGGGAGGGTCGGTGGGGATCTGCTGCACAAGGGGATGGGTGAGAGGGGAGGAATGATGCTGCACATGGGGGTAGGGGGGGGGGAGAAAGGAAAGAGGAAGAATTGGAGTAGAGGAGAAGGGAGAGATGATTGTTGTACATGATAAAAATAAGACATCCCGAAAATAAGCACTAGTGTGTTTTTGGATAGATTGTCTTTCAGACATGGATGTATAAAAGAGAACCTACATTGTGTAGTGAATGAAGATGCCTATTAAATGTTGGAAATGCTACTGGATGCCAGTAACGATGCTATTAACTGTTGCTGTAACAGTAAGATGCTTAAGCGGCTGGGCACATGATGGAAGGATGTTGCAGATGGTAGGAGTTGATCAACAGACAAGACGCTTGTTGCCACATCAAAGGCAGAAAAGACACAGGTGATGTCATTTAAATCTAAAAGCAGCTTCTGAAGGTAATGCAGCCAAATGATGGAAGAGATACGTCATTGTGTATGGTGGATGTAAGTGAAGAGTGGAAGGGAGAAGGGGGGAGGGTTGGGAGGACTCTGTGTCCTTGGAGGGGGTGAGAAGAGGGTACATGCAAAAGTATAGTCTTAGTGACAAGAAGAGAAATATTCTTGCCTGGTAGATGGAGGAAGGTATGGTTACTCTGTGGCAGCAGAGTAAGGTGGCAGTAAGTAAAGTTTTAATTTCCTGCAGTTTCTCCAAAAATGGTACATTGTTACTTGTGGTCATTGAATTGCAGAAAACTAGGAGCCCTGGTTATTCTTTTTTCTTGTTATAAGACTTGTTATGTGAACAGTGACTTTAATAAAATGTAATTTGTCGTGCTTTCCCCCCCCCCCTCCGAAGTTTAGCATGTTAATATCTGTCTAGACTAGTTTCTGTAAAAAAAAATCTGACAGCAATTTTTACATGATTTAGAGTTTACAATTATATGTAGGAACATCATATAGGACAACAAATTTCTCTTCTCTATAATTTTTGTTTACAGAAATGTACAGATTTTCTACTAAAAATGTAGTGATTATAATAGATGGCGCAAAATCAGTTAACTTACCGTAACCATATTTTTTTAGCCTTTTAGGAAGATCCTTTTTCTTAATCAGTTTTGGCCTTTAAATGTCTAGAATGAACTCAAGTGGCAAGTTATTCTGAGCCCTGTCCAATTAGGTACAGAATTGTAATTGGTCCATAAATAGGGTCTTTTCACTTTAACCTATTTTATATCCTAAAATGAAACACTCAGTAAAATGTTTTGAAATAAAAACTGTTTTTGTTAGTGGGCTAATTTAAGTTATGGGTTCTTTTTTTTTTTCTTGCAAGAAATGCTGTGATGTCATTTTCTCTCCACATTACATACCTTAAACATTAACAGAACTTGTATCAGGAGCCTGTCATGGTGGTATGTGGAGTTAAACCTCCCCCCCACCAAATTTTTTTAAAAAAACCCTGCAACGTCTTTTGGTTCCTAAAATAGCACACACAGCTTGAATATGGCTTTTGCCATAATTATGTGGATATGGGTGGAGTGCAACCAGATATATATCAGATATCTGCATATCTGATGTGCGAAGCTTTGAAAATCAATGGAAGCGCAAAATATTGTGACATTTGGCATTTTAACTTTCTTCTAGCCACCATGGAGATGATATGGCAGTCTTTGCAGTTTTTCAGTGGAGGGTGTACACAGATTCTATGTGTATCTGAAATAGCATCTACAGCAGTATAGCCCCTTCCTTATACCATAGTATGCCATTATTTTAGTACCATCTCCGAGGCAAAAGACTGAGCGGTCTTCTGTTCAGTCACCATTTAAAATTCAATAAATGGCAGCCCAAGTTTACACTAAGCTGGTATTCTGTAAAGGATGCTTTGCACAGAGCATCCTTTATAAAATACTAGTCTAGCATGCATTTTGCACCTAACTTTGGGTGTGAGCATTTATGCTTGCCAAAGGCTGGTATAAATGCTAGCATCCAATTGATAGTAGTTAGTAGTGCTGCCCGAGTCACGATTCGAATCGATTCACCGATTCACTTCAGGTGAATAGATTTACCACGCCAAAAAAATCGGCCTCCCGATTCGTTGACTGACCCTTGCCCCTAAACCAGGAGCGGCAGCGCTGCCTCTTGTTGGCCTGCCGCTCCTGCTTTAGAGGGCGAGTGGGGAGGGTCAGCCGGGAAGTGGTTTCCCCGCTAGTGTCTGGCTTCCCCGCATCAATTTACCTAAATTCAGCAGCCTGCATAAGATCGCTGGCTCCAGCGATCTTTGCAAGCTACCATACGTCGTCTGATTTGTATTTTCTCTGCCGCGGTCCTGCCCCTTCTCTGACATCTGACGTCAGAGAAGAGGCGGGACCGCGGCAGACAGAAGACAACTGATACAATTGAAAAATAAACTTGCTATTGATAGTAAGTTGTAATTTTTCTTTAAAAACCAGCATAGTAACAGAAGACTGGAGGGTGGCCAATGTGATGCAGATTTTTAGAAAGGATTCCAGAGGTGATCTGGGAAATTATAGATCGGTGAGTCTGACAACGGTGCCGGGCAAAATGGTAGAGATTATTATAAAGAACAAAATGACAGAACATACACAAAAGCATAGATTGAGAGAAAGCCAACATGGGTTTAGTCAAGGGAAATCTTGCCTCACCAATCTACTGCATTTCTTTGAAGAGGTGAATGAACATGTGGATAAAAGTGAACTGGTTGATATTGTGTATTTGGATTTTCGAAAGGTATTTGACAAAGAACCTCATGAAAGACTTCTGAGGAAATTAGAAAGTCATGGGATAGGAGATAGTCCTATTAAGGGTTAAGAACTGGTTGGAAGACAGAAAACAGAGTAAGTTTAAATGGTCAATATTCTGAATGGAGAAGGGTAAATAGTGCCGTTCCCCAGGGATCTGTGCTGGGATCGCTGCTTTTTAACATTTATCAATGATCTAGAGATGGGAATAACTAGTGAGATAATTAAATTTGCTTATGACAATAAAGTTGTTGAATTGCAAGAGGACCTTGTGAGACTGGACATCAAAATTGCAGATGATGTTTAATGTGAGCAAGTGAAAAGTGATGCATGTGGGAAAGATGCTGGGTTTTATGTTAGGAGTCACTGCCCAGTAAAAGGATCTAGGTGTCATTTTTGAGGATACATTGAAACCCTCAGCTCAATGTTTGATGGTGGCTAAGGAAGTGAGAACTCGTGGCAGCCATTCACTAGCGACACTAGTGGGAAGACCACTCCTGCTCTGGTTCACCACTGGACCACCGTGGATTTTTAAAGGTACATCGTGGCAGGAGGGAGGTAAAAGTTGTATCAGTCAGCCGGGACAGGAGCGGGTGGGCTCCCTCCTGTCCCAGCAATGATCAAAAAAGCAAACAGATTGCTAGGAAATATTAGAAAAGTGATTTTAAATAAGATTAAGAATATTATGTGTTTGTATCGTTCCGTGGTGTGACCTCACCTTCAGTATTGCGATCAACTCTGGTTGCCTTATATTAAAAAAGATATAGCAAAATTAGAAAAAGTTTAAAGAAGAGCTAGTAAAATGATAAAGGGAATGAAACTCCTCTCATATGAGGACAGGCTAAAAAGGTTAAGGCTCTTCAAGTTGGAAAAGAGGTGTCTGAGGGGGGAAATGATTGAAGTCTACAAAACCTTGAGAGGTGTAGAACAGGTAAAATTGAATCTCTCTTGTACTTTTCCAAAAAGTACAAAGGGTAGGAGGACACTCAGTTGCATGGAAACACTTTTAAAAACAAGTAGGAGGAAATATATGTATTTTTTTTTTCACTCGATGAATAGTCAAGCGCTGGAACTCATTGCCAGAGGATGTGGTAACAACAGTTAGCATATCTGGGTTTAAAAAAAGGTTTGAACAAGTTCCTGGAGATAAAGTCCATAGCCTGATATTGAAAGAGATGGGGGAAGAAGCCACTGCTTGCTCTGGCATCCATAGCATAGGATGTTGTTACTATAGGTTTCTGCCAGGTACTTGTGGCCTGGATGAGCCACTGTTGGAAACAGAATACTGGACTAGTTATAGTTGTTCGTCTGTATTTTCTTTTTAATATCTCTCTCTATATTTTCTGCTAAAGCTGAGCTATGTTTATCATGATGGTTTCATGTCTGCATTAGTATACAGCCTTAAAGGAGACAACTCCACTCTCATCCCAGTGGAATGGAAACACAAGTCAGAGGTCCTCAGTTTAATTTTCTTCAACCAGGCTGTATCTGATGGTGTCTTTCATCAGCATGAAGTCTTTTTTGAAATTTAAGTTGCTTCCAGAAGAAGGGGAAAAGGACGAGGAGCAAAGGGATTTGATATACCTTCTTATTGTTCATACAGTCAGTGGTTTATAGATTATATGCAGATATTATTTTGTACCTAGAGCAGGGGTGTCAAAGTCCCTCCTCGAGGGCCGCAATCCAGTCAGGTTTTCAGGATTTCCCCAATGAATATGCATGCGATCTATTAGCATACCACGAAAGCAGTGCATGCAAATAGGTCTCATACGTATTCATTGGGGAAATCCTGAAAACCCGACTGGATTGCGGCCCTCAAGGAGGGACTTTGACACCCCTGACCTAGAGCATTGGAGAGTTAAGTGACTTGCTGAGTCACAAGGATTTGCAGTGGGTATAGAACCTAGTTCCCCTGGTTGTCAAAAAGAAAACCAAATCATGGAGGTAGAAATAAAAACAGGAGCAAAATCAGAGATTGAAAGGTAATTCCTTAATTAAACACTGACCCAATGTAGCATGTTTTGGCAAAATACCTGTCAGGTTGGAGTGTTGCACAGACATGCCAATATATCGCATGTAAAGCGGAGAGATTTTCAACACACTCCAACAAACATAGTTACTGTAAGCTCCACTCTTGCCTTGTTTGTGGAGTGTCATATTTTGCTAAGTGTTAGATCTTCTGCATTTGATATATTGGAGTTTGAGTAGGACATTTAGTTTTTGGCGAGACAAATTTTTGTGATTTGTATTTTGTTGGTTTACGATTTATCCAGTAGTGGCATTTGCTGCCTGAAGTTTGGGATTCTTTTGGGAATCTTTGAGCACGCAAGAAATTTTTGCACTGGGCCAGTGGATTAGAATTCATCCAGTAGAATGTTTTGGGACCTTATTTACAACTCAAATTTACTTCACAGGCTGGACTGCCAAGATACAGATAACCCATTCTGAGCTCTTTGGGGGCAACTGGTTAGAAAATGAATTAAAATAAATAAGTGGTTTTATTATTATTTGTTATAAATCTGTTTTTTCAAGTGCAACACACTAATAACTCCTAAAAGTAGGCTGTATGCGAGTCTTGGCTAACATCGGTCCAATACTTGGAGATATTTGAACTGATGATAGCCTGCATACAGGTTATTAGCCAAGACTACTGGTTCTAACGGCGAATAGCTGCGGGCACTTGAGATCCATAGTCTCCACCCAAAAAAATCTTCCGTAGAGGCATACTTGATCTAGCATTAGCCTACTTTTATTATTATTTGGACATCTATCTAGCGCATTTAGGCAACAACTAGTGAAGTGCAATGATGGAAGGTTTTTATGTGGTTCCCAATAGTGGGTTCTGTTTGAGCATTAGATTATAAATTTTAATATATATTTAGAATAAAAATGTGTTAATTTTGATAAAGATTCCTTTTACATTACATTAGGGATTTCTATTCCGCCATTACCTTGCGGTTCAAGGTGGATTGCAAAAGAGTTAAAGAGGGTGTTTTACCAAAAAGATTTCTGGTCCTTTTTGGGGTAAAAAAAAAGAGTAGAGCAGGTTGATTTGGTGGGTTCGGGGGGTTAGAGGGATGAAAGAAGGAAGCTTGAGAGGTTAGGACTTTTTCAGGGATTTTTTGAAAAGTATAGTTTATTTCTTTTCTGAAAGTTTTGTAATCTGGGGTTGTTATCAGAAGGTTGTCTATTTTTGCTGCTTGAGTGGCTAGGAGGCCATCATATAGTTTTTTTCTGTTTAACTTCTTCGATTGGCGGGTGTGTGAATGAGGTGTGAGTTTTCCTATGTCTGGTTGAGGTGGTTTGGATGAGGCGGTTGTTCAAGTAGGCTGGGCTATCTCCGTTTAAAGTTTTAAATAGTAGACAGTAGAATTTGAATAGTATTCTTGCTGGAATTGGAAGCCAGTGAGAGTTGAGTATATACAGTATAGTTTATGTAATATGGACTAAGAGGTAAATAACTTCAGCATTTGTATATTATTTGTCATATACAAACCACAACCCCTGACGCAGGCATTTGCCAAAACACGGTATGATAGGTCAGCTTTTATTAAAGGCATTGCCTTTGGATTTGTGGTTTCACTCTTGTTTTTGGCCACTTCTATGTGGTTTTCTTTGTGTATTATGTGGAAATCTTTTCTTTATTTTGTTGATTTTTCCTCTTGTTTTCAGGCCACTGTACTAGCCTTCAGACTACTCCTTAACCGAGTGATAGTCATCAATGATGTGCTCCATACTGAAAGAATCAATTTTGTATAATTGTTTTGCATCTCTAGGCACTAACTAAGATAGATTACTAGTTCATGTAAGATCTTGTGACCTTGGCTAAGACAGTGGTGGCTTCCACAGTAAATGACTCTGTAGAAAAGCTTTCAGATTTTCAGATGTGGTATCATTCTCTCTGCAAGAAACTCCCCAAACCCTATATGTCCTGCCTGTCCAGTTAGATTCTAATGTCTTCTGAGCAGGGAATGTCTGTTGCGTGTTGATTGTACAGTGCTGCATAAGCTTTTCAGTGCTATAGAAATGATTAGTAGTAGTAGTGGTAGCTGTCGTACATGAGGGACCCGTTTTCCTTCCCAGATGTCAGTACTTAAAAGCCAACTAAAGAGCGTGCTTACAGCACAAAGGATTTTCTTTTAAAATATCATCTGGGCTGTTTGGTTCATAGAAGACTGCTACTGGCAAACCTAGGTACATTGTAAGACATGTCAGGCTTTTATTTTATTTTTTTGTTTTGAGTTTTAGCTTAGGGCTGAGTATGAGTACACTAAGGCCCTGATTCCATAGAGTCTGGCTAGAGTTAGGAGCTGATATAGGCACTGATTGTATGAAACTTAGGGCTCCTTTTATCAAGGTGCACTACGGGGGTTAGCGCGTCGGACTTTTCATCACGCGCTAACCCCTGCGGCAAGCCAAAAACCTAACGCCTCGTCAATGGAGGCATTAGCGACTAGCGCGGCAGGTGGTTGAACGCGCGGTAGTCCGCGTGTTAACCGCCTACCGCACCTTGATAAAAGGAGCCCTTAGGCACCGGTTATAGAATCGTACTTAGTGGCACTCGGCATCTTGATATTTCGACGCCCCCAATTTATGCCAGGATTTTCTATGCCGATATGGATGCCTAGCGGCACCTGACTCACAAAGTGGTGCCTAACTCAAAAACATGCTCATGATCCACCCCTAAGCATGCTAACTTTTAGTCTAGGCGCTTTGGGCTTGGTGCCTACTTTTTATAGAATGGAGTTTTTCGAGTTAGGTGCCTAACATTCAGTTAACTCCAGTTAAAGTTCATTGTGAAATGTTGAGTGCCAGTATAAGCACTGATTAAGCCTATTGCTCAATTTAAATAAGGTGCCAATAGCGATGCCTAATTTTAGTTGGACTTTATAGAATCGGGGCCTAAAGGTTCGTGTTGCTTCTGTTTGTAGTAATTTTTGGCAGTGCTTACTTGGCTTTTTACCCAGATATAAGATGGTTTAGAGATGTGAAGCTTGTAAAGTTCAATGTATAAGTTGTTGACTTGTAGAGTTTAGAATATTTAAATATTCCTGTTAGGCTGCCATATTGGCATTTTAATATAGTTTTCAGTTTTATCTCTTTTAATGTAGTCTTTGTTGCAATTTGCTTAGAAAGGAAATTGAGCAAATTGAAAGCTTATCTGCACGGTTTCTGCATTCCTTTCTAGATACTGTTGTATTAGAAACAATTCCAACTTTTGGCTTCTAAGGTTAATTCATTGTTTTTATGTTAAGCAGGAAATTATTTTGCCCCCTTTGTGTCCTAGTACTAAGAATTTTAAGAGGTGAATTTATTCTCAGAAATTGAAGTTCTTTTCTCCAAAGATTCTAGTTCTTGCCCATTTTCCCATTTGTTTGAAGTAAGTTTCAAGTTTCAAGTTTTCAAGTTTTATTAGGATTTTATATACCGCCTATCAAGGTTATCTAAGCGGTTTTTACAATCAGGTACTCAAGCATTTTCCCTATCTGTCCCGGTGGGCTCACAATCTATCTAACGTACCTGGGGCTATGGAGGACTGAGTGATTTGCCCAGGGTCACAAGGAGCAGCGCGGGGTTTGAACCCACAACCCCAGGGTGCTGAGGCTGTAGATCCAACCACTGCGCCACACGCTCCTCTGTATGTCATGTCATTTGATGTACTAATATATCCTGGTATTGTTTAGCATTATTAATTTTTCATTTGATTTTATGGTATTTTTATTGTACACCGCCTAGAAGTTTGATTAGGTGGTATAAGAAATTTTAAATAAACTTAAACTTAAGATAGCTTTGAAATATTTCCCGAAAGAGAATTGTGGCATATTTTTGTTGTTGGTGATAGAGGGGTTACCAGTACCTCACATCCTTTTCCAGATGAATGTGTATTTTTGCTGCAGAGCCTTACATAAATAATAATAATAATTTTATTCTTGTATACCGCCATACCCAAAAAGTTCTAGGCGGTTCACATTTATTAATTACGGTCCGCGGTGACACACGGATTTACAAAATTTTTAACAAAATTACAGGCAATGAAGAGGGGGGCGTGGGGAACTCTACAACTGAGATTTAGCAGAGGTAGCGGTAAGACCATTAAGGCTCTTCTGAGTTTCTTCAGAGCACATCCAACTAGAACAGTGTCTTGTGTACTTCTGTGGAGAGAATGCTGTAAAACATCAGTTTGGTATTCTGCATATACAAAAGTGGGCTAGTTGTGGACTACATGCTTTACTGTATTATGATCTGCTCTAAAACTGGTCTGATGAGAGCAAGGACGACTCTTGTCGAGAAGGAGACGGCATTTTAATAAGTGATTAAGTTCACATGATTTGTGAGTTTCCTTTAAAAAGAAAATGCCTTGAGTGGTAGTAACTTGCGGGTCCCATTGATGGGCGTCAAATAAAATGGTAATTTTCCTCATACTAGTGTCACTGTTTGCTGTCATTTGGGAGACCTGATCTGATTCCCAAGCCCAGCATCTACTGTTTGTGTGGGCCAGTTCTTGGAGAGAGAGAGAGAGAGAGAGAGGTATGTTCATAGTACCCAGGGAGTACGTAAATAGCAATTGTTGAGCGATAAAGGTTGTTGGCTAGGTTCATAAACATAATTAGAAGAAAATTCCAAAACCTCTCAGCAAATGAGGCGCTAGTATTTGGGATGATAGTCATGTGCCCATGTTTGGGGCTGTTTTATTTTGAATGGTACAAGATAATAGTAATTGTAGCTAGTAATATAGTTAATTACATAAGTAATCCTTGACACACCCTAAAGCAGTGTCGGTCAGATGCATTTACTTCCTTGTTCTTTAAGATTTACAGTAGGCTTCAAGCCAAAAGAAACTTTGGGAAACTAGGGGAATAGAAACAGATCTTGTCCTATAATAAGAAACAGTAAAATTAGTGGTAATTCATAACATTTTCCTGAGAAATAAACATGCAAAATGCCAGTTTTTAAGAGATCGGCTTTCATGCATTGATACTTTCAGTAAGGTTGTGGGCAGCATTTGTTATTTTTATCTCTCGATGCTATATTTTTAGCCATCAGATCTGGGTTTTGGATGTCTTTAATTTTGGTGAGCACACAGGAAAGTGTACGAGTACTCAAGGATTCTGTGGTATCAGTAAAAAGCACATTAAACCTAGTTTTAAGGAATACTTTGGATGTTTGCCAAGTCTCCTCATCTTTGCTTTGATTGCATATGTATAATTCATGCTCTTTGTGGCTTCACTGTATATTATGTAGATTCTTGTGGCCCTTCTCTATAAGAGAACACGTGGCTGCCATTTTTAAGCCTCAACCTCTAATGTGCCTTCTGTTTTATAGAAGCATGGTTTCATACTAGTATCTGGTTATAATCAAATGAAAAACATGGATGAAGCTGAGAATCTTAAGCTGTTAGGGTGATTTGAGAATCTTGCAGAATTGAGATCTTTGTGATGCTCTCTCATTTTAGAAATATGTGTGTGTATGTGTGTATATATATCTTTAACTGAGTGGTATAAATAACCAATAAATATCAATGATCCACTACAATAAATACAATACATATCCACTACAATAAATATCAATGATCCACTCAAATGAAGAGGTCTATATTCAATAAATTACTAACCATTCTTATTGGACCTATTTTTTATTCATATTTTTGATCTTACTGTTTATGCAGGAAAAGGCCTCAGAGTTAGGGAGTTCTAGGCTTATAGTCTCATCGACTCACTGTCAGGGTAGATGTCATCAGTATACACACTCCATACTTCAATCACTGCCCAAAAACCTGCTTAGTGCATTTTTACTAATCATATTTTACTTATAATCTTTTTATGCCCTTTTCTTTAAAATTTTAACTTATAACTCCACAGTGAACGTCTGAATAGAGACCGCTTCAAGGTTTGAAAAAAGCTAGCAAGAGATTACTTATCTTTAGTATTTTTAGTTTTTTCACATATTCTCTTTTCACTCGTAAGTTTCATTTACTCTGTGCCACCTCAAACTATCGGGATCAGGACAAGAGCTTTTTTACGCTCCCGGAACCAGAGCCGGAGCTGATGCGGCCGGCGTTTCACGGACCGTTAGTTTGTCCGCTGCTTTAGGCCAATTACAGGGCACAGTGATATCTAAAAATTAAAACCAATAAAATAATTTATCAGCGAGACATAATATTTAAAAATAGTACCAAGTTTACTTTAACAAATTTACTTACTGCCTCTTGATATTCTGCCAGGAATTTTCAAACACCAGCATGGGATTTATACACCCACAATCCTATGTGATCAAATGCTCCACCCCCTACCTTATCCTATTGACTCAAAGCATCTGATAGAGCGAACAAAGAGCAAGGGGGGTTATGAAAATCCAAATAGAGCAAACCAAATACAGGGGGTTAATAAAAGTGTTATTATATCAGTTTCTCTATCTCCACCTGCTGGTAGATGTGTGCTATCCCATTGGTCTCTGGGATTCATCTGCTGCTGTTGCTAGGGAAATATATATGTGTGTGTGTGTATGTATATATGTATATATATATATATATATATATATATATATATATATATACACACACACACACACACATATATATTTCCCTAGCAACAGCAGCAGATGAATCCCAGAGACCAATGGGATAGCACACATCTACCAGCAGGTAGAGAAACTGATTAACTGGTGGTCCTATTGGCTGGCACTCCTCCTGTATCTCCAGTATTCTCTATCTCCCAGCAAGAAATGGTCGCTATTCAACTAGCTCCTGAATTTTGGCTGTGACAGGAAAATTATTTTCTCCTGTTGAGGTTTCTCTTCAGTGAGACTGCCATTCTGTTTCTCCTGTTGAGGTTTCTCTTCAGTGAGCTGGCAATGCTATTTTTCCTGTTGAGATTTTCTCTTCAGTGAGACAGGGGTGTCCGGCTGAATGGTGCCGGCTTTAGGGGATACACCTGGGCCCCCCCAGGTCCCTGCCTCACCCTCCCTCCATTGCTAGAGGGTCTGCCTGGGTCTCAATTTTTTCTTCTTTCCCTTCTCTGTTTAAAAAAAAAAAAAAGAGACCACAGTTGCTACATTCTGCCCTGCTTTTGCTGCACTACTAGCTCTAACTGGCTTCAACCGGCCCTAACAACAAGCTTGTGAGTATGTCTGGTTTTTACTGTTGTTTGAACTTCAGGTTCTGTTTGGGAGTCTTAGTACTGTGGGTTCGGTCATCGTACATTTAAGGAATGGATATTTTATTGAGGCTAAGTTTTATGACTAGAAATCTGTTGAGGGAGCCGGGACTTTCCCGCTCTTTGCATGCACGCGTTTGGTTTCCTTGTTGGTTACAGCGCGGCAGTAGCAGTGCGATTTCATGCTTGCACTTGTTCTCCTTGTTGGGTTTCAGTGCAGCAGTAGTAGTCCTGTTTATTTTGAGGCTCTTTTTCGTCTGTGTTTTTAACGGCCATGTTCAGCTGATTATGCAGGTGCCGGTTTATAGAAGCGCGCATGAGATGGGACATGTTTTTTCTGGTGCTATGGAAAGAACCATTCTTCTGGTTTTTCCCCAAGTCTGATTTTCTTTCTATGCAGGCTGCGGCAGGGTAAATTTTGCGGGGCTTGATTCCGACTATGTTTCTAGGAGCGTTGATGCAGTGGCCACGTGTCAGCGAGAATCAGGCGTGCGCTTGGGTCTCCGGCGATGGCAGGAGAGCTACAGCATTCCAGTAGTTTATTTGCAGCTGACTTTTGTCAGGGTATGCCGCGGCTTCTCTCCTTTCCGATTCAGACAAGTTGTTCATGTTTCACCAGCTTTGGGACAAGCTTAGGCAGATTTATATGACTATGGCTGTGTTTCTGCTGGATTCTCTTTAAGGAAGCTGCTAGTTTAATCGGACTCTGGGGTTAGCACTCAAGGGGATTACCAGAGAGACTCTGACCTGTGCTAGGTCACCCAGTCTCGGTTTGTCTCTGGACTGGGTCGACATACGGCACCTCACGGCACCTCACGGCACAGTGAGATCAGCAGTAAGATAGTGCCCTGTATTTCACACGGGTATCTCATTGTCTCTCTTGGGGTCCCTGCAGATTGAGCCTTTGTCTGTTGGTAACTGTCCTTATTTGGGCCTCTGTGCTGCACTGCATGTGTCTAGTAGTGGCATAGGATATATATGCCTAAAGGTAGTACTAACAGGTTCCAAGTTCGGGCTGTCTCTATGGGAATAAGGACACTTCGCATCTTCCTGCGGCCAGGACTCTTTCTCTATTTCTTAGGGGGCCTGGACTTCAGATTTCTATAATTATCACGCTAGTTTCTCCTGTCTCCATCTTCTCATGGCACATGCTAGACGGAAGGGCTGTGCAGCTCCTTCTAACCAGGAGCCAGTTGCCTATTCTATCAAACCCTTGGAGGAGCGCGCGCTATGTGGCTGTTAGCCTCATCCCTGAAGCTCTCATTAGCGATGTGAGCTTTGTCTGATATCTGTTAGGATGCTGTTGTTTTCCATGGGGCGGTAGATGCAGCATCTTGATTGCGTCTAGTACGTCTTACTTTAACGGACATACGTATTTCACTCACGTATGGAGTTCGTACTGTTTTCATGGTTCCAGTATACTCCTCTTTACATTGCGAAACTTGATTTTTCCTAGGAGAATTTCTTTCTTCTTACAGATCCTACAGTTTTATTCCTGCCGTTTCCTGACCTTCTGCACTTCATTCTGAGGGGATCTTGACTTCTTCCAATGACTCTTCAGGCTTTCTCATGAGGGAGAAGACGCTATAATGTCAGGTCAGGGGGCTGTGAACATTTTTCAGAATGCTTGCAACTTTGCATCCTCCTCAGGTTTCCAGTTTGTTCTTGGAGTCTCTATGTTTTGTGTTTCCCTTTTAAGTTACTGGTCCTCAGGGCAGGTCTTGTAGTTCTTCGGGAACTAAGGGACTTGTTCCACTTACTGCATGGTGCCCAAGACGGGGGCATTGAGCAGGCTGGATCCCATTCTGCTGAATTAGTTTCTCAGGATTACACATTTCTGCAGGAAAAACTGAGAGAATATTTACATTTTCACTATGGACTCCGAATCGGCACTAGGTTTTCTTGCCTCTCTTGGAGCAGCGCTTTTGGTTTTGGCACATGCCATTTTGCCTACCCAAGGCTTCATGAACATTTTAGAAAATGTGGGCAATGGTACCGTTTTGGCGCTACCAGGCGATTCACCTAATTTCTTCTTGACTGACTGCTTGATTCGGTCGTCTTCCAGTTGGGCCATTTGATTGATATGAAAAGGGTGATTTCTTTTCCTCAGTTCTTTGGATGTGAATCTTCAAATTTACACAGTGCTCTTTTCTCCTGTACTATTTATAGGTATATCGGGGAGATGTTTTTATTCATATAGGAGAGAAATGTGTTTCTTTCCAGAGACTAGGGTGATGGGTCACAGTTTCAGGTTTGCATTCTTCTTCGGTCACCATGACCAAGAGTATGGGATTCTGTACAGGTTCTAGGACCCATGTTGCTGACTCCACTGGGAACTTCGGCTTGCTTTCCCATTATAACACTACAGCAGGCGCTTTTGTTCCGGTGGTTCCCGGTATCTCAGGGCTCCAATTATTTGGTAGGCTCCTCATGCATCGCTCTGTATAATTTGGTGACTCAGTGAGATTTCTCTTTTCAAAGGCATGCCTCGGTCTTTTCTGGACTAGCTCATGGTCACCAAACATCCCGGGCTGTCGGGTTGGGAGGCTTGGTGCCTTCCATCCTCAGCTCCAGGAGTCTAGTCTTAAGAGGCGACTCAGTACTTGTTCTTTCTTCTACTCTGGAGCATGGTCGGGCTACTGTTTCTGGAGCTTCAGACCATTCTTCCAGAATGACGCTGAAGGTCTTTTCAGTCAGTATTATGATGGGGGTATTTCTCTATAGCCTGGGCAGTAGGTGATGTACTCAGTTGGCAGGTAAAGTTGTGGTTCCCCCTGTCATTCCCTATACCAGAGCTTGAGTTAGGCTGTGTGGCCTCGTGTTGGTCCTGAGGACTTTATCAGGTGTTGGCTCTGTTCCTTCCCCACCCCCAAAGACACATGTGGAGCTGTGGTCGAAGTCTGGGTTCTCAGGGTCTGACTGGCAGCCTCAAGGCACATGCATTTGGATTATGTTTACACGCTTGTCTGAGACAAGATTCTTCTCCATATCCCAGCTGCTTTTCAGCTGATGCAGGCACAGCACCAGCATACTGTGAGTACAGTATAATCTATTGAAGTCTGATTTTGTTTGTATTATGTTTGAGGCCTATATGACTTATCGGGGTGTAGCTGCAACCTCGCAGAACACAGTGTCACCTCGGAAGGTTCACCTGCTGGAACTGGAGGTACAGTCGGAAAACTGGGATGTCTGGGGATCAAATTCAATGCTTTTACACCCTCAAAATGAATCTTTAGTTTTGGAAGAGTCAGTGTCTCATTCTAGGGCTAGCACGCGGGACTGTGTGGCAGCTCTGTACCAATGTGAAGACCCGATGGTGTGCCACCTTTTTAAACTGGCGGTTTTGTGGATATTGAACCTTGAACCCTCGCAGACCTCTGCTGCTTAGCGTTCTGTCATAAGTGGCTCTAAGCCTCAAATCATCTTATTTTTCTTTATTTCCTGACATTTTAATGATGCTAAAGTAGCATTATAGAATCCCTTGCGGGTTGCTAGGACTATAACAAAATTGTATGCGCTGGCTCTTGATTTCTCACAGTTGTTAGTATAACCCAAAGAGTATTTACTGGTAGCGTAGGTTACCTACTATTACTACTGTTACTATTTAACATTTGTATAGCACTGAAAGGCATACAGAGTGCTGTATATTTGACAAATAATAGATGGTTAATGCTCTGAAGAGCTTACAATCTATTATGGACAGATAGGACATACAGAGGAAGGGGAATTCCTTGCAGAGAGAATGATAGAAAGGACATAGGTAATTTTATGGTGAGCAGGAATGCAGAGTTGAAAGTAGCCTTGAAAAAATGGGCTTTAAGATTGAATTTGAATAATGCAAGAAATGGAGCCTTACGTAATAACCAAACTTCTCTGCCTAGTGAAGGAGGAGTGATTTTGATGCAAGTCTGTAGGGTGGCTTTAGTCCTCACAAGACAGGTGAGACCTTGTCCTTGAGGCTGTAGATGACTGCAGTGGCTTCCTTTATTCACGCACCTAGACGATATTGTGTCAGGCTTCTTCAGAGGAGGCGGGTGCTTACCCCCGGTGAATTAAGTAGCAGGTGCTTGATAATGTATTCAGGGTTATGAGCAAGGTCTCTGCTTATTCTGTCTCTTCCTGTAGCATGCTCTGGATTAGGCAATGGGCACAAGATTCTGCTTACAAATTTCTGTTGTGCAAGACACCTTTCAAAGGACAAATGTTCTTTGGCAAAAGGCTGGATTATGTTATGAGCAGTGTGGCTGTTTGTCACTGTAAGTTTTTGCCACGTGCCCCTGTGGAGATGGGCTGTTGTTGTTTTTTTCCATCAGTCCTCAGCGAGGTCTTATGCTCAGAGATTGTTTCATGGCTCTTGACAGGGTTTCCACCCAGCAGCAACCTCAAGGAAGTCCTGATGATGTCAACCCGGTCTCAGAACTCTCACGAATAGGAGGGAGATTTGTCAGTTCACTGGGAGGCCTAGGCAAGGATTGGTTCAGACCCCTGGGTACCGGACATCATTTGAGAGGGCTACAAGCTTGAATTCTTTTGTCCTCTACTGGACTTATTTGTAAAGTCTCTGATCTGACCACCAGAGAAAACAGCCAAGGTCCGAGCAACGGTGAAATGACGCATGGATATGCAAGCCGTAAAACCCACACCAACCGAAGAATCTGACTTGGGCAGACACTTTATTCACTTTAACATGCCCATTAAAGACTTGGATTACTGGAGGCCAATTCTGAATCTTGAGTTCATTCAATGCAGCACTGTAAATGTTCCAATTCCAGATGGAGACTGTATGTTCGGTCATAACTTTAGTGGTGCTGGGGAAATTTCTAGTCTCCCTGGATTTGATAAATGCTTACTTGCATATTCCCATATTTCCAGCTCACAGGAAGTTACTAAGATTCCATATGCTGGAGAATCATCTCCAATTCTTGGCGCTTTCATTTCGTCTAGCACCTCACACATTTACTAAGGTGATGGTGATTGTTGTGGCACAACTTCACAAGGCAGGGATCCATCTTCATCCATGCTGGAACAATTGGCTGATCAGAGATTCATCCTCGACCGATGCTGAAAAAGCTGTGGCGCTAATCTATTTGCTACAAGACCTGTGTTGGATCAGATGAGCCATCTGAAGCCAAATCAATCCCTAGGGCACTTGGGGATCTTTTTCAATTCGGTGGAAGGCTGTGTTTTTCTTCCAGACCCATGCAAACTGAAGCTAAGACACCAGATCTTGGTGATCTGGCAAGGCAAGCTCCTACGGTTTGGCACTATTTAAAGGTGGTGACAGTAGAAATTCTTCCTTGGGTGAAATCTACACCCTCTCTAGGATGTGCTATTATAGTGTTGGCCTTCTCAGATGGATTCTTTCCAGGTAGTGCTGATCTGGATAGTGAGGCAAGTCAAAGTTTGGGTTGGTGGTTCCAGTTAGTTCAATGTTCCTCAGATTTACGGAGGTTGGCATCTCCCTGTGTGCAGTACCTTTTTTGCCAAAAGTGGCCTTGGACTTCTGCACAAATCAGAAAGTCTAAGTGCCCGTGATCCTGGCCACGGGTTTGAAGACAAAGGCTAAAGGATTTGGCGTGCTGGATGTTAGGAGAGTTCTTCATTATCTCGAGACGACAAATGATTTTATTCCTTAGATCACTTTTTTGTACTAACGAGTTCTAGCTGCCTGGGGAAGCTGGCTTCTAAGGCTTCCATGTCAAGATGGATTTGCAGGGCTGTTTCTTCAGCATGCACTGATGTGTTTTATTGCATATTCATTAGGGAAATATTGAAAACCTGATTGGCTGGGGGTCCCCCCGAACAGGTTTAAGAACCACTGGAATAGATAATCGCTGTTCTTAAGCAGAACAGATTGGAAAACAGGAAGATGTAGTAATAAGATCTGTCAGGTAAGATGGACATTGTTCAAACACTGCACGAAGTGTTAGAGTAAGTAATTTAAATTGAAAACGAAATTGAATTGGAAACCAATGTAAGTTAAACAGAAAAGGGGAACCATGATCAAATCTATTTGCTTTAAAAAGAAACCTTGCTGCTGTATTCTGAACAAGCTGTAAATGTTTGATTTGATATTGTGACAATCTTACAAAACATTACAGTAGTCTAATCTTGAATAGTTTTAAAATAAAAAAAAAATGAGTGAATACATCTAAGAATATGGAAACCATTTTTTACATCAGCTGTCACCTGTTGTTTAATTGTTATTTAGGTGTTTTTTGATAGTTATCTAAAACATTTTACCAGTTGAATTTGAAGATCCCATAAAAAGCAGGGGCTGATGGAGGTGTCAGTTGACTGTAGATTTTGAAGCATTCAATACTAATTTTTGATTTGTAAGTCAATTGGAGATCTTTCTCAGTCTTGTAAACATTGCAAATTAATTGTGTGTGGTAAGGTGTGATATAAAAACAAAATATCATCGCAACTAATGCCATACTGTTGAATCAAAAGTGATAAGGGGCTAAGGAAAATATTAAACAATGATGGAAATAAAATTGAATCCTGTGGCACTCCATTCTTCACCTGGTGTAAAGCTGATTGCTTCTATCTACCTGGAAGAATCTTGAAGATAGGAAAGATCTGAACCAATGGCTATGCTGGTGTCTTGTAAACGTTTTATTAAGAGAGAGTGATCAATTAAATCAAAAGCTGCACTAAGATCTAAATCCTGATTGTTTTGGGTGCAGTATATTTGAATTATCCAAAATGTCAGGCTAGTTGATTGAACACAATCGTTTCTGTCAATTTAGATAAAAAGCATAATTGAAATATTGGATCAAGGGAAGATTGCTTCAAGATAGATTTAATTAAAGTAACTTTCCATATCGAAGGAAAAGTAGCTGAAGTTAATTTGAAATCATAGAAAGAAGTAATAGAAAAAGGGCATGCCTTGGAATGATTAATTATCGAGAAGGAATTGGACCTAACATCAATGTCGTTTTCCTAAGAAAATAGAAAACTTTCTCCAACACTGTGAGGGTATTTTAAACGAAGACCAAGGGGTCCTTTTACTAAGGCACGCAAGCCGTTTTAGCATGCCTTAGTAAAAGGACCCTCAAGTGTGAACCCCCAATAAAATTTGAGGGTTTTGAAACTAAAAAGGTAGAATCTATTATAGGAGAATTTTTAAACTAGGTTTCAAGTTTATTATGGCTTGATATACCGCTTTACCTTCCAAAGCGGTTTACAAGATTCTAACTATTAAAAAAGGGTTAGAGACATACATCATTAATATTATAATGAATTAGACATGATACAAAAGGGAAATGGGTGGGATTACATTGCTTAAAATAAAAATGAAATAGTAGAGGAAAGAAACATAAGGGTGAGGGGAGAAATATAGGTTAAGCCAGACATGCGCAACTCTGGTCCTCGAGGGCCGGTATCCAGTTGGGTTTTCAGGATTTCCCCAATGAATATGCATTGAAAGCAGTGCATGCAAATAGATCTCATGCATATTCATTGGGAAAATCCTGAAAACCCGATTGGATTCCAGCCCTCGAGGACCAAAGTTGCCCATGTCTGGGTTAAGCCCTTGGCCCTGGTCAAAGAATCTATTTTCTCAATGAAAGCAGATGCCAGCATTTCAAGACTGAGGCAAGATAAAGGCAATTTTAGATGATTTGGATCTGTTTCAGTTTTAGTACTACATGTCTTATAATTGTACTGAACATGTAGAGTTCTTTCACTTGCAGTATTACTAAGCGACGCTCTAAATAATGTTGACTCTTCCATGTCGGTAAAGTAATGAATGCCTGTTGTAAGATAGTCTTTATGTATGTAATTATTGTGAGGTGAGAAGAACCAGAATAATGGAACAAATGAAGCTGCCATGCCCTGAGGAAGTTTAATGTGGAAGGTATTGAAAGAATGGTGTTTACCCTGCATGATCTTAATTCCATTGGCTCAGCTGACAGTTCATCATTGAGAAATGACAGGGAGTGTTGTACATTGTATTGCAGTGACATTTTCACATAATGTGATGCAGCCATATACCTAACCTTGAAATTTGATGTTATTATTTGATTCTACTATTTTTAAAAAACTTTTTGTGGCATTGACTTCACATTAGAGAATGACACGGGGAAAAAATCTGTCCCTGTCACCGCCCCGTCCCCGGCCCACCATCCTCTGCACCGCCCCATCACCGCCATTCCCTTCACCGCCCCGTCACCGTCACTTCCATCCCTTTCACCGCCCCGTCACCGCCACTGCCATCCCATTCACCGCCCCATCACCGTCCCAGCTGCATCCATATAAGCCTTAGTACTGTAATATTTAGCTTATTCCTTTCTTATAAATCAAAGTTCCTGCTGCTGAACTAGAGAAAGAGATGTTCAACTAGCAGGGCTTTGTTTATAAATTTTTATCAACACAACTAATATACTACTTTATCCTAAAGCAAAAAGTAAATAAATAAATATAATTTTTTTTTTCTACCTTTGTTGTCTGGTTTCTGCTTTCCACATCTTATTCAATTCCTTCCATCCACTGTGTGTCTTCTCTCTGCATCTTCCATTTGCTGTTACTGTGCCTCTCCCTTCATCCTCCCCCAATTGGTCTAGCACCCATCTTCTTCCCTCCGCTCCCCCATAGTCTGGAATCTGTCTTCTTCCCTTCCAGCATCTTCTCCCCACTCTGTCTTCCACATTTCCCTTCAGGATCTTTTCCTCTACCCTCTTTCAATGTCTGTTCTATTCCATTCCACCACCACCCTTCCCTCCCTCCTTTACCATCTGTTCCTTTCTACCACCCTTCAGCTCCTCTCGCGTGGCCTATCTACCTCCCTCCCTCTTATTTTCGTGGCACGTTACAATGTAATTTGTGCAAGCCGCTGGAGCCTGCGAGCTCGGTCCCTGTCCCATCCCCACAAACCATCTCGCTTCTGTGCTCCTATTTTCCCCATTTCTAATATCTCTCCTATGTATCTGCCATTGCCCCCACCCCATGTCCATATACCATCCCCATGGCATGTCCCCTTTATGTCTCTGTCCTTATGCCCCATGCACATAATTTCCCCTCTTTCTGTTATCTTCCTCTGTCCAGATTTCCCCTATCTTCCTCTTCCATACCAGTGTGTCTCTTCTTTTCAACCCCATCTAGCTTCTTACCTTCTTTCTCCCCCCCCCTGCTTCCAGCATCTGGCTCACCTGCCTGTCTTCCCCTTTCTCTCCTCCTGTGGGTTTCTTTCTTTCCCTCTTCATCCCCTTGGCCCAGAATTTTTTTCCTTTCAGTCACTTCTTCCTAGTATGAGCCGGGAACACACGCGATCGCACGATCTAGCAACCCCCACCTACCCGATCGCAGCATTTAGCCAGCTCCCTCCCTCCACCTCACCTTATATTCTGAGTTTGCCGGCTTCCTTTTTCCTGAGCCGCATGCGTTCAAAAAGACGCGCACGTGCGGCTGCGCGAGTCCATCAAACTTCTCCTCTCCTGCAACTTCCTGTTTCTGGTTGCGTCAGAGGAGAAGATTGATAGACTCGCGCAGCCGCGCATGCATGGCTTTTTGAACGCGTGCAGCTCAGGAAAAAGGAAGCCGGCAAACTCAGAATATAAGGTGAGGTGGAGGGGGGGCGGTGGTTGCGGGGACCGCGCGATCCTTAATGCTTCACTGCAGAGACAAGACCATTCACCGCTCCACGGGGCATTGAATGGCCTTGTCCCCGTCCCCGCAGCGACTGTTATTTTTCTTTCCCCGTTCCGGCGGGTTACCCGCAGCTAAACGCAGCTAGCCGCGGGTAACCGCCACCTTGTCATTCTCTACTTCACATCTTCACCTCCTTATTTCTGCTAAATCCAAATATATTTTTATTTCATTTTGCAGAAGTTGATGAACATCGAACCCACTTGAGAGATGCAAGTGGGAAAGCATCAAGAATAATAATAATAATAATTTCAATTCTAATCTCACTTTAGCATCTGGTCTGTGTACTGTCCCTTAACAAGTGGTTGTTGTTGCTTCCTTCCAGCAAGGGAGGTAGAGAAACTGATCTTTCCCAGTGACATCTCTAGTACAAAAGAGGCTGTCTTAGCTCTGTTATTTCCCTACCTCCAGTAGAAGGTAGGTTGTTCAGACTGTTACTCCTGATCCCTTGGCCTAGCTCCCAGCAGTACAAGCCTTTGCCTCATATCTTAGTGAAGCCTATTGGCCACCTCCCAGGTTCCCAGATAAGACTGTAGACCAGTGGTCTCAAACTCAAACCCTTTGCAGGGCTACATTTTGGATTTATAGGTACTTGGAGGGCCTCAGAAAAAAAATAGTTAATGTCTTATTAAAGAAACAACAATTTTGCTTAAGGTAAAAACTCTTTATAGTTTATAAATCTTTCCTTTTAGCTAAGTCTTGATAATAATATTGTCATTTATAGCTAAAGAGACATATGATCAAGAAACTGTTTTATTTTACTTTTGTGATTATGATAAACATACTGAGGGCCTCAAAATAGTACCTGGCGTGCTGCATGTGGCTCCCGGGCCGCGAGTTTGAGACCACTGCTGTAGACCTAGTCGAGCTCCCCTCAACCCATTCCCCAATACACTGCCTTTCTACTTGGTGCTCTCTGGTAGATCTGTACAGCTGCGATTTCCCTGTGCATATCTGTTCACAAATTTGGGAAATGATCCTGATGGAAGTGTCCACATAGTCTTTGATTCATCAGAGTCAGCGGAACCTGTCCTGTGGCTTTGGCAGGAATGGTGACCATTTTATAGACAATTTGTTTTTGCCCCACCATCATGCAGCATTTCTGTACTAGGTATCTGCACACTCCCGTTAGGGCCTGTGGGTTCAAAATTAGTGCCTGATGCCTCACACCTGGTCTATCTTCAGGAAGATGATTGAGAGGGGGGGGGGGTCCTTATTAGTCTTTTAGAGCTTTCGAAATTCCAGGTGATTTCAGCATTTTTTTTCCTGCAGTTTAGTCTTTGGTTTCAAAGACTAGCTCCCTGTTCTGGAGACTGAAGCAGTAAGATCTTTTTCCACCTATTGGATTCTGTGTTGGAAAGCCTTTGGTCTCTCTGAAACTCAGGTTGCTGTCTTATTAGTGGTCCTATTAGTGTGATCCTCATTTAAATGGTCTGGCAGGGCCCCGTTGCCTTTTTAGCTTCATTAAACTGTTTCCTCCATTATGCTGGGGGAATGGCTGGGGATTCCAGGGGATCCAAGGTGTTGGATTGGGTGGATCCCTTTCCTCCCCATAGAGGTGGACAGATTCTGGTACCTCCATATGGATACCTGGTCACAGATGTTTAAAAAAGGAAAAAAAAAATAAAAAATAAGATCACTGTTTTGGGCAGGCTGGCTTGGCTCTCAAGGAACTTCACTAAAGTGAGGTGGAGCAACAGTAGCCAATAATACTTTTTTGACTAAAATTTTGGAAACAGTAAATAAGTAGCTTTTAAGGTTTATTGAACGTTATTCTTGCTTGCATGATGCATAATTTGGGTTTCATCCCAAACAAAGTACTGAGTTGTTGTTGCTAACATTAACAACTAAGGTTAAGCAATGGCTGAGCCAATGTCATCAATCTACCGTATTTTCACGCATATAACGCGTGCGTTATACACGATTTTACAATCCGAGTATAACCATGCGCGTTATATTCGTGAGCGCGTTGTACACATTTTTTTTACATAGTTCCCCCCCCCCCCGACGTCCGATTCACCCCGCAGGACCGCTCGCACCCCCACCCCAAAGGTCCGCTCGCATCCCCACCCCGAAGGTCCGCTCGCACCCCCACAGCCTCCCCCCCCCCATCATGGAGAAGTTGCCTACCGTTGTCCTGCTGCTTCCTCTGCCGGCGGTCCCGCCCCTTCTCTGAGCCCTGCGTCTGTGCTGCTTCCTCTTCCGGCGGTCCCACCCTTTCTCTGACGTCAGAGAAAGGGCGGGACCGCCGGAAGAGGAAGCAGCGCAGACGCAGGGCTCAGAGATGGGGCGGGACCGCCGGCAGAGGAAGCAGCAGGACAACGGTAGGCAGCTTCTCCATGATTGGGGGGGGGGGAGGCTGTGGGGGTGCGAGTGTGAGCAGTCCTTCGGGGTGGGGGTGCGAGCGGTCCTGCGAGGGGGGTGAATCGGATGTCGGGGGGGGCATCAGGCTTTCAGGGTGGGGACAGGACTTCAAGGGGAGATAGGACTTCAAGGGGGAGAGGAGAGTCAGGGCGGGCGAAAAGAGAGTCGGGGCAGCCAGAGGAGAGTCGGGGCGGGCGAAAGGAGAGTCGGGCAGTGACGGGAGAGTCAGGGCGGCATGCGCGGTATACGGGTGTGCGCGGTATATAAAAATTTCTTTACATAAATTACAGTTTCCCGCGCGCTATACCCGTGTGCGCGTTTTACACGGGTGCGCGGTATATGAGTGAAAAATACGGTATTCTACTTTGCAAGTAGATAAACATCTAAAGTTTTGTGTATTCTTTTAGACTCCTCTCTTATATCATTTTACACTTTAGGTCCAGATGTTAGTGTTAACTTCAACTTGATTGCTGTAATTCGTTGTATTTGAACTTAAACATCAAAATTGGATTAAAAAAAAAAAACTGCAGTTGCTCCTAAATACTGCAGTGAGGTTAATATTTGGTCTAAAAAGATACAAAGTGTTGCCTCAGTGTACAATGGTACCTCGGAATCCGAACGCCCCAGAACTCAAATGACTTGGAATCCAAACTTTTTTTTGTAGTAAATTTTGTCTTGGAATCCGAACTCTGCTTTGGAATCCGAACACCCTGCACATTGTGTATGTGTGTTTGTGCCCCAGAATCTGAATGCTGCTTTGGAATATTTGTTAATATTTTACCTTAAAATCCATTGTATTTCCTGTTAAAATCTGAGTTTGTGGGACCCAGGAACGGATTAATCCAGTTTCTATTATTTTCAATGGGAAAAATTGTCTTGGAACTCAAACGCTTTGGAACTCGAACGGGGTTCTGGAACGGATTAAGTTCAGATTCCAAGGTATCGCTATATAATAATCTTCATTGGTTCAGTTGAGAGGCAAATTAAGAATTTAAATCTGCTTGTATAGTTAATGGTATATTACAAACTGATTATTCAGATAATTTGACCCTGCTTTTTTCTTATTTGCATTATTTTTCCACTAGACTTTGTGTACTTTTTTATTATTATTATTACATTATCCTCAGGTTAGAAGAGTATGGTATAAATGACAGTTTAACTCCTCTTTTGTGTATGCTGCTGTTACAATCTGGAATAACTTACCTGTTCAAATAAGGACTGAAGCTAATAACATAATGTTTTGTAAAAAAATGAAAACCTTTTTATATGATTTAGTATAATTCTTATTATATGATGATATTTTAAATATTAATTGACTATTTTCCCTTAGACTGTATGGCTTCTTGGATGTAAATCACCTTGAGCCCTGTTGGTTTAGTGTGATTTATGTTATATATTAAGATTACATCTCTGTGTACAGGCTGCTAATTGTGCCAGTTATAAGCATTATGTGTATGTTTGAGCTTTTGCCTGGATCCCTTGATTTCTTGTCTGGAGTCAGGTGTTGCCTCCCTTGACATTTAATGCTTTCCCTTGACATTTAATGCTTTCCACCTGCACTGTGAGTGCGTGGGCCCTGGCTTCACCTCTGGGTGGTGCCTACAGCCTCTAAGAAGCTCTTCGGCCATTTGTCCTTTCAGAGCCAGTTACTTTTGATATAGTTAATTAAGGACATGGGAGAAGCTTAGCCTCTCTTTCTCCCTGAGGTTAGCCACAATAGCTTCTGGAGACAGGGTCATGCAAATGATTCCCCAAAAGGACAAGGGACTTGGGGGCCTCCGGTGCATCTGGGGAACCTAGGACTACCAAACAAGGATATGCAGGACCTCTTGTTGGCTAGAGTAGGGGGCTAGTTGGCTCATATTTTCCAGCATTATATATCATTTGGCAGTATTTTGGATGATTTGAAGTCTACGGTATGTAGTTCTTCCTGATGCCTGTTGAATTATTAATGAGTGGATTAAGATATTAAGAGCTACAGGAAATATCAATGAGTGAATCAATCTTATTTGCCAGAGTCTGGAAAAAACATCTTTTAATCAGAGTATTGTATATCTATCCACCCTATTTTTCTTTCTGGGGTGTTCTCCACCTTCCATGTGAACTAGGAAGTGTGTCTGTCCTCTTCTGTGGATGAGGATTTGACTTCTACTTTCATAGAACTTTGCAAAAATCCTTACAGAAGGAAGTTCTGGTTATTTCACAATCGACAGATTACTTATATCGTCATCATAATCTCAATTGGAGTCAGGCTTCTGTTCTAACTTTAGCACAGAAACAGTAATTGTCTCTGTTGGATTATGCAAGATCATTTCTTAGTGAAGGGCATAAAGTTTTGCTACTACAATTTGACTTATCTAGTTCCTTGACTTAGTTGACCATATTATTTTATTACAGGTATTGGAACAGATAGGAATAATTGGTACAGCTTTAAATTGGTTTTGAGGAATTTTTTAAAGTTGAGATCCTGTAGGGTAAGAGAGAATGATATATTGTCTGATAAATGGTGTAGCCCTTGCAGGGTACCTCAGGATCACCTGTGTCCCCAACTTTTTTTCTTGCATTCTCTGGAATTTGAATTAGAAAAATGGATTTAAAATGTATAGTTATGCAGATGATATAGCAATTTTAATTCCAATATATACTTGATTACAATTAGAACTTTCCAATAGAATGATAGAATCTTGGATGGAAACACAATGGCAGTAACCATTCTCTTCCTCTCTCTTAAGAGATGCTACGCACCTATCCCACATCTTCTTGAATTCAGACACAGTCTCTGTCTCTACCACTTCTTCCAGGAGACTGTCCCATGCATCTACCACCCTTTCTGTAAAAACATATTTCCTTAGATTACTCCTGAGCCTATCACTTCTTAACTTCATCCTATGCCCGCTCATTCCAGAACTTCCTTTCAAATGAAAGAGACCCGACTCATGCACAGAGTCTTATACAGAGACATCAATACCTCATTTTTCCTCATGTAGTAGCAATCAACAGTTCAAATCCATATATGTTTTGGACAATTCACATTTGCTTTACAGAATAGGGACCCAACATGGTCCATGTTTCAATAGAAACATCTTAGCATCCTTCTATCTTTCATCGTCACCTTTTCAACCTGTTTGGCCACCTTAAGATCATCACATACAGTCACACCTAGTACTGGTGGGCCTGAAGCAGGAGCCTCAGAGTGGGCTTTAGAATGGTGTAGTTACTGAAATCCGGTGGATTCTTTGGCTGGGTGACCAGAGAATTAGGTACAGGGAAGTGCGCTAGATGTGGTGTATTTAGATTTTTTAAAAGCCTTTGACACACAGACGTCTAATAAATAAACTGAGTACCTTTGGGATGGGCCCCAAAGTGATGGGCTGGATCAAGAACTGGTTGAGTGGAAGGCGAGAGGCTAGTAATCAATGGATATCGCTCTGAGGAAAGTGGTGTTACCAATGGTGTGCCTTAAGGGCCTGTTTTTTTAAACATTTTTTATAAGCGATCTTGCTGAAGGGCTATCGGGTAAGATTTGCCTCTTGTGGATGATAACCAAAATCTGCAAGAGTAGACACCGTGGATGGTGCGAATAACATGAAAAAGACCTAGCGAAGCTTGAAGAATTGTGTGAAATTTGGCAGATAAACCTTAATGCTAAGAAATGCAAGGTCATGCATTTGGGCTGCAAAAACCGAAGGAACAGTACAGTTTAGGGGGCAAAGAACTTATGTGCATGACAGAAGAGCAGGACTTGGGTGTGATTGTATGTGATCATCTTAAAGTGGCCAAACAGGTTGAAAAGGTGATGGCAAAAGATAGAAGGATGCTAGGGTACATAGGAAGAGGTATGGCCAGTAGGAAAAAGTATACAGGTATGGCCCTGTATAAGACTCTGGTGAGACCTCATTTAGAATATTATGTACATTTCTGGAGACCGCACCTTCAAAAGATATAAAAAGGATGGAGTAGGTCCAGAGAAAGACTACTAAAATGGTGCGTGGTCTGAATCATAAGGCATATGGGAACAAAGATCTCAATATGTATACTTTGGAGGAAAGGCGGGAGAGGAGAGATATGATAAGAGACATTTAAATACCTAAGTGGCGTAAATGCACTTGAGTCGAGTGTCTTTCATTTGAAAGGAAGTTCTGGAAAGAGAGGGCATAGGGTAAAGTTAAGAGGTGATACGCTCAGGAGTAATATAAGTGAATACCTTTTTACAGAAAGGGTGGTAGATGCATGGAACAGTCTCCCAGAAAAGGTGGTGGAGACAGTGTCAAAAAAAAAATAAAAGGAAACTGCAGAACCAATGTACTTGATGCAGGCACTTTATTTAATTAATTAAAATATCATGTACTGTAGTAGCAAACAACAGTTCAAATCCACATATGTTTTGGACAATTCACATTTGCTTTACAGAATAGGGAGCCGACATGGTATGTGTTTCGATAGAAACATCTTCCTAGGGGGTCCCGAGGTTTTTATTCAAAAAATGAAAACCAAAGTTGATACACACAAAGTGTGTAGATGAATCAGATGCCCGTGTTAGCAAAAATTGGTTTGCCGCTGTAGTGAACTTTATCTTGCTGCAGAGCTGGAGATAAACTGTGGGCTCCTTTTACTAAGCTGCGATAGCGTTTTTAGCGCACGCTAAACCCGCGCTATGTGGCTAGAACTAACGCCAGCTCAGTGCTGGCGTTAGCGTCTTAGCGCGCGCTAAAACCACTAGCACAGCTTTGTAAAAGAAGTCCTGTGTCTGAATACAAGAAAGTGTGGGATAGGCATGTGGGATTAGAACAGACGTGTCAAACTGTGGCCTGCGGTGTAGTAGAATTTGGCCCGCCACACAATTCACAACTTGCAATAAAGCTGGCCCAATGGAAGGCATCAGCTGGCCCACCGGAAGTCATCGGTTGTATATTCACGCACCTCGTGGCTGCCACACTTTCCGACACTCTGTTGGACCGTACTTGTTGAACTTATCTGTGGTGTAAATTTGACTGCCTCTTCCGATTTGCCTTGATAAGCTAATATCCCAGGTATTTATTTAACTAACACACAAATTGTGACATTGTGTTCTTTTTATCTAACTCATGACTGTATTTTTCTGGAACCTGTCCCAGAATTCATTATCCTTTTTACTTTGGCTTTTCGGGGTGTGGGGAGACATAAACCACTGGGGGATTAAGGAGGCAACTTCTCCTAATTCCCCCCCCCAGTGGACTGCTGCTTTATATGAGCACCTTTCTGAAATGACTTCTTAATAGGTAGTAGGTGTAAATCAGGACATCGATCTATCTGATATTGATGTAAATACCCCCATCCTACTAAAACACACTCAGATCGTTTCCACTTTCCATATACATGTAATTGCATTTCTAATGTACTGTATATTTCCCAACTTGGTAAAATTATAATTTAGCGGGGGGCGGGGGGGGAGGTAGTTTTTCAAGCTGTGCTAGGGCATCAATTTGCATTATTTGTGGCTTTGGCATTCCAAAAAGGCATCGGCTGTAGATTCACGTGCCTCAAGTCTCATGGCCGCCACGCTTTGTGACGCTGTGCTCCTGCCACGGTCGGCACAACTACGCTCTCCAAGTTTTAAATTTTGGCCCATCATAGAGCCGGTGTGAGGTTGGAGAGTTTATATCCCTATACTTCTACTAAGACTAAGGCCTTCTTCTATCAAACTGCGATAGCAGTTTTTAGCATGGGGAGCTGCGCTGCTCCCAATACTCATTGAGTTCCTATGACCGTCAGGAGCAGCACAGGCCATTCAGCGCGGCTCCCTGCACTAAAACCTGCTATCGCAGTTTGATAGAAGAGGGCCTTAGGGCTGCTTTTATTAAGGCGTGCATTTAGCACATGCTAAATCGGTTAGCATACTTTAATAAAAGGACCTCTAAGTAACTTAATAAAAAATTTGGCCCACAACTTAGCCTATGTTTTAGATTTCGGCCCCTTATTTGATTGAGTTTGACACCCCTGTCTTAGAGAGAGGAAGAGATAATGATTACTGCAGATGGGCAGACTGGATGGGCCATTTGGCCTTTATCTGCCATCATGTTTCTACATTTCTTCATACTGTGCTTGGATGAACTATCCAATAGGCAATGTACGAGTACATATGTTGCATTTCATTAGCTCTGTTCCAGTTATTGTGTAACTTGACAATTGCCTTTTAATTTTTGATTTGCCCTTGTACAAGCTAACTATCTCAGCTGGCAGACATTGGTGGTCGTTGTCCCGGAAAACCTTTGAATGCATTGTGTGTCATTGGGATTGACCAATAGTCAATCTGATGGTTTCGCCAATGAACAAGAAAGCAGATTGGTACTTCCAGACTCAAATTATTGGCAGAAGAAGCAGGCTTGATGCCTTGGTACAACTTTGGCTGGAGAAAGAGCTGGTATATGTGGTTCCCCACCACCACCACACACACACACACAATGGCCCATGATAGGCTGAGTTATCTGCAGAATAGCGTTGCCATTGACCCCTGGCCTTGCATTGAAGAACACTGGTCTAGGGTGTTGTGTGCAGAATCCTTTAATGAATTAGAGCTATCAAATACATAGCTGTATTTTTTTTTTTCATGCACTGATATTCTTGTGGGGAGGGTAAAGTAAAAGTTTATCATGGTACAATGATTAAGAGCAACTTATTCTTTGAAGTTGGTAGCATGCCTAGACACTAACTTAATAGTCAAAATTAATGTACTATAATAGCTTTAGAATTGCTATTAGATGGATTTTCTTAGGCACAAAGAAGACAGAACCTGAAAAATATTTGGAGTTGTTTGGTTTGATGAATTTAACCAGTAGAACTTTGTCACTTCCCTTACTGTTCTAAATGAAATTTGTTGACTGTCTCAACCTGTATGTCTTCAGTCTTTCGAAAATGATTCACGTTGGTCTGCAGTGTGAGGCACTGAATGAATCAAGTCTGGAGATAGTCCAGTATAGTTGTGGGACCTGATTTTTGGTTTTTTTCTTTCCCAGGAAGTGAATTAGGTAAGAAATCATTCATTCCTATTGCCCAGAAGTCAGGGTCTTCTCCCACAAGGTAAAGAGTAGAAATGGAAGATCAGATCCTTTCTGGCTTATGGTTTGGCCACTGAGAGAAAGTGCTTAGAGAAATGTGGCTTTTCTCCCACAGTGGGTTCTATACTACTTTGCTCTCGGAAGTCTTCCACACCCCTGGCTTATGATGGGGTTTGGAGAATTTTTGAGACCTGGTTGTGGGATTGTTGACGGTTGCAGTCCCCTTACAGGGTTCAATATTCTGGGATCTGGAACTGTCAGGAACAGTACAATTTAAAATTATATATCAACACTTAGCACATATTGTTTAATGGTTGTGTCTGAAATTCCATCTGGGCCTTGACTAGATCTCTCTTCCTCACCTGCTGCTGCTGCAGCCCCAGAGGAACAAATGATCAATTTCCTTGCCTCACATAAGTTCTCAAGTATAGCAGTAGGTCTTTCATATTCTCACAAACATTGAAAGTGAGTGTGTTCCAGCATTGCAGGTCTGTATTTGGAGAAGGACATCAACATTTTTTTAAGGGGGGTGGGGGCAGGCAGGGGACTGGGGGCAGTTAAGGCAGAGAACTAGAGCTCAGCTGAGCATGTCTTCTGTTTAAGTCAAAGCCTTGTGGCAAAATAGGAGTCTTATGTGTGTTGTGATTCTTTTACACTAGGAGTTTCATTTTCCCAAGAGAATATATTTCCCCTTGCAAGTGGCAGTTCCTGGCAGTTTTAAGGCTCCTCTTTGCATCAGCCAGGGTTGAAGGGCTTGAATGTAAGAAGTTCAGAGGTAATTGTAAACATATAAAGCATACCTGTATTTATATGGGAAAAAGGTTCTTATAAAACTTAAATTATATGTGTAGAAAAGTAGATGCATTGAAAGATTGCAGGTCATGTGAAAATAGGTTGCATATAGGTGTTCCAGGGATGAGGTATTAATTTCAGCAGTGCTATATTTGCATCATGTAGGCATACATTTATACTTTATTAGGATTTACTTACTGCCTTTTTGAAGAAATATCACCTAAGATAGTGTTATGAAATTATAAAGTTATGCCTTTTCCCTGGAAGTTAAAATTTCATATGACTATAATGTTGATCAAGAAGGTGTTAGGATTAGTTCTTCTGCATCAGCTTCACAGACGTAGCCCAGCATTTAGTGAAAATCTTTTAGCCTGGGTTGCACATGAGAATCAGTTTCTACCAAGGCACGCTCCTAGAGAACGTAGAGCTATTTCAGATGTGTATACTAGTGACTGAGAAAATAGGAATTGCTTTGTTAAAGATGGATTGAGATAGTAGTCACAGCTGGAGAAATACTTAAAATATCACTGCAAAAAGTAAGATTTCTGTCCTAAACATCCACTGGTTTCTGTCTAAGTACAGTGAAACGTGTCTCGATAGTGATATCCATATGACCCTTAATTTTTCACACTTCAGAGTGAATTATTAATCTTTCTTGCTTATCTCATTGTATTGGGTTCCATTTAATTAATGCCAGCAGATTCCAGTTGAATACATCATTTAAGGAAGTGTTCTATGTATGTTAACGTGATTCTTGGAGTTGCCTATGTGGGGCTGAAGTATAAGATCTTCATTATCGCCCAGTGTAGTCATAATCCAGTTAAATAGCTGGTATGTAACTTCTTCTGAAGCCTACAATTTTTTTCTAGTGAGAAAGCGTAATTGAAGTTGTACAAACCCATGTTTCTGGAAATAGGACAGATTTGCTAAACTAGCCGTAGCGACTGTATTTGTATTATGCAGCCAAAGGCAGTGTGGATTAAGTTAAATAGAAGGCAGCAGTCCTTCCTGATTTACATACGTAAATTCTATAAAAATCTTAAGTAATACCTAATACAATCTCAGCAAATAAAATTATGTCTTAGAGATGTTTTCAAAAATTTATGGAGACATGTATAAGAAGGTTCTGTTGGAGCCACTGGGAGAACACTTCAGAGTTTTACATCTTGCTCTGAGAAGGATACAGCCAGATTTCGCTTGAAGCAAAATTTTTGAGCAGATGAAAATAAGTTGCATATCTTTTTTTTTAAAGACAATTACTCTTTGACAGTTCTAAAGCAGGCATATAAGATGGCTCCATCCCATGAAGGTTTCGGAAGACAGTTGTTCACATCTTAAATTTACATCAAGCACGAATTAGTAACCAATAGGGTTACCCCTTATTTGACAAAACTCTATCACTTCTCTTAGCCCTAAAAATAAATTTAGCTGCCATATTCTGTAGTAATTGAAGGCAATTTAAACGCCCTTCAGAACAACCAACATATAAAAGGTTGCAATAATCAAGGAAGGACAATGTAATTGCCTGTACCAAGAGCATCGAATGTTCAGTAGAAAAATAGTACTTATTTCATCTCAATTTTTCAATCTATAAAATACTGTTTGAACTAGTTTGTTTACTTGCTTTCTCATTGATAGTGAGTAAAGTTGTGTTCAGACACCATAGCCTGGGGGAGGAGAGCTATGTACCCCTAGCCAAGGTCCCATGGGACTAAAGCCAGCCAGCCTCGCATGCTAAGCCCATGGGGCTGTAGCTTGGAGCTATGGAGGAGCAAAACAACTCTGAGCTCAAGTAGAGAAGTTTCTTGGACCAATTCCTGGGTGTGAAATCCAGACAGGGGCTTAGCTTTTAGGGCTACAAGCTGTGGCCTGTACCTTGGGAAGATGGGCCTACACAGGAGACCAAGTTCTAAATGGATCATTTATAATCTGGTGATGCAGTCAGACTGGTAAAGAATAAAAAGATCAAATTTTACTAACAGACTATACCATATATACTCATGCTCATATAAACTGAAATTTTTGGGCATCTCTGTTTATATTCGAGTTTGCCCCCTCCCACCAAACTGGCATCCACACCCCAACCCCCACATCAGCTAGTGTTCCTTCTCTCTCAAGCGAGAGTAATGCTTGCACCCCAACCCCCACTGGAACGTCGGGTAGTGGTTCCTTCCAAATTGAGAGTAACGCCCGTACTCTTGTCTGCACACAACCCCCACTGGAAAGTCAGCGCTCCTTCCCTCCCAAGCAAGAGTAATACCCCCCTGTCCCCCGGATCACCATGATTTCCTGGTGGTCTAGCAGCACATTGGGGCAGGAGCTATTCCCAATTTCTTCTGCCCTTTCTTCCTCTACTTTGTTGAACCTTCAAATATTTCAAGATAAATTTGTTTAATTTTAATATGTTGATGTAATTTTGGAAGCTTTCTGTAATATCACTGTCTGTATACAGTCTCTTCCTCTGTAAACCGCTTTGAACTATTTGTGGTATTGCAGTATTAAAAAATAGTTGTTTATTATTATTATTAAATGACCGCCAAGATTTCCAGCAGCAGTCTCGTGAGGCTCGGTGGCCACTTTTAATAGGGGATGGGGCAGTTGTAGCAGGAAGTAAGTTTTTGAACATAAGCAGTGTCTCTGCTGGGTCAGACCAGAGGTCCATCACGCCCAGCAGTCCGCTCATGCGGCGGCCCATCAGGTCCAGAACCTGTATAGTAATCCTCTATCTATACCCTTCTATCCCCTTTTCCTTCAGGAAATTAACTACCGTATTTTCGCGGATATAACGCGCACCGTTGTAAAACGCGCACAGGGGTATAGCGCGCATAAATCACGAAGATATGTAAAAAAACTTTTCTATACCGCGCTCAGGCATATAACGCGCATGCTGCCCGACTCTCCTCTGGCCACCCCGACTCTCCTTTCGCTCTTCCCGACTCTCCTCTGGCCACCCCGACTCTCCTTTCGCCCTCCCCGACTCTCCTCTGGTTGCCCCGACTCACCCTGACTTTCGGTGCACTGCCCCGCCTCTCCGTGCGCTGTCCCGACTCTCGTTCACCTGCCCTGACTTTCCGTGCACTGCCCCGCCTCTCCGTGCGCTGTCCCGACTCTCGTTCACCTGCCCTGACTTTCCGTGCACTGCCCCGCCTCTCCGTGCGCTGTCCCGACTCTCGTTCACCTGCCTTGACTTTCGGTGCACTGCCCCGCCTCTCCGTGCCTGTCCCCCTTGAAGTCCTGTCCCCCCTTGAAGGTCTGCCTGTCCCCCCTTGAAGGTCTGCCTGTCCCCCCTTGAAGTCCTGTCCCCCTTGAAGGTCTGCCTGTCCCCCTTGAAGATCTGCCTGTCCCCCCTTGAAGTCCTGTCCCCATCCTGAAAGCCTGATGCCCCCCCTCGACGTCCGATTCTTCTCCCCCCTCGGCAGGACCACTCGCACCCCCACCCCGAAGGACCGCAGACTCCCCGACAATATTGGGCCAGGAGGGAGCCCAAACCCTCCTGGCCACGGCGACCCCCTAACCCCACCCCGCACTACATTACGGGCAGGAGGGATCCCAGGCCCTCCTGCCCTCGACGCAAACCCCCCTCCCCCCCAGCCGACCCGCGACCCCCCTGGCCGACCCCCACGACCCCCCCCACCCCCCTTCCCCGTACCTTTGGAAGTTGGCCGGACAGACGGGAGCCAAACCCGCCTGTCCGGCAGGCAGCCAACGAAGGGATGAGGCCGGATTGGCCCATCCGTCCTAAAGCTCCGCCTACTGGTGGGGCCTAAGGCGCGTGGGCCAATCAGAATAGGCCCTGGAGCCTTAGGTCCCACCTGGGGGCGCGGCCTGAGGCACATGGGCCAAACCCGAGCATGTGTCTCAGGCCGCGCCCCCAGGTGGGACCTAAGGCTCCAGGGCCTATTCTGATTGGCCCACGCGACTTAGGCCCCACCAGTAGGCGGAGCTTTAGGACGGATGGGCCAATCCGGCCTCATTCCTTCGTTGGCTGCCTGCCGGACAGGCGGGTTTGGCTCCCGTCTGTCCGGCCAACTTCCAAAGGTACGGGGAAGGGGGGTGGGGGGGTCGTGGGGGTCGGCCAGGGGGGTCGCGGGTCGGCTGGGGGGGAGGGGGGTTTGCGTCGAGGGCAGGAGGGCCTGGGATCCCTCCTGCCCGTAATGTAGTGCGGGGTGGGGTTAGGGGGTCGCCGTGGCCAGGAGGGTTTGGGCTCCCTCCTGGCCCGATATTGTTGGGGAGTCGGCGGTCCTTCGGGGTGAGGGTGCGAGTGGTCCTGCCGGGGGGGGGATGGATCGGACGTCGGGGAGTCGGCCGGGCAAGAGGGCTTGGGCTCCCTCTTGCTCCGATTGTGGATGCGGGTGCGGGTGGGAGCGCGTGCGAGCGGTCGTTCGGGGTGGGGGTGCGAGCGGTCCTGCTGGGGGGGTGAATCGGGCGTCGGGCGGGGTGGGAACTGTTTAAAAACTTTTGTATACCGCGCTCAGGCATATAACGCGCGAGGGGTATGCGCGGTACGTAAAAACCACGTATAACGCGCGCGTTATATCCGCGAAAATACGGTAATCCCTTCTTGAACCCCAAAACTGTACAGATGGAACAAAATGACCAGAAAAATAAAATCGCCAGATATAGGTAGGAAAATGCATTTCTTTCTATTTCTCTTATGGTGAGTGTACAGTGTGCAGAGTCTAGCATATTAGGCTTTCATTTGTGTCCAATAGTACTTTTAGTTTGTGGGTTTGTATTTGAAAAGAGTTTTAAAAAATCTGTTTTCTGCATGTGTGACTGGAGATGACAAATGACACTCTCATACCCAAATTTCTAACCTCGGTTTATATTCAAGTTAACCTTTTTTCCTCCTTTTTTTGGGGGGGAAAGGTTACCTCGGTGTATATTCCGAAATATATGGCAGTGTTTCTGAACTTCTTCAAGCCAAGTACCCCCTAAGCCAGATATGGGCAACATGAAATTAAGAGTAGTACAGGGGATGGAGAAAGTTTGAAAGGATGAATTCCCTAACAGTTGTTTTCAATGTGTGCTATGCTGTGGATACTGAAAGTTTTACAGTAGAAATCTATTAGATTAGTTTTGGGTTGGGGAAAGCTTATTTCTGTGGACGCCCTGGCCTAGTTTGGCCCATGTTTTAATTCAGTTTGGTTTCTATTGGTTTTTCCCTTATAGCAAGCTTAATCCCATTCTGTTAAAATTTTTGGAGAGTTAATTTGCCCCCCAAGTGAACAGATATTTCTCAACCTATATAATCCTTTCCAGCATAGGATGTCCAAATTAAAGCATCCCAGTTCGGTTGTACTATAGGTAAGAGACACAAACCTGGATAGGGAGGACGGCTGTTATTTTTGTTACAATCCTTTCCAACCAATAAAAATACCAAGGAAAGTCTGAGGATATATCCCTCCAGCCTTCCTAGGTGGCTAGGGAACATGCTGTCTGAGGATTGGGAGAAGTATATGAAAGGGTAGAAAGCCAAAGTTAATTCGGAAAACTGATGATTCTCAGACTGTTTTTTTTTCAATGCAGTTACCACACTTCTCTTGTATGGACATTTCTGGGGCAGTTTGTGTCCTTGACATGGACACTTGTTTTTTTTAGAGAATCATTACATGATACTCATTTTGCAGGTAATGGATGTTTTGGAATTTGAACAGTGCAATGATTTCCCTAGAAATATTTGCCAGCTGGGTGGAGTCAGGGAATTCTGTGCAGTATTATAAAAGTTTTCTGTTGGGTGGTTATTAAAATCTGCTAGGTGGTATGTCTATTCAAAAAAAACATAAGTATAGCCATACTGGGTCAGACTAGTGGTCCATCTAGTCCATACTGGGTCAGAAGGAATGGAATGTGTACAAGTGGATCGATTTTTTTACAAAGACTAGGGGACACTCGATGAAAAATGGTGAAAATTTGCATAAATGCATAAAGCCATAATTTTTTGGAAGGTCATATTTTCACCTTCACTTGATTGTAAAAGCTCATATTGCAAATCTTGGAAGTACCTCATAGTACATGTCTGCTGGCAAAGTTGTACCCTCAGCTGACTTAACTACCAGCAGCAGTATGGAGCCAACTCAGCCAAACTTTGCCAAAAATTTTCGTTCATGAATTTTTTTGCCTGTAGAAATGGAAGCACGTTCGCAAAAGATTTCAAACTTGGCACAGAAACTTGCCCCAAGGTGTTGTACCAAACTGCAAACTTTCATGATCTTAGGTAGTTTCCTTCTGCCATAGTGCTTAAGCAAAGTTGGCATTTTAGGTCCACGAGGCATAGGAGTGGATTGATTGCTTTTGTTCAATCACCCCTAGCCCCTGATCAAATTGAGATAGATCCAAAAATTTTTGCAGCGTTTCATTTGAGAGCCTAGACGACACCCCTGTAAAATTTGGTTGGATGTCGTTAAGCGTGGGCGGTTTTCAATATTGGTCCACTTGAAATGGAATGACCCTAAAGTCTTATTTGATGTTAATGTAGAAGTAGAAATTTCGTTAATACTAAACAAGAGCATGCTTGAAATAAGTTTGCATTTTAGTTGAATTTCTTTAAGCCTTAACATAAAAGGATGCTATGAGAAGTTCAAAATAGTATCTGTTTTATAAAGGCTACATTTTCTTACTTAAACTTTTTTTGTGTGTGGACTATCAAAGGTGGGTATATATTGGTACACAATTTGTCCAATACCCTTTCACCTTAGTTCTTCACAGATTTTTTTCTTATAAAGAGAAATGATGTGAAGTTTTAGCCAAATTGTATATCCGTATGTACCCACCTTCTGATGATATGAAAAAAATGTTTGTTTAAAATGAGTATTTAGTGTGGTTCTTGTTTTCTATACCACATTTGGAGTTTATTTTATTTAAAGGCAGCATATTTTATGAAATAGGTACCCCCACATGCTCATGATTCTTTGTTTATATTTTTCCAGCTGAGTTATGCTTATGAATTTTGATCCCAGTATGCAGCCTGTTCTTGTCATTTGATCTTTGAGTATTTCAAATATGAGTGTTCGACCAAAACTGAAACTGCTGCTAAAACTAACCATTTTTGGCAGAAACCAAAACTGCAACTGAAACTTATAAGAACATAAGAAATGCCTTCACTGGATCAGACCTTAGGTCCATCTAGACCGGCGACCTGCGCATGCGGAGGCTAAGCTAGGTGTTCCTGATGAATACCTTGTTTACCTGTATCCCTCAATGTGATTTGCAAGAAGGTGTGCATCCAACTTGCCTGGTTTTGGGTGAAACTGAAAGCTAAAGTTTAGTTGTGTGAATGAGAATTGGTGAGGCCCACTGGGGATTGCCAGAGCTTGCAGTTGGCAGCGCTCTGCTAAATCCATAGGAGATTATTGGCTACCAGTCCCAGGAACTGCAGATTCCTTTCTCATAGAGTCTAGCGTCTGCGTGCCACAAGTTTGATTAAAACCTTGCATCTTCATCATACCCAACAGAGCCTGGAAAGTCTTTAGAACCACCCTAAATAGTATCCAAGCCAGAATATACTATATATAATAATAATAATAAATAATGAAAGACCATATTTTAACTCCAAGAAAAACAACCTCTCCACACTGGAAACCTCAGCTAATGAAAACTGAAACAAAAAGCCACAGCACTTTACAATGGCTGGCTTTGTACCACATTTGGAGTGACAACTGAGGTCCTATCTCCACAGAGGCTAATTCCTAAAGAGCTTATCCCAAATTTAGATTTAAATTCCTGCCTAACTCTTATATCAAAAGTATTTATTTGGAACATGCTATTTACAATATACTGTAAACTACTATGCAATATTATAACGGCATTACTTGCAATCGCATTACATAAAAAAGGATGCAAATAGAAGTACCCCATCCCCTCCCAACTACCTTACAATTCCCAGTCGCTCTTCCAAAAATGGCTGCCATGATCTCTAGTGGCAGTCTCACAAGATCCTGAATGGCAGGCACGACTGGGAATCACACCTGCCCTGATTGCACCCCTGGAATGTTGAGGATTATAAGACAGGCCCCTCCCTATAGGTTGGCAAGGGGGATTGGCAACTCCTGTTTAGTGGAAGGAGGGGGAAATATAAAAAGAACAATGTACAAATTTTTGGCTTTCACCGAAAACATTGTTTCAGTTTTGGCTGAAACCAGGCAGAAAAAAAGATTTTGGGCCAGTTTCGGCCCAGTAACTAAAATTCAAATGGCCTTTATTTCAAATGGTCCCTTGTTTTAGCATTTTGTTTAGCATGATTCTCTAATTCATTATTCTTTAACTCTGTTTTAGAATCACAGAGCTGACCCCGAAGAACTCTTCACAAAATTGGAGCGTATCGGAAAAGGCTCATTTGGTGAAGTTTTTAAAGGAATAGATAATCGGACACAACACGTAGTTGCTATAAAAATCATTGACCTTGAAGAAGCGGAGGATGAAATAGAGGACATTCAACAAGAAATAACTGTCTTAAGCCAGTGTGATAGCCCCTATGTAACAAAGTACTATGGATCTTATTTAAAGGTACAGTATTCAACAAAAACCTTTAGGTTAATGCCTTAAATATATTAAAGCAATGCTGTCGGGCCATCTAAGATGTTCTCTCTTTAGCTAAACACAAGTGATCGTGCTTAATATTGAGTTTTAGAAAAATAGTCAAATGCTTGTTTCTAAACTTCAATGTATGCTTGAAATTTCATTTACATTTTTCTACACAACTCCTGAATATTGTGTGATTTTCATTATTTCTATTTGTCTTAACTTTAGAAATATCACAAACTATATATAGATATACATCTTTACTTGGTATAGGGTAAAATGCATATGTACTGTACAAACAATAGCCCTTTATATAGACACGCTTGGTTGATTTTTTTTTAAATTTAATCTAACATCTGGGACCTTGATATTTATTTCTAAGAAAATTTGGAAATTTTCCAAGGTATATTATGATGGAAACCTGAAAGAGGTAAGTTCTATAAACTGTATATTCCAGCATACTCTGGCAAACAGGATAAGCAAGTCTTCACGTCACCTTATGGGTGACCTCACTGAGTGAGCCCACATGAGAAGCTTCTCCAATTGTAGAATACAGATGAAGTTTTTGAGATGCGGAACTACATATGTGCAGTTCTGCCTGCCACTTTAGTGCAAGATCAGTCTCCTTCCGTGGAGCACATCACTATAGCTTGTTTCAAGGCAATACTTTCGTTTTGAAATTGCAGTTTATTTAGTGTTTTTGTGTCCTATCACTTGTTTGGTACTTTTTCTCCTGTACATTAGATTTTTCAGCTGTTTGGGAGGGTCTTTTTTTTTTTCTTCATATTTCCAGGTGTGGGCCTTGAGGACCCCTGACTACTGGTTAGGATACTTAATTTTACAATTTAGTCATTTGATTTTGTAGCAGCTATTTTTCCAGATTACATCCCAGGTAAAAAGCCCCAAGTCATTTTATGAAATTCATTAACAAGTTTCACGTAAATGTTGCATGGAGCATCGCTATGATACCTCTGATTGTAAATTATGTTCACATGTTCAAGAGAGGTGGTCTTGGTTGAGAGAAACAGTGCAAATGTCTGTTTAGTGCTGAAAAGTCCAGAGCTGTATTGGATAATGGGGATACATTTAGGGTGCAGTGTTCACCTTTAGTATTGAGCCTAATGACCTCACTTTTGCCCTTGGACAATCAGCTGAGAATAATCAAGCATGGAGCTATGACTCTAAAGCAGAGCTGCCCAATTCCAGTCCTCGAGATCTACTGGCAAGTCAGGTTTTCAGGATAGCCACAATGAACATGTATGAGAGATTTGTATACCAAGAAGGCAGTGCAGGCAAATCTGTCTCATGCATATTCATTGTGGATATCCTGAAAACCTGGCCTGCCAGTAGATCTCGAGGACCGGAATTGGGCAGCCCTGCTCTAAAGCCTTCAACCAGCACTTAAAAGTGCTCACTGGGTGTGGTTAGTCTCAGACCCCACTGGTCCTTTGCTAGTAGGAGTACGGGTCTCTATTCGCTTCCTGGGGGTGCCATGCAACTTTGTTTCCTACCTGTTCAGGGAAATAGAGATTTTTTAAAAAAGAGACAGCAAGCAAAAAATTATTATAGCTTGCAATTCCTTTGCTTTCAGGCAGATATGCTTGGACATCAAGCTGCCAGGTGCTATAAATTGATATCTGAACTCGTGCATAAGAAACCCAAAAATGCTCTTGGAGACATTTGGAGTGTTGAGATTAAACAGTACATTTCTGTATCTCGATGGCCACGGATTTGGTCTTGGAGATTGAGATGTACAGCGTCTGCATCTATGAAACAAACTTGGTTCTTTTTGTTACATCGTTCTTTTTGGACCCTGGTTAGATTGAATAAGTTAGATAATTCAAGGTCTAATAGATGCTGGCACTGTCATCTGGACATGAGAACATCGGATCACTTACTGTTTTATTGCCCTATGATTCAAATTTTTTGGAAGTTGATTTGGAGACATATAAATAATATTTTAGAAGTTGTGATCCCTTTGACCTATGAAGTTGTGATTTGTGGCACACTGTTATATGTAAAAGATCTCCTAGATAAATATAAAAGAAAACTTTTTTTAAATTATGACGGGAACAGAGCGATACAATTAATCAAAAGAAATTGGAAAAATTGGCATCGACTTAATTTCACATTTTGGTGGGCAAACTTATGCTTAATATGTAAATTTGAGAAAATGAATGCTGATCTGACAGGGAAAATAAAAAATTTCAAATTAATATGGGGCCCATTGACGTCTTTTGTAGAATTATTATAGTTTAAATTTATTTTACGTATTACTTTACATATCCAAGGGAAGGGAGGGGGGAGGGAACAAAAGGGTTTAAATGAAATAATATCTTTCTTAAAATTTGGGAGGAGGTGAAGGTTCTGTTTACTGTTTTTATGATTTCAAAATGATTGTTATATAGGCAGGATTTATTTGTTATATGATACTTATTATACTTCTAAGAACTAATGGATAATTTGATTGATAATAAGGGGGAGGGAGGGAGGGATATTACTTTGTTAATATCATGTAAGATTATTAAGTGTTGTTTATTGTGCAAACTGTTTTCTTTACTGTTTTCACTTATTGGAAGTGTTAAAATGAATAAAGAATTATTAAAACAAGAGACAGCAAGCCTGTTTTAAGACTTTGGGGGGGAAAAAGAGTAGTATCAAAAGTAGTGCTAAGCCACCTTGATAGTCCAGGGAGCACCAAGCCATGGTTAGGTGGGCAGGAGCATGCCAGCCAGGGCAGACCTACCACATGGTCAGGCAGTTCCTGTTTCCCAATTTACAATGGGATGTTTTCTTGGTTAGATATGGTGCAGGGAGATGTGGAGGAGACTTAATTTGAGGGCTGCCAGTCTTGACTGAGCAGCCCTCAGGACTTCCATCCTGCGGACCTTGGCAGGAATGACATTTTGTCCTTGGTGGCTCCTTCTCCATTGGTTTTTCTGCATGAGAAGGTGCAGCGGTTCCTGAAGAGAGGGTCTTTGCAAGGGGCTACCTTCAATCAACCCACATCAGAATTGGGGAGGGAGGGCTTAGCCTCTGGAATGGCTCATGAGTGCAATTATCCTTGTGAAGGAGGCCTGCACATGTGACTTCTCCACTCCTGGGCCATCAGAGAGCTCCCCTTCCTCAGAGAGCAGGAATGGAAGATCCTGTTGGGCAAAGTGACTGTGGGCCAGATCAAGCCCTTGGGGGCATTGGGTAGATTTTTCCTCTTCAAGAGGATTTAGCAGCAGACACAAGTTTGGATGCAGAATCTCCTGTGGTGGGGGAGGAATTGCAGTTCCCTTTCAGTCAGCTCTTTAGGAAGGAGAAATTTCCCATCTGATTGATTGCTATTGGGAAGAGACTGTGGTCATCTTCTGCCTCTGCCCTGGAGCTGGATAAAAGGGATCCACTTGGACGACATAGCAGCAGCTCCCCCCAGGCCTTTCCCCTCCACAAAGTACTTATGTGTATAATGTTGGAGGAGATGGAAACTCCGAAGGAGCCTTTAGGGAGCTGAAGACCCTTGAGAGGCTAAATCCCCTATTGGTGGAAAAGATTGATCCCCCAAGATGACTACCTTTGTCAAGGCTTTAACCAAGATGATCACATCGTCATAGAGATTCTGACAGTCTCACCCTTTGAGCCATTACAGAGAGCCTTATATTTCTGTTCTCTGTTGTGTCCACATAGGACTTCAGAATTACAGGCTTTATCTTGCAGGAACCTATTCCTGTCCTTTTCAGATAAATTTCTCTCTACATGCACCATCTCGGGTTTTCTGCCAAAGGTGATTTCTCCATTCCATGTTAACAAGGAAATTGATCTTACGAGGAATAAACACATAACCCCAAAAGCTGCACAGGCCACTTGCAGGAGACTAATGAGACTGGCAGCTTCAAAGGCTACTATAGTGCGCTGAATCAAAGTGGCTATTGAGGTGATGGACTCGTACATTTTATTTTATTTACTTATTTAAAATATTCCTATCCCACCTGAAACCAAGTGGCTCACATGAAACGCACAATACTCGTGGCACATTTTCATAAAACAAAACACTGGAGACCATACTCTAGAACTGAAGATCACAGCAGCACTACAGAACTACCCATAGAGATCATAAATATGCTGTACCTAAGGGAATGCCTTAACAAACAGGTACATTTTTAAAATTTTCTTAAACTGATGAAGTGGTGAGCTATCGTGAACATATCCTGGTAGATCATTCCACAGACGAGGGCCAGAGAACGAAAAGGAACAAACTTGTTCCAAAGGGCCTCAGGGCCTACTCTACCCATGTGCAGGCAGCCTTCTGGGCAGAGGCCCATGCAGTTTCACCAGAAGATATTTGCAAGGTGGCAACTTGGTCATATCTTCACTAAGCATTACAGAATTGATGCCACCTGGTCTTTGGCAGGGCAATGATTCTGGGGATCTTGACTTCCCCCCTTGAAGTGAGATTCTGCTTAGGTGCATCACACTTGTACAGATTGTGATTTAGTCACCAAGGAAGATTTATTTATGCCTGTTAATTTTCTTTTATCCAGCAACATCGGCCTATGTTCCCACCCAAGAAGAGTGTAGCCTCTGGACTTCTGGGCTCTCTGCAGTGCATAGTGCATATAGAGTTCATAAATTACTTGCTTTGATGCTGCGGTGTTGTAGGGGATTTTGTAGTGGTTCAAAGGATCTTGTTTTGATTTGGCATACTGAAAAATACTAGCAGATCACCAGGCTTGGTGATGTCGCTGGGAATTTCACCTGTCTAACCTGTACGTGGGTTGTATTCCTTTCCTACCAACAAATGGCAGTGATGTGGATGGATCAAGAAAAGGGAATTACTGTAACAGGTATGACTAAATTTCTTTTTTTTTCTACTAGCAAGATCACAAGCAATTTTTTTTTTTTTTATCACCTCCGCTAAATTTGTATATTCCTCATCCTTAGAACTCCCTTCACCCTTAACGTTGTTGTATGATTTGCAATTCTCAAGGACCTCTCTTTATCCCACAAAGCAAGTTGTTCATTTTCAAGACTGCCACTTTAGGGTGCAGTTTTATCGGCTCCTCTGCATGCTCTGTTACCTCCGTTTTGTTCCCAATTTCCATGATACTGCATAGGAGCTCTGCCATTAATTTTGCAGACCTTTCCCAATTTAGTTCACAAAAAGCTTTCAGCTTCTGTCTAGTAAATAAGACTATGAAGCATCCCCTCCATCTCCTCGCCTTTTGTGTTCCGTTTTGGAATCTAACTGGGCTGATTGCATCAAGTAGGTCTCACCACGTTACATCTACCATACCTGCCTCCTCTTTGAACTTGATATAAGTTTTAAGCCCATGGCTTTCTGGGATACTATCAGTGCTCCTCCATCTCCTTACTTTAATTGCTGTGCGATACAGCTCACTGAATGCCTTCAGATGGGTAGATTGCTCAATTTATCTTAATCTACTCTTGGAGATAGCATTTATGCTGCCATCCCTGAAGGTGACTTGCTTTCAAGAGAGAAAGGCAGGTGATATGGTATCCATGGGGGGGGAAAAAAAAAAGAAAATATCTCCAAAAGATAAAAATACCAAGTAAAATTCAGCCAAGGTTTATTTAACAGACCCTCCCCCTCCCCAAAATGCCAGATGTGGCAGGCTGCATTACAGGTCTGTCATACAGATAATAAATAATAAAATGAATAAATACATACAAAAGCTTGGGTGTATGAAGTACTTAAAAAAACCCAAACAAACACATTGTTTCTAAAAAACCATGAAAATTCAAACCTATAAAGGAATTTAAAATGCACATACCATCATTTATATACTGTTCTCAGTGTTGTCAAAATAGTTTTGTATTTATATTGCATTAGATTAAAAAAGAGTAATAAGTACTTTTTTTGTTGCTTGAATAAAATTTCATCAATTCAGTTCAAGGACATTGCACCAAAACCTGATAGGTCACAAAAATCAAGTTCTTGTGTTTAGATTATTTCCTGTGAAAGGTTATATTATCGCTTGCTTTGACATGTAACAAAGTTTTATGTCAGAATAATGTGAAGACTACTGTCTAAAGCTTAACAGTTTTCTCAAAATATTAGTGTTCGATGTTAATAATGCAATAGTTGTGCTAATAAAAGAAGCACCATTTATATCCTAAATTCATTTTAATTTGGCTTCCATTTCATCTGCTGACCTTTGGGGTTTTTTAGCTGCAGTCTGATGGTTAGAAGTTTATGTGAGCTTCAGGAACATATTTCTCAACTAAATTCTAAACACCATTCACCTTTTCTTCCTTTTGAGTTGCTCTATTGCAGTGGTCTCAAACTCGCAGCCCAGGGGCCATATGCGGCCTGCCAGGTACTATTTTGAGGCTCTCGGTATGTTTATCTTAATCACAAAAGTAAAATAAAACAGATCATACGTCTCTTTAGTTATAAATTACAATATTATTATTAAGACTTAGCCAAAAGGAAAGATTTATAAACTATAAAGAGTTTTACCTCATGCAAAATTGTCATTTCTTTAATTAGACATTAACTATTTTTTTCTGAAGCCCTCCCAAGTACCTACAAATCCAAAATGTGGCCCTGCAAAGGGTTTGATTTTGAGACCACTGCTTTATTGGGTCAGAGCAATGGTCCATCTAGCCCAGTTTCCTATTTTCAACAGTGGTCACAATACCCGGCAGAAGCCCAGATAGTAGCAACATTCCATACTACTGATCTGGTGCAAGAAATGCGTTTCCCCCATGTCTGTCTCAATAGCACGCTATGAACTTTAACTCCAGAAACTTGTCCAACTCTTTCTTAAACCCAGCTGTGCTAACCGCTGTAACCACATTCTCTGGCAACGAGTTCCACAGCTTAATTATTCTTTGAGTAAAAAATATTTCCTCCTATTTGTTTTAAAAGTATTTCCATGTAACTTCATTGAATGTCCCCTGGTTTTTGTACTTTTTGAAAGGATAAAAAATGTATTCATTTTTACCCGTTCTATACCAGTCAGGATTTTGTAGACCTCGGGCATCTCTTTTCCAAGCTCAAGCGTCATAATCTCTTTAGCCTTTCCTCCTATGAGAGGAATTCCATCCATCTCCTTTATCATTTTGGTCACTCTTCTTTGAACCTTTTCTAATTCCACTATATCATTCTTTGGTCTTATTTATTATCCCTTTCCTAATAATTCCTAGCATCCTGTTTGCTTTTTTTTTGCCGCAGCTACACACCGCACAGAAGATTTCAGCGTAGTCTATATGATGACACCCAGGTCTTTTTCTTGGATGCTCACTCCTAAAGTCTAGATTACCTAGGAGGAGCTGAATTTGATGACTTTTTTTCTTTTTACAAACAGTATAAAACTGTTCAAAATTTCATATCCACACCAAGTTTGTTGCACATTTCAAAAGTAGTACTTGGCACAACTTATTTCTGCAAGAATCTGTTAAGCTCATTGAAATTAAACAGCTAGCTGCAGTTTCTTGGTTTCGCATTTTCATTTTAGAATTATGATTGTGGGACAAAACGTGGAGGAAAATCGTTTGGATTGTTTAAATGTGTTAGGGGCCCAAGTGGAAGTAAAAAGGGGAATGATAATTTTGGGGATCTGCCTAGATTCTGCACTCAATGGGAAAGCTGATTTTGAAAATCATTTAGAGGGGGTATGCACAATTGCGTACCTTACATAGACCAAAACCAATGTTAACATCTTATGATTTCATGACGGTTGTGCATCGTCTAATCTTACCGAAACTGGACTACTGTAATTGGACTACTGTAATTCACTCTACCTTGGTTTGACAAAAACAAAAGTACAAGGCTTTGCAGTTGATGATGAATTTGGCTGCTAGTTTGATCACTGGCTCTCCAAGAAGGGCACACATTTCTCCTGTTTTGAAAAAACTACATTGGCTGCCTATGAAAGAGAGGCTGCATTATAAAGTGCTGTCCCTAGTGCACCAAGTTTTGTATAGATCAGCCCCAGCATGTTTTCGCACACTATGGGAGATCTAAAGACCTAAGCGGGCATTGATGTATAAAATTAACAGCAACCAAGGAAATGGGAGTGCACTGTACGACTATGACCACAAAAATGTTTTCAATTACTGGTATATTTTTGTGGAATACCCTCCCTGGACATGTAAGATTATGTACTGACTGTATCACCTTCAAGAAATTATTAAAGACACAACTTGTTTATTGTTGCCTTTATGTAGTATGTGACAGGGGAAAACTCTGATGCTGTATTGAGTATTCGGATAGTATGTTCTGAATGATAAGGTAGAGAATGATCACATAATGTCTGTATTATGGTTTTATTTTATGAATTTTTGTTATTGGAAACCACTTAGATTCTAGGCGGTTTATAAATTTTTAAATAATTTTCTCACCATTCCTCACAGATACGGATTCTGGGTAGCAGACACTCCAGTTTTGGTGAAAAGAAGTTTTGCTTTCTTTGGTCATTTAAACTATACATAACGGCTTGCAGCCATAATCAGGGCCCAGCATAGGCCACTGTGTAGTGGTGGTCTGTCCTTTTCTATTCACAGATCCCTTCGCACATTCAACTTTAGTTAAAGTTCATTTTCAATTGCTGTTATCACGCTTTTTTGTGTTAATATTTTGGCTACCTTGCTCGAAAACAAAGGATTACTTTGTCTCACACAACCAAGTCAGCACAATGCAGGCTTAATAAAGCATGGGTCCAAAAAAGTATTATTATGACAAACGGTTGCTACAGATCAATTAAATTGACCTAAAGTAGCTCTTTAAAATGTTGTATAGCGGTAGTTAGCATATACATAATATGGCACATGTGAAATGATTATTAGGAAATTAGCTCTTTTTTTATCCTTTCCTCTTGGACTATTTCTTGTGGACTTAACATGATTTTGCGCAAAGCCAAAGACGCAGTAAAATTTTGCAATTGCTAATAAATTAATAATAAGGACTTTAAAAGCCCAAAAAAGCAACAGGGCAGGCATTCTGCAAGATCCAAGGCAATGGCAATAGGGATCAGATCAGCCAGAAGAGAATGTGCAAAAAAAACTTTATTCTGTGGAAGACACAAAAGTCTTGATACAGACTGTGTTTCACCCATGCAGGGACTGCTTCCGGAGCTCAAAGGAAACCTAGAAACAAAAATCAAAATTATAAAACAGAACATTTATAGAAATCATATAAACAAGGGACTAAAAGAGAAATAAATATCACCCAAACTAAAAATGAACAGATGAAAAAACATGTACCAATTAAAATTGTATCAATGGATGCCATTTTCTCATACAGACAAAAAAGCTATGTACAGATAAATAACAACTATAAAAAAGCTATGTACAGATAAATAACTTAACTATAAGCATACAAAACCAATCAATGACTTGACTTTTAAGCAAAATTAAAGTAGTTAACAAATAATCCTATGAAGGAATGTCAGTAAGAATCTCAGTTGTCCCTAAAGTGAACTTACCAGGTCTTTGTGCAGTATCCTTCAGTTCTGCAAAGAATGGGCTGAGATTCCTCAACAGCGATGTGAAAGACTTAAATGATAAGATGTGTTTGGATGCAATTATTGCCCATTTAAATGTGCAACCAGTTACTTTAGGAGCAGTTACTTTTCACATTTGTTGGATAGCTTTGTTTCATAAATATATGATATACTACAGTATATAAACTGTTCCACTGTAAAGGGTATATTCTACTGTGGATTCCTTCCCATCACCTGTGAGGTTTGCAGAAGGCATCTACATTTTTTCCAGCTTATATTTATTATTTCTCATCAAAGGGTAACATAAAAAACAAAAGCAGTACAAATATTGCATTGGCATAAAAGCACCATTTCACAAAGCAACACAGTACAAATGAACTGGTTTGACCCAGAAATTGATAATTTGCCATCTTCAGTTATCCTTAATTCCGGTGATATTTTGCATGTAGAATCATCTTCTAGAGCAGGGCTGCCCAAGTCCAGTCCTCGAGATCTACTGGCAGGCCAGGTTTTCAGGATATCCACAATGAATATGCATGAGAAAGATTTGCTTGAATTACCTTCTTGGTATACAAATCTCTCTCATGCATATTCATTGTGGATATCCTGAAAACCTGGCCTGCCAGTAGATCTCAAAGACTGGTCTTGGGCAGGTCTGTTCTAGAGTATTGGGTGGTGTTTTTTTGATTCATCTCTCTCTTTTCAATGCCAGGTAAACAATCTTACCACAAAATGCTTCTTTAGTCTTTGCACAATCAAAATCTAAGTAAACGAATGGTGGTTCAAAAGGATGACTTTTAAAAGCCAATCAGCTGTGTGTGAAACAATTCCGTATCTCCACTAAATTGAAAGATACAGAATTGTTTCACACACAGCTGATAGGCTTTTAAAAGTCATCCTTTTGAACCACCATTCGTTTACTTAGATTTTGATTTGTTTCATTATAAGAGGATAAGACCCCCGAGGCAGGCCTTGCGGCCAAAACGTGTCTGGTCTTGAGTAAATAAAAAGATTGAGTACCACAGGTTGTTTCTTTTGGTTTTCTTTGAGCTTTTTCTAACAGCATTTCTGTCAAGCTAAGATCCCAGTATCCCCGTGCATTAAGAAACATACGTATTTGAGTACAGAAATAGGACTCCCTAGTAGGGAGGCCATATTCCTCCTATAGGGTTTTTTCAAAAGATACCATCCATTGGGTTAATTGTTCTTGTTGCAGAGCAGAAAAGACTTGAAATGTTGGGGAGTTCCTCGTGTTCTTGTTGTTTCTTCTTCATAGGGGTCATTCATTGCTTTGATACAAACTGAGGTATTGTCCAGTGAGGAGGTGGAGCTGAAAAATGTAGATGTCGTCTGCAAACTTGCAGGTGAGGGGGAAGAACCCACATGTCAAGCCTAGTGTACCTTATATTGGATAGATTATTATTGAGATAAGAACCTAATCTTTCCTTATGTATATACTCAGGTTTCCTTTGTCTAATATTACATTTTGTTTAAAGATCAGAAGCCATTCAATACACATGCAATAAGGGATATCAGAATGGGGGGGGGGGTACAAAATTTTCAAATCAATATGAATGCAGGAAGATGATTTACTGAGAACAAAACGCACCTTTCCTTTTCTCAGTGTTAACTGATATGTGTGGCATAAAAGACATAACACATCACTCTTAACACTATCTCTATAGTTATGCTGCTACCGTGATGCTTTTTGAGCCCATGTCCTGCACACAGCTTTTACAGATCAGTTTATTTCCGACTGGCATTTTTATCCACGTATCTTTACCATAGGACTTCATAGGGACCCATGTCGAAATACGGACCGTGTTGGGTCCAGGGTCCAAAGCTTTTCAGCAGACTGCATCCTAGAGGTTTTTATGTGGTTTGCCAAGTTTTCATATTTTATTAATAGTCCAATCTCAGGAACATCATTTCTCCACATTGTTTTTTGTTCCTTGTGGGGATATTTTGCTGCTGCAGCAGAGATAGGGAGGGAAGACTGGGAGAAAGATGGATGATGCAAAGTAAAGCAAATTCTGCTAGGAAAACTTGTCCAATCTGCCATAAACTTGAGCATTGGGAAAAGATCCACTGCTAACATGGTAATTTTGAGCAAAAAGCAACAGTGTAGTAGTTCAGCAAGAAGAAAGAGAATGTCAAGTGGCTTACTCAAAACTTTGACCTGAGTCCTAATAGAAAATCGGTGGCAAGACTTGTATACTGCAGGCTACAAGCGAGCACCAGCCATTTGGGAAGAGCATGAGCTGTTCTGCCAAGAGGAGTATGCAAACACTGCACAATCCTGTTGAGCAAAGTTGGTAGACACACTGTAAACGACTCATGGCTGCTGTTGCAAAAGGAGCTCTAACTATTGAGTAGGAATACCAAGACCAATCATAAGTTTATTTTTATTTACTTTTTTTCTTACGTTGGCTTATTTCTGTTGATGCATTTTGATTTATGTGAAAAAATGTGCTGATTTCTACAAGGCACGTTTGCAGTTTTTTGAAAAGTTGGCGGCCAAAGGCATGAAAATTATTTCTCTTGCCAGCATGCATTTGTTGCTTTATATTATGTTTTTATTTGGGGGGGGGGAAGTCATGTGTTCTATTTCTGTTAGATTCTTATCTTTGGGTTCACTTCAGTGGCGCATTTTCCTTTCTGATGCCTATAAGGAGCCATAATTGTATATTCATCTCCTAGGGCAGGTATTTGGGTGCAATTTTTACCCATCCATGCAATCTGCGCCTGGGAATTTTTCTACTCCTGTGAATATTAGCTTTGCTGAGTTATCAGAGAAATGTTTCATATCGGATTTTCCTTGCAGCATTTCAAGATTAAAGATACATCATTGACACTTTTCCTGTATTCATAACCGCAGTGCACAGCAGTCAGAATAGGGATTGCTTGTTCATTTTGACTGTACCTGGCTGTGTAGTTTTAAAATAGTGAAATCTTTTGGAATAGTGGCTCAACCATTTTATTTTTTTTTCTAAATTTTGACTTCATTACAGAGTTTTCTTGACTTACAAAGCTTTAGCTTCATTAAAAGTAATAAAATTAGAATGCTACACCCAGCTGGCATATTGAAGAAAGCTGGTTTTAACATGAAACTGTGCCTTCATTGACTGAAGCTGAACAGTGTGCTAGTAATCCAGTGCATAAGTACACTGACACCCTTGTTTAAGGTACTCTTTAAATATCTACAGTGTTAAAAAAAATCCTATTTAAAGCACAGACAAGCTTTTCAAAGTAGAGCTGCCACTGTCTGGTGTATTACACCCTTGATTGTGATCAAGAGGATCTTATATCCCTTCAGTGTAGACACCTGTGTATTCCAGCTTTCATCTGGTTGTGTGTTTTTGTTTTGTGGGGGGGGTTTATTGCACATATTTTTTTTGTAATGTGGCATAATTTTGTGTATTTTAATATTCTGTTCATGTGCAACAGAACTGGTAGGCTTGACCATTAGCCATGAAGGTTATAGAGAGCCCCCTGTTATGTTTTTTCATTCTCCGCCTTCCATCACTCTGGGATGAACTCCACCCTCTGTCATTTTGCAGATGAAGAGTAGGGAGTCTGTATGTTCTGCTCAAGTTAAATTTTTATTATTTTGGGTTTTTTTTAAATTATCAAGTCAGAGGCTTTCAGTGCTGCAGAGTATCCCTTTCCATCTTGGGATCTTAATCTGATTCTGCGGGCCCTTGCGAAAGCTCTATATGAGCCTTTGGAAGAGGTGTCTCTGATAGACTTGCAGGTAAGACTGTTTTCTTTATAGCAAGAAGTGTGTCCGAGCTGCAGGTCCTGTCCTGCAAGGAACCCTTTCTTTGAATTTCAGAGGTTAGGAACTCGATTCAAACGGTTCCTTCCTTCCTACGTAAGGTCATGTCCAGTTTTCACATAAACCAAACGGTACATCTCAGTCTTCACACCTACAGGAGTGAAGAAGGCAGATACTGTTGAAATTTCTGGATATACGAAGAATTTTGTTATCTGGACGTCACTAACAAGTTCCAGCTGTCTGATCACCTCTTCGATCTTACGAATGTGGCATGTCAGGAAAGACCAGCATCTAAGGCTACTTTATCCAGATAGATTAGGATAGCCATATCTTCCACCTATATTGGAAGCAGAAAGAATCTCCAGTGGTATTGAAGGCACACTCCACTCGTAGTGTTGCATCATCCTGAGCTGAGTCTAGAGTAATCTCTCACCTGCAGAGATTTACAGGGCAACCACTTGGTCTAACCTCCACATGTTTACTAAGTTTTATAGGGTGGATGCCCCAGCCAGACTGGACACCGCTTTTTGGTTCTCCGTGTAGGCAGCAGACTTATCTGTCCCACTCTAGGAACCTGGGACTGCTCTGATATATCCCACTGGTCAAGACTTACCAGTCCTGTTGCACAAGAAGGAAAGATTAGGTTCTTATCTTGCTAATGTTTCTTGTAATCAGGAATGGTAGTCTTGAAGCCTGCCCTGTCAGAATTATGCTAGCTTGCTTTCTGTTTCAGACATGCCTGCCTAGCCAGATGTCATGTTTCTATCTCTTGCCCGATAGTGTCAGGAATGAATAGGAATTATAAGAAGCTTATTTTAAATACTGAGCTATAAGAACTATTTATGCAAGTGGCATACAGGTAGGTGGCCCCTTTTTGTTTCCACTTTGTTTTGATTGGTAATGGTTTAGAAGAACTGTTTAATGTTTGTATTTGGAGCAGAACAGACTTGTGTGGTTTGTACTCTAAGACTCGCTAGAAGCTTTGGTACCGACTAAAGGGGTGAAGCTCATCCCAGAGTGATGGGAGGTGGAGCATGAAAACAAAATGGTGGGCTTTCTACAACCCTCGCAGCTAATGAGTGTTTTATCTGCTGGTCAAGATTACCATTCCAGTTTACAAGAAAGAAGATTAGCAAGGCAAGAATCGAATCTTTCCTTCTGCCTCTATTTGGAATTGCAAAATACTGTTGAATAGCTAGGTTTAATAAGTAGATTTTTATATTATGTGCCTTTCCAAACCAAAGCCCAAGGTGTGAATTACTCATACTTTGTCATAGTAGCTGTCTCACTGCCCCAGGATGATTTAGCATCTTCTAAGGGCTTCATTTACCAATGTGTGTTAAATGCCTGTCCCATTATTCTCACTTGGGCCTATTTACATATTATGCATTTAATGAACGCATGTTAATTCAAGAGCATGTGTTGGTAAATGAGAGCTTAAGTTTTTATCTAAGGCGATGGAGGATGAAGTTACTTGCTCAAGATAACAAGAAAAATTCATGGGAGAAGTAAGATTGGCGACCCACTGTTCAAACCACACTAAATTCACTTTATAAAAACTTAGCAGGTCTGATTTTCAGGTATTACTAAGAACATAAGAATAGCCTTACTGGGTCAGACCAATGGTCATCAAGCTCAGTAGCCCATTCTCACGGTGGCCAATCCATGTCGCTAGTACCTGGCCAAAACCCAAGATGTAGCAATATTCCATGCTACCAATACAGGGCAAGCAGTGGCTTCCCCCATGTCTTTCTAAATAATATGAGAATCTTGGAGAGAGTGGGAGCCAGAAGACCTTGAGCATGGTATTACTTGAAGGGTCCAGAGAAGAGCGACTAAAATGGTTAAGGAGCTGGAGGATTTGATGTACAGTGAGAGATTGGAGAAACTGGGCCTCTTCTCCCTTGAAAAGAGGAGACTGAGAGGGGACATGATCGAGACATTCAAGATAATGAAGGGAATAGACTTAGTAAAGACAGGTTGTTCACCCTCTCCAAGGCAGAGAGAGCGAGAGAGCACTCTCTAAAGTTAAAAGGGGATAGATTCTGTACAAACATAAGGAAGTTCTTTTTCACCCAGAGAATGGTAGAAAACTGGAAGGCTCTTCCAGAGTCTGTAATAGGGGATAACCCTCTCCAGGGATTCAAGACAAAGTTGGATAAGTTCCTGCTAAACTTTAACGTACGCAGGTGAGGCTGGACTCATTTAGAGCACTGGCCTTTGACCTTGGAGCTGCCGCATGAGCGGACTGCTGGGCACGATGGACCACTGGTCTGACCCAGCAGCGGCAATTCTTATGTTCTTATCAGCAGCAGGCTCTCTGCACCGGAACGCATATGTCCTGTGGGTTGATGCGTGCCAGTGTCCGATGGAGGTAAGGGATTGGGAATGGGCCGCGGGGGGAAAGAAGCCGGTTCCTGGGGAGGGGTGGGGTGACATGTTCGCATATTGAGTGAAAGCTCGGTTTGCGAGTTAGTTTGCTTGTCTTGCAAAACACTCGCAAACCGTGTTACTCACAAACCGAGATTTGACTGTATTGGTTGATACATATATAAGGGAACCAGTGTTCCCTCTAAGCGGGCGGGTGTTGTGAGCAAACTTTTTTCACCGTGAGCCAAAAATATCGGGCGCCAGCAAGTTATGAGCCAACTCGCCCGATTCTCCTCTCGCCGCCCTGCCATCTGCCGTATGCCTCTTCCGATCGTGCGCTGTGACGAGAAACGTGTGCGCTGCGATGTAATATTTTGTGCGCCAGCGCACGCCAGCGCAGCTTAGCGGGAACACTGGTTCAAATGGTTTTATTTATTTCCCCAAATTTATTTTTGTTATACGCATTGAAAATATTTGATATTGCGTTTAAATCAAAATCTCAATAAACTTGAAACGAGTGCCCGTGAGATTGTGGGAGGGTTAAATACTCAAAACTTAGAAGTTTTTGCTACGCCAGCTTTCTGGTATCTTTACATACAGTGGCGTACCTAGCATATGTAACATCCGGGGCCCATCATTTTTTGGCACCCCCCCCCATCTGTAAGAAAAACATGATTTTTAGTAACAAACCACACGTCACACATGAGTACCTAGGAAAAGGCAGCATCTTACATATTGCAGTGAGCAGTACATCAATACACCCATTGTAAAACTAAACAAGCCAGACCAGCACAGATCAATCCTACACCGTCAATCCTAACAGAAAACCATGTCTTTCGAACACACAGAACACAGAAAACACCTTCGCCTAGTAAGGAATATGTAATCACAAACTAACCCCTCCCTCTTTTACAAAACTGTAGTGTGGATTTTAGCTACGGAGGTAACAGCTCTGATGCTCATAAAATTCTGAGCATCAGAGCTGCTACCACCAAGGCTGGTGCTAAAAACGCTTCACAGTTTTGTAAAAGGGGGGATAAAATAAAAATACATAGACAAAGGTTAAATTGAACCAGCAAGAAGCTGGACTCTGCATACAATGCTTCACAGAAACAGTGACACATGTCTCCTAAAGCAATAAATAAATAGAAATTTTTTTCTACCTTTGTCTTCTGTGGTTTCTCCTTTCCTCATCTTCTTGTAACTCTCTTCCTTCCATTCACTGTCTGCCGTCTCTCTTCCCCTATATGGCATCTTCTCTCCTTCTATGCCCCTTCCAGAAACTGTATGCCTCCCCCTTCCATCTCTCCTTTCACCCCATTGGTCTGGCATCTCTCTCCTCGCCTTCCCTCTCCCACACCTCTCCTCATAGTCTGGTATCTCCCCTTCCCTGATTCTCTGGCATCTCTCTCCTTTCCTTTTCTTCCATCTTTCGTTCCCCCTCCATGCTCTCACATCTCCCCCTTCCTTTTCCCTTAGACTGGCATACCTTCCTCCTATGCTCCAAGCCCTGGCATCTCCTTTAATTCCCTCCCTCATCTTCCTTCTCCCTCCAGCTGGGTACCCCAACACTCTTCCCTGCAGCTCTGCACTTCCCCACAATTGCCATGCTTCGGTTCCTCTTCTTCCTTCCTTCCTCCCCCCCCCCCCCGCGGGACCCTGCGGCACCATCAACTCTTACTCCCTCTAATGTCGGCCCTGCAGCTCCAGACTTCCTCGCACCTTCTCCCCTCCCCCTTTGGATCGCTATTATTTTAAATGTTATAGCCGCGGAGCTGTATCCATCAGTGGAGATGTCTAACCTCGGCCTGCCCCGGAACTCTTACTGCAGCAGCCGCCCGTCTAGGCAGGAACAGGAAGTCACTGTTGCAGTAAGAGTTCCGGGGCAGGCCGAGGTTAGACATCTCCACTGATGGATACAGCTCCGCGGCTATAACATTTAAAATAATAGCGATCCAAAGGGGGAGGGGAGAAGGTGCGAGGAAGTCTGGAGCTGCAGGGCCGACATTAGAGGGAGTAAGAGTTGATGGTGCCGCAGGGTCCCGCGGGGGGGGGGAGGAAGGAAGGAAGAAGAGGAACCGAAGCATGGCAATTGTGGGGAAGTGCAATCCCCCCAATGCGTCCCCTTACCTTACCTCCCCTTACCTTTGCGACGCGTGTGTGCGCTGTGAAGAGAAACTTTGCGCTGCGATGTAATATTTTGTGCGCGCGCGCAGGCCAGCGCACCTTAGCGGGAACACTGAAGGGAACCCTCTGCACTCCCTATCAGTGCCTTGAATCCAGCTATAAGTAGAAACCTTGTGTAAATCTACATTTCATAAGCCCATAAAACTTTCTGTTTTCTAAAAAAAAAAAAAAAAAAGGAGCACTTAGCTGCAACTTTCTTCCTTGCATGCGGTTAGTGTAAATCTATTTCTTACAACAGTTGGACCTCATGCTGATGAATTGTAACTACCCTGATGCAAACTGTTTGTCAAATTGCTGTATTATGGTGACTCTTTGACAAAAAAACGTGGTGGTTTGGTGGTGGGATGTATGTATGGGTATAAAAACGTGTACATCCTTTGCATGTATTGCTGAAACCACTTAAAAAACACACACACACAAAACTTCAAATTAAAAATAATCCAAGAAAAGAGGCTTGGTATCACATCACAAATCATGTTAGCAGATAGGGAACTTTATTGCTTATGTAGACTGTCACCATGACTTACTAGCAACACTGGTGAATAACTGAGCTTACTAGCAACACTGGTGGATGATAACTGAGTATATTAAATGATGCAAAAAGTCATGATCTGAGACCTGCAACAGGAGAAATGCAGACAAATCTTCTGTCATTTGTTTTAGCTTTAAAAAACGAAACACACATTGTTCAATTTCTTGATTGAGCCATGGTGGTGGTTTACCTCTGTGGTATGTGTTGGGATATGACCTGTGTGCTCAATAAAGATACTTTTTTGTTTTTTTACAATTAAACTACCTCTGTTGTTTGAAGGATACAGGTTCCTAGAATCTGCTAAGATACATTTAGATAAGGAAAAAAAAGTAAATCACTTTAGTGCTTGTTTATAAGCCTCTCGTACCACCTTATATAGATAACCACATTGTAAGAAATGAGAAAACATTTAAGCTTGCATTTGAAAATCTTCATGGAGGTGAACAGCTGACATAAATGGAAACACTGTCTTGACTGGGATATTCTATTTAAATTTTTAAGCATAGTGGCTATTGAAATGCAGTAAGTTTATTTTTAACAATAGTTTTTCAGAATTTATGGAGGGAGTAAAACAATTACAGTCGACTCCACCTAAGTGCACGTCGGTTAAGCGCACGCTTCGGTTATCCGCAGCCTACCACCATGGTCCCATTTAGTGTTTGTATTTTTTGTTTGTTTTTTTTTAAATTAAAGCTAATGGATAATTGCAATTCTGATAAGCACACAATCCACTTATGCACACTGATGTTATAGGTCCCACCTTTATGCATTCACGTTACGTTCACTCCGGTTAAAAGCAATCACGTTCTCATGTTGATGAGCCAAGTGTTTCAGATCAGCAGTCTAGGCTTGGCCAGGTATTCGAACTTTCAAAACTGCACCATGGCGTCTCTTGGAGAAAAACCTTTGTCTTTGGCTGGTCAAAAGTCATTGTTTCTGCCTGAACTATGTCTACCATGCTGGACAATAGTCATTTTCTTTAGCTGAACGTGTCGATGTCTTAAAGAGACTTAACCAATGGAAGAGTCAGGTCTCTATTGCAAAACATTACAGAGTTCATCCTAGCCAAATTTCTCGGATTCACAAAAAAAAGTAAGCCATATTGAAAACAGCAATCCTACCAGGAAAATGAAAAGAATTGTGAAGGCTGGAGATGTTGAACAGGCGTTGCTGAAGCTAGAAGTCGTCAACTGCCAATCAGTGGACCTCTGCTGATGGAGAAAGCAGTACAGCTATCCGAAGAACTGGACGTAGAAGACTACAAAGCAACAAATGGATGGCTAGAGAGGTGGCATAAAACTTAAGCTCAAGATGCTGATGAGTTTGGTGCAGAAAGATGGGTCATGGAAGTGTTACCATCAATCATTGGTGGATATGAACCATGTGATGTTTTCAATGCCGATGAGATGGGCCTGTACTGGCGTGCCATCCCTAATGGAACATTGGCTTTCAAACGCAGCAAAACTGTTGGCTTCAAGGTGCCAAAGAAACGATTGACATTGCTGCTCAGTTGCAATATGGATGATAGTGAAGAGCTTGAGCCACTGGTGATTGAGACGAATCGAAATCCTCGGTGCTTCACAAACATTAAACACCTGCCTGTTGAATATGAAAGTAACAAAAATGCATGGACGACAGCGACATTGGATTAAATGGTTGCAGAAGCTTGACAATCTGATGAGAAGGCGTAGGAGGCACATTGTAATGCTGTGTGATAACTGCAGCACACAGCAATGATGTACGACTAACCAACATCAAACTTGTGTTTCTGCCACCAAACACGACCTCTTTGATCCAACCGATGGACCAGGGGATAATTGCCAACTTCAAATGTCATTATAGGTCACTCGTCCTAAGATATGTGATGGCAGTGATTGATGCAAGCATGGAATCCAGCCCCCTGAGCTGCTAAGCTCGCAAGAAAAATGACGGTGCTCAACTCTCTTCACATGGTACGGGAGGCGTGGAGTCGAGTTTCATCAACGATTTCAAATTGCTATCACCGGGTGAGCTTCATTCACTCATCTGATGAGACAACTGAAGCTGACACTTCATCCATTGAACTCCCAGTTGGACACTCGCCACAGAAGTTTGAGCTGTATGTCGCCGTTGACAATGATGTGCCCATATCATCTGTACAGTCATAAAGGACACTGCAGACAACCAAGAGTCTGATGATGGGGATACTGCTGCGGTCAACATGATTAATGAAACATCTGCAGATATTGTTTCCTTCTCAGATGCGCTGAAGTCCCTACACACACTGCGTTGTTATCTGGAGATAAATGGATGTCGCAACTATGGCCAGTTTTACAGCATCAGTAGTCAGATACACAGCCTGAATCGTGCAATCTGCGTACAGAAAACAATGATTGATCATTTCAGTAGAATGTTGGTTTAAAAAAATGTTTACAGTGTATTGCATTAGACGGAACAGTGCTGATTCTAAAACTGAACCGTGTAGAATTGTTTGACTTATGTTTTTTTTTTGCTGAATAAAAGTTTTATTGCATTTGACTACAGCATACTGTGATTTTTTTATGACTAAAATATGGTACTCCGGGGAGGAAGTGACGTCACCGACGTGAATGGTCGGCTGAGGTGGGTGCTCCGCAAGCCCCGACGCTCAAAAAGCATTTTCCCGGCGCTTTCATTATGCGTTTTGCCCCCAAAATACTGGCCTCGGACCCAGCAAGTGGCGAGCGGCACATTTTCTTTGTTGATGGTGGGGCAGCCGAAGAGAACCTTGCAGGATTACTCTTTTCACCCGAATGGCGGGGGTGTGCTCAAAATGGCAGCTGCGGAAGAAGAAAGTGCAGCAGGGCCGATAGAGGTACTCTCGGTAACAGCTGGGGAGGCGGGGAGGCCCTCGGCGGTGGACTCTTTGGCAGAATTAAAGTTGGTGCTCCAGGACATTCATACCGATATTAAATCTGTTCGCACAGAACTGTCGACCCTGGCAACAGACCTGAGAGGTGAGATTGCGGAGTTGGGTCATAGGGTGGCTGAGACAGAGGAGGGCCTTGAACAACATCAGGAGCATTTGCTGGAACTGGATACTAAAAATATGGTACTCCGATTAAGCGCCCACTCCATTTAAGCGCACGTGGTGGTCCGGTCCAGAGGCCATGCACTTAAGTGGAGTCGACTGTATCCTGTTTATATTGATATCAAGAAGAAAAACTTAAGACTACTGCAAAGAAGAAATAAAATATAAATTCGGATCACAAATATTCAACCAGTTCAAAAACAAACTGCCTTGGAGCTCTGTTGTATTTTTTTTTAAAAAGAGAGAAAGAGAGAGGTGTCTATGTGCAGGAGTATTTTAATGGTTAGTGCTGTGGCCTGGGGAACTGGATTTAATTCCCACTGAAGTTCCTTGTGTCTCTTGGCAAATCACTTAACCCTCCATTGCCCAAGGTACAAAAAAATACTGTGACTTTGTATTTTCCTCTAATTGATATATCTTCTTTTAAAATGTTTTTTACGTGTGGAAATTTGTGAGCCACTTTGGATAAACGCAGATTAAAAATGTTTGTTTAAATAAAAATATGTAAACCATTTGCCACAGAAAGGCGATATAACGAGTCCCATCCCCTCCCCCCCATGTAATAATAGTAAAATTACCCACATGCTCAAAATTCTTATATGCTATCTTGCTGATACAGCTGCCAAGACAAAATACAGTATTTACAGTTCTAGATTATTGCTCATGTTGTAATAGAATAGAAAAAAAATGCCACGGATTGTCAGTCTAGTGCTACATACTGTCCTTCTCTTGGCTGATAGTTATTACAAGGAATGGTGTCTCAGTTTAAGACCCTTTCTGCATGCCAGGTTTTTTTTTTTTTTTTTTTTAAAGTGCAGTCTATTTAGGACCTGTTCTGTTTTTAACACCTGAGTATGCATCTGTGAGACCCTCCGCAAACAGGATGGTTTAGTATTTTAGCATTGTTATACACGATACATATTGTTTTACAGCTGACCATTTGTTATTATTTTTCAGGGTACAAAGTTATGGATAATAATGGAATATTTAGGAGGTGGATCAGCTCTAGATCTTGTAAGTACAGTATATTGTATTTTGATTTTCTTGCCAACAAGTAGAGATAGTATATAAAAGCAGTAATCCTAGTCCTGCAACATTGCCACCAAGAGTGTTATTGAATATTCTTGCATTTCTAAGGATCCTGTTGCTCAGCTTGATGTGGGAAACTATTCAATGAGAGAATTCTCACAAGCAGCTGAAACCTGCCATTTCTTCCTAACCATGTGTATGGATGGGATGTATGTATCCCTTTGATCTAGTTTAAAAGCTGTTCTATCTCCTTTTAGATGGTGCCAGTAACTGGCTTTTGCATGTGCTATGGTTGCCAACTCCCTATAGCTCTCTAGAGTCCTATCTAGGTAATGTATGAGGTCCATTTTCTTGGCACTAGGTAGCCGGACTACAAAATGATACTCGTGACTGCAAGCCACTCAACTATCTATTCCTAATGATTCAGTCATCAATAATTGTAATCCTACCAGCAGTCTCCTGGACTCATAGCCCTGAAGATGCATCTTCATTATGAAAGCATGTTAATGCCATAAAACTCCTTGTGACCCGGGCAAGTCACTTAATCCCCCCATTGCCCTAGGTCATTAGATAGAGTGTGAGCCCACCAGGACAGACAGGGAAAAAAGTCTATAAGTGGTATATAAATACTAAAATCAATGACAGACAGTATATTTTTTATGCCCATTTTGTTTTCATATGATCAAAGTTCTGTTTTTCTTTTTTCATTGCTCGACTTGCATTCATCTGTACCTGAGTTCTGTCTCAGTACCTATCACAACCAGGCTTATTGTATCAGATCCACAGCAATTCCATACTCTTTGTTTTAAGCTTGAAAGCTGCTAGTTCTCCAAACTGCTCGAGACCAGAAGAAGATTGAGCAGGAGAAATAGGTGGGATAGGAAGTGCTGTGATATAGCTACTGGTCTGAAGCTGCTGGTTTCAATTACACTCACCAGGCTGTGAGAACATAATCACAGGTCAACCATCATTTTCATCAGGGTGACCTTAACCATTGCCCCCCATACCTACTGAAAACCTCAAGTACATTATTCTGTTCCCTGCTTTTACAATGGAAACAATCTTTATTATTAGAAGGTCATTTCCCACAAGAACTCTGCGAAATCATCATAATTCCGATATTAAAAGACCCCAAAGGAACAACGGACCAACCATCCAATTACAGACCCATAGCCTCAATCCCACTATATGTCAAACTGATGGAAGGCCTCATAGACAAAACCTTAACCTCATACCTAGATAAACACAATTTACTCCACCCTACACAGTCAGGCTTCAGAGCCAACTACAGCATGGAGACCCTACTAGGAACACTAATGGACACTGTACAATACCTCTGTACAGGCAAGAAAATCCTGCTCATTCAATTAGACCTCTCTGCAGCATTCGACCTGGTTGATCACGACATTCTCTTACAAATGCTAGACTCCATAGGAATCTCAGGCAAGGTACTTTCATAGTTCAAAGGCTTCCTCCAATCCAGAACCTACAGGGTTGAAACAAAACACGAAAAATCTGAACCATGGTTCAACCCCTGCAGAGTTCCCCAGGAATCATCCATATCACCTACACTATTCAATATATACATTACATTACATTAATGACTTCTATTCCGCCCGTACCTTGCAGTTCTGGGCGGATTACAAAAGAAACAGCTGGACATTTCCAGGAGGATTACAAGAAGATTGGAGAATTACAATTTAGGGTTTAGGATGCAGTAAAGATGACTGTGCTATTCCAGTAGATTTACAGTTTGGGGAGCTGTACAAATAGGAGATAGTGCAATTCCAGTAAATATACAATTTGGGAAGCGATAGACATGCTTGAGGCTTTGAAGAGAAAGAATAACTGGAGATGAGGAGAGGTTAGGAGGGGGGAATACCCAGAGTGTAAACCAGGGTTAGAGTTAGGACGTCTGGATAGATTTTTTTGAATAGCAAGGTTTTGATTTCTTTTCAAAAAGATTTGAGGTCGCTCGTTAATATACATAGCCTCCCTCAGCTTCTACCTGGACAAACATGGCATAACCTCATACAGCTATGCAGATGACATCACTATTCTCCTCCCCTTCGACCACTCAGAATCCACCATGACAAGCACAATACACAGAACACTCGAAACAGTAGCAACATGGATGACAGAGCACAAATTAAAACTTAACCTTGACAAAATAAACTTCATCCTCCTAGAAAACAATAAAACTCCTACCTTAACAAATCTAGTAATAAACTTGATTTCATACCCTATTCAACCCTCACTAAAACTTCTGGGAGTACTTATTTATTGACAGAGGCTGTACCATGCAACCACAAATCAACAAAGTAATAAAAGCATAATTTGTGACCATGAGAAATCTAAGACAAATCCAAAAATTCGTCGACAGGAAACAATTCCTACTGTTGGTACAATCCCTCATCCTTGGACTAATAGACTACTGCAACATACTATACCTCTCATGTACAGCGACCATGATAAACAATTACAAACTATACAAAATACAGCCCTAAGACTCATCTACTCATTTAAAAAAATACGACCACATCACAGAAGCATACCATGACTCTCACTGGCTCCCAATACAAGCTAGAGTACACTTCAAATTCTACTGCCTACTTTTCAGAGCTATTAACGGAGAAAGCCCAACCTACTGGAATAACTGACTAACCCAATCCACCTCAACCAGGCGCAGAAGAACCCACTCACTATTCACACACCCACCAACCAAAAAGGTTAAACGAGGAAAATTATATGGCAACCTAATAGCCACCAAAGCAGCGAAACTGGACAGACAAATCACCAGTCCGTTGTCATTGACCACAGACTACAAAACCTTCAAGAAAGTTACTAAGACCCTACTTTTCAAAAAATACTTAAAACCTATCTAACATGACCAGTTCCTACCCAATACCCACTCTATACCCTTTATATACTCTAATACGCCCCCAACTAATGCTAAATGCCTCTATTTACCCAACACTTACCACCTTAAGATCTAGACAACTCTCTGATAATTCTTATTACCCAATCACTTATCACCTTAAGATCTCGACAACTCTTTGGTAATTTCATATGTAACTCTTATGACATCTCTTATGCTATTCCTGTAAACTTTTATGTAATCCGCATTGAACCGCAAGGTATTGGCGGAATAGAAATACAATGTAATGTATTTTTCATGCTGATTTCAAATCTGTGTTTAGTTTTTCACTAGCACGTCACATTTTTGTGATGAGGCTCATTTTATATAATTATAGACGTTAATTGGGCAATATATCATGCGCTTATAGGATAAATGTATAAGGAGGGTTAACAACAGTTGTCTTTGTTTTTTTTATGCTACAGACATTATTTATAGTGATTAATATCAGTCTTTAAGGGGGGACAAGTCCAGGACAAATATCAGGAAGTTCTGCTTCATGCAACGAATGGTGGACACCTGGAATGCTTTCTCAGAGGAGGTTATTGCGGAATCCACCGTTCTAGGATTTAAAAGCAAACTAGATGCACATCTCCTTACGAGAGGCATAGAGGGATATGGGTGACTAAAATTACGCCAGGTGTACACCTGGCTGGGCCTCCGCGTGTGCAGATTGCCGGATTTGATGGACCGAAGGTCTGATCCGGAGATGGCAGTTCTTATGTTCTTATGTTATCTAATCTATTTGTGTGTCGCACATACCTATTCAGGCTCTAGGCGCCATTCAGAGAGGGGTTGAAAGGGGATCAGAAGGACGGAATAAAAGGGGGCCTTGAAATGTGGGGGGAGGGGGTGGTAAGAGGAGGTCGAGAAATCATTGTTGTCTAAGAGCTTCATCTAGAGAAAGATAGTTTCTGTTAGGACTGGTTCATTCACGACGAAAGCACAACATCACCCTATTACCATAGATTTGAAGAAGGTATACAAATTGTACTTTGGCTATCCACTGGGTGACCAGGATGTCTTGGGCTCCACATATCATCTGTACCTGTTGTTCCAACGGACTTCGTGACTGGCTCAGTCAACGAAAGGCAGCGATATTATTTGCATTCCCAATGATATGGAGGGAACCACGAGACCATATTAAAGATTGCAACTTTTGCCTTGTGAACACAAGTGGATTCTCAGCTAAAATTAAGTACAAAATTATATATCCTACTCTGGATTCTGCTATTAGGCCTGTTACTCATGATGACTCACTGCCTGTCCCTGTACCTCCACAAGATGGACTTGCTTCATGTTGGACATTGCTGAAGGGTTAGAAGGAAAGGTTTGCCTTTTTTGCTGATGATACCAAGATTTGTAATAGAGTAGACACTGAGGAGGGAGTCAGAAACATGAAAAAGGATCTACAAAAGTTAGAGGAATGGTCTAATATCTGGCAACTAAAATTCAATGCAAAGAAATGCATTTGGGGATTAATAATCGGAAGGAGCCGTATATGCTGGGAGTTGAGAGGCTGATATGCACGGATGGGGAGAGGGACGTTGGGGTGATAGTATCCAAAAATCTAAAGGTGAAAAAACAGTGCGACAAGGCGGTGGTTGCTGCCAAAAGGATGCTGGGCTGTATAAAGAGAGGGGTAACCAGTAGAAGAATAAAGGTGTTGATGTCCATGTACAGGTCGTTGGTGAGGTCCCACTTGGAGTATTGTGTTAAGTTTTGGACCCCATATCTGGCGAAGGACACAAAAAGACTTGAAGTGGTCCAGAGGAGGGTGACAAAAATGATAGGTTTGTGCCAAAAGACGTATGAGGAGAGACTAGAAGCCCTAGGGAAAGGAGGGACAGGGAAGATATGATTCAGACATTCAAATACTTGAAAGGTATTAATGTAGAACAAAATCTTTTCCAGAGAAAGGAAAATGGTAAAACCAGAGGACATAATTTGAGGTTGAGATGTGGTAGACTCAAGAGCAATGTAAGGAAATTCTTTACAGAGAGGGTGGTGGATGCCTTGAATGCACTCCTGAGAGAGGTGGTGGAGATAAAAACGGTGATGGAGTTAAAAAAAGCATGGAATGAACACAGAGGATCTAGAATCAGAAAATAATAGTAAATATTGAAGAACTAAGATCAGTACTGGGCAGACTTGCATGGTCTGTATCTGTATATGGCCGTTTGGTGGATGGGCTGGGGAGGGCTTAAATGGTTAGGATGGTGTAGATCAGGGATCTCAAAGTCCCACCTTGAGGGCCGCAATCCAGTCGGGTTTTCAGGATTTCCCCAATGAATATGCATTGAAAGCAGTGCATGCAGATAGATCTCATGCATATTCATTGGGGAAATCCTGAAAACCCGACTGGATTGCGGCCCTCAAGGAGCGACTTTGAGACCCCTGGTGTAGATGGACTGGAGTGAGCTTTTATGGAGACTTCAGTAGTTGGAACCTAAGAACAGTACTGGGCAGAGCTTTGGATTCTTGTCCAGAAATAGCTAAGAAGAAAAAAAAACAACCAAAATCCCAAGAAGTTTTTAGATTGAATCAGGTTGAGCAGACTGGATGGACCCGTCATCTACTATGTTACTATGTATGTCAGGGGTGTCCAATGTCGGTCCTCGAGGGCCGCAATCCAGTCGGGTTTTCAGGATTTCCCCAATGAATATGCATGAGATCTATTAGCATACAATGAAAGCAGTGCATGCAAATAGACCTCATGTATATTCATTGTGGAAATCCTGAAAATCCGACTGGACTGCGTCCCTCGAGGACCGACATTGGACACCCCTGATGTATGTGAATGATGAAGATTCAGAACCAGAGACCCTTTACACAAGCTGAGTTCAGTAATCTTATTTGTGATCTAAATATTTCAAAAGAAAAAGAAGAACTTCTTGCTTCAAGGCTTAAGCAAATGCATTTGCTTGCAAAAGATGCTAATATAACTCATTACAGAAAAAGGAATCATAACATTCTTCACTGTAAATGACTCATTGCGCTTTTGTCATGACATCAACAGGCTCTTGAACAGTTTGTCCCAAGTGAATTGTCCAGATGAATGGCGTCTCTCCATTGATTCTTCACAGAGAATCTTGAAGGCAGTGTTACTGCACAACAGAAATTCCAAATCAAGTATACCAATTGCCCATTCTGCTTATCTAAAAGACTCTTATGAGAATATGAAGAATTTACTAGAAGCAATCAGTTACAAAACACACCAATGGAACATCTGTGGTGATCTGAAGGCTATTGGCATGCTAATGGGAATGCAAGAAGGATTCACTAAATATTGCTGTTTCTTTTGCTTGTGGGATAGCAGATCTACAGCTGAACATTATGTCAAGCGTGTCTGGCAGCTGAGGGATACCTATAACCCAGGGACAAGTAGTGTGAAATTTTTGCCATTGGCAGATCCTCATAAAATATTTCTTCCACCTCTTCTTATCAAGCTGGGATTGTTGAAGAACCTGGTAAAGGTCCTGGGTAAAGCAAACTCGCCAGGTTTTCAATATCTTGTTAAGAAATTTCCAAAAATCAGCACTGCAAAACTGAAGGAAGGGATATTTGTAGGCCCACAGATCAAGTCTGTTATTCAGGATGAAGGTTTTAAGCAATCAATTTCAGCAGCTGAGCTTGAAGCTTGGGAGGCATTCAAGTGGTTATTGGAAATCTTTCTGGGCAACCATAAGTCTCCTTCATACAAGGAAGAAGTTCAGAATCTCTTTGGCTCATATCAGAAACTTGGCTGTTGCATGTCATTAAAAATACACTTTTTGCACTTACGTCTTCACTTTTTTCTGGAAAATCTTGGTATGGTGAGTGATGAGCAAGGAGAACGTTTTCACCAGGATATTCAGTTAATGGAGCATCGCTACCAAGGTTTCTGGAATGAGAGTATGATGACCGACTACTGCTGGATGTTGTGCCATGACAATCCAGACAAAACTCACAAAAAGAAATCATACTCTAAGCATTTTTAAAGAAATATTGGTTGCTAAGTGACATAGTCCAGTATAATTATGCTATGCTGTGTGCTTATTTGACTTTGGACCGAAGATACTGCAACATTTCTTTAAGTTGATGCTGCAGTTCTTAAAACCCTATATGCTAAAACTCTATATACTAACATCAGTCATAACTTTAAGGGTTCCTTTTACTAAGCTACGATAGCGTTTTTAGCGCGCGCTGAATTGCCGCTTGCGCTAAACCTGTGCTGTGCGGCTAGAACCAACGCCAGCTCAATGCTGGCGTTAGCGTCTAGCGCGCGCGTTAAAACCACTATCGCAGCTTAAAAAGGAGCCCTGGTGCCATCCACTGGTTAACTTATAGGAGTTAATAGATTGCTATTCTTCTGTAATGCTGTCCTGCACCTGAATGCGTTTGTTTGTAGTTTACTTTTGTCACATTGAAAAAAAAACCAAAACTAACAACAGATCTGAAATCAGTGTGAAAAACTGATTTCGAAAAATGTGCTGTGTTGTCAGATAATTCAGAAAAAAAAAAAAATTTTTGTTGCCTTGTATAATTGGTCCTCAGTGATGTAAGAATTTAAAAGAACAAAAAAAGTGATGGCAAGAAAAACCACTTCTCAGCTTATGTAGACAAAATAGGTTATCTAAGACAGTGGTTCCCAACCCTGTCCTGGAGGAACACCAGGCCAATTGGGTTTTCAGGCTAGCCCTAATGAATATGCATGAAGCAAATTTGCATGTCTATCACTTCCATCATATGCAAATCTCTCTCATGCATATTCATTAGGGCTAGCCTGAAAACCCGATTGGCCTGGTGTTCCTCCAGGACAGGGTTAGGAATCACTGCTCTAAGAGATGTCTTCTATTTTCTGTTATCTTAAAAGAATGAAGCAAACTCCTTTTTAAAGAACTCTTTTTATGCACAGAATTTATTTGAACTGTTACAGTAATGTAAGGTGTTTGTACTTGGCAGTAGTCACATTAGCCATGAAAGTGCTTTTTATTTGCATTCAAGGCAGCATTCGTGAAAGGTGATGGGACTTGAGGATACAGAAAGCCAGCTCCCTATGTGGGTGAACTTGGTGTATATTTGTTTTTCTCCATTGCAGCTCCACCTCAGCCAACCTAGTGAGCACCACCCTTTCCTGTAGATTTACACAATTCACTGTTTGTTCTCTGTAAGGCTCTGGGATTTTTTAAATAAGTGACCTTTTTGCTTCTGAAGATGTGATTCTTTCCAGTGTTTGCAGACATCTCTTCAGGCTTGTAAACCGTTAATTCTGTTAATTATAGGAGGTGTGTTTGTCAAGATGAAATGTCAGTCTATTGCAGCAGCCAAGAAAGAGTGAGATGACAATTAACATCTCTGAATAATGTTTGTGATTCAGACTTGGCACCCTGTTAACATTTCCATCCAGCCATAACCATGAATTTTAGGTTGGCAGTCATTTACCATTTTATAGTTTTACATTTGACTTGTATTAGCAATTAACTGTATTCTAATAATCTTTCACCGGTGTCTACTCTGTCTATATAAAGCCTCAATCTGCCGGCCTTAGATTCTTTGGCATTTCATTTTCTTTGCTGTTTACAAACAAATTCCCCCTCTTTTACAAGGCAATGCGGCAAAAGTCCTGAAGCCCTTTACCGCAGTGGCAAGCACTTACACAACTTTGTAAAAAAGGGGGGGGATTGAGTTATGGAGCTGATATATGGGGGTGGTGGTACGGAGAGGGTCGTTCTGGTTTAGAGAAACAGTTGAGGCATCTCACTGCTGAGTATTTCTCTGCCATTTTCACATGCATTTCCTTAGATTTTGCCATGATTTTATTGAGGCCAACCACTTTTTTAAGGCTACAACTGCAGGATGGTGATTTGATACTCAGAATGAAGCAGAATTCTAGTGCCGTGAATCTTTATTTACACTACAAGGGAATTTTTCCAATCTCTTTCCACTGCTGTCCTCCAGACACTCAATTTGGTGGGTACTGTTCATCAAAATTGTGCTCTGTCCATCTTTGAGGGACCCGAGATTGAATTCCTCACATGTGACTATGTTCTGTAGGGGACCCCCAGGAATGGAATCTCCTACCTTCATATATCAGAAAGCAACATAATCTCGATAAGTTCAAGAAGTTATTGAAGAGACTTATTTTTTCACTTGGAAAGTGGTCTTCCTTATTGCCCTCACCTCTGCCAGGAGGGTCAGTGAGTTACATGCTAGTAGCTGACCCACCGTTCACTGTTTTTCACAATGACACAATGATGGTTCTTCGTACTCATCCTAAGTTTCTGCCTAAAGTGGTGTCTAAACCTCATTCTCATCCTGGAGAACAGGCTTTGCATACTTTGGACTGTAAGCGTGCTTTGGCTTACTATCTAGAGCGCACCAAACCTCAGAGATCGTCTCCACAGCTTTTTCTCTCTTTTGATCCTAAAAGGCTGGGTCACCCTGTTTCTAAATGAACGATTTCCCACTGACTTGCTGCCTGCATTTCGTTCTGTTATGCTCAGACCGGACTTGCACTGGAAAGTTCTGTCACGGCCCATAAGGTTAGAGCTATGGCAGCCTCTGTAGCTTTCCTCAGATCAACCCCTATTGAGGACATCTGGTTCTCAGTTCATACTTTCACTTCTCATTACTGTCTGGATACATTTTCCAGACGGGATGGACACTTCGGCCAATCTGTTTTACAAAATTTGTTTTCCTAATGGCCAACCTTCCCTCCATCCCTCTTTATTGGCTTGGAGATCATCCATCAATTAAGAACATGCTGCCTGCTTGTCCTGGGATAAAGCACAGTTACTTACCGTAACAGGTGTTATCCAGGGACAGCAGGCAGATATTCTTACGTCCCACCCTCCTCCCCGGGTTGGCTTCTTAGCTGGCTTATCTTAACTGGGGACCGCTCGCCTCCGTCGGGCGGGAAGGCACTCGCGCATGCGCGGTGCGGCCTACTAGAACTTTCTAAGTTCTTAGAGTGCAATCACTCTAAAATTGTCCTTACTGGGGCTCAATCGGTGCCGTCACCCATCAGTTAAGAATATCTGCCTGCTGTCCCTGGATAACACCTGTTACGGTAAGTAACTGTGCTATATGGGCATTAAGGGCAGCTGTTTAGCTGTAAGTGCTGGCCGCTTATTTGTGTGATTATTTTTATATGCATTTTATGTTCTTTTTTAATGTATGTTTATACTTGTGAGCCACTTTGGGAAAAGTGGGTTATAAATAAAATAAAACAAAACAATTGGTCACAGCAGTGACCAGATTTGGGCCAAGGGCCATGCAACTTGGCTGTCTATGGAACTGTGCTACCACTAGTTGGTTATCTCTTTTATGCAATGGCTACTCTCCTCCAGGCTGTGAGTATTGAATTTGAAACAACCACACAAAATCAAATGTGGTGGTCCTTCTTCATGCTAGTGCATAACCCTTAACATCTGAGCCACTGGAAGTTCATTTACAGAAAACCATGATTGGATGAGATTTATTGTATTGATATACAATCCAATAGAATAAACTACAGAAATATAACCAAGATTGCTTAATTCCTTAGTAATTTATGGATCCATAATACTGCTGAAACAAAATTCTTAACAAATTTACAAAAAGCAGGATAAGACAAATCATCATGAAAACTATCATAGAAACGTAGAAAAGTGATGGCAGAAAAGGGCCAAGGCCAATCAAGTCTGCCCACTCTATTGACACACCCACCCTCCCTCCTAGCTACCCTTTGAGAGATCGCACTCTGATGTCCCATTCCCTCTTAGAGATCCGACATGAGCATCCCATCTGTTCTTAAAATCTGGCACACTACTGGCCTCGATCACCTGTGCTGGAAGCTCATTCCAATTGTCAACCACTCTTTCGGTGAAGAAGTACCGTATTTTCACGCATATAACGCGCGCGTTATACGTGTTTTTACAAACCGTGCATAACCTTGCGCGGTATACGCGTCAGCGTGTTGTACAAAATTTTTTTTACATAGTTCCCCCCCCCCCCCCCGCCGCAGGACCGCTCACACCCCCACTCCGAAGGACCGCTCACACGCACCCCCACCCTGAAGGGCCGCTCGCACGTGCTCCCACCCGCACCCACATCCCCACCCTGAAGGACCGCTCGCATGCACTCCCACCCCCCCCCTGAAGGACCGCTCGCACGCACTCCCGCCCTCTTGCCCCAGCCAACCGCGGCACCCCCGACACGATCGGGGCAAGAGGGAGCTCAAGCCCTCTTGCCCCCCCCGACACGATCGGGGCAAAAGGGAGCCCAAGCCCTCTTGCCCCGCCGACTCCCCAACTCCCCGACAATATCGGGCCAGGAGGGAGTCCAAATCCTCCTGGCCACGGTGACCCCCTACCCCCACCCTGCACTACATTACGGGCAGGAGGGATCCCAGGCCCTCCTACCCTCGACGCAAACCCCCTCCCCCCAACGACCGCCCCCTCAAGAACCTCCCCCCCAACCGACCCGCGACCCCCCTGGCCGACCCCCATGACACCCCCACCCCCCTTCCCCGTACCTTTGTGTAGTTGGCCGGACAGACGGGAGCCATGCCGCCCATAAATCGTATTTATTATCTTCCTGAAAAAAAGAAGTTGGCTAAAACCCCTGAAGCTGAAAATAGACAAATTGTTGATTTAAATAACCTATCTGTTTTGCAAGAAAAATCTTTAGAAATTAAATCTCACCCAACTCTAATTGTTTCATTTATATTTGAACAAGACCTAAACTCTGTAATGCGAATGTTTTTTCGGATTTCTCAGTCTCTATTTTATGGGCAAAGAATATGGGTCTTTCCTGATGTGACTAAATCCACCCAAGAATGCAGGAAATTATTCCTGAATATGAGACAAGAAGTTAAGGCATTAGGGGCTACTTTTTTGCTAAGTTACCCATGTAAATGTTTAGTTAAATATGTTGGTACAAAATATGTCTTCTTTGCTCCTGAACAACTTAAGGCAGGGGTGTCCAATGTCAGTCCTCGAGGGCTGCAATCCAGTCGGGTTTTCAGGATTTCCCCAATGAATATGCATGAGATCTATTAGCATACAATGAAAGCAGTGCATGCAAATAGACCTCATGTATATTCATTGGGGAAATCCTGAAAATCCGACTGGACTGCGGCCCTCGAGGACCGACATTGGACACCCCTGACTTAAGGCCTTTTTTGATATTAAGAAGCTGGCCCAGGAAATTCAGGGATGATATAAAGTAAAATAGATGGTGGTGTATCCCGTTAAGCTTATTCCTCAATATCGTATACTTATTATTGACGATCTCCTTATCCCCCCCTAGTGCTTTGTTTTGTGGTCTGAGGAAGAGAAATTATTTGCTTATATGTTGAGATAGTGTTAATTTCTTTTGCTTCTTTCTGTTTAAATGTCTTATTCTCTGTATTTCAAGAACAAATGGATACTTTTAAAATGTATTGATAAAATGAATAAATAATATAAAAAGTATTACCCACGCTGTTCTTAAAGACAGGAAAAAAGGGGTAATATCACAAAACAAAAGTTATATATCTCAAAAATTCTTCAAAAACTTCTTACACACTATCTATCTATCTATATACACACAATTGCATCCAAGCAAATTGTGTCCTAATAAATTATAACAACTTCCCAAAAAAGGGGAGTATATAGACTGAGAAAATTAAGGAAAGGTAGGATATCCTAGAACAAAATGGGGTCAGATCATAGGATCTCTTACAACCCCAATTATTTCAGATCCACATCCTGGATTCAAAATTCTAATCATTTGTCCAAACCACTCCACCTTCCATAACTTATAGTCAAAAACACCATCAATGACACACAAACTTTTAAATTCAGTTCGAATCATCCAAGAATAGCAACACTTATCTCAAATGTCCCTGCTGGACTCCAGCGCTGGTTTAGCTGTACATAGCTGAACATCCAGTGAGATCATCAAGTTTGCAGACGATACAAAACTATGCCGGGCAATCAGATCGCAGGGGGATACAGAGGAACTCCAGAGCGACTTGTGTCGGTTAGAAACATGGGCGGAGAAATGGCAGATGAAGTTCAATGTGGAGAAATGCAAGGTAATGCATTTAGGCAATAAGAATAAGGAATACGAGTATACAATGTCAGGTGCAACTCTGGGGAAGAGTGAACAAGAAAAGGACCTGGGTGTACTGATAGATAGGACCCTGAAGCCGTCGGCACAATGCGCGGCAGCGGCAAAGAAGGCAAATAGAATGTTGGGCATGATAAAGAAAGGAATCTCGAGTAGATCGGAGAAAGTTATAATGCCGCTTTATAGGGCAATGGTCAGACCACACTTGGAATACTGCGTCCAACATTGGTCTCCCTACCTAAAGAAGGATATAAAACTGCTGGAGAGGGTGCAGAGACGAGCAACAAAACTGGTGAAGGGTATGGAGAAACTGGAATACGAGGATAGACTTATAACACTAGGATTGTTCTCCCTTGAGAAAAGGAGACTGCATGGGGATATGATCGAGACCTTCAAAATACTGAAAGGAATCGACAAAATAGAGCAGAGAAGATTATTTACATTGTCCAATTTGACACGGACTAGAGGACATGTAATGAAGCTAAGGGGGGACAGGTTCAGGACTAATGTCAGGAAGTTCTGCTTCACTCAGAGAGTGGTTGACGCCTGGAATGCCCTCCCAGAGGAGATTATTGCGGAATCGACCGTCCTAGGCTTCAAGAGCAAACTAGATGCATATCTCCTTAAGAGAGGCATATAAAGATATGGTGGACTATAAATTACGCCAGGTGTACACCTGGCAGGGCCTCCGCGTGTGCGGATCGCCGGACTTGATGGACTGAAGGTCTGATCCGGAGATGGCAGTTCTTATGTTCTTATGTGATGATCTTAAGGTGGCCAAACAGGTTGAAAAAGGTGATGGCAAAGGCTAGAATAATATTAGTGTGTATAGGGAGAGGTATGACCAGTAGGAAAAAGGAGGTATTGATGCCCCTGTATAAGACTCTGGTGAGGCCTCAATTAGAATTTTGTGTACAATTTTTGAGACCGCACCTTCAAAAATATATAAAAAGGATGGAGTTGGTTTAGAGCAGTGGTCTCAACTCAAACCCTTTGCAGGGCCACATTTGGATTTGTAGGTACTTGGAGGGCCTCAGAAAAAAATAGTTAATGTCTTATTAAAGAAATGACAGTTTTGCATGAGGTAAAACTCTTTATAGTCTATAAATCTTTTCTTTTAGCTAAGTCTTGATAATAATGTTGTAATTTATAGCTAAAGAGACATATGATCAAGAAATTGTTTTATTTTACTTTTGTGATTATGATAAACATACCGAGGGCCTCAAAATAGTACCAGGCAGGCCTTGAGTTTGAGACCATTGGCCTAGAAGAAAGCTACTAAAATAGTGTATGGTCTTCGTCATAAGGCATATGGGGACAGACTTAAAGTTCTTAATATGTATACTTTGGAGGAAAGGCGGGAGAAAGGAGATATGATAGAGACATTTAAATACCTACGTGGCGTAAATGTGCACGAGTCTCTTTCATTTGAAAGGAAGCTCTAGAATGAGAGGACATAGGCTCGGGAGTAATCTAAGGAAATATTGTTTTTTACACAAAGGGTGGTAGATGCATGGAACAGTCTTCCAGAAGAGGTGGTGGAGACAGAGACTGTGTCTGAATCGAATAAAGCGTGGGATAGAAACATAGGATCTCTTAGACAGAGGAAGAGATAATCGTTACCTTGGATGGACCATTTAGTCTTTATCTGCCATCATGTTTCTATGATCATCAGGTGCCGTTGATGGTCTTCCATTTCGCGACCCGTCTTCTATAGATTCATGACCACTTTTGAAGCGTGAATACCATTCTAAACACCTTCCATGACTCATGACATGTTCCCCATAAGCCATTTTCAACATTTGATAAATTTCTGTAGCATTCTTAATCGAGAACTTCACACTGTAGCACTGCTCATTGAGGTTGCACATGATGAAAAATAGCCGATCACGAAAACACACATTCACAAAAACTGCTGTAGCTCAGAGACAAAAACAGATATCAACAAATGGATAAAAGGTTATTCCTGAGGGTTCAAGCTACTCAACGCCGCCCTGCAAGTCTCAAAAGAGCTTCCCGTTGGTGCGCAATTCATACTGTCCTGGAATTTTTGAATAGGCCTCGTATACTTGCTTTGCTGGAACCAAGGAAAAGAGTATTACAGTAGTCTAAGCGACTCATAATGAATGCATGAACTAGTTTCATCAAGTTTTCAACAGTCAAAATTGGTTTTAACTGGCGCAATATTTGCAGATGGTAAAAGCAAGATTTTACTACATGGTCTATTTGAGGTTTGGAACTTAGAATCACAATGTACACCTAATGTGGTGATATGAGAAAGAAGTGGTAACTATTTACCATTGATCTCTGGCAAGATTCTTAATACACTGATTATTAGAGATCCACATCAATGGGGATTTTTCAGTATTTAAAGTCAAATTATGTTCAGACAACCAATCAGTTAGCTGACTCAATTTACCATTAAGATTAGAGATGACTGATTATTGAGTGTTTTCTAAAAAGAAAAGTAACAATGTCATCTGCGAACAAATGAAAATCAATACTCCAGCTATCAAGAATCCTTGCCAGAGTCACAAGATATAAATCGAAGAGAAACGGAGACAACAATGACCTCTGAGGAACTCCAGATTTTAAAGACCTTTTAGGGGACAACTAATTCTTTCTGAACACGATCGATCGATAAAGATACAAACCATTTTAAGACTAGAACTTATACCCACTTTTTTTAAGTCTTTGCAACAACTTTAATTGAGAGACGACGTCAAAGGCAGCTGTTGAGTTGAGCCCATAAAGCATCTGAGTCTGACTCAGCTTTAGTCAAAATTTAATCTGTCATTTCCAGCAATAAAGATTCCATGTTAGAATTACTTCTATAACCAGATTTCTGTGGATAGGCTAATGAATGACTGTTATCAGAATTGTATATCTTGCAGAACCAACACTCAGAAGCTCCTACAAGACTTAAGTGACTTAGGGCTAAAGTCTGAGGACACCAAGTGCTAAATCCATAAAAGCACTGATTACAGTTCTGATTCTACTGGCTATAATGCAGAGTTAGCACCAAGTGTGTTTCTCCCTCTTTTTTTATGCGAGACATACAGTGAGAGAGACAATAAAAGGAAAACCTAATGATCATAAATTATATAATAGTGCAGTAATTGACACAGTATTGAGGAAAGGCTACAAATAAATCAAATTGTAGTTCTACTAAAAAGGCACACACTATTTCAACAAGAGGAGGCTTTTTACAATGTAACTGGGCATGACCAATATGTGACTCACTGACAGGGTATATAAGTAGTACTCATGGAAGATTTTTATGCTTGAGATAAATAAAGCTAACAGAGCATTTGAGGTGCCAGTTTTAATGATATGTTTAGAAACATATTGTGGGCCCTATCCTGTAGCATCAAAACACAAATGGTAATAAGATCTGTCTGCTCACTATACTAGAAATCTCTTAGAAGACCCTTTGCCAAAAAATTTTCAAAAAAGGGCAGGTTCATCAAATATGGATGGGAGGGAGGGGGAGACAGGGAGGGGTCTGCTGGACGAGAAAAGGGTGAGATCCAGTATCTGGAAAGAGGAAAAAGGAGGATCCGCCCTTACATACTTTTACCTGTTGCTGATCCTTCTCACCTCTCCTTGCCAAAGCCCTGCCAGACTCCTCACTCTTCTGACGCATTCCATTCCCTTATTATTCCTTAGACCAGGGGTGTCCAACCTGTGGCCCGAGGGTCGCATGTGGCCTCGTGAAGTATTTTTTGCGGCCCCGGTCGAGGACGATGCAGTGTTTTCCTCTGCTGCCCCTGGATGTTTACCGTCTTGTCGGCTCCCTCCTCTGTCTTGCTGCAGCGTTTGTGCGGCCCCAGAAAATTTTTTTTCGGCCAATGTGGCCCAGGGAAGCCAAAAGGTTGGACACCCCTGCCTTAGACACTTTGGTCTGGATTCACTTAGCGCACCGATCCCATCCAATTCGTGGGTGATCCGTGGCAGGCTGACCGATCCACAAAGTGTCCTCATGCAAATGGGGGCAATTGGAGTCATGCCCCACACCGACCATACGGATCGCTGCATATCGATCCTGACGCATGCGCAGACCATCTTCTTTGCTTTCTCCCCGTGAACCCAGCACCTATCTAAACTTTTTTCTTTAATTTTTGACTTTTCTCATGAGCCAATTTTTTACATTTCTCGCAAGCCCGTGGTTTTCACCCGCGGATTTAAAGCACGGCTGCACTGCAATGTGTTCTGGAACTTAACAGAACACGCCATAGTGCAGCCCCGCTTTAAACCCGCGAGTTAAAACCACGGGCTCGCACTGCAGGGAAGGGCAACAGAGAGCAGTTGAGTCGGGGCTCTCGTTGTAAGAGGCCCAGAGACCATGGCAAGCAGCAAGCCAAGTTCAAGTCAGGGGGAAGTACAAACTGGTCAGGAAAATCGACTCAGGCTCTTTCGGGGACATTTACCTGGCCATTAACATAACCAATAGAGTGGAAGTGGTGGTGAAGTTGGAGTCACAGAAGGCCAGGCACCCGCAGCTGCTCTGTGAAAGCAAACTGCAGGGAAGGGCGGCAGAGAGCAGGAGATGTGCCTCAACTGAGTTGGTTTCCTCTTTTTTGCTCCACTATTTTCAGGGGACCATGGAGTCTGTAGGAGAGAAACTGCTTCTTAAGAGGGTCAGGAGAGTCGGCAGGGACGTGAGCGACTGGTCCTCAGCAGTTGCTTCTTTTTTGATCGGCCAGCCCAGTCGGTGTTTCTTAAATTGTTTAGTGAATCGCTGCCTTCCTACATTTGCATGCCATTTCCCTCATTTACATGTGCGGATCAGATCAGGAGGAAGGTTAGTGAATTGGGTTGGGGTCGTAAATTGGTCGGGATATGATCGGTAAGGTTAGTGAATCTGGGCCTTTCTCTAGTTCTCCTCGCCTTACAATTCCTTCACTCAGTCTTTGCCTCTCGATAACCCCTCTAATTTTCATTGTCACTCGGTCAGCCTTACAGAGCTATTTCTAACCCCTACATTCCCTTAGTTATTTTTTCTCTTTTCGCTCATTCCCTTGCCACTGCCATCATTATTGGTGCATCTAATCCCCTCAATTTTCATATCCTTGTTCCCACCCAAAATTTGGGTACTTGAAGAGCAGTAGCAGTGCAGTTCATCACGGCACATTCTCCAGGCCCTAATGTTATGCATTGTGTCACATGGCCCAAAGTGTGATATTCAAACCCTAGGTGGTAGAAAAAGAAACAGTACATTGGGCTTCACAGCTGCTATTTTTCTTCCAAACCTCAAGGTTTATGAAAAAGTAAGAGGATTGCAGTGAAAGAAAATCCATTGCTTACATCACTGAAGCTTTGGTCATTTCTAAAGCAAGGATTGAATATTGCATCTCTTATTTCAGATGTGGCAACCTGTTTGTAGCTAATATATTAACAAGGTGTGTGTAGAGAAATGTATTTATCAGTCTATTAAACTAAACTATAACACATACACAGAATAGAAAATATATAAATTTCCTTATGGCCTTTTGTGAGACCAGGTTTATTACTTTAAATGGTATTTATATATGTGGTTATGCACTTCTCATATTACCACCTAAAGAGAGCAATTTAGGGGTAGTCTACTTTCTATTAAAAAAAAAAAAATCATTTTCCATAGGTTTTGTTAGTGAACTGCTAGTCAACTGAAATACCTAAACAAAGCTCTGAAAATTAAATTTAAATTTAATTCTAGCTATGTCAGTCAGCCAAGAGAGAAAGCATTTTTCTTTTGATACTTTTATAAATGTTCTGATGTTTCATATAAGGTAAAGATCATCTGAAAGCAAAATTTATATATACTGGTATATGTTTCCCAACAGCTGCGAGCTGGTCCATTTGATGAATTCCAGATTGCAACAATGCTGAAAGAAATTTTAAAAGGTCTCGACTATCTTCACTCGGAGAAGAAAATTCACAGGGATATAAAAGGTTTGGAAAGTTCAACTACACGTTCTAAATAAGGGGTGGGGGGGATCTGCCAAAAACGTAAAAACAGATCGTGACTTTTGTTCATGTGTTGCAGCTCATTTTGTTTTGTTTTCTTATTTCTAGCGGCCAATGTCTTGTTATCAGAACAAGGTGATGTCAAACTTGCAGATTTTGGAGTTGCTGGGCAGCTAACGGACACCCAGATTAAGAGGAACACTTTTGTGGGCACTCCATTTTGGATGGCTCCTGAAGTCATACAGCAGTCAGCATATGACTCAAAGGTGAGATTAAATGCCTTTGGCCAGTTCTTATTGCACATGCAGGAAAAGTTATTTGGCTTCTTGATGGGCCATTTGGCCTTTATCTGCCATCATTTTTCTAAGATGCCAGGAGAGACTGATTACCATTGAAACATGGCTACTATTGATCTCTGCCAAAGGGGAAGGAAAAGAGAAGCTTGAAGTGTGTGCTGACCCTTTTTAGAAGTTTGGGTTAAAGAGGAATGGGCCTCTCTCTCTTCTTTTTTTTTCTTTTTTTTTAGAAAATCACTAAAACTTGTGATGCCTGCAAATTTGTTTGTCACCATAATTCCTGAAAATGATACTCTGTTAATGTCATTTATTAGACATGGGGATGTTTGTTTCTTGGATTAAAAATACGTGGCGAGGGCACCTCAGAAGAAGAGAGCAATTTTTGTGCCCTAGGGTGTTAGATTGTTGTGACCTTCTTTAAGTGTCCTTGCAAATGCATTTTGAAATATGGGGCATGAGAGGAAGGGGAGTCTCTCTGAAGTGAATTGAGTGAGGATGAAAATAGGGTTAAAAAGATGGAGAGGTGCTAGGAGATGGAGTAACAGATGATGGAAGAATGTCCTGGAGGCAAGAGCTGGTGAGGGAATGAGGCAATGGAGGTTAGGTGAGGGCTGAAGACACTCTAGTCAACTGTTGTTCCCTCTGCATCCCTATCTGTTGTGGGGAAGGAGAAGGAGACAGATACAGTCAGAGGGGGCAATGGGAGTCCTGAAGTGGGGATGAGAAGGAGATGGGGAAAGCTGGTAGGCAGATGAGAAGTAAAAAGAGGGAAACTTAGGAGGGTGAGAGAGAAATCAAATGCAGGAAGAGAAAAGCGGAGAAAAAAGCATAATAAAACAAGATCAGTATTGAATGCAGAGAAGGAAAGGAAGAAGAGAAAAGAGAGGAAATGGAAAGGCAAAATTAGAAAATAATTTAGGGACTGCCCCAAGAAAAGTGTGTTTTTGGGTGGGGGGGGTGGAGACTTGGACCAGACCAATAAGATATGAAACTCCCAGACAACAAAGAGAACAGAAATATTTAATGCTCTTTCTGCTTTCTGTTTTTGTATTTTGTAGAGTACAGAAGAAAATGCATTTCTGTTTCTCTTTTACCAATATTGGTCTGCTTATAGATTCTGATTTCTTGGGTGTGGAGGGGGGGAGAAGTTTGGATATTTTTTTGTGATTCCCTATTCTTTATCAGATGAGGATCTGTCCATGTTCTGCATGTGTACCTGAGGTGTAGAAACTTGTAACATTACAGTTCTAGTTTCCTAGTAGTACTGTAGGTATATTGGAGCTCATGGGTCCAGTATAATATTTACAGCGCTGCCTTTTCATAGGTGGGCTAGGGCTGTTATGATTTGGTAAGTTTGCTATATAAGTTTTGAAAGCGTCTTTGCAGGGTTTTGTTAAGGGGGGAATTCATCAGGCAGCATCATAGCCTTTTTGCACCTTAACACGTGTTAAGGGAATTGGCGCATGATTAATGCTAAAAGTTCATATGTATAGAATGGGCTTTCAGCATTTAGAATGCACTAATTTTTTTAACGTGTGTTCAGGCCATAATATCGCTTGATGAATTCCCACCCTGAATGTCATATTTGAAAGTGGGCTCTTTGTTCCCAAAATAAAAATGTTTTGACTACTGGTCTCCATGTCCTGTAGAGCTGTCACACAAACAATAACGGTGCCTCAATTATAATGACGGTTTTACGTAGTATCTGAAACTAGCTGGTAGGAGAAGGCTTTTTTATGTACAGTAGAAGGCCATGATGCTAATTTTAAAAAAGGGGGCGTGTGGTGGTGGGCACGATGTGCAGAAATGTTGCTTTGGCTTGTCTAGCTTACCTCCACCACCACCTATAGCCACTCTCAATATTTCAGTCTAGACCAGGGGTGGGCAACTCCAGTCCTCGAGGGCCGGAATCCAGTTGGTTTTTCAGGATTTCCCCAGTGAATATGCATGAGATCTATTTGCATGCACTGCTTTCAATGCATATTCATTGGGGAAATCCTGAAACCCGACTGGATTCTGGCCGTCGAGGACCGGAGTTGCCCACCCCTGTTCTAGACATATATATATATGTATATGTAAGTTTTGAATTGTTCTATTTTTCTTTATTCTGCTTCCTCTGCTTTGAGGACTTTGTTGAGAAATGTTTCCTAACACGTTTTTTTTTCTACACACTTGTTTTCTTTTAAGAGCTATTCTTTAAATAGGTAATTTTAAAAATAGTTATAAATAACTTGAAAGAAGTGTTGATAGAATTTTTGAAACAATCTAAGAATTTACTGCACTAAATGTGCATCCTCAACTATGAGAAGCATACTGACTGGGGTTTTAAAGTATTTTTAGTTTGGAGGGAGGAGGTGCGCAATACAATAAGTCTTCAAATTCTGCCGCATGATCTTACTACCAAATCTTTCAGGCTTTCATATTTTTGGTTTTGTTATTTAGGGATTTTTTTTTTTTTTTTTTATTACTTCAGAAATTTTGCTGTAAAATACCCATTATTTAGTTCAGAAATAGTAGGAGGCAATACTGCCTCCTTTTTAAGAAAGATAACTATTTATTTTTGAAATCTAGTTAAATGCATATTTTAGTAAATACATTTCATTTATTGATATTTTCTGTGGAATAGTTTGTGATAATTTCTGCCCACGGTTTGGAATTTTGAAATGCATCCTTTACTTTTTCCTTCTCTTGTTAGGCTGATATTTGGTCATTGGGAATCACAGCTATCGAACTTGCCAAAGGAGAGCCTCCCAATTCTGATATGCATCCTATGAGAGTTCTCTTTCTTATTCCAAAAAATAATCCACCAACTCTGCTTGGAGATTTTAGCAAACCATTCAAAGAGTTTATTGATGCATGCCTAAACAAGGACCCTACATTTGTGAGTATATTTTGCTCTTCACATTCAAAATATTTCCCAATTCGCTTTTGCTGAAATGTGACTCATGCACTTATTCCTAACCAGTTAATGCTTTAAAATATTATCTCATGGAACGGATCAAAAATGTAAGTATATCAAGTAATAAGCTGTGAGATAAACACCAACGGCCTCTTTTACAAAGCTGCGCTATCGGCTGCGTTGCACTAACGTCCCCAAAGGCCATAGAGATTTAAAGGGCTTCGGGGCTGTTGTTGTGCGGCGTTGTAAAAGAGGCCGCAAGAGTTCATTTTCTCCATGGCATTGACTTTGTAGAGCACAGCGTATAAAACCAGTTGGCCTTCCAGCCTGTCTGATTATGCTGGCCTACACTACCTGAATGTATCCCAGCTGCCAAATATAGGCACATAGCTACCTATAAAATATTGCTTATCAAGTCTTTGTTCTCGTCCTCTTTCATTCTCTACTAATGAGATTAAATGAGCACAAAAGTTAATATTGTTAATTCCAACACACATCTGCCACCCTTACTCCTTTATCTTAACCATCGTATTTTGTGAATCCAGGATTTGATGCCTGTTAGTTTCGTTACCTGCTAAGAAAGTTAATCAGTTTGGAGGACTAGAAATGACTTTAAAACGTGTTGAGGTTTAAAAATATGATGCAGGCATCAAATCGATTTATGTAGCTATATTATACAATTATTTTTGGAAGAAAGATATATTTTAATAACTGCATATGGAAATAAGTAGCTTTATAAGAGCATCTGCACGTCTCATGAAACATTTGTTTTGTATACATTCGTTTTAGCGCCCTACAGCTAAAGAACTCCTGAGACACAAATTCATTGAAAAAAAGGCCAAGAAGACATCATACTTGACAGAATTGATTGATAGGTTTAAGAGATGGAAGGCAGAAGGACACAGTGATGATGAATCGGGTTCAGATGATTCCGATTCGTAAGTTCACTTTAAAAAAAACAAACAACCACACAACTTCATTGATTTCATTTTTTTGTGGGCTACATTGGATGGCTTGTAAGATTTTTAGCTTGTTTGTGGATGAACCTGAATGAGATTGAAAATTGTTATTAACTCAAGTTATTTATTTTAGTTAAAGGGCCTCGAATCAGTGGTCAAACATGCACAGAACCTTCTCTTGAAAATTGCAGCCTTTTTATTCTGTAAAAGGTAGTAATAGCTCAGCTGGCAGAACTGTTCTCCAATCACCATGTTATTGATACCAGTATAATAGGCACCTAAATTTAGGCACTTGGAAAGCATCTATTTGAAGCTTCTTTGATGAAGAAAAATAGGTGCTGCCTTTTCTTAATAGAAAGCTAGCATAGGTGGCTGAAAACATACCAGTATTTAGGGTGCAAACATCAGTCAGAGAACGGCTGTAAAGGTGCATCTAAATTACAGAAGACCATGCATAGATTCTGTGGCATAATAAGGGGGGGGGCGGACTGCCTCGGGCACTCTCGGGCGCCTCTCTGTGTCGTCGTCCCCCCGCATGCGTACCTCTTTAAATGTTCGCTAGCGCGAGAAGCATCTATCACTTGCTGCTCATGCCGGCGTCGGCTCTCTTCTGACATCATTTCCTGGCTGCAGGGACCAGGACGTGACTTCAGAAGGGAGTCGAGGTGGGCACAAACAGCGGGTGGAAGGTACTGCTCATGCCGAACATTTCAAGAGGTATGCAGGGGGGCACTCAAGCAGCGGGGAAGGGGGGGCAACCAAGCGGCAGGGAAGACTGGAGAAGGGGGTGCACTGTGCGGCAATGCCAGGTGCCACCGCCCCAGGCACCAACCTCCTTCGCTTATGGACTATAAGAGTTTGTTATATATGGCTAAACTCCATCCATGTGGATGGTATGTAATGAATACTGTTTTGCTGGAAACTAATTTATTAAAGGATTAGAATACCGGCATAAGGTGTACATTTCTACTGCCCTAAAGAAGGCACTCCCTTATGGAAATGCCATCGGCTGTATAAACTGGGCACTTTGATTTCATGTGCTGTGATAAATTCCTGATCAAACGTAGCAGCTTTTATAAATTAAAATCATGGGGAGAATAAAGAACCGCTTTCTTGCTATGAGGATTTTGCTATGTGCTGAATAGGGACAGAGCAAGACTTTTTGGCAGTAGGTGAACAGAAAATCATGTCTGACAAGATTGCTCTCACTTTTCATTTGTGCAGTGCTATTTAATATATAGTTGTGGTTACTAAGGAAACTTGGGCAAGTTTTCTCTACTCTTGACTGATTCATATTCCTGCGTTGTTTTTTTTAAATGAAGAAAAATTTTTTTTTTAATATATTGTATAGGTCTATGCACAGAAGTTTCTATTTCTTGTGATGTGACATTTTGGGCGTCTTTTACTAAGCTGCGCTAGTGTTTTTAGCGCGCTAACCCCACGCGCCAAAAACTAACGCCAGCTCAATGGTGGCGTTGGCATCTAGTGTACGCTAAAACCGCTAGCACAGCTTAGTAAAAGGTGCCCTTTATCATTCAGCTGTAGCTGCTCTGATTTGTATAATTTGTGATTTTTGTCTAGGGAGTTAAGCAACAAGGAGAATAATTCACACCCAGAGTGGAATTTCACTACAGTTCGGAAGAAACCAGATTCAAAGAAGATGCAAAATGGCACAGTAAGTTGTTTTACAAACGCTAGTTTAATAATTGCATTACATTTCTCTAAACTCAAGAAGTCCAGCTAAGAGATTTTTTTGCTGAACTCTGTATTTTTTAAAATAACTTTAATATGATAAGTAAGATGACTTGGACTATTGTTTAAAATGGAGCAGAAATTGGCAACCTTTTTAAAGCAAAAAACGTTTGACCCAAGATTTGCAATGAGCCACAATGGGTAGAGAAGGGGGTTTGCGATATTCCAGGTCTCTTTCTCTCTTCCCTCCCCAAGGTCTAGCTTCTCTCCCCTCTTTTCTCCCCTCCAACCCCTCACAGGTCTCTGCACCTCTCATCCCTCCCTTTCTCTACAGCCCATAGCCATAGCTGTCTCCCCTCTCCAGGCCCTGACCCTTTGATTGCCTTCCCAACCCAACGATTCCCCCTCTCCCTCAAGGGCCTACCTAGGTACTGGGTCCAGTGGAGGGGGGGGTTCTTGAGACATGAGCCTGATCCTCTCATAGCAGCTCAATCCAACCCCACAATGCCCCCGCTCTCCTCCACTCTACTATGTATAGGTAAGGCCCCCCCTTTCCCCAGTCATACCGAGGTACCTAGTGATCCAACAGGGGCCTTTGTTGCAGGAACGCAACCCTCTTGCACCTCGTGGCAGCCTTTGAAAATAGCAGCTTTGACCTTTTGCGGCTGCTCATGACATTTCCTGTAGTACCGTGAGCTGTCACAAGAGGTTGCGGCAGCCATTTGAGGAGGCTGGAGTTAAGAGGGCCATGCTCCTGCCACAAAGACCCCCCCCGCTGAACCACTAGGTACCTCAGTAGGTCTTGGGGTGGGGGAGGCCTATCTATACATAGGAGACGAGCCACAGCCACTTAGCAGAAGAACCGCGTGTGGCTCATGAGCTGCAGGTGGCCGATCCCTGATATGGAAGAAGGGAGATATTGCTGTTTAATGGAATCCTATGTTTAGAAATGACTAGCTACAAACAATTCCCATTAGTTGTATAAATTTAAGACCCTTATTCAGCTAGTAGTCACTGCTTATATTAACTGTACAACTTTGTCAACTTAACTTTATCCAGATATTCTACAATTGGCTTTTAGACTGAATATGCTTGTCGAGACTCAGATTTTGATTTCCTCCAGTCCTTTTGAGGACAGTGCTCCAACTTTCTTTACTTTTGATGGGATTGATATTCCCTTTTTGAAGGAATTGTGATACTCACGTTTATCAATGAAGTCGCATTTAAAAGTGGTAGTCCACAAAGTGCTTTTTTAAACGGGGGATGCTATGTCATCTATGCAAATGTTCATGTTCTAATAACTTTAGAACTGTTCAAGCTTTTAATTTTCCATTATTTGATTACGGTAATGGGACTTTCCCTTGGTTTGTCTCAGAAACTCTCATTCAAGTAGCCCAGAATGCTATAGTTCAATTGATATGTAATGTTCCTCATTTCTCCTGTATTGCTTCAAACTTCACTGGTTAACTATTCATTTTAGAATTCACTTTAAGATTCTGACAAGAGCATTACTTGATGCTCCTTCATGGATTGTAAATTTTCTAAAGGGAACGATACATCTTGTCCTTTACGATCTGCTAATAAGGAATTGCTAGAAACACTTTCTTTCATACTCATCAAAGCTTAACATCTATCAAGTCTTTTTTTTTTTTTAATTGCTGATCCAGTCATGTGGATGCTTTTACCTGATACAGTTCATGTTGCACCATCTTGATTTTTAGAAAATTCTCAGCACATTTTTTTTTACTCAAGCTTTTCCCAAGTGGAAAGCTGACACTATAATTAACCGCCTAGAAGTCGCAAGATAGTTGGCGGTATATAAAAATAAAGTTATTATTATTATTATTATTATAATTTGCCAGTATACTCGAATGGTGTTTTTATTTTTATGGTTTTGTAGTATAATTAGATCTAGATGTATTATACTAAGGTTTTCTATTTATTTTAGATTTTATGTGATTGTCATTGTACTCGGTTGTGTATATTTTTGTTGTAACCCACCTAGATTTGGAGATGGTGTGAGATATAAATTACTTTAGCCAGACAACTCTAGTTAACTTTAGTTTTATCTGGTGACTGGTGTCTGAGTTTTAGGTAAGCTATTTGGCCACCTAGAGTTATTTTGGGAACTTTGGCCAGCTGACTATTGGTACTGATTAAGCATGGTTGAACTGCAACAGGTAAATTGTGGTCAAATGATTTTGCAGAGCAGAATTTAAGTAGAGGGGAGAGAAGGGAGAATTTGGAAACTGCAAGATTTATTCTGTTAACTGCCAAAGATAGCTGGACAAACTTTTGAATATGAAATATTTGATGCTGAATAAATACAGGTGATATTGGTATCTAGTCTCCTTGAGATGCTTGCCCTGACTTGGGTCAGACAGTTATCATGTACAGTGGTACCTTGGAATCCAAACTTAATCCGTTCCAGAACCCCGTTCGAGTTCCAAGACAATTTTTCCCCATTGAAAATAATAGAAACTGGATTAATCCGTTCCTTGATCCCACAAACTCAGACAGCAAGACTGGCAAAGTCAGCAAGATCGGGACGCCCACTGCCAAAGGCTGCAAGATCGGCAACTGTAAGCCCAAAGCTTCCCTCCCAGGCGGAAACAGGAAGCTGCGTCAGAGAGGAAGCTTTGGGCTGAGCACTGCTTGCAGTTCGGATTCCAAAGCAGCGTTCAGATTCCGGGGTAAAAATTAAGAAAAAAAACAGTTCGGATTCCAAGGCGTTCAAGTTCTGGGGTGTTTGGATTCCAAGGTACCACTGTACTTGATTTTCATGTTAACTACAAAAAAACCCAATAGAGGAGTACTGGAAAATGGCAAAAAAGAGAGTGAGTCTCCCCTGACCCCTTGGGTTTGGGGGCAGAGACAGCCTGACACTTTATTTCTTTCAATTTAATTATTTGTTTACTTAGTTTGCTTCACTATTAGCACACTAGTTTGTGCACTAATTCAATCACACATATTGCACAATTTGGGGTTGTCCAAGGATATTTCACATGTAATATTGTTGGGTGTGGCAGCTGAGCATTAGGAGTGGTGTTTTCCCATTTGCGGGCTGTGGGACTGAGGACTCCCCATTCACATATAAAAAATTTATCCGTGTCAGGACTATCTCTCCCCCCTCACCCGAATTGGGTCAGGGGAGACTTTCTCTCTTTCTTGATTTTCATTTGACATCCAAGACGGAAGCATCCTTTGGTTTGTTGTATATGGGATTAAAGAATACACTAAGTAATTCGGTTATGTAGCATGTGTTTTATGTGGTGGTATGTGTGTGCGCAGGCGTGCATTCAGGTGGCTTCCACAGCTCGGCTTTCAGCTAACAGAGCTCTGGAATGATTTACTGCTGGTACTGAGAAGTTTAGGCCCCTTCGTTTTATTCCAGAAAAGCTCTGAAAACTTTCTTGTTTACTAAACATTTTGGAAACGTAAGCCATTTTAGTTTACTTTTTCTTTTTAAGAGCATAAGAAGTTGTCTCTACTGGGTCAGACCAGAGGTCCATCGCGCCCAGCGGTCCGCGCCCGCGGCGGCCCATCAGGTCCATGACCTGTGAAGTGATTCCTGATCATTTCTATGACCTACTTCTGCTTCTATCTGTACCCCTAAATCCCCTTATCTTTTAGGAACCTATCTAAACCTTCCTTGAACCCCTGTACTGTGCTCTGGCCTATCACAGTATTATGCTTACATTATTGTTAACTGAGTCAAGCTCCTTTTGGTTGAAGACCCAGTCTATAAAACTAAGTTTTAGTTTAGCTTCTTAGCTATTGTCTCACCTCAGCTTGGGCACTGTACACTGGTCTATCCAGTATTTTTTCTTCAATCAGTTCCCGTGCTTTTCCTGTCAAATAATTATCCTTTCTAGACCGTGTTCAGCAAGAGATTTCATGGGGGCAGTGTCTTCAGTGGCATAGTTGTGTGCATACCAAGACAATAATGATCCTCTCTAGAAAGTGACCAAATCCAGGGCTTTCTATTTTGGCCAGAACCAAAACTCATCACCCCAGACCCACCCACCAGCTCCCCTCCCCACCCTCCGGGCCTACCTTTAACAAGTCACGGTGGTCTAGTGGCCTTTTCGGAACAGGAGCAGCTCATACTGGTTACAATCTTAAAGTTACTGCCACAACCTCCTGTACGAGTCTCTCCAGCCATTTTGACTTAGAGCTGGCAGAGGCAGGAGTAACTCAGGATCACTCCTGCCCCAAAGAGGCCACTAAACCACCAAGGATTTTCAAAGGTAGGTCTGGGGAGGGTAGAGTCAGTAGGAAGTTTGGTGGGATGGGCTTTCTGCAGCCAGGAGAGTTGGAGGCAGAGAGAGGTACAAGTGGTCCCAGAGCTAGGGAGTTAATTCCAGCTGAAACCCAAGCTTTACTGAATCGGGATTTTGAGCCATTTTTGGAACTGAAACTGAAATTCGGTCAGCCTCTAACTTTTTCCTAAGCCAGAGTATGTTGTGTATGATCTCAGTCTCTCAAATTTACTGCTAATGCTCGCTGTAGTACTTGCATTGTGTCAAACATATTCCTTCTGAAGTTCATCAGGTGTTGCATGTTGAAAACAAATCTCCAAGCACACTAGGATAAATTGTTAATCAGGACTGTCTCACCCAAAACAATGATAATTCAACTAGACCTCTCAGCCGCATTTGACCTGGTTGACCACAGTATACTTCTTCAGATATTAGAAGCAATAGGGATCTCAGGCGGAGTATACAATTGGTTCCAAGGATTCCTCAAAACAAGAACATACAGAGTAAAAACAAAAGATCTAATATCGGAAACCTGGACCAATCCCTGCGGAGTACCTCAAGGTTCACCACTCTCACCCATGCTCTTCAATGTCTTCATCGCCTCCCTTGGTACCCTATTAGACAAACTCGAAGTAACCTCATTCAGCTATGCAGACGATATAACCATACTCCTTCCCTTTGACTCACAAGACCCCACTACAACAGATAACCTGGTAAAAACCCTAGAAATAGTGGAAAACTGGATGACAGAACACAAACTGAAGCTCAATCCAGACAAAACTAAATTTCTACTGCTTGAAAAAGACAAAACCCCTTCGATAACAGAACTAGAAATAAAAACCACCAAATATCCTATACAGACCACTCTCAAACTCCTTGGAGTAACAGTAGATAGATGTTGCACTCTTCAGGTGCAAATCAACAAAATCACACAAAAAGCATTCTTTACCATGCGCAACCTTCGCAAAATTAGAAAATTCTTCGGCAAAGAACAATACAGACTCATAGTTCAATCCCTAGTCCTAAGTCTACTGGACTATTGCAATATCCTCTACCTTCCTTGTCCCACCTACCTAATAAAACAACTACAGACTGTCCAGAACACTGCCCTCAGACTGATCTATTCCCTTCGAAAATTTGACCACATCACCAACGCCTTCCTAGATTCACACTGGCTTCCAATACAAGCCCGCATCCAATTTAAGCTATATTGCATAATATTCAAAACATTAAACGGAACGGCACCCTCCCACTTAAACAACCGCCTAAATAGGAACCTCTATTCCAGACAAAGGAGAACCCAGTCCCCTTTCTCCTACCCCCCTTATAAAGGAACTAAGCGCAAAAAGATGTACGACAACCTACTAGCAACACATGCAGCTAAACTGGACCCCTCCATCACCAACCTACTGACAGCTTCAACTGACCTCAAAGCTTTTCGAAAAGAAATCAAAACCATACTATTCAAGAAATACATCCTAATTTCCTAACCCCACTCTTCTCCCCTCTCTCCCCTTCTTAGGATCCTCCCTTCAAAATGTGATTTAGACCTAACGCCTTTAACTGTAATCCTCTTCCTGAAAACGTCCAGCTATCGTTTAGATGTATTAGGCCCTACGTCGTTAATTGTATTCATATTCCTGGAAATGTCCAGTTATCTTTTTGTTGTAATCCGCTTAGAACTGCAAGGTACAGGCGGAATAGAAGTCATTAATGTAATGTAATGTAAATATTTGTGTTCTGACACCTTTTCTTGGTACTTATGGGATGACTGAGAGTTCCTGTTCAAGGGATCTGTTAATTTTGCCTGCATAGTATATTTTCTCCTGGCTGACTTAAAAGGTAATTTCAGAACGGCCCAATTTGTGTGGCAAGTATGTGCTTAAGTTAGACCTTTTTAAGTAGGTGTACTTTTCCCTTAAAATAAATGAACTTCATGGAACATGTGTTTGCATATGTACATGGTTCTATGTACCCAAGTCCAAACTTTGCTTCAGAATCCATCCTTGAGAATACCTACATTCAGATCAGGTAAATCTATGCACGTAAAAACTGTGTGCATATTTTCAGCCACATTTAGTCTGGGCAATTTTTAAAACATCTCTGCACAGGTATGGCTTTTTTAAATGATCCTATTAGGGATAATTCACTTGGCCTGTAAAATGGATTTTTTTTTTTTTTAATTACACCCTCCCAAGTTGTGTTTAAAAGTAAGTGTGGTGCCAAGAAGGGGGACTGTGTTTGTGACTCTCATCTAGGCATGTTCTGGGGCAGAATTTGGGTAGAGTGAATGATTTATGCATGTACTTTACACACTAACCTGCTCACAAACAGGCATAAAATGTCCATGGTTTATCTAGCAACAGTTTTTTCTGCTGCATCCCAAAGAGACACAGATGCCTATGTTCCTTCATAAAGGGATCCTTTTATTAAGGCGCACTAACTGATTTAGTGCATGCTAAATGCTAAGTCATCCATTATATTCTACGGGCACCTTAGCATTCAGCGTGCACTAAATCAGTTAGTGCGCCTTAATAAAAGGACCCCAAAATGAGCTAGGAATAGTTGCCTACACAGCCTTCACATTACCTCTTAAAGCAAATGATGGGTCCAGGAAGTGAGTGTGTGTGTCCCCATAGCATCGGCCAACGTTGCCCCATGGCCAGTCTAACTGCTGTCGTTCTTTTTAAACTCCAGGACAGATTTTTCAAAATTCTTGAAGGATGAAAAGCAGGATTGCAGATTAATGCAGTGTACAATTTTCTCTGCTATAGGATCAAGATCTGGTGAAAACACTGGGCTCTCTGTCAATGATAATCACACCTGTGTTTGCAGAGGTAACGCATCTTTATTTTCCCTTAGCTGTCCCCCCCCCCCCCCCCGAATGCATTCAGATATTAAGCTAAATCTTTAATTCTGTTCATTTTTCTTTGTTCAGCTGAAACAGCAAGACCGACATAATACATCCAGAAAAAATGCAATCGAGGAACTTGAAAAAAGCATCAATACAGCAGAAGCTACGTATCCAGGGATCACAGATAAGATGGTGAAGAAACTCATGGAGAAATTTCAGAAGTGAGTAAAAGTGTTGTGGTAAATCATAAGTAGTTACAAAGTACTCGTCTATGTTGAGATCGGGTATAGTTTGTCTAGGAATCTATACAATGGATATGGAGATCTGTTCTTCTCAATATAAATAGCACTTTTTACCTTTTAAAAAGAAGGGCTAATTTTATTTATTTTTTTAGAAATTTGTTTTCCTCTTAATTCTGGGAACCGGTCCCTTTGTTCCTTGCCATCTACTTTAGGGCTCTGCTTCCTCCAGAGCTATATCAAGGCGTTAGGATTCCCAAGAGTTCAGCATGCAAAGCAACCCAAAAATCCCAGTTTATATTTGAGTATATACAGTACATAGTATTGAGTTGATTTCACATTACAGCTACAGCCCCAAATTGTATTTTTAAAAATTGGCTATGTGGGGTTTTGGGTTAGGTTTTTTTGGGGGGCGGAGGGTTGTGTTGGGTTCTTTTTTTATATGTTTGCTAACTGGGTTTGCTTTGTTTCATAGGTTTTCTGTTAATGACTCATCCTAAAAACCTTTCTGTAAAGAACTCTGCTGTTTTGTGGATCTTGTGGAACCCACCAAAACTACTTCAAGCTTGGCAGTGCTTAGCTCATAAGCTTCTTGTGCCTTTTGGATCCTTACAAACATATTGATGGGGATAAAGGATTTGGAACAACACTGCTTCAACTCTTTTGTGATGGTGTAAATTGTTTTTATATTTTCAGGAAATTATTTTGTAAAGACTGATATAACTTTTAATACTATTTGCCTTTTGTTTCATCTGATAAATGTTGGTATGCAGTTTTGCTAGTAAGTAACTATTGGTAAGTCTGTAGGATGTGCAAGTTTGATATGATGTGGTGTCGTTACACTGTACATTGATGGAACATAGGTCTTTTGTATTGCAGATAAGTTGAACATTTGTAAATCCAGTAACAATCTTAGTCTAGTTTTTCATAAGCATATTGTGAATGGTGACCATTAGTCCGTACAATGTTACTGCTGAACCTGCTTTGAAAATGTTAGTCAAGCCCTAGAATCATAAGCCCGCAACACTATATATTGAACTTTTCTTCTGTTGGTACAAATTATGGGCAGCTCGATGATCTCCATACATTTGAGAGCAATATGTCTTTAAGTTTTGCAGATAACGTAGCTGAAGTAGTTAGGGCCTGATATATTTGCATTGACCTCTAGAAGCGTTTCAAGTAGAAATTCAGTTTTTCATTCTTCAAGCTGGCAAATTCAAAGCAATATGGTGGGTCTTTAGGGCAATAATGGGTAAAACCTACAGTCACTGAAAAGTTTTTCCTTGGTTTTAATAATGTACATCGAATCTGGGGGCAGTGTGAAGGAGCTGGCTATCATGTGAACAGTACCTCCCCAGAAAGGTATGGGTGAACAGTGAGACCAGCATTCCCCCTCCCCCTCAGTGGTGGTACATTTTCATGTAAAATATTTATAAGCCTTTGTTCCTAAATCACATTAAAAATATCATATGCTTATGATTTTGTGAAACTCTATTTTAAAGATGTATTTACCAGTCAATATGCAACTAACAAGAGTTATAGATATTCTTTCAAAAATAGTACTAAAAAGTGCATAGTGATTTGGGTTTTCGTAATGGTAGGTTCGACTGTAAACTTGCTTTCAATTATATATTTATGGTACTGCTAGATGGGTAATATCTTTTTTTTTTTCTTGACCCAGTATGTATATTATGCTGAACATTTGAACTGGGCATGTATTTCGATACTTAACCATTTTGGAGCTGTTGGTGTAAATTTATTTTATATGTTTCATTTTATGATTTAGACCTGCACATTTTATTTTTGCACAGAGACATTTTAAAGAATCTGAAATATATCTGCCAAATAATCAGATGAAAATAACATCGGTGTGCATGAAATGCCGCATTTTTATTCGAAATCTGCCATGATGGTGTTTTTATATACAGGACACTTGTAAAAGCTGGTGTGGTTAGATATGCCAAGGACAATTATTTTCAGCGGTGCCTACACTGTAAACAAGAGAGGATTTATTTCTTGTTTTTAAGTCTAATGAACTTTTCTGTTTAAATTTTCATCTGCTACATTACTGAAACTCCATCACAATTTATATCTGAGAAAAAGTCTGAAAATAGTTTTTGGAAACAATGTTATGGATTAAATAAAATATTTTTATAAATGTAAAAGCAACAAAAGATGTAAATACGTCGATCCTAAGCTTTATAAAATAACTCCATCACAGTTAAACACACACACAAAAAAGTATAGTGCTTATCTATCCTACTAGCTGTTAGTCTTGTACATCTGTTTATAGATTAAGCTTATTTCAGTGTTCTGGGGGAATTTTAAATGGTTTATGAATAAATATTTAAATTGTTAGCATTTGTGAGCCATAGTTGAGTACTTATTTGTCTACATCAAAGCATGTTTAAGGAAAACAGGATGAGATGTGACGGTGGTAATTGGTTATGACACACACAAAAAAAAAGAATTGCCAGGACCAATGATGGGTCAACCAAACAAATCAACTGCTTGTTTACCTGTAATTTTATTGTTGTGTAAGTAAGAATCAAAATGTAGAAAGGTAAGACACACTGTTATCATCGCACTATAATCACTGTTCCCTCTAAGCTGAGCAGGTGTCCTCCAGCTGCATTGCTACCACTAGGGGGTGGAATATTTTCAGTCGCTAAGGACAGGTATGTTCCCTGGAGTCCTGCAGAACTTGCCTGTCCCTCACAATTGAAAAATGTGACAGTAAAACAGCACCCTCTGTTGGTGAGACTGTGGGTGGAGGACTCCTGCTCACTGTCCTGTCTATAATATTCATGTGTCTTAGATTTTTAGTCTTGTCATGATCTTCAGTCAGTTTTTTGGCATGACTGGTTTTTCTCCCCTCGATTTCAGGGGAGGAGTTTTTTTGGGTTTTTGTTTTTTTTACTTCATGCCTTTTTCTGTATAGGCCTATGATATTAGAAAGACTCTAACTAGAGCCTTGAGCTTATGGTTGAATGTTATCCTCTGGATTTTGAGGCCAGTGTTGGTAATTGAGTTTATTCACGGATGGTCTATCCGGCACAAGACATAATATCTAAGACATGTGAATAAGATTATAGTGTGGTATAAGTAAAAATGCCATCTAAACTGTTCCAGCCAAGAATCTATCCCAGTTATCAAGTCAGTTTTTGTCATCTTTCTCCTTTGTGGAGCCTGTTTGCAGAATGTTAGCATACTTTAGTGATTACTCTAGGTTAACAGCCAGAATTCTTGTGTGTTAAATGTTTGGGATATTTTCAATATTATACCATTCATTAAACATAAAGAAAAAATCTTAACTGAATGGCAGATAACATGTCATTAGTTACACCTATTTATGTGGCATTAACTGTGCTGTGTTATTTTCTGCCTTAATATGCAGAAACTTGCTGCACATTAATTGTGAAATGCAGCCTCTGCTCATTCTTCCATCTCATTTGCTAGGATGCTGAGTAAATATACCCATTTGTGTGTTAGTGTACTAGGTAAATGAGTACCCACAGTCCCATACTTAAATCCATACGGAGGCTCCCTCATAACTCCCCTTTCTAGTTTTTTTTTGGGGGAGGAGGGTGGTGTTGCCAAAGTTCTCAACCCCTTTCTTTTATACAAATCATATTTTTTAAGTCTTGTCATGATTTTTGTTTCCACTACCTCTACTGGTAACTTAACTCCAGACATGTGTCCTCTAAACCTTCCTCATGCTGGTTGGTTTCAAATCATTAATATTTGTCCTTGAATTTCCTTTTCTGTGGGGAAACTGCACAGAAAAGAAAATTTCACTCTTGGTTTGTCTTTGGAACGTCAAGTGCAGTGTTGCTGTTAAAGATCCAGTTTTATCCATTTATTTAACCCTTTTCAGGGCTGTCCCAATAGAGTATTCCTTCTGGAAGCACACCTAGCCAGTCAGGTTTTCAAGATCACCACAATGAAGATGCAAATGTTATCTTTGCATATTCGTTATGATCCTGAAAATCTGACTAGCTAGGTGTGTCTCCAGAAGATGGTTGTAAAGCATTACATTGGAGCCTAGATCAGTATATGATCAACACATCTCACGACTTGTATGAAAACTACAAATGACAATTTTGCTGGGGTCTCTGCCTAAGATCAAAAGAAGTCCAAAACCATGAGCTAAGGCAGATCTCTTGGGGGTTTTGGTTTGTTTGTTTTTTTGTTTTTGTTTTTTTTGCAGAGACTTGTATGTGGGAGCTCATTGTCTTACTCTCCAAACCCACAGAAGCCAAATGATACCTTAACCAAACCAAGAAAGTTATGGGTTCCAGTTTAAAAATGTGTTCTTGGGGATCTTTTAGAGCAGTGGTTCCCAACCCTGTCCTGGAGGACCACCAGGCCAATCGGGTTTTCAGGCTAGCCCTAATGAATATGCATGAGAGAAATTTGCATATACTGGAAGTGGCAGGCATGCAAATCTGCTCCATGCATATTCATTAGGGCTAGCCTGAAAACCCGATTGGCCTGGTGGTCCTCCAGGACAGGGTTGGGAACCACTGTTTTAGAGAATGCTGGGTTAGTATGTTCTCTCTGTGTTGAGACAGACAGCCATCTAAAACTGATGGTTGGTCTCACTCTTTCAGGAACATTACAAACCTTTTAGGTTTCAAGTCCTCACAGTCTCTCTAGATAGGTTTACCTTTGCTCACAACGGACAGGAAGACTTGCCCTTGGCCGTGCTGTGGGTTAGGCTTTCACTCGCATTCCTCCCCTCAGGGGTCATCCAAGAGCCAGGGAAGCTGTCTCGCTTTAGGCAAAATAGTTCTCAGGCCATTGTGGACATTCCCTGGGAGGGTCAGGGTGAGTGTCACAACAATAAATCTGGAAAGCCCCTCCTCTTAATGGGGACAGTCTGTTGCTTTTGTGGGGGAGTGCTTGGCCCTATTGCACCCTCTCCACTTGTCCTTCACAAGTCTTTTAGGGCTAGATTTAAAATAAAAATAAAAAAATGCATTAAAAAAAAGGCTCTCGCAGCCATTAGAGTACCAATTTTAAAAAAGCGAGTCATTCTCCAAAAAACTTCCGGTTTTGCCACCCTTTCTATTAAGAAATATTTCCCTTTTTTCTTCATATTTTGACCTAGCATCTGCTACTTCTGTTTCCACTTCCTCCTCTGGGCTTAAGACTCATCAAACTTGTTCTGGGGTCTGGTATCTTGAGCTTTCATTTAAAACTACTAATGCTTAAATGTACAGTATATGCCTCTAAAGCAGGCTTAATTTCTGCTACTTAACACTGGCACTTTATAAAGGCACATAAGTAAGCAGTGACTTGTTCTTGTTAACCAAGTGCCATGTTCTAAAATTACTATGTAAATGTTAACCACTGTGTAATAATTATGGACACTCACACTCAGGGGCTTTGAATGCAGAATTCTTAGCTCCTGGGAAGGGAGGAAGATCTGGCTCATAAATCCATTTCCTTTTGTATGGAAAATCAAAGTGCTGTCCCCACGGTCAGCACCTCTCGCTTTGATTACTGCAACCTGCTTCTCTCAGGTCTCCTGTGCAACCATTTCTCAATCCATTCAAAATTCTGCTGCTCAACTCGTATTCTGTGAGAGCCACCATACTCGCATTACCCCTCTCCTCAAGTCACTTCATTTGCTTCCCATCCATTTCTGAATACAGTTCAAAACGCCTCTTACGAGTGTTTCACTCTGCAGCTTCTCAATATCTCTCCATACTTATCTTCCCCCCCCCCCCACCCCGGTGAATTCTGTTCATAAGAACATAAGAATTGCTGCTGCTGGGTCAGACCAGTGGTCCATCATGCCCAGCAGTCCGCTCACGCGGCGGCCCTCTGGTCAAAGACCAGCGCTCCAACCGAGACTAGCCCTACCAGTGCACGCTCTTGCTCACCAGGAACTTGTCTAATATAGTCTTGAATCCTTGGAAGGTATTTTCTCCTATGACCGACTCCTTCCTCTCCGTACCCTTCTCCACTGCCAACTCCAGACTCTGTCCCTTCTATCTTGCTGCGCTGTATGCCTGGAACAGACTGCTGGAATCAATACATCAGGCTCTGTCTCTGCAATATTCAAATCCAGGCTAAAAGCCCCCTTTTCAAGGCTGTTTTCAACTAACCCCATTCACCATAAATACCTATGTCTATGCTGTCATCCTCTGCTACAAACTCCCCAGCCCCTATATGTCCTGCCTGTCCAAATTAGACTGTAAGCTCTTCTGAGTAGGGACTGTCTATTACATGTTAAATGTACAGTGCTGTGTATGCTTTTCAGTGCTATAGAAATGATAATGGTAGTAACTACCACTGCTCAGGCTTGGCTCTGAAGAAATTGTTTTCTGAGTCGGTCCCTTTCATGTTCTAGAACTGATTTACCACTGAAAAAGACTTGTTTTGATGAGTTATCTGACTATATTCTATCCTTTTCAAGATGTTAACTTTTACGGGGGAAGTTATCAAGCTGTATTGGGGTGGGATTTGGAATACTACCTTTCTCTGGTTATAATCAAAGCAGTCTGCATATTCTATGCAGGTGCTTACTTTGTGCTTAGGGCAATGAAGAATTAAGTGAGCTGCCCAGAGTCGCAAAGAGCTGCAGTGGGAATCGAACTGAGTTCCCCAGCCTACACTAGCCATTAGGCTACTCCTTCAGTCCTGTTTGCCCTTTAATGTGTCTTAAAGGACCTTAACTGCAGCAATATTTAGGCAGTTGCAAGTTACCTAATAATGAAATGCAAAACATGGCAATGCATGTAAAGCAGTTCATTTCTATGTAAAAATAAATAAATAAATAAATGCGACCTGCTGAGGTTATTTTATCATGCCAAGAGCATTGGGCCTCAAAGCATACCTCTTAAGTTTGTTCTTGCTCATCCCCTAGGGCAGTAGTTCCCAAACCTAGCCTTGGACCCACCCCATGTACTCAGGTTTTCAGGATATCCACGAGAGAAATTTGCATGCATTGCCTCCACTCTATGCAAATTTCTCATGAATATTCATTGTGGATATTTAGAAAACCTGACTGGCAGTATATAAACATAGTTTTATAGACAGGCAAAGCACTCCTCAAATCCTTACCAGCAGCACTTTATTAAGCCACTTCCAGACGCCCAAATCATTACTTTCCATTCGCAGCTCAACTCCAAACCCTAGAGTCTGCCAACCTACATTCCTGAGCCCCTGTGATAGACAAGCTCTAGCCCCCTTGGTATCTAAGCACTCATAAACTCATGCTGAAATACAAGCTCAGACATTATGGAGCATAATCTTTAATTATTTTGTACAGAGTAATTAACAGTTTAAACATAACTCACAGATTGACAGGCAGCTAGTGGGTCTATAAGTGCAATAGAGTTGACCTCCCCTATCTCTGACCCCTAGTAATGAGCTTAACTGCTGAATTTTGAATCAATTGCAAGCTTGCAAGAAAGTTTTTTTAAAGTAGCCCAAGACACACAAAATTACAGTCATTTAAGTCTGAGATAACCACTGCCTCATCACACAATGAAGATCTGTAACAGAAAAGTAGGCAATGCAAAGGATAATAAAATTCAGCAGTAGTTGGTGAATTCCTGTGTATGGGGGGGGGGGGTAGAGAGAGAGTACATTTTTTCTCTTCACGTCTTCCTAAGTACATTTACAGGGTGACCCCATTATATAAAAGTTATACCAAATCGCCATAAGATGATTCTACAGTTGATGTATGATTGGAAAGAAAAGGGAAGAGATTTGCATACATTTGAGGCAGCGGAAGTAAATCAATCTCATTCATATTCATTGTGGATATCCTGAAAACCTGACTGGCAAGGAGGCACTGCAGGACCAGCTTGGGAAACGCTCTACAAGGTCTAACAATTATGTTCATGAACTTATCCTAGAAAAAGTGCCACATTGCTGAATATCACTACAGTCACCTTTGAAGTATTCCCCTTGGGAAGCTATGCACTGATGCCAGCACTTAGTCCACCCTTCAAAGCAATTTTTAGAACTCTTTTTCTGTAATGCCCATCAGAGCTGTTGTCATATTACCCATGATGTCCTGAATGTCATTAAAATATCTTCCTTTCAATATTTCCTTTATCTTTGGGTAAAGAAAAAAAGTCATCCAATCATCCCAGTGATATATTTCGTTCCTAAAGTACACAAAAATAGGACCAACCCCCCCGGGGCGTCCTATCGTTTCAGGGATTGGTTCAGTGTTGGAGCCTTTATCAGACTTTGTAGATTTCTATTTAAAACCTTTAGTCACTTTAGCGAAGTCATAAATAAAGGATACCACTTCCATGTTGACTTGGCTTCAAGAGTCTAACTCTATCCCTCAGGGGGCTATCCTGGCTACTCTCGACATACAGGCTTTATATACCAATATCCCTCAGTCCAGTGCAATTGAGGTAGTGCGTAAACATTTAGGCACCCTCCAGTTAACTTCAGCTAGAGTGGATTTTTTAGTAGCCATCGCCAGCATAGCATTACAACAGAATTACTTTATGTTTGACACTGAGTTTTTTCTGCAGATACAGGGTACTGCTATGGGAGCTACGATGGCCCCGTCATTGGCCTGTCTCTATGTATCGGATTTTGAAGAAACATATATTTACACCTCTACTTATTTTTCTGAGATTTATGTGTGGAAACGGCACATAGATGACATTTTTTTAGTATGGACCAACACCCTGGAAGTGTTCCATCAATTTTTACAGTGGCTTAACTCATGCAATCCACATTTACAGTTTACTTCATCTACATCTTACACTCAGATTGCGTTTCTTGACATTCAAATTTCTTTGCACCAAGGTTCATTTGAAACTTCAATTTATCGGAAGCAAACTGACAGAAATAATCTGCTTCATTACAACAGTTATCACCCACGCCATCTGAGAGATAACTTACCTGTGGGCCAATTTTTGAGGCTGAGGCGACTATGTAGCAATAAAGCGGAGTACAAGGTCCGTGCTGGTGATATGTGGCAACGCTTTGTGGAACGTGGATACCCGAAAAGAGTTATTAAAAGGGCTTACAAGAGGGCTTTATATGCCCATCGTACGTATCTGTTACAGCCAAAATCTGACCATCCAGAAGCCCGCATGGTATGTACTCTTCCGTACTCGTATAAAGTTTTTGGCATTAAGAAGATCATTAATGCACACTGGCATATTTTACAGGTTCACAAATGCCTTGAACAACCCCCCCTGTTTGCTTATTCCAGAGGCAGAAACCTACGTGACTATATGACTTCTTCTCATTTCGTCAGTACTTCAGCCAGTACACTTGCGCATTCCACAGGACATTTCAAATGTGGTCACTGCACTATCTGCTCTTATGCTTTAGAAACTACGTGCATCAAACATCCTACCTTATCTAAGACGCATGTTCTTCAACATTACACCGATTGCGACACTCAGAGGGTCGTATACATGATCATGTGCCCATGTAGAATGTTATACATAGGGCATACCACCAGAAATATTAAAACTCGCATTTGAGCAAAATTAGGAGGGGCGATATGGGGGCCCCCCCTATTGCAGCATTGGCACGAGACTTCACATCAGTTACAAGACCTCCGGTTTGTTGTTTTAGAAGTGGCTCATCTGGATAGGGGAGGAAATGCGCAAGCCTGGTTATGGAAACACGAACAAAGATGGATATTTCACTGGCAAACTGTGGCTCCTACAGGGTTAAACAAAGAAGTAGAGTGGTGGGCGTTTCTACATTAGTTGATTGACACATCGATGTAATTTAAATCCGGGTGCTCAGCTGAGCGACTGTGTCACAGGAAATGTAAAAGAAGTTCTTCTGAATCAGGTACCCTGCCGTCAGCGTCTAGATTTTGTGTATTAGCTGTTTCGCTGTAACATTATGTTTAACGGCTACACATATGCATCATTTTTTGTCTTTGTTACATTGTTTAGGACACATTTTAAGCAGCAGTTCACTAGCAAGTCAGTGGGTTCTCTGAAGCAGCCAGGGTTGGCGAAACACATCAGAACCTCGCCGGGTCAACGCTAATTGAACATTCAAGATAAGTTCTTTTTGAACTCACGTTTTTTTGAATTTATTCACAAATTGAAGAGTTATTTCACTAGATGGACATAACTATTTGAGAACGTTTTCTAACAAGTATTTTTCATTACCTTTTCACTTTTAATGGTGCAATGATAGATTCTACAAAAAACGCTCTCTAGGGGTTCCGCACCCCACACTGAGGTTTTTTACTCCATCTTGGATTCTGAGCGCCACTTAAGTTTAAAAAGGTATTCAAAGTATTGTTCGTTCCTTCATCAGTTGTTGTTGTTATGTCTTATACAATGGCATCACCCAAAAAGATTAGGCATCTCCAGATAATACAAAACACCTCAAAGCTCATCGAAAACACAAAAAAAATGATCATGTTACACTGTACCTAATAAAGGCACACTGGTTCCCTATAACCCACAGAATAACATAAAACTTTACTCCTTACGTTCAAAACTCGTTACTCTAGTCTCCCTGAATTCCTGAACAGTGTTCTCATCCCTTATACTAAAACATCATTGCGTATAAATAAATTCAGCTATCCTATCCAATCTACCATTAAGGTTTTGGGAATAATACTGGACCAGGGCTTCACTATGAAGAACCAGGTGGAGTCCAGGTGAAAACTGCCAAGGTAAGGTCTCAACATAAAACAAGGCGGAGTACAACCACCAGGCACATACAGCTAACTAATTAACTTTCAAGAAATCTTTTAAACTTTCCATCTATCTTTCAAACAGGCAGACCTTTCTACCTCACAAACAAGAAGGCAGACCTCTAACTATATAGCAGGCAGACCTTATCAGTCACCCTAATCTTTCAAACTCTCAAACAGGCAGACTTCTAACTAACTCACAAGCAGGCAGACCTACATAACAAGCAGGCAGGCTAACTACTAACAGACAGTCCTCTCCAACTAACTGACAGGCAGACCTTACCAGACACTCTAGTAGGAGTAGGGAGAAAAAAAAAATCTTTCAAACCTAATCTTTCAAACTCTCAAACTATCTAACAGGCAGACTTTTCTAACTAACTCACAAGCAGGCAGACCTACGTAACAAGCAGCCAGGCTACTAACAGGCAGTCCTCTCCAACTAACTGACAGGCAGACCTTACCAGACACTTTAGTAGGAGTAAGGAGAAACCCCCCCCCCCCAAAAAAAAAAAAAAAACAACAACTTGAAAATGGCAGGGAGAAAATTAAAGAGTTATGGGATAGATGGCAAAGTTCAGTTGTGGATTAGGAATTGGTTATCAGATAGAAAACAGAGGGTAGGGTTACATGGTCATTTTTCTCAATGGAGAAGAGTAAACAGTGGAGTGCCACAGGGATCTACTGGGACCGGTGCTATTTAATTTATTTATAAATGATCTGGAAATTGGAACAAGTGAGGTGATTAAATTTGCAGATGACACTAAACTGTTCAAAGTTGTTAAAACGCATGCAGATTATGAAAATTTGCAGGCAAGTCTTATGAAATTGGAAGACAGGACATCCAAATGGCAGATAAAATTTAATATGGACAAATGCAAAGTGATGCACATTTGGAAGAATAACCCCAATCACAGTTACCAGATGCTAGGGTGCACCTTGGGGGATAGTGCTCAAGAAAAGGATCTGGGTGCCATTGTAGACAATACGATGAAACCTTCCACCCAATGTGCTGCAGTGGCCAAAACAGAAAATAGGATGCTAGGAATTGTTTTTAAAGGGATGGTGAACAAGACTAAGAATGTTGTTATGCCTCTATATTGCTCCATGGTGCGACCTCACCTGGAGTATTGTGTTCAGTTCTGGTCTCCTTATCTCAAGAAAGATATATCAGCACTAGAAAAGGTTCAAAAAAGAGTGTCCAAGATGATAAAGGGGATGGAACTCCTCTCATATCACTAAAATGGTTAGGGCTCTTCAGCATGGAAAAGAGAAGGCTGAAGGGAGATATGATTGAGGTCTACAAAATCCTGAGTGGAGTAGAACGGGTACTAGTGGATCAATTTTTCACTCTGTCAAAAATTACAAAGACTAGGGGACACTTGGTGAAGTTACAGGAAAATACTTTTAAAACCACTAGGAGGAATTTTTTTTTCACTCAAGAGACTAGTTAAGTTCTGGAATGCATTTCCAGAGTTTGTGGTAAGAGTAGATAGCGTAGCTGGTTTTAAGAAAGGTTTGGACAATTTCCTGGATGAAAAGTCTATAGTCTGTTATTGAGAAAGACATGGGGGAAGCCACCGCTTGCCCTGGATCGGTAGCATGGAATGTTGCTACTGTTTGGGGTTTCGGAATCTTTTGTTACTCTCTGGGATTCCGGAATATTGCTATTCTTTAGGCTTCTGAATGGAATGTTGCTACTCCTTGGGGTTCCGGAATCTTTGGTTACTCTTTGGGATTCTGGAATCTTGCTATTCTTTAGGATTCTGAATGGAATGTTGCTACTCCTTGGGTTTTGGCCAGGTACTAGGGACCTGGATTGGCCATCGTGAGAACAGGCTACTGGGCTTGATGGACCATTGGTCTGATCCAGTAAGGCTAGTCTTATTTAGGGTAAATAAATATTGAAGAAGGAGGTAGGTGGACAGGTCCTGGAAAAGGGAAGAGGCAGGGGAGCAAGAGATGAAGTATTGTAAAGAGGGTGAGAGACCAAGAAAGTTGCAAACTCTTTCAAGAAGAGAAAGGGTGAAAATAAATAAGGAAAATGGGAGCCTGAATAAGGGGACAAAGCATGAAGGACTGGAGCTGGAGAAGAGATGAGTGACAAGGATGGAGCTAGGGGTTAGATACATGGCAGAAAAGATAAGCTGGGGAGGCAATGAATAAGAGAGAGGAAATGGGCAACTGGAAAGTGGGTGAAATACAAGAAATTTACTGTTACAATATGTGCAGGACACACATATGAGGGTGTTTTGAAAAGTTTGGTAAAAATGCAAGCCAAAAAAACAGTTATATTTCTCAACATAGTCTCTTCATAAGAAATAAGAATTGCCACTGCTGGGTCAGATCCATTGTGGCCAGCAGTCCACTCACACGGCAGCCCTTAGGTCAAAGACATTGAGGGCTATATACTTATTCCAGTGTGTTTCCAGTTTTTTTCATCCCTTCTGAAAAATAGGTTTGTCAAGTTTAAAAAAATATTTGTTTAACTTGCTTTTTAACTGAACTTTTCAAACCACTCTTGTACAAAAGATGCTAAATGCAAACAGACTGCTCCGTGCATGCATCCACAACCCACCAGTTGTTTGGTTTTTTTTTTAAAAAATCCATTTATGTAGGACACACCTACACACTCATATGCGCGTGGCATATTTCCTACATCAAACAAATGAAAGCAGACCAGTCCACTGAGAAGTCTCCCTCATGCAATGGCAGTTCTAGAGCTACCGGAAAACTTTGAACGTTAGTGTTCCTTTCTGTGCATCGCCTGGAATGCTCATTTTAATACTACTAGGCTTAATTGTAATATATTTGAATAGGATTATGGGTAGCTGCTACCACAAACGGCAGAAGCGACACAGAACCCTTTGTGCATTAATTGCTGAATGATGTGCTTGCGAGACTGACTGCAGCCATTCTAATTCATATGTTGCTGGCATGGTAAGCTTTTAAAAGGGAAAGTTACCTGGAAAACTAACACCCCCGTATGAGTAACAGTGAGATTAATTTGCATGCCTTCCCCTTCACTGGCAGGATGCAGTCTGATTCCATATGTTTTCAGCTTCCTTACTATGTCCAGAAGATGAATGTTTGCGTCAGCTGGAGACTTGCCACTGAAGAGCGAGCAGAGAGATGTGTTGGGTTACTTTGTTTTACAATAGTCTACTAAATCTTCAAATCTCATTTGCAAAATGAAAACAGAAAATGAAGCCACATTCTTATCTGGAGTACTATTTAAAGAGAAACTCTCTACATATATACTATAGTAATGAGATCAATGATTTTTATTTCACACTTTCTGAAAGCCAGTGATATAATCACTATTTACTATTATATACTAAGAAGATAATAATTACTGGCACCACCAATTCTTGCTTTATAACTATTTCTCAACTCAGGTTTTTGGAATATCTACAATGAATATGTATGAAATAAATTTGCATATAATGAGGCAGTGTATGCAAATCAAGTTTACTCCTGGCAGAATTCTAAACAAAAAATTTGAAAATTCTGAGCACAATATTTTAAAATTTTGCAAAGCTTATTTGTAGTGTTTTGAATTAGAGAATGACACGGTGAGTGATCCCCGCGGGGAGCCGCGGTCTGCTGCGGTTTGCCCACGGGCTATAGAGACTTTCCAGCCGAATCGCCACATGCACGGGAACAAAACTTTTCACCGCCCGCAAGAACGGTGAAAAGATTTGTCCCCGCAGGCAAATTTACCCCCTTCATTGTGACCCGCGAAACCGCGATTTACCATGCCTGATCCTTTGTTTCCTCCGGCGGCCATGCTGTCTCCTCCATTCCAGCTCTCCATCGCCGCGTTGCTGCATTGACTCCGCCTCCTTTTAATGTGCTGGCCCCTGATTAGTCACCTCTTCCTGCTCAAGCAGTGAGGGGACCAATCGCTACTGCCACACACGATTTGAAAACCCCATTTAATGGTTTGTAGTGGTGCAGCAGTAGCGATTGGGATTTTGGAAAGGAGCTGCGAGGACTGGAGTTGCTGAAGTCGCTGCTGCCTGCTTGGACCGAAGCTGAAACTTCATTTTAGAACTCGTTGTAAGAGGTAAGGTCCTTCTCCTTGCCTGCCCAGGGTTCCCGAGGGAAGGGGAGGGGAGGGGGGGCATTCGGTTCGGTTCAGTTGAGCTGCTCTTGCAGCACGAAGCTGGTTCTTTTCTTTTTTTAAAATCTGCTAGTTTAAATCTGCTAGTACAGGTTGTGTTTTGTTTTTGTATAGTTAAGTAAGTTGTAAATTTATAAAGAATGTTTCCTTTATAAGTTAATAAAGATAAGTATATAAAATCATACCTGTTTGAGGCTTTTATGGATGCTGTGGTGATGGTGACGGGGCGGTGAATGGGATGGCAGTGGCGGTGACGGGGCGGTAAAAGGGGTGGCGGTGACGGGGCAGTACAGAGGATGGTGGGCCGGGGACAGTGCAGTGACGGGGAAAGATTTTTTTCCCCGTGTCATTCTCTATTTTGAATAGAATTCTCCCATCTTAAGGCCTGAAATTCCTTCCTGTCTTTTCCTTTTGCAGGCTCCAGCCTCCTCAATTCACTTTCTCACTCTTAACTGTAATTCTGTCTCCCTCTAAATCACGGGTGTTCAACCTTTTGGCTTCCCTGGGCCGCATTGTCAAAAAAAAATGTTTCTGGGGCCGCACAAACGCTGCAGTAAGACAGGAGGGAGCTGGCAAGATGGTAAACACCCAGGGGCAGCAGAGGAAAACACTGCATCGCCCTTGACCGGGGCTGCACAAAAAATTTCACGGGGCTGCAGGTTGGACAACCCCTGCTCTAAATCCTACCCCCTCTCTCACTCACACCCTGAATACCCTCCCTGGCCCCCACTTTTGGCATCTCTCTCTCCCTCTCTCCACAGACCATGAATCTCTTTCTCCTTTCCCAACTCCTTTCTAGTCTGGGACACTCATCCTCTCTCTACTGTCCCTCCACCCTACCACTTGTGGGTCCAGCATCCATACCCCCTCTGCGCGCCCACCAGTCTGGCTAGGTCATTTGGTATGCCTTTAAATTGTCCTTCCCCACATTGAAAGGTGTTGTTTGCATTGGCAAACTGGGGAAATCTTTACGTTTCAAAATGATAGAGCTTTACAGCTGTGTGAATTGGGTTCACTTCAAACATTTCATAAATATCTGAAAACTAGGTTATTTTCCAAACTGTAAACTCTTGCCTGTCTTTCTTTATATTTAAATATCATTGTATTTTTCTTCTTTTTAAGTTTGGTGTAAACCGTGTCGAGCTCTATTTTTATAGAGAAGATGCGGTCTATAAACTTAAGATTTAGTTTAGTTTACAGTGCTCAGAGAACAGCGCACGAACAAACTCTGGTCTTAATGCTGGAAACCTACCACCAGCTCAGAGCTGGCATTGGAGGATTTGAAAAGAGGATTTCTTTAATCTGCTGGTTTTGATATCTTGTGGAAGCGGAAGAAACCTATGCAAGCCTCTAAGTTTCTTTAGATGGGAGTCGGGAGAGAGTCCACTAGACCTCCAGGCTCTTTTTTTAAGTTGGGGGGAGGGGGAGTTGGAAGGGAGCCATGGTGTATGTGTGTGTGTGTGTGTGGGGGGGGTAATGCAAACTTTCCTGTCAGTGCCTGACCAATCACCTATCAGGTACTGACAGTAAAGCTGACATTCTGCACTACCCCACAATTACTGCCACAATTTATGTGTTCATTAGTCTGAGCTATTGTTTCCACTGTGCTTACACAAGCTTCTGGTGAAACAGCATGATCTTGTGGTCCAGACAGCCCTGGTTTGGTAAGTACTGGTTATTTTCTAAGTGCTTTCTGTCTGCTTCTTCATGAAAATACCCAAGTTCTGCTGCAAAGAAACAAGAGAGTCAACGACATTTGATTCAAGTTGAACAGATGGTGGTGGACAAGTTAGACAATCTCATTCTCTAGGCTTATAATTAAAACTGGCAAAGTTTTTTTTTCCCCCCCTAGCCCAAACATAGGCAACTCCGGTCCTCGAGGGCCGTAATCCAATTGGGTTTTCAGGATTCCCCCAATGAATATGCATTGAAAGCAGTGCATGCAAATAGATCATGCATATTCATTGGGGAAATCCTGAAAACCCGATTAGATTCCAACCCTCGAGGACCGGAATTACCCATGTCTGCCCTAGCCTCATTAAAGAGGTGTCACTTTGACATCAATACAAAATAGTGAAGGCCTCTGTTTAATCGCACACAAAAAAGATACAACACTGATCAAGGTCAATACAAGCTTTCCTAGGCCTCCCAACTATCTTCTGCAACTCTTTAAAGCCTTGGATTGTGAGTAACTTGGTGCACAAGTGTTTTGCAAGATGAGCAAAATGTTTTATTAAATTGTAACTTGATAAATGAGCGTTGTCTTGCAATACGAGTACAATATACGCGTATGACAACCGAGCCAATGGTTCTTCTCTCTGATGCTGTGGACTGTTCTAAACAAGTGAGGTCTTGCAATACGAGTACATACAGTATATGCACGTCACGTCATGACAACTGAGCCACTGGTTTCTCTCTCTCTGATGCTGTGAGATCTTGCAATATAAGTACACACTGCATTCGCGCGTTGCAACTGAACCGATGGTTCTCTCTCTGACGTTGGAGTGTAGTGGGTGTTCTAAACAAGTGAGGTCTTGCAAGTGCAGGTTAATTTGTTTTATTGTATATATTTTTAGTTTTTACAGTACAGTATTTTGTATTAAAGTTTTTGGGTTGTGGAACGAATCGTCTGAGTTTCCATTATTTCTTATGGGGAAATTTGCTTTGATATACGAGTGCTTTGGATTACAAGCATGTTTCTGGAACAAATTATGCTTGCAAACCAAGGTTTTACTGTACTTCATTTTATAACAGGAAATCTATGTGGGACTCTAAAAAGGAACCTATTTTAAGCCTATGTTTATAAAAAAAAACAAAAAAAAAAAAACACAAAACCCTCCCAGCTAGATGTAAATATTCAAGGCAGTCTTCCACAAATGAACTGATAACAAGATCCTCAAATAACTTAACATAAAAATACACTTATGCCGCTGTACCTTTCAGTTCAAAGCGGTTTACAACATAAGAAAGTTATATAGGCATAACAGATTATAAACTCATTTAAAAAGTTTATCATACAAATATGTCTTCAATGCCTTTCTAAAAACCTGATAGGAACTAGAATCCTGTATTAAATGCTTCATCATATTAGAGTTAATGGATTATAATGTCAACTCCATTCAACTGTTTCTTCTAAGTATAATCCTCAGTCCAATATCACCATTTTATATAGTCCAAAAATGTATTTATGAATTCTAATCCATGCCCAATATAAATTTTTATAAGACAGGTGTAGCCTACTTATTCGTGTTTCGAGCTCCAAACTGTATCAGGATGACATGCTCTTTCCTATACCATCTTCTAGCTTAAGAGGACTTTGTGGCTCTGGGAGAGAAGGTGAAGCAGTCAGATGTGCAGGTGGTATTCTTGTCCATCTTCCCTGTTGAGAAAAAAGGTCAGGGCAGAAAAGCTTACATCCTGGAGATGAATGCATGGCTATGTGGATGGTGTTGTCGAGAGCGTTTTGGCTTCCTGGACCATGGGATGATTTTCCAAGGGCTGCTGAGCAGGGATGGTATGCATCTGTCAAAGAATGGAAGGAGTGTCTTTGGAAGTAGGCTGGCTAATCTACTGAAGAGGGCTTTAAACTTGAAGTGATGGGGCAAGGTGATCAAAACCTCCGGGAGAGTATAAGCTCTCAGGTAAGTAAATAACTGAATACTTCTATATGGATGGGAAAAGTGCACAATGTCTGGAAAACAGTTATATACTAATGCTCGAAGTATGGGAAATAAGATTCTGGATCTAGAAGCTGTGATGGAAGAAGCTGGATATAGTGGCGATCACGGAGATGTTATACCAGGCTATAATCTGTTCAGGAAAGGCAGGGTAGGAAGAAAAGCCACACAATTGCAGGATCTGCAGGGCAAGGAAGAGGCACTGTGGATCAATTTGGAAAGAGAGAATGGTAAATATATTTACATTGGTGTGATATACAGGCCTCCTTCACAGACGGAAGAAGTGGACAGAGATTTAATAGTCGACATTCAGAATATATCTAACAAAGGGGAAGTTTTACTAATAGGTGATTTAACATGCTGGATATTGGGAGATTAGGACTTGAATATCGCCTTTTTGTAGTTTTACAACCACACTCAAAGCGGTTTACATACAGGCACTTCAAGCATTTTTCCTATCTGTCCTGGTGGGCTCACAGTCTATCTAATTCACCTGAGGCAGTGGAGGATTAAATGACTTGCCCAGGGTCACAAGGAGCAGTGTGGGGTTTGAACCCACAACCTCAGGGGCTCAGGCTGTAGCTCTAACCACTGCACCACACCTATTGTGGGGTCTTCTAGAAGTAGGGAGATCCTGGATTCTCTACAAGGAGAACTGTTCCAGCAGTTGATAATGGAACTTATGTGGGATGGGGGTCATACTGGACTTAGTGCTTACAAATGGGGGAAATGTTTCTGATGTTACAGTGGGTGATCATCTCACATCTAGCGATCACTGCATGGTACAGTTTAATATTAAGGCAGGTATAGAAAGGGCTGATTCAAAAGTGAAGGTTCTAAACTTTTAAAAAAGCTAACTTTGTTCAGATGGGGGATTACGTCAAGGAATTGTCTGAATGGAAACATCTGGAAGGAGTAGAAATGCAATGGGCAAAACTGAAAGGAGTTATTGTAAGGGCAATAAATGTTTTTGTGAGGCAAGTAAGTAAAAATAAGGATAAGAAGGCTGCTTTGGTTCTCAAAAGTAGTAGCTGAGAAGGTAAGGAATAAAAGGTTAGCGTTCATAAACTACAAAAGATTGCAGAAATAGGAAGACAGGCAGAAATATCTGGAAAAGTTAAGAGAGGCTGGTCATGTAGTCAGGAAAGCAAAGATGAAAATAGAAGAAAAAATAGCTGACACGGCAAAACGGGAAGATGAGACATTTTTTAGATATATCAGTGATAGGAAGAAGTGCAAAAGTGGCATTGTGAGACTCAAAAGTGAAGGGGAGGAATATGTAGAAGCTGATAAAGAATGGTCTGAATTGCTTAACAAATTTCTGTTCTGTATTCACAGCAGAAGCACTAGGAGTGGGACTGCAGAAGACAAACACGAATAGAGATGGAGAAGTGGTAGACCCTGATCAATTTTCAGAGGGTTGTGTTCATGAGGAACTAGCTAAATTAAAGATAGACAAAGCGATGGGGGTCAGATGGTGTACATCCGAGGGTGCAAAAGGAACTTAGGAAAGTTCTGGTGGCTCTGCTGACTGACCTTTTTAATGCATCTCTAGAGTCAGGAGTGGTACCGGAGGACTGGAGAAGGGCAGATGTGGTCCCTCTCCACAAATGTGGAAGTAAGGAAGAAGTAGGGAATTATAGGCTGGTAAGTCTGCTGTGGTAAGCAAATTAATGGAAATGCTTTTAAAACAGAGAATGGTGGTTTCTGGAATCCAGTAGATTACAGGACTGGAGGCAATATGGATTCACTAGAGGTAGGTCTTGTTAGATAAATCTGATCAATTTATTTGACTGGGTGACCAGAGAATTGGATAGAGGGAATGCGCTAGATGTGATATATTTGGGTTATAGCAAAGCCTTTGACAGTGTTCCACACAGATGTCTAATAAATAAACTGAGTGTTCTCAAGATGGGTCCCAAAGTGACGGGCTGGATCAGGAATTGGTTGAGTGGAAGGTAACGGAGGGTAATGGTCAATGGAAATTGCTCTGAGGAAAGGGATATTATCAGTGGTGTGCCTCAAGGTTCTGTTCTTGGGCCAGCTCTTTTTAACATTTTTATAAACGATATTGCTGCAGGGCTGTTGGGTAAGATTTGCCGCTTTGCTGATGATACCAAAATCTGCAATAGAGTAGACACCCAGGATGGTGTGAATAAAATGAGGAAAGACCTGGTGAAGCTTGAAGAATGGTTTGAAATTTGGCAGCTAAAATTTAATGCTAAGAAATGCAAGGTCATGCATTTGGGCTGCAGAAACCCAACGGAATGGTAGTTTAGGGGGTGAAGAACTTATGTGCATGACAGAAAAGCAGGACTTGGGTGTGATTGTATGTGATGATCTTAAGGTGTCCAAATAGGTTGAAAAGGTGACGGTGAAAGCTAGAAGGATTTTAGGTGAATAGGAAGAGGTATGGCCAGTAGATAAAAAGAGGTATTGATGCCCTGTATAAGACTCTGGTGAGACCTGATTTAGAATATTGTATACAATCCTGAAGGCCGCAACTTCAAAAAGATATAAAAAGGATGGAGTCGGTCCATAGGAAGACTACTACAATGGTGCGTGGTCTTCGTCATAAGGCATATGGGGACAGACTTAAAGATCTCAATATGTATACTTTGGAGGAAAGGTGGAAGAGGGGAGATAACTACTATAGCTTTACTAAGTAGTACATTTAAAACAAGTAGGAGAAAATATTTCTTCACTCAATGTTTAATTAAACTGTGGATTCATTGTCATAGAAAGTGATAAAAGGCAATTCGCTTAATAAGGTTTAACAAATATTTGGAGAAATTCCTAAAGGAAAAATCCATAAGATATTATTAAAATGGATTTGGAAAACTTCATTGCTTATTTCTGGAATAAGCAGTTTCAAATCTGTTTTATTCTTTTGGAATCTTGCCAGGTAGTTGTGACCTGGATTGGCCACTGTTGGAAACAGGATACTGAGCAGATGGACTTCGGTCATTCCCAGTATGGCAATGCTCCTGTTCTTATTTTAGAAATGTTAGTGAACGAGAAAAACATAGGATGACTTTGTGAGCAGAGAGGGACAAAAAAGGAGATGAAGGAGAACCACAAATTAAAGTCAGGAGTACAAACAGAAGAGAGGTAGACACCCATGCCTTTTACTGAAAAGGTTATTATGCAACTAGTGAAACTGAAAATGGACAAAGGAACCATCCTAGAACATTAAGGAAAATTGCTGATAGTCTCGAAGACTGAGGATCTGATTTTCCAATTTCCCATGTATCACTCTATTACAGTGGTCTCAAACTCGCGGCCTGCCAGGTACTATTTTGAGGCCCTCGGTAAGTTTATCATAATCACAAAAGTAAAATAAAACAGTTTCTTAATCATGTCTCTTTAGCTATAATTATAATATTATTATTACGACTTAGCCAAAAGGAAAGATTTATAAATATAGAATTTTACCTCATGCAAAATTGTCATTTCTTTAATAAGACATTAACTATTTTTTTCTGAGGCCCTCCAAGCACCTACAAATCCAAAATGTGGCCCTGCAAAGGGTTTGAGTTTGAGACCACTGCTCTATTACACACTCAATATGAGCATCAGCATACTATCTCACCACCTTTGTGTTTGTAATTTGAGATTATACACAGGACTACTTTTTTTCATGTGACTCCAGCCCCGTGGAATTTGCTGTCTTCCTGCCTCGGGGCAGAATTTTACCTTGGAAAATTCAAATCAGATTTCAACATCTTTTTAAACAGGCTTTTAATGGATTTGTTAACACCTAACCTCCAGGGGGCAGCAAACTACCTCTGACACATTCTTTGACATTTTCCTTCCACCTTTTTACTCGGATTTTATAATTTTCTATTGCTTATTTGATTATATAACCTTATTATTTGATTGAAAACCACTTTGCTGTACCTATGAAAATGTGGTCTAGCAAACACCCAAATAAGATACACTAAACTGAATTAAAGACAAGCAGATGTTTTTATTTATTTATTAAAAAATTTATATACCACATACAACTATGCGGTTTCTTTATCACATGCGTAAAATATTGTTTCTCTACGATTATCACATATAACAAAGACATGTCTAAACAACATAATTAATCGTCCCTGTTATAAATAGGAATAGAGCACAAATTCAATCAATTCAGAAATGCAATCAAACTTTTTAAATCATATATTGTTATCAAAAGAGTTCTAAAAGGCAGTTACCATAGCATAGAAAGGCATTGGCAAATAATTGAGTTTTCAGCATTTTATTAAAATTCATCCTCCCCACACAAAACTGCAGGGTCCATAATTGTACGCCAACCACAGATATCATTGATGCTCTGATCCTAGCATGCATAGTTGACATTCTACCCTCCAAACTTAATTTCATCCCATTTACATCTCTAAGTTCTCTTCTCGGTTTATAGATCTCAAAGAATTCTTGTAAGGTCATTGGGAAAGCATGATACAATATCTGGTGTATAATCACACCAATCTTAAACTGCACTCTTTCTTGCATAGGTAACCAGTGTAGTTTCTTCAACACAGGAGCTATATGGGTACCACAGAGGGGGAAATAGGAGGAAGTGTAGCTAAAGTTAAGTTAGGCTGATTGTAGTGGGAGCTAAATTATAGGATCACTACTTTACTAAACTAAACTAAACTAAACCTTAAGTTTATATACCGCATCCTCTCCACGAAAGTGGAGCTCAGCACGGTTTACAAGAACTTAAAATATAGGAAGAGAAAGGAAAAGTTATACAGAAGTGGATTTTCATGGACAAAAATACTCAAAGTGAGGAACAATCATAAAAACAAGCATGTGCATTTTACCAGAGAGAGGTGTGCTGGACAAATCAGTTCATTGGTTTTATTGATTAAGGGGTCCTTTTACAAAGGTGCAGGAAAAAAGTTGTCTTAGTGCACAGGAAAAACACTGCACAAAGAGCATTAAGGCCATTTGTCTCTGCAGTCAGAAAATGGCTGATTTCCAATTTCCAGCATTAATGAGCATGCACTAATGCCATTAGGGCATAGCCATTAAAAAAGATTAGCACGTGAGCTCATACTGCCACCTGTTTTTAAGCAATAAGGCTCCGATTCTATAAAAGACGCCTACAGTAAGGTACCCAGATTGGTGTGCCTAGCTGATCTGGGCATCTAACTTAATTTTTTTAAATTGGCTTAATTGAAAGTACCATTAAAAACAATTAAAAAAAATTAATTAGCAGGTAAGTGCCTACCACTTTGTAGTAGGCATCTACACTGAGGCTCCTACTGGCAAGTAGGCGTGGTGTGGGGCGGATTTGGGGTGTGGATTCAGTTAGACGCCAGTGTATTAGGCCAAGAAAACCCTGACTTAATATACCAGCACTGAAGTTGATTTAGGTGCTGGTAGGTGTGATTCTACAAACAGTACCTAAATTTGATTGACATATGGTAGGTTCTGCTTTTCTGGGCACCTGCCAAGTTAGGTGCTGTTTATAGAGGCTGTTTTTAACCCTTTCATCTTGCCTGATGGTACCGACTGACCTGCAAGGAGATTCTGAAAGGGAAACAATCCTCTTAAATTTAATTAGTTAGTGCATGAGCCCTTAGAGCAGGGGTAAAGTCCCTCCTCGAGGGCCGCAATCCAGTCAGGTTTTCAGGATTTCCCCAATGAATATGCATGAGTTCTATTTGCATGCACTGCTTTCATTGTATGCTAATAGATCTCATGCATATTCATTGGGGAAATCTTGAAAACCCGAGTGGATTGTGGCCCTTGAGGAGGGACTTTGACACCCCTGCCCTAAAGGCTCATGCACTAACTACCGTAATTAAATTTAAGAGGACTGTTTCCCTTTCAGAATCTCCTTGCAGGTCAGTCGGTACCATCAGGCAAGATGAAAGGGTTAAAAACAGCCTTCCCTAAGTTTTAGGAGTTTATCTGAATGAAAGGCACTTTATAATTTAAATATTATATACTGTATATGGTACCACTAGCGTTTTAATTCACACGCACAGCATTTCCATTGCAGTTGCATGATAACGTTAAAACATTTTTTCTAGTTTTCCAGCTTGGTAACCATCTGTGTGCACTTGATGTACCAATTTCATTTCAGAATTCATATAAAAATGATCATGCGCTGATTGTCAGCACATAGTTCCCTTTTTGAATTTTGATATTCTTATGCAGAATTTTGGATTTTGTGAAATAAGGCCAGGAGTCGGTTTCCTTTTCTGCGAGGTTCAGATGACTACAGCTTTTATCGAACAATTCCTTCCCCGGTGCTTTTTGCTAAAGAAAATTGGTTAAATAATAATGAAGCGCTGAAATAGTTGTAGTACGTCTTCCAACTACAGGAATCGATTTTCAAATCAATTTCCAAAGCACTGGTTACAGAATCCAGGCCTAAATCTGTTAGTGTAAGCTAACAGATTTAGCATTTCTTGATGTCTTCCCCCCCCCCCCCCCAAGTCCTATTTTTCCCGCAGCTTAATAAAAGGACCCCCCCATAGAGTAGAAATCAGACATAATAATTAGACTAAGTCCAATGTAAATCATACATTTGATGGCTTCTGTGCAAGGAACTGAGTTAACAGGCAGATCGATTCACCACTGTGTTAAACATGTTTTAATGCCAAAGCAAATTCAAGAACACTCAACCGCTTGTTGGGGTAATGTCTAGATGTTGAAAAGTAATAGCAGTCTTCTGCCACTCATGGCTAGGATGAAAATTGCTACCCTGGTATATTACAGATGACAAAAAGTGACAGTGTAATAGCAGCTTCCTCTGTGCAGGGCTCAGAGTCTTCTCTAAGACATTAGATCAGGTGCAATTGAACTCAGTTGTAATTATTTATTTCACCACTGGAATTTTCTAGCATTAAACACATTTGCATCCACTTAGCTCAGCACCCACTTTCTTGCTGTCTTGTTATTTCAGTAAATCTAAAAATATTTTTTTTAAAAAAAGGCTTCTTGGGTTGGTAAAATATTGGTCTATAATATTTATTCAACTTATTATTTCAGACCAGTACCAAAGTGCAGTAGGCAAAGTACAACAATAATTATAAGAATCTATGAAGGGCCACTGAAAAGTTCTCAGCCCAACCAACAAAGCTGGAGCAGTCTCCATCGAGGGCTATACACTTAGGGGGAAACTCTACAAACGGCGTCTTATCTTAGGCACCGGTGCCTATGTTAATAGGGAAATGCCATTTGAAACAGCAAACAACTTTAAATTTAAAGCACCTACCTCCACCTAAAGAAAAGACGGTGGAATTGCACTTCTGGAAGCGCCTACTGGTGCCTAATACCACTATGGGCATGGGTAATGCCAAAGTGGTGTTAGATACTATAAAGCACCTACATAGGTGCAATTCACGACAAAGGTGCCAAAAATGTAGGCCTAGATTCCCTAGAAAATCCTGGCCTACATTTCCAGATCTTCTCTTTCCCGGAGGCGCAATTCTCTCTATGGCGCCATCACATAACTGAAGTGTGATCAGCGGCGCTTTCTAAGCAGCCATCAATTTCAGCGCTGTATAGAGAATCCAGGCCTTAATCCAGTGATTTTCCACTTTTTTCATTCCATTGGAATAATGTGAATGAAAAAAGTAGAAAATCTGGAGTGCCAGAATGAGGCTTAGAATGCCCAGAAAGGCAGCTGGAACATCAGACTCAGGCTTGGAACATTCATTAGTTGAATAACAAATACCATCCCCCCTCCAAAAAAAAAAAATATAATAATATGGGAAGCTGTTAGGGTCATGAGGAAGTCATAGTGTTGACTCCTGCAGATGAGTATGAAGGCGATTAATTGCAGAGATTGGTGGCGACTGAATAGATCTTAGCAGGTACGGGATGGGGGACATGGGTTAGATTTCATTGGCGACAGGTATGGAAGGGTGAAATTTCTGTATCTGTGCACCTCTCATCTCAGTAAAGAAAGAACCTATTGTGATGTCATCGGCCATTGTTAAAGTCTCCTGGATATTGGACAATTCTGTATAATGTGTCAAAGGCCTGGTAAAGGGTTATGTGAAGCTGGATGACAAATTCTAACCGTTGAACTTTTTTCTCCATCATTTAAAAAAGTAATGAAATGGATAGAAAGCATCTGCCAGATGTGATATATCCCGTCCTCTCAGACGGGCTCAGAATGGGTTACAAGTTTACATTACATAATAGAACATAACAGGGTATAGTAATGTAGAGCATGACTGTATAGGAGAGAGCATGACTGTAATCAAAAAATATGGCAATGCTTAATAGGATATGACAGGACAAGACCTCATACAGCATGGGGTAGTAACTAATAGAGCTTGACAGGACATTATAGTGGTAAGGCAGTATATAACAGAGCATGGCAGTGCATTAGGATTACAGGACAATACATAACTGTGAATGATAATATATGCTATGTATGGTATAGCATGGAATTACTGGCAAAGTGTGGAAGTGTTGGCTATGACAGTAAGTGTCATGGCAAGATAATAGATAACAGTGCAAGATAATATGTGTTAGGTATGATATGGCAGGGCATGGTAGTATCAGCGATGGTTGATCTTCTTGCATAGACAGTGGTGTTTAGCCTGGAACTATTTCACAGGTTAGAGGAAGAGGCGAGTTTTTATGGCCTTCCTGAAGTTCAGCAGTCCTTCTAGTGATCCGATATGAAGTGGTAATTGGTTCCAGAGGCATGGTAGGTAGTGTGAGGGAGAGTCCTGAAAGTGGAATGTACATCACCTCCCCTATTGCATTTGGAAATTCAGGTTGATAAACTGGACCGTCACATCTGAGATGCTTATCTTTGCAAAACAGCCTGATGCCAGATTTCCACTTCTCTGTACCCCACTACTTCAGCTATTCATTTGTTACTTTGCAACGCTGAATGCAGAAAATGCCTCAGATGTCTTTCAGTACAGCTCAATTTGAGCATGAAGTAAGCAGCAACCGGTTACTTTAATGGAAGCCATTTTCTAAAATAACATCCTCGGGAGCTAAATTCTTAGAAATGCTCTTTAAAATTAAAACTACTGATATACAAAGCTGCAAATACTGACACACTGAACAAAAAACACAAATTGGCAACAGCAGAATCATTTTAAGCATCTGGATATATCTTTCCTACCCTCTCCAAGCAAGTAATTCATTTTCAATGCTTGAAATTTTAACCTGAAATTGTTGATAAATTTTCCCTTTCTGAAGACCACTGAAGCTGAATGAGTCGATATATAGGGCTCCTTTTACTAAGGTGCGTTAGGGCTTTAACATGCGGAATAGTGCACGCTAGACCTTAACGCCAGCATTGAGCTGGCATTATTCTAGAAGTGTGTAGCATGGTAATTTTGGGTATGCATTAAAAACGCTAGCACACCTTAGTAAAAGGAGCCCTATCATAAACTCTTGTTTGAGAAGGATGTGCATAATCTGAGACAAGACAGGAAATAATAATAATAACAGTTTATATACCGCAGGACCGTGAAGTTCTATGCAGTTTACAATGAATTAGAAAGATTCTATGAATTACAATGAATTAAAAAGATTCAATGCGGTTTACAATGAATTAGAAGATTCTACAAATTGAATGGAACATTCATAGCTAGAGATTAACAGTTTACGGGATCAGATTTGTGGGGTTGAGATTGTGATGGGGTCGTTAACTAGGTACTTCAAGAACAGGCATGTTTTTAGATGTTTCCTAAATTCACCATAGTTATTTGCATGTATAATTAGTTTTTCCAGGTCTTTGCCCCATGTGGCTGCTTGATACAATAGAAGATGTTGATGGTGTCTCTTAAATTTACATCCTCTAGCCCAGTGGTTCCCAACCCTGTCCTGGAGGAACACCAGGCCAATTGGGTTTTCAGGCTAGCCCTAATGAATATGCATGAAGCAAATTTGCATGCCTATCACTTCCATCATATGCAAATCTCTCTCATGCATATTCATTAGGGCTAGCCTGAAAACCCGATTGGCCTGGTGTTCCTCCAGGACAGGGTTGGGAATCACTGCTCTAGCCGATGGGGAAACGAACTTCAGGTGTGTTCTTCTCTTATGTCTGTTGGTTGAGAAGGAGAAGAGGTCAGTTATATATTTAGGGGCTAGACCGGATAGTATCTTAAAGCAGAGACATCCCAGCTTGAACTTCGCACGTGCCTCCATTGGCAGCCAGTGTAGGAGTCAGTAGGAAGGGGTTAAGTGATCGGACTTCTTCAACCCAAAGATCAACCTGACTGCCGCATTTTGTATCAGTTGTAGTCTCTGTATTTTCTTTTGGGAGATTGCCAGATGGGCAATGTTACAATAATCAAGATGGGTAAGCATTAGGGATTGAACCAGAATTCTGAATGATGAAGCGTCGAAGTATGCTCTAATGGATCTAAGTTTCCAGAGAGTAAAAAACCCCTTTCTGTCTAGGGCGTCTACATGGTCTTTCATGGTTAGACCTTGGTCCAGTATTACCCCCAGAACCTTCATTGTAGGATGAATAGGGTAGCTGAGATTGTTGATGCGTAATGGTGTTGTGGTGACAGGTGGGTGTGGTGAGGCTATGAAGAATTTAGTTTTATCTGAATTAAGCTTCAGTCTGAATTCTGTGGTCCATGGTTTTGAAGTGAGAAATCACTTTCAAAACTGAAGATTATCTTCAATTGAATATCTTATTTCTTTCTAATGTTCTGCTTCGACTAAGAGGTCCTTTTACTAAGGTGCAGCAGCTGTTTTAGCACACGTTAAAAATTAGCACGCTAAATTAGCGTGCTAAAACGGCTACCACACCTTAGTAAAAGGATTACTAAATGTCTTTTTATAGTTCAACTTAAAGAAATTGATAAATAGGGACAATTTCACAATTCTAGTAATTCTACCATTTAGAGACTCTAAGCATAGATAGTACAACATTAAATTAAAACTGAGTTTTTTAGCACAAGCTAAATATGATTCTTGCCATAATAATCCAGGTGGACCTAGTATGTAATGATAAATAATCATGCAGACAACCACAAAATCAAAACACTTCAGGTACTGAAGATCTATTATTTATTTATTTATTTTTTAAAGATCATTATCACTTACGTTAGCCAAAAACACCTTGAGGGAGTCATCTAAAAATTGGATATTAAGTGAGTTTTGAGAGAGAAAGATGAAGAAAGGAAAAAAAAAAAATGGAGTGCAGAAGAGCTGAAGGATGCAAAGAGAAAACTGTACCAGGGAGGAGGATTTGGCTTTTCTTTCACACACAATTTCCCTCTCAGCTGAATGGAGCGCACAGAATTCATACACAAAATGCAGAATGCATTCTAGCTAGATGTCTGGAATCATACGAGAACAGCAGTTCAGAATTGCCTTCAAAAATAGTCTCACTTTACCGCTTTAGCCATCTTTGCTTTCTGATATTTCCTGCTTTATTTAGCCATTTTATATACTTTTCTTGTCCAGCTTATGTAAATCTTTCTTCATCATGATAGACCAGACACAAAAAAATCTGTCTTATTTTAAACTGAAGTGAGAACAATGCATGCTTTTAAAGATACTTTTTATTTGAAATTCTACTTTTAAAAAGTAGCGAGTACATTTAAGGTATAACAGAAATACCATATAATTACATTTATTTATTTATTAATTCAGTCAGTTTTCTAAACCATTTCCCAGGGAAGCCTAGAACGGTTTATATGAATTTATTTAGGTACTCAAACATTTTCTCCTGTCTGTCCCGTTGGGCTCACAATCTATCTAATGAAGCAAACACTTCAATATTAAGAGGGGGGGGGGGGGGAAATGGACATAAGACACAATGAAGGAACTAATATAAAAGAAACAAATTTACTCCCACCATAGACCACAAAACCTGTAGAGGGGAATTTGAAGAAGAACGTTTTATCCTCTGCTAAATTCACCCATTCTTTAAACTGAAGAAACATCTTCCTACTCATCTGGGCAGAGAATCAGTTACACCACTAGATGACCAAAGGATGAAAGACGCTCTCAGGGAAGACAAGACCATAAGAGGAGAGATTATATGAATTTTTTTGCCTCAGTCTTCACAAAGGAAGATGTGGGGGAGTTTCCAGTGCCAGAAATGGTATTCAATTCTGATGAACCAGAGAAACTCAAACAAATCTCTATAACACTGGATGATGTAATAGGTCAGTTTGACAAAATGAACAGTAGCAAATCACCTAGACTGGATGGTAAACATACCAGAATGTAGACAGAATTGAAAAATGAACTTGTAGAGCTATTGTTAGTAATTTTTCTTTAAAATCCAGCATAGTACCGGAAGACTGAAGGGTGGCCAACGTGATGCCAATTTTTAAAAAGGATTCCAGAGGTGATCTGGGAAATTAGACTGGCAAGTCTGCCTTGCAATTGATGCTCCCAAACCCTTCTGAGTCTTCACAAAAAAAAAAAAAAAAGAAACAAAATTGTAAGAAGACTTCTTGCCTCTAGGAACAGGGACCAGTTAGGTGAGGGAGGGGAAGGAAGATAACTCCACCATTCATATTACTCTAGAGACTAGTGAAGTGATCTCATCAAAATTCCTATTCACCCACATCACTATGGGCTCTGCCTTCTAATTTAAAGATTTCAGTTACAGTTGGATTGCATGGGAAGGGTAGCAGTGGAAAAAATGCTGAGGTCAGATAAATGGGATTGTGGAAAGGGAGATGGTGTTACATTGTATGTTTATCTACTGCATCATGTGAGATATCTCAACTGGGCAGACTTGATGGGCAAATTTAGTCTTTCTGCCATCACATACTCTATATTTCATTTTGTTTCATTTATTATACAGTACATTCCTTCACAGCAAAAAAAAAAAAAAAAAACACAAACCCCAAAAACCCCACATCGCCAACACAACCAACCATATGATTAAAAACACCATGGCAGGCAAGCCCTATAAATATGTTCAGGCCACATCAATCAATTCCTCATTTTGGGTCAAATGTCTGTACGTACAAACAAACAAAAAAAGCTTTCAATTGTTTCCAGAATGACACATAATTATTATGGGTCCTAACCACCTTGGGCAATGCCTTCCACAAAAAGGGCTGGCGACCGAGAAGGCAGCATTTCTCACAACTGAGAGTCGAACATATGACAACAGAGGAACACCTAACTTTTTGATGGCACTTGATTTGGCTCATGCAGGGGTCAAAAGATCACAAGACAGAGAAAAATAATTGAATATAAGAACCAAGGGTCCATCTAGCCCAGCACCAGAATCCTGTTTTTAAAAGTGGCCAATCCAAGACACAAATACCTGAAGAATCTCAAAAAGGATTCCATGCAACTTAACCTTGAAAATAAGCAGTGCCTTGCCAGGGGTCTACCTTAATAATGATTTATGGACTTTTCCATCAGGAATTTATGCAGTCCTTTTTGAAACCAGCTACATTAATAGCTATTGCCACGGGGGTCACGTGATGCAGCAGACCAAGCCAGATGTGGGCATGAGGAGCTCCAGTCATCCCCCACTAAACAACTGTCTATACCTGCTAAACACCTGTTCCTTTTCTGGATATTAGGGGACCCGCGGTGAGCGGAGTGCTTTGTGACTCTTTGAATCTTTCTGTGCAGATCGCCACCTGGCATGCCGGTGAAAAATACCAAAGGACTGAAAAACAATCCCAGATCTCCTCAGGCCAAGATGGTGGACAAGCCAGCCTCTTTCACAGTACTGGCTGGGGAATGGATATAGGAGATAAATTAATCAGTTACGGCAGTATTAGCGGACAGCTTAAATAAGCTCCAATTTGCAGTTGATGAACTAAACGAAAAGTTTGATTCTCAGGGACAGAGAATTGAGGAGGTTGAACAGTGAGTTTCAGCGCAAAAAGATCGGAGCATGGTGATGGAGGGTATTACTGCCACTAGTGTTTAAGCCCGTTATATTAACGGGTGCTAGAATATGTCTGTCTTTCTTTCTGTGTCTCTCTCTGCCCGTCTTTCTTCCTTTCTTTGTCTCTCTCCCTCCCGCTGTCTTTCTTTCTGTCTGTCTGTCTCTCTCCCTGGCCCCCTTTGTCTGTCTTTTTCTTTGTCTCTCTCCCTGCCCGCTGTCTTTCTGTGTGTCTGCCTTTCATTCTCGTGCGCTGCCTGCCTGTCTTTCTGTCTCTCTCCATGGCCCCCTTGTCTCCCCCCCCCAAAGCAAACCATGATTGCTCCCTGGACCCCTTTACCTCTTCCCCCCACTTCCCTGTGCAGCAGCATTTCTCCCTTTCCTGTGCAGCCGCAGCATTGCCCCCCTTCCCTGTGCACCCACCCCTTGCCTGCTCCCCCTGTCCTAAAGTAGCCCTTTTCCCTTTCCCCATCCAGCAGCACCCCTTTCCTACTCCCCCTGTCCATATGTCCCGCAGAAATCTACTTGTCTCAAAGAAACGCGCTGTGCCGCACTGTTGCTGACCTCGGTGTCTTGATGGCGAGGCCAGCGGCAGCACGGCGCAGCGCTTTTCAGTTAAACACTGCGGGTGGGTGAGCAGGTGAGAGGGAGGAAGGGGAGAAATAAATGCCGGCAGGGGCGCCTGTGCCCTCTCCGTTCTGAATCAGCAGCAGGAGGGGGGAATCGCCGGCGTGTTCCCTGCCTCCATGTTCGAAAATCGAATTCGGCATGGAAGCACACCTCACGGAGGCAGGAAACACAAAACCCTAAGTGCGCATGGGCGCTTAGGGTTTTATTATAGAGGATGCAGCGAGAGCTACAGGATCTACATCAGGTGAAGAGCAGGAAAATAGAAACTGGCAAAACAATTTAAGACTGATTGGCTTACCAGAGAATATCATCGATGCAGATCTCTATTGAATATTTAGTCAGTGGCTGCTGCAGAAGTTGGGCCTTCAGCAGGACACGACTAAATATGGCTGCGAGCTGGCGCACTGCATGGGCCCCAAGCGCTCAGGGGAAAATCATCCATAGCCCGCTATTGCATGTGGTGGGAACAGCTTTTGCCACTTGTTCCAGAACTATGGAGGTCTTTTACAAAGCTGTAATAGCAACGCTGCCATGGTAAATGCAGCAAAGCCCATGCAATTCCTATGGACGTTGGCGCATTTATCAATGCAGCATCGTCACCACAGCTTTATAAAAGAGGCCCGATACGTTGAGTGAAAAATATTTTCCCCTATTTGTTTTAAATGTGCTATGATGTGATTTCATGGAGTGTATGTACCATGCTTTGTACTTTTTGAAAGAATAAACAATTGATTTGCATGTATCCATCTCATTCCAAATTATATATCTCCCTTCAGCTATATCATCTCTAAGCTAAAGATCCCTAACCTCTTCAGCCTTTCTTCATATGAGATTTATTTGAAACCCTTTATCATTTTGGTCACCCTTCTTGGTAAGGGAAAGGGATTGGACAGGCCCTGCTCTACACCTTGAGTTCTCAAGCAAGGTCATCGCCATCATTATCGACTCCTCCCTTTCCTTCAACGATCACCTGAATTCCTTGGCAAAATCTTGTTTTTTCAGCCTCCACATGCTGAGGAAAGTTAGATCCTATTTTCACCAAAATCATTTCACCGTCCTTGTACAATCCATCATCCTATCTAAACTCGATTATTGTAATGCCATCTACCTATGCCTAACAAAAAGAAGTCTTCGCAGACTCCAGCTTATCCAGAATACTGCGGCCAAGCTGATTTTTGCTAAACGCAAATCTAACCACGTCTCCCCACTGCTTACCAATCTTCACTGGCTCCCAGTACTTCTCAGAATTCATTTCAAATGCTCCTGCCTGGCTTTCAAAATCATTCACGGCATTCTTCCGCCCCTAATCCCTCTATCCTTCCTCGCCCTGACGCCTGCTTCCACCAGATCAGTCCATAGACATAAACTATCCTTCCCCTCTCTACACGGCATCTTCCACGCAGGTAAACTGGGAAGATCCCTCCTCTCCAAAATCACGGGCCTTTGGAACGATCTCACTGCCCTGCTGCGGAACCTGGGCTTCCTCCAACTTTTCCAAAAACGACTGAAAACCTGGCTTTTCTCTAGCACAGTGGTTCCCAACCCTGTCCTGGAGGACCACCAGGCCAATCGGATTTTTGGGATAGCCCTAATGAATATGCATGGGGCAGATTTGCATGCCTGTCACCTCCATTATATGCAAATCTCTCTCATGCATATTCATTAGGTCTATCCCAAAAACCCGATTGGTCTAGTGGTCCTCCAGGACAGGGTTGGGAACCATTGCTCTGTCTAGCATATAACATCTCTTCTCCTGTTTACATCCCCCCTTTCTGCATGCTTCTGTAAATCCTTCTCCTCTTTGTAAACTGTGTCGAGCTCCACTTCCGTGGAGATGATGCGGTATATAAACTTAAGGCTTAGTTTAGTTTAGTTTATGTAGTTTTACAACCATACTCAAAGTGGTTTACATACAGATACTTCAAGCGTTATCCCTCTCTGTCCCAGTGGGCTCACAATCTATCCAATGCACCTGGGTCAGTTGAAGATTAAGTGACTTGCCCAGAGTCGCAAGTAGTACAGAGTTTGAGTCCACAATCTCAGGGTACTGAGACGGTAGCTCTAACCATTATGCCACACTCTCCTCCATACTTTTCCAGTTCTACTATATCTATCTTTTTTTGAGATGTGGCAACTAGAATTGCTTACACTACTCAAGGTACATAACTTTTATTGAAAGTGCTATATGACAGAGAGTTGATGAATTTCTTTCAACTCAAGCATAACATGGACTCCTTGAAAGCAGCCATGTTGAAGTAACTCATAGTGTAAACAGAGGCCCAGATAGAGAAAATTATTTAGGCAAAACCAAATATTGCAACACAATACAAAACTGATCTGCTGCCTAAATATACTTCAATTTCTGAAAAGCCCCAACTTAAAAAAAATAATAGGGAAGTAACTACTGCACGAGATCTGACCACGAATAGTGAGCAGAGTCCATCTTTATTCCCAAACTTGACCAAGTGTGAAAAATGTAAACTAATACTTTTGAGACGAATTGAAATATTACTGTGTTACTATGTAAATAGCCCCCTCTTCTGGCTGTCCATGTACAAAGAATTAGTAGGTGATTAACATCTTGCAATTTTGGCATATGCATTCATTTTTATGAGAACCATACATTAATTTATGTAAAGTAGGTCTAAAATTAATAATGATAGAAATAGGTGATCAAGAAACACTGATGCAATGCAATTAAAATCTTTTTGTTGGTATGTTTAGTTACTGCTAACTAAAAACTTGAAGGAATTTAGGGCCCCTTTGACAAAGCTGTGGCAGCAAATGTGACAAAGCCCATAGAAATTGAAAAGGTTTCATTGCATTTGCCGTGTGGGAATCATTTGCTTTGTTAAAGGGGCTCTTAGAATCTTGTTTTCCTAATCTAGTGTTTGACAGTGAACACTATAATGTGGGCTATATTTACTGAAGTGTGCTTTCACATTAACACATGCTAAAATGCATTAATGTGCAAAAACCCAAGGACACAGTTCAGCTTAGGGGGTGAAGACCTTTTGTGCATGAAAGAGGAGCAGGACTCAGGTGTGATAGTATGTGATGATCTAAAGGTGGTCAAACAGGTTGAAAAGGCGACGGTGAAACTAGAAGGAGGTTAGGATGCATAGGGAAAGGTACGACCAATAGGAAAAAGGGAGGTATTGATACCGCTGTATAAGACCTCATTTAGAATATTGTGTACAATTCTGGAGACCTTACCTTCAAAAAAGATATAAGCAGGATAGAGTCAATCCAGAAGAGTGTATGGCATAGTGGCTAGAGCTACAGCCTCAACACACTGAGGTTGTGGGGTTCAAACTCTATGCTGCTCTTGGTGACCCCTGGGCATGTCACTTAATCCTCCATTGCTCCAGATACATTACTTAGATTGTGAGTCTGCTGGGACAATGATTGAGTACCTGAGTTGTAACCCGTTCTGAGCTCTTTTGGGAGGACAGGCTAAAAATTGAATGAATAAATGAATATATTAAAATGGTCAGTGGTCCTTGTCATAAGGTGTATTGGGAAAGACTTAAAGATCTCAATATGTATAGTTTGGAGGAGAGATTTGATAGACGTTTAAATACCTACATGACATAAATGCACATGAGGCAACTTAATTGAATAGAAACTCTAGAATGAGGGTGGCATAGGATGAAGGTGAATGGGAACAGACTCTGAAGTAACCCCAGAAAATTACTTTTCAAGAGAGGGTGGTGAATTTATGGTACCTGGTAGAGATAGTGGAGATGAAAAATGTTTCTGAATTCAAGAAAGCTTTGGACAAGTACAATGCATCTCTAAGGAAGAGGAAGGGATAGTAGATGGCATGGCTAGGTCTACTAGATAGGCCATCTGGCACCAATCTTTTCAGGTAAAGGGCCACAGTATGAACACAAGAACCCTCCGAGGGCCACCAAAAGATTTCAAGCTCACCCATATTGCTAATTTTGTAAACCACCTTGACCTGTTTGTTCAGACTGGATATTAAACATTAAAAAGGTAATGCCTAACAGTCTGCATTCAAACCCCTGCAAGCAGTAGATGCGCAATACTACCAGAGGACAGCCTCGAGCTCCAAAAAGGCTTCTGAAGGCTGGCTAACAGGTACCACAAGGGATTGATCCAGACTCAGTTTGCGTCTCCTCCATGAAGGCAAAGCTGGATCCTTGACTATGGGAGCTCTTAGAACCAAAAGATGAAGAAAATGTGAAAGAGACAAAAAATAAAGAAACAAGCAGAGAAGATCAGAAACACTCCTTCAGGCTCACATTCAGAAGGAAAAGACTGTAGGAGGCAGCAGAGCCCTCTGTGAAGAAGAGTTTGAACTGTATACGGAAGTGGATGGGGAGCCAGTGAAGTGACTTGAGGTATGGGGTGATGTGACCATAGATAATCTGGATGGAATATAAGTTGTGCAGCAGCTTTCTCAGCAGATTGAAGGGAATAGAGATTGTTAGGTAGAAGGCCAGCAAGAACCAGGTTGTAATAGTCTAGGCGAGAGGAGATGAAGTGGATAAGAGTTTTGGTAGCGTATTGAGAGCAGAAAGGTCAGATTTTGGTAATGTTAGAGAAAGAAGCAACATTTTAACTGTTTGAGACTACAGAAAGAGTTTTGCAGGTTGTCATTGTGCAAGGTCATATCTGTGTGCCAGGCATGGTCATCCACCCAGAAGCCTTCAGCACACTAGTTTCCCTACATTAGAATTTGGATTCATTTTATTGACAAGATTTGATCTCACACTGAGGAACAATACATCAACATACAAATTGGTTAAATACAGCTGAAATGCATTTACAATTCACAACACGTTTGAACACTAGAGTTATCAAAGCAGGTAATCATTTGGTTACTACCATCTACCCTAAAGAAATTGACGGACCCCCCCCAACACTCAGTTTTACAAGTGGACAAAACCGCAGTCTTCTCTCACTATAGAACAATTTCTCTATGTTCACTAGGATTTGACAGCTCCTGAATTTAAAGAGCAAGCTAAAATTTTGAAGCAGCAATTTCAAGATAAGAGGTTATTCTCATAGAACCACAAATAGACTCACAAATATGTGCATAGCAGATGTCTTTGTATTGTGTTCAATAGAATAGTTTTCAAGTTTCATTAAAATTTGATAAAATCACTTTGGATTTCTAAGTTTGTTACAATAATAATAATAAAAAAAAAATTGGAGAGGTTAAAAAAATTACAAATACAAATAACAGAACTTAGACATTTGACTAAAGGGAAACGAAAGGTTGGAGGGTATGACATACAATTGTAAAAGAAGGACAAAAGGATAGCCAGAGGACTCACAGGTGTTTCTGTGATGCTGCTGTTATTTTAGCTGTGTTTAAAAGGACCCCTGAGGAAGGCAAAACACTACCGAAACACAACCCGTGTAAGGTCTGATCATCACAATACAGCAATATACAACACAGCGATTTCATTTTCCTGAATTGTGGTTTGGCTTTTACTACATTGTGATATTGCATTTGAAAAAGACATTAATAAAATGATTCCATTTTAACTCTTGGAAGTCCAGGATCTGGTTCCAGTGTTTGCTTTTGAACATTTTTTGTGGCCCCCCTGGTCCATCGCTGTGGAAATTAGGACCATCCTAGTGACATAGAATACACACAATATGCCACGCTAGCAGAATGGCATTCTGCAAAAGAGCAATATGCAAACCTTAAGTTTGCTTTTGACAAATCCCAAATAGCACATCATCACAATACATAAAACTGTATCCAGGTCCCCAGGATTTGTGTATTATTTTAACTTCGTTCCAGTTTTTCCTTTGCACAGTGCAAATTTGAATCATATTCTGCAAAACACATGCCATGGCAAGTTTCATGACATTTGAGCCCATAAGAGCAGCTCCAGAATTCCCACACCATATAGCTTAAACCAAGTCATAATGTAGAGAGACCTGCTTCAGCAAGAGTACAGCAGAAGTTATGGGAACAAGTGGGGAAGGAAAAGCCATAGAAGGCAATGTAAGAGAAGGGAATAAACAGAGCCCATGGAACCCAGTAAGCCCCATAAGCACAGTATGTAACAACCAAAGATACTGCACTAGCTCTGAACTGAGGGAGTAGTAGGAAGGGCATCAGAATATCATAGGGCCTGAGCTAATGCCTCCCACCCCCTTCTGCTGCCATTGCCCTACCTCCAGGTCTGCAGTAATGACCAAAGAATAGTAATAAGCAAAGGAAACATACTGAAAGGCTATAGTGCTCCTTCCCTCTGAACATGCTGTAGAATCAGAAAAAAAAGGGGGAATTATGGAAAAGTGAGGAAAGGACTTGGGTGAAGAAAAGATAGAAAGCTATAGGTAGATGCTTGTATATATATATAAGACGACAGAGGCTTGGTTGGTACAAAGGAGTGAAATCTGGATAGAGAGGCAGAAAAGAAAAAAAAAAAAAAATATATATATATATATATATAAAAAAGATAGCCAAAAGTTTAATGTTGGAGATGGCTGTAGGAGAAAAGATATGACAATGAATAGGTAGCCTTAGAAACAGTTAAGAACGTTAAGAATAGCTTTACTGGGTCAGACCAATAGTCCATCAAGCCCAGTAGCCCGTTCTCACGATGGCCAATCCAGATTACTAGTACTAGGCCTCCATCAAATAGTGAAAGGCAATAAATTAAGCAGTGCCACCACCACAATAACTGAACAAATAATCTCCATGTACAGCATTGATCGATTTGAGGTCCAGAACTGGCCTCCAGTCTGAGCCTTTGGTACTAATAAAGTATATGGAGTACTTGCTTGAGCCAGAGTCTTCATCCGGAACTGGCTCTGTGGTACGGAGATCCAGGAGCTTTTGCACCATTGCACTTTTTGCCTAGCCAGCTGGGAAATCTACAAAGGAAGGGGGGCACAGAACTCTATCTTGTAACTTTCTTGAACCTCCAGGACCCAACAATCTGCCTGTGTCCAGACCATCCAGTAAGCTGACAGAATGCCCCTTATGGAGGTGGGGGGGGGGGGGGCTGCTGCCCTGGCATCACTGTATTCTCCTGGAGAGGGGCGAGAATCAAGAGGCTTGCTGACTTCTGCGCCCGCTGAACCTATGCTGTAACCCCTGAAAGAGGACCTCTGAATCGCTTGGCCTCCCGCACAAGGATGGAATCTTCGAGAGCCTTGAAAAATTCCTGTACCCAAGAACTGAGCCACTTGAGTTCTGCTATCCAGCAAGGCTTTAGGACAATGGTCCTTAACACTGGTCATCAGGTTGTCCAAATAGCATCTGCCTCTCGAAGGGAAACCTGCTTGAGGGTGGCCTTAGAAGCTGAGTCTCCTACCCATTGTCTGATCCAAAGCATCTGTCTTGTGGAGAAAGAATAGGATAACACCTGCTAATGACTCTTAAGATGTCATACAGAGCATCCAAAAGAGTCCAATGGCATGGCATTATCTCCAGGTCCTGGGGTCAATGGTGGTAGCCATAGAGCTGGTCCCTTGGGCTAGGGCACATATGAAACCCCTTCAAGACTCTCTCCTATCCTGCTGGTCTCCCCAGACACTCGTTTTAACTGCTTCCGTGGACACCGGATGCGAGGAACAGAATGGATCATGAGGGTACTCATCTGCCTCCGAGGCCAGGACCTGAGCTAGCAGAGTGTGGCAAGCATGTGCCATAAAGGAAGCTGTGGCTGCTGCTTTAATTTCTAAGGATAAAGCTTCAAATTATCTCTCAAGAACTACATCTATCTTGCAGTCCTCTTTGACTGAACTGCCAGCTGTTGAAAATCCAGGGCTATTGAGAGATTCTGGAACTTGGAGGCAAGGAGGATGGCAGTTTTAAGTGCAGAGCTCCTCTCCCTAGACATTCTCACTAAAGCCGCTCAGTGGTATAAATTAGTATCTGGATTCTTGAATAAGAAACCAAAGACTGGACTACGTGACATTTGGAGCATTGACATAAAGCATCAGATTACTGCATCTCAATGGCCACAAATTTGGACTTGGAGGATGAGATGTATGACATCTGCATCTATGAGCCAAATTTGGTTTTTCTTATTACACAGAGAATTTTGGACCCCAGTTTGTTTACAGAAATTAGATAGTTCAAACTCTTAATAGATGCTGGCATTGTCATCTTGAAGCTGGGACTTTGGATCATTTACTATACTATTGTCCCTTTATACTTAAATTTTGGAGATCTATTTGGGGGCAAGTGAACAATATATTAGAAAATCCAGTGGCATTGATGTACGATACCATCCTATTTGGTACATTAATGAGGGCTAAAAGCCAAATATCTGTTCAAAATAATAAACTTCTCTTTATAATGACAGGAGTTGCCATACAACTTATTTTGAGGAATTGGAAGAACTGTGATAGATTAAATTACACTTTCTGGTGGGAATCTCTCTTATACTTTTAAAATGGAAAGTTCGATGGCCGTAAAACAGGGATGTTATAAGAAATTTATGGATGTTTGGGAAGCATTGACTAAGATCTGTAAGGAATGATAACTGATTTTATTTTATTGACCCTTAAGCATACACATCCAGGGTGGGTGGGAGGGTTTTGCATTGGAATTTCATTCAGAGAATATATGGAGGGTTTCCTGTAGGTATACACTTTTTCTGATTTGGTGAGGGGGAGGGGGAAAATAGTTGTACATTAATGTCTATAAGTTTAATGTGCATTTCGTGTAAACTTATGTATATTGAAATTGTTTGTTTGCACTATGGTAGTTTGGAAATTTAATAAAGATTTACAAAAAAAAAAAAAATCCAGAGCTACAAGGTAAAGCTTGGCTAAAGTCTTGGCCACTCACAGCGACCTCTTTGGAGACTCCCAGTGGTCAGTGAATAACTTCATTAGGTCAGGATGTGAGGACAGAATGTGGTCAGAATCATTGAGCTGCTCAAAATTGAGCACTGTGATGCAGAGGCTGGTGGAAATTCCAGCTGCAATTCAGGCAGCAAATTGGATATTAAGCCCAGGAACTCTGGTGCCTTGAACAGCTGCTGCACCTGGTCCAGGGCCTTCATCAATTACTGTGTTGGTCTCATACAGAGAACCAGACTGTCCCAGAACGCAGTTTCCCTAGTAATAAGGGCATGGACTTGAACCTTCCACCCTCCCAAGTCAATGTCAGACTAGACATCCTGGTCCAGCTCGGGGCCCGTCTGCACCTGTCAAAGGCTGAGGACTAATCCCCAGTGCCAGCCTCACTGTCATGCCTTCAGCAAATGTTGGGGGACTCTGGCAATTTAAATAAGCATGCCACATCAGGCTCACAAAATCTAGGGTGAAGCTTTGTACAGGTCTCGATGACCCCGGAAGGGATTCCTTGAAGATCCTACTGGGCTTTGCAGCATTCTGTGCTTAGCCAAATTTCCTTCAGAGGGCTCTGGAAAGGGCCTCTTTCCCTGGGATTGAGCTTCCTCTGGATTCCCAGCCCTGGAGGAGGACTCAGAGGAGGCTGAGCCAATGGCTCCCACCCCTTCTCCATGTGCCCCACTATTTGCAGAACATGGACGCTCCTCAGCCGACCTTCCAGCACAAACCTAGCATGATATAGGGGTAGAATGGCCCGAGTGGTCCATTCCTATTGATTTTAAGCAAAATCAAGGGGGTCTGAGGCAGATGGAGGCTCTTAAAAAAAAATAAAAAATAATAATAATAATCTTAAAAACCAAGATGGCTGCTGCCAGTAAATTCACACCAAAACAGCCCGGGGGCTCCCCTGAAGTTCAAAAAGTACATGGAAATAGGGTTTTGGAGGAGGGGGACCTAGTTCTGGCCCCAGAAACCCTTAAATTTCATTTTTTTCAGATCTCCCTGATTTTTCCCCATAGGCTATAATAGCCCTACTCACTGTGCTATATAGTGCCTGCCTGCCTGTCTCAGCTCAGAAATGCAGCACTCTGCTTCAAGTTCACACTATGATCTTGGTCTTCAGGCTGCCAGTCAGACCGATGTCAGACTGAGCCTCAACCCCCAGAAACTCTCTCACCGCAAAGAGGGGAGGACCACAAAGTTGATCCACTATTAATCCCAGCCAAGCCGAGAAGGAGCCGAACAGCATACACTCAAGCTCCTGATAAGTCAAGGATGTGAGCAGCTATTCAGGGGACCACCCCCAAGCTCCAAAAATTACAACAGGCTGGCTAGACAGGTGTCTCTGAAGTCAGATCCTGCTAACAGCTATCTTCTGCTGCGCAAGTCTGCGTCTTTTTCCAGACAGAGGTTCTAAGAGGAAACCTCTGGGCACTGAGCCTCCAACTTAAAAGGACAGGAAAAAACACACAGAAACATCATGGCAGATAAAGGCCAAATGGCACATCTACTCTGCCCATCTGCAGTAACCATTCTCTTCCTCTAAGACAGGGGTGTCAAAGTCCCTCCTCGAGGGCCGCAATCCAGTTGGGTTTTCAGGATTTCCCAATGAATATGCATGAGATTTGCATGCACTGCTTTCATTGTATGCTAATAGATCTCATGCATATTCATTGGGGAAATCCTGAAAACCCAACTGGATTGCGGCCCTTGAGGAGGGACTTTGACACCCCTGCTCTAAGAGATCTTATATGAAAATAATAAAACCGCAGAGTAGATCAGAAACATCTGAGCAAAGAAAATCTGAGGGCAGGAGCAAGCTGCCTGGGAAGGAGGCGGAGTTGAAAGATGAGTGATATTCTGCAAGCAACTTGTAGGTTCAGATGTATAACCCTACCTTTCAGGACTAGACACATTGCACTAGAATGTATGTTATTATGAAGAGTGGAACATGGCCATTGGCAGGTTCTCTTTGGGGGGGGGGGGGTGAAGACACTAGAAAAAAGCTGTAATTTGAACCAAGCTTCAATACTAAGGGGGGGGGAGACAATAGCAGGTGGGACACCCCAATAACTTGTTCTATGCGTTTTTCTTTTGATTGTGTTTTTGAAACTATCTTTATGAACTAGACAAATTGAGCACACAAACATTCATGTTCAAAAAATGATGTGCATGTTTGATCCTGGATTTTTGTATGTTTCATAAAACATCTAAACTCCAATTTAGATATCAAGAACGCGTCTCCTTCCTTTGTGTACAGCAGAGAGAAACTGTAGACAATTCACTCAGGAATAAAAGAATTTTGCTTCTGGAAATAAACTGACACATTTACCTTAATTTCCTGTCTTCTAAGAACACACATGTAGGAAGGGATTTGTTGATCTTTACTCTGTCTGTGTGTTTATAAAATGACAAATTGCACAGAATATTGTTTATGCTTTAATAAAATAAGATCAGTATAAAAATCATACCTATTCAAGGCTTGGGCAGATGGGTTCAGATGGTTTACTGGTACTGAGCTCGCGGGGATGGGAACAAATTTTTTTTCTCCCGTCATTCTCTACTGGGTTCAGAGGGTTTACTGGAACCGAGCTTGCAGGGACAAATTTTTTTTCCCCATGTCATTCTCTATTGTGACAGACACCAATGGGAAAATTGCAACTATTCTGCCCTTTTACAAGGCACTGGTGTCCCCCTGCTAACAGAGCAACAACAACAAAAAACAACCTTTCACAAACTCCGGAGACCAAGAAACTCCTTTAAAAAGAAAATTACATTACATTACATTACATCAGGGATTTCTATTCCGCCATTACCTTGCGGTTCAAGGCGGATTACAAAAGGTTAATTTAAAAAAGACATAATTACAATGATTAGCTAGAGAGGTAAGTTGTAGATCTTAAGAGCATTTAGAGGTCGTGTTGTTATTGCTGTTTCAGGAATTTCTTGAAAAGTGTGGTTTTTATTTCTTTTCTGAACGTCCTATAGTCTGGGGTGGTCATCAGAAGGTTGGAGATCTGGTTGTCCCCAGAGGTGACTCCCCCCCCTCCAGAGAAAACTCCACATGTCTTAGAAAGGATTAGCCAAAAAGATATATGGAAGGCAAAGAGCAAGCCTCTGAAGCCATCTCAGAGCTCCTGACAAGGGAAGCAATATGGTGCCAAAACTGAAGTGCCAAAGAAATCAAGGAATTAAAAATAAGCCAAGAAAGAAAACTAGAAAGATGTGTCCGATGAACAAATAGAAACAGGGAAATAAATAGGGTGCCATGCTAAACCTCACCCCAGCTCTGGGCAATTTACAGTATAAGTTGCCTCTCCACATATTGAGCACAGTAAGAGGGAAGATGAACGCAAGTTAGGGACCTAGCACCAAGAATTCTCAGCATAATGAGGAGAGCCTATTCCCACTGACTGGAGTCTGCATTCAACTGACAATCAATAATAATAAAATGCTAGAGGTGCATGCGCTCTTGAAAATTCGTGAGCGCTGGCACCCTGACGTATGCTTCTGTGGCAACATTCTAAACCTCAGGGCGCATGCGGGGGCTGAAGGCGCGCGACTGTGGAGCTTTCTCAGCGCGGTCGTCTTCAGCGCATTTGGCGGTTTGGAGTCTGCCACTGATTCGGAGGGGGGCACAGGCACACCTGCCAGGATCTTCTCACCCTCCTCACCCACCCGCCGCAGCTCCTCTCTCGAACCGCACCAGGCGGGTATCGAGAGAGGAGCTGCGGCGTCGGCTTTCAATTGATACACGGGTGGGCGGCCCGCAGACAGGAGACTGCCGAAGCCGGAAACGAAGCTTCCCGGGGGAGAGGGGGGGACGGCAAGCGACGGCGAGGAAGGAGTGGGAGCAGGCTGCAGAGGCTGTCGGTGCCTGCAGGCCGCCGCGGCTTTAGGCAGATGTCGGTGGAGGTAAGGGTCGCTGCTGGACATGGGAAGAGGTGCTGATGGACAGGGGGGGAGGAAGGGAGGCCTACTGCTGGACAGGGGGAACAGAAAAGAGGTACTGCTGGACAGGGGAAGAGGTGCTGATGGACCGGGGGGGGGCAAAAAAAAGGAAGGGAGGCCTACTGCTGGACAGGGGGAACAGAAAAGAGGTACAGCTGGACAGGGGAAGAGGTGCTGATGGATCGGGGGAGGGCAATAAAAAGGAAGGGAGGCCTACTGCTGGACAGGGGGAACAGAAAAGAGGTACTGCTGTACAGGGGAAGAGGTGCTGATGGTCCGGGGGGGGCAAAAAAAAAAGGAAGGGAGGCCTACTGCTGGACAGGGGGAACAGAAAGCACAGTTACTTACCGTAACAGGTGTTATCCAGGGACAGCAGGCATATATTCTCACATGTGGGTGACGTCATCTACGGAGCCCCAGCGCGGACAGCTTTTCAAGCAAACTTGCTAGAAGTTTCAAGTTTGCACACTGCACCACGCATGTGCTAGCCTTCTTGCCACTAGAGGGCGCATCCCCACCTCGTGGTCCTCAGTTCCATAACATAGCAAAGAAAGCCATCCCCGGGGAGGTGGGCGGGTTGTGAGAATATATGCCTGCTGTCCCTGGATAACACCTGTTACGGTAAGTAACTGTGCTTTATCCCAGGACAAGCAGGCATGATATTCTCACATGTGGGTGACCTCCAAGCCAACCAAAAAAGGGCAGGTGGGAGGATGGCAAATTATGAAAACAGGTTACGTAACACCGACTGGCCAAACCGGCCGTCGCTTCTGGACAAAGTATCCAGACAGTAGTGAGAGGTGAACGTATGAACCGAAGACCAAGTGGCAGCCTTACAAATGTCCTCCATAGGTGTAGATCGGAGGAAAGCCACAGAAGCTGCCATCGCCCGGACTTTATGACCCGTAACGCGACCCGCAAGCGGGAGACCAGCCTGAGCGTAGCAAAAAGAAATGCAAGCAGCTAACCAGTTGGACAAGGTGCCCCAAACGATTAGGATCAAAGGACAAAAATAATTGAGGAACCTTCCGATAAGACTTGGAGCGTTGGAGATAAAAGGCCAACGCCCTCTTACAATCAAGGGTATGAAGCGCCGCCTCACCAGGATGAGAATGGGGCTTCGGAAAAAACACCGGAAGGACAATAGACTGATTGAGGTGGAAATCAGACACAACTTTAGGTAAAAATTTGGGATGGGTGCGGAGAACCACCTTATCATGATGAAAGACCGTGAAAGGAGGATCCGCAACCAAGGACTGTAACTCACTGATTCGACGAGCAGATGTGAGTGCAATCAAAAAGACTACTTTCCAAGTAAGAAACTTAAGATGCGACTTGTCGATGGGTTCAAAGGGAGGCTTCATAAGCTGAGCCAAGACCACATTAAGATCCCACACCACCGGAGGAGGTTTCAGAGGAGGATGGATATTCACTAGCCCCTTCATGAAACGTGTCACCAGAGGATGAAGAGAGAGAGAACGACCCTCAAGATGCCGATGGAATGCTGCAATGGCACTGAGATGCACCCGAATGGAAGTCGTTTTCAGGCCAGACTCAGACAAATGCAAAAGATATTCCAGAAGCGAAGCCACAGGCACCGAATCTGGTTGCAGACTATTCAAAGAACACCAGGAAGAAAACCTGGTCCATTTCTGAGTATAGCAAAGCCGAGTCGAGACCTTACGCGAGGCCTCCAAAACGTCCCTCACGGCCCGAGACACCGGAACCGAAGTCAGAGGGAGAGAAACCAAGCAGTCAGATGTAAAGACTGAAGATTGGGATGCAACAGCGAACCCCGACTCTGAGACAGCAGAGAGGGAAACACCGGTAGAAGTAGAGGTTCCCTGGTACTGAGTTGAAGAAGTAGGGAGAACCAGGGCTGCCTTGGCCACCGAGGTGCAATGAGGATCATGGAGGCTCCGGCCGATCTGAGATGAACCAGCGTTCTCAAAATCAGAGGGAACGGTGGAAACGCATAAAGGAACCTCCCCTCCCATTCGAGGAGGAAGGCATCCGCTTCGAGACGATCCGGAGAGTAGATCCGAGAGCAATAGAGGGGTAACTTGCGAGTCTCCGGAGAGGCAAACAGATCCACTTGAGGAGTTCCCCAGCGGTCGAAAACCTCGCGAAGTACTCGGGAGTTCAGAGACCATTCGTGCGGCTGGAGAAGACGACTGAGTTTGTCTGCAAGCTGGTTCTGCTCTCCCTGAATGTAGACCGCCCGCAGAAAGATATTCTGGGAAATTGCCCAGTCCCAAAGACGGAGAGCCTCCTGGCATAGAGGCCAAGAGCCCGTACCCCCCTGCTTGTTGACATAGTACATCGCTACCTGATTGTCCGTCCGCACGAGTACTACCTGGTCGTGCAGCAGGTGGACAAAAGCTCGCGCCGCCAGAAAAATGGCGCGAAGCTCCAGCACATTGATGTGGCACCGACGGTCCTCGGCCGACCACAGAGCCTGCGTCCTCAGACCGTCCAGGTGCGCTCCCCACGCGTACTCGGAAGAGTCCGTCGTCAAGACCTTGGTGTGAGGAGGGACGCGAAACAGCAAACCCCCTGACAAATTGGAAGAGTCGGTCCACCAACGGAGCGATCGACGTAAACAAGGAGTTACTGATATCCGGGAAGACACCGGATCGCGATCCTGGCGCCACTGCGACGCCAGAGTCCATTGCGCGATTCTCAGGTATAAGCGAGCGAACGGCGTGACGTGAACCGTCGACGCCATGTGACCCAGCAAAACCATCATGTGCTGGGCCGACACCAGCGACTGCCCTCGACAATGCCGACTCCACCGAAGCAGAGTCTCCCGCCGGGGCGGGGGGAGAAAAGCGCGAAGGTGAACCGTGTCCAGCACGGCTCCAATGAACTGGAGAGAATGCGCCGGACGCAATTGAGATTTGGGAAAGTTCACTTCGAACCCCAGGCCCTGTAAAAGACTGATAGTCTGTCGGGTCGCTAAGATAACCCCCTCCCTGGACGGGGCTTTGATCAGCCAATCGTCCAGATAGGGAAAGACCTGTAGACCCCGCGAGCGCAGGGCCGCCGCCACCACCACCATACACTTGGTGAATACCCGAGGGGAGGATGCCAGCCCGAAGGGAAGAACCCGATACTGCAGGTGCAAATCCCCGACCTGGAACCGCAAAAACCTGCGGCAAGCGGGATGCACCGGAACATGGGTGTAAGCTTCCTTCAAGTCCAGGGAGCACATCCAATCCCCCTCCTCCAAAAGAGGATAGAGAACCGGGAGCGATAACATACGGAACTTCTCTCGGACCAGGAACTTGTTGAGCTTCCGGAGGTCCAAAATGGGGCGTAAGTCCCCGGTCTTTTTGGGGACCAAAAAGTAACGGGAGTAAAATCCCAGGCCCATCTGATCGCGAGGCACCACCTCGACCGCCCTGAGGCTCAACAAGGCCCTGGCCTCCTCCAGGAGAAGGGGCAGCTGGTTCCGATTGGGAGGGCAAGCCCCGGGGGGCAAGTCCGGAGGCGGACAGGAGAAGTTCAACGAATAGCCGTCTGAGATTATCCCGAGCACCCAGGCGTCCGACGTGATCACCGACCAGGCCCCGGCAAAGGCCGTCAGCCGACCCCCGATGGGGAGGGGGTGACTCGATATTGCGGTGGGGGCCCGCCCCCAACCGCCTATCCCGTCAAAAGGACGGCGCGGCCTTGGCGGCCCCCTGCGCGGCAGGTTTAGAGGGGCCGCCTCTACTCTGCTGGGGCTGTCTTCGAGGGGGCGGTCTGGAGAAGGCCGGTGTGGACTTCTGAGGGTATCTCCTCGGAGGCTGCCTGAAAGGGCGCTGAGCAGGCGCCTTAGGCTTCGGCTTCACCAGAGAGGCCAAAGAGCGTTCTTGTTTGGAAAGTCGCTCCGTCGCCGCATCCAAAGTGTCATCAAACAATTCCACGCCAACGCAAGGCAAATTAGCCAGGCGTTCCTGCAAATTGGCCTCCATTTCGAGGGTACGGAGCCACGCCAGCCGGCGCATGGCCACTGCACAGGCTGAGACCCTCGAGGCGAGTTCAAATGCATCATAAATCGCGTGGAATAAATAGAGGCGCAGCTGGGTCAGGTTGGAACTAAAGGTGGCGAACCGGTCCCTATGCGACTCAGGCATCACCTCCCGAAAGGAGGGGAGGTCCTTCACCATCGTACGGAGGAAGGAAGAGTACGAGAAGGCGTAGTTCAGGACCCTGGTCGCCATCAGAGAGTTCGCATAGAGACGGCGCCCAAATTTGTCAAGGGTCCGGCCCTCCCTACTAGGCGGGACCGTCGCCGAGACCCGGGAAGGCTGAGATTTTTTGACTGCCGATTCCACCAGAAGCGAAGTGTGGGAAAGTTGGCCCTTCTCAAACCCTTTGATGGGAAGGGTGCGGTACTTAGACTCCATTTTGGCGGGGACCACAGCGACCGTCAATGGAGCCTCAAGGTTCCTCAGAAAGGTCTGACAGAGGACCTTGTTAATTGGAAGGCGCGGCGACTCCCTGGGGGGGGCAGGGAGGTCCTGCTCCTCCAAAAACTCCTTGGTGTAAGTGGACCCTTCCGACAAGTCAACACCCAAAGCCGCAGCCATATCCTGCACAAACCTCGTAAAGGACGAGGGTTTAGCAGGAGGAGAGGGAGACCGAGACTTCCCGGCAGAGCCGAAGGGAGAGGCCTGGTTGGAATATCTGGGCTCCCTACCCGACCCCGACCCCAAAGAGACACAGTCCTGCGACCTCGACGGAGTCGGAGACCGGGTGCGCCTGGAGGAACCCCTCGGGGATCCCCCCGGGGTCCGAGGCACCGAGGTCCGCCCCTTCGGCCCGGGCGAGGAAGCCCGAGAGCTCTCCCTGGCCGGAGACCGGAACAAAATGGGGTTATCAACCCGCAAATCCCGAACTTGCAAGGCCCCGCCCCTGGCCGGAGACGAGCGACCACGCCGCCGAGGCGAGGTCCGAGACCTCTTAGCCTTCCTCGGCTTGCGCCTCGCTCGAGACCTGCCCGAGGGAGACGAACCCCTCGAGGACCCCGAGGACGAGGACGAAAGTCTTCGTACTCGGCGCCCCTTGTCCTTCGGCCGCACACTACGCTCCGGCGGATCTCGCGAAGCCGGGTCCGAGGGAACCACCGAGGTCGAGGCCGTGGGCGCCTCGGGAGCCAAGGCCCCGGTACCCGAGACCGAGGTCACCAACTGCGGGGCCACCGGGGCCGAAGCCTCCGAGGCCGAAGCCTGGTGCAGCTGGTCAATGGCCCCGGTGAGCTCCGAGGCGATCAACGCCCGGAGCAATTCCTGGAACACGGGGATTGACATCCCCTGCGGCAAGGCCTGCCGCTGCTCCTCAGAGGGCGACCTCGGTCTCGAGTATTCCCTCGGGGCAGCGGACGATGGCAACTTGGGCTTCACTGAGGCGGACCCACCCGCCGACGAGCCCGAGGATGGCTTCTTAGATGGAGCTGAGGAGGGAAGCGGAGACTTACCCGAGGCCTTGGAAGAGGGCAGCTGCTTCGAAGGCACCGAGGCCCGAGGCGACGCCGACGGTCCCGATGCTGAGGCCGAGGCCGATGTCGAGGCCGAGGTCAAGGCCGGGGCCGAAGCCGAGGCCGAACTCGAGGCCTTCCCCGGCGGGGACTCCACAGAGAAAAGTTCCGCCATGCGGGCCTTTCGGCGTTTAAGTGCCCGCTTCTGAAAGGTGGCACACTTATCGCAGGATGCCGTCGGGTGTTGGGGCCCCAAACACCGCAAACAGCACCTGTGCGGGTCAGTAATAGAAAGGAGTCTTTCACAGCGCCCGCACTTTTTAAAGCCCGTTACGGGCCGGGACATGGGCCCACAAGCGAGCCGGGAACAAGCGAGGTTCCTCGGCCACGGCTACCGGGAGCCCCCGGTAGTAACGAATACGAAGTTGTTTTTTTTTTTTTTTTTTTTTGAAAAAGAAAGAAACAAAGCAAAAAGAGACGAAAAAACGCAGCGACCGTGCGAAAAACCCCACACAGCCGCGGCGACAGAAGGCAAATTTAGCACAATTTCTCCACAGGGCTTCTGGCTCCGCGGATGAAAAAGAACTGAGGACCACGAGGTGGGGATGCGCCCTCTAGTGGCAAGAAGGCTAGCACATGCGTGGTGCAGTGTGCAAACTTGAAACTTCTAGCAAGTTTGCTTGAAAAGCTGTCCGCGCTGGGGCTCCGTAGATGACGTCACCCACATGTGAGAATATCATGCCTGCTTGTCCTGGGATAAAAGAGGTACTGCTGGACCGGGGGGGGCGGGGGGCAAAAAAAGGAAGGGAGGCCTACAGCTGGACAGGGGGAACAGAAAAGAGGTACTGCTGGACAGGGGAAGAGGTGCTGATGGACCGGGGGAGGCAAAAAAAGGAAGGGAGGCCTACTGCTGGACAGGGGGTGTAAGAAAGGGGTGCTGCTGGACAGGGGGGAGTTAAAACAAAGGGAGAAGAGCTGCTGCTGGATAAGGGGACCAGTGAAGGGGTGGTGGTGGACACAGGGGAAGAAAAAGGAAGGGAGAATGGACAGGGGGAGCAGGCAAAGGGTGGTGGTGGACCGCCGAGGAAAAAGAAAGACATAAAGAAAGAAATACAGAAACAGGCTAAGGAGAGAGAGAAAGAAAGAAACACACACACATACATATTCTAGCACCCGTTAATGTAACGGGCTTAAAGACTAGTACAATATAATGCAGTACACTGGATTAGGAGCTGACTGATGAGCACTACATGAGTCTACCATTCACTGGAGAAAAAATACCAAGTATTCTGGGGCTATGCAGGACGAATCACACAAACTATGTCTCCATCTGCTGGTGGGTGCACACTACAATACCATTGGTTTGGACTGGTCTGGGATGGACAGAAAGGAAAGAATTGAGCTTGAGAGGAAAAATTGAGGATGAAAAAAAAAAAAAAAAAAAAAAAAGAGCAACCAAGGAAGGGGATAGTGAGGGCAATGGGGAGGATGAGGGGGAGTAATTGGTACAGATCCTGTGCCACAGTCAATGAATCAAAATTTTTTTTAAAAGGAACAGTTTGAGGGGGTGCTGACTTTATCAATGCTACAGTACAATATTAAGAACTGCTTTTACTATTTTCTGTGGAAACATCATGGGGAACCCTCACCCCCACCTCTCCAAACATCTCAAACCATCTAAATTAGGTCCCAACAGCAATCCTCAGAGGATTCTTATCCCCTTATTCCCTGCCATTCCTGAACTTTGGTTAGGACAATAGTGAAAGTTGAGGGGGGGGGGGGGGCTCCTAGATTGCAAGAAAGGCTATTCAAGGCCTGTCCTAAGGAGTGAAGGTCTTCTCCCATTGCAAGCGCTACAGGAAAAAAATAGCATTATTTGATTCTAAGTAGGCATTTAGTTTTACTAGAGATTACCCAATGGTTTTAATGATATAAGCTAGCTATCAGCCCTTGTTCAGCAACAACTATCCAGTCATGGGAGACTGAATATTGAACCCTGAAAAATAAAAACCAGAAAAGCTACATTTCAGTAATCCAGATGCTTATTTTATTAAAAAAAGTTACAAACAAGTGGACTGCAGGGTTGTCTTACAAAATGACAAGAATGAAACCTATTTCAAGGAATTTTTTTCTTAAACAAAGCACTGTAGGCAACTTCCATTTTTGCACTTATTCCAGATTTCATCTATGACTGAAAGATACAGTACATTAGATACATAAGTTACAATTGTCTGCAGAGCCCTACTCCAGTGATCTGAATTCCTAAAGCAATGCCATAATAAAAAATACATATTGCATTTTATGATCAACTTCCAATTCTAATACACAATTTCACATGCAGTCTAATGAGAAGGCCCTTTACCTGAAGTAGCATTTGGTCCCTTTTGTAATGAAGAAACCACTTCTCATCCATTTGTCACACTCTGCCACTGTTCAGGCCTAACAGGTTTTGCAACAGTGAAGAGAAAAAGTTTTTCATATTATATATAAGCCCTGCTAAAGGCAACTCCGCCTCCCACTTATACTCAAAAAAGTGAGTCACCAAGAAAATTGAAAGCTATCTGCAAAATCTAGTATCTAGGTGCATCTCCTAAAAAGATCTGCTCCAACTTAATCTACTTGTAATACAGTGTTTGGTTTAAAATACAGAATTAAAGTGCAACCCTTAGTTAGTACTCGCTTCAGCTTCATTCTATCCTCTAAAGCACACATGTCAAACACAAGGCCTGGGGGGGGGGCTGAATTCGGCCCGCCTGGCCATTTTATGTGGCCCGCGGCGACTGTACTGCATTTAAGTGCCTGACTGTGCAGCCCCAGTCGCGCTCCAAGCACCTGAACGCACACCCCACTCCCAGCAGCGCTCCAAGCTCCTCACCACACTGCCTCAGTACCCATGTGCAGGCAGAAGGACCCAGTCTCAGTGTAAAAGCTAAGTTGTAGCAGGGTGCTCCACACAAGTGCCTGACTGCGCCACAGGTAGGGTAAAGAAGGATCTATACTTCTACTAAGACTAAGTATCTTAATAAAAAAATTAAAAAAAAAAATTGGCCCGTGACTTAGCCTGTGTTTTAGATTTCGGCCCCTTATGTGACTGAGTTTGACACCCCTACTTTAAAGGGACAGGATAAACAATTAGGGAACCCTTTTCAAGTACTGCTCCATTACTACTATAAGTATTTCTTTGAAAAATCAACTGAACCAAGAGACAGCAAATATTTATGGAGCCAACTTGTTCTGTTAAGTTATGACACTTCAGGATTTATACATACAAAAAACAAACACAACCCAAAGACAGCCTAAAGATGTTACTTACCCCCCCCCCCCCCCGAATCTAGCTATGAACTAAACACACACAAATGTGAACCTATTGCAGCAATACTGATGTTTTGCTTATGTTGAATTTTCAGATCGATATTTTACATTTTAAGGCTTTCCTTGAACAAGTTTAGTTAATGCAGATCAGGGTATTCATTTTATCAGAAGCATGCTCAAATAACTAAAGCTGGGCTCCTAAAACTTTGGCGCAGTAGGTGAGCTGCAGCTATTGGTTACTGCAAATTAAGTTCTAAGCATTCTAAACCTTGGAACAAAAGCTTTCAGGTATACAACAGATTCATTAATAAAAACCAACCAAAACATTTTACTTGTGTATACATTTTAATACCTGTTACTGTTAACATTTTCAAGTATTCAGACAGTTTGTTGAGCAGGTAAACATAGAAGGCAATGACTGTTTAAGCACATTTGCACTTGGGTGCAATAAAACTCATCCTTCCCCTTTTGAAACGCTATCCGAGTTTGCCTCTAATGCTAACCTGCTTACTGGATAAGAAGTAAAAGCCATTTAGAGACAGTGCAAGAAAAAACCATTAACAAAATATTGCTTTAAAATATTCAGAAAGACAAATATGAACTATAAAACATAAAATCATTTTATTTGCATTAGATTTACATGTGCAGAATTCCACTGTCACTGGCTGTTAACCATCCAGGTAAAAGTTAAGTCAGCTCTTTTCTGTCCAAGTACAAAATTTGTATTGTTGAGGATACATTATCCCTTTCCAGGGGCAAATTTTATAAGATATTAATGGACATACTTTAAGCATACAATAAAAAAAGAAAGAGAGACTAACATGCCCCAGACTATGTTACAGCTGCAGTTTATTCGTGCAATTCACAAAATATGAAAAAAAAAAAATAAAAAAATTAAGATTGTAAGGAAATAAAACCATATATAATTAAGTATGCCAACAATAGGAAACCAGTTGATTTTTATGAGAAAAGGGATATTACATCCATACAGGTAGGATTCATGTGACTTTCAGAATCTCATTCATGACACTGTCACATACAAAGTCTCAATATACTGATTAATTCTGTTCAGGAGAAAATTTGCAAATGTAATTAAGCACTGATGTGAGGTAACATACAGAAGTAACCAAGTGTTTAAGGCTCAATTTAGTCTATTAAAATGTTCCTTTAAAAAGGCATTGAGTAAGTAATACTGAGTTTTAAGTATTTAATAAATACAAATTCAGAAATTGATCACAGAAATCAATTAAATATTAAAATGAATTCTTGCATATTAAGCATTAACGAACTCAAAAGCTAGAAAAAGTGTGTGTGAAAGAGAAAACAGGATGGTTTTTTGTTTGTGTATGGTTACTGTGCTAAGCATTCTTGCCTAAAGTCTGTTCTTGAAAGCTACAGACCTTAAGCACCAAGCTGGACATAAGTCATGTGCTGTAGTAGAGACAGGTTTTCCAAGGCTCAGCTCTGCAACCTGGGCTGTTAAGTTCTCCGAAACAGCATCTGTGCAAATTTCCTCTGAGTTTTATCTGCAATTATATATATAAAAAAAAAAGACAAGAACTGCTAGAGTACAAACCGCCACAAAAGGAATTCAAATTTCTATTTCATATACTGAGACAAACAAACATCACCTAAAAACCATGAGTACAGCACCATGCATTTATTTACTCCTGGTACAGAACCACAGCAAAGTTGAATTTAAAGAACAAACTAAGATTAAGCTGAAAGACACTGAATAGGACAAGATGTCATTGGGAAAGCACCTGCTTGCACCCTCTTAGCTTCTGTCAAGAGCTGAGAACAGGATAGATCAAAGATTCAAGAGCAAAATCTGGAAGTTCCCCACCCACTTCACGGTACAATATGCATATAAGGCCTGAAAATATGGTGGTTTTGTTGGCAAATTTAGATTTATAAATTTATAATAAAATTTTATGATGCTGTCTGGTACGTTGTCATCTTCAATCCCAGTTTTGAGCATTCATTTGTATAAGGAATAAGAAGGGCTCTTGATTGAGAAGACAAGTATATAACCGTTCTTAGCTTCAAGGGAATAACTTTGATGCCAAGATGAAGAAACCTGGTCCCAAACATCCCCTGCACATGTAACAATTCCATATGTAACAATGTTCTAAGTGTACCTTTCTGTAATATTCTAGCAACCTGTTAGATTAACGGGTGCTAGAATAGATGCGTGTGTCTGTCTTTCTTTCTTTCTCTCCTTGGCCGCTGTCTGTCTTTCTTTTTTTTTGCTGTCTGTCTCTCTTTTTTTCTGTGTCTCTTCTCTCCTTGTCTGCTGTCTGTTTTTTTTTTCTTTAACTCTCTCTCCCTGGCCCCCCATCCTTCTGTGTGTGTCTTTCACTCCCACCTACCTGTCTTTCAGTGTGTGTGTGTGTGTCTCTATTTCTGTCAATCTGTCAATGTCGCGTTTTTTGTTTTTTTTTCTTTGAATCTCTGTCCCTGTCAATTATCGTGCCCCATCCTACCTTTTTTTTTTTTTTAATTGCGCGTTGTGTTGGTAAGGGCAACCGGCTGCTGGATTAGGTTAAACCGCCACTCAAAGCAAATCATCACGCGCCACATTTTTTACAATTTCTCTGCCGGCCACGGAGTTACAGACGCACGGAGCCACAAAGATTGAAGTGTGCATGCGCGCTAAGGGTATTATTATATAGGATACTAACAGCAGAGTTGACTTTACTATTAGATATTTTAAATGGTCTGTCTTTTAAAGCAAGTTCTGCTTGAAACACTACACATTGCCACTGTATGGGCCAGCATGTCTTAATAATGGAATAGTAGATAACCTGAAAACTGACCACTACCAGTTACAAGCTCCATTAGAGGCTATGATCTGTGGACCCAATAATCAGGGTCCAGCTGGGTGGTTCTGATAATGCATGTTACTACAGACTGAACTGACCCTACATATTTAATGCTGGGACATGTGCAGCTCCTGGCATTGATTATCCAGTGTATTGGTGGTCACACAAAGTTAAAATCTTAGCACTGGCAATATTCAGACTAGTGAACTTTAGTGCATAAAAGTTAGGACAGCCTTTTTGCTGTCCTAACTTTATGCAGTTACTTAGCAAGTTAGTGAACTGAAAATCAGCTATGTAGGTGCTCCACCCCCAGCCTGTCCTTAACCTAAACTGGTCAGGATTTGGCCAGTTAACTAGTTAGTGCCCCTGAATAACTGCTTTTAAGTGTCCCTGAAAATTAGGTGCCAGATCACTCAGCGGGGTTTTACTGGGCAGAAGCCTCTCCTGCTTGGTTAAACCCTTTTGAACAGCAGGCTGTCTTTGTGACATGTGCTTAAGTAAGCTTTCTTAATGCACTGAAAGTTATCCCCATTTCATAAATCAGAGTTAGAATCACTCTTCAAAAATTCTGTACAATGGTACAAAATTTTAAAAAATTTGACAGATTTCCACTTCTGGACAAGACCATTTTTAATGTTGATGACAACTTTGGAAACTTTTAGTCAATGGCCTTTCCTTCAGAGCTGATAGTGAGTCATCTTTTGTGACCCATCATGCCTTTGACCCAAGACCTGCGGTGAATTTTCCCAGTTCCAGAACGTGTCATCAGATAATGCTACAATTGACGAATACAGGCCTCTTGCTAACCAGCACTGCACTGTTAACTGCTAGATTAAATTGTGACAGCAATGGTGCAAAATCTCTTATTTTTTTATGATTACTATATGCAATTTCCATTCATTCATAAATAGCAGAAAGACATGCATCGCAATTGTAATGGTCACAGCAGATGTTATCTCCTTCTACCAACAGATGGAGGTAGAGAAAACTGATCTTTTCCAGGAAACTCCAGTATAACCTGCAGGTGCATACTGGAAGTTTTCCAGTCAGCATCTGGCTGGAGGTTCCTCTACTAGAGCACCCTCATGCCTCCACTGTAGATAGAAAACAGAGGGTAGGGTTAAATAGCCATTTTCTCAATGGAGGAGGGTAAATAGAGTGCCACAGGAACCTGTACTGGGACCGGTGCTATTTAACTGATTTATAAATGAGCTGATTAAATTTGCAGATGACACTAAACTGTTCAAAGTTGATAAATGCATGCAGATTATGAAAAATTGCAGACAAGCCTTAGGAAATTAGAAGACAGGGCATCCAAATGGCAGATGAAATGTTTTAATGTGGATAAATGCAAAGTGATGCACATTGGGAAGAATAACTGAAATCATGTAGTTACCAGATGCTAGGGTCCACCTTGGGGGGGGGGGGGGCAGTGTCCAAGAAAGAGATCTGGGTGTAATTACAGACAACACGCTGAAACCTTCCACCCAATGAGCAGCAGCGGCCAAAAAAGCACACAAGATGCTAGGAATTATTAGAAAAGAGATGGTAAACAAGAAAGAATGTTACAATTCCTCTGTATCACTCCATGGTGCAACCTCACCTTGAGTATTACATTTAATTCTGGTCGCCCTAGCTTAAAAAAAGATATAGTGGAACTAGAAAAGGGTCAAAGAAGAGCAACCAAGTTGATAAAGAGGATAACTTTTCGTACGAGGAAAGATTAAAAGGTTGGGGCTCTTTAGCTTGGAAAAGAGACGGCTGAGAAGAAATATGATTGAAGTCTACAAAATCCTGAGTGATGTAGAATGGGTACAAATGGACTGATTTTTTACTCAATCAAAAATTACAAAGACTAGGGGGCACTCAATGAAGTTACAGGGAAATATTTCTAAAATCAATAGGAAGTAGTATTTTTTTCACTCAAAAGAATAGTTAACCTTTGAAATGTGTTGCCAGAGGTTGTGCTAAAAGCAGTTAACATAGCTTGTTTTAAGAAAGGTTTGGGCAATTTCCTGGAGGAAAAGTCCATAGTCTTACTAAGCCACTGCTTGCCTTAGATCAGTAGCATGAAACGTTGCTTCTATTTGGGTTTTTGCTAGGTACTAGTGACCTGGATTGACCACTGTGAAGTTGGACTACTGGGCTAGATGGACTATTGGTCTGACACAGGGAAAGATTCTCAAAACCCAATATGCCTTCAACGATGGTCGCTAAACCGATTCCAGATGGTTTAGCGCTGAAGTATTCAACCAGTCAATTCTCAAAAGGGCTCACTACAGTCTTTTCCAAGCTTCCTGTCAGACTCCAACTCTGCCTTGCAAATATATTACAATGAGGTTATTAATATTTAAAGGAGCATTCTGGACAATTCTCCTATTGGAGGGGCTTTAGGCTCTCCCCGTCACATCCCAGGTTGCATGGGGGGTGGGGGTGGGGCCTGCCATTTTGAAAAGACAGGCCTACTGGCCTGAGGGATTAGGCATCCTCTCCAGCTGCCCATCGTGAATGATATGGGGGCGGGTGGTCATCGGGGCATGACATGACAGTTGAGGGAATGGGCATCCCTCCCGCTGTCGGGGGGGGGGGGGGTTGCTTTATGGCAGCAGTAAGTGGGCATCCTGATTGCTTGATGGCAGTGGGAGGAAGTGGGCATCCCTCCTGCCAATCTTCAATTTGGGGGTCATTTTTTTGTGGGTTTATTCTGCACATTTGCCAATCACCATCACCAGCGATCAGAACATGCAAATTTAGCGATCTTCTGTGAATCTCATTTGCATGCAGTTTTTAAAGAATGACTTGCCTTTTGGAATCGTTACCATAGTGACTGTGATGGAGGCCCGTCTGATTTTATCATGAACATTTCAGAATCTTCTCCTCAGTAAGATTATTTTCTTATCTGTGGCACTCATCGTTGCTCAACTATAATTTCTTTCAAAACTCAATTTTACTGGCGAGAAAATAGAGCAGCACGAGAGCCCCAAGCCCAGTTCTGAAGGTAGGTCACAGGATGATATAGCCCAACTAAAGGAAAGAAACTTAAACAGCTATAACTATCAATCAAATCACATTCCTAGTTATATTGGCCATACTGTCCTGAAGAAGAATCCCCACTCCTACCCTATTTGAGCCAGCGGTGGTCAGAGTGTTTATAAATGCCGATCACAGATGGCTAAATTATCCAGTGATTCAGTGCTGGGCCATGTCCGGGCACCAGCACTGAATATCACTGGATAATTTTGAGCAGCCCAGCCACTAATCAGCTGGTGCTGCATAAAACAAAATCCCCCTAAGAACATAAGAATTACTGCTGTTGGGTCAGACCAGTGGTCCATCATGCCCAGCAGTTCGCTCATGCGGCGGCCCTTGGTCAAAGACCAGCGCCCTGAGACTAGCCCTACCTGCGTACGTTCTGGTTCAGCAGGAACTTGTCTAACTTTGTCTTGAACCCTGGAGGGTGTTTTCCCCTATGACAGACTCCGGAAGAGCGTTCCAGTTTTCTACCACTCTCTGGGTGATGAAGAACTTCCTAACATTCATACGGAATCTATCCCCTTTCAATTTTAGAGAATGCCCTCTCGTTCTCCCTACCTTGGAGAGGGTGAACAACCTGTCCTTATCTACTAAGTCTATTCCCTTCAGTACCTTGAATGTTTCGATCATGTCCCCTCTCAATCTCCTTTGTTCGAGGGAGAGAGGAAGAAAAGGCCCAGTTTCTCTAATCTTTCACTTCCTCCAGCCCCTTAACTCTCTTAGTTGCTTTTCTCTGGACCCTTTCGAGTAGTATCGTGTCCTTCTTCATGTACGGCGATGAGTGCTAGACACAGTACTCCCCTGACCCTCTTTTGAAAGATCCCCCTTCAGGATGCAGTTAACCGCCTGAATATCCCCCACTGTCTAGTTGGGTAGGCCTGGGGTGACTTAAATACCGGGTGGTCCAGCAGGGAGGGAGGGGCTCGGCAAGATGGCTGTTGCAAACTCACAGCAATACCTTTAAACACCTGGAGCAAAAAAAAAAAAAAAAGCTTGAAATCACTTTAATATGTAGTTTTGGACGCCTCAGCCCCACCACTCCACCGCTGTAATTAAGTTTGGTATTACACCGGGAAGGCTGTGTGGTGCCTCATCATCGGCAGTCCATTAACAATATCTTTTTTATATATATATATATATATATATATATATATATATATATATATATATATATATATATATATATATATATATATATATAATTTTTAATTTTGTGAATATTTCTCAATTCATATATTTGTGCTGATGCTAAATTTAATAAAAGTATATTTTTATTAAATTTAGCATCAGCACAAATATATGAATTGAGAAATATTCACAAAATTAAAAATTATATATATATATATAATAAAAAGATATTGTTAATGGACTGCCGATGATGAGGCACCACACAGCCTTCCCGGTGTAATACCAAACTTAATTACAGTGGTGGAGTGGTGGGGCTGAGGCGTCCAAAACTACATATTAAAGTGATTTCAAGCTTTTTTTTGCTCCAGGTGTTTAAAGGTATTGCTGTTTGATTTAATTACACTGGACTTAAGTTTTTTCTAAAAAAGCCAGTGTCAGTAGTGTTGCAAACTCACAGCAGCTTGTAGTACTTCCTGTAGTGCTATACTTTCAACTCCTTTTACCTTGGGTTCTGCATACCCAACCCTATATGTCATGTCTGTCCAAGTTGGATTGTAAGCTCTTCCAAGCAGGGACTGTCTATAAAATGTCAAAATGTACAGTGCTGCGTAAGCCTTTCAGCCCTACATAAAATAAGTAGTAGTAGTGGCAGTCATTTTGCCGAGCCACAGCTAGGGACAGAATTCACCCAGTCATGTTCTGCAGCCTGGGGACCCCAGCTGAAATATCAATGCCCACAAGCACCGGCTCCTCCCCACCATGACCTCCTGGCCTGCCCAACCCAAACCCTCTTTTATTTTTAGGTCAATCAGAGCTCAGCAGTGGGCATCAATAGGTTTAAATCGCCCCGAATAATGGCCCCAAGCAGACTCACTGGATGGAGGAAGACATGTAATGGTTAAGCTATATCATACTTTATTTCATTTTATTATTCTTTCCAAACTGATGGAATATTTAGTATAATAACTGCCGCACATTTCTTTCCAGGTCACACAGAATAGGAAAACATTCCTAAGTCACATTCTGCATGCTTTCCCTAATTTTTATGCTTAAATGCTTTAGAAGCTCTTATGTGGGCTATGAATAGCTGTTAGCATTATTGAATAGAAATGTTCGAGACTTGCATATTCTGAAACCCAAAAGAGGAAACATCATTGTCCACAACCAGAATGCATGATCAGCTGAGTACCATTAATCTCATTCTCCTTTTGTGCTAAGCACATGAAGGGAAAAAACCAACAGCACTGCAAATATTGTTCCAGGTCTGCATAACTTTTAAGCCTCAGAATGAAGGTTCCCATGTGACATGCACTTGTCATAAAAAGAAAAAAAAAAGTTTCTTTAGGTTTGCTCAATCATGCCAGTCATCTTGATGCCTGATAAAGATATCCCATCCCCAATTTACATTTGACTTGTTTAAAATGTGCTTTATACTAGTGGACTTTGATATTTTTATGTTGGGGTCATACTGAGTCCAAAAGGATGAAAGAGCAGCAGACTAGTCTTCCCCTGCAATGTGCTGGCACCCCTCCCCCCAGGTCTGATGACTTCCTATCAGACCTGCCTGGTACAGCAGTAAGCTAACTGTAGCAGATGGAACTACATAACTGGCAGAACATGATAAATCAGGTAATGTTCCTACAACATCAGTGTGCCAACATCCATATCCATCAGTGGATATCTCAAATGTTCCTACTCTCTGGACAAATATCTTTTCCTGCATCCCTAGCTCCCCATTTTTTAAAAAAGGCAGAAGTGACGCCTAGTTACTTCTGCCTCCGATACCTACCATCTTTAAAAACCAGAAAGACCAGACCCCTAGTGGTTTTCTGATGCACTAAGCATTACCTTATTTGCCAGGCTCAGCCCCTCATGCATCAAAATATAGCACCACAATGTTGAAAGATGGTAGCATTGCTCCTGTCCACTGTCCATGGAGTTGGTAAGTCATGAAGTGTCAAGAAGGATTGGGGGGGGGGGGGGGGGAGGCAAAAGAGGCCTTACTGGCTCCTAGTAAAAACTGATTGTAGGCATAATAAATTGACTTAAAAAGGTTAAATAGATCTAAGGCACCAAACTAAAGAGCTTCATAATACTTGCAATTAAAAAAAAACCCAACACACTACTTAGATTGACCTGTGAGATTAAAGCCCATTTGTTTCTACATCCATGTTGCTTGTATAGTTTAAAGGATACCGCTTGTGGAAAATAATCCTTTAAAAAGAAAAGGATTAAGTGGAGTTACATCATAGTAAAATGTTACAACTGAATTGTTCTAAATAAATAAAAAGTCTTACAGTTGCACATCCCCCCACTATATTTTTGGCATGCTCAGGGCTTTGCAGAGCCATTACTAATTTATAGTTTCCAAAGGCACTCTGGAACCTCCTTTCCCACTCCAAGAATATTATGGGTCAGATTAAGCATGCACTAAACCCAAATATTGTATTACATTTTTACAAATTTATATTTAATCAAGATATTTTTACAGACTGATTAAATTATTTAGCAGCGCTATTCTATGTGGCTTCTTTTAGGAGGTTTAAGAATATTACATGGTAACTCCTGAAGTGTCTCCACCTTCAATGTTCTCTCCCGAAAATCAACTTGTAACATACCCAATTTAACTGGTACTCCAACTCCCAATGCTAAAATCTATTTATAACCTATTACACAGCCTATTCTAAGCATTCTATGAAAATGCTACCTGCAGAATACCATTAACAAGGACCTGCTCCTGAGAACAATTGACAGATATCTTCTCTCAGCCTTAACTCCTACAGTACATTCTGCAAATTTCAACCAACCTGCTCTGTATGGCCATGATTGGAGGTTCTTTTTCCTCACTGAATGATGCATGTTGTACAACACTGATCTTGCTTTTCAGGCAGAGATGCATAGTTCATTTGCCTTACGATCTCAGCAAACAGTTCATCCACCATGGTTTTACTCTTAGCTGATGTCTCCATGAACGGGCAACCCCACTCCTGAGCCAGAGATCTGCCTTCTGCAGAGGAAACCTCTCGTTCCGATTCCAGATCCACTTTATTTCCCACTAGGATTAGAGGAACTTTCTCATATCGCTTCACTCTGACAATTTGGTCCCTCATTGGCTTGATGTCCTAGTTAAATTACATAATATGCATATTTAAAGCCTGAATATAAAAAATAATTTAAGTTTTGTAAAAAGCAAATGCAAATTCAGTAGCTAAAATGGTTAAGTGAACAAATTTAACAATTGGTAAACATTGTGTTTGAGAAATAAACTTCAAAATTTTTATTCAAGGAAACTATACTGCATTTTTAAATTTTTATCCCACCTATCTCTAAGCAGCTTACATAACACTGCAACACTATATCAAGAGAGCCTAAACTAAATTAATGCTTTACTCCAAAATAGAAGTTAAAATGTAGCACATACCTGTGTTGTATAAAGTCAAGAAATTCTAAAAAATGCCTTCATAAAAACAGGGCAGCTTACTTATGGGTCATAATCAGTGGCTAATAAACTGTTCCTCACTACCACCTCCCCCCCAATTGACAACAAGATCAGGATCGTTCCCCTCCCCATTTCAACTTGTCTTCCATAGATGAACAGTGGCACAGCATACACACCTAGATTGCCTTTGATCTGTCCCCTCCAGATCAAGCCACCTAGGTGTAAAGCTGTGCTCCTGCTATTTTAGGGGGGGGGGGGCACACAAATGTGGACACAGAAGGAACATTGGGCTAGATTCACTAACACTCCGATCCGCGTGCGATTGGAGGCAGGCCGACCGATTCGCCAACCATCTGTATGCAAATGGGGGCAATCGGAGGCACGCCCCCAACTGACTGCACAGATTGCTAAAGCCCTGACAGTAGTGACAGGAGAAACAGCCTCCTGTCACTACTGTCAGGGCTTCTGCCGGCTTTTTTAAATCGGGCAGATATTTTGCGCGTTTTAAACATGCAAAATAGCTGCCATATTTTTTTTAAAAAAATTTTAACTCCCCCTCCCAACATGTGACCTGAACCCCCCACAAAAAATTTGCCCCGCAGCCGCATTTAGAAAAAATTATGGCAGGAGGATTCCCACTCCCTCCTGCCATCAGTCCCACCCAAAAACTAAGGTAACGGCAGGAGGGATGTCAACTCCCAAGGGAGGAGCCCGAGGCGCCTCAGCCAATTAAGGGCCTTAGGCTCCACCCTGTGCATCACACGATGCACCGAGGCATGGCCTAATGCCTCACTCGTTGCAGGAGGCATTGGAGTAGGAGTGATTGAGCACCCCTCCTGCTCCGTTAAAGGTACAGGGAGGGGGGGAACGGAGGTGGGGAGGGATGTCCAGGGAGGGTGGCATCAGGGAGTTGGCATCCCTCCTGCCATTACGTTAGTTTTTGGGTGGGACCGAAGGCAGGAGGAAGTGGGAACTCTCCTGCCATAATTATTTTCGATGAGGCTGCGGGGAAAATTTTTGGGAGGTTCGGGGAGGGAGGTTAGGGGTACTTGTTGGGAGGGGGGTTAGTAGTTGGCATCCCTCCTGCCATATTTGCAGGGACCGGGTGGGCAGGAGAGTCAGCCAGGATAGAAGCGACTGGTCTTCAGTAGTCGCTTCTTTTCCAATTGGCAAGCCCAATCTGTGTTAGCTAAAGTGTTTAGTGAATCGCTGCCCTCCCAAATTTGCATACCATTTCTCTCATTTGCACGCACGGATCGGGAGGGGATCGCTAAACACTTTAGTGAATCGGGCTGGAGGGAAATCTGCTCGCTAAGGGCTTGCAAACCGATCGGTACACGATCGGTTTGCTTATTGAATCTTTGCCATTATTGGACCTGGAGTGGAGAAGAAAGGTACTGGAGTGGGGAGGGGCACAGGTCACTGCATTTTCGGCCATTTTTAGTCCCAAATGCCTCTTGATTTATATACAAGAAGATAGAGTAATGGTCTACTCTATCGCGCAGAGCTCTCGAGCAGGATTGTTCTCAGCCTTTGATCCACGTTCTTTGACTTAGGACTCTTAGGGACCCCTGAGGAAGTCAGGGTTGTTGAAACATGGACCGTGTTGGGTCCATAGTTCCCATCTTATGGGTCCTAGACATTTTATTATGTGGATTTTTTGACTATCTTCGACATTTTCTCCACATCGTTTTTCGTTGGTCTGAGCACATCACATAAAAATGTTTTATTCATATACAGTGGTGCCTCGCATAACAGACGCCTCGGACAGCGAACGCTGCGCACAACGAACTTCTTGTCTTGATTCGTACAACGGACTTTGTTTCACACAACGAAGTCGCCCGAGCTGCATCCTTCCGCGCAGTGTGCGTGACGCTACCGGCTACCATCCTCCTCCTCCATCAACCAAATGGGAAGTTACATCATGAGGGGAGAGGAAGGAGGAAGGAAGCCGTTGGCAGCATACGCACTGTTAGAGCCCCGTGGCTTGTGTTAAAGTTGTTTACAGACTTCAACAGCAGCGGGAGAAAGCAGTCGCCGGCCCTGTTTCGCCGATCGAGGGGGGGGCCCTGTTTCACCGATCGAGGGGGGGCGCCTGGTGTTGCCGATCACTGCGGGGGGGAGGGGGGGCGGGCTTTGGCAGAGGTGGGAGAAAGCAGTAAATGAGTGGAAATTGGCAGGCCTGGGGATGGAAGGGCAGTCGAAATACGGTATGTTGGAGCAGGGGATGAGAGGGAGGGAGAGAAGGGGAAATATTGGACAAGGGCAGAAGGGATGCTAAATCATAGGGTGACAGGCAGAGAGAACAACAGGAAAAAGAGTGGAAGCAATCTTGAACCCTGAGGGTGAGGGAAAAGAGAGGTGGTGAGATGATTGATCATGGGGAGAGGGACAAAAGGGAATAGAGATGGGATAGGAAGATAGTGGAAGTAAAAGGACAGGGAGATGTATGTTTTTAGATGTATCTAAATAAAAATAATAACAAAAAATTTATCTTTTTTTATGTCATCTTAGCATATTTTATGCTACAGAACGAATTATTTTTTTTTACATGTATTGTTATGGGAAAACGCGTTTCACATAACGAACTTTTCGCATAACAAACTTGCTCCTGGAACCAATTAAGTTCGTTGTGTGAGGCACCACTGTATTTGATGATCATGCTTTGTAATGCACACTGAAATTTTTAGAGGGTTTTGCATTATATTTCTCCCTATTTTGGCCTATTCTTAAGATACAATTTACCCATTGATTGTATTTATGCTATTTGGTCAATTTACTATTGTTATACTGTTAAAGCAAATTTGAAATTTTAGAGTAATAATAATAATAAGTTTATATACCGCAGTACCGTGAAGTTCTATGCAGTTTACAAAAGATTAAACGAAGGTACAAATTGATTGGACTTAAGAGAGGTGGAAGAAAGAGATTAATAGGTCAAGAAAATTATTATTGAGGAGAAAGAGATGCTCCGTCATCTTGGATAATCTCTTCAAAAAAGATGGTTAATAAATTCCAATAACCAAGTCAAATGGGGAATTATGCAGGCCTTAATACAGAATTATTTTGGTGTTCCTAACCTTGCATACTAGCATGAAGAGAACAGCGGGACCTGAAAATCTTGCAACTCTGATGGTAAACTGACTCAGGTTCACATGTGCTACTTCATATTGGCTCTGATCTAATTTAGGGGCGGAAAAGATGGGGAGATTTAATAAGTTGCCTACCTTTTTGATAAGTCAGGCAATTTTTTTTCAAATATAAGCTTGAGATGTTATAAAAACTATACGAGAATATGAATGAATATATAAATAGTCAGATCTGGAAATATTGCAAATCGAGTTGGTCCTGAGGACTCTCCTTATACATGTTAACAAGACTCTGAATCCAAGGCACCGGCTTGTACACTTATGCATGAAGCCATTTACCTAGGAGATGGGCCATCTGAATAGATCATTCCAAAAATAATTAACCTGGGAGACATAAGCAAAATGGGCGATTAAGTCTAATAAAATTTGGGGCAGGGAGCACCTAGGGTGTTAAAGCATATTGGTGAAATGCAAAGCTGAAGATTCAGCCACTGCTGGGAACACGGGCAAGTGTATCACCCAGGACTATGGGGATCCTTGACAGATTACTGTCCACCCTCTGGAACACTCCTCACTTCTGGAGGGGTCACATCCTACCATCTGCTGGACCAGTACCCTCATTTTACCCCAGGAAGGGCATGAGTGACAACAGAACTCCACCCCCTCCCTAAACATCCTACACATACCATGCAAACTGCCCTGGACAGAAAGGTAGAGAACTGGGCTGACAGACATCCTCCCCCAGCCAAGAAAGAGTTAGGTGAGGAACTCTGCCATGCATGTGAGGTTACTGGCTGGCTCCAGTTATAATAGTGTTGTTCACACCCTCCATAACTATTAGAAGCAACAGGTTGGGGAGGTGCACTTAGACAACATCTGGTACAAACAGATTAAAAATACATCCTTGGAGATGGGACCAAGACAGATCAGTCACAGCTACAATGGCAAGGAATAAAGCATAAAACCAAAACACCATTGCATATAGTAACTAAAAAAAATAATGAATATTGTCATGGGCTCTGTAGCCTAAATGCAAAGGCTACTTTCTCACTGACAAAGGCACTTCACCCCTTTCAGCTACTCTCCTTGCCAGCAAATACAGGAAAAGTCCAACAGCCAATCCAAAACAAAAATATGGTACTTATACACAGAACACAACTGAAGGGGGCAGCTAAGCCCAATTTCATAGTACACCTCAACACCAGCCTGAGTATATAGAGAGGCCTGAAACAACCAGACTTTCTACATGGTGAAAAAGGCCTCTTCAAAACACAGCCGTCACAAAATGGTCAGTCATCACAACCACAACTTTGTGATCCTACCACTTGTGAATCTGCTGGGGAAACTATAGTGTACTTGTGCCAGGGCTGCAAACTGGAAGCCACTGCCCATGAGCATCCTTTTTCATGTCATATCTGCCACCCCTCCCTTGTCCTGGGAGATGCTGTAGTACCCTTACCAGCATTAAACTTCCAACAAACCATTTGTTCCACAATCCTTAGTACTGCTTGCCAGAGCAGACAGGGGAAAGGGATAGAGGAGCAGAACTATGACCCCCAAGGTCTTTACCTAACCCCTCCCCAACCCTAAGAGGCCATGTAGGACCACCTTGCCAAGTGCCCCAATCCTTCAGAAGCCTGAAAGCTCTAGTTTTGGATTGGAGATTCACCTCCATTAGAGGCAAGGCCATTCTTAAGAGCCCCCAAGTCTCTGTCTACAAAAAAAGGAAAGAGGGGAAGAAAATGGTACTACCCTTGCTGGCAAGGGACTTGCAGGATGCCTTCCATCCAAATGACTTTAGGATAAGGCTCAGGGTTAGAGATCCTGAAACCCTCTGGGCTTATGTTCTAGAGAAGTGTCCACGGACTGACTCCCTTAGGAGTAACAAATGCCAAAAGCCATCGACTGAGTCCTTGGGAGTCCAGCTTCCCTCGACAGATCCTGCTCTTCCTGTCCAAGTTGCCAGTATTTCTCAATTTCCAGCAGCTAACTCATGTTCCAGGACTGCACCAGTCCTTATATTAATGATGTAACTGGTTTGCCAGTTCTTTGTCACTTACCTGCTGTTCAGGTGACATCTATTTGTCTGGACTGGTATAGCAGACTAAAGGCAGTCCCCGGATTAAGAATGGGTTCCATTTTTAAACCATTCTTAAGTTGAATTTGTATGCAACTCAAATTCTAGTATTCTTCTCACCTTCTCCATGTCCTTGAGGCCCCACTTCCATCCATCCCACTGTTCCCTCTCCACCACCATATCCAGCATAACTGTCTCATCTCTCTTCCCCATGCATCGCTACCTCCCTGCTCTCCCACCACCGTGTCCAATAATTCTCTCTCCCTCCCTATGCCCAACAATTCTCTTCTTTATTCATCTCCCCATGTGCACCTTCTCTTTCTCTCTTACTCAGACACCCAATCCTATTCCCTCCCCCATCTCAGTATCTTTCCCTCACTCCCTCCATTCTTCCATCCTCCCTCCATTCTGTGTCCCAAGTACATGCCCCCTGCCTCATTCCATCTATCCTTTGTTCCTCCCACATCAGAGGGAAGGCTTCCAGCTTAGCCACGGGACGCATATAGGAGCTGCTGCCCATGGCTTTGTGCAGAGAAATGACTGCAGTTAGGAGGGAGACGGCCAGAAGGTAAACACCTGCAAGAGGGAGGCACATACTTGTGGCACACAATGGAGGGAGGGAGGGAGAAAGGAAAAGGGGCGAGTTGTGACACTGAAGGTAGAATAGGTCCCTCATTCATAAGTACGAGCCTGATGTAAGTTAGCTGTTTGTGAAACAAGGACTGTCTGTATAATCAAGGATTATACCCCCCAAAATTGTGTTACGTGTACATTTAGAAATCTATATTAAACATTAACATGCATGTGAAATAAAGTAAACACAAAAACTAAATATAAAAAAGTCATTTAATTCCTACATCTGACAAGCCCTCTTGTTATCTAGTATAAAACCAAGAAAAAAAATGGTTAAACATACTGAATATTCATTTCAAATAAAAAATTGTAGAGTCAACCAGACCACTAAAAATAAGTCCCCCACACTTGTTTAAAAAAACAAAACAAATGACCATACCCCAAGAATAAATGTGCATCTTCTTCCAAGTAGATAAGTTAGGCTTAACAGGTGCCTTCTAAATAAAAGTAGGGCAGGTTCTGTCAAGCAGCACAGGAAGCAGCGGCTACACCCTGCTTAGCAAAGTCATTTTAAGTTTCAGAGGCCAGAAACCACAATATCTTCACCATTTTGTCAAGTGTGCACTGTACATTTTGCCTGTCAGTCTTGCTACAGAGATGTGCATTTATAGTCAACCCCCCCCAAAAAAAAAAAACTAAACCCATTTTGAAGTTAAGCCATTCTGATATTTCTCGCACACTCAAGTTAACTTTATTCAGTCCTCCTTATTGGAGCAGATCTTACTGACTGGTGATAGGAAGGAGGGTGGAAAATAAGGAAAAGGGAAATGTTAAAGGGATCGCAGGCAGGCAGGGAATGAAGGTGGAAAGGTATATATAAAAGGAGAATATATGAAATAGCTTAGGGAAGGGGGAGGAAGCAACAACCCAGGACACTCCCCACAAACTCCCATCTCCTCATTCACAAGTTACATACCCAATACAGTCCCATCCCTACATCAGTTTTTCTCCTTGCCCTGTTCCTTCCCCTCTTTCACTTGTATTTTACTCCTTCTCTTCAGATGCCTATTAGAAGCAAGAGATCAATGACAGAGGTAATGAAGATGGAACCACACTGCTGTTCCTCTTAATTTGTCAGGTTGGCGATCCTCTTAAAATTGCATCCTTCTCACTAAGAGGACAATCTGTGGTAATGCAGTGCCTAGGGCCAAGTGTCATGGTTCAAAGCCCATTAGGCCTGAACAGAGAATATGGCCCTAGGTGTTACACAGCTACTAGCAATCTCTTAAAATAGCAGGATAGACTGGGGGGGTGGGGGGGGAGAAAAACACTGCTGTTGCCACATCCGCAAATATTCAGGCCATATAGTTTTCCTTGGCAATTCTGCAGTTAATAAGAAATTTAACAGACTGGGCAAATTGTAGGAAACCAGGTTACTAGGTATAGATATTTTTCTTTTGGTTATGTGCAGAGTTTAGAAATTAGGGAAGTATTTTTGTTTTGTGCAAAAATATACTATTAGTGCACACTAATCCTAACAAAATGCATTTAGCATGCTAGACTAAATGAAACAGACACCCTCCCTTAAGCTTGCTGCATTTTGTAGACATCAGTACCAGAGGTTAATGCATGGTATGGGGTGAGAACACTCTGCATCTTCCCATACTCAATGGAAAGAAACACACTGTTAACTGCATTGCAGATAACTGTATAAGGCTACACTTAACAGGCATTAGAAGGTGCCACTGTTTTGTTACTGCTGGTGTGCATTGACGCCACACACACTAATTTCCAATATTAGCTGCTTAATGTACTTTAGGCACAAAATGGACATTCTGTAAGTGGGAGATACGAGAAAGTTCATTACAAATTAGTATTTTCTTTCAAGTTATAAGCATGAAGAAAATTCACAATTCACTTAAACCAAGTATGTATGAGAAAGTCTTGACAGTATAGTAGTTGTCCACAGTACAGTTTTGCTTACCAATATACTATATGGCAGGAAAAAAAAAAAGTACAGACACTTTTTCTATGACTTATTTCTTGTAAGTACCTCATTGTAGATTTTGGAATGGCTTTCACAGACTCTAGAACAGGGGTGCCCAATAGGTTGATCGCAATCGACCGGTAGATCGCCAAGGCAAAGTGAGTCGATCACGGAGCCCGTGATCGACTCACTTTGCCTTGGCGATCTACTGGGCCGATCAGCCTTCCTCTCCCCGACGTCAATTCTGCCGTCGGAGAGGAATTCGGGCCAGGGAGAGCTTGGGGCTGCGGCGGCTTTGAGGCCTGTTCCCCGGTGGTGGCAGCAGTGGCTTGGTGGAGGGCAGGGAGAAAGAAAGAAAGGGGGTAGGCAGGGAGAAAGAAGGGAAACAGAAAAAAAGAAAGGGGGCATGAAGAGAGAAAAAAGAAAGGGAGGTAGGGAGAAAGAAAGGGCAGGGAGAGAGGAAGAAAAAGTTGGGGGAGGGAATGAGGTCTGGAGGAGAGGAAGCATACAGGCTGAAAGAAGGGAAGAAAGATTGGATGCACAGTTAGAAGAAGAAAGTGCAACCAGAGACTCATGAAATCACCAGACAACAAAGGTAGGAAAAATGATTTTATTTTCAATTTAGTGATCAAAATGTGTCTGAATTTATATCTGCTGTCTATATTTTGCACTATAGCCCCCCTTTAACTAAACCACAATAGCGGTTTTTAGCGCAGAGAGTCTATGAGCGTTGAGAGCAGTGCTGGGCATTCAGCACAGCTCCCTGCGCTAAAAACTCCTATTGTGGTTTAGTAAAAAGGGAGGGGTTATATTTGTCTATTTTTGTATGGTTGTTACTGAGGTGACAGTGCATAGAGTCATCTGCCTTGACCTCTTTGAAAAAAAAACAGAATAGGAATAATAATTAACATTTTCTCAGCGTACAGTGTGCTTTGTGGTTTTTAAAATTTTTTTTATTGTTGGCAGATCATTTTGACTTGCTCATTTTAAAAGTAGCTCGCAAGCCCAAAAAGTGTGGGCACCTCTGCCTTAGAATATTTCTTAGCTAGAACTTTACAATGCAAAGTGAAAAAAAAAAATAAATCCTAAACAGAAAACAGCTTCCAAATGTTTTGGTAACTGGCTATTTGCCAATGCAGATGTTGCAAAAAAAAGTTTGGGCATCCTTTCAGTTGCTCTATAGCTTCCATATTTACCCTTTTCTTATTCTGGCTGCAAACCCCAAAAAGAACCCCCCCTACACCCTGAAAAAAGTAATTTTGTATTAATCTGTAGGAAAAAACATGTTGATCTTTGTACTATATAGAGTTGCGTTCACTTCAGGTCACTCCAGGATTTACTAAAACATATGATTTCGGCAAGGATACAAACTTTGTATACAAATATAAAATACTTCCTGATGAATCTCCAGTCTCATATCAGTAACGCAGCCAAGTTTTCAAGTCTCATACCATACTCAACCAGCCAAGTTTTCAAGTTACACAAAATAAATTTGCATACTGCTATTTTGGTAGCTTTTCTGTACAATGTTTTCAGTCTTTATGGAAGTATAGTATTAAAAGGTCTGAGAAGTGACATAGGGCAACATTTTATTTTCTGCCAATCATCATAACATTCCCTACCATTTTATTGCTCTGACTAGCAACTTTTATCAGATAATTTATAGATATAATAGTATCCATGTTTTAAAACCATTTGTTTAGTTTTTCCATCAGTTGTTTCATCACTTAGGACTCCTTTTACAAAGCCGCGCTTGGGCGTTAACGCGCGGAATAGCACACGCTAAATTGCCACACGCAAAAGCTGCTACCGCCTCCTTTTTAGCAGGTGGTAGATTTACAGCTAGCGCGCACTATAGCACGCGCTAATCCAGTGCGTGCGATAAAACCGCTAGCGTGGCTTTGTAAAAGGAGCCCATAATGTATTGGTAAATCAGCTAATCAAGTACAGGTATCAATACTGTGCAGTAGTATACTACTATGCAAAGTACACAGATATTACAAGTTTAATGCAGAACTGTTTTGTTTAATGCTTCATTTCATCATTTAGTTGAAATAGAGAATCCACAGCACTGTTTTTCAACTCAGTACTTGAGGCACACTCAGCCAATTGGATTTTCAAAATATCCACACTAAATATGCATGAGAGATTTGCCTACCAAGGAGGTAGTGCATGCACTCATGCATATGCAGTGCAGATATTCTGAAAACTTGACTGGCTGAGTATGCTCCACTAGCTGAGTGAGAAACACTGATGTAAGACCATTCAAATACTTAGCTTGCTTAAATTAACCAGGCAAAAGTTATAAAGAGCAAGGTGTTACAAAGATGGGAAGAGACTGCTGGATCCCTGGAAAACCACAGTATTAGTAAAGCTGGCAGTAAACTGAATAAAGAAGATAATTCAAGCATATTTGCAACAAATGATGATAATGGCAGTGATGAGCAAAGGTGGAGCTAAAGTGTCTTAGAAAAACTGGTTAGCAGATGGCAAAACACAAAAATTAGCTAGCTGAGTTAAATAGCAAGAAGATGCAGCAAAGTTGCAATTCCTTCTTCCATTTAATTGGTGGGAAGTGGCCAGTTTAGTATGAGCTATAGAGAGGTAGGTAGATTTCCTAGATTAGGAGCACCTCCGTGATGCGATGACCATTACAAAGCCAGAATGAATTACAGTATATAATGACTCTAGAGGTAAGCTGCATGAGGTTTTAGGCAACTGATGTTGGGATACATTTGAACATTATATGACTGATAAGCATGTCACTCAATTATTGGAAAAGGTTAGCTAAGAAGTACTGTGCACTTGACTCTCTCGTCCATCATATTTGTTGAAGACAATACTACTTAATCTTGTGAATTGGTTAACATAATATTACAAGAGGGTTACTACCCTAAAAATAATTTTGCATATTTTGTTAACTCCTATTTCTAAGGCAATAGGAGCAGATCTTTCTAAACCTGAAAATTTTGGATTGTTAAATTGCTTAATCATTGATTAATTAGTCAGTTGTCACTCAAGTTTGGAGTATTACATTATACTCTGCATGGTTTTAAAGCCTTTCATAGTATGGAGACACTATTGTTAGAGATAGTACAGGATGGTATTGTTCAGTTGTACAGGAACACTTAAGCATGGGGCAACAGGCAGCGGTACTGCAGTTTAATGTTTCCGCGAAGTGATCATCAATTAGTGCTATATAGGTTGAGTGAATTAAGCATTTATGGAAATATTTTTCAATGCCTGAAAGGATTTTTAGAAGGAAGAACATATCAAGCTGCAAGAGACACTGAATTATCTGGAATAAGGAAAGCTAGATGTGGTGTGCCTTAAGGTTCACTATCACCTTCCTTATTTAATATACGAGAATTAGGAAAAATGTTTTTTAATTTAGGCAGATAACACTTCTACTTTGGCTACTTATGGAAGCACCTACAAATGTTCCTAAATATATCAGTAAAATTGTAGGCAAAGTTAGCAATTGGGCTAGAAAAAAACTTTTTAAAATTGAATATAGCCAAGAAAAACAACTTATTGACTTTGCAAGTTGTGAGTGTATCTGTTCTTGTTGTAATCTGCTCTGAATTTAAAAAATAGTGGAATATAAGACTAATGATTAAATTACATTAAGCCACCTGCTTTGAACCTCCATTCCACCTCTGCACACACAAATAGGCAACAATCTTCCTGCACTAGTAAATACCCTTAACTTAAGGTAGGGCGATACAATGTGTTGCCAGAAACGTTGCTAGCAGTTTCAGCTCCAAGTAGCTTTATTTCATGGAGGGTTCAAATAACTAAAAATCTGCTATACATCCAGAATGGAAAACCCTTTTGTGTGCACCATTAATGAGTATTTTTCATGCCACAGCTTGACTGCAGCATGAAGCATCCAAGGTTTTCGTACCTGGAAAGACTGTTGATTCACCAGACTATACACGAGAATGAAACCTTGCCCGTTCTTAATGTAGAGATCCCTCATAGATGCAAATTGCTCAGTCCCAGCTGTGTCCAGAATTTCAAGTACTGATGGTGAAGAGTCCACTTCAATCTCTTTGCGGTAAAAATCTTCAATGGTAGGGTCATATTTTTCAATAAAAGTCCCCGTGACAAACTGCACAGTTAGAGCAGATTTACCGACCCCGCCACTCCCTAACACAACTACTTTGTATTCCCTCATTAGGTCTCTTTTTACCTCCCCACAACATAAAAACATAAAATAATCAGTAAGCCCAGACCAGGAACTTGCTGCTTACGAGGAGCGTTAATTTGCTACGGCGAAGGCCAGCGGCCGGCTTTTCATGGCCAAGCTGGATCGGTGTGAAGGAATTGGGAGAACAGCGGCCGCCTTCCCCTTTCAGCTCTTCCGCGTTTCTCACCAAAGTCACAAATCCAGGACATGCACCGCACCCTAAAAACACAGGAATGTTAAAGCAATAAGACTAATGGCCCCTAGCTTTCTCCTGAGAAATGGCCCCCCCACAACTGCCGCCCCGTCCATGCAGCTCTAACTGCCCCGTCCATGCAGCTCTAGCTACCCGCCCGCAGCCAGCACAGTCCGGCACCGGTCACTTACTCTAACCCCGCAACTCCCCGAACCCCCCCGCGAGTAAGAGACGCCGGGCCCAGTGAGGAAACAGCCACTAAGCCGAGGCCTCCGTCTCCTCTCCTAGACGGAAAAGAGAAGACGGCTCCGGTCGAGGTGTCGCCTTACGGCGGGGTGAGCGCTGGGGCCCGATTCCGGCCCTTCAATCCATGCCCGGCCCAGTCTCTCCTCCTTTCGGAGCGTCTAGGGTGGGGACCGCCCGGCCGGGAGAGACGGAAATCCCTCTCTCACACACATACACACACCGGAAGGAAACAGCAACCTCCGCCTACAAGGGGGTGGAGAGCAATCCCAACAACACTGTTCAGGCTCCGCCTTTTCCGGTGCAACGGTCAAAGCGCCCCGTCATGAGCTGCGCGCGAGGAAACTGATGCGTGGCCAAAGCGCAGGTAGGGCCGTGTTTTATGCCGGACCGCGGCGTGGGGTATCGCGCGACGTAATTCCCTCCCAGGCACCGTAGCACCGCCTGTGGTGTGATGCCCCGGTGTCAGTTCGGTGCAGTGTGTGGCGGCGGTTTCTGTCAGAAGAACAGTTACTACTGCTGTTATGTCACTAATATTGCTTAGATAAACAATAGCCCAGGTAACCTGTAGAAAGGGGAATCTTAAACTAAACCCAAATGGTAACATTATACTTTAAGAGAACCGAAAATCTAAATTAACAAAAGGGGCTAGTTTTTAAAATGTTTAGCAAACTTGAATCGCATAAAAGTCAGCCCTATCTTTATGCGGTGACCCATAGCCGTTTTAAGTGCTGAATATCTCACTTGGCTAGCTCTGCAAACCTGGAAATTCAATACCAGTACCCAGACTTGGCCTGGCATTGAATGTCCAGGTTTAGCATCGATGGCAGCCAGCAAAACACTGACTTCCATTGGCCAAATATCAGGCCCAACATCAGAATCTTAAAAATAAAGTTCCAACGCCAGTGTTTTTCAAGGGAATGTGAATGGTTTTGAGATTTTTAGGAGTAAATGATCTTACTAACCCATTGGCAAACTATCTGATTTATGCCGGAATGCTCTACAGGATCACAGTCTTAATTTAGTGGGGGAATTTATCAAGGAGCGTTATGGCCTTAACACAATTTAATGCGTATTAAGGGACTTAGTGCACATTAAATGCTAAAAGCCCATAGGTGTAGAATGAGTTTTAGTGTTTAATGCGCACTAATTCTCTTAATGCGCATTAAGGCTATAACACCCCTTGATTAATTCCCCCCTTACTGGCTTTGGCTGAAACATGATTGAAGGAGGGAGGTTATTAATTTCATGATTCGTCACCAAATGTTTTCTCCTTCCACAAAAAATATTCTTTTAGGTGGGGACTGGAGAGATGGATTGGTCTTTATTGCTGTCTTCATATTTAAGTAATTGATCTGGAACTATTTAACATTTTGTGAAGTGCTAATGCTATAAATCAGTTTTCAACCCACTCAAACAATTATATTTATTTATTCTCTGCCAGTTCAGCTTCAGTTAATGAACTTTGTTCACACTTTCCAAACTTACTTGTGGTTGGAAATTTTAATATATCTGCTGAAGATTCTTCTCAGCTATTAGTTAACTAGCCACATTAATTTCTATAACCATTTATGGGTCCTTTACTAAGCTATAGTAAGCATTAGCACCTGCTTACTGCAGTTTAAAAGGGTGTAACACAGGATGTATTCAGGTCACCCTAGAACAGGGTTTCTCAACCTGGGGTACGCAGACCGCCAGTTGGGGGTAAGAGGGCTGCCTGCCACCCACTGCATTTAATTACCCCCTCCCCCCCCTGATGCTGCTGGAACTCCAAAAGAGCCAGGCGCATGCAGTGATTGCACGCCGCAGGCCCATAAACCTCCTCGATGTCAGTTCTGACGTCGGAGAGAAGGTCTGGGCCAGCCAGGGGAAAAAACACAATTTTGACAGCCAAGACACCCTCCTGGCCAGGCTTAAGCAGGGCATTGAAAACTGGTTGTTCCCAGTGCCTGGCTGGAGGAGGGACAGTTATAGGATTACCATATTTGTATAAGTAAAAAAAGAGGACACATGGTTCTGCCCTGTTCCGCCCCAGCCCCGCCCTCACACAAACCTCATCTTCTCTCCTTCCCTGAGCTTGGGGCCACGTCTGGAGGACTTCTGAGCATGTGGAAATGTGACACTGATGTCACATGCATGCGTGTGATGTCATCGTGTCACATCCATGCATGCTCGGAGGCCCTCCAGCCGAGGCCTTCCAAAACCCAGACAAACTGCGGGGTTTTCAAAATCCGTCCGGACACCCAGACAGTCCTCTAAAAAGAGGACATGTCTGGGTAAATTCTGACATTTGGTAACAACTTAACATGGGCAAGACCAGGGAAAGCCTAGTCAGGCATTTTACCAAGAGTCTCCTGCCTTAGAAGTAATTGTCAATAGAGGGCAGGTAAAGGAAGGGTCTGGGCTGAAATAGAGGGAGAAGTAGGTCAGTACAAAACCCTCACAATTAGAACTCACTTCACTGTTATGCTAGCTGAAAGAATATTGCATATGTACACAACTAGCCACAACTAGCAACAGGTTCCAGCCATCTTACTGAAAACCTCTGAACCGTTCTAGGGTATTCACACTGTTTTTCGCCTCTAAGTCCAGGTGCAAGATACCATCTTTTTTATTAGAGGGGGCTGAACAAACCAATTTTGTGCCTTGCTGCAATGTTCTCTAGTTGCTGATGTTGCTTTGGCTAAAGTGTAAGTGGGCCCCTGTAACCTATCCCATTACATTCCCTAGGTCTCCCTTTCGCTTGCCATTTAGACTAGTAATTCTTAACTTTAAAAAATTATTATTTAGCAATACTTAAATGCAATAGTACAGTACAACTATAAACATTTGAGTAGAAAGCAATAAATTATATTAATCGAAGACATGCATCAGTTAAAAAAAAAAAAGAAAACCTTCTTAGTCTAAGAAAAAGAAAGAAATGGGAGGAGTGACACAAACAAAAAGTAATATTTAACTTGGAACAATCCAATAGGAAAAAAAGGGAAGAGATACAAATCACCCTTTCAAAATCTTATCCTACTATAATCGAAAAATGCCTAATTGTACCATCTAGTGCCAAGAAATTACCTCTTAGTGCTAGGTGGTAAGATGCACTATCTCCTTTGTATGCCAATCTATCTTATGCATATTCATTTTGAATATTCTGAAAACCTGACTGTCCAGGTATGCCCTGAAGACTGGGTTGAAAACCACTAACCTGGATGTACTCAGCTTCCCATCTGCATGTCCTGAAATGGTATTTAAACATCTGGGTTTCTTCAAACATTTAAATGCTGCCGTTTAGACAAGGGGATGCTACTAAAGCAAGGGCCTTGGTAGGTAGAGAAACTTGTTGACCTTCATAAAGATGTCAACTCATTTTTTGGAAAGGCTGCAAATGACTAGGGCTCAGTTTATCTAAGGCTTTTTCCATGGTTCAGAATGGAAGGCAACCTGGGATGAATCAAACTCCAAATTTTCTTTGACTGTATGGCCCACATCCAAGTTATTTTTTGCTATGATTTTAGAAAAGGGCATTTCAGCTAAACAGTCTCTAGATGTCAGTACAGCATTATGATAAGGAAGGGCAGAGTGCACTTGTTGCCTGAACAAGGTTAAACATAGCATTCTACTGTTTTAGATCTGCTTGTTAGAATCAGTTTCAACTTCAGAAGTACCCAAGATGCTAAGGACATTCACTCATTTGGAATGTGTGAGAGTTATACTTGTTACACTTGGTTCTCTATATCCTGAGCTGCAACATCGGTACCCAAACTACCTTTCATTCTATTGACATCATTCTACATACAAATTCCTTTGGATAAATTTTCTAAAATGCTTTTTTTTTTGTCTATGTTATGTACAGTCTTATATCCCACCAAATCCTCAGTATTCAGAGTTCTGTAGGAATATATTTCAAATATTTATTGAACTTTAAAGAACAGCAGTAGATTTTTGAGTTTAATAAAGTTGCACCTTATAGGTTAAAGTGGATGACATTGATATGACCTTTTGCCCTATGCAGATTTGTTATGATCCTATGCAGGCAGTTAGATTGATTTTTAAATTGTCAAAATATGAACATATAACCCCTTATTATCAAAAGCTGCACTGGCTTCCAGTAGAGGGACGAGTACTTTTAAAATTTTGGCTGTTTGGTTTTTTTAAATTAAATTTTATTAAATTTACAACAGAAATACAAAAGGAATCTTAACCAATATTTTTAAATAAAGCTTTAAATGGCTTACTGCCAAAATATTTAGTTGATGCATTTCTGTGTGCATCTTCAGAACATGTATCACAAAGTCCTTCTGCCTTTGCTTTTCCTTTGGTGTAAGGTTGCTCACACAAAAGATATGTTAGCAGGCTTACTAAGTAGCTCTTTGGAACCCTGAATTCCACCCCCTGCTTGTTAATTCTACTTCTTATGTGCACTTTAGAAAGTTATTAAAAACTGAATTGCTTGTTAAATATTTAAATGATTGAATTGTTTTTATAATTTGAATATTATATAATTTTGCTGATAATGGTCAGTTTTTTTATTTTTGTACATGGCTTTGAACTGAAAGAAACTACAGTTCGTAGATAAATGTTTATGTTATGTTATTGGTCTGGGAGTCAGCTGATTCTTTTAAATGCAACTCTGTATTTGTTGGTGCCATTTTGAAATGCACCAAATGAACAAACACAGTAGCATGGGTATGTTGAATGTGCCTATTTGAATTGATCTTTTGCCAATGTGGATTATATTGTACTATTTTTACTCCAGGAACCACCTCCTGATGCAGTATTTGAAACGTGGTCACTTTAGGAGGTTACCTGATGGCATGGACCATTTGGCCTTTATCTACCATCATGTTTCTGTGGTTAGAGTTAATAAAGATAAGTTCTTTTTGAATTCATATATTTGAAGGAAAAGAAAGACTATCAACTAGATGCTTTTATAAAAATTGATGAAAATCTAGTAATTAAAAATTTTTAAATGGTGGATCTATGAGGAGTATAGTGCTGATTACCCACTAAGAGATTTTTGGGTCAATCACATTTTCTGAGGATCTAAAATAAATTGTTGGCATATACTGAGGTTTAATAATTTTATATTTTTATTTATAAAAGGAGGTCTGTCCTGTGTTTTGACCCAAGTGCCAAATATATATTACCTACCAATTGATGAAAGGTTGCATGTGTGTGCTCAGTCAAAGCCCTCCTGACTCTCAGAGCTTGCACAGAACTCTGGCAACCAGGTAAAAAATACCAGATTGGGAGTGATTTTGTTTTGCCGGGCTATGCTCGGCACAAATAGCATGCAAATTAAATGCACACTATTTGTGCTGAGTAGCCCGGTAAAAGGGGAAGGAACTGGCGCCTGCATAGAAGAGCTAAGCAGTAGGCACAGCTCTTATGTGCAGGCTCAGTACAGATCCAAATCGTTGGCACTTGTGAGCAGTTTATTGAAGTGTTCTTTTTTGTTTTATCACCTAATATGGATGCAGCTTTTGTGCATCTGTTATGTGAGTGTGTGTCCTGCACCTAACTGCTGCGTTCTGATTATAGATGCACAAACAGCTACCAGCAGCTACAGACCTGCCAGAAAATTTGACCCAGTAAGAGGTGGGCATTCATTCCCTTTTGAGCATTACAAGGAGTGCTTATTTTAATACTAATGAGCTCCTTGTAATGCATTTGCATAGGGTTCTCGGTAGCTGCTACCATGATTGGTAAAAGCCCCTGAGAACCCTTTTGAGCATCAGAGGCTGAGCTGCCTTGCAAGTAAAACTGCCAACAACTGAAAAAAATGAAGAGAAAATAATACAAACAAGTAATAACTCTCCAAAGAGGCAGCAGAGGAGAATCCATACAATCAAAAAGAATTCCATATTTTCTAAGAAGTGAGCAAGCAGAGTTGAGAGACGATTTAAGAAGGAACAATTGATAGCTGCTTCATTTAGACATGATAAAGTTCCTGATGAAGATTGTGAAACAGGGTCCTTGTTGGACAAATGAGTACGACATAGTCTGCTGCCAAATACATGGGTGCGGCACAGCATGTTGTTGAAACATCGAACCTTTGTTTATCAAGCCAGGACATAGGAAAGATAAGTTTCTGGTTTTCTCTTGAAAGCAATTGTTACTTACTTAAACTGTTTTAAGTGATTCTGAGAGATATATATTTTTCTGATTATTTTCATTTTGGAGAATTTTCCAGCGAATACTATTTATTAGGAGACTGCAGAGTTGAATCTCACACATTTATTTTTATGCACAATTGAATAAAATTAAATGAGGAGCTAAATGATATGACAATTAGAGCTTCTTGTCATATATAGTAACAACCTACACGAGGAGAAGCTACTCTTGATCTAATCTTCAGTGGACTGGGGGGACCTGCAAAGGAAGTAATAGTATTAGACCCACTGGGGAACAGCGATCACAACATGATCCAGTGCCGACTAGAACTGGGATCATCCAGGGTGAAAAGAACCACAACAACAGCGCTCAACTTCAGAAAAGGGAATTATGATGCAATGAGGAAAATGGTGGGGAAGAAACTCAACGGCAGCACAAGAAAGATAGAGTCCGTAGAAAGCGCCTGGACCATGCTCAAGCGTACGGTGCACGAAGCACAGAACCTGTACGTCCCCAGGTTCAGAAAAGAGTGCAAGAAAAATCGAATAAAGAACCCAGCATGGATAACGGCTGCTGTAAAAAAGGCGATCAGTGACAAGAAAGCATCTTTCAAAAAATGGAAACAGGATCAAACGCAGGCCAGCCAAAAGGACCACAAGGAAAAACAGAAGGAGTGCCACCGAGTGGTTAGGAGAGCAAAGAGGGAATATGAAGAGAGACTAGCGAGAGAGGCAAAAAATTTCAAATCATTCTTCAGGTACGTAAAGGGAAAGCAACCAGCGAGGGAGGAAGTGGGGCTCTTGGATGACGGGGATAGAAAGGGAGTAGTGAGGGAGGAAAAAGAAATAGCTGACAAGTTAAACGACTTCTTTACATCAGTCTTCACGAGGGAGGACACATCCAACATCCCGGAACCAGAGGAAATAGAAAATGGAGATCAAGATAGCAAGCTGATCCAACTAGAGGTGAGCCAGGAGGATGTCCTCAGGCAGATAGACAAGCTAAAGAGCGACAAGTCGCCAGGTCCAGACAGCATCCACCCAAGGGTGCTCAAGGAATTAAGGAATGAAATAGCAGAGACACTTCAGCAAATATGCAACCTATCCCTAAAAACTGGAGAGATCCCGGAGGACTGGAAAATAGCTAATGTCACGCCCATCTTCAAGAAGGGTTCAAGGGGCGACCCGGGAAACTACAGGCCGGTGAGCCTCACATCGGTCCCGGGAAAGATGATGGAGGCACTGATTAAGGACGGCATCTGTGATCATATCGAAAAAAATGGACAGCTAAGGTCGAGCCAGCATGGGTTCTGCAAGGGTAGGTCGTGCCTCACAAATTTGTTATACTTCTTTGAGAGGGTAAATAGCCAGGTGGACAAAGGTGAACCCATAGACATAATTTACCTAGACTTTCAGAAAGCCTTCGATAAGGTACCACATGAGCGATTGCTCAGGAAACTATGGAATCATGGGGTGCGAGGGGAGGTCCACCGATGGATTAAAAACTGGCTGTCGGAGAGGAAGCAGAGGGTTGGTGTAAAGGGCCACTACTTGGACTGGCAAGGGGTCACGAGCGGGGTTCCTCAAGGGTCGGTGCTGGGACCGCTCCTGTTTAACATATTCATCGACGACCTGGAGGCGGGAACAAAATGTGAGGTCATCAAATTCGCTGATGATACCAAACTATTCAGCAGGGTTGAAACCACGGTAGATTGCGAGGATCTCCAAAGGGATCTTACGACACTGGAAGAATGGGCAAAAAAGTGGCAAATGAGCTTCAACGTGGGGAAGTGCAAGGTCATGCATGTAGGGAGAAGGAACCCGATGTTCACTTACAAAATGGGGGGAACAATGCTAGGGATCAGTAAGCTGGAAAGAGACCTGGGAGTGATGGTAGACACGACATTGAAGGCGTCAGCACAGTGCGCCACAGCCTCGAGGAAAGCAAACCAAATGCTAGGTATCATTAAGAAGGGTATCTCGACCAGAACGAAGGAAGTCATCCTGCCACTGTACCGGGCTATGGTGCGCCCCCATCTGGAATACTGTGTACAGTACTGGTCACCGTACCTCAAAAAGGACATGGCAATGCTTGAGAGAGTCCAGAGAAGAGCAACTAAACTGATTAAGGGTATGGAAAACCTTACATACACTGATAGACTGAAAAAGCTGGGGCTGTTCTCCCTGGAGAAGCGGAGACTCAGAGGAGACATGATAGAGACCTTCAAGATCCTGAGGGGCATCGAAAAGGTTGACAAGGACAGATTTTTCAATTTGAAAGAAACCACAAAAACAAGGGGCCACTCGATGAAATTGAAGGGGGACAGGTTTAGAACAAACGCAAGGAAATTTTTTTTCACACAGAGGGTGGTGGACACATGGAACACCCTTCCGGAAGCCGTGATAGGAAATAGCACAGTACAGGGTTTCAAGGAAGACCTGGATAGGTTCCTGGAGGACAAAGGGATTGAGGGGTACAGATAAGAGCAGTGGAAGGTTTAGAGATAAATGTAGAGGTAGGTATAAAATTAGTCAGGGACTGCTGCTCAGGCAATATGCCTGATGGGCCGCCGCGTGAGCGGACCGCTGGGCGGGATGGACCTCTGGTCTGCCCTGGCGGAGGCTACTACTTATGTTTTATGTTCTTACTTATAATAGATGACGGCAGATAAAGACCCGAATGGTCCATCCAGTCTGCCCAACTTGATTCAATTTAAATTTTTTCTTCTTAGCTATTTCTGGGCAAGAATCCAAAGCTCTACCTGCTACTGTGCTTGGGTTCCCACTGCCGAAATCTCTGTTGAAACCTACTCCAGCCCATCTACACCCTCCCCAGCCCATCCTCCACCAAATGGCCATATACAGACACAGACCATGCAAGTCTGCCCAGTACTGGCCTTAGTTCAATTTTTAATATTATTTTCTGATTCTAGATCCTCTGTGTTCATCCCACGCTTCTTTAAACTCAGTCACAGTTTTACTCTCCACCACCTCTCTCGAGCGCGCATTCCAGGCATCCACCTGTAAAGTAGAATTTTCTAACATTGCCTTTGAATCTACCACCCCTCAACCTCAAATTATGTCCTCTGGTTATACCATTTTCCTTTCTCTGAAAAAGATTATGTTCTACGTTAATACCCTTCAAGTGTTTGAACGTCTGAATCATATCTCCCCTGACTCTCCTTTCCTCTAGGGCAGGGGTGCCCACACTTTTTGGGCTTGCGAGCTACTTTTTAAATGACCAAGTCAAAATGATCTACCAACAATAAAATTAAAAAAAACCCACAAAGCACACTGTACGCATAGAAAATGTTAATCATCATTCCTATTCCAGGGTTTTTCAAAGAGGTCAAAGCAGATGACTCTATGCACTATAACCTCAGTAACAACCATACAAAAATAGACAAATATACCCTCCTCCCTTTTTACTAAACCACGATAGCAGTTTTTAGCGCAGGGTGCTGCGCTGAATGCCCAGCACTGCTCTCGACACTCATAGGCTCCCTGCGCTAAAAACCTCTATTGCGGTTTAGTAAAAGGGGACCTTAGTGTAAAATATAGACAGCAGATATAAATTCAGACACATTTTGATCACTAAATTTAAAATAAAATCATTTTCCCTACCTTGTCTGGTGATTTCATGAGTCTCTGGTTGCACTTTCTTCTTCTGACTGTGCATACAATCTTTCTTCCCTTCTTTTAGCCTGTATGCTTCCTCTCCTCCAGACCTCATTCCTTCCCCCAACTTTTCCTTCCTCTTCCCTGCCCTTTCTTTCTCTCTGCCTCCCTTTCATTTTTTTCTGTTTCTCTTCTTTCCTTCTGTCTCCCTGCCTGCCCTTTTTCTTTCTTTCTCCCTGCCCTCCCCCAAGCCACTGCCACTGCCATTACCATCGGGGACCAGGACCCAAACGCCACCAATAACAGGCCCCAAGCTCTCCCTGCTTCGGCCAACCAGCATTCCTCTCCCCGATGTCAATTCTGCCGTCGGGAAGAGGAAGGCTGATCAGCCCAAGATCGTGATCAACCTATTGGGGGGAAATGCTGCCGGGTCCTGCCTTCGCGGAAACAGAAAGTAGGCAGGACTCGGCAGGAAGAAGAACAAATGCTTCACTAACCTGTCTCCCGCATTAGCCCGTAGTGAACGCTTGCTTCAGGGCTCTCAACATGTGCGTGCTGGCTTCCCTTCTCCCCCCCCCCCCCCCCAGACATAACTTCCGGTTTCGGAGGGAAGAGAAGAGAAGCCGGCACGTACACGTTAGAGCCCGGAGCATAAGTTCGCTACGGGCTGAAATCTCCAAGCCGGTTTTTTTTGGGGGGGGTTTAATGTTCAGCAGCGGCAGATGACAGCTGGGTGGACCGCCCAGCTAAAAGGCCCTAGGGAGAACACTGGAGAGGAAGGCTGATCGGCCCGTAGATCAGGACGGCAACACGAGTCTATCACAGAGCCCGGGATGGGCTCCGCGATCGACTCGCGTTGCCTTCCTGAGCTACTGGTCGATCGCGATCGACGCGTTGGGCACCCCTGCTCTAGGGTATACATATTCAGGGCTTCCAGTCTCTCCTCATACGTCTTCTGGCGCAAGCCTCCTATCATTTTCGTCGCCCTCCTCTGGACTGCTTCAAGTCTTCTTACGTCCTTCGCCAGATACGGTCTCCAAAACTGAACACAATACTCCAAGTGGTACAATAGGTACAGGAATGCACCACTTTTGCTGAAATCTCCTCACTTTATAAAATAAATTTTATATATAAAATTATTTTTGATTGTGTGGAGTCTCCTCTGGTGCCTCTTTGGAGAGTCATTAGTTGTAATTTGTAATTAAGACTGTCTAGAACCAATCTCTGGAAGCTAGATTATAGACCTGGAGGAGCAGAAACAGAGAGGTTATAAAGATGAGCTTCAGGGACATAGTAGTAAAGTCCCAGTCTGGCAGCCCTATGCTGCCATAGAAGAGCAAAGTCACCTGAAATGAAAGGTTGCTCTGGTGTTGCGGGAAATGATTCTGTAGCTAGGACCTAATCTCCAAGTGATGCAATATTCTACTTCTCTGATGATGAGGGTCTAGGGACTTAAGCTCAGGAGGGAAGGGTTACGATGGCGATTGAGGTTGGCAATATGATCATTAGGAATATAGACAGCTGGGTGGCTGGTAGATGTAGTGATTGTTTGATAACTTGCTTGCCTGGTGTGAAGTTGGTGGACCTCATGCATCACCTATATAAGATTTAAACTGGAATACAAATTTAAGCTTTTAAATTTGAAAACCAGAACCTCCAGAAAAACATTCTCAGAAAGGCTCTCTTTTCTACACATAGGACCTTGGGTCAGGCAGAGCTTCAGAGTTTCAATGTATGGATGAGATGATAATGCAGGGAAGAATGCTTCAGATTTTGTTAAGAACTGGGCAACATTTTGAAAAAAGGTGACCCTATTCTGAAAGAATGGACTCTGCCTTAACCAAGGTAGAACCTGGCTGCTGGCACTAAAGGTTAAGCAGTTTTTAAACTAGAGTGTGGAAGAAGCCACAGTCACTCATTATTGCATGGTTTGAAATGAAGTATTTTAGAAAGATATTAATAAAACAGTAAAGTGCCAAAAGTGATCCAGGTACCTTTAAATTAAAAGATTACAAAGAATCCTTGTCGGCTGCTGGTCAGGTTATAATTTAAAGCAACAAACATATTTTTGAAATGTCTGTATGCAAATACCAAAAGTGTAATAAATAAAATGGTAGTTAGAATATATAGCCCTGAATGAAGAGGTAGCCATAATTTGCATCTCAGAGATATTGTGGAAGGAGGATAACTAATGGGAAATTGTGATACAAAGGCATTAATTATATTGTAATAACAATGTGGATCAAATTGGTGGAGATGTGACACTATATATTAAAGATGGCTTAGAGTCAAACAGGATAAAGGTTTTGCAGGAAACAAAATGTGTGGAATCTTGATAGTTAGAAAATTCCATGAGTGATGGAGAAGAGTTTAGCCAGACCCAGATTTAAGCATAGGCAACCCAGTTGACTGCCTATAATTCCACATTTTGACAGAACCTGCTCCTGCTCTAGCTAGGTGCACATGCTGCTTCTAGGAACAACACAGTGACAGCTATGCTTGGTATTCCTTGGCTTATACACTTCTCCCTCTGTATTTGCTGTGGTAGGGAATTAATAGACCCCCGAATACAGAAAAACTGTGAATAACTTTTTCATATGTTATTCGCTGTTTTCTTTTGAAAACCATTGTGAATATGGTGAAACCGCGAATAACATGTGGGAGACCTGGCCTGTTCCTGAGGGAGAGGCAAAACACGGTGGAGAAAGTGCTGGGAATTGGCGATTTCTCTGTAAACGCTTGGAATCAGTGATTTCTCTATGCAAGCTGATGAAAATTTTTTTTGGGGGGGGGATGGGATCAGATAGTTAACGGGACCGAGCTCACAGCAATGGGGTTTTAAAAAATTTCAGTCTTATTAGTTTGCTGGTCCACAAAATAATTAATTTATTTCCGCCGGTCCATAGGTGTAAAAAGGTTGAAGAACACTGGTCTAAGTTATAAAAAGATTGTCTGACTAACCAGCTGACCACTGCGATTCCTTCTATTCGATGACAGTTATTTTACGATACAGCCTGCAAAACAATTTTTTCAGTGATAGCTCCCATATATTGGAACTCACTCTCATCAACACTGAGGCAAGAATCTAATTCCACCAAATTCAAATCTAACCTTAAAACCTTTCTTTTTAAAGATGCATACAAGGTCTAGACTTAGAGCCTGATTAAAATTATTCAACGTCCCTTTGATTTTTTTTCTTCCCCTTCAATTTTTTTTGCTATGTATTCCTACCCATTTCCCTTTTGTATCCTGTGAAGTTTTTTCTTATGTTCTGTTTAATATTTTAATTGTGTATGTCTTTCCTCCCTATTTTTAGTATTGTGCGATGTAAACCGCTTAGGAATGTTAAGCGGTATATCAAGCTTTAATAAAACTTGAAACTTGAATTAAGGCTTCATCCCTCTTTAATTCCTCAGTGGATGCTGACTCCCTCCCACCCCCATACAAAGTGAAACTGAAAGGGGATGCCACACTGTATGACAGCTGCAGGCATTATGGGCATACCCAACAGAGTAGTAAGCAGCTCCTAGAAGTAGCCTAGTGGACTGTGAACAAGTGAATGCAGGTCCAAATCACACTATACCTAATACATATGTGGTAGAAATAGTGAACCACCAAGAAACCTACTGTACCTAAATATATGTAGTGGTGTGCAATAGGTTTTATTCTGTTCCTGAAGGGCTTACAATACAAAATAAAGGAGCTATGGTGGGAATTGTTGTTGGGTGCCATTGTTTAAAGTCCACTGCACTGATCACTAGGGTGTCCCTCTGATCTGCAAGGATGTCTGTGTGGCCATTTCTCTCAAAATGATACCAGACATTCAAGTGCCTTTCTTTTGATGTTTTTTAAAGTTGGATGTGCCAGTTTGGAAAATTGTTCTTCTTTTTAGAGATCTTTTGTGCAAAAGCATCATTTTCAAAAGGGAAACCCAAACTTTTTTCTGTTTGAAAATGGCTGTACAATGGACTTTTTTTTTAATATAATGAGCTAGATATCCCAATTCTGACTAGCACATTTTTTTTTTTTTACAATGCTCTTCGACGTGCAATATTTAGGGTATAACTGCCTAAATTAATATGGACAAAGATATAACTGAGTTTTATATGGGTTCATCCAGGGCTTCCCAGTTAAGGCCCAATTCTGATGGAGAAGCTGGAATGCTTTGGTCTTACAGCATGACTCTTGAGCACACAGACTTGATTCAGAAAAAGTATTTGGAGGTATGATTATGGCTCTCCTTAGGGCTAAGAAGCCTGTGACGATTGCGGCTTATGCTAAGACCTGGAAGACCTTTTGGTTATGGTGTGCCAAGGAGCAGGTAGGCGATCTCTTCCTACATTTTTGCCAGGAACAGCCACCTATTTCTCCTGCAGCACATTCCACAAGAGGTGTAGTGACCTCCTGGGTGGAATCTCAGGCTGATTTGCCTTATGATATCTGCAGAGATGCTACTTGGGCTACTCTGCCCACCTTTATAAAGTTCTGCAGAGTGAATGTGGCGGCATAAGAGGATGCCGCCTTTGTGTCCTTGGTGCTGCAGGCAGGCTCATCTGTCCCTCCCTAGATGTATGGCACTGCTTTGATACATTAGCTCAAGTATGGAAAGGAAGGATTCATTCTTGACTTCATTGATACTGAGGGCTCATAATGCTAAACATCAGGCAGAGGCTAGGGTGCATTGAGATCGCACTTTGAAATACAGTGTTGAGAAAGGCATCAAGGTTTCCGATGTTGTTAAGTTGACCCCAATGTGAGGGCTACTCATTATTTTCAGTATCAGAGAGGGTACAAGAGCCTGAGTCCTGGCTTCTAATATTCCCTAGGTGACTTAGGAAGATGTGGCCACTCATACTGCTTTCTTTATGCCTTTGTCAATGGCAGCCTGCAGATGGAATGCTTCTTTACTCGGTGTAATGGTCCCTTGAGACAGCAGCAGGCAGGCAATGGCATGCATGTGCAGTACATTATAACTTGGAGAGGCTTCCCAGGCAAGTTCTGTCAGTGATGTCACCCTTGCTGTTAGGACTTGAATAATTCTGTCCATTGCTCCCTTTAAGGAGTGGCCAGGTGCATGCAAATTTTTTTGTGTGTGAGCGATAAGTTCTACAAACCAACAATTTTTGATCCCAGTATTATATCATAATGCATTTCTGTATATAGCACAAAAAACCATCACACATATGGTAATTGATTTAGTTTAATTAATATTTTAGTTTAATTTTGAAAGATGGATCGGGTCAGTATTTTTGTGAGTGACCATGTAAAATGTATGAGCAATTGCTCACAAGCTCCACTTAGAGGGAACATAGCTCCTCTCTATGGTTATTGGTAATTTGGTTATAGCTGTGTGTAAAACAGGGAACACCAACAAAAAAAAGTTCTTAACATTAGCCCGGGACAGCTTTTTTCTAGACTTTCAGTTCATAGACAGTTGCAGGGATGTGATGGACACAGTGGATAGCTGTAATTAAGATATGTTTCTCCTGTAAAAACTCTTATGTATGTGCTGTTTTCAGGGTCGGCACGCTACATAGGGCTCCTTTTACGAAGATGCGCTAGTGGTTTTAGCGTATGCACCAGATTAACACGCGCTAGCCAAAAATTTACCGCCTGCTCAAAAGGAGGTGCTAGTGGCTAGCGTGCGCTATTCTGCGCGTTAAGGCCCTAGTGCACCTTCGTAAAAGGAGCCCATAGTCTATACGCACTGCACATTGGATATACATCTGAATACATCTCTGGTTTTGCTAAACATGGACCTGACAACTGAGGATCATCTGTGAATTAAAGATTAAGAAATAGCAGACCAAAAGCAGAGCCACTACACACTGAAGCTCCTGGCTGGTTAAATAGCATTTTAGCACCTAACTGTGGATATTCATCAGGAGATAACTGGCTATTTCACGTTGAATGTCCTCGGTTAGCAGGTAGCTGCTAAAACAGCTATATCACACCATGGCCAGCTAGGCACAGATATTCGGCACAGATCTGTTTAGCATCTAAAACAGGCTGCATAAATAGGAGGCCTATCTTTACCCGTTAAGCACAACCAGTTAGTGCTGAATATCGGCAAAACTGGTTAAGTTGTGGCTAAACTGAAACCGGATATTCAGTACCACTTACTGGATATCTCCCAGCATTGAATATGCTAACACCAGCATCGGACAGCAAAAGTGCTGCCTGCCACTGTCTGAATAGGGGCCCATTGTGTTTAGCTGACCAAATGATTTCCATAAATGGCCTGAATAAGAAAAATCATAGTGATCCAAATTCAAATGGCTAGAAGGATCTGCATGGTAGCTGTGCCCAAAGTTTAAAATATCTCTTTTGTCCCACTGCAACATTATCTCTACTGATCAAAGTGGCAGCCACCGCCAAGACTGTCTATGCAAAGTCGATATTGTTAGGTCCCAATAAATGTATTTCTTAGATTGCATTCAGAATTTAATATAGTATTTCAGTACAGCATGTAGTACTTGTAATATGATCTAGGAAGCTTGCTTATTTAACTTTACAAAGATGTGCATGGCCCTATAGAAAACTTTCAGGTCCCTAGCCTGGAACTTCCCCCCCCTCCCCGAAAAATCAGGTTTAAGTATATACTGATTATTTTTTGAGTTTGTGCTTTGACTGTAGTTGCTTTGCTGATCCCTTCGGCTCTAGGCAACTACCTAGTCTTTCCAAATTTTTTGGCTAGCCCCCCTTGCACAAGTATGACATGCAAGTTTGTGAAGTGTTCCACTTTTGAGTGGAGGAATAGCCTACTGGTTAAGTTAGAGTGGCAAATTAAGAACTAGGAAATCCAGGGTTCAAAGCCTCCCAGCTTGCCTTGTGACCTTTGCCTTGTCATTTAACCCTCCATTGCTTCATCTATAAATTTAGGGCCCTGATATTCAAAAGATTTATGCACCTAACTTTGGAGTCCTTGCTAGCATTTTTTACTGCACTGCATCTTAAAATGGCTTACCATGGGATGTACTCAGACACTAATGGTGACATCATTGCATGGGGACTGTGTCTTTACAGTCAACGCAGACATTATTACTGCTCATTAACTGTTAACAAGGCAAATAATGCACATCGGCCCCAATTCAATAAAAGGTTCTTGTTAGGCACCTAGATTTGTGCACCTAGCTGAACTAGGTGCCTAACTTAATTTTTTAAATTGGTTAATCAGTACTATTAATTGAACAGAACCATTAAAAGCCAATTAACAAATGATTAAAAAATAATAAATTTTTAGGTAGGCAACTAACTCTGTAGGCGCCATGTAGGTGTCTACACAAAGAAAACCCTGGTCAAATATATCAGCACCTAACATTATGACACCTACAGGTGTCTAAGTCGAGATAGGCGCTACTAGGCATGATTCTATAAATGGTGCCTAGGAGTTAATTGACAACCATACTGAGCAGCACTTAGACGCTAGGTGCCATTTATAGAATCAGGGCCATTGGGTAGTGCAAGCTTAATAGGTGTAGCTATCTGCATTACACGGGCAAGTCATGTTATTATGACCACCTACCTCTAACATCAGCGATGCAAAGCCAATGAATGAATGCAAGTGTCGCATGCAGACTTGTGGGTATATAAGGTTGGATGTCAACAAGTTGCCAATATAGAAACCGTGGCTGTCTTGGAGGTAAGGCATGATTTATCACACTGAAAAGGGTATGATCATTGACTACTGGAACAAAGGCAGCAGCATTTTGGAAATGGCAGAGTTTGTGAATTGTTCATGGGCTGCTGTGGTTAAAGTGTACTGTGACTGGACAAATGTAACCTTTTTGACGACTCGACGTGGTAACGGGGGCAGCACGAGCTATTGATGTGCATGTTAGCTGTGCAGGTTTGTGCAGGCCAATCGGCATGCTACTACGGAGCAACTGTCCAAATGAATCAGGGGGCTTCCAGATCTGTCCAAAATGGCTGTGCAGCGAACCCTGTTGCGAATGGGGCTCCAGAGCAGATGATTGGTGACGGAACCCATTCTCACTTGGGTTCATTGCAAAAAATGGCTACTAATTACACAAGAGTACTGACATTGGACTTGCACTGACTGGCAGAGGGTTGCCTTTTATGATGAATCATATTTTGAGCTCCATCGAATGGATGGACTTTGGCGTGTCAGATGTGAAACTGTCAAGAACAAACACCCAGCAGCCATTGGATGTACACAAGCTGGTGGCAGCAGTGTTATGGTCTGGGGAATGTTTTATTGGTATGATTTGAGTCCCTTGATACCTCTGGTAGGCACTCTCAATATGAATCTCTCTCCATCATTGCTGATCAAGTACACCAGTCTTCCCTGTGGCCAGTGAGATCTTTCAAACAGGACAATGTGACATATCACCAGAATTGTTCATGAGTGGTTTGCAGAGCACAACCAAGACTTCCAGCTACTTCCCTGGCCTCCAAATTCCCCAGACCTTAACCCAATCAAGCACATTTGGGATCACCTTGATCGATATGTTCGATAACTGGATCCACAACCATGCACCCATCATCAACTGTTGGGTGCACTACAGTTTGCATGGCTACAGATACCTCTAGCAACTATCGAGTATCTTATTGAGTTACTCCCATGGCATCTGGCTGCCATCCATGCTGCCAGAGGCAGTTATTCTGGATATTAGCAGGTGGTCATAATAATGTGACTCAACTGTATATATTATCTGCAATCAATTGTATAGCCATTCAGATGTGTGTGGGAGGGGGCTGAGCATAAAGTGGGGAGAGCACAAAATTTTGCCATCTCAATTTTTACCCCATCTTGCTTTCTGTACCCCTCCCCCATTGTCTCCAAATTCCTGAGTAGGTGGAGATCTCCAAGCTCTGCCAGCAGAACAAGTCCTTCACTAACAGCCGGGCAGTCAACAGCACTTTCCATGGACCACTGCCACATAACTCCCCTCACAAATGTTCAGTTTTCATGTATGCATTGAAAATAAGCATGTACTGGGGGAGGGGGCAGGTTGGCATAGCTATGGCTCATGGAAAGTGCTACTGATTACCAGGTCGCCAGTGGGACCTGTTTCAATGGCATAGCTTGGAGATTCCCTCCAGACATACCAGCAGATGGTACCGCAATTTGGGAGGATTTGAACCAAACTGGTGGGCCCAGGCCCCTCAACCGCCCCCCCCCCCCCCATGGCTACACTATTATCTGCAATGCAGTTAATATGATCTAAATGTATTGTTTCTATATGGGGAACTGATGAGTGCCTCCAACAGATAATGCAGGTCTTGCACTTACCACATAGTAACTGGTAATTACCACATGTAATTTCAAACCTTACTTTAGGTTTGTAATGGACCCCAAAATGTTTTCTCTTATAATGCAGGGGTTTTACCTGTGCTGCTGTTAACCTTCAGAATGTGCAGGATGGATTAAAGATTTTCTACAGAAGAAAAAATAACAGCATTAACGAGCTTTATGTCGTCTAGTGTTTAACAGAGACCAGCAGGCAGTGTGTAGAAATGGTTCATTTTATTTTTTTGTGAAATACAAATTTCTTTCATGTGTTAGTGATGTCACTGCGTGGCATATCCGATAAAAAAAGGACACACAGTCTATATCATTCAAGGTAATGAAAGTTTATCCTGGAAAGAAATGTATTTATTCTATCTTTACCATCGGATACAACATCAGCCCATGTTTCATTAATCATAACTTTACATAAAGATTTCATTTATTTTTAGAATAATAATAAAATATAACTTCAACTGTTCTGAGGACAAGATTCTGTCAGTCTGTGGATGTAGGTCCATAAAGAAGCATAACAAAGAATTTTGTACACTTTATTAAAAGATCAAAAAATAAACAATAACAATAGAGAAATAACACATTAAAATGGGTAGCATTGTGCACATTTCTAAAGCACATACAAGCACTACAGCAATAAAATCTGGCAAAAAGAAAACTAATTCAAAGCATAGAGCCTGTTGGTAGCAGTTGAGGGAATGATCTACTACATTCTGGAGCTGTAAGACTGAACCATGATTGAGGTTTGTCTACTCTGTTTAATTTATTACAATTCCACAGGACTACAAGTATACGTTACCTATAAATTAGTTCTGATTCTATCTGTTCCTAGTACTAACTGCATGTCTTTAATTAGAAGTATCTAAAAAAAGGAAGCAAGTGCTCCAAGTATCTATGATACAGTGTATATAGCTATGTGCATGTTCCTTTAAAAATAACATTACAATAAACAGAATATTTTTGAAGGATACCTATTATACTCTTGATTTTAATGACTATAAAAGTACTGTTATTAGCTGTTATTATCTTACAGAATAAGTAGCATTTTTTTCAGTTGTGACATTTGCTTTTTGTTTTAATTTCCAGATTTTATATATATAAAACAGATCTAATTTGCAAAGAAAAAAAATTCTCAGAACTATGCTGCTGAAAGTCATGTCATCCCCTCATCTGCTAGGATATAAGAGCCATGGCAACAAAATCATTGGCTTCCACCACTATCAAATAGCATTTGTGTACAGTAATAAAGAACTGGAACCTTGTTAGTCTTGTGTCAGGTAATTCTTTCTGTTGTGTGTCTGAGAAAAACAAACAGCCTTATTTAAGAGCTATGCTATTTCTGCATACTCGAAGTATCTCATAGACTATTTCTTTCTTAGTTATTGAGGGTACAACCTCAAAGATCATCAGCAAAGATTTCAGGTGTATTGATGAAATGATAGCAGGTCTAAGGGCAACACAAGTCAAGATCCACGTGTAGAAAAAGAAATGTCCCAAAATTCATGGTGTAATACAAAGTTTAAGAAAGCTTGGGTAGAAACAAGCTTTGCAGTTTTATGAATACAGGTGTGAAGGGTATTTTGAAATGAATTTGCCTTGATGAATAAGCAATTGCCTGGATACATTCTGCAAGTTGAAAATTGACCTCTCTTCAGTAACACCCCTCCCCAAAATAACATGTGTGCACTTTTATTCACATCATAGAAAGGGACGGTTGGGGGCAGGTTGGCAGAGTAAATAAAGCAAGTGCACAGTCCTTCAGTAATTTCGTACTCAGTCCCCACCAAGCCTACATTTTGAATGAGAGGCCCTGGAAGCAGGTTCCTTTGGAAATCTAGCTTCCTTGCCCAGGGGTTCAAAGTACTCAAGAGCATGCAACTGACTATGACTTTTAAAAACTGACCCTTTGTGACAAACTTCAATATTTTAATTCCCTCTGATGCTATATATAAATATGCTTGTAAAATATCTAAAATGTACTAGTCAGAAAAATGATAAAAGAATAGCAGAAGTGTGTGTTTACACAGTAGTTTCACTCTGCATGTATGTATATAAATGTATATTTCTATTCTCTTTATGTATATATATATAAAACCAATAAACCCCAATAAAACAATCTGATGGGGAAATTGGGGTTTCCACTTAAAACTTAACCCTCCTAAAAATCATCCTAGCTAGAAGTGTTCCAATGTTGTTATCTGGCTTCAGCTGCTATGGCCAACAGTGACAATGGAGTAGAATCAATCTTTCAACCTCTCCTCCAGCCCATGAAGAATCAACACTTGTAAGCCAGAACATTTTTCCCTTTTCCCACTGGCAGTGCTTTGATTTGCTTCTTTTGCTGCAGCCCAAGCTGGAGTATCATGCTTTTCACATATGGTTAACATCACAAAACAAAGACTGGTAGGTAGTGGAGAGAGGAGAGATGTGCAGGCCTCCAAAGCTCGTCTTCACTAAACTTTAGCTGTCTCATTTGCCCCAGGGATGAGCTATGTAAGGTGGACCCAGGACATGAATCATTGAAGCCAGAACAAATGAGGAGAAGGCATGCTGGAGCTGTGGAGAGAGAGAATGGTGGGACAGGAGGGGTTGAGAGAATGGGCAGAGAGAAAGTGTAATGATAAGGAAAGAGAAAAGGGTTGAGCTGGGGAGAAAGGGAATTAGTGTGTGGGGGTAGAGAGAGAGAGACTAGTGATAGAGAATGGCATGAGGACAAATTTGTCCCCATCCCCACAGGATCTATCTCCATCCCTGTCCCGTCCCCATGAGTTCTGTCCCATCTCTGCTCTCATCTGCACAAGCCTCGAACACTTATAATTTTAAAGCATTCAAGGCTTGTGCAGATGACGACAGAGCTTGCAGGGATGGGACAGGGGCAGAAGTTACAGGGATGGGATGGAGATAGATCCTACACAGACAAAGAATAGTGATCATGAAATTGAGGAGGGTGCATACTCTTTGGAAGCTAAGAGGTTTGCACAGCCAATAAGGTTGGGAATCCCTGTAGTAGAGCTCTCACTATCCCATTCTTTAAAAGAAAGTACCAGCATATTTTAATTAAACCCACTCACTCACTTCAATAAATTGGAAGCACTGTGTAAAGCACCAGTGAACTCTGTCAATTTTCCTACTATTCCTCTGGATGATAAAGACATCAAAGGTATTCCATTAACACTTTTCTCTACAAACTAGCCTATAATTGGTTATTCAATATTCATACACACACCTGGCATTTATCCGCATCCTGATACCCTGAAGCCCTTATATATTTATTCCTGCCTGGGGCTGACCTATCTGCAGATCTTTTTACTATAGTGACATTAGTGGCATCTCAGACTTCCCACCTAGGGCCAACTGAGTCCCAGCTATGCCACTGCTGGAGACCAAATGTTACAGATTATCGGCCACTAGAAAGTGGACCTTGAAAGGCCAAGCCCCGTGTGAATGGAATGTATTATATTATGAGAGAAGCCATTTCATCTTTCAGAAGAACGTAAAGATGTGGCTATTTCTGCAGATTTGGTATGGATGTTTCTGAGCGGATGGACATGAGATCTAAAGACAGGTTAGTTTGAAATGTTAATAAGGTGATTTTTAATATTTTGTAATTTGTATGAATTTAAAATCACTTTTTTGGAGCAGGCAATAAGTTATGTATTAAACATTTTTTTTTTTCTACATACAAATCCTGTTTTGCACTCAAAAAGTCCTATAAACTTGCACACACAAAATGAGTACACCTACTTTTCCTGTGATCTCCAAGCAGGTGATCTCAGGGGCATAGAGCAGAGTCAATAGCATTGCAATGTGCATGCATATTTAATGAAATGTGTTACAAGTTAGGCACTAACTTATGCCCACATTTGGCACCTAACTTTAGAAGATATGTTATGGAATTAGAGAGTCAATGGCCACAAAGCTTGAGCTGGTGGAAGGAAAAGCCTATGAGCCAATACTGAAGCAGTAGTGGAGGTAAGATCAGTCTACAGAGCCAGAATGGAACTGGGGTGGCCAGAAACTACTGACAGCTATGACAAGAATGATGCAGTGACTGGGAGGGGGGAAGAGCATAAACAAGAGAGAGATACAAGGAGCCTGGGGGTTTGAAAGAGGGAAAGAGACACTGGGCTATATAGAAAGGAGGAGGGGAAAGAGTGTGGTTTAGAGAGAGGGACTGGGGAGCAAGGGTGGGTTGAAGGTGGCTGGTGGGACAAAAAGAAAAAGAAGCTGACAGAACTACAGGTGAGCATAGAGGCAAGGGGGATACAGAGAAAGGGGTTTAGAGAAACTGGGAGTTATAACAGCTGAAAGTGAGGATGAAAGGAGAGGAAGCTAGGAGAGAGTGAGACTGGTTTTAGGAGAGAGGCAAAAAGGATGGGGAATGGCAGAGAATACACAATAGGTCAGAGCAAGACAAGATATCTGAAAAACTAATAACAGCTCATATGTGAAAGCAAAGAAGCATCCCTGAAGAGAAATAGAGGCCATTTTTCCAAATAAATCAAACCAGAACCCAAGTACCCTAGACTAGGAATATCCCCCCAACCCCCATCTCCCTCATGTGGTAGCCAGGAATCAGCCATAATAAACATATTTGCAAAAAAATAAAGGATAGGGAGAGTGAAAGAAAGCTGGAGGAAACAAAAGCAATAGGGAGAACTGAGGAGATTAAACGATGCTGTTGGAAAATAAAGAATGTTGGAGGATAAGCTGGAGGGGAAGAGTGCTGAAGATGACTATTACTGTTATTTCTCAGAGAACTTTACACCAAAAATATAAAATATTTTGTGTATTTCAGCAATAACATTTTCCAGCATAGTAGCTTAAGTTATCATTCAGTGAATACATTGCATTTTTTTTTTTTATAAAGGAGATCATTTTAGGTGACTTGTATGATATTTACATGTTAATGGCACACATGTACAAATGCCAATTTTCTAATTTTGTTATTTACCTATGCACAGATTCAAAGAGGGCAGATTGTAGAAGTGATTTGGGCAGTCCAAAAAATCATGTGTATTCTTGATTTCACATGGGAATACATGTAGATTTAAAAAAATTTCCCAACTGGCTTTTGTATTTCCTCTGCCAGGTAACTGCTCATTCTAAACAGGACTTCAGGGGTGACTTTTGCCTAGCCTTAGAAAGAACTGATTTTAGCAACTTGAGTCTTAATTGGCTATTGTTACACATGTAGGTTTCTGAATTACAGCACTCACATGTGTAAGTTGCACATGTGATGCCACTCTTTTCTGAAAGTGTATTTTTACAAAATATTTGCTCCCCACTGCACATCTAATTAGTGTGATTTCCTGTGGACCTCTATGCCACTTAATGCTTCTTAGAGTTACATACAGGAAGTACAGTATATTCCTTCAAATACATGAGTTGTTTGTTATTCTGACACAAAATGCAAGGGCATGCTGATATGTTTGTACCTCCAACAAGCCATTCCTCTATGTGTTTGCTACTCTGATGGTTTCTTCTGAGTTGCGTTTTCTGCCATGTTTTATTTATTTTATTTTTTTTCATGGAGTAAAATGAGATTTTAAGAATTTTCTTGACCATACAATGTACTAATGCTGCTTTTAAAGTAGAATTTTTAAAAAAGTAATTAAGGTCTACTGTATATAAATGAAATAGGCACTGTATGTATCAGGAAGTACAAGTCAAGAAATCTGGCATTACTAGAAAGATGGTTGTGTCACAGCATCTGGATCTGTCACTTCTCAAAACATTCCTTATGGACATAGCTAAGGTCTAAGTGCTAGGAGACTATGGTGCTAGTTTTAGAGGCCCTATGTGCATTTTAGGAGTGCATATTCTGTCATTTAGATGTGTATATTGTATATATACCTAAATCCTGATCTTAGAATGTCGGGATATACCCTTCTAAATCTCAAAAACTTGCATTATGATAAGGAAGCAAGGTCTGCACATTTGGAGTGGAACTAGGGCAGGGCCTGAAAATAAATGTGCATTCCTCATTTCAGAAGGGGAATGTACATCTGAATCCAAAAAGATGGATTTCAGAATCTACACCAGTTTCCCATGATATGTAGGTTTCAGAAAAGTGCTCTCTTGGTGTAGTGCTCCTTTAATCCTCCAGTTTTTCTTGATTTCCCCTCCACCCCCAAAAGTAATACTGGCTAAGACTTCTAGATTCTGCGACAGTCTCAGAAAATATAGATGTATATGTTTCTAAAATTACTTACATGCATGTGTATGTGCCAGCACATAAATGTGTAAGTTCTGAAATACTGGAACATATACATTTACATTCCCATGTGGTGCTCATTGATATTTAAGACATCTATGTTCCTGAAATGAATGCCCTTGCTGCACGTAATCAGGACATATATGTCCATTTCTCTATGTATTTTAGAACAGGCTATACATCAGCAGATCCTCTTCCAAAATATTAGAATAAATTGAGATGGCCTGACCTGGATGTCTCTATTCTGCCCGCCAACTGAAAAAGTGTTGATTTTTTTTTAAAAATGAGCTTTCAAAGAGGCCTCACAAGGCATGAAAAACCAATAAAAACAAGCAACTCACTAATTAGCATTGCCTTGAGTTTACATAATTCCCAAGATGTATAAATGAAATATGGTAAGTTTCATGACCTGCCAATTTTTCTTTCTGTTGTTGAAAAGAAAAGAATATGAAAAGCTGATCCTGGGAAAGGAACTGATGTCTGTGCAGAATTAATTTTTTACACCTCAGAATTTTGCAGATTGGAGAGGTGCATGAAGACCCATCCAAGTGGAAATCTTTACCAATGATCTTTGAACGGTTTTCCTCACTTTCTGTGCTGCAAGTTGGAGTTGACCTTTTTTTTATTTATTTATCTGCTGCACTGTAAGCTGTGGCAAACTACAAAGCCTTTACAAGAGCAAAGCAACATCATGCCTTCAGATAAGTTTTATAGCAAAAAAACGCCATCTTTTCAAAGCCTCGGCAATATCTATCTTTACAAACGTTTCCTTTATTTATGGACTTCTATATTCAAAATAAGTTCCAAGAATTTCTTTCATGGACTATGTACATAAGTGCAATAAAGGTGTGTCTCACACATTCGTACACTAACTGAATCAGTTTAACTGCAGCATATTTGTTTCTTCAACACTGTTAAGGGGGTTATTCCACAATATTGTACTTCTAGATCTTGCTAACACCGCAATAAAATATTCCAGAGAAACATGTTCCAGGCAGAGTTATTCACCACAGAGACATTTTTGAATTCGCAGAAATGCTAAGCAGATGCGACATTAAATTAAGGCCAGTTAAACTTGCCATGAATCCGAAGCACCATCTTTTTTTTTCACACCATGTAAAAATACTGTGGAATAACCCTATCCACACAACAATTTCTACAAGCTATAAAACCTGACTAAATCCATGTGTTGTAAACTTCACGGCTGAAGAAATGGAGCGATGCCCCAAGCTCAGCTTTCACATGGGACTTTGGGCTTTTAAAAATATTCAATCATTTCTTTATTTGACAGTATTGAACTGTACCATTAGCAAGCTCATACTGTGACACATCACTTAATTTACATGTGAAAATTTCACAAACAATGTGTACAAAGGTAGCCACGTTGTAGTTTTGTTGCCATAGCAACAACAACTCAATATAATTAGTCAACAATGAATCTATCATTGTAGGAGTTACATACAAAGTTAATTTTGTTCTTAAACTGTAAACTATACAAACTAATTATGGACCATGTTCTATACCTTGTCATGCTTCAGTGTTGGCTTATAACAAATCTAAATGGGCTCAATACATGTATGAAAGTCTCAAAATGTTTCTAACTCTCCTTCAAAATGAAATTCATCTCCCTCCATATTCACGGGTATGGCATTCGCGAGTTCAGTTCCATCTGTACAGTGACAGACCTTCATCTTGATATGCTGGAGAGTAGGGAGTTGAACTGCAGGGAGGCGGTGGAGGCACAGCACTGGAGATTTTTGTCATGGGGGGGGGGATGCCGGGGAATTAGGCCAGCTGGTTCTCCCGCGGGCGAGGAGCAGAAAGTGTGGAGGTCAATCACAGGGAACACGAGTTCCAGCAAGGGTTGGAGGGCAGAACAAAAACTGCTTCTTTTTCTGACGGGGGGGGGGGGGTGGCAGGGATGGAGGCAGAAGAAAATGCTGCCTTTTTTCACTGCACAGCTTGGCGAACACGCTGAAGAGACATTTTCAGAACATGCTGCTCCTTTGCACATGCCCCTTCTTTCTTCTGTACCTCCGACTTGCTAGAGATCACAGGGGGGAGAGATTCAAAATTCTGCTACAAAAATGGAGGGAAAGTTATGCATGAGGGGGCTGCGCGCCTAACCCCTGTGAATGTGGAGGGAAATCTATACTTACTAAAGATATATACATATATATATCTAGACAGATGTATATAGATATATATAGATAAAAGAATATAATGAAAAAAAATCTTAAAACTAACCCTAAGTAAATTAAAATATGTGACATGAATTACTATGCTAATACTTAGCAAGATCATGTGTGGTAGCTACAATATATTTACATTTGAATTAGGTCACGATAATCTTCAACATACAGTTTATTCTAAGGCCCTCAACAGGCATACGATAAAATCAGGTCATCAGCAAAATATATCCATTCAACAGGAATGGGGAAATAAGAGTTTCCTCATAAATGTTACTCATTTAGAAAAAAACAAAAACCATTTTTATAGTTCTATGAAACATACAAGAATAAAAACAAAATGAAAATGTCATTAATTTTGTGTACTGGTATGTTTTATAGATTATGCTAACACAAAGATGCAAAAATAAAGTCAAAATTTGAAACTAGATATTTAAAAACTAAATAACATGGCTGATTCTGAACTGCCATTCAAATTATTATATATAATATATATATATATATATATAAAACTAAACCCATTGTAATTAAAATAATTTTAATGATTTTATGAATGAAAATTCTTATTCTAATCATTTCCGCTCTTGTTGCTTGTGTATGTTATAGTTAAATGGTGGGGGTATTAATTTTTTTTATTGAGACAACTGATAACCTCCACTCACTTTCTAATCTCAGCTTTCATTTTCCCTCCATATGACCCGTTTTATCTAAGTTTCAGCATTCTTGCATATTGTTTGCATAAAGCTGAGGGAAATGGACAAAGAGAAATCATTTTGGATAAATTATATACTAAAACAAAATGGGAAACTTATAAAACATGTCCCTGGGAATCATAGTGATCACAAGAAATTGTACAAACGCCTGTCAAATGATGAAGTCTCTGCCTTGTGACATTTCTTTAGAGTCACCAGCTAGTTCTGTGACTTTTTCATGAAGTTTAAAGTCTGGCGACTGCTTTTCTTTTTTGCACAAAGAAAAGTAGAGCAAGCCATTGCCCAGATGGCTTACATAGTGCTACCTCCATATGGCATATCTGCCCAGATTGTTTTAATTTGGTGAAGACATCAGTGCTTCAAGCTTTTCCTTAACTAATTTACAAATGAACTCTAAAATTTGACAGCAATTTGAAAAATTGTTGTGGCACCCAATGAAACTACCTCATCGAACCTCTTCTTAAATGTCTTCAGTGCTGGATGGTGACAGGAAACAGCTATAGTTATGTTTACATTCTCTATGCAGAACTATGCCAATGCATAATATGTAAATAAAATATAGACAGTTACAGCGAAGTGTCATAATACACAGAAGTCCATTTAGCACTGGAAAAGACCCTACCTTCTTCAACTCGTAAAGCCACAGACATCTGACTGCTTCCTTTCTGGCTTTTAACATGATCAGATCTGCTCTCTGTTGAGGCACTGGCACAGGTTGTGGAAAACCCATGTTGATACACAAATATTTGCAAACAAGAAATACTCAAATCCACTTTTTTTTCCATTAAAAATGTTAATAGCTGGGAAAACAGGAATCTAGTGATGAACAGAACAAGAATGTCAGAGCCAGCACTCATGTCATTAAAGTCTGATGTGATGGGCTCACTATTGCTGCAATTTAAGTCATACCATGATCCATTATGATCATACAAAGTTAAAATCATAGTGAGGGCCAAACTCATACACTGTTCTGTTGTAGTACACAATCAGTTTGCAATATGCATATAAAAAATGAATTCAGATGAGCAAAATGAACTCATAGAGTGATTATGATAAACCCTGTCTCTAATCTTAATACTTGTCTGCAAAAGAGGCTTATTCATTTCACAGTTGCCGATCACAACAGCACAAACTCATGAGTTGCTATGTTGCAGTACAGCTATCATATGATAAAATGAATTGTGACTTGAAAGAGCCATGGAAAATCTCTGGGTATTAGCTATGAGAAACAGATCTACTTTTTGGGATCTGCCAGGTACTTTGAACCCAGACTGGTCACTGTCCGAAACAGAATTTTGGGTTCGATGGACCTCAGTCTTACTCAGCCTGGCTTTTTGTCTGTTCTTATGACTGCAGAGTAATCTGCTTTTTGCTTCCAGATGACTAGACTGCTAAATTTTTCAGGATACTTTAATCCAGAAAAACATATTAGTCAAAGTGACTATTTTCATATAAAGAAAAATATATCTTATACATTGGGTTCACTTCCTATATTTTTTTTCATATCTTAGTGATTGTTTTTCACAGGGGTCCTTTTACATAGTTGCAATAGAAAGTGGCCTTAGCATGCATGACCTTATGTGCACTCTTATGTAGGTCTTTCCCGTGTGGTAAGGCTATTTCTACTGCTTCAAGAAAATGGCCAATTTTCTGTTTTCCCAAATTAATGGCCATATGCTAAAGTTGTTATTAGTGCGCGACCACTGACAAAAATTAGAGCATGACCCACCTATTTTGTAAGTGGTTTTGAAGGCGACGTTGGACGCTTAGCTGTCCGGTTCTCACTGCCTCTAACGCTGGCCCTGCAGCTCCGGACTTCTCCACACCTGCTCCCCCCCCCCCCCGGATCGCTATTATTTTAAATGTTATGGCAGCCGCGGCGCTGTATCCGTCAGAGGAGACTTCTAACCTCGGCCTGCTCCGGAATTCTTCCTGCGGCAACCGCCTGCCTAGGTGGGAACAGGAAGTCACTGTTGCAGGAAGAGTTCCGGGGCAGGCCGAGGTTAGAAGTCTCCTCTGACGGATACAGCGCTGTGGCTGCCATAACATTTAAAATAATAGCGATCCGGGGGAGGGGGGGGAAGTCCGGAGCTGCAGGGCCGGCATTAGAGGGAGTAAGAGCTGATGGTGCCGCAGAGTCCCGTGGGGAGAGGGAGGGCTCACGTGCTAATCCTGTGCTAATCAGTGGGCAGCAATGTGACATGATGATTAATGCAATAACGCCCCCTGTCCCTAGACACACCCCTCAGTCAAAAAATTATTATTTTTTTTAGTGCCTGGATAGTGCTTGCATATTTTAAAGTTACCACAGAATGCCTCAGCATGTCTTGCATTAAGCCCTTTTAAGCTGCAGTAAGCATGCATTAGTATTTACCACAGCTTAGTAAAGGACCCCAAAATGTTTTACATTTTAAGAGAGAAAATAGCACTGATAAAATGCAACATTTTCAAGAAAACCAGAGGGGCCATGAGAGGCTCATGATGCTAGAACTGAAAACAACTATATCATTGCTTGCATTTTTTATGAAGCTCCCATTTTTGAGTGGCTTTAGATCTGAATATAGAGATTCTGAAGTAGAATGAATGGATAAAAATTACATGCTGCTTGAAAATTAGTGTTTTCTTTCCATTTGCTGCTTTTCAGAATAATTCTGAAGAAATTCTGCAGAACATCCATTCAACTGATTTGTTACTTTGCAATTAATAAAGGAAATAACTAAAATGTATTGATTTTTAAAATCCATGGTAAGCTTCTGTTCTTAGATTTTACTCAGAGCTAAAGTTATTATTTTTCATCAGTTTTTTTTTTTTTAGAAATCTAAATAAAAAATATTGTGACTTTCAAAGGCACCTTTTGAAAGTTATCTGATTAGGAGCTGGAAAACAAAGACCTACATTTATCCCTTGATTCCAATTAGTATATCTTTTTGGTTTTCTGTGATGTGGACCCCTGTAGACTGACAACACTAACCATTTCACAAAGGCCAACAAATGACTTTCAGATGGCAATGACTCCTGATCATTACTGAGCCCAACTCAGATCTAAACTAGCAAGTTCTAGGTCAAGGGCCCTTTCATCCTGAAATAACAATCCTCTAAAAACAGACAGAATATCAAGAGCAGAGATGACATCATAAAGTAGCGTGAAGCCCAACATTCTTACGTCGTGTTTATCAAGCACTCTATTCCTGTTTCCCATAACAAAATTCAGAGATAAACAACAAGCTATATATGAAACATAGGAAATAAAATGAATGAAAAAATGTTCTTGCATATACTTGATAATGATACTCACTTTTAAAATGAATTCATTGACTATGATGTAAACAAAACAGTAAGATAACACTTTAAAAAACAGACAAACATTTATCCATCGATAGTATACAGTAAACCAACAGTCCTCTTGTGCAGAAGCACATATGATGGTAGTCATAAAATGAGAAAGGGCCTGATTCTTTGTCTATAGGAAAAAGCTCAGTGAATCAGGCCTTACATGTGTTAATGTGTTACAAAAAGTCTATTATAATTTTCTACTTATATATATTGTTTTAACAGAGTGTTGGTTGTGAATTGTTTCTATAGTGCCTGTTTGACATTCCCATTGATTTTTTTTTTTTTTTTTTTTGGTTAACATGTTGACTGCAGTAGGCTTACTGTAGAGGTGGCTGAAGAGGAAAGGAAGGGATATTTACAGAATGGCCATTTGCAGTTTCCCATGAGGTCCTGGTACTCCAGAATTTTGCTGTTCAGAATTTCAACATGGTCTACTAGAGGGAAAAAAATAAAGAGTAAGAAGTCAATCAATAATATTTTTGTTCAGGAAATATATCTTTACTGGACACGGTCATTGAATTATTTCCATTTCAAAGAATAATGTTAGTGCACTAGGACACTGGTTCACTGGCATGAAAGAAAGAGACATTGTGCAGAGCCAATTCTAAAGACTACCTCAAGGTAAGGTGGGCTTCACTGATTTTAACTACCCAAAAGAAACTTGTGCATTCCTTTCAATCCATGAAGGCGCATGACCCTATAAACAAGATGGCTGCCCTCTAGGATTAGAATGAATTAAGTGATATATCATCATGTATCTTGGCATTAGCCAATTTGCATTCTTAAAAATATAGGTTTGCATGTGTTCTCCAGCTTTTCCTTATTATGAGACGCTGGGGCAGGGGGGGCTAGGAAGCTTAGGGGTGGGCAGGGAAAAGAGCTGGTGTGTTTGCCCCCATATGTTCTGCAGCCCCAAAGAATATGCAATATATGCTAAAAAGCTTAAATGATCAAGTTAATTTCTTTTGGAGTTTGAAATACATGGCAGTGTATCACATGAAAACACTCATACTAACAGAAATTCAGTAGATAAGCAGTTGGAGTAGGATACAACCCAGTTATCATCAAAATTAACAAATTCATGAGCCAAACTGGAGTACACATGGTATGGTGAAGAGTTTAATTAATTAGAATTTTCTTAAATCCATAAATTTAAAGGTTACCATCAGTATGCCAGTTGAGACCCCCAAAGCAATCTGATGTGTTTTACAGTTAACTAACAACAGTGATTTCTCATTTGGACCCACAAAAACCTGATCTAAAGACAGAATAACATTATCCATTTTAACCTGTCCTTTTATGAATTATTAGTCAAAATGATTATTTTTCCCTTTAGTATTCAAAAAGATCAGTATGGAACTGATACACAGTGCAAAATTGATGTTTGATGAACAAGTATAGTAATATAGTAATTACCATTTTTTTTTTCATTCCTTCCTCTCCTTTAATGAAAGAAATTCTATATCATTTAAAAGCTTCCTATACAATTAGAGTTGCCATGTCTATAAAAGAAAAGCTAGCATGTTTTGCTAGTTTTTTTTACATAGAAAAGCAACACAAAGCAACAGACTATGAAAGCACTAGGTATAGCAATGTAATAGGCAAAAAGCATATTGGCTGCAACCATTAAGCCAATCATCAGAGTATCTTAAATCTTAAGCAAAAACACGATGAGGTCCAAATTCAAAGAGCTGCAGAGTGGGAAAGTTGACTGGGCAACTTTAGACAGTTAACTTTCTCTAGCTATTCACCCATATCCTGTCTAAAATTATCTAGAACAAAACTGTCCGCATGGCTGTGGCTAGCTTTTTGGCTGAATATTACCTGGGATAACTTTGGCTGGCCACTGCTGGCCAAAGTTAAACCATGCCATGGGAATGCTTTTAGCTCAGGTAAAGTTTGTGCACACTATGAAAATTTAGCTGGTTAGAGGTAAGGGGATAGTTTAACCAATATTTGTCTGGTTACAACTGAATAAACATATCCTTCCATCTTATATTTAAAATAAATGTTTAAAAACCCTTCATAGCCTCTGGAACCTATTTTTTGTTGGAAATGGCATTGATTAAAATAACAAAGGTGTAAAAAATATTTTCTTGAAAATGTGTACAGTATTTGATTTGAAAACTGCCTCTTATTAATGATGTAACTCTGGGACCTTGTACAATAACTGGAGGGGGGAGGGGGGCTTTTATGAAGCAATATTTAAAAAATCTTAGTTGCTTGAATGGTTAGGGAGAGTTGTGGGTACAAAAAGGGGTGCAGATAGTGTAGCTGCACTTAACATCACCTCAAGACATAGCATTAAGTGCAACCACTCTACAGGCAGTCTGGCGTCATGGCTACCATCCTGTGAGGGAGGCGAACCTACCAACCCCTCCCCCCTGAAAGCCAGAACTCCTGTTGATGAAGGTCCAGACCCCAAACATAACTCCTCAAACAGCTCTAGCCCTATCCAATCCTCCTTGACCTAATCCTCCCTCCAATCCCCTCCCTTCTATCCCCACCCAACACAATTGCCTGTGTATGGAAGGCTGTCCCTAGCGGTTATACCATGAGTTTACTGTTAGAAATTATTGGGTGCCATTTTGAAACCTGAAGCTAGATGGGGCAGAAGCAGAGGAGGACTGTTCCTGCCTTGTTCTACTAGATGACTAGGGATATCTCTCGGTAAGTCCTGGGGGCTGGTTGGGGATACTGGAGGGAGGGGCTTAGTGCCTGAAAGGGGCTATGCTTTGGGGGAGCAGCTTAGGAGATAGATTGAGAGGGGTACAGCTCTTGGGGGGGGGGGGGGGCCTTATATTAGGCATGGAATAAGGCTGAGAGGGGGATCTGGATCTGACAGGGGATCTGATCAGGCAGCAGTGGGAGATCTGCTTATGTTGCAGTGGTGCTATTGGGGTAGGGTTCTGCTTAGGCTGCTGTCACATGTTTTTTTTTTTTTTTGACCTGGCATCATATTATATGCACCCATGCTACTTGCCAATGCATGTAATGCAGTGCCCATGTGGTTAAGTGTTGAGTCTGTGTAAACTTCTAAAGTGTAAAAGAAAATCCGAGGACAAGTTTTACGTGCTCTTTAATCTTAAACAACCATAACAGCAATAAAAAAAAAAGAGATAATTATTTTTTTAGATAAAGCTCACAGAATAAACCAGGGGTGTTAAAGACTCTTGTCCTTGAAAGCAGTCAATGGTTCTGGTTTGCTGGACAAGAGCAAAGAACACTCAACAGGTTTCTTTACCAAACGTGCCACTAATATGCGGCAAAGTACACATTCTCCTTATCCTGCCAATCAGACCATCGAAGACTACAGCTTGAAATCCCTGTGATAAACCATGAAAAGAAATAAATAATCTGATTATTGCTATTCATATGCTGTTTTAAGCTTTAGGGCCCCTTTTACAAAGGCATGATAGCGATTCTAAGCAGAAAATGCGATGCGGCCCATTCAGTTCCTAAGGACTGTGTCACACTGCCACATTGGGACTCGCTACCGCAGCTTTGTAAACGGGGCCCTTGGAGATTTCAGACAGCACAAAAAATAGATGTTTTATAAAGTAAGTGACTATTTATATTCATACATACATACCTATATCTATCTGTCTATCAACCTTTTGGGAAGACACAGTTTCCTACATAATAGTAATAACCAAGTTTGTGAAAACTGTTATTTTATATTAATACTGAAAAGAAACTTACTGTTCTATGGGTACCTTCTACATCTGTGAAACAAACAAGCTGCTACTCAGTTCATCTACTGATAACTGGGATATCTACAGTGAAAAAGATTTCAAATTAAAAAAGCTCCTTCAAATAATTCCATTTTAAAGTATGTGTGATTGCTAATTGGTTAAAAAAACAGTCAGCTCTGACAAGGAAGTATTCGAAAGTACAAGAAATGTTTCTATGGTGTCGCCTTGTTATTTGTTCTACATGCCACAAAGAACTGCTGTCATGGTTCCTGGTGTCTTCTGGTTAGCCTAAGGTCCTGTTAACCATTACATATCAGTTTTCAGCTTTAATAAATCTTGATGCTACTCGCTCAGCTGAAACAAAGTTGTGCAACATTTCTTAGTGAGGAACATTTAGAGGTATGTCTACTAAAAGGCTTATAACATGTGCTTAGTGTGAAAGTGCTTAATGAATTTTGCAGTAAGTAACTTGTTTGTGTGCGCTAAGCATGCAGTGTTTATTTTTTTGTATTTATTTTCTGGAGAGGGCATGTCAGGATGGAGAATAGGTGTGGATGTGCTCTGATTACCACATGGTAACTGGTTAGCACATCTATAACACAAAAGTTCTTTGCACCTCTTAAATAGTAAGTGCTTCTCCTGTCAATTTTTTTTTCAGGGTACCCATTCTAATCCAAACATTAGCACACAAGGGAAAGGGGACTTGATATACACCCTTTCTGTGGTTACATATTACATACAGGCACTTATTTTGTACCTAGGGGCAACAGAGGGTTAAGTGACATCCCCAGAGTCACAAGGAGCTGCAGTGGGAATTGAACCCAATTCACAAGCTGCTGCGCTAACCACTAGGCCACTCCTCTACAACCTGAAAGAGAAATACTGAAAAGTGCCCTATTTCCTGGACACATTAGAAATAGGCTTGGAGGGGCATAATAAAAAAAAACGTCTAAGTCCCCTTTTGGCCTAAGTCAGCAGATGCTGAAGTTGGCAGCAGGGAAATATCCATTCTAAAAAAAAAAACGTCCAAACTGAGGGTTTTTTTTAGAGAATGGCCTACCTGCACGTTCAGCAATGTACTTGCTCAGACTGCTATTACATCTATCCCTACACCACATTCCCAACCAAAAAATCGCCCAAGTCCCAAATGCCCAAACCCAGACCTTTTAGGCAAAGGAGGGGCCAGTCCTTCGTCTAAAAGCAGGATTCTGTAACTGGCATCTGTCAAAAAACAATGCCGGTTACAGAATCCTGTAACTGCCCCCACCACAACGACCGCTAACCTCTCCTGCCGCGATTGCGATCCCCCCTAACAAAACCCCAAACCGGCAGGAGGGAGTCCAAGCCCTCCTGCCAACACCCCACCTTCCCCGCGAATACCGGCAGGAGGGAACCCAGGTCCTTCTGCCGAAGACAGCCCCATGACAACCCCCCCCCCCCGGCGAATTCCAGCAGGAAGGATCCCAAGCCCTCCTGCCAAAGATGGTCCCCCGACACCCCCCCATGACAATACCGACAGGAGGGAGCCCAAGCCCTCTAGCTGGAAGGCGAATCCCCAAATGCCCTTCCTGAACCCTGAACCGGCAGGAGGGAACCCAAGCCCTCCTGCCAGAAGGCAAACCCCCCTCCCCCAGCAGGAGGGAGCCTAAGCCCTCCTGCCAGAAGGTGCACCCCCCCATGAACCCCTCCAATGCGTCCTCCCTCAACTAACCTAATCAGATGGACGGACGGATCCTCCGGCTGGCCCGCCATCTTCCAAATGGCGGGCCTGCCCCTTCCCAGAGCATTGTGGGATGCACCGGGGAGGGGCCATGGGCCTGATTGGCCTAAGCGCCTAAGGCCCATCCACCCAATTCCGGTTGGCCCAGTTGCCTAAGGCCCCTCCTAAGGGCAGGCCTCAGGCGCCTGGGCCAATCAGGCCCAAGGCCCCTTCCCAGTGCATCTCATAATGTACTGGGAAGGGGCAGGCACGCCATTTGGAAGATGGCGGGCCTGCCGGCCGGAGGACCCATCCATCCGTCCATCTGATTAGGTTAGTTGGGAGAGGGGGGTCCGGGTACATGATGAGGTATTCAGGGGGCACGCCTTCCAGCAGAGGGGCAGCAGAGGGGCTCCCTCCTGCCGGTTCAGGGTTTCAGGGGGGGGGTGTTGGGGGTTCGCTTACCGGCAGGAGGGCCTGGGCTCCCTCCTGCTGGTAATCATGGGTGGTGGGGGGTTGGCAGGAGGGCTTGGGATCCCTCCTGCCGGTTCGGGGTTTTATCGGGGGGGGGGGATCTCAATCACAGGAGAGATTAGGCATTTCTCCTGCCGTGCGTTGCGGTGGGAGGTGGGTAGGTTGCTGGGGCTGCTGAACTGATCGCGGTAGCTGCGATCAGCTCAGAGGCCCCTATTTGGAACTTATATCTGTTTTGACTTGGTCTAAGTCAAAACGTAAAAGTTACGACTGGGCAATCTCCTTAGACTTTTGGTTATGCAGTATGACTAAGTCTAGGTCGGCCCACCTCCTGCCCTTTCCCCTCCTCTAAAAATGCCTCTTTTCGCTCTAGGCGTTCAGAGGCAGGGTAAAGGCCTAAGCTGGTTTTAGATATGTCTAAAACCAGCTTTGATTATCGGTACTTGGCCGATCTGTCTTTTTGATCGTCTAAGTACCGATTTAGGCCACTTTTGAATGTTTTTTTTTTATTTTTTATTATGAGCCCCTTAGTATATGGGGAAAGTCCTGCATTAGCATGCACTAAAGCCCATTGACTAGCACCCTTTAGTAGACATAGTCTTTAGTTGTATTCAAATACAGACCATAACATTACACCAAATTACAGATCTAGAGAAGGCCTCTGATTTCCAACTAGTATTTTTCCCTCCACCCACTCCACTGTGCAACTTTTAGAAGACATGACAACTGGAATCTCTGGAGGCTCGTGGCAGTAGAGAGCTATGACTATCTTTAAAAAGCAGTCCCTACTTTATTCCTTAGGAAGACAGGCATATACTATACTGAACATCTTAGTCACTGTAAATGCTGCAATTTAGTCCTACCCACATCTGTAAAGCTATTGCGTTTTATATGGCCTGCAGAACTACTTCAGAATCAAGCTTCCTACCCACATCTGTAAAGCTATTTTATATGTCCTGCAGAACTACTTCAGAATCAAGCTTAAGAGTGTTTTAGAGCAGGATTTCTCAACCTGATCCTTGGGATCACCCTGTTCAGACTGGCTTCCCAGGTATCTACAATTACAGTAAAGCAAATGATATATATTTGCATCTCCACTGCATGCAAGTATATCTTATGTGTATTCATTGTGGATATCCTGAGGACTAGCTTGGGAACTACTGTTCTGCAGGTAAAAGCCATTTTGTTCTTGTAGAACCTTTGAACAACAATAATGTTAGATGGCTGTACTTCTCTTGCAAAAGGAAGGAGACCTGTGGTTCCCATTCACCGTTGTTAACTGTATACAAAATACAAAAAAGTCCAATACAAAGCAGGGCTTCTATTACTGAATGTGATTCTTGCTCATTTATAAGACAAGACTATGGGCCCTATATACAAAACTGAGGAAGTGTGTAAGGATAGTATTTAGTAATAATTTATTGGCCCAGCAATTATGGGGCTATCTGTGGTTTATAAAACTAGTAAAACTGAAGTTACCATAAAATAAGGCCGCCTGCAGTAGGTATCAGAAAGAAATTTACAATACAATTATTGAGTTTTGAGAATTTAAGGTTACTTGTTGTTTGTAAAACAAAGTAAACACTTCCTGTTTCTAAATGTTTACTATTTATAAAAGCAAACTAAATAAAGCTTTTCAGAACATTGTGACTGAAAAACTATACATTTGCCTAGTAATAAAGATTGAGCTTTGAATAAGAATGCATTCTTAGACAAAAATATATACATCCTAGGACTGGTATGACAGCAATGGGTTCAATATACTGTTAAGAGTAGTATTTTGGATGAAGTTGCCACCAGCTGCACTTTCATAAACTCTTATCACATAACCATATCTCCAAGGCTTTTCACAAGACTTTTCGACTGATGTTATCTCATAAGCACATGACTAAACAAATCTATGTTCCTTACCAGTCCAGACAGTATATATGTTGCCTTGCTAATAGAGGGCCTGATTTACTAAAGACTTTTTCCTTCATCTGTAGCAAGGTATAAAAGAGCTTAGTAAATAAGTCCCATAGTAAGCTAGAGTTGTACATGTGAAACAAAGCTATTTAAAGGGCCAAACCTGATTGGCTGTAGCTGTTGCAGCGAAGGGGACGCTGGTAGCAGGTGTTGTTGCTGCAGACACAGTGGTGGGCGTGGCACCGTGCATCATGGGCACTTTTCAGTAGGGAACCATGGAAGCGACATACAGGAGGGTGGAGCATTTATGGTAACCATGGCAACATATGTGGATTTGGGGGCGTGGCAGGAGGTATCACAGCAACAAGCCATGTGGCATCACCATGAAGGATACACCAGGGCGCAGCATGCAATCACAGTGCAAAGCAAGACAGCAGTTTTCAAAAAAATAAAAAATAAAAAGAGAGAGAGAAGGGGAAAAGCCAATTATAATTAAACTAAAACATTCTTAACACTTTGTATAGTTATAAGCATAAAATGTCTTACACTGTCCTACTGAACGAAAAACATGATGTATTCCACATATCCTGAACAGTGTCTTTAACCTGTCCTTTATCCTTCCTCTCTGAGAAGTGGTCCTCTTTATTTATTACCCCCCCCATTTTAATCAAGCTACGCTAGAGGTGTTTAGGTCAAACAAGTGAGGTAAGCGCTCTGATGCTCATGAGCATCGGAGCATTTACTGCGCTGGCTCAAGGTAAAAACCTCTAGCATAGCTTAATAAAAGAGGCCCTAAGTGTATGGCTGATAATCCCCCCTTTCCTTAATATTTTTGCTATGCTCGACACACCTAAAAAGTACATAGAGGGCCTTTTACTAAGGTGCGCTAAACGCTAACGCATCCATTATAGTCTATGGACACGGCTAGTGCACCTTAGTAAAAAGGACCCCATAGTGTTTACTTTCTGTAGAATTGGATTATATTATACAAAACTTTATAGTTTATATAGGGTAAAATTTAGTAAAAGTAAAGCAGCATTTGAATTAAGCAGTAGGGCACAGCAGGCCATGCATTTCTGCCAGTTTAGGGCCCTGTGCAAGGATGCCAAGCTGAAAGTCAAGTGCCAGTTATCACCACAGATGTGCCGGCTAGAGCTGACGTGCTGGCTAAAATCATCAAAATATTAGTACAGCTCTGCTGCCTCTTTTGGATCTCATTTCTCTTAAGTCTTAGATCTTTATTTCTTGTACCAGTGAGGATAAAAGGCATGCAACATTTAGCAGAACTAGGGATACTACATGAATCCAGAAAAAGGAGGATGGATTGAGGCATCTGGGTTTTACTTCCATTGAAAGCAATGTCTCAATCCGTCCTCTTTTTTCCGAAGCCATTTGGTGCTACTGGCCAAACCAACAAAGAGGCTGGTTCTAGCAATAAAGATAGTATCAAAAAATGTCCAAAGGTATAATTCTAAGGTTTAACTTGTATTGCAAAAAAAACATGTGACTATATTTCACCTAAAAAGGCTGCAATAGGGGCTAGTGAACATTTATGAAATCCAAGTCCTTTGCTACAAGCTTTAATGATGGAGGATTATTTAATTCCATTGCACAGGTGTAAGATATGTTTTTTGTGGTTGTTCTGAAATTTACTCTTTGAAGTCTCTAACCCCCCCCTCCTTTACAAAGCCGCGCTAGTGTTTTTAGCTCCGGCTGAGGCGGCAACAGCTCGGATGCTTATAGGAATTCTATGGGCATAGAACCTGTACCATGGCAGTTGGCGCTAACAATGCCAGCGCTGCTTTGTAAAGGAGGGGGCTAATTTCATAAACCTTCACTGACCCCTGATGCAGTCTTTCAAACAAAATGTGGTCACACTGGGTTGGAGAATGACATGGGGACAAAGTTTGTCCCCCGCTAACTCTGTCTCCATCCTCACCCATCCCCGTGGGCACTGTCCCCGTCCCCTCTAACTCTGTTCCTGCGACCTCTGTCCTCATCCCGTCCCTGCGGACTCTGTCCTCATTTGCATAAGCCTCGAACGCTTAAGATTTTATATTCACTCTCTTAAACATCTCACTGAGTATAAAGAGTGTTAAATGTAAGAACAGGATTGCACTGAAGAGAAAACTGATGGCATAGATTAAGGATATTAAATGGGACAAGGGATATGACTGTGAAATGGGCAGAAGCTTTTAGCAGGATTTCAGAGACAGAGCTGGGGATATGAGACAGGAGCTAGAAAAGACTTAAAAACGTGGAAGAAAGAAACTGCAACCAACTTAATTCAGAAAATTAAAATGTTTAAATTTAGGAATTGGAATATGTCAGCAGACTATCCTTTCGCATTGGGTTTTATATGTTATTTATATATAGGGTCAATATTTAAAGGGGTTTAACCAGGCAGGAGAAGCTCCTGCCAATTAAACCCCGCTGAGCTAACTGGTCACCTAATATTCAACAGCACTTAGGGCTAGATTCATTAAACCTTCTGATCCCGTACAGACGATCGCAAAACCAGTATTACACAAGCAAAATATCTGCCCATAAAAATAACTGGAAATAACCCCAAACAACCTCACTGCTGCCAACAGCCCCTCCCCCTCACGAGACAAACACAGCCCCCCTCCCCCCCTGAAAAAGGCAGGAGGGATGCCCACTTCTTCCTGCCATCAGCCTCCCCCTCTCGTACTTTTCCGTTGGGAGCAGGAGGGGTGCCTCCTGCTTCTGGAATGCACTGCAGGCCTTAGGTCCAGCTCCGGTGCATCATGTGATGAACAGGGAGGGGCCTAAGGCCCTGATTGGCTCAGGCACCTCAGACTCCCAAGGCGCTTGAGCTAATCAGTGACTTCCTTAGGTAGGAGCCTAAGGAAGTCCCTGATTGGCCATTGTGTTTGGCCAATCAGGGACTTCCGTAGGCTCCTATCTAAGGAAGTAATTGATTGGTTCAGGTGCCTCGGGCTCCTCCTAAGGGAAGAGCCTGAGGCGCCTGAGCTAATCAGGGCCTTAGGCCCCTCCCCGTGCCCCCGGTACCTTTTTTCAAAGATGAAAGCAGGAGGGAAGCAAGGTGACTATCGTCAAGGCCTGCCAAACCAAAATGGCGGGCCTTCCCTCCTCAGTTTATCATGTGATGCATGGGGAGGGGTCCAAGGCCCTGAGTGGCTCAGACGCCTAAAGCCCCTCCCGAGTTTAAGGCATCTGAGCCAATCAGGGTCCTAGGCCTCTCCCCATGCATCATATGGGATAGAGGGAAGAACCCAAGGTCCTGATTGGCTCAGACGCCAAAGGCCCCTCTCCTTGGGAGAAGCCTTAGGCATCTGAGCCAATCAGGGCCTTTGGTCCCTCCCAGTGTATCACATGATGCACTGAAGAGGGAAAGCCCGCCATTTTGAATCGGCGGGCCTTGAAGGTGGAGTCATCGTGCTTCCCTCCTACTTTCATCTTTGAAAAAAAGGTACCGGAGGGGTTCTGGGGAGCATCATGTAGCAGGAGGGAGTGGGCATCCCTCCTGCCTTTTTTGGGGGGGGCATGAAGGGGGAGGATAAGGGATTGTTCGGGTTGGACACCTGACATGGGAGTGGGCCTTAAGCGACAGGAGGGAGTAGGCATCCTTTCCTCATGTGGTAGGGGGTGAGGTCGCCATGGCAGGAGGGAGTGGGCATCCTTCATCCCAATTTTCGCTAGGGGGGGAATTCCCAGTGCTGTATTCATAGGGGCTCATCGGGGAGGGTAGTCATCATTGGTGGTGGGGGGCTTTTTTTTAATTAATGAGGCAGATATTGTGCATGTGTAACAAGCAAAGCATATGTGCCCCCATTAAAAAAAAAGTTTTTCTGTTCCGAACAGCTGAGTGGCAGGAGGCTTTCCTTTGCCTCTCTCCTCTTTAGGCTTCCCCTGCCAGCTCTGCACATGTGTGAGAGTTGCTCTCACAGCAATGAATCGGACGGGAGAGTCGGGGATTACAACAAACCTCCGCGTAAAACATTTGAATGCAAACTTTTTAGTGGATAAATAGCTCTTTTTGAATCGGCCAAAAATCGGATCGGAGCAGCCCCACATGGTCTTACCGATCCTCTTTAGTGCATCTGGGCCCAAGTTAGGTGTGCTGATTCAGTATTCTATAACTACATGCACAGCATTTCAGAATGCCCCTGATATGCCCATAGCTACACTTCCTTCTGAGTTACACATTAGTAGAGTTAGACACCGTGCCTTATAGAATAGCGTGCAGCCTGATGCATGTGAAAATTTTAATGAGAAACATAGAAACATAGAAATAGACGGCAGATAAGGGCCCACGGCCCATCTAGTCTGCCCACCTTAATGTCCCTCCCCTACCTTTGCCCTGTGAATAGATCCCATGTGCTGATCCCATTTGGCCTTAAAATCAGGCACGCTGCTGGCCTCAATCACCTGTAGTGGAAGACTATTCCAGCGATCAACCACTCTTTCAGTGAAAAAGAATTTCCTGGCGTCACCTCATAGTTTCCCGCCCCTGATTTTCAACGGATGCCCTCTTGTTGTCGTGGGACCCTTGAAAAAGAAGATATCTTCCTCCGCCTCGATGCGGCCCGTAAGATACTTGAACGTCTCGATCATGTCCCCCCTCTCTCTGCGCTCCTCGAGCGAGTATAGCTGCAATTTGTCAAGCCGTTTTTCGTATGGTAGATCCTTGAGTCCCGAGACCATCCGGGTGGCCATTCTTTGCACCGACTCCAGTCTCAGCACATCCTTGCGATAATGCAGCCTCCAGAATTGCACACAGTACTCCAGGTGGGGCCTCACCATGGATCTATACAATGGCATAATGACTTCCGCCTTACGACTGACGAAACCCCTTCGTATGCAGCCCATGATTTGTCTTGCCTTGGACGAAGCCTGTTCCACTTGATTGGCAGACTTCATGTCCTCACTGACGATTACCCCCAAGTCTCGTTCTGCTACCGTTTTTGCTAGGATCTCGCCATTAAGGGTATAAGACTTGCATGGATTCTGGCTGCCCAGGTGCATAACTTTGCATTTTTTGGCATTGAAGTTTAGTTGCCATGTCCTAGACCATCGCTCCAGTAGGAGTAGGTCGTGCATCATGTTGTCGGGCACTGAATCTTCGTCTGTTGTGCATTTGCCCACTACATTACTCAGTTTGGCGTCATCGGCGAATAATGTTATTTTACCTCGAAGACCTTCTGCCAAGTCTCTTATAAAGATGTTGAATAGGATTGGGCCCAAGACTGAGCCCTGTGGTACTCCACTAATCACCTCCGTCATTTCGGAGGGGGTGCCGTTCACCACCACCCTTTGGAGCCTACCTCCAAGCCAGCTCCCAACCCATTTCGTCAATGTGTTACCTAATCCTATAGAACTCATCTTGCTCAGTAACCTGCGGTGTGGTACGCTATCGAATGCTTTGCTAAAGTCCAGGTACACGATGTCCAGGGACTCCCCAATATCCAGCTTCCCCGTTACCCAGTCAAAGAAGCTGATCAGGTTGGATTGGCAGGATCTCCCCTTAGTAAATCCATGTTGTCGGGGATCCCGTAGATTCTCCTCATCCAGGATCTTATCTAATTGGTGTTTGATTAGAGTTTCCATTAGTTTGCTCACTATCGATGTTAGACTCACTGGTCTGTAGTTTGCTGTCTCCATCTTTGAGCCTTTCTTGTGGAGTGGAATGACGTTAGCCGTCCTCCAGTCCAACGGGACGCTGCCTGTACTAAGGGAGAGGTTGAAGAGCGCGGACAGTGGCTCCGCCAAGACATCACTCAGCTCCCTAAGCATCCTGGGGTGCAGGTTGTCTGGCCCCATTGCTTTGTTAACCTTGAGCTTTGACAGCTCACCGTAGACACTGCTGGGCGTAAACTCAAAGTTACTAAACGGGTCAACTGAGCCAACCCTTGTCTGTAGCTGAGGGCCGAGCCCTGGCGCTTCTCGGGTGAAGACTGAGCAGAAGTATTCATTTAATAGTTGGGCTTTTTCCGAATCCTTTTCCACATAGTCTCCGTCTGGTTTCCTAAGACGTACAATCCCGCCTGAGTTTTTTCTTCTATCACTGATATACCTGAAGAAGGATTTATCTCCCTTCTGGATGTTCTTTGCTAGAGACTCCTCCATGAGGAATTTAGCCTCCCTGACTGCTGTTTTGACGGCTTTTGATTTGGCCAGGTAGTCTGCTCTAGAGTCCTGCTTCCCTGATTGTTTGTAAGAGATGAATGCTTTTTTCTTCTCCTTGATCAGGTCTGAGATCTCCGCAGTAAACCACTGTGGCTTATTGTTCCTTCGCCGTTTACTTACTGATTTTACATAGCGGATTGTTGCTTCTTGTATGGTTGCTTTCAAAGTCGACCACATGTCTTCCATGTTATCGGTTTCTTCTTGGCTTTGTAGCGCTTGGTGAACGAAGTCTCCCATTTCTTTGAAATTTGTGTCCTTGAATTTGAGGACTTTGGTTAGTGTAGTAGATTTAGTGAAACCTTTCCTGATATTGAACCATACCATGTTGTGGTCACTGGAGGCCAATGTGTCGCCCACCGAGACCTCTGTGACACTTTCTCCATTGGTAAGTATCAGGTCCAGTATTGCCTGATCCCTTGTCGGTTCCAACACCAGTTGCCTGAGGCTTGCTCCTTTCATAGAGTTTAATAGCCTCCTGCTGCTGCCGGAAGCAGAGGTAAGTGTAACCCAATCCACATCAGGCATGTTGAAGTCACCTAGCAATACTGTGTCCCCACGCAAGGTGATATTTTCTATATCTTCGATTATTTCCATATCCAGGTCATCCTGTTGTCTTGGGGGTCTGTAAATTACGCCAAGATACAAGCATTTGTCCTTCCCTCTGGCCAAATTAACCCAAAGGGATTCCCCAGTATACTGGACATCTGAGATTCTCGTGACCTTAATGTCATCTTTAGTATATAATGCTACACCCCCTCCCTTCCTACCCTCTCTGTCCCGGCGAAGCAAGTTGTAACCCGGTATGACCATGTCCCACCCGTGGGAGTCTGTGAGCCAGGTTTCGGATATCGCCACCACATCCAGGTCGGCATTCCTTATTTCTGTTTCCAATTCCAGGATCTTGTTTCCTAAACTGTGTGCGTTGACGTACATAGCCCTCCATGTTATATTTTTGTTATGTCTCAGTGGGGATATTCCTGTTTGAGCTATTTGAACACCTTTAGCATTGTTTGTGTTATTTGTGCTTTCCTGAGGCTCAGAACCACAATGTGTACTCCCCATATACCCAGAACTACAGTGTGTACTCCCCCTAGACCCGGAATTACAATGTGACCCATAAATATGATGTGACCCTACTCCCGGCTCAAAAGTGTGTGCACTCACCCCTGACCCAGAATTTCGGTGTCTACTTTCCTCAGCCTCATAAATGTATTGGCATTTTAGTTCGCCTGGTATGTTGTTTGTGCCTGTACCCTCCCCCGACTTACCTAGTTTAAAGCCCTGTGGAGTAGGCGGGCTAGGCAGTGTCCAAGGACATTTTTCCCTCTTCTGGTTAGGTGTAGCCCGTCGTGTCCCTGTAGTCCTTGCAATGCTTCTCCATGGTGCAGAAACCCGAAGTTCATCTCCTTGCACCATCCTCGCAGCCAGTCGTTCGCCCTTTGTATTCGATCCTCTCTGGCTCTGCCCTTGCCCCTCACTGGGAGAATCGAGGAGAAGACTACCTGCGCATCCATCCTCCTCAGCTTCTCCAAGTAACTTCAATAATTGGTTGTTAGCATCCAATTATTGATAGTTAAGGGCTTGCTACTCAATTAATCTGCACATACATCTTGTGTGCAAGTCCAGATTTGGGTGCGATATATAGAATAAGGGGGTTGGTGCCTAAAATTCCACCTGAAGAGGATACCAAAATACAAATTATTTCTCTTTAAATTTCAATATACATTTACAGGGAAATTTTTTTTAAAAAAGTGGCTTCCAAAGCTAAAACTCAGGGTTTCAGGGAAAAAAAAATGCCTTCTTCCTGAGTTTAGCCACATCTGGCGGCCCTTCCCTCCTCAGTGGATGGGCAGACTAGATGGGCCATTTGGCCTTTATCTGCCGTCATGTTTCTATGTTTCTATTATCTCCACAAAACTTTGTGCTTTTATTTTGAAAATAAGCCTTCATAATTATCTGCCTCATTTAAGCACACTACCAAAAGAGTGGATCTAGTTTGAATCAAATCCTGAAAATCCTCCAGAAATCCCGTTAAATCAAAGTCAGTTGATACTAACTGGTCCACTCTTAAATCAGAGGATACTTTCTTTTTCTGCGGGTTATAGTAACTATTTACTATAGGTAAGGAATCTATGTTTGCCAAACCCACAATTTCTTTAAAATATTTCCATCGTAAAATCTCTGAAGATAAAAAATGTGTCATTGGAAAACTGACAAAACGCAGATTCCTTACCCATGACATATTTTCTATCATCTCAAGTCTAGAATGTATTATATGGGAATCCTTAACAGCTGAGGATGAAACCACTTGTAAAGTAGATATTTGTGATTCAGTTGCTGATAAATGTTTATCCAATACTTTCAAATTTGAGTCAACATTTTCCAGCTTCTGAGCAACTTCCTGGGAAAATATTACATTTTGACTTGCTACCAACTTTAACAACCCCTCTATTCCCCTTCGGAAAATTGCGAGCCATGGAATCGAGGGTGAAATACTCACTTGGATTAAAAACTGGCTGGAGCATAGGAAACAGAGAGTGGGGGTAAATGGACAATACTCGGACTGGAAGAGCGTCACCAGTGGGGTGCCGCAGGGCTCAGTGCTTGGACCCGTGCTCTTTAACATCTTTATAAACGATCTGGACATAGGTACAACGAGCGAGGTGATTAAATTTGCGGACGATACGAAGTTATTCAGAGTAGTGAAGATGCAGGGGGATTGCGAAGATCTGCAACATGACATAATCAGGCTCGAGGAATGGGAATTAACATGGCAGATGAGGTTCAACGTGGATAAATGTAAAGTGATGCATGTCGGTAACAAAAATCTCATGCACGAATACAGGATGATCAGGGCGTTACTTGGAGAGATCTCCCAGGAAAGGGACTTGTGAGTTCTGATCGACAAGTTGATGAAGCTGTCCACACAATGTGTGGCGGTGGCAAAAAGGGCAAACAGAATGCTAGGAATGATAAAGAAGGGGATCACGAACAGATCAGAGAAGGTTATCATGCCACTGTACCTGGCCATGGTGCACCCTCACCTGGAGTACTGCGTCCAGCACTGGTCGCCGTACATGAAGAAGGACACGGTACTACTCGAAAGGGTCCAGAGAACTAAGATGGTTAAGGGGTTGGAGGAGCTGCCGTACAGCGACAGATTAGAGAAACTGGGCCTCTTCTCCCTCAAACAGAGGAGATTGAGAGGGGACATGATCAAAACATTCAAAGTACTGAAGGGGACAGACTTAGTAGATAAGGACAGGTTGTTCACCCTCTCCAAGGTAGGGAGAACGAGAGGGCACTTTCTAAAGTTGAAAGGGGATAGATTCCGTACAAACGTAAGGAAGTTCTTCTTCACCCAGAGTGGTAGAAAACTGGAACGCTCTTCCGGAGTCTGTCATAGGGGAAAACACCCTCCAGGGATTCAAGACAAAGTTAGACAAGTTCCTGCTGAACCGGAATGTTCTCAGGTAGGGCTAGTCTTGTTTAGGGTGCTGGTCTTTGACCAGAGGGCCGCCACGTGAGCGGACTGCTGGGCATGATGGACCACTGATCTGACCCAGCAGCAGCAATTCTTATGTTCTAAATCTTTAAGGGATATATCTTATGGAATCTCCCTTGTCCCTTGTTTAACCAAGGTCCATTCATGAAAAGAAATGGCCTTAGGCATCTCCTTGAAAACCATCAAGGAGGATGTCTGTAGACCAGGGAACTCTAATGGAGAATTATTGGGCCCTTGAACTGAGCCCAAATCACATGATATTATTGGAGGGAGTGGAGAAATTCTATCTAAGGGAATGAGAGATGCCCCTGATAAAGAATCAGTGTTTGCTGTCTGTCCCATCACATTAATAAGCAGTAGGTGCCGGTCCATAGGGCCTGCTACTGGTGTCGCACTTTTGTTCTTCACTTTTCTTTTTCCCATAATCGTTCTCAGTATAAAGAAAATTAAACAGTCTCACCCAGTTCAATAAAAGGCCCTTTTAGCTCCAACTGGATCCTTTGGCCATGCCCTAAGGCTGTGAGCTGCAATCGCGGTGTCCTTGTCACTTAAAAGTGAAGGACCCTGATGACTTGGGCTGATTGTCTACAAGGGTGCCTGCTGATAATCGGCACCCAAATTCTCACCTTTCAAGCTGAAAATCAAAAGCACTGAGGCAAACAGTGCCAGGAAACAGTCCCTCTAGTTCACCAAAACGACAGGTAAGTTCTCCCCTGAATAAGTTTCTTGAAAGGTCTTATTTACTAAACCCTGTTGGAGTTGTTTCTGGCACTTGGGGAAAAGCAGCCATGGACTAAAGCAGGGCAATGATCGCTATTACACATAAGGGGGTAAATTCTCTATATATGGCGCTTTGGGCTGTGCATGCAAATTTGAGCATCTGCCCAATTTATACAATTATTTCTTTAAAATTATTTATAACCCACCTATCTACAAATCTAAGCGAGAAACAACATCACCTACATGATACATGCAACCTAATTGAATAACAAACCAATTAGCACTGATAATTGTCAATAATCCTGACAAGAAATTATTAGCATTAATTGGATTTAATGAAAAGTTATGTGTGAAAATTTAGGCATGGGATCTGCGCCTAAATTTTACTTGCGAATCCAAAAATGGAGAATAGAAATGGGAGGATCATGGGCAGATCAGGAGCGTTCTTACAATTTACACAAGTAATTGTAGAATAAAGGGTATCCATGCCTAATTTAGGCATGACCAAGTTTCAGTTACTGCAAATGGATGCAGCTAAAATTAGGTGTGGTTCCGAGGTGTAAGCATTATTTTATAAACCGCCTAATCCTAAGCACTGTTTATAGAATAGTGTTGAGTGGGGTTTTTTTCAGAATCAATTGTTTAGGTGCCATATAAAGAATTTACCTCTAATAGTGCAGCCACTAACAGGAAATGCAGTTACTATATCTGTGAAGTTAACTGTTCCACATTAAGCATAAAAACATGATGGCAGATAAAGGCTATATGGCCCATCCAGTCTGCCCATCCGCAGTAACCATTATCTCTTCCTCTCTAAGAGATCCCATGTGCCTATCCCACACTTGCTTGAATTCAGACACAGTCTTTGTCTCCACCACCTCTTCTGGGAGACTATCACCTATGCATCTACCACCCTTTCTGTAAAAAAGTATTTCCTTAGATCAGTGTTTTTCAACCTTTTTACACCTATGGACCGGCAGAAATAAAATAATTATTCTGTGGACCGGCATCGGTCCGTGGATCGGCAGTTGAAGAACACTGGGCTAAGTCGTGGGCCAGACCCCCCCATCTCTACTCCAGACCCCACCCCTATAATAATACTAATTGCACCTTGCACATCCCATGCCTCATCTGGAAGCCTTCCCTCTGACATTGCAACGTCAGAGAGAAGATTTCCGGTTCAGGCGCAGGATGCCTGTAGGAGCCACTGCCCGTGGCTTTGTGCACTGAATCAGTTAGGAAGAGGGAGCTGGTTCGAAGATAATGCCGCATCGATCGCACCATGGACCAGCGGTTGAAGAACACTGTTTTGGACCTGATGCACGTGCTGGCCCTGTGGACTGGCAGGAAATTTCTGTGGACCGGCACTGGTCCATGGACCGGTGGTTGAAGAACACTGCCTTAGATTACTCCTGAGTCTATCACCTCATAACTTCATCCTATGCCCTCTCATTTCCAAGTTTTCTTTCAAATAGGAGACTCAACTCATGCGCATTTACACTACATAGGTATTTAAACATCTCTATCAAATCTCCCCTCTCCTGCCTTTCCTCCAAAGTACACATATTGAGATCTTTAAGTCTGTCCCTATATGCCTTATGACGAAGACCACGCACCATTTTAGAAGCCTTCCTCTGGACCAACTCCATCCTTTTTATATCTTTTTGAAGGTGCATCATCCAGAATTAACATAAGAACATAAGCATTGCCTCTGCCGGGTCAGACCAGAGGTCCATCGTGCCCGGCAGTCCGCTCCCGCGGCAGCCCTCCAGGTCCATGACCTGAAAGTTTTCCCTACGTAACCTAAAATGTCCATACCCTATTCGCTCAATGTCCTGTAAGGTAAACCTCTATCTGTATCCTGTTATCCCCTTCGCTTCCAGGAAGTTATCCAGTCCCTTTTTGAACCCCAGAATTGTACTCTGTCTTATCACCTCTCCGGGACGCGCGTTCCAGGTGTCTACCACCCGTTGAGTGAAGAAGAACTTCCTTGCATTCGTTATGAATCTGTCTCCTCTCAGTTTTTCTGAATGACCTCTTGTTTTAGTTGTCCCTGCTAGTCTAAAGAATCTGTCCTTATCCACCTTCTCTATGCCTCTCATGATTTTATAAGTCTCAATCATGTCCCCTCTCAGTCTCCGCTTTTCCAGGGTAAAGAGGCCCAGCCTGTCTAACCGTTCGGCATATGAAAGGTTCTCCATACTCTTTATCATCCTCGTTGCTCTCCTCTGCACACAGTATTCTAAATGAGGACTCACCAGAGTCTTATACAGGGGCATTAACACCTCCAAGTTTTCCAAGTTTATTTAAAATGTTCAAAGTAAAGAAAGGGGTAACATTAGGGACATTCTTCTGTTTTCCAAGATACCAGCTGCGCTACCCATTAAACCTGAGAGTATAAAAATAGCCTTACTGGGTCAGACCAATGGTCAATCAAGCCCAGTAGCCCGTTCTCATGGTGGCCAATCCAGGTCCCTGGCCAAAACCCAAGGAGTAGCAACATTCCATGCTACCAATCCAGGGCAATCAGTGGCTTCCACATGCCTTTCTCAATAACAGACTATGGACTTATCCTCCAGGAAATTGTCCAAACCTTTCTTAAAACCAGTTATGTAAACCACTCTTACCACAACCTTTGGCAATGCGTTCCAGAGATGAATTATTCTCTGAGTGAAAAAATATTTACTCCTATTGGTTTTAAAAGTATTTCCCTATAACTTCATTGAGTGTCCCCTCGTCTTTGTTTTTTTTGACAGAGTGAAAAATCGATCCACTTGTACCTGTTCTACTCCACTCAGGAATTTGTAGACTTCAATCATATCTCCTCTCAGCCATCTCTTTTCCAAGCTGAAGAGCCCTAACCTTTTTAGTCTTTCCTCATACAAGGAGTTCCATCCCCTTTATCATCTTGGTAGCTCTTCTTTAAACCTTTTCTAACACCACTATATCTTCCTTGCGATAAGGTGACCAGAATTGAACGCCTTACTCCTGATGAGGTTGCACCATGGAGCGATACAGGGGCATTATAACATTCTTAGTCTTGTTAACTATCCCTTTTCAAATAATTCCTAGCATCCTGTTTGCTTTTTTGGCTCCTGTCACACATTGGGCAGGTTTCATCGTATTGTCTACGATGACACCAAGATCCTTTTCTTGGGCGCTATCCCCCAAGGTGGACCCTAGCATCCGGTAACTGTGATTTGGGTTATCCTTCCCAATGTGCATCACTTTGCATTTTCCACATTAAATTTCATCTGCCACTTGGATGCCCAGTCTTCCAATTTCCTAAGGTCTGCCTGCAATTTTTCACAATCTGCATGTGTTTTAACAATTTTGAACATTTTAGTGTCATCTGCAAATTTAATCACCTCACTCTTCGTTCCAATTTCCAGATCATTTATAAATAAGTTAAATAGCACCAGTCCCTATACATACCCCTGCGGCAGTGATTTACTTACCTGAGGGCTTATACTTGGGGCTTTGATCACCCTGCCCCATCGCTTCTAGTTTAAAGCCCTCTTCAGTAGATTAGCCAACCTGCTGCGAAAGACACTTCTTCCCTTCTTTGATAGATGGATACCATTCCTGCTCAGCAGCCCTTGGAAAATCATCCCATGGTCCAGGAAGCCAAAACGCTCTTGACGACACCATCCATGTAGCCAAGCATTCATCTCCAGGATGTGAGTTTCTCTGCCCTGGCCTTTACCCTCAACAGGGAAGATGGACGAGAATACCACCTGCACACCTAACTGCTTCACCTTCTCTCCCAGAGCCACAAAGTCACTTTTGATATGTTTGCAGGGGTACCTGGCAGTATCATTAGTGCCAATGTGGATGAGTAGCATCGGATAATAGTCATCAGGCTTGATGAGTCTCGGCAAGCTCTCCACAACATCTCGGATTTTGGCGCCAGGTAGACAGCATACCTCCCAGGACATCATGTCTGGTCTGCAGATGGACACTTCTGTACCCCTCAGAAGGGAATTGCCAACCACCACTACCTTATGCCTCTTAGTGGTTACGGATCCAGTAATTTTTGGGATTTCAAGCTTTGGTCTTTCCTCTCCCTGGGATGCTCTCATTTCTTCCACTTCCAGGGCTGCATATCGGTTCTTCATTTCAAGGGCGGCTAGAGTCACAGTACCAATCTTGTAGGGATCCGTAATCTGAGTCCAGATGTCTTCCCTCAACACAGCCTCTTCTTCCCCAGTGCTGGCAATCTTTGACACCTCATGAACCATTTCATCGATCTATCTCTCATTTCATAGATGCTTCTCAGTCTTGCCACCTCCTCTCTCAGTTCCTTTACTTCCTTCATGAGGGATTCAAGCTGAAGACAGCTTGCACATGGAACCACTCCTTCTGCTTGAGTAACATTTTCTGTCTGCACAGACAAAGAAGCTGTAACCTGCTTTGGTGACATGATGTTTCCCAGCCATATTATGGTTGCAGAAGTAGTTATACCTGGAAAAAAAAAAGAAAGAGCACAAAAATCCTACCAAAGCAATGCCCTGTTCCTGGTTGGCTGAAGAGCCTATAAATCAAAAAGATCCACCTTGGGGTGAGCAAAAGGGAATTAACACCAAACAGAGATTTTCCTCTGCAGCTATTTGTGCCCTAGATCTTATGCCCTGAAATGCAACCTAAAATACTGATCTAAACTAAAACACTTTTTTGTATGAAACCTTTACAAAGACTCTAAAGGCTACACTATTGCCTAACTGAATTTTGTGAGCTAAAAAAGAGAACTACAATGAAATAACCTATTGAATCCCAAGTTTACCTTTCCCAAGCTTGAATGCCAGCAGGCAAGATATTCCAATGGATGTTTCTTTCCCCTTAGTAGAGCAGATACTCCCTCATTTCCTCTTTAGGTGTGGGGAAAGGAAGAGTTTTCTGATCTGGTGAGAGGGGTTAGGTATTTCTGGTTTAAGTCCTGGCAGGTAGAGGGAAATAACTCACTGGTTCCGTAATAAAGTGGGATTGTACAAGAATATTTAAAATATGAATCTTGACCAGACTACTTGTCTGGTCAAGGCACACCAGACTACTTGTCAGCTCTGACCATACCTTATGTTCTGCCTTGTGTACTATGTTCATTAAATGACCAGCTCACGAGCCCACTAGGAATCCACAAGAAAAAGTGCCTTCTTTTTTTCTAGCTCTCAGCCTATGGGATGATCTGCTGTCTTATAAGCAGTTTATAACTAGATTAAAATTTCATTTATTTATGACTGCTTTTAACAAACAGCAGCAGTATCCATTATACCTTATGAACTACTCTTGCTATGAATGTCTTTTGTGCTCTTGTATTAATGTATCTTTCCTATATTGTTATGCAGGTTTTTTTTCAGTATTTCATGTTACTGGTTTTAATTGTAAATCATCTTGATTTGACTGTTCTCAAATTTGGCAATACAGTACATAAAATTTTTAAATATACATGCATTCATTGCTGGGGGAATTTCTGCAGACACGAGATATATTTAGAGAACCAGAGGTGCAGTATTTATATGGTTTCTGTCCCTTGCTGTGCAGACTTCAGACTTTGCTCCCATATATTCAGTTGTAGTGTTATGCTGCACTAAAGATAAGGAATTTCCAAGCTCATGGTGGTGTCTGCAGTGTACAGGGTGAGGCACACTTTTTCATTTGTGCCAATTTACCTGGCTACAATTCTGACTTTTACCATAACTGTAAGTTCTTTCTTTAAGAATCTCTTTCCCTCTGTGTATTTTTAAGTTGTTCAAGCTGCATTCATGCTTTATATGTGTCAGTGTCATGCCTACATGGGGTTATGGCAAGGGTCAGCATAACAGGACCCAGGCTTGCTTCATAACAGAGTGTAGTTAGTCAGGACTTGTTCCAGAATAGTTTTGATTACATTTCCTCAGCAATTGAGCTGTAATCAGACACAAACACCTGATTGCTGCAAATGTGTGCTGTCTGCCATGTTTGGGTGCGGCTGTAAAAAGCCAAGTGTGTGCTCTCATGAAAGATAGGCTGTTAAGATTTCATTAGATACCGATGGAAATACTGGAAAAATTAAATGTCAGCATGGAACAGCACTAATGTTATTCAATTGCAGGGCAACTCAATTCTGGTCGTCAAGGTTCACAGGCAGGTCAGGAATTTAGGATATCTACAATGAACATGCATGAGCGAGATTTGCATACAAAGGAGGCCGTGAATTCAAATCTCTCTCATGCATATCTGTGGTGGATATCCTGAAAATCTGGCCTGCCTGTGGATCTTAAGGACCAGAATTGAGTAGCCCTGCTCTATTGTGTACTCAAACCATTCATTATAATTGCCAACTCCATAGTTGCACAACTCTGGCCCTCGAGGGCCGTAATCCAGTCAGGTTTTCAGGATTTCCCCATTGAATTTGCATGAGATCTATTTGCCTGCACTACTTCCATTGTATGCAAATTCATTTGGGAAATCCTGAAAACCTGGCCTGGCAAGGGCCGAAGTTGGGTACCCTGAAGACTCCTTTGTAACCTTACAGTTAACACTAAGAATGGGTTCATACAATGCAGCAACTTGAGAAGAGGTGTACTGTGATCACATATCTGCATGATATTTTCCAATACACAGCCCTTATGGAAAGGGAACCAGTAGCCGCCTATTGGAATGATTAAGAGTTTTCCATGTACAAAGTAATCCTTGTAAATATGTTGAATAACAAAATCCAAAAACTGGATTGGTAGATTTTATTGCAAGATATGTGTATGACTTTGTTAAATTGGTTTTACCACGTCTTAAACAGGAGCTAAAAAAAATCAACATTAACAACTATGGAGTCAATATTCAAAATGATTTAACCACACAGGAAGAGACTTCTGCACAGCTATATTGCACTGGCTAACATCTGCTGGAACTTAACTAGAAAGTGCCACTAAATATTAGCACAGATTGCTGCAGCATCATCCCAGTTAGTGCTGGGATGGTCCAGATGCAGAGTCGGAGTGGACCAGGATGTTATCCAGACACTGCAGATATTCAATGCTCTTGCCCAGATAGCTAGCCAAGGGGCTCATTTTCAAAAAAGAAAAACATCCAAAAAGTGGCATAAAGGGGCAGATGAACATTTTTCTTGCCAAACCCTTTCAATTCACTATGTTCAAAACCTATATACTAGATCAGGGGTCTCAAAGTCCCTCCTTGAGGGCCGCAATCCAGTCGGGTTTTCAGGATTTCCCCAATGAATATGCATGAGATCTATGTGCATGCACTGCTTTCAATGCATATTCATTGGAGAAATCCTGAAAACCCGACTGGATTGCGGCCCTCAAGGAGGGACTTTGAGACCCCTGTACTAGATGGATTTCTATGCTGTTCATCTAAATCTCAGGGGGAAATGTTACGGGCAGGACTAGGGCAGGCTTATGACTTGGACATTTTACTACCATGATCAAACATTTAAGAATACGTCCAGGGCACAATTTGGATGTCTGTTTTAATAACGAACACCTGGCAAAAAAAAAAAAAAAAAGGTGCCCAAACTGACCAGATGACTACTGAAGAGATGTAAACATGACCCCCCACACTCAGTCACTGACTCCCTTCCCCCCCAACATGTAAATAAAACAGTACATATCTGTCTGTATGTCATCTACAGATGTTATGCCCAGTCCTAAGAGAGCAGCAATCAGGTGTCTGGAGTAGTCTGGTGATCAGTGTAGTGGACTGCAGAGAAAGGAACCCAGGCCCATATCTCACTTTAATTACTACACTTGTAGTGGAAGGTTTGAGCTCACTAAAACCTACCCAAAACCTACTGTACCATCATATAGGCGACACCTGTAGGCATAAGGGCTATTGGGGTGGTGTACAGTTGGGTCCAGTAGATTTGGGTTGAATTTATGGAGGGCTCACCATACACTATAAATGTTTATGGTGGGATGTGTACCTGGGCCTTTTAACATGAAGTTCACTACAGTGTCCCCAAGGGTGCGCCACTGCTGGGATGCATGTGTGGCCAGTCTACTAAAATTGCTGGCCCCTCTGTACCCCAATGGCTTGTTGTATGTGCTTTCTTTTGGACATGTTTTTTTTAATTGTTTCAGAACTGGCTTAAAAAGATAGACGCACATCTGAAAAATGGCCATTTTCGAAAAAACTCTTTGGTAGTGGATTTTTATGCGTCTTCTGTAAAACGTCTAAACTCGATTTAGACATCATATCGAAAATAGCTCTCCAAGTATGTTGGACTACACATAGGGGGAAATTCCATAAATCGCGACCTTAGAATTACATGGTTCTAACTGTACCGAAAGTCATTCTCGCAGTTAGAACCTTGTAATCCCATGCATAGACTAATTTCTGTACATAGAACCATGTAATTTCTTATGAAATGAAGGAACGGTTAAGTTGCAATAAATCCTCGTGAGTGTTGTAACATCTACATATCAGATAGAACCCGGAAGTCATCGGAGTTAAAAATACTGAAAATTGTCACTTAAAACCCTGTAATTCTAAGTTCGTGAAATGGCGCTGAAACTTAGGTGCCAAGGTCTGTTCTAAACTATTAATCTGCAATGGGCTCTTTGTGCAGAGCACCTTTTATAAAATACTAGTTCAGTATGGATCTTGCTCCTATCTTTGGGTGCCGCACTTTCATCTGCTGAAACCTGGTGTAAACATTGATGAACAATTAATGACAGTTGGGTGCATAAATGACCCTATCCTAAAACACCATGTCTAGTTTCTAGAAACGTCCCTGACACACCCATGCACATCCCTTGGCCATGCCCCCTTCTCAGTTGCATGCTATAAAATCATTTTACAGAACTGGGTGCAAGGCATAGCCACATGTAAACTAAAATGAACACCAATGAACACCAATTATTGATTGTTAATGGCTTATTAACCAATGAGTTGGCATGCAGATCTGTGATCTGCACCCAAATTTTGGTGATGCTATAGAATCTGGAGAATAATACAGTCCTGAACTATGTCTGCTTAGCTAGCCGGGTATGGCAGCAGGTATTGGCCATACCTAGATAACTTTGGTGTGCCACCAAACACCCAGACATTAAGGGCCAGATTCTATAAATGGTGCCTAAGCGCACCTACATTGTAGGCACCGCTCAGCGTGGTTGTCAATCAACTGCTAGGCGCCGCTTATAGAATCATGCCTAGCAGCGCGCAAACTTAGGCATCGCTAAGCGCATTGCTGAGGCATTCCTAAGCGTTGTAGAGGTAGGCGCTGGAACATTACACCGGGTTTTACTTGGCCTAATATACCAGCGCCTAACTCAGAAGTTTCAAGTAAGTTTTGATAAACCGCTCATTATAATACTGAGCGGTGTACAATTAAAAATGGGGGGAAAATAAAATATAAAGAATGAGGGATACATTACATAGACAGAGAATACAAGAGGGTAAGATAGTTATAGGGAAGTGGGTGGAACTACAATATCTTGATAGGAAAGAAGGAGGGAGAAGCCTAAGTCAACTACTCCTATTCTACACCCCTAACCATGCCTATTTTTCAGGAAGGTGTATGAGGGCACATTGCATCACTAGGCGCTGCTGAGTTTCATGTGGAACTCTTAATTATTGGTTTTTTTTTTAATGTATCAATAAAATTCAGTGGTGAAGTCAATTAATATGCCATTTAAGCTAATTGAAACAACCTGGGTTGAGCACGGATTTTAGTTAGGTGTCGATAGGCATCCGCAATTAGGGTGCCTAGCAGTGCCTAATTACGGCATACTTTATAGAATCTGGCCCTTAGTGCAGGTACGTGGATAGGTGCTACAGCTGGAAATCCAGACTTAATTTAGCCCATTATGGTCAGCACTTATAAAAACACTGACTGCCACAGGCTGAATGTGGCCCTGTGGGGTTTTTTTATGTATGTAATCCTGGTGAAAGTCAGAGGAAAATACCTGAAGATTGTTTTTACTATGCCTTGGTGTCAATATAACACATTAGGGCATAGGTCCTTATCATGGGTCAAAACCAAGTTACTAACTACCATTTCTTTTCCCATTTATATGATGGCCCAATATTTGGAGAGATATGGCTATAAAGCAAAAAAAAAAAAAAAAGTACAACACAGTTCACAAAGGCATCTTTCAAGTTAACACAACTGATAAATGAAAATGTGTATACTGTAGTTTCAGTGTAAATGCGCTCCCAAAAGTACCGGAAACAACATAATTTTGGAAGCAATATTCAAAAGGATGTCCAGAGATAAATAAGTGTTTGCCTGTGGGGGGAAAAGAAATCTGAAAAATGCTACCCCCCTCAGCTTGGGTAATGTACAAATGCTGTTCACAGGGCACTAGTTCTAACCAAGTGAAAAAAAAACAAAAAAGTTCAGACAGGTCTGGGAAGTCATTTTGAAATCTTTGCACCCATTCCCATGCAGGGTTCATGTGTGAGTGCTTGGTGGATTATCAAAGTGTTTTCCCTTTGAAAATGAACTTGTGATCCTAAGGGACTGCAAGCCTCCCAGGAAGCATCTTCATGGCCCTCCCCCTGCTTACTTCCTGTCATCTGATCTGCACAAAAACATCTTTAATCAAACATAGGAATAAGCTTACTCTCTAGTCTGGTGGTTCTCATCTTGGTCCTCAAAGCTCACCCGGCCAGACTGGTGTGGATACCTAAAGTGAATATGTATGAAATATATTTGCATTCAGTATTGACACTGGATGCATATATACCTCTTGTAAATTGACTAGGGATATGCAGAAAACCAACTGACCGAGTGGTCCCAAGGCCTAAGTTGCGAACCATATTACAGTATAATGTAACAAAACAAAACAAAAAAACCCAAACCAAAACAACATTGGAGAAAAGCAAAATCAGAGGAGGCCTTTCCTACAAGGTGATGTTTAATCATAAGAGCTGACAAATATGAGAGTAATGAAGAGGATATATCCCTTAAGGTCTTCTACAACAGAGGATGCATCACACCACTCAGCTATGCAGTTTTCAAAGGCATACATTAGGTTTCTACTATTATTTTTACATCAGGAAAATTTAGGAGTTTGTATAGAAAAACCTACCAACACTTGCAGTGGGTGTCATGCACAGTACTGACCCTGTACACCATGCAGTGAAGCGTGGAAAGATGAACAAAAGGGATACTCCATTAGTCAAGCTTTAGTGTAAGAAATAAACATTAACTAGAAGCAGGTAACATCTCATAGCATTCAGAATTTAAGCACATTCAAAACAGCCTAGATACTTAAACAGTATATAAGTTCTGAAACTTAGCTCTTAAAAATGAAGATCAAGATAATTTATGGATATCTGGGCAAAAAATAAACCCATCTCTCTTTCCCATAAGGTGAATACTGTACTATAATATGCATGCTTAGGAAAAAACCTAATTAATTTAAATTAATCAGATATTTTGGGGAAGGTTTAAGGAGCAGACAAAAACAGGGCAAAGCCTGCTGGCTTACTTTGTGCAAAGATTTAATTTCTTTCAGCTTCTTTAAGAGGGGAAAATCCACAGAAAACACTATAGAAGATACAATTTGAATAAGAATTTCTGTGGGACTTTTGCCCAATTTAGAAATTTTGCTAACCAGAAAAATTGCCCACCACATCTTCTTTATAGGATTCTTTTATTTAACTTTTTCTGTACATTTTTTTTTTTAATGCATTTCCAGAAACTGCAAAAAATGCTATCCCTGGAAAAACTGAATTGCAAGCTTGCTTTTGAACTTTTGTGTCCCATTATATTCATAAACTTATATCTGACTCTAGATATCTTTGTCTATAACTACACTCTTTTTATTTATCTATAAATGCTCAAATTTGGTCAGACACATTTTGGACCTTATTTTATCTGGATTTCCTTGGTATTCCAGTGTTACTTTAACCTCAGATGCAAACTGGATGATGCAGTTTGTATATAGTTTTTTGAAGCTATCATGATAAATAATGCTGGTCTTACAACTTCCTCAGCAGCATTATCATTCATGTCAACAATACTACGCTTCTCCCTCCGGATTTGCGGGGGATAGGGGCAGAGCCGGACCGCGAATGGCAAAAAACCGCGAATATCTGGCTCTGACCCACTCCCGCCTTCCCGGCCTTTCCTGGTGGTCTAGCGGGCTTTCGGGGCAGGAGCGATCTTTCTACGCTCCTGCCCCGTGCAGATCGCCATTAGGAAATAGCTGCTGCGAGTTCCCGTAGTCTCTCGAGACTACGACGGGAACTCCCTTCAGCTATTTCCTAATGGCGATCTGCACGAGGCAGGAGCATAGGAAGATCGCTCCTGCCCCGAAAGCCCGCTAGACCACCAGGTAAGGCCGGCATGCCGGGGAGAAGACTTAACGATGTTTTGTATTTTTTCTTTTTTCCCCCTCCCCAAAAAATCACGAATATGTGAAATCACAATTACCGAAACTGCGAATGGGGAGGAGGAAGTGTACCCTGAAAGGTCAAAACAGAGTGACTGTTGAGGATTTAAATATGAGAAAACCAATGATGTAGTTCTTGACCAAAACTAATACAATACTGTGTTTTGGCCTAACCTATCTCCCACTTATCAAGAGATACTGTGTTTTGGACATTTGCTACAGGCTTGAAAATGCATCTAAATGTTATATGGCTTCCATATTAAGAAATACACGTAACTATAGGACATATGGCAAGTTAGCTTAATTTTGACAAAAAATTGAGTTACTGTGTTCTGGCTTTTCATCTCTGGGACGCACATTAAATTAAAAAAAAAAAAAAAATCATCACGGGCAGGCCGCCTACATTGTAGGCGCCTCTGTGAACCTAGGGAGGTGCGCAGGGCCGCCTAAGCTCGCCATGGGGGGGGGGGTGGCCTAAGAGATGTGGCCAATCAGAATCTTAGGTCACTCCCAGTGCATCCCAGAATGCGCTGCAAGAGAGGTCTTCCAGTTGACCCAGGTGTCTAAGGCCTTCCTATGGGAGGGACCTTAAGCGCCTGGGCCAGTCAGGGTTTAGGTCCCTCCCCAGTGCATCCCAAGATGCACCAGGAAGGGGCAGGCCCGCCAATCTAGTGAAGGCGGGCCAGCCAACTGGAGACAGGAAGGATGCCTCTGGCCGGCCATCTCAACAAGGTATAGGGGGTTCCGGGTGGGCTTTGGGGGGTCTGGATGGGCTACTTTTCAGGGTGGGGGGTTCCGGCAGGAGGGATTGGGCATCCCTCCTGCCACGTCTTTGGGAGGGGGACGGGTTGCCATGGCCGCTACACTGATTGCGGCAGGGAGATTCCCTTGCCATAATCAGCTCAGCAGCAACGCGATTCTCTAACCGGTGCTTGTAACATGGGTGCCAGTTAAGAGAGTCGTGGCGGCTTAGGGTGATTCTGTATAGGCCACCCATGTGAGATTCTCAAAAGCCGCTTAGGTGGCTTCTGAGACCGGGCGTCCTATATAGAATCCAGGCCTCAGTGATTACTGATGTCTGGCAGAACCCACCAATACAGCAACATTCATTGCTCTCAGGGGCCTTAATACACCATTTCCTTGGCACCCTCGTGCTTTGTCATCCACGACAGGCAGGATTTGATCCCAAGCCAGAGCAATGGCTCTTATCCCAGTATTACTCTCTTCACTGAAGTTCAACCATGTCACTGAGGTTGGGAATAACTGAGTGTGGCTGCTGTAGGAACTCTGCACAGATGTGCTCTTGTAGCAGCCAGTATATGTTGCTGCTGTACAATTGCCTGAGCTCCCTCTCCTTCCTGGGTCCACAGCATCCCTTGCCCTTTCAAGCTGAGGGGCAGAAGGGCTCAAAAATTAAACCCAAGTCTCCTGCAAGGCAGTTCCCAACACTGCTGTTGAGCTAGTGTTTGTTTAAATTTATTTTTTAGCAAAATAAAACAATTTTGCTAATTGTCTTCAAATCATAAATCAGAAATACATTTTTTTTCTAGTGCAATTTTATTTTCTAGCCATCCTTTGGATATAATTTTATTGTAGTTTTAATAAAGTTCCTACAACTTGTACATTTTCCTCTGCAGTCTCTTTTTGTTTTTGTACATATTTCAGAGACATACTGTAGCTATACATTGCCTTGAGAACTTGCAGACAAGGTGATAAATAATTCTCAGATAATAAAAATACAAAATAAATAAATTTGAATAAGCTACTCATGAGAAAACTGTATCTTCCAGTTTCCATCTGAGGTATTAACAGCAGCACAGTGTTCAAGTAGTTTACTAATGTTATGGAGAAAAATTAAGGAAGATGGAGACCTCCGGCATTGAGAAGCCCTTGCATATTAAAGTATTTTAGTCTCACATCATGACACTTGGAATTCACAAGCTTTTCTGAAATGCTTATAAAAAGTCTAAGGTTGAAATGCAGTTTTCAAACTCACTGCTTGATCAAGTGAAAAAAAAGTACAGGACATTGCAAGGCTAGAACATAAGGTCCGACTACTACCCAGTGTCAAACTGAACCACACAGGAGTGAAAACAGGCATAGCTTAGAGCTTAAAGAAATCTGAGAAAATGTAAAGATGCCTTAATTAACAAATGATGCAGTACGTAATATTTACATTTGATGTTCAGAATGTCTGCGCTTTTTAGATGTTCTTTGCGAAAAATACTATACCTTTGGGGGGAAGTCAATAAGGTGAATTTTAACTGCATTAAAGCTACATGTAAATTTACTTTATTTACCCCTCCCCCCTTTACAAAACCACAATAGCGTTTTTTAGCACAGGCCAGCGTGCTGAATGGTCTGAGCTGCTCCCGACACTCATAGAGCTCCTATGAGTGTCAGGAACAGCGCAGAGCATTTAGCATGCCAGCCTGCACTAAAAACTGCTGTAGTGGTTTTGTAAAAGGGGGGTTAGTGCCTCCCCCTTATATATACTGTACATTTTTTTAAAAATCATAATCTCGTGGAGACAGCATTTACCTTCAACAATATATAAGCTTACCTGTCGGGATAAACGCAGGCTGTTGCAACTGCATGTTGGCTAGAGCCTGTTGGTAGTGGAAAACACTTGGGTTAAAGACTGTGGTGGCACCATTGTTTTTTTCAAGTGCTGGCCTCTTTGGTAAGGGTTGAAGTGTGCCAGGTGGCAAAGCCTGTGGACGAGGGATTTGTTAAAGACAAACAGTAAAGTAAAAACCAAATCAAATTAAATAATAAATCATGCAGACATTTTATAAAATCTGGATTTCAATCACCTGCAACTACATGAGTTCAGCAAGAGAAGGGCTCGAAAAAGCAGATAAGTACAGTAATATATTTTTACAGGACTCAACAGGTTCTCAAGAAAAGAAAATAGCAGAGACAGAGAGAATTGAAGTGGAAAAGCAAGAAATACTAAAGAAACATTTTTTTTTGGCATTGCTGATTGTGCAGACGACAGAGGTTTCATTTGGGAGAACATGCCACAAAGAGCCATTTCAGGCAACAAGCAATTTGAATGAATAGTTCTGAAAATCTTAAATACTGATTTGAATGAGAAGACTGGTAAACACAACATATAGTTAGGTGCTAGGAAATCCTTGCTAAGTGTCAATTCTATAAAGGTCGCTTATCCCTGGATTCTATACAAGTCGCTGAAAGTTGGGTACAAGAATTTTAACTTATCGAGGAAATGGGCACCAACTGGCTACTTAATTGGTGATTGAAGTTGCGTGCCGATCGCTCCTACACACTTTTCTATAATTTGGTGTCAAACTTTTCCCATGCACAACCCAAAAAGGGGTGTGGCCATGGGAAAGTCACAGGCAGGTCATAGGCATCCCCAAAAGATAAGCGCCAAGTTACAGAATACTGCTGATCCACACCAAACTTTAGGTGTTGGACTTATACTGTACCTGTTTTTATCAGGCATATATTCAGCACCCAAAGTTAGGCATGACCTGTATGCTATGCCAGTATTCTATAAAGATTGGGCACCCTTTATAGAATAGGGGCTCAGCATGGACATTTCGGCACCTAGCTTTGACGCTCTATATAGAATTCCCACTTAGTACTAAGCAACCTTTATAGAATAGCGCTTAGCATGGGTTCCAGCGCCAAACTTTGGGTGCAAGGACTTATGCTTGCTGAAACCTGGTGCAACTGCTGGCACACATACAACAGCAGCTGAGCATATAAATGACCCTATTCTAGGAAAACATTTTTGGGAGCATCTCTGACCAACCCATGCCTCTCCCTTAACAACACCCCCTTTTGAGTTGCACATGAGACAATTTAGGCGAGCAATGTTAAGCACTTAGGCATATCTATATGTAAGTCCTAGTTAGTGCCAATGAATACCAGCATTCTCTAGAGTGACTCCTGGGTTCATCCTGATCTACATAGGGCCTCCGCTCTTGTTACCCAGTGCTCCCACTTGCTGAGGAGGTCTTGCAGCCCATCTTTATATTCCTCCCAGCATTCTCTGGGATGACTCTCAAGTCCACCCTAATCCACTCAGGGCCCGTGCTCCTGCTACCCACAAGTTACTTAACAGGTCATAAGTGCCTGATGGCACACACGACATTCTATTTCCACAAGTTTTATTTTCCTTTCTCCTATTTCCAATGTCTCCACTACATTTTCTCTTCTTGATACTGATTTTTTCTAATCTCCTTCCCCACCTCAAACCACTGCATACCTCAAAATCACATTGCCCACTTTTTCCTTTCACTACCTCACCATCCCTTTTGTCTTGACTTTCTTCTCAGCATCTCAAGCTTCAACATCGTCTTCCTTTCATTCAACCATCTCCATTCTGCCCGTGTTCATCTCATCACTGTCATCATGCCTCTCCTACTCTTCTCCATACCTACTTGCTTCTTCTCCTGCTCTCTGCTGGGGATATCAATCCCAATCCTGATTCTCCAAATCAACTCTCACCCTACCGATGCAGGCCATACCACAAAGTCTCTAATCTTATTTCTGTTCCTCTCCTTTCTTCTCTTCTTGTCATGTGCCTTATGGAATGACTGCTCTGTCTCCAACAAGCTTGCCTATATCCACAAATTTTTGTCTCTCCTATTCACCATCTGCTTGCTCTGAGACTTGCTTTTGCCCTGAAGATTCTGCTTCAGTTACTGCTCTCTTCTTCCACCTCACTCTGTTTTTCTTCCTTTAAAGTCCACTCCATCCATCGATTCACACCACTATCTCTCCAAGTAGCAGTAATTTATCGAGCCCCTGATAAGCCCCTTTCTTCCTTTTTCATTAACTTTGACTCTTGGCTTTCCTTCTTTCTCAAGTCTTCATCTCCTTTCCTCTTGGGGGATTTTAACATTCATAATAAGGACCTCTCTGACTCTTATGTCTCTAAGTTTCTTCTTTAGCAATGGCCACTGCAATGTCCTCACCTGCAATGTAGATGCAATTCCTGCCATTGTTATAAAGTAGGAGTCTCTTTATAAAATTACCCTCTCAGTGTGCTAAACAAATATATAAATATTCAGAAAATTAAGAATATGAAATCAAAAACTCTTGCTGCATAAGTGTTCACAGCCTTTATAGTGAGCTCAAATAAACTCTGTTTCCAAAAATTACCTTAACAAGGCCCATCATAAGCTACATATAGCCCATCTTTGTCCTTGCACAGCAACTAAGCTACTTCTTGGTAAAGAATCCCTCTGTTTCTGTAGTATGAAATGGATTTGAGACAAAGGTCTAAACATGTTGAACATGGAGCTGCTGAAAGAACTCCCAGATAACTTTATTCAAATGAAGAGATTAGAGGAAGGCTAAAAGAACATTTCAATGTGTTTAAATATCCCTTGGGGTACTGCCAGCTCAATCACTGTATAGTAGCAGTGTCAGGCATAATCATGCCTCAAAATATAGCTGAAATTGAAAAAAAAAATGTTGACTGTTCAACAATTTCAAAATTACTTCATAAAAATGGTTTGTAGGGGAAGGTGGCAAGAAGGAAGCCATACGATATGCTACATAAGTACATATGATTTAGAAAGAAACACTGAGGGGACATTGCATATCTATGAGAGAAAGCTTTGTGGTCCGAGAAGATCAAGCTGGAACATTTTGGTCTCAAAGCAAAGTAATACAGAGGAGATTCTCTAAGTGGTCATTTCCATTTAGGTATCCCAATGCCATGTGATGAACGCGTGTATTCTATAATGCAGTGGTTCCCAACCCTGTCCTGGAGGACCACCAGGCCAATCGGGTTTTCAGGCTAGCCCTAATGAATATGCATAAGAGAGATTTGCATATAATGGAAGTGGCAGGCATGCAAATCTGCTCCATGCATATTCATTAGGGCTAGCCTGAAAACCCGATTGGCCTGGTGGTCCTCCAGGACAGGGTTGGGAACCACTGCTATAATGGAATCTGGGTATAGTTGCAACATTATGCTGTGGGAATACTTTGCAGCAGCAGGGACAGGATAGTTTGTGAAAACTGAGGGAAAGATGGATGGTGAAAATTTGTTTCAACCTGTGGTGAAGACTCACCTTTCAGCAGCAACACAGAATAAAAGCAACAATGGAGAAGCTCAGCAAAAAGAAATGGAATGCCTTAAGTGGCTCAATCAAAACCCAGCGCTAAATCCAATGCATTCAACAGATGCTCCCCCAGCCAGGGAGTGCAGGAGTAGCTTAGTGGTTAGAGAAATAGGTTGAGAACCAGAGAGCTAGGACTCCAATCTCACTTCTCACATATAATACTATTTTTGACCTTAGGAAATTCCTTCACTCTCCATTGCCCCAGGTAAAACGTGAAATTTATTCATGTCTAATTTCCTTTCCCTGAGCCCTGCTAGACCAATGGATTGTGTTCCACTACCAACAAATGGAGGTAAGATATACTGAACCCTTTCAGTGTCATCACTGCTGCAGCCTGGAACCCTTCAATATGCTATTGCCAACACAAAACAGGGCAAACCTTACCACACACCAACTTTGAACCCTGTAGGAACCACTGCAACATATATCAGCAAACAACAATACTGAATCAACTATGAAAGCCAAGGAAAAAGCAGGCAAATTCCAAGATATTCCCAACTCTGTAGTATTCTACGGCAGGCTCTGGATTGAAAGCAGTGCATGCACACAGATCTCATGCATATTCATTGGGGAAATCCTGAAAACCCGACTGGATTGCGGCCCTCAAGGAGGGACTTTGAGACCCTTGCAGGACTCAAGGAAAATAAATTAATAGGTATGAATAAATTTAACCTTCTTTATCATCCTGTTGGGCAGTCCAGACTAATAGGATGGACAAAAGAAATACAATGCTGGGAGGGGGAAGACAAGGCTCCTTGAATCACTGCTCTGCCAAAAGCTATATCACCCCTGGCTAGAGCATCAGTCTTGTAGTAATTCACAAAGGAATGCAGCAAGGTCCACACTATTGCCTCGCAAATGTCTTCTATGGTAACTACTCAGACCTCTGCACTCAACCAGGTCCAATCCAGGGACTGGGTAAACTGGGAGCAGCTATTAGGCTCAATTAAGCTGTGTAGCTGTGGCCAGCAGAGTGGGAAGCTAATCCAAGGACCAAGAGCACCAGTTCAACCTATACAATTTGCTGGAGGTATAAAAATATTTGTAAGTTGAATGTGCTTTTGTTGATTAATTGTATATTATATATCTGTATATTGCACTATTGTAGATTGGAAAATCATTAAAGAATAAAAAATAAACAACAAAAAAACAACAAAACCTGAATGACAAAACAGTGCTATAGGGAAACAGCCCACTCTGTCAGAAGGGGACACCTGAACCAGGCACCCCCCCATAAAACAAAAAACTAAGTGCGAAACCCATTCTGATGGCACTCTTATAAAGGCTGGTCAGAAAACAGAAGTCCAGCTTACCAATAATTGTAAAAGCAGATGATTGGCACATCAGCAAGGTATAGAGTGGGTTCCCGAAATAAAGTGTGGATTTGCAAGAAAGAAGATTGGCAAAGGTAAGAACCTAATCTTTCGCTCTTGTACAATCCCACTTTATTCCGGAACCAGTGGGACGTAACAGAGCAGTCCCAAAAAATCAGGATTGGACTGATGAGCCCATTGCCAAAACAGAGGCACCAAAAGCAGCATCCTGCTTGGCTGCCATATCAATCCTGTAAAACTTGGTGAACGCATACAAAGAGGACCAGGTAGCAGCTCTGCAAATCTCGTCCAGAGAAACAGCCAACTCTGCCCAAAAGGACGAAACACCTCTGGTAGTATGAGCCCACACCGCGAGAGGGGCTTCTTTCCGCCCATCATATAAGCCGCAAAATTGGACATACAGATCCATCTAGTAATTGTGGCCTTAGAAGCAGGCCTACCTTTATAGGCAGGACCCGCCAGATCAAACAGGTGGTCAGAGAGGAGAAACTCATTGGTGATCTCCAGATACCGCAACATAAGAACATAAGAATAGCCTTATTGGGTCAGACCAATGGTCCATCAAGTCCAGTATCCCATTCTCACGGTGGTCAATCCAGGTCACTAGTACCTGGCCAAAACTCAAGGAATAGCAATATTCCATGCTACCGATCCAGGGCAAGCTGTGGCAACAAAATCCTGCATATGTCCAAGGACCGCCACATCCAGTCCTGTTCCCTCGAACCAGAGGAAGCAAAAGCAGGAAGCCAAACTTCCTGATTCACATGGAAAGCGGAAACCACTTTTGGAAGAGAGGAAGGAACAGTACACATCATCACAGAATCCGTAATATGCAGAAAAGGATCCCAGCAGGAGAGCGCCTGAAGATCCGAATCCCTACTGGCTGAGGTAATACCCCAGGAAGACTGTCTTGATCGTGAGATCCACAAGGGACGCCAGCTCCAGGGGCTCATATGATGAACAAGCCAGAAAGCATAGAACCAGATTAAGATTCCAGGTCGGACAGGGAAGGCACAATGGAGGCCTAAGTCACAGAGCGCCCCATAGAAAATGAGCCACATCCAGATGAGCTGTCAATGAGCCCTTCAGAGAAGGAGGGCCCATACATGAAAGACCAACAATCTGCACCCAGAGTGAAGCTACTGCTAGGCCCTTCTTCAGGCCATCTTGTAGAAACTCCAGGACCTGAGGAATCGATGTAACAGATGGGTCCACCTGTCTCAGGGTGCACCAGGCTTGGTAACACCTCCAAGCCTTTGCACAGGATGCCACTGTGGACTTCATTTTGCTGCGAAGCAACATGGCAATCACAGCTAAAGAATAGCCACGGCTAATTAAGGCCGCGCACTCAAGAACCATGCTGTAAGACCAAAGTGGTCCAGATCCTGCATCGCAATAGGACCCTGCATGAGGAGGCAAGAATGACAAGGTAACTGGAGCCCCCAATCCTGTTGGAGACAAATCAAGTCAGCATACCATGGCCGCCTTGGCCAATCGGGTGTAACCAGGATCACTGGATCTCTGTGGGCCGCTATCCACCTCAACAGACACCCTATCATGGGCCACAAAGAGAAGACGTAGAGGAGACATTCCCATGGCTGGGGCTGAACCAGAGCGTCCAGGCCTGTGCTGCCAGCCTTGCAATGGTGACTGAAGAATCAATCCGCTTTCCTGTTTGCCACAGTCACCATGAGATCGAACATGGGACACCCCCACTGATCTACTATGCAATCAAATGCTCTTTGAAACAGGGACCACTCTCTGCTTGACATTGTCCACTCCTACCACATGCCGCTGACAACACAAGGTGTCTCTCCACCCACCAGAAGTGAAGCTGAGCCTCCATGCTCAGGGAGGGACTCCTCGTGGCCCCCTGCTGATTTACATAAGCCACTGCCGTGGCATTGTCTAAGACACAGATGGCTCGATGATGGAGACGACCCTTGAAGTGAAGAGCCAGCCCAAAGCCCTTTGAGGTTGCCCACTGGCCCTGAACAAGGACGGCCATACATACCGCTTCCCAGCCTTTAAGTTTCGCATCCACAAACAGAATCACCCAATTCAAGATCTGGAGGAGAAGGCCCCTGGAAAGCGAGAGGGTCGAAACCACCATGCAAGATTGTTCTGTTCCACAGTCGTCCAGGGCTGGTGATTCTAGCACAAAAGCAGAGCATTCTGCAGCAGACGCAGATGGGATCTGGCCCAAGGGACCACATCGATTGTTGCCACCTTGGTCCGTAGAACATGGAGGTACTGCCATGGGACCGGAGTGGCCAGATGTCAGGACCGGAGTGGCCAGAAGGCCCCTGACAACCTGTTGAAGCTTCTCCTGATGGGACACAGGTTTCAGGTTTATTTAAAATTTGATAGTATCGTCTATAAAACTTCTAGGCGATGTACATATTAAAAACAAAGTCATTATTTTACAGCTTAAAAATTAAACCAACTTAGACATCTACCTTAGTCTAACAAAAAAGAGTCATCATAGACTTCAACTAATTCAGAACACCGCGGCCAAGCTAATCTTCGCAAAACGTAAATTTGACCATGTCTCTCCACTTTTGTCCAAACTCCACTGGCTCCCAATAATCGCCAGGGTTCATTTTAAATGCTCCTGCCTAGCTTTTAAAATCCTACACGGCATCCTCCCTCCTCTAATCCCTCTATCTTGGAACTCCCACACAAAAACTTAAACTTTCCTTCCCCTCTCTAAAAGGTATCCTCTATGCGGGCAAATTGGGAAAATCTCTCTTTTTCAGAATTACAGGGCTCTGGAATAACCTTACTACCCCACTGCGGACTCAGGTCTCCTTCCAACTATTCCGTAAGCATCTGAAAACCAGTCTTTTCACAAAAACGTAACGCTCTCCTCCTCCCCTATTCTCAATCCACCAAACTCAATGTGCTATTCTCTTCCTTTATTAAACTTTTGTAAACCGTGCTGAGCTCTATTTTCATGGAGAGGATGCGGTATATAAACTTAAGGTTTAGTTTAGTTTAGACTAATTTGATATAGAAGGAAAGAACTACATTGGTTATAAGAAAGTAGACATGTACAAGTATGGTAAAGTACAAAAGGGAATAGGAGAAAATAAGCATAGCCTCTTTATATCCAAATTTAAGGCATTTATCCTTTAAGAAAACATAAGATAAAGAAAAAGGAGTTGGATAGAGTTTCACTGTTCGAATGCATCTTTATATAGGAAAGTTTTTAGGGAACTCTTGAATTTGTCTAGAGATGACATGCTTCTGAGAAAGGAGGGCATAGAGTTCCATAACTGTGAATATTTTGCTGCATCTTGTATTAATTATTTTAGGGAAGGCAGTGTGAGTAAGTTTTGATCTATGGATTGCAAGAGGATATGTGGAGTTAGCAATTGATCAAGAAATGCTGGGAGGTTGGCTTGGCGAATTTTGAAATAAAGAAGTAGAATTTTATAGGTTATACGATATTGTATAGGGAGCCAATGGGCATTACGTAATAGCGGGATCACGTGATCAAATTTTTTTTGAATTTGTAATCATTTTTATGGATGTATTTTGGATTAGTTGTAATCGTCTTATTTGTTTCTGCGTGAAGTTTTTATATGGAGAGTTACAGTAATCTAACTTAGATATAACAAGTAAGTGAATAAGTGTGTGAAGCGCAGATGGTTCTAGAACCATTGCAATAGATCTGATCATTTTAAGCTTGTAAAAACAATTTTTCCACTACAGAATTTATTTTTTTTGCTGTAAGATAATTTTTGGTCTAAGATCATACCTAGAATTTTTATACTTGTGACTGTTTGTAGCGGAGTGTCATAAATTTGGACTGATGATTTTGTGGATATGCTTTCTTTCCAAGGGAAGAAGATGACTTTTGATTTTTCTATATTTAAAGCCAGCATATTTTCTGTCAGCCATTGTTCAATTTTTTCCAATTTCTTGGATTTGACTGTGGTCTTCAGAATCTATTTGGTGCAAGAGTTGAATGTCGCCTGCATAGTCATATGATGTAGAGCCTATGGACTGACTCAGTGTGATTAGTGGAGATAGGAAAATATTGAAAAGTAATGGTGATAATATTGATCCCTGGGGTATTCCGTAGGTAGTACTGACTGGATTGGCAGCAGTGTTATTAATGTTTACTGTGGATGTTCTTTCTGAAAAGTAGGATTGAAACCATTTAAGGACCTCGTCTGAAATTCCAATTGAAGATAATCTATTTAACAGTAAGTCGTGATCAATAGTAACAAACGCTGCTGATAAGTCAAAGGAAATTAAGACTACTGATTTATGATGGTCTAAGTGATAAAGGATTGTTGTAGTAAGCCCTAAAAAAGAATGTTCTGTTGAATGGTGGGTTCTAAATCCAGTTTGGTTAGGACGAATTGTGTGAGTTTTTTCTACAAAATTTGAAATTTGGTGAAATGCTAATTTTTCGATAACTTTGCCAGGAATGGTAGGCTAGCTATTGGACGGTAGTTTGTTACATCATCTGGTGAGTTTTTGTATATTTAATTTAATCAATGCTTCCTTCCATTGTTTTTGGAGTATACCTGTTTGCAAACTGATATTAATTTTTGGATAATAGGTCCAATTGTTCTGTCCCATATGAAATTGAACTCATGTTTTATCTAACTCTTTCCCATGTTCTGTGAATATTTTGTTAACTGAGTCGAGCCCTATTGGAGGGATGAATCAGTATATAAAACCAAGGATTGGATTGGAAATTTCAGGTATACCAAATCCTGCGTCGGCTCGAGGTGACTGTTCCTGAAGTTGATCACCCAGCCCAATCACTGCAACAACTGTACCACCTAATGAACAGCCTGATGCCCCTCGGAAAGTGAGGGAGCTCTGATCAACCAGTCATCCAGATACGGATGAACCAGGACACCCAGGGAAGATGGGCCGCCACCAAAACCATTCTCTTTGGTGAAGGTCCTGGGTGCCGTTGCCAATCCAAAGGGCATCGCCGCAAACTGTAAATGTTGCCCCCAAGACATGGAACCGCAGATACTTTCAGTGGTCTGGGAAAATGGGAATGTGGAGATACGCCTCCATCAGATCCAGGGAAGCTAGAAACTCCCCATGCGCCACTGATGCTATCACTGAGCACACCAAATCCATGCAGAAGCGAGGCGTTTTCAGTCCCGTATTGACCGCCATGAGGTCCAGAACTGATCTCCAATCGTCGGATTCTTTCTTTGAAATGATGAAGTATATTATCTCCCAGAGCCTGAATCTCGCTCTGGTACGGGTTCTATGGCCGCAATATCCAGAAGTCTGCAAACTGGGCCTGCACCTGAACCTGCAGCCTGCAGGTGAATCTAGAAAATACTTGGTCAGAGGACAGAGATACACCAGTTTGTAGCCATCCCTGAGAACCTCCAGGACCCAGCAGTCAGAGGTAATGACCTGCCATTCCACCAGAGAGACCGACAATTGCCCCCTGTTGTGCGGAAGAGGAGATACTAGCCTGGCATTATAACTGTTTCCTTGCAGAAGCCGCCAGACGACTCCCCATGAATGGCTAATGTTGAGACCCGCCAAAGATAACGAGGACTGTTGTCCTGTGGAAGAGCCCAAGTACGGCGAGAATGCCTGATAGAATGAAAATTAGGATATCTTGAACCCCTGATCGAACAGCAGCTGTCCCTTAAAGGGCAACCAGCTCAATGTCGCTTTAGAAGAATTGCCAGAACACTGCTGGATCCAGAGTATCCTGCAAGCTGAAATGGAACAGGCAGAAAGCTTAGCAAAGACTTTCAAAATGTCATATAATCCACTCCCAAGATTATAAAATCCAAGTCATGAAGTACCATAGTGTCAGGATCATGACGGAAGGCTGGAGGAAGGAAGACAGGCAGAGATTTTCTTTTTCTTCAATTATGCCTAATAAAACATATTAACAAAATACGGGGAAAACCCATCCTCCGCAGCAGAAGCCAACCCCTGTGCTACAGTTGGGAACTGATTGGAGAATTTACCAGGTTTATTCCCCGAGACACGCATCACCTGCACACCTCCCAGGGCCCCACCAACATCATTTTCATGGGAGTCGGGACAGAAGGCCTCCTTGGAGGTCGAAGGCACCAAATCCGGGTAAGCCTCGCAGGCCGCAGCACATGTGAAATACAGCTGCGCATTCGACAGCCATCCACCACAAATGAGGCATGAGTCTATGACATCCTGCCCTGGGGAGGTTATCTATGTGGTTTTCTTTCAAAAATGAAGCAGGCAAGTATAGAAAATAACTTTAAAATTAAATCTGGAAAAATCCAAGATGGCCACTGAGGGCCTGTTTTGACTAAAAATAGCCCAGGAAAACCACAGAGAACCCTCAAAAAATGGTGATTTTAGGATTCAGGGGTGGGAGTGGTGGGGGGTAGGGCATATAGGGAAACCACCTAAAAACTCCTTTTTAAATACTCCCCCCCAAATCTCTGATTCAAGCTGTTAGCTGATACTCACAGAAACATGTGCTGATAGGAAAATATTGCAGATAAGAATTAAAACAGCTCACAGGGAGATTATCTGACTCAACTTGTTGGAAAGCTGACCTTTGAATCTTCTGATTGCCTCACCGGCCTGACATCCACGGCTGGTCATCTCTGACACCCTCTGCCACTCTGTGCAACATGCCTGGCAGAGGAACGCAGTCTGGCTCCGATCCCAGACGCACCTCCATGGAACCACGCAGCCTGCGCTTGATCCACTAGCGGATGAACCTGGGGTGAGCTAGCTCCCAAGGAAATGGTCCCTGAGCCCCGATCTGATGTGCAGGCTGTCCAGAGGGCTTACTGACAAGCAGGGACCCCCCCCCCGAAGCAGACTTTTCCCAAAGTGTAGTAGTCCTCTATCCCTTTTTCCTTCAGATTGGACAATTTTCTGAAGGAAAAGGGGATAGAGGGGTATAGATAGAGGACTACTACACAGGTCCTGGACCTGTTGGGCCGCCGCGCAAGCAGACTGCTGGGCACTGCTGGTCTGACCCAGCAGAAGCACTTCTTATGTTCTTATGATCTCCCACAGTTGGAGCTGTCTCCACAGGAAACCTCCGCAACATGAGGGCAAAAACTACAAACGCAAAGACTGAAATTACACAAAATAAAACATGAGCAGAAAAGACAAGCTCCTACAACCTGGCTTGTAGGAAGGAAGACTGAGGTTACAGAGACAATGATGAGGTAAGAGGGAGAGGGGTTTAAGTCTCTGAAGTTTGAGGCTTCCTACAAAGTCCTGGTGGGTAGACGGAAATAACCCACTGGTCCCATAATAAAGAATATAACTTATGTACCTGCATGTTACTTGTGCTAAGCTCAGATTCTGATAAGTAAATTAATAAATCTAAAATTCTGAATCCAAGCTTGAAAGAGCTTGAGCTATTCTGCCTGGAAGAATGGGAAAAAGTGCAGCGTCCTGGTACACACTTATTCATGGCTGTTACTGCAGCAAAAGAGGATTCCACCAATTAACAAAAGGTGTGAAGACTTATGCAATCAAAAATATTTGGTTTCTTACTCTTAAATAATTTTGGAATATTTCTATAATTATAATCATTTTATGTTGAAGGAGTTGAGTATGTTGTGTAAATCAGTAAAACAAACTCAAGTTCAAGTTTATTATTAGAGATTTGATATACCACTCAGGATTAATGCCATCAGATTGGTTTACATGTCATCCCAGAACGGGTAAGTTGATATAATGACATAAAATCTTGCTTTAGTGCATTTTGTATATTTTAGTCAGTAGACTACAAAAAACATACAAGGGTGTGAAGGCTTTTAGAAGGCATTGAATATAATGTCACATTACCATACACAGACTTGGATCAAATAACTGTGTGACACATTTAACATTCTTTCCTGTGTATATTATTTCTGTTAGATGTAATACTGCAATTTAATACGGTTTGAACTTTATGTGGCTTGTTCTCCACACAATAAGTGAGGTAAAAGACAGATATTCCTCTTTATTATAGCCTTATTATTTTACCAGTAAATTATGTCATCTTTGATTCTTTTGCATGACTCAATTGAGAAACTGGTTTAACATAACTCAGGAGCTGCTCGATAAGTTAGCCAATATTTGGATGTAAAAGAGTATGAAATCCTGGAAACTTGATTCATTTTATAAAATAGGAGCATTTAAGATATGCATGCATACATATGAATTTGTGCATTAGTGTACATCTTTTCAGGATTATTTTCTTTCCTGAACTACAATGAAAGTTAACGACACACTCCCTCTTGGGGGTGCTCAACTTCCACATGCCGCACCATATCCAGGTATTCATAATAATCCTCAAATCTGTGGAATCTAAACAAAAAATCTAGTTTAAACAGAACACGAGTCACCAGTGGCGTACCAAGGGGGGGGCCGGGGGGGGGGCGGTCCGCCCCGGGTGCCAAGCCCTGAGGGGGTGCTCCTGGTCCGGTCCAGTTCCCCCCCCCTGTGCCGGGTGTCGCGTCTGGAAACAGCCTGCAGCAAGATCGCGATGCCAGAGATCTTTGCCTGCTTCGACTGTTTCCTCCGCCACGGTCCTGCCCCCTCCTCTGACGTCAGAGGAGGGGCGGGACCGCGGCGGAGGAAACAGCCGAAGCAAGCAAAGATCGCTGGCATCGCGCGATCTTGTTGCAGGCTGTTTCCCCAGGGCAGTAGCGTACCAAGGGGGGGGGGTGGTGCGGGAGGTCCGTCCCGGGTGCCGCCTTAGGGGGGGTGTACAGCTGGCCCGGTCCCTATCGCGCTCCTACCCTCCCAGCGAAAGCAGCATCGGCGCCATTACCGAAAAAGGTAATGGCGCCAGGCCTTGGAGCACCAAGGCAGACCGCTTCTCCCCCCTCCCAGCCGAAACCCCGCTGACCATCCTATCTCTCCCCCCCCAAGTGAACCTTTCCGACCCTCCCAGCGAAAGCAGCAAACCTCCCTCCAGTAGCGTCTGCTTTATTCTCCCTCTGCCGCATCACTGATGACGTCATAAGTGACGTGGCAGAGGGAGGAGAAAGCTGGGAAGGTCGGAAAGGTTCACGGGGGGGAGATAGAGGGTCAGCGGGGGTTCGGCTGGGAGGGGGGAGAAGCGGACTGCCTCGGTGCGCCATTATCTTCTTCGGGCAGCAGCAGTGTTTACAATTCGCTGCTGTTGCCGGCTTCAGGCCTTGTTCTCTGCCGGGTCCTGCCTACTTCCTGTTTTCATGAAGACAGGACCCGACAGAGAGGAAGGCCTGAAGCGGGCAACAGCAGTGAATTGTGAATGCTGCTGCTGCCTGATGAAGTTCAGGACATCGGGGAAGGAGCAGGGAGAAATCGGCTGCTGGCTTGGGGGTGAGGGTAGGGAAAGAATCGTGGAAGTGGAGAAATTGGCACGATGGCTTTGTGCGGGCTAGGGGGAGAGAGAAAGAAAGGAAAAAACAAAGAGGGGGGGCCAGGGGGAGAGAGAAAGAAAGGCAGAAATAAAGAGGGGTCAGGGGGAGAGAGAAAGAAAGGCAGAAAGAAAGAGGGGGACCAAGGGGAGAGAAAGAAAGGCAGAAATAAAGAGGAGGGCCAGGGGGAGAGAGAAAGAAAGGCAGAAAGAAAGAGGGGGACCAAGGGGAGAGAAAGAAAGGCAGAAAGAAAGAGGGGGGTCAAGGGGGAGAGAAAGAAAGGCAGAAAGAAAGAGGAGGGCCAGGAGGAGAGAGAAATAAAGAGGGAGGCCAGGGGAAGAGAGAAAGAAAGGCAGAAATAAAGAGGGGGGGCCAGGGGGAGAGAGAAAGAAAGGCAGAAATAAAGAGGGGGCCAGGGGGAGAGAGAAAGAAAGGCAGAAATAAAGAGGGGAGCCAGGGGGAGAGAGAAAGAAAGGGGGGGGGGCAGGAGAAGAAAGAAGAAGGACCAGAAGAAGGACCAGAGACTAATGAAATCACTAGACAAAAAAGTAGGAAAAATGATTTTATTTTCAACTTAGTGATCAAAATGTGTCCGTTTTGAAAATTTATATCTGCTGTCTATATTTTGCACTATGGCCCCCTTTTACTAAACCGCAATAGAGTTTTTTAGCGCAGGGAGCCTATGAGCGTCGAGAGCAGCGTGGGGCATTCAGCACAGCTCCCTACGCTAAAAACCGCTATCGCAGTTTAGTAAAAAGGGAGGGGGAATATTTGTCTATTTTTGTATAGTTGTTACTGAGGTGACATTGCATAAAGTCATCTGCCTTGACCTCTTTGAAAACCCGCGGAATATAAATGATAATTAACATTTTCTCTGCGTACAGCGTGCTTTGTGTTTTTAAAATTTTATTGTTGGTAGATCATTTTGACTTGGCCACAAAGGTAAGGGGGAGGGAGGGAGGGGAGCTGCTGAAAGACATCTAGTAATCCTTGCAGGCTTGACTGCAGGGAATTATTTTTGTAAAATCATGTTTTGTTATGTGACTGGCATTATCTAGACTTTAATTTCTATGAATGAATAGAATGAAAATGATATAAAATTACTTGCTTGTTTTTATGTGCGTGCGCTGAAGGAAAGTGGAGAGAGAGTGGGCTGAGGATGCTGAAGGGAAATGGGGAAGAGAGTGGGGAGAAGACGCTGATTTATAAATTGACAATTGTACAGAATATTGTTTCTTTTTATACTTTAATATAAACAATTCAAGGCTTGTGTGGATGGAATCAGGTGGTTTGCGGGGATGGGGACCGAGCTTACGGGGATTAGTCCATAAAATGGTATTTTTTTATTTCTCGTTATTTGTTTTATTTTTATTTGTTAATTTATAAAGTGGTGATTGTTATGTATCAGTTTTTTCAAATTTACATCTACTGTCTTTATATTTTGCACTGTATTAGAGGACATGTGTTACTGTTTTTTGTGGTGTTGCATTGTATCCAGGGTCTGGTTTCTTGGCGGATCAGTTTAACTTTTGTCTACATATTTCTATTTTTAGTTTGTGATTATTCCATTTTGGGCGAGGGTGTATCTCTGTTCTGTGTGTATGAAAAGAACACAGTTTTCAGTTGGCATAGACTACAGGATCAATTGACTGTGCGGGATCTGGCTTGTTTAGTTTTACAATGTATGTGTTGGTGTTCTAGTGCTCACTGCAGTGTTTAAGATGCAGCCTTTTCCTAGGTACACTCTTGTGGTGCGATATGTAGATTGTTACTAAAAATCATATTTTTCATATAGATGGGGGGGTGTCAAAAAATGATGGGCCTCGGGTGCCACATACCCTAGGTACGCCACTGCAAGTCACTCACATAGCCATGTTCAGGCTAATGTACAGATAGGGATCCTTAAAGCCTCACTGCGAAAAACTGTGGAGTATTTTAATAGTGTAATCATTGCTCAAATAGACTGTGTCCTCCCTAAATAATTTGGTTACTGAGATTCAGCAGTTCTTGGGCTTGCTGGGCTGAAATATTCAAATTATTTGATTCCATTTTCCTTCTTGCACTTTAACTGGAACAAAACCAAACTACTCCGATTTTAACCCCTTCTTAAAAAATCAAAATCACAGAGAAGACTCTCAAACATGAGGGGGGAAAATAAAGACGGCAACGGGCTTCTATCCACAAATTTCCTTGTACTCGTCAATGTTACAAAAACTTCTGTAAGATTTATAAATACTCAAATGTCAATACAATTGATAACTTTTCTTTAAAAAAAAAATACCCAAGTGTATATTGGAACATACCATTGGGGACTAGACAACGCCATATCTTAAGATACTGCTGCCAAAGTAGGAGTTGGAATTGTTCCTGCCCTCTTTTGGACTTACTTGGGAGTACATTTTTGTTTGTTTTGTACTTGGGGTTTGAGGGAGGGAGGGAGGGAGGGAGGGAGGGAGGGTTTGTTTCTGAGAAGATGGGGAGGGGGGGGCATTTTTTCCAACTTTATTCCCATAGCTCATATTAGTGGAATTTGAGGCCCCCTGGGAGAAGACCTTTTTCATAGAGCATGGCCTCCCTAACAACATGCCACCAGGGTTAGTGCTTGAGGTAGGCAAACAAGGCAATTGCCCTGGCCCCCATGTCACTTGGGGCCCCAAACCTGTCTGAAGTTAAAACTGGGACAACCTGCAAGCAAGCTTTAGGGTCCTCATTATGTCTAGCACCAGCCCTGCATATCACACCATGAAAAGGGGCACTTTAGTTTTTACATTTCTTATAAGCTCCCAGAGCCAATAATGCATAAACCTCATGATCATGACAATGCATAAAAAATTTCTTGTGATATTTTATCTGTAGGATGCAGATAAGTCAGGAACTCATTTGCATCCTGTTTCTCAATATTGCAAAAACAGCCTCCTAATTAAGATTTAATTCAACCACTAGTGTACTTCCAAGAAATTATATTAGAAAAGAAACATGCATTTAGCAAACAATTCAACATAAAAACATAACCAATGCTTCTAATAAGGATCTTAGCTTTAAGAGCATTTAGGAGCTTGCTTATTTGAGAAATGTTAAACCAGTTCAACTAAATTGTCTCCTTCAATAACAAGAATCATCCCATCTTTTAGAAAAACAATTTGCGTGCAAAAGACACAATAAAGAGAATGCATTATAAATTTTCATTCCTGATTTGAAGTAGATGACATCAACCTATTACATTGTTAGGATCATATATAATTTCATTTTCTTGGCTTTAAAAATTAAGGCCTCTTTTACTAAGCCACAGTAGAGGTTTCCACTGTGACTCGGGGCACTAAATGCTCTGACGCTCATAGGAATTCTATGTGCATTGGAGCATTTAGTGCTCCGTGCCACAGTAGAAACTTCTACCACGGCTTAGTAAAAGGGGAGATAAGTGATTGATTACAGAAAAACCCTTTGTCACTCATTATAATTTTATTCATCATTGCATTCTCAGTTAACCACTAAAACCTGAACAAACATGTATGTATACATTTATAAAGTTTTCAGTTCTTTTCTCTCCCTGAAAGTATATAATACTACGAATTAGTGGTGTATACCAATGGGTAGCATTTCAGTCTAGCCACCTTTTTTGAGTGGTTAGGCTGAAATGGCATCTTTAGAAGCGATGCCATATACAGACATTTTTAGGTATTTCCCTCTCCCATCCCTCTAGGTCTCTCAGTACAGTTGATGCTGGCCTCCATGCTGGGTGAAAAGCTATCTTGTCCTTTAGCAGATTGTACTTCAGGTCTTGGAAGGCACCACCATGCTGTGACTGCAGAGCTGAGGCAGAGCAGAAGCCGGGGCTCCCTGACTTTATATTCCCATGTGTACTGGCCTTTATTCTGCGGAATTCACAGATGGAATAACAAATCCCTGAGCCAATATTTTTCTAACAAAACAAAGAGGAAAAATTAATGCCATGGCCAAACACTGGCAGATATTTGGCCATTTACATGGCATGTGAAGAAAGCAGAATAGAGGCCGATCTGAGCAAAAGCACAGGCAAGGAAGAAGCATGGCAACACAACCCAGGACCTGCAGCAAAACTGGCCTATCAAACAAAGAAAAACAGAAGATGCATTGAAAGTATGCTATTTAAGCACTAGAATATAAAAATACCTTTTTTTTTTTCCTTTTAAAAATGGAATCTAAGTTTCAGCCCAGTACAATTTGAAATGGTCAGGTTCTCAAATATTAATGGAAAGGTTTACATGATCAAGAAGAGTGACAACATAAACAACCCAAGGCATAAAGTATGAAGTCCTAGGTGGCAAACATCCTTGGTATTCTCTTTAACAGGTCATTTTATATAATTTGTATTATTTTATTTATTTATTAGTCAATGACAAATGCCACAATACTACTTTTAAATCCAAAACCAGATATTCCCCCACTACCCAAATGATGATCCCACAAACCCTGGAACCCACTCTTTGATTGCATTAAGCCAGTTTTAAAGAGCAGCCAGAAGCAAGATGAGATGGGTGCCAAGAAGAAATCTGACAAGTTGTTATTCATATCTTTTCAGTTACTCTTCATTTCATTGAGTATATAGCATTAATACTATACACTTATTTTGGGGCTGTTTACATATAACATTTTTCCCATAATACACTTCTTACAGGTCCAATTGCATACAGCCATGTTTCCCATAATGCTTCAGCAGTGATCATTATCAATTCAAAAGATGGGATTTTGTTACAGATGGGGAAAAGGCTGAATAACATTTAAAAGGGCCACACCAAAATAACTCAATACTTTTTGCCATGGATTCTTATGCCCTAAGAATGCTGAAACATTTCAAATTGACATGGACAGGCTCTTTATGGATCACATGAGACACAAATGAAAAGGTAATTATGTATAGTCTAAGATGGTTACATGCAAAGCAAGAAGGTGAAAGGTCCAAGTACCAGGTCAAAGGTTGCCTCGAGGGGTCGCTTCAGTGATCTGACAGCTGGCTGAGTCTTAATTAGCAGGCAGCGAGCACATGATGGCAATGGGCCAAGGGGGGGTTCAAGCACAACAACAAAAAACAGCAAGCAAAGGTGTGTCAAAAGGAGAGCAACATTGTGGAGAGGTGAAGAGAAAAAAAATGAATGCATTATACAATATATTAAAAGACTAAGCATGCACAACATGGGGTGTTCACTACACTTATTCTAACTCTTGCTGGTTATCTATTTTGGCTTAATATGTTTAGCACAAAAATAATTTGCCATGTAAATTTAAACAAGCTTCTCAACTTTTTCTTTTTTAAGAATGAAACATCATTTAATAAAACATCATTTAATTCAGAATGCAGACTAGTGATATTCTAGCAAGGTCATCTTTAAAAACGCTTTTCACCAAATCTTTAAAGTCCCAGGTAGAATTCAAAGAAAACCAGTGATAACATTCAGCAGCATTTCCTTTTAACTCCCATCCTAATTTACTAGGTGTGCATTAAATTGGCAGGCCCGGCCTTCTGCATAAAGCACAGTTACTTACCGTAACAGGTGTTATCCAGGGACAGCAGGCAGATATTCTTAACACATGGGTGACGTCACCGACGGAGCCCTCGGTACGGACCTTTTTAACTAGAAGTTTCTAGTTGGCCGCACCGCGCGTGCGCGAGTGCCTTCCCGCCCGACGGAGGAGTGCGTGGTCCCCAGTTAGGATAAGCCAGCTAAGAAGCCAACCCGGGGAGGTGGGTGGGACGTAAGAATATCTGCCTGCTGTCCCTGGATAACACCTGTTACGGTAAGTAACTGTGCTTTATCCCAGGACAAGCAGGCAGCATATTCTTAACACATGGGTGACCTCCAAGCTAACAAAGAGGGAGGGGGGATGGTTGGCCATCATGAAAATAAATTCTGTAACACCGATTGGCCGAAGTGACCATCCCGTCTGGAAAAGGCATCCAGACAGTAGTGAGTAGTGAACGTGTGAACTGAGGACCAAGTGGCAGCCTTGCAGATTTCCTCGATGGGCGTGGAACGGAGGAAAGCTACAGAAGCAGCCATAGCTCGGACTCTGTGGGCCGTGACAGCACCTTCCAGTGAGAGACCGGCCCGAGCATAGCAAAATGCAATACAGGCAGCAAGCCAATTTGAAAGTGTCCGTTTGGAGACAGGACGACCCAAACGGTTGGGATCGAAAGACAAAAATAGCTGAGGGGATGTACGGTGAGCTCTGGTACGATCAAGGTAGTAAGCAAGGGCACGCTTACAGTCCAGCGTGTGCAACGCCTGTTCTCCAGGATGCGAGTGAGGCTTAGGGAAGAAGACGGGCAGCACAATGGACTGGTTGAGGTGAAAAGCCGAGACCACCTTGGGAAGGAATTTAGGGTGGGTACGCAGAACAACCTTGTCATGGTGAAAAACAGTGAACGGTGGGTCGGCAACCAGTGCATGCAGTTCGCTAACCCTCCTGGCAGAGGTGATGGCAATTAGGAAAAGCACCTTCCAGGTAAGGAGCCTGAGCGAAGTTGTGGCAAGAGGCTCAAATGGAGGTTTCATGAGTGCTGAGAGAACCACATTCAGGTCCCAGACGACAGGAGGAGGCTTGAGAGGCGGTTTGATATTGAAGAGCCCTCTCATAAATCTGGAAACCAGAGGATGAGCCGTGAGGGGTTTTCCGAGAATAGGCTCATGAAACGCAGTGATGGCACTGAGGTGGACTCTGATGGAGGTAGTTTTGAGGCCAGCATTGGACAGCGAGAGCAAATATTCCAATACAGTTTCCACCGCTAAGGAGGTGGGTTCCTGATGATGCCGGAGACACCACGAGGAGAATCTGGTCCATTTCTGATGGTAACATTGGAGGGTGGCCGGTTTCCTGGAGGCGTCCAAGATGAGGCGGACCGGCTGAGATAGATTCTCTGGAGAGGTCAGCCCGAGAGAAACCAAGCTGTCAGGTGGAGCGAAGACAGATTGGGATGCAGTAGAGACTGATGCCGCTGCGTAAGTAGAGTAGGAAACACAGGAAGAGGAATGGGCTCCCTGGAGCTGAGTTAGAGCAGGAGGGAGAACCAGTGTTGGCGAGGCCACCGAGGGGCGATGAGAATCATGGTGGCGTTGTCCTTGCGGAGTTTGGACAAGGTCCGCAACATCAGAGGAAGTGGAGGGAAGGCATACAGGAACCGATCCCTCCAATCGAGCAGGAATGCATCCGGGGCCAGACGGTGAGGAGAGAAGAGTCTGGAACAGAAGAGGGGCAGTTGATGATTGTGAGGTGCTGCAAAGAGGTCCACCTGCGGAGTGCCCCATCGAGCAAAGATGGAGAGCAGAGTCGGAGGGTCCAACGTCCACTCGTGAGGTTGAAGGATGCGGCTGAGATTGTCGGCCAGGGAGTTCTGTTCGCCCTGGATATAGACCGCCCTGAGAAAGAGATTGCGGTCCGTGGCCCAGGTCCAGATGCGCAGAGCCTCCAAACAAAGGGGGCGAGATCCGGTGCCGCCTTGCTTGTTTATGTAGTACATGGCGACTTGATTGTCTGTGCACAGGAGGAGGACTTGAGGACAGAGGAGATGTTGGAAAGCCTTGAGGGCGTAGAACATGGCTCTGAGTTCCAGGAAATTGATGTGATGACGACGCTCCTGTGGGGTCCAAAGTCCCTGGGTGCGTAGATCTCCTAGGTGAGCTCCCCACGCATAGGGGGACGCATCCGTGGTGATGATCATAGAGTGAGGGGGTAGATGAAAAAGTAGACCCCTGGAAAGATTTGAGGAGTTCAACCACCATTGGAGAGATTGCTGAAGAGATGATGTCACAGAGATGGGATGAGAAAGAAGATCTGTAGTCTGTGACCATTGGTTGGCGAGAGTCCACTGAGGCGTGCAAAGGTGGAGACGTGCCAGAGGAAGGACATGCACCGTCGAGGCCATGTGACCCAGGAGGACCATCATCTGTCGGGCAGGAATGGAGGGATGCATGAGCACCTGACGACAGAGGTGGAGCAGGGTCCGCTGACGATCGGAGGGGAGAAAAGCCCTCATTAGTGTGGTGTCCAGAACTGCTCCAATGAATTGAAGTCGCTGGGTGGGAAGCAGATGCGACTTGGGGTAGTTGATCTCGAACCCCAGGAGGTGGAGGAGAGAGATGGTGTGATGAGTAGCCTGTAGCACAAGTTGAGAGGAAGGTGCTTTCACCAACCAATCGTCCAAGTAGGGGAACACCTGGAGGTTGTGAGACCTGAGGAAGGCCGCTACCACTATAAGGCACTTGGTGAAGACCCTGGGTGAGGAAGCGAGGCCGAACGGTAGCACCTTGTACTGATAGTGGTGGTGCAGCACCTGGAACCGCAGGTAGCGGCGAGAATTCTGATTGATGGAGATGTGAGTGTAGGCCTCTTTGAGGTCCAGGGAACATAGCCAGTCGTGTTGAGAAAGAAGAGGGTAGAGCGTGGCAAGGGAGAGCATTCTGAACTTCTCCTTGACCAGACACTTGTTGAGGTCCCTGAGATCGAGAATGGGACAGAGGTCTCCCGTCTTTTTGGGTACCAGGAAGTAGCGGGAGTAGAATCCCTGACCCCTTTGATCTGGAGGTACTTCTTCGATGGCATTGAGAAGGAGGAGGGATTGAACCTCCCTCAGGAGGAGGGGGGTTTGAGATGAGTGTGAAGCAGACTCTACGGGAGGGTTGTCCGATGGAAGAGTCTGGAAGTTGAGAGAGTAGCCGTGGCGGATGATGTTGAGGACCCACTGGTCCGATGTGATGACTTCCCAACGGCTGGAGAATATGGTGAGACGACCTCCGATTGGTTGTGGAAGAGGTAGCGAGGGTGGATGACTGGCTATGCCCTGGAGAGAAGAGTCAAAAGGGCTGGGATTGCTTAGCAGGCTGGAGAGGCTTGGAGGGTTGAGTGGCCTGAGAACGAGCCTGGGCATGATGCTGCTGTTGACGGGGCCGCCGAGGTTGTTGAGGAGGCGGATTGAGTGGCCTGGCTGAGAACCTGCGCTGATAAGATGACTGAGGTCGATAAGGTCGGGCAGGTGGAGCCTTCTTTTTTGGTTTGATCAGGGTGTCCCACCTTGTTTCATGGGCGGAGAGTTTCTGGGTGGTGGAATCCAGTGACTCTCCAAAAAGTTCATCCCCGAGACAGGGGGCATTGGCTAGACGATCCTGGTGGTTGATGTCCAGGTCGGAGACTCTCAGCCAGGCCAAGCGGCGCATGGCTACGGCCATGGCAGAGGCACGGGAGGTGAGCTTGAATGAGTCGTATATCGAGCGGACCATAAACTTGCGCAACTGAAGAAGGCCAGAGATGTGCTGCTGGAACAGTGGGACCTTGCGCTCCGGCAGGTACTTTTGGAGGGCAGACAGTTGTTGGACCAAATGTTTCATATAGAAAGAAAAATGGAAGGAATAGTTGTTCGCCCTGTTGGCCAGCATGGCATTCTGGTAGAGCCTCTTGCCAAACTTGTCCATGGTCTTACCCTCTCTGCCAGGAGGGGTAGAGGCATAGACACTGGAGCCCTGAGTCTTTTTCAAGGTGGATTCAACAAGAAGGGACTCATGGGGCAATTGAGACTTGTCGAACCCTGGGATAGGGATGACTCGATAGAGGTTGTCCAGTTTACGGGGGGCCCCCGGTACCGTAAGGGGATTCTCCCAGTTTTTGTAAAAAGTCTCCCGTAGGATGTCATGCACGGGAAGCTTGAGGAACTCTTTAGGAAGTTGTTCGAAATCTAAAGCCTCCAGGAAGGCTTGAGACTTCTTTGAGTCAGATTCTAAAGGAAGGGACAGGGCTGCAGACATCTCCCTCAGAAATTTAGAAAATGAGGACTGCTCCGGTTTGGAGGTGGCATCGGGTGCCGACGGGTCCTCATCAGATGAGGAGGGATCCTCCTCGGTACCGAGAGGGGATTCCTCCCATAAGTCAGGGTCCCGGACCTCTGGTGCATGTCGAGACACCGGGGTGGAAGGTGCGGTATGGCGGGTCTTGGATAAAGATTTCCCAGAACGCACCGAAACGGTACCAGGAGAGGAAGACCGGCGTCGATCCCGGTCCCGGGAAGAATGACGCACTGCTTGGTGCCAAGGAGGATCCGATGTGGTATGGGAGTGAACCACTGGATGGGTATGAAGCTGCTCAGCCGAAAGAATCGGCATGGAGGTGTTGATAGGTACCGAAGGGGTGGATACCGGGGGTTCGGTACGGGGCTCGGGCCGGTCTGGTACCGGAAGGAGCGGTGCCAGGATAGTGGGCAACAGGTGCTCGAGTTGTTGCTGTAACTGTTCCTGGAGTTGAACTTTTAAGATGGCCGAGATACGGTCATCTAGGGGTGGCATCGGAACCGCTTTCTTTTTCTTCGGTTCCTTAGATGCCGCTCCACGCCCCGGCGATGAGGAGGCCGATGACGAGGCACTCACCGAGATCGGGGCGGAGCGCTTGCGGGACCGGTGCGATGCCGGCAAGGTCGGCGTCGCCACCGTAGTTGGAGGGCGCTCGAGGGAAGAGGAAGGCTTCTTAGCCGGCTTACCTGGCGCCAGAGACGCCGATGTGGGGTCGGGCGGTGTCGAAGTAGACGGTGACGATTTCTGTGGTACCGCTGTCGATGTCGAGGAGTCCATCGCCGACCCGGTGCCGAAGAGAAGAGTTTGTTGAATTCTTCGGTTTTTAAGGGTTCTCTTTTGAAGAGTGGCACAGCGGGTGCAGGAGTCCGCCCGATGCTCCGGACCCAAACACTGCAAACACCAATTGTGTGGGTCAGTGATGGAGATCGGGCGTGCACACCGCTGGCACTTTTTAAAACCGACCTGCGGGGGCATGAAGGGGAAAACAGCCTCCGCAAAATCGAACCCCGAGGCCTGTATAATGGCAACAGGCCCCGCCGGGGCAAAATCGAAAAAAGGGAAAAAAAAAGCAAAGTTTTTTTTTTTTTTTTTTTACAAAGCAAAGGAAAAAGAAACCCGAAGGCAAAAGAAGAAAAAATAGGGAAAAAAGCGCGAGCGGGAAGGCAAAAAAGTGGTTTCAACGGCCGTTGAAAAAACACACGCGTCTTCTTCGCTCCGCGGAAACGAAGAAACTGGGGACCACGCACTCCTCCGTCGGGCGGGAAGGCACTCGCGCACGCGCGGTGCGGCCAACTAGAAACTTCTAGTTAAAAAGGTCCGTACCGAGGGCTCCGTCGGTGACGTCACCCATGTGTTAAGAATATGCTGCCTGCTTGTCCTGGGATAAAGTGGCTTATGCAAACAAAATGCTTCTCCTGATTTATACAGAGTATCAGTAGAAAAAAAAAATAAATGCATCCACCCTCAAATAGGTTTCATGAAAAATTTAGATCCTGCTTTCAAACAAAAAGTGTTGTGACAAGCAATCAATAAATATTTTAAAGCCACTAGGCATTGCTAGCAATACGGTTAATTAGTTGTAACAGGGCCCAACAGCATGAATAAAACATGTCACCGTTTTAAGTACTATAACCTGTTCTTGTTATTTATTAAACATTACAAAATCTTCAGTCATTTAAAATACAAATGAGCACTAAAATACTGAATTTAATATTCTTTGAAAAACTATCTGAGGTCAAGGGGTCTAGACACACGGTATTAAATCAATTTTATTATACTGTATAAAATCTTAACTTTGTAAAAAAAAAAAAAAAAAAGGAAATACTGCTGCCATAGATAAATGCTGCTCATACATGATAGATTCTTCATGGGATTATTAAAAAGAGATTATGTCCTTACTTTGATCATATCTTTTCCAGATAGGTGAGTCATTCTAGACATGCGGGTTCACTCCCAATGGCTGCAAGCCATCTGCAGAAGGAATCCACTCTGGATTTTTTCTCTGACTGTCCTCTACTTCACAGGGAGCTCTGCTGCCACCTGCAGTTAGTACCCAAGCATAAAGAGCTCCATCAACTACAGGTGAAGTAGGAACACTCATGGGAACATTCCCAAGTAACAACAGTTCTGCTCAAAGTAATATAGGAACTACAGCCAAAGCACCATCAAAGGACCCCAGAAGGTACCCCTGTATGAACTTAACCTATGATACAGAAATCTTCAAGGCCTAAAGGACTGCCCGGCATTCAAGAATGAAATTGGAGAGGCATAAACAGACGAAATGGCTGTACGGATCTATTTGGAAATCATGGCTTTGGAAGCTGGAGCGCCCTTCTTGGAGAAATGAGTAAGCATAAACAAATAGTCTGAGAGTCTAAACTCATTGGTGTCTCTAAATACCGAAGGAGCACTCTGTGCATGTCCAACTTCTTCAAAACGCAGTCTTTTGACTTAGACCTGGTGGGTTGAAATACAGGCAAGCGCACTTCCTGATTTACACGAAAAGCCAAAACTACCTTCGCCAGAAAAGAAAAAGCAGTGCGTAGGGAGATCCCAGACTCCAAGATCTTCAGAAAGGGCTCTCTACAAGATATTTCAAGACGCTTACCAAAAAGCACAGTTACTTACCGTAACAGGTGTTATCCAGGGACAGCAGGCAGATATTCTTAACGTATGGGTGACGTCACCGACGGAGCCCCGGTACGGACCTTTTTAACTAGAAAGTTCTAGTTGGCCGCACCGCGCATGCGCGAGTGTCTTCCCGCCCGACGGAGGAGTGCGTGGTCTCCAGTTAGGATAAGCCAGCTAAGAAGCCAACCCGGGGAGGTGGGTGGGTCGTAAGAATATCTGCCTGCTGTCCCTGGATAACACCTGTTACGGTAAGTAACTGTGCTTTATCCCAGGACAAGCAGGCAGCATATTCTTAACGTATGGGTGACCTCTAAGCTAACAGAAAGGGAGGAGGGATGGTTGGCCATTAGGAAAATAAATTTTGTAACACAGATTGACCAAAGTGTCCATCCCGTCTGGAGAAGGCATCCAGACAGTAGTGAGTAGTGAATGTGTGAACTGAAGACCAAGTGGCCGCCTTGCAGATTTCCTCAATAGGCGTGGAACGGAGGAAAGCCACAGAAGCAGCCATAGCTCTGACTCTATGGGCCGTGACAGCTCCTTCCAGTGACAGGCCGGCCCGAGCATAGCAGAACGCAATACAGGCAGCAAGCCAATTGGACAGCGTTCGTTTAGAGACAGGGTGACCTAGACGGTTAGGATCGAAGGTCAGGAAGAGTTGAGGAGAGGAGCGGTGGGCCCTGGTACGGTCAAGGTAGTACGCAAGGGCACGCTTACAATCCAGCGTGTGTAACGCCTGTTCCCCAGGATGAGAATGGGGTTTTGGAAAGAAGACAGGTAGCACGATGGACTGATTGAGGTGAAAGGCTGAAACCACCTTGGGAAGGAATTTAGGATGGGTGCGCAGAACCACTTTGTCATGGTGAAAAACAGTGAACGGTGGATCGGCGACCAGTGCATGCAGCTCACTGACCCTCCTGGCAGAGGTGATGGCAATGAGGAAAAGCACCTTCCATGTGAGAAGTTTGAGCGAGGTAGTAGCAAGAGGCTCAAAGGGGGGTTTCATGAGGGCTGACAAAACCACATTGAGGTCCCAGATGACCGGGGGAGGCTGAAGAGGTGGTTTGATATTGAAAAGGCCTCTCATGAACCGGGAAACCAGAGGATGAGCCGTGAGGGGTTTTCCAAGGATAGGCTCGTGAAAAGCAGTGATGGCACTGAGGTGGACTCTGATCGAGGTAGACTTGAGACCAGCGTTAGACAGAGAGAGCAAATAGTCCAGTACAGTCTCCACCGCCAATGAGGTGGGATTGTGATGATGCAGAAGGCACCAAGAGGAGAACCGGGTCCATTTCTGATGGTAACATTGGAGTGTGGAGGGTTTCCTGGAGGCATCCAAAATGCGACGGACAGGCTGAGACAGGTTTTCTGGAGAGGTCAGCCCGAGAGAAACCAAGCTGTCAGGTGGAGGGAAGACAGATTGGGATGTAGCAGAGACTGATGTTGCTGCGTAAGCAGAGAAGGAAATACAGGAAGAGGAATGGGCTCCCTGGAGCTGAGTTGAAGTAGGAGGGAGAACCAGTGTTGCCTGGGCCACCGAGGGGCGATGAGAATCATGGTGGCTCTGTCCTTGCGGAGTTTGAACAGGGTCCGCAACATCAGAGGAAGTGGAGGGAAGGCATAGAGGAACCGATCCGTCCAGTCGAGTAGGAATGCATCCGGGGCCAGACGATGTGGAGAGAAGAGTCTGGAGCAGAACTGGGGCAGCTGATGGTTGTGAGGAGCTGCAAAGAGGTCCACCTGCGGAGTGCCCCAGCGAGCAAAAATGGAGTGGAGAGTGGGAGGATCCAGGGTCCACTCGTGAGGTTGAAGGATGCGGCTGAGCTGGTCGGCCAGGGAGTTCTGTTCGCCCTGGATATAGACCGCTTTGAGATAAAGATTGTGGGCTGTGGCCCAGGTCCAAATGCGGAGGGCCTCCTGACAAAGGAGGCGAGATCCGGTGCCGCCTTGCTTGTTGATGTAGTACATGGCGACCTGGTTGTCCGTGCACAGGAGGAGAACCTGAGGATAGAGAAGGTGCTGGAAGGCCTTGAGAGCATAAAACATGGCTCTGAGTTCCAGGAAATTGATGTGATGTTGACGCTCCTGGGGGGTCCAGAGTCCCTGGGTGCGTAAATCCCCTATGTGAGCTCCCCATGCATAGGGGGAGGCATCTGTGGTGATGATCATGGAATGAGGGGGTGGATGCAAAAGGAGGCCCCTGGAAAGATTTGAGGAGTTCAACCACCATTGAAGAGATCGCTGAAGAGACGATGTCACAGAGATGGGATGAGAAAGAGGATCCCTGGTCTGTGACCATTGGATGGCGAGGGTCCATTGCGGTATCCTCAGATGGAGTCGCGCCAGAGGAACTACATGGACTGTCGAGGCCATGTGACCCAGAAGAATCATCATCTGGCGAGCAGGGATGGATGGGTGGAGGAGCACCTGTCGACAGAGGTGAAGCAGTGTCCGGTGCCGGTCGGCGGGAAGGAACGCTCTCATGAGGTTGGTATCGAGAAGTGCTCCGATGAACTGAAGGCGCTGCGTGGGAAGCAGATGCGACTTGGGATAATTGATCTCGAACCCCAAGAGATGGAGGAAAGAGATGGTGTGGTGAGTTGATTGCAGCACAAGTGGAGAGGTTGTTGCTTTCACCAACCAATCGTCCAAGTAGGGGAACACTTGTAGGTTGTGTGACCTGAGACAGGCCGCTACCACAATCAGGCACTTGGTGAACACCCTGGGTGATGATGCGAGACCAAAGGGTAGCACTTTGTACTGATAGTGGTGATTCAGTATCTGGAATCGGAGGTAGCGACGTGAAGCCTGATGGATTGGGATGTGAGTGTAGGCCTCCTTGAGGTCCAGGGAACATAGCCAGTCGTGTTGAGACAGAAGAGGATAAAGTGTGGCAAGGGAGAGCATTCTGAACTTCTCCTTGACCAAACATTTGTTGAGGTTCCTGAGGTCTAGGATAGGACGAAGATCCCCTGTTTTCTTGGGTACCAAGAAGTAGCGGGAGTAAAATCCCTGACCTCTTTGGTCTGGTGGAACTTCTTCGATGGCATTGAGAAGGAGGAGGGATTGGACCTCCCTGAGGAGGAGTGGAGTTTGGGAGGAGTGATTAGAACCCACAGGTCTGATGTGATGGCCTCCCAGCGTCGTAGAAAGATGGTGAGGCGGCCCCCGATAGGTTGAGGCAGAGGCAGCGAGGGTTGGAGACTGGCTATGCCCTGGAGAAAGGAGTCAAAAGGGCTGAGGAGGCTTAGTTTGAGGGAGAGGCTTGGCTGTCTGGTGAGATTGCGAGCGAGCCTGAGAGTGTTGTTGTTGTTTTTGGCGAGGCCGACGAGATTGCTGTTGAGGAGGATTAAGTGGCCTAGCAGAAAAACGACGTTGGTAAGAAGACTGAGGTCTGTATGGTCGTGTAGGCGGAGTCTTCTTTTTAGGCTTAATGAGGGTGTCCCATCTCGTCTCATGAGCCGAAAGTTTTTGTGTGGTGGTGTCCAGAGACTCCCCAAAAAGTTCATCACCAAGACAAGGCGCGTTGGCAAGGCGGTCTTGGTGGTTCACATCCAGATCGGATACCCTCAGCCAGGCAAGGCGTCGCATGGCTACTGCCAGAGCAGAGGCTCGGGAGGAGAGCTCGAAGGAGTCATAGATTGAGCGTACCATGAATTTCCTAAGCTGAAGGAGGAAATCTGTTGCTGAAACAATGGAACCTTGCGTTCAGGGATATACTTTTGCAGAGCAGAAAGTTGTTGTACCAGATATTTCATGTAAAAAGAAAAATGAAATGAGTAATTGTTGGCTCTGCTAGCCAGCATGGCATTCTGGTACAAGCGCTTTCCAAATTTATCCATTGTTTTACCCTCTCTGCCAGGAGGGGTGGAGGCATAGACACTGGAACCATGAGATTTTTTGAGAGTGGATTCTACCAGGAGGCTCTCATGTGGCAACTGGGGTTTATCAAATCCCGGGATAGGGATGACCCGGTATAAACTGTCCAGTTTCTTAGGGGCACCCGGAACAGTAAGGGGATTCTCCAAGTTTTTATAAAACGTCTCCCGTAGAATATCATGGACGGGGAGTTTGAGAAATTCCTTGGGGGGTTGATCGAAGTCCAAGGCTTCTAGAAAGGCCTGGGACTTCTTGGAATCGGACTCAAGTGGGATGGAGAGAGCCCCAGACATCTCCCGAAGGAATTTAGTAAATGAGGACTGCTCGGGTTTGGAGGTGGATTCAGCCATGGAGGGTTCCTCATCAGTGGAAGAGGCATCCTCCTCGGTACCGAGTGGGGATTGCTCCCATAAGTCAGGGTCCCTGATGGCCGGCTCAGCATGGCGGGTTTTAGAAAGGGACTTGCCAGATCTCATGGATACGGTGCCGGGAGATGAAGACCGGTGTCGATCTTTGTCCCGGGAGGAGTGGTGCCGATCCCGGTCCCGAGACGATCGATGTCGATCCTGGGGCCGGGAGGGGTCCTCCGCCGTGCAGGTCTGGAGTGTAGGCTGTGCCGATAAGACCGGCATCGAAGTGTTCATCGGTACCGAGGGGGTGGCCACTGGCGTAGTGGTGCGAGGCTCGGGCCGGACCGGTACCGGAAGGAGTGGTGCCAGCAGGGTTGGAAGCAGTTCCTGAAGCTGGTGCTGTAGCTGTTCCTGTAATTTGGTCTGGAGGATGGCCGAGATACGGTCCTCCAATGGGGGCACCGGTACCGTTTTACTTTTCTTCGGTACCATAGGTGCCGCTCTACGCTCCGGTGATGAGGAGGCCGATGAAGAGGCACTCACCGTTATCGGAGCGGAGCGCTTACGGGACTTGCGGGACGTCGGAAGGACCGGTGTCACCGCCGTGGCTGGAGGGCGCTCGAGGGAAGTGGAAGGCTTCTTAGCCGGCTTACCTGGCGCCATCGACCCCGCAGAAGGATCAGGTGGTGTCGATGTTGACGGTGCCGATTTCGGCGGTGCCGTCGACGTCGGGGTCGGATCCATAGCAGAACCGGTGCCGAAGAGGAGATTCTGCTGTATTTGTCTATTTTTAAGTGTGCGTTTTTGAAGAGTCGCGCAGCGGGTGCAGGTGTCAGCCCGATGTTCCGGACCCAAGCACTGTAGGCACCAGTTGTGTGGGTCCGAAAGGGAAATCGGGCGTGCACACCGCTGGCACTTCTTAAAACCCGGCTGAGGGGGCATGAAGGGAAATACGGCCTCCGCGAAATCAAAGCCGGAGGCTTGTATGATGGCAACAGGCCCCGCCGGGGCCGGTTGAAAAATAAAGGAAAAAGAAAGTTTTTTTTGTTTTTTTTTACCAATCAGAAAGAAAACAGAAAACCCGAAGGAAAAAGCAGAAAAAATCAGAAATAACGCGAGCGGGAAGGCAAAAAAGGAGTGTTCAACAGCCGTTGAAACCACATGCGTCTTCTTCGCTCCGCGGAAACGAAGAAACTGGAGACCACGCACTCCTCCGTCGGGCGGGAAGGCACTCGCGCATGCGCGGTGCGGCCAACTAGAACTTTCTAGTTAAAAAGGTCCGTACCGGGGCTCCGTCGGTGACGTCACCCATACGTTAAGAATATGCTGCCTGCTTGTCCTGGGATAATACCAGATAAGATCCTTTCTCCAACCATATCCAACAAACAATGAGAACCACTTTTAAGAAACGACTTCCCTTCCCTCTCTGTTTTTTTCCTTCCCCTCTTACCTCTCTTTAATTTTTATTTTTTGATGTAATTTAAAATCTCCCCCTCCCCTAGCACCTCTCGAATCTATCTTGTTCGATGTTTCTGTCCTTGTCCTGTCCACATTTTGCCCTATTTTATTTTTATTTTATATGTTAAATTTTAGCATTATAAACCGACCACCTGTCGATGGTCGGTATATGAAATTATAAATAAACTCACCAAAGTGATTGTGACCAGAAAGACCGCCTTAAGTGTCAAGTTCAAAAGAGATGCATCTTTGAGAGGCTCAAACGGAGCTTTAGAGAGGCTGGAGAGAACCACCTTAAGGTCCCACGAAAGAAAAGGTGGCATGATCGGTGATTGGATCCGAAGCGTCCCATTCAGAAATCTAGTGATGTCTGGATGCAAACGCCAGTGAAGGTGTACAATCTCGAGCTCTAAAGCAAGAGATCCCAGTGACTTGAATTCGAAGGGAAGCTACGGTGAAGCCCTTGTCTAGACCCTCCTGGAGGAAGGCCAGTACTACGGACACCGGAGCCGAATATGGTTCCACACTTTCCTGGACACACCAATGCTAGAAAGACTTCAATGCCTTAGTATAGTCGACTTCTTGGACTTGAGAAGAGTAGCAATGACCACATCCAAATAGCCTTTATGCTCTAGCGCTTCACGCTCAAAAGCCATGCCAAATTTCGGTCCTCGAGGGCTACAATCCAATCAGGTTTTCAGGATTTCTCCAATGAAAATGCATGAGATCTATTTGCATGCACTGCTTTCATTGTATGCTAATAGATCTCATGCATATTCATTGGAGAAATCCTGAAAACCCGACTGGATTGCAGACCTCGAGGACTGCCATTTGACACCCCTGTTCTAGACAGACAAGCTGGACAGACCTGAAACAAGAAGCTATGCCCTTTGCGAAGCTGCTTTAGTTCTTCGTACCATGGCCTGAGAGGCCAATCTGTAGCCACCAGAATTATGCTGCCCTGATGGGCCACGATCTGCTGAATGACTCGGCCTATCATGGGCCAGGGAGGAAAAATGTACAAAAGAACTCCCTGAGGCCATGGCTGGACTAGAGCATTGAGACCCTTGCTTCCGGGCTCTATGACTGAAGAATCTGTCAGCTTTCTTGTTCCTTGCCGTTGCCATGAGGTTGAAGTGAGGATGACTCCAGTGCCAATCTATGTCCTGAAATGCCTCCAAGGATAGCATTCACTCTCCTGGATCCAAGGTCTGTCTGCTGAGGAAGTCTGCCTGAACATTGTCAACTCCCACTACATGTGCTGCCTAGAGCACCTGAAGATGACGCTTCACCCAGTGGAAGAGCATATGGGCTTCCAGAGCTAGAGATGCACTCTTGGTACCTCACAGGTGACCGACATATGCCACCACTGTCGCATTGTCTGAGATTTGATTGCCTGGCCTTCCAGCATCCACTGTAGATTCACCAGAGCCAAATGAATGGTGCACAGTTCCAGTCTGTTGATTGACCACTTCTTCTGGGATGGCATCCAATGCCTCTGAATCAGGCACCAATTGCAATGGGCTCCCCAGCCTCAGAGATTGGCATCAGTCATGACTACCATCCAGAAAGCGATTCGCAGAGGCATGCCCAGGATAGGGTCCGAGGCTGTAGCCACCAATTCATGCAGGTTCGGGCCTCCAGATTTCAAGGTAGGCATATCTGGAGTTCTGAGGCGACCAAAGGGAGAGCAGCACGTGCTGGAGGGGGACGCATGTGAGCACTCACCCAAGACACTACATTAATTGCAGCCACCATAGACCCCCAAGACCAGGCGATAGTCCCATGCCAATGGAGCACTTTTGTCCAGAAGACAGGAAATCTGAAAGCATGACTTCTGTCTGCATGCCTCTGGTAGATAAACACCGCGTACTGCCATTTCAAACAAAACACCCAGATACTCCAGGGACTGCATCGGCATCAATGGCTCTTCCTGTAATTCACGATCCAGCCTAGGTCTTCCAGGATTCGTAGAGCCCGATCCACAGTCTTCTGACCTTTGGAAAATGAGGAAGCTCTCATCAGCCAGATGTCCAAATAAGGTTGAACCTGCAAACCCATCTTGCGCAGATAAGCTGCCACCACCACCACCACCTTGGTGAAGGTGCAAGAAGCTGTCACCAGCCCAAAGGGAAGGGCTGAAAATTGATAATGATTTTCCAGCACGTGAAATCTGAGAAATTTTCTGTGGCCTGGGAAGGTGGGAATGTGCAAGTAGACCTCTGTCAGATCCAGAGAGGCTAAAAACTCCCCTGGAGCAACTGCCACTATGACAGATCAAACCATTTCCATGCGGAAGCATGACGCTTTGAGTGCAGCATTCACGTGCATAAGGTCCAGAATGGGTCTCCAATCATCGGAGCCTTTCTTTGGCACAATGAAATATATGGAGTATCCGAAATAGCCCAAGGCTCTAGGCCTAACAGTTGCTGCACTGTGGCTTGTACCTTGACAGCGTAATTTGGGTGTCCCACCAAAGCGTCCACAAACCAATCTGTCAGAGGTCGTGCAAATTCCAGCCAGTAACCGAACTGGATTATATCTAAGACCTATGCTAACAGGAACATGGAGAGTCGGGAAATAGAGGACTGGTTATGTCTGGGTCCTGAGTATCTTAGCCTGTAGCCCTGGGAAGCTCTCTGCAATGTTGAGCTGGAATATTGCCGATAACACCTGGAGCCACGAAAATTAGACCTCCCAGAGCCTCTAGAGGTTTTGGGTCTGCTGTTAGGCAAGGTCTTAGGGTACCTGTCCACTACATAAGATCATCCAGGCCTTTGCCAAACAACAACTGCCCCTTAAAGGGAAGCCTTGCAAGAGTAGCATTAGAGGTGGCATCACCAGCCCAATGTCTGATCCAGAACATTCTGAGAGCAGAGATCGAGTAAGCAGATGTCTTGCCTAGGATCTGAAAAATATCATATAGGGCGTCAGCCACATAATCCATTCCAACCAACAAAAGTTAGAGAGGAGGCTCAACAGCCTCAGACTCCAAAGTGCGCAGTCTAGATAAGCAAGTGCAAGTGACAAAGGACACTGCCGAGGTCGCATTGACTCCCAGAGCCACTGCCTCAAAAAGCCTCTTGAGAATAAGAACATAAGCAATGCCTCCGCTGGGTCAGACCTGAGGTCCATCGTGCCCAGCAGTCCGCTCATGTGGCAGCCCAACAGGTCCAGGATCTGTGCAGTAATCCTCTATTTATACCCCTCTATCCCTTTTTCCAGCAGGAAATTGTCCAATCCTTTCTTGAACCCCAGTACCGTACTCTGCCCTATTACGCCCTCTGGAAGCGCATTCCAGGTGTCCACCACACGTTGGGTAAAGAAAAACTTCCTAGCATTCATTTTGAATCTGTCCCCTTTCAACTTTTCCGAATGCCCTCTTGTTCTCTTATTTTTCAAAAGTTTGAAGAATCTGTCCATCTCTACTCTCTCTATGCCCTTCATGATCTTATATGTCTCTATCATATTCTCTCTAAGTCTCCTCTTCTCCAGGGAAAAGAGTCCCAGTTTCTTCAATCTCTCAGCATATGAAAGGTTTTCCATACCTTTTATCAGATGTGTCGCTCTCCTCTGAACCCTCTCGAGTAACGCCATATCCTTCTTAAGGTACGGCAACCAATATTGGACGCAGTACTACAGATGCGGATGCACCATCGCCCGATACAACGGCAGGATAACTTCTTTCGTTCTGGTAGTAATACCCTTCTTGATTATACCTAGCATTCTATTCGCTCTTTTAGCGGCCGCTGTGCACTGTGCCGTCGGCTTCATTGTCAGGTCCACCATTACCCCCAAGTCCCTTTCTTGGGTACTCTCCTTCAATAACATCCCTCCCATCGTATAGCTGTACCTCGGGTTTCTGCTTTCCACATGTAGTACTTTACATTTCTCAACGTTGAACTTCATCTGCCATCTCGTCGCCCATTCCCCTAATTTGTTCAAGTCCCTTTGCAATTCTTCGCAGTCCTCTTTAATCCGAGCTCCACTAAATAGTTTGGTGTCGTCCGCAAATTTTATTATCTCACACTTCGTCCCTGTTTCTAGATCATTTATAAATATATTAAATAGCAGCGGCCCAAGCACCGAGCCCTGCGGGACACCACTCGTGACCCTCCTCCAGTCCGAGTAGTGGCCCTTCACTCCTACCCTCTGTATCCTAAAGCAGTGGTTTTCAACCCTGTCCTGGAGGACCACCAGGCCAATCGGGTTTTCAGGCTAGCCCTAATGAATATGCATGAGAGAGATTTGCAGATAATGGAAGTGAGAGGCATGCAAATCCGCTCCATGCATATTCATTAGGGCTATCCTGAAAGCCCAATTGGCCTGGTGGTCCTCCAGGACAGGGTTGGGAACCACTGTCCTAAAGCATCAGATCACCTTCACTCGGAAGAGACAAGTGCTTGGTCACTTGAGCCACCAGGGAATCCACCCTAGGTGAACTGAAAAGTTGCTGACAATCTTATGCCATAGGATACAAATGGGACATTACTCTCACTCCCTTAAAAGCCCCCTCCAGAGCATCCCACTGCTCCGAGATGAGAAGATTAATATCTGGATGCCAGGGAAACGCTGTGGACTGAGCCCCCATTCCACACATGAAAGAAGAGAAGGAAGACAGAGCTGATTGCATGTCTAAATGCAACTCCTGTGATGACTCTGAAATAAGATCTATCAAGGCCTCAGACTTAAAAAAAAGCGCAGAACCGAAGGATCATCCCCCAGCTCAAAAACCAGTGCAGGATCCTGAGAGCCAGCATACATGCCCTGGTCTCCATATAAGGGATCTGCAAAATGGTCATCATTGTCAATATCTGCAGGAGCAGAGTCTCTCAAATCAGGAACAGTGGCAGACTGCGACGCAGATGCGCCCTGGAGGCAAGGCCAATGGGAGACAAGCTCAAGGTGTAGCTAGACTGCACAGGCAGAGCATGGTGTTCATGACAGCATTCCACAAAAGTTTAATGAAATCTGAGAAAGAATCCGGAGCATGGAGCTTAGAGTCACCCTCAGATGGCTTAAGCTTGCATTTTCTGGGAATCATTCCAAGGCCTCGAAAATAGCGATGGATGCCCAAACGGGCTAGCCGTCCTTTTAGTCACCTGCTTAGATAAGGGAAAGGCTAAGCTTGTTATTTCCACCTCACCTGCTTGCACTATGTGGCACGTGGCGCAAGGACACTCCTGAGGTGCAAATTTGGCACAATATAGGCATGACTTCATGTTATCAGCACCCAAGGACTCCATCCTACCAAGAATTGAGGCAAAAATTGCAGTTGTAACAAAGCAGGGAACTTCTGAAAAAAACTGCTAAAATCAAAGATGGCTGCTGCTACAATTTTTGAACCAAAAATGCTATTTTAACCCCTTAAATAAAGTACAAAAACAGTGATTTTAGAGGTGGGGAACACAGGGGAACCTGCAGCAAACTTCATATTTGCAAATTTCATATCCTCCCCAGGAATCACTCCTGTGCTGGAAATGTGCTGCAGCCTGCCACAGCTCTAAACAGTAGCTGGATAGAGAAGTATCACTGCTTCGAATTGGAAATGCCTCACTGAAGTTTATCTTCGGCCTGCCAGTCAGATGTGAAGCATGACCGCACCCCCCATCCCCGAGGACCGTGGATATGCAAACTTAGAAGGGGAGGGGTGAGAGTGAAAAATGCAGCAGTCACCCTACAAGACACCGCGGAGCTTCTGATGGATACCTAACAGCCTGCACTCAAACCCATGTTTGGCAGTGGGTGAGAAAAAAGCGGGGACGTTCTCAGGCTCCAAAGATCCTTATGCAGGCTGGCTAACAGGTACCATCAGGGATTTGCCTGTCAGCTGCAGACCAGAGTCTGCGACTTCTCTTTACAGGCCAAATGGATAAAGCTCTGAGCACTTAAATACCAAAGACTTTGAAAAACACCAAAGAAAACAAGAAAACAGAACAAAAATACTCCTTCTGGCTCACGTGCAGAAGGGGAAAACTGTAGGTGGCAGCAGAGCTCCCTGTAAAGTAGAACAGAATCAAAGTAATAAATCCGGAGTGGATTCCTTCTGCAGATGGCTCGCAGCCATTTAGAGAGAACCTTCATGTCTAGAATGACTCATCTATTGCACTGGAAGAAGTATGTATCCTGGTTATATACAGAAACTATAATTTATAATTGTGTGCGAATGGTAGAATTACTCCTTAGGGAATTCCACACAAAAAATTCAAAATTCCACACAAAAATGTTTCAAATTTTAAAATTCTTTACATTTTATTTGTGAATGTTTTGATCAGTATTTCCCTCATTATAAGGCCCGACATACTACCTAAACCAGGGATGCCCAAATGGTCGATCGCGATCGACCAGTAGATCGCAAAAGAAACGCGAGTCGATCGCGTTGCCTTTGCGATCTTGTTCTTCCTGCCTCCCCAAGCCAGGCCAGGCATGTACAAGCGCCGGACCCACAAGTCTTCACCTCCGACGTCAATTCTGACGTTGGAGAGGAAGTTCTGGGCCAGCCAATCGCTGCCTGGCTGGCCTGGAATTTCCTCTCCGATGTCTGAATTGACGTCGGAGGTAAAGGCTTGTGGGCCCGGCGTTTTTATGCACCAGGCCTGTCTCAGAGAAGCAGAAAGAAATCGTCGTGGTGGCTTGGAGGTGGGGCGGCCGCAGATAGAGAGAAAGAATTGGGGAAGTGGAAATCAGCGCGATGGTTTGGGGGGGCAGGGGGAAGAGAGAAAGAAAGACAGGCAGGCAGGGCAAGAGAGAAAGAGACAGACAGGCAGGGGGAGAGAGAAAGACAGAAATAAAGAAGGGGGAAGGGGAGAGAGAAAGAAAGAAAGAGAGACAGAAAGAAAAGAGGAGGGGCAGAAAGAAAGAAAAACAGAAAGAAAAAAATATTGGATTTACAGAAAAAGGAAGTGCAACCAGAGACTCATGAAATCACCAGACAAAAAGGTAGGAAAAATGATTTTATTTTCAATTTAGTGATCAAAATGCGTCCGTTTTGAGATTTTATATCTGCTGTCTATATTTTGCACTAATGGTTTTAGCATCGGCAGCAGTGAGGGGCATTCAGCGCAGCTCCCTGTGCTAAAAACTGCTATCACGGTTTAGTAGAAGGGGAGGGGGTATATTTGTTTTATTTTTGTATAGTTGTTACTGAAGTGACATTGCATATTTTAGTGTCATCTGCCTTGACCTCTGAAAAAAAAAACCCCGAATACAAATGAAATGATAATTAACATTTTCTCTGCCTACAGTGTGCCTTGTGTTTTAGATCATTTTGACTTGGTCATTTTAAAAGTAGCTCAAAAACCAAAAAAGTGTGGGCACCCCTGACCTAAACTCTCTCTTGTTCCCATTCCTCTCCCCCACCCCTCAGCCTTCCCTGCACCCTCCCCCCCATTCTCTCTCCCTGCAACTCATACAAGCAAGACCCCCCCAGTCCTGTGTATTTCAAAGGATCCCTTTAATGAACATACTCCAAAATTCCTAGACATATTCCCCACCTCACCATCTTTCGCCCTCCTCACACAAACCCCACCTCAAACTTATCTCAACCTCTTCTTTTTGTCTCCCCTCCACCTAGGGCACCCCCCCAGCCTTGTTCCAGCAACCCCTACCTCCATGGCTCATACTTCTCCAGTTTGCTCCAGTGAGTAAACCTTTCCTCCTTCCCCTTGCTCCGACTCCTATACCTGTGGGACATCACACGCAGCTTTCTCCAGCAATCTCCACCCCATCTTCCTCTGTTGACCTGTACCCTCTGCAGCACATCTTTCCCCCTTGCCCCCTGCTTGCTCCAGCTGCCCTTACCCCTCTCCCCCCTCCCTATCTCGCTCCAGTGACCTTCTACCACAAAGTACACTTCCCTCCTTTTTGTTCAAGCTATTCCACAGTTCTCTAGCTCAATCTGCTGTTTTCCTTCCTATCTTGATCATGGTAGCAAGAGGAGGAGGTAAACAGCTTTGCATTGGGCCATGTCCTCCTCCTATGCCATCTGAGGCCCATGCGAGGTTCCACTGATCAGTAGTCTTAAGACAGCAGAAGAGGAGGGTGTGTGCAGCTATTTACTTCCTCCTCTTGCCACCTTAATTTCTCCAGGAGAGGGACAAAGAAGGATATTGATGATAGTGCCTGCACAGAACTCCCCTAGGAGTAGAACTTCTAATCTTCCCAGAAGCCAACAAAATATTCCCCTGGTTTTCTTTTGCCTAAAGCACTAAGGGCCCCTTTTACTAAAGTTTAGCATGCACTAACATAATTAGTGCACACTGGAGAATGACACGGGGACAAATTTGTCCTCATCCCCGCAGGAACTCAATTTCCCTGTCCCATCCCCGTGAGTTTTGCCGGTGTCCCTGTCCCATTCCTGTAAGCTCTGCCTTAACCGTACAAGCCTCGAACACATTATTTTAAAGTGTTTGAGGCTTGTGCAGATGAGGACAGAGCTTGCAGGTACGGGGAAGGGATAGGAAAAGAACTTGCCAGGATGGGAACGGGAAAATGAGTACCTGTGGGGACGGGGAAAAATTTGTCCCCGTGTCATTCTCTAGTGTGCACTGAATGCTAAGATTTAAGTGTCTGTATTCTGCCACAAAAACTTGATGATGTTCATCAAGTTGCTGGGACTTGAACATGAGTCGATGCTACATAACAAGCTTTAGTAAAAGGGTCCCTAAGTTACAGAAGAAGTGAAATTATTGACTTGAATGTTCACATTTATCTATGTATAAAAGTAACAGCAGTAACTCCCATTACAGTGGGGCTCTATTATGAACTGAAGCTGGTTTAAGATAAATGAATAGTGAATTTCACACCATGACAAGCTAAAGCAAAGGGGAGGATTAAAGAATAGGATAAGTTTTACAAGAAAAAAAATATTGCCCTTCATTCTATACATATTGTATTTAGAAATATAGGACAACTTGTAGATTTCAGTTGCCCTGTTTTTGATAACTGTATTCAGCTTATTAATACTCCCTTCAGCATAGTATTTCAGGCAACTCTTTTAGATAAACATTTTACAAGCTGGATGAAGGACTTTATTCCTTTTATATTCCTATAAGGACAATAGGGAGTTTAACCCTAACACTTTACTGTATCTGCAGTCATGATTTTCCCTATCTAGTTTTCAATATAACAGACTAAGGCCCTCTTTTACAAAGGCGCACCCATAGGATAACATGCAAGCGTTAGCGTTTAGCGCGTGCTAAAAACCTTAGCGCACCTTTGCAAAAGAGGGGGGTAAGCTGTTCTGTGTGGAAAATGATCAGAAGTGCTCAGAGGTTTGGGCGCTGAAACAGCTGCTGTGTCACTGGTCAAGATGGTGTAAAAAGAGAGTGACATGCCACTGTTTTCTTAGAGAAGTAAACATGGTGAAATGCCACTAGGCACACATCCTTTATCCACCAACAATCGGAATAAATTTCATTTCCACTTGTTAAAATGAAGTACAAATTTCTGCTAGATGAAATGCTGCTGGAGAAAACTGGATTCTTTATAGGCTGTGCTACCAGATTAGCATTAATTATCTTACTGGTGTAAGCTCAGTTGCTGCCTGAAGAGTGCTGTTTCAAGTGGGGGTAACAATTCATTTGAGTGGAGAGGAAGCCTAAAGGTTTAGTGGGCTGAGACCCAGGGGAAACCAGGTTCAATCCCCACTGCAGCTCACTGTGACTCTAGGCAAGTCACGTCCTCCCTTGTCCCAGGCACAAAAACTAAGATTGTGAGCCCAGTAGGAATAGAGAAAGTTCCTGTACATATGTAAACCCTTTTCATTATACCACAACAAAGTCAGTGTATAAAATGCATCCAAGGGGCCAGTGTACTAAACTGTGTTAACAATTGTTAACGTGCATAAATGCAGTGTTAATGAGAAACAAATGAGGCACACATTAGCTCAGATGGTAAATTATACATGTACATGCAGACATCACTAAAACTTAACTACACTCCCCAGGGTGTGCTTTACTAGCAATCAGCTGTTCTGCATACTTCTACATCCTGTTATCCCATCAGCATAGGTTTCACACTAAAACAGTCACAAGCTAGTTTACATCTCTTAACAGCTTACAATCAATATTACAGGCATTTAACATGTGATAACACCTGCAATAGTGTTAGGGCATTTTAGTACACTGGCCCTTAAGTTACCCTCTCAGTAAAGCAATGATACTTACCTGTAGCAGGTGTTCTCCAAGGACAGCAGGCATATATTCTCACATATGGGTAACGTCATCTATGGAACCCGGTACGGACACTGCCAAGTGCACTGTCACGTTAAGTTTTTTTAGACAGTGCCCATACTTCATGCGTGCCGGTGCCTTCTCGCCTAACATCAGCTCGCAGGACCATCAGTTCAGTATAAAATGCTAAGAAGTCAACTAGGGGAGGTGGGTGTGTTGTGAGAATATATGCCTGCTGTCCCTGCAGAACACCTGATATAGGTAAGTATCTTTGCTTTCTCCAAGGACCAGCAGGCATAATAATATTCTCACATATGGGACTCCCAAGCTGCCAGGTTCATGGCTCCAAAAAGGGATAATGGTTATATTGCATGAGCCTGTAGAAACCCTAGAGGGTTGGAGGGAAAGTTAGCACTCAGGAAGTAAAAAGATTCTGCAGAACTGCCTAGTAGAGAATGACCCGGTCCCCGCGGATAATAATCCCATGCCATTTTCTAGTGTCTATTTCAACCTCAGTCCTTCTACACCAGCATTCTTCAAAGCAAAGCTTGTGGGTCAGTGGTTGTGGCCATTCGTACTCCGATTGTTCCCTCTCTCCTTAAAGAATGACATGAAGATGGTTTCCCGCGGTTATCCGTGGGGACGGGAACGGTGATGAATTTTGTCACCGTGTCATTCTCTACTGCTTAGCCAAAACAACTGTCTCTCCTGGAGTTTTGTTCCAAACAGTAGTGAAAGGTGAAAGTATGAATTGAGGACCAAGTGGCTACTTTGCAAATGTCCTCAATGGATGTAGAGCTGAAATGAGCAACTGAAGCAGCTATAGCCCTGTAATGTCAACCCAGCCTGAGTATATGTGAAAGAGATACAGAAAGATCAAAAGCCAGAAAAGGCTGGGAGGAACTTCTATGTGCCAATGCCGGGTTTATAGGAGGATGAGTGTCGGGTTCTGAGTCCCCTGCCATGCTGGATGCCGATGCTGATGTTTTCAAACTGGAGTTTCTGGGCTTTGAGTGACCTCTTTTGCATAGAGAGCACAGTTATATCCCGATGTTCAGGACCCAGACAGTGGACACCCCAATTATGTGGGTCAAAGACTGAGAATAGTCCAATTACATCGAGAGCATTTTTTGAAACCGCTCGGTATTACCTTTGACATAGAAGGGAAAATGGCCAATGCTAAATGAAAGGGCTCAATGGTCTGGGGAGCTTGAGTAAAAAGTGTCCTGAAAACAATCGATGCTTTTCAGCTCCATGGAAAACTAAGAATTGACGGTCCCATGAGCTGATATTGGGCAGGAAGGAACCGGCACACTTGTGGTATGGGCACTGTCTAAAAAATTTGAAGTGACAGTGCACTAGGCAGTGTCTGTACCAGGATCTGTGGATGACATCATATTATGTTTGCTTGTCTTCAGAGAATTGTATTTACTTCCTTCAATCTTTTGATCATATATAAAGAAATTATTTATTTCAAACTTTCATTTGCTGTCTTTCTTAGAAAAAAATGAAAACAGCTTATATAGAGAATATTTAGATAATTCTTATGAAGGGTAACATGGCCTACAAAGAAGTCACTTATTTTTTTAAAAAAAAGCATTTCTGTTTAGCGTTCTGTCTAGTTTGCCAGAAAAAGGACATGGCCTTACCATTGCAGCTGCAGCAGTCTGGTTCACCTGGTGTTGAGCTGCCTTGATTTTGGCTTGCAGGTGTGCAGGGGGGTGAAAGTACTTGCATTTCTCCCTAGAGCATCGACCCTTGATATAATCCATACAAACTGTAACAGTGTTTTCATTTGTGTCTATCATCGCAATATCTATAGGGTGGGCATAGCGGCAGTCATTCTCTCCACGGGTGCAATTTCCACGCTGAAACTCTCGGCAAACCTTTAAAGAAAAACAGCAGAGCATTCCATGTGGTGTCTATATACTCTTGTAATTCTATTTTGGAAAGACAGTATTAGATCTGAGAAACAGCTTAAAACTAACCAGAATCGATTCTGGATTCAATCCCCCACATGCTATTTATCTTTACATACTTCAAAGACTATCAGATGCACAATTACAATTTTTGAACTATTTGTGACATATTGAAAATATGGGGGTTGATATTCAAAGCACTTACACAGAAAGCACCAAGTGCTGATCCACAAAATGGCTTTCTTTAAAAATTCCCAGCACTTATATGGATACAATTTTGCCATTTAATAATTATACTGCTAAGAAGAGCTAGAATTAAGGATGAGCTAGGGACAGGCCAAATGTTTCATGGATAGTGCCAATACTAAAAGATTAGGTTCTAACCTGGATAATCTTCTTTCTGTTAATATCCATAGGAGTGTGTACATTAGGTGATTATCCCTTGGTTATGAGTTGCTTGCAAAAGGATGTCAATCACATCTTTCAGCTACTTCTCCTTCACCAGTGGAGTATAGTGCCCTCTTCAGTTTATACCAAAGCAATCGATCTCCACTATAACAGAAGAAAACAGGAGGAGGAGAACAGGGAACTTCCCTGAAGGCACAATAAATTTCTGTTCTGCTCTGTAACTCATGAAAAAGAACAATAATTAGCATGAACTTGCAACACAGAGGTACGAATGAACCAACCTACTGTGTGCAACTAGCACCAACATATATGGAGCTCCAAAGCTCAACAAACTAATTATTTTATTTGCAATTTCTGGACTTGCTTCTTGTACATTAATGACATGGAAATATTTAAACGTCTCTATCATATCACCTCTCTCACTTTTGTAGAAAAGGCAACAACCAAAGCCAGAAGGATGCTAGTGCAGAGGAATGGCCAGCAGGAAAAAAGGGTGGGCATAATGCCCCTGTATAAGTCTCTGGTGAGGCCCCATTTAGAATACTGTGTGCAATTCTGGAGCCCACATCTTCAGAAAGACATAAACAGGATGGAGTCAGTCTAGAGCAGGGATGTCCTTGCTAGGTCAGGTTTTCAGGATTTCCACATTGAATATGAATGAGATCTATTTGCATACAATGGAGGTATGCAAATAGATGTCCTGCATACTCAATAGTAAAATCCTGAAAACCTGACTCAATTGTGGCCCTCGAGAACCAAGATTGGATAACCCTGGTCTAGAACATGGCTACAAAATTGGTCAGTAGTTTCCATCGTAAAGGGTGTAGGGACAGACTTATAGACCTTAGTATGTAAACTGGAAGAAAGGCGGGAGAGAGGGCATCTCATTATTATGTAATGTGGGGTTACCTATTTAACACTGCTGTAGGGCACTGCACCAGCATTAGAGCTCTTTAAGACATGTTAAGGGAGAAATAATGTGAGTTAGTGCCCTAATACAGCTTGATAACTAGAAAGGAAGAAGCACAGCTGTGATAACATCAGGAGAGAGAGAGTGAGCCTCCTAGGGGGATGACTGAATTTTGCCAACAAGAAAAAAAATAAGTAATTTTAGGGGAACATTCCCTTGCTCTTCAAACTTGGACTGAGATCCACTCTGGCAGATTCTCCCCAGGCCCTGCACCCATCCAGGATTAGCCTTGCATGTTGCACCTGTAGCAAATTTGTTGTGTAGCACCCCCTTAAAGATGTTATATGAATTCTTAAATGAGCAACTGAACTGTGTAAAAAAAGAAAGAAAGAAAAAAAAGGTTATGTAACTTTCTTAAAATAATTCATATTTCATGTTTTCTTCACATCTGTGTACTGTTGAGATACCTGGACTACATTCTACACAAAGCACACCCTTGTTTAGCACCTCCATAGGGATTTCTCATTCCATGCATAGTGTATAGCTACCTCCAGTTTATCGGTCCGTATCAATTTCTGACCAGCAGAGCCTCCTGGCACTGTAACAGTGGGATTCCCGGAAACCAGGACAGGCGTATTTGGTATAAGCTCTGCAGGAACCAAGCCCATCCCAGGAGAAACATGGCTTAGGTAAGGGCTGAAAGCCATGGTGGGGCTAGTTGCAAGCGTTGGGGTCACAGGGAATGTAGTCTGTAAAGAAAAAAACGTGAGCATAGCCAGTCATAAACAGAATCAATATTGTGACTTGAACAATCTACACAACTGGATACATTTGAAACTTTCCAGGGGGAATATTGGGTTCTTTCTTTGAAACCTGTTGCTGCATATTGTGATCTTGAGCAAGACACTCAACCTTCCATTGCCTCAAGAACAAACTTAGGGGATGATTCTATAAAGCGGTGCCCAAATGAAAGTGCAACAAAGAAGTAGGCCTAGAGCTGATTCTATAACAGCGTTAAGGTATGCCTATTCCATTATAAAATAGCAACACTAAGGGCTCCTTTTACAAAGGTGCGCTAGCGTTTTTAGTGTGCCCTAAATTGCCCCGCGCGCTAACCCTGCACTGCGTGCCAAAAACTAACGCCAGTTCAATGGTCAGTGTCTAGCGTGCGCTAAAACCGCTAGCACAGCTTAGTAAAAGGAACCCTAAGCCACTTTGGTGTGCCAAAATGCAGGCATAACAGCTTACATCAGGTCAATGGCAGGCATACTGTGGCACCCTAAGTATGCCTTGCAATGGGTGGATTGATGCTGTTCTAAAAGATGCATGCCATGCCATGACACACCAATGCTCTACCCACTGGTAAAGCCCATTTGTTGTTATACGCCATGCCACTAAGCATGCAACTTTATAGAACAGCGCCTAAGACATATGTGTGTAAATGCTAATGTATGAAATCATTCATGTGTGTACATCAGAATTTCTTTTGGCTCGCTTCACACGTTCATTTTAATATTTATAAAATGCATTGGAACTTGTTTTTTTTTAATCATTTTCAATTTTAGAACTTTTTAATGCATATTGAATTCATAGGTTAACCTGTGTTAAACATTTTTGAGCTCGACAGTCAGACCACAGGAGACAACCCAGCTATCTCCTGTGGTCAGTGGTAACATAGTAAAATAGTAAATGACAGCAGATAAAGACCTGAACAGTCCATCCAGCCTGCCCATTAGTTATTCTCATCAAAAATATATAATAACTTTATTCTTCTATACCGCCACAATCTCTGAACTGATTAAATTAACTTGTCTCTTCTATGATATTTCTGGGCCAAAGACTAAAAAGTCCATCTGCTATTGTCCTAGGTTCAAACTGCTGAAGTTGCCATCTAAGCTCACTCCAGCCGAGGGCAGGATTAACCAATAGGCCAAGTAGGCATGTCACTAGGGCCCGAAATGGTCAGGGGGGCCCGATGAAGGAGGGTATCAACATTGTTTTTTCCAAACGGCGATGGGCCCCTCCAGCATCGATCGGCAACGCACACCCCCCCCCCCCCCGATCGGCAATGCGGGCCCCACCCCGATCGGCAACCCTCCCCATCGACGGAAAGTAAGACAAGCAAACAACGTGGGTAAGAAAGTCAACGGGAACTGTAATTTTGCAAGCGGTGCTGCTTGCCCAAAGCTTCCCTCTGACGCAGCTTCCTGTTTCCGCCTGGGCGCACGGTGGGGGTGGGGCAGGGGGGCCCACTGTACTTGTGTGCCTAGGGGCTCTCGACAGATTAATCCTGCCCTGCTCCAGCCTACCCAACCATCCCGTTGTTTGCAGGATATCTACTGTAAAGTCTGGCCAGTAACGTCCTCATGTTCCAAGTTAGTGGAGTTCCCATCGATGCCCTCCCCAGCCCATCCTACACCGAATCACCACATATGGGACACAAACCGTACAAGTCTGTCCAATAAACCTGGAAATTCAGTGCCAGGCCATATCCAGCACTGGCACTGAATTTTCAGGGGAGGGTTTGGGAGGGGGGAGTCTTAAAAACATAAGACAGTTAAGAAGATATTCACAGGCTGGCTGGCTAAGTTATAGCGGCCCAAAACAGACCTGTTATTTATGCCGGACTAGCTGCTAACTAATACTATAAACTCCTCTACGTTTGCCAAAAGGTGCTTAAAAAGATACAAAAAAGAAGGCAAAAAATGTCAGTAAGGACTCTATGAGTGTGTCTATCAGCTAATCACTACTGACAAACCAAACCACACAAATACCAAATGTCAATTAAGGAGTAGGGACGCTCTCAGTGTGAGGTTATTAGCGACGGGAGAACAAACTCCAGCGCTTCCACTTACAAAGACGGAGGTGAATCACCCCGCCTGCACACCATCATTGGGCGTCCCTAGTGTGCAAAATCAACTGTGCAGAATTAATAACAATAAATAAGTCACAAACAGTGAACTAGTGAGAGAGTGAATCAAACTGAAAACCCACTCATAGAGTCCTCCCCAGCCTAATCCCCAAGATGCAAAATGAAACCACAGCCAACTTAGCTTTTAAAGCGAGCCAAATGAAGTCAATGAGAATTGCAGGAGACCAGAATAGTCATTGGATCAACCGGTTTCGGGTGAAATCCTTCATCAGGATCTTAAGGCTGGAGCAGAACCTGGACTAGCTGCTAAGGCTCTGATTCTAACAATGGCACCGTTAATTAGGCAGCAGTAGGTGCTTTACTGCTGCCTAACTTAATTGTTTTAATTGGTTCAATCAGCGCAGTAATTGACTGCCCTGATTAAAAACCATCATAATGCCATTTTTTTTAAAAAATAGAGATGCCAAAAACGGTGCCGTTGTCCCAACTAAGGAGGTGCCTTTGGCGCCTAAGGCTACTTTAGGGGTGGTTAACACCTTAGGCGCTGTTAGGTGTCTCTGTAGACGCGATTCTCGTCAAAGAAGGCACCGGAAATGTAGGCCTTTAAACCCCGACTTACATTTCCAGTACCTACCCTTCGCATAGCTGCGATTCTCCAAACGGCACCAATGTGTGACTGACTTGTGACCAGTGCTGCTTTTGTAAGCAACTGCTTACGATTATGGCACCATTTGGAGAATCTGGCCTTACGTTCTTTTTTTTTTTTTTTTTAATCTTTATTGATTTTTAATCTAAAACAATGTCATACAAATGAACAAACAGTAGGTATTACATACATTACACTAATATCTGTACAGGTAACATATATATCATTCAAGATTTTCAGTTTTCCTACATATAACAATAACATAATATAACATAATATATAGTATAAATGAAGAATAAAGTTACCCAAATGTCACCATCAATATTTATTCCCCTCCCTCCAACCCCCCACCCCCCATGGATGTGTAAAGGTGAATGAACAAAAGGAAAGATAAGATAAATACGTTCTAATATTCAGTGGCCATTTTGCAGGAGTCCTTCCTGTCTGGTTAATTAGCACTGAATATCAAGTAGTTAGCAAAAATATCTGGGTGGCAACACTTACTAAATGGATAAATGTCACAAAAAGATATTCATATACTTCAGGCATTAAACTTTTCAAAAAAACTTTCTTAAGGTGAATAACAAATATAATCTTCACATCACAGTACCTTAAGCTCTCCACTCACAGACCTCGGCGGTGCTGCTGTGTGTTTTAAATTTTTTTTTACACACAGACAATAAACACCAGAATCGTCATCAGTCTCATTGGTCTGCATTGAAACGGCAGACTAAGGGAGAATTTCCTTGAAACAGCTTTGGCAAAACATAGTCCTATTTTGGAATATGATCCCCTAGCCGCGTTAGAAATAAGATGAGTATTTAGCTAACTATTTAAAGTTAAACTAATGTAAAGTATATTTAAAAGCATTTTGAGACCGATGACAATTCTGGTCTTAATTGTGTGTAAAAAATATAAAACACACCGACAGCACCGCCAAGGTCTGTGAGTGGAGAGCTTACGGTACTGTGATGTGAAGACAAAAAGATATTCCGCAGCACTATCTGGACAGTCACTGTGTATCTTTACAGACAGCTTCAGCATCATCCAGATAGTGCCGAGATGATCTGGGGGCAGAGATACAAGTTATCCGGATAACACACACATATAATATATGCATGCGTGTAGTACAGATATATCAAAATTATTAACGTACATCTCGTGGATGTGCATTTATTTATTAGTGCTTCATGAAAATATTGAACCTATGATGATCGGCATTTTTATCCGACACTGGCCACCACAGGCCAACCTATTCCTAATATTCAGCAGTAGCAAAAGCATTTGGATAGTGGCTGACGCTGAATATCCAGATAGAGAAGTGAGTTGGGCCCTATCCAGATAGCAGCTATGTATATATACATAGACACACACACACAGAGTGGTGTAGTGAGATTGAGAGGCGCCTGAGGCAGTGGCGCCCCCAGCCCTCTTTTCTGCACCCCCACCCCTGCACACATCTTCCCTGCCCCCCCTCTCCCCCACTTCTGTGCGCGCGCCGCTTCCCTTCCCTCATACCTCTGTAACATTTCTGGCGGAGCAGCAACCCCCAACCTGCTGTCGCGCCTGCATGGGATCTCCCTAGGCGCAGGTCCAAGAAGTAACGTAAGAAGAGCAAACAGATGTGACAGTAGCTTGGGGGTTGCTGTTTGTGCCAGGAACATTAGTGGTATGGGGGAAGGGAAGCGGCACGTGGGAAAGGGGTGGAGGACGGGTGTCATGCCCCTACCACGATGGCGCCCGGGGCAGACTGCTCCCCCCTTACTACACACAAACACACATGGTATCTAGAAAAAAGGGAACCCTTACATAGTTTAAAAATACTTTGCAATTGTTTAACCATTTAGAATGACATTTGAAAATACATTAGTATAATGGGGGTGTCCAACCCATGGTCCCTCAGGTCAGAATCTGACCCTCTAAGTGCTTTATTTCTGGCTCTCGGAAGCATGACAATTTTTGTGGTGCTTACAGTGGGATTTCTCCACCATAACTTGGCTCTCTGTAAGCTTGAGCCACGCGGTGCTGAAAGTTTGGATTGGTGTTGCAGTTTCAAGTCTCATGAGACTTGAACCCATTAGACCAACCTGAACTTCCAGCACCACACAGCTCAAGCTTGCAGACACAGCCACATTGCAGTGGGGAAGCAGAAATCCTGCTGTTTCTTCTACAGCTGAAGCCAGGTGAGGGGAAAGAGACTGGGTGAAGATGAAGGGGGTACAAGATAGAGAAAGACAGAGAGACACGTTGAAGGCTGGGGAGGGGACAACGTTCCATTGTACTTTGCCACTATTTGACGAAACATGCGGCAAAATATGATGGTGTATGTTTTTTGTCCTCCAAATGTTACAAAGCATACAATGTGGCTCCCGATAGAAAAAGACTGTACAAGCTTGGTATAGTTTTTTTTATTCTTAGTAATTCATAATATGTGTTCAACATGTCCTCCTTCAACCTTGACACAATCACGAAGTCTTCAACACCACTGAGCAGTTGGCTCAATGAATTTTAGGTTTTTATTAATTAAGACCTTGACCATTTTGTGAGCCTGATGCACCCGGAGTTCCATCATGTTGAAAAATAAAGTACCCAGAAATGCGTCAAATTTCAGGCAGAAGTTTCTGCTGCAGCAGGATATTTTGGGGTTCTTTGCAAAAATGTTGGGGGCTTGTGTTTTTTCTGGACACCATGTGTATCTTGTACAACGCTACATTATTGTACGATAATGTTCTCTTCTGCACAAAGACTACATGAGAAGACCTTGTGACTTACAATGGGTTGTAACTGTGTGCCCGGTAACATGAACTGCATCTGTTGCGCAAGCATGGCCGCTGCTGTCTTTTGCTGGATAAGATTGTTGCGACCATTGATTTCAAGCTGTGTTTTTAAGTGCGGGGGAGGATGGAGATATTTGCAGTTCTCTCTAGTACATCGTCCCTGAAAAGCAAAACAAAATTTTAGTCAATCTTCTAATTAAGATGTCCTGAAAATGTTAAGTGATATGTTGAAAATCCGTTCCAAGCCCACCCTTGGTGGACAAAAGCATTATGTATTAAATTCATATTTGTTTGATTCTCTAAAACACATTTTTATGATATATACCAATAAGCTAATTTCATATCAGGGTGCCTATGTGTAAAGTCAAAAAAGATATCTATTTTATAAAAGCAAAAGCAATATTGACACAATGCATTTGTATAAACTAGGTTCCTACAACAACAACTCCCCCACCCCCAAATAGCTCATGCAAATTTATACCTGCTCTGAAGATGGTGTAAATGTGAACTTGACCTCTATGAAGGGCTGCTGAAAAGTTCTCAATCCAACCAAGAATAGAATGAATAACTTATAAGTTATTCCATGCTTTTCTTGACACTTTTCGTTTCATTTCATTTGCAAGTTTAATGGCTCTACATCATTCTCTTCTTGGTTGGGCTGAGAACATTTCAGCGGCCCCTTACATAAAGGCAATTTCTATAATCTAGGTGCTCACATTCACAAATATGCTGTGCACATAAATATTTAGAACGCTTGCATTTTTTTTCTATTTTAGCATTTTTGCTTAACTTACATACTCTGTTTCCCCGATGGTAAGACACTGTCTTATTTTTTTTGGAAGGCCAAAATATGCTCTAGGGCTTATTTTCGGGGGGATGCCTTATTTACCCATGAAGAAGACTACAGTACACAGTTATTGTTGAAAAAAAACAGAATTTTATTACGTTCGCGATAGGTACGTTCGCAATGCGTTCGTTGGAGGAAGAAAACGGTCGGCTGAAGAATCGGTCGGCCGAAAAATCGTACCGTGTATGGCCAGCTTTATCCATCATTCTAAAAAGGGGGGGGCTGTCTTATTTGATGGCCCTGCCTTATCATCGGGGAAACAGGGTAGCGACAGAGTTGGGAAAAATCATTTTAACGAAGATTCCAAATCAAAATCAATAAGCCAGTTGAGATTTCAAATCCAAAATTGGCAGAGCAAGGCACTACTACTAAAAATAATTGCCAATGGGACAAGATTATAGACTGATCCTGGTGACCCTGGGCAAGTCACTCAATCCTCCATTGCCCCAGGCATATTAGATATATTGCGAGCCCAACTGAACAGATAGGGAAAATGCTTGAGTACCTTATTGTAAACTGCTTAGATAACCTTGATAGGCGGTATATAAATACCTAATAAAATTAAACAATCCTTCAATAGTGATAAGCATGGATGTGTGAATTACAAGTCCATATATGGCAACAATTAATATATAAATAGGGTTTATGAATTTTGGTAGTTTAGGCTTGAGTTTAGACCTCATCAGCGTTATTGGCCATCATACTAATAAATCCATAAATCTTAAAATTTAATCAACTACTACTATTTATCATCTCTAAAGTGCAACCAGGCATATGCAGTACTGTATATTAAACATGTAAGAGACAATCCCTGCTTGACATAGCTTATAATCTAATCAAAATAGACAAACGGAACAAGCAGGAGTTAGGGAATTTCCCACAAAGAGAATGATAAAATAGACACTGGTATTTTACAAGAGTTAGAAATTAAAAGCAGCCTTGAAAAAGTGGCCTTTTAGCCTAGATTTGAATACTGCTTGACATACAGACTCAGGCAATCTGTTCCAGGCATACAGTGCATCAAGATAGAAGGAATGAAATCTGGAGTTAGCAGTAGAGGAAAAGGGTTCAGATAAGAGACACTTACCTGATGAGTTCCTGGGGGGAGGAGTATAGGGAGAGATAAGAGAGGAGAGATACTGAGGAGTTGCAGAGTGAATGCACTTATAAGTCAATAAGAGGAGTTTAATTTTGAAAAGGGCATTCCCTGTGGAGCTTTTCTCTCAAAGACTGCTGTCAGGGAGCCCCTTCTCAACCTACTTGGCAGATGCAAAAAAGAGAAGAAAGCAGGAAGGCCATACCACCACCACCTAAATTCCTCATAAGTTTTCCCTGCTGAGAGCCAGGGCAAATTTAATGGGTAACCCTCCATTTATGCACAGATATCCCTTTGAAAATTGTTCTCTGTGATTTTAGCTGTTTTATCTTTCTATGGACCAGAAGCTTGTTCTTTCAAAATACTTATTTTTTTCTCATTATTCATCTTTATGCTGTATAATTCACTCTCTGTAAATGCAATGGTCTGGTGAACAGGAAGTATGCATCAAAAACTTATTCAGTTTACACAGATACTTAGTTAAACAGACTCCACTATGTGATAATACATTGCACAGCTCTTTTACAACTGTTTCCACAGAACAACAAATCTGCTTTCAAATCAACTTTAAATATATTCCAGGATGAGTAAAGAAAATTTGGTAGGCTTTTTGAAACTTAATTTTAAGCTCGTGGGAAACGGAATTTAGATGAAGATTGTATTAACACAAGCACTCTTTCAGTAATATGAAAGATGAGCTTTATAAATCGAAGACCCCCATCTCAAGGTCAACAAGCTCCTGATTACATAGGCTGTTATAAAATTAAATGCTGAAAGGTGGTAATTGGGGAAAAATGCTACAATCACAATAAATTGCAATTCCAACTACTCATAATTTTTGTAGGGCAAACATATGCAAATTTCCTTTCACTCTTTTTCAGTCTGGATGCTGAAGAGACTATTCCCTGCAGCTATCTGTGGACCTAATGAGTAAAAAGATACAAGTGCTTCTTCAGACTGTAAAAAAAAATGAAGCCTGATTTTGCAGCCTTTTCCATAAACTCCAAGGATAGCAAATGCAAAACCATACTGTGAAAGTCTAATAAAGATAGCTGAAAATATTTACATGAATGACAAAAATGTACTGTTCATCCCGCAACTTGAAGCTATTCAAGTTAGCAAATGTTCTATCTTAAAAAGAACAAAGTGGAATAGTCTCTGGATGTCACAGGAACCGTAGGTTAAAAAATATTTTACTGTGAATAAACGTCCAAATATAATAACATCAAAACTGAATATATTTGGAGAAAAATACCAATTGTACATAAAAATGACAACACATAGCGTCAAAATGAAAACATGTCTCGGAGGGTCCGTTCCCTGGAGGAAATATGCCTCCAAACTCCCTCTGGTTGTGTCCTTCAACTACAGACTGCCAGATGTCGATCCTACTCACATTTCTTGCAAACTACCCCTGCAGATCAGATCACTTGAAGGACTCCTAAACTTCACCTGATCCCCCTGCCTTTTGGAACAAAATTCTATGTATAGATTAGTTAGGATAAACACATTGTATTATAAATATGGCAAGTGTATAATAATCACATTGTATTGTATATATGGCAAAATGTAAACAGTTTGACTGTATGGTGGCAGGAGGGAGTGGGCATCCCTCCTGCCATAAGTTTGGCGGCGGCAGGGGCATTTTTTTGGTTCAGGGAAGGAGGAAGGAGTTTTGTCGTTAGGAAGGGCTTTTCATTTTTTTTTTATTGGGCAGGTTATTTTGCGTGTAATACCCGCAAAATATCTGTGCCATTAAAAAAAAAAGAAAAGAAAAAAAAAAACCCGGCAGACTGTCAGGGTCGGGTTTTAGGATCGTAAAACCCGATGCAAAATAGCCAAGCAAATGTTAGTGAATCAATCGCTTGGCTATTTTGCATGGGGTTTTTACAAATTTGCATGGCCAGATCGGAAAATGGGCAATCGAGGGGAAAACGCGCGGTAGGCTGTTTTGTGAATCGGGTCGCTTAGCAGCGATCGTCGCTAAACCTGTGAAAACAGGTATCGTGACAATCGCTGACTTTATTTTTTTTTTTTATAATTCTTTATTCATTTTATAACTTACATCAAGTACATCAACATTGGTATTAACCTTTTAACATAGATATATCACTTGAAATTCTACAATTAATCTTATCAAATTAAATTTATCCCCTTCCCTCCCATCCTTTTATATTTCATAAAAACATTTTCCAATAATGAATATCCCCCTCCCCTCGCCCAATTTCTATTTGTACTAATCAGGGAAGAAAAATATATACTCATTCTTTACAATAATCTTATAATGGCCTCCATATATCCTGAAATTTATTAAAGTTCTCTTTTTGAATGGCTAATGTTCTTTCCATTTTATAAATATGGCATACTGAATTCCACCAAAAACTAAAGTTCAGTCTTTTCCAACTTTTCCAATTAAGTGTTATTTGTTGTATGGCAACTCCTGTCAAAATGAGCAATAATTTATTATTTGTAGAGGACTGTTTATTAGAAAATCATGTGGCATTATCCTATGATACAATATTATTTGGCATGGAGATGAGAGCTAAGAGTCAAATATCCTCTACAAATAATAAATTATTGCTCATTTTGACAGGAGTTGCGATCGCTGACTTTAGTGAAATGGGGCCATAGTAATTTTGACGTTACCAGCTAACGCAGAACAGGGTAGACAATGAGCGGAGCCTTTTACTCAGAACCTGATTAGGTCTATCTCACGGCCTATCTGCCATGCAACAAATTTATTTATTTAATTCGTTTTCTCTCCCATTCTTCCCAACGAGCTCAGAACCGGTTACAGGATAACATACATAAGAGTTGAAAAGAGCCAAAAAAGATCTTCAGTACACACAAATGTATAACTATCAGTAATAATATAACTGTTAGCCATCAAATATAACAAGCATATGAGCAGTCAAGTTAACTTGGAAATATTAACTGAACAGGACCTAGAGAGATAATTATCAAGTCTGAGCCACTTACGTTTACAATTTGGAGCAACATATAGAAGAGACATATCCTCGTATTGCCTGAACAATAATACTAAGGGCCTCTTCTATTAAACTGTGCTAGAGTTTCTATGAGTGTCGGGAGCAGCGCGGGCCATTCAGCCCAGCTCTCTGCGCTACAAACTGCTAGCGCAGTTTAATAGAAGAGGGGGTAAATTCACCAAAGAAAAATGGAGATAATTATAGTTATCTTTCCAGTGTTGTACGATTAACTTCAGAGCTACTGAAAAAAAAAAAAATCAAATAGAGGCCTCTTCCTCTGCTAGAGGATTAGATAAAAAGAAAGACTTCAAAATAATATGTTTGAAAAAAAAGTTTCTTGAAAACCAAATATTTCAAATAATTTGGACCAAATTTCTGACCAGAAGGAATAAATATTTCTGGGTTTAAGAGATCCTTTGTAAAATTTTCAAAACCAATGACCTGTGTTAGAGAAAGAAAAGAAATTGGCTAATGGAGGAAGATAATGAAGGCTGAGAGTCATATAACCAATAAAGAGACCATTTATTATCCATAAAAGATTTACCAATATTTGAGGTTTAACACAAACAGCAGTCAGCAAATTGTTGACCACCGCTGGCTGAATATTGGATCCTATAGTATCAATGACTGATTTAACTATTACCTTTTATAATAATTGAACCCAAGAAATGCTGCCTTCTAAGAATAAACCTACCACTGTTCTGTGTACAGTTCAGATTTTCCATGATCTCGCAGCCAGGGAATCACCAACCTGCTAGAGAATCCTTTAAGACTCTGGGAAATGGGCCAAAATCTGACACAGTTCTTTGTCAGAAATTCCCATCTAGAAGAAGGGTTTTCCTATCCTCTCATTTCTGAGAGCTGAAACCATGAGGAGGTGGGAGGTGACAATCTTCCATTTAGAAGGATGGAGTTTTCTGTGCAAGAGAAAGGCAACTGCTTTAAAACAGGTGTCTGAATCTCCTGTCCTCCAGGGCGACAAAGCAGATGGGTTTTCGGAAAACCTCTAATGAATATGCATGAAATAGATCTGCATATAACTGGGACAGTCTGCATGCAGACATTCATTAGAGACATTCTGAGCAGACATTCATTAGAGATATTCCAAAATCCTAACCGGATTGTGGGTCCTGTAGGACTGGAAGCTCTCTATCCCCAATCATTTTGCTGAAACACAGTCCCTCTCTTTTTCTACAGCAAGACTTGAGGAGTGGAATCAACTTCCTGTCTCTCTCAGATTGCTGACAGACTCTGAAGGATTTAAAAAGCATTTGAAGACTCACTACTATTACTTACCATATTTTTCGCGCCATAAGATGCACCTGACCATAAGACGCACCCTAAATTTAGAGGAGGAAAACAAGGGGAAAAAAACATTCTGAACCAAATTCTCCCTGCCAGGGTCTGTACCCAACCCTACACTCCTTGCCAGGATCCGTACCCTGTCCCACTACAATGCCCTGTCCTGTAACCTGCCCCCAGTACCTTTTTTAATCCCCCCTCTCTTTTTCATGGTACATTTTTTATTGGTTTCTCAAAATAAATTACAAACAGGGCATAGCCCAAAACAGAAACAAGTCCCAAAGAAAACTGGAACAATAATCAAGAATTCCACAGCATGAACAAGGGAGGTTTGCTGTCTGCCTGGAGCAAGGATCCGAGAAGCCATCGCCTGTCTAGATAGACTTCTCATGCCCCAGGACCACTTCCCCATGCTTCTCATTCACGTTGGAACGAATGACACTGCCAGGAACACCCCAGAGAATATACCTAGAGACTTTGGAGTCCTGGGTGAGAAGCTAAGGCAGACAGGAGCACAGGAGGTCTTCTCCTCGATCCTCCCAGTTAGAGGCAAGGGAAGAACCAGGGATGAGCGTATCCAGAGGACCAATGAGTGGGTACACGGATGATGTAGGGAGATGAACTTCGGATTCCTGAACCATGGAGAGGTACTGCAGGGACTTCAGGGACCAGACGGACTCCATCTAACCAGCAGAGGTAAGAATGTCTTCGGACACCGATTAGCCCGCCTACTTCGTAGGGCTTTAAACTAGGTAAGTTGGGGGAGGGTACCAGTGCAGTAAGTAACTATCCTGAGGAGAGGAGTCGCAACTCCACTTCTGAGTCCGAGGTAAGTACTCATATTGCTAATAATTCTTTAGGAGCCACACTAACTCAGATGGGAAACTCCCCAAAGGGACCTAGTAATCACAAGGTATGGAGGGCTATGTATGCTAATGCACACAGTTTAGGCAACAAAATTCTGGAATTGGAGACCGAAATAATGAATGCTGACCTAGATGTGGTGGCGATTTCCGAGACTTGGTTCACGGACTCTCATAGGTGGGATATGGCTATACCGGGTTACAACTTACTTCGTCAAGACAGAGAGGGCAAGTTAGGGGGAGGGGTAGAACTATACACCAAAGATGACATCAAAACTATGAGAATCCCTCTGGGTAAACCTGGCCAGAGGCAACGAAAAATGCCTGTATCTTGGTGTAATATGCAGACCTCCAAGACAACTGGAAGACAAAGACACAGAATTAATCAAAGACATTGAGAATATCACTTTACGGAGGGACACTGTACTGCTAGGGGACTTCAATATGCCGGAAGCAGATTGGAACTTTCAGCGACAACCAGCGGCAGCAGAAGGCTATTAACCTCCATGAAGGGAGCACGACTCAAACAATTGGTACTGGAGCCCACTAGGGCCCATGCGATAGTGGACCTTGTACTCACTAATGGAGAAAGCGTCTCGGAGGTATCGGTAGGAGATAAGCTAGCCTCCAGCGATCACAACATGGTATGGTTCAACCTCAGGAGAGGGTTCACTAAATCAAGCACGACAACAAAAGTACTCAATTTTTGAGGCACTGACTTCAATTGCATGGGAGATTTCGTCCATCGGGCACTACAAAACCAAGCTGTGACCGATAATGTGGAAGCTATGTGGTCTACCTTGAAATCTACCCTACACGTAGCAACAAACCGCTACATAAAATCAGTAAGTAAACGGCGAAGAAACAATAGACCCCAATGGTTCACCGCAGAAATCTCAGACCTCGTTAAAGAAAAGAAACGAGCATTTATTTCCTACAAATACTCGCAGAAAAGGGAGGCCAAAATAGAATATATGGCCAAGTCTACAGCTGTCAAAGCGGCAGTCAGAGAAGCCAAGCTTCGAGTTGAGGAAAACCTAGCGAAGAACATTAAGAAAGGGGACAAATCCTTCTTCAGGTATATTAGCGACAGAAAGAGAAACACGGATGGGATAGTAAGCCTCAAAAAAACCAGACAGAAATTACGTAGAATCAGATTCAGATAAAGCCGAACTACTAAATGAACACTTCTGCTCAGTCTTCACCTGCGAGGCTCCGGGGTCCGGTCTACAGTTGCAGGCAAAGCAAAGCTCGGAAGACCCGTTTCGGAATTTCGAGTTTACACCAGGGGACGTCTACGGCGAACTATCAAGACTCAAGGTGAACAAAGCCAAGGGACCGGACAATCTATACCCCAGAGTGCTCAGGGAGCTGTGTGACGTCCTAGCGGAACCGTTATCTGTATTCTTCAATCTCTTCCTGAGCACAGGAAGAATCCCTTGGACTGGAAAATAGCTAACGTCGTTCCTCTGCACAAAAAGGGGTGCAGGGCAGAAGCTGCGAATTACAGACCGGTGAATTTCACATCAATAGTCAGTAAACTCATGGAAACATTAATCAAACACAAATTAGACACGATCCTGGACGAGGAGAATCTACACGATCCCCACCAACATGGTTTCACCAAGAGTAGGTCCTGCCAATCCAATCTTATCAGCTTCTTTGACTGGGTGACAAGAAAGCTGGATTTAGGAGAGTCCCTGGACGTCGTATACCTGCACTTCAGTAAAGCTTTTGATAGCATCCCTCATCACAGGTTATTGAGCAAGATGAAATCGATGGGATTAGGTGAAACATTAACCGCATGGGTCAATGATTGGCTAAGTGGTAGACTTCAGAGGGTGGTGGTTAACGGTACCCTCTCTAAAACGTCGGAGGTGACCAGTGGAGTGCCGTAGGGCTCGGTTTTGGGCCCGATCCTTTTCAACATATTCATAGGGGCTTCAAGGTAAAATAACATTGTTCGCCGATGACACCAAACTATGTAACATTGTAAGTAACAGCAATTTGCGAGACAGTATGACGCAGGACCTGCTTTTATTGGAACATTGGTCCTTGACCTGGCAGCTGAACTTCAACGCTAAAAAATGCAAGGTCAAGCACCTTGGCAACAATAATCCGTGCAGAATGTACACATTGAATGGTGAGACCTTGGCTAGAACTGCAACAGAATGAGATTTAGGGGTGATCGTTAGTGAAGACATGAAAACTGCCAATCAAGTGGAGAAGGCTTCATCCAAGGCTAGACAAATGCTGGGTTGTATCCGTAGAAGTTTTGTTAGTCGGAAGCCCGAGGTCCTAATGCCATTGTACAGAGCCATGGTGAGACCTCATCTGGAGTACTGTGTACAATTCTGGAGGCCACATTACCGTAAAGATGTGCTGAGAGTTGAGTCAGTTCAGCGAATGGCCACCAGGATGGTCTCGGGGCTCAAGGATCTCTCGTACGAGGAAAGGCTAAACAAATTGCGGTTATACTCTCTCGAAGAACGCAGGGAGAGGGGAGACATGATTGAGGTGGAAGATGATATTTTCTCTCTTAAAGGGCCCTCGGCCACAAGAGGGCATCCGCTGAAAATCAGGGGCGGAAAATTTCATGGTGACACCAGGAAGTATTTCTTTACCGAAAGAGTGGTTAATCATTGGAATGAGCTCCCAGTGTAGGTGATCGAGGCCAGCAGCGTGCCAGATTTTAAGAATAAATGGGATGCCAATGTCGGATCTCTAAGAAGGTAGAGTTAAGGGAATGGGTCATGAGAAAGTGATCTTTCAGAGGGTTAAGGGGGTGGTTCGATAGAGTGGGCAGACTTGATGGGCTATGGCCCTTTTCTGCCGTCATTTTTCTATGAGCCCCCTCGCCCTCCTAGAGCAGGGAGCAACCTCCAGTATGCAGAACAATGAAACAAAAATTAAAAACAACCTTTTTTAACCACCGTCCCTTTTTAAAACACCTCTGTTCCGTCAGGTAGCGAAGATATAAATTTTTAAACCCCCCCCTTCCACCCGGTTGGGCATTTTAAAAACACCCCCAGTACCTTTTTTAATCCTTGTTACTTTTTACAACACCCCCGTCCCGTCCCATAGCAAAGATATAAATTTTTAATACACACACACATCCCCCCCCCCCCCGGTTGCCTTTTAAAAACACCCCCAGTACCTTTTTTAACCCTCATCCCTTTTTAAAACACCCCCCACCCAGTCCAGTCTCTCTTTAAATCTCCCCATTGCCTGGTGGTCCAGCGGTGCATCGGCCAGCAGACGCGAGCCCTCCGCCCGCCTGCCTGGGTCTGTGCCACCTCTGCCCGTCCTGTTCTGCACCTCCTTAAGCCTCTCCCATTGTCTGGTGGTCCAGCGGTGTCAGCGCCGCTCTCTGAATGGTGTTTTCATCGTCGGCCGGCAGACGCAAGCTTTCTGCCCGCCTGCCTGGGCCAGCGCCGCCCTCCGAATGGTGCTTTCAGTTCTCGCAATGGGGGAGATTTGAAGAGGGACAGGACTGTGCGGGGGGTGTTTTAAATAGGGACGAGGGTTAAAAAAAGGTACTAGGGGTGTTTTTAAAAGGCCTGACCGGGGGGGGGGGGGTGTTAAAACTTTATATCTTTGCTGCATAAGACGCATCGACATTTCTACCCATTTTTGGATGGAAAAAAGTATGTCTTATGGAGCGAAAAATATGGTATCATTTTTATAGCACTACCAGGTATATGCAATGTTGTACACCAAACATGGAAGAGATAGCCCCTGCTCGAAAGAGCTTACAATCTAGTTATGACAGACAAACTGAACAAAATGGATGCATTGATTCATAGTGCTCAGGTGGGGAATGATAAGACAGATATGGGTGCTTAGCAGATGGGTTGGAGTTAGGAATTAGCTGGTATGTCCTTAAAGAACTATATATATATATACTAGTCTTATAGCCCATTATATTAATGGGTGCTAGCCCCAACTTCCCTGTGCAGCAGCAGCATTTCCCTCTCACCCTTCCCTGTGCAGCAGTCAGCATTTCCCTCCTCTCCCCACTTTCCTGTGCAGCAGCATTCCTATATTCCCTCCCCCTCCATTTCCCTGTGCAGCAGCAGCATTTTCCTCCCCTCCTCTCCCCCCACCACCCTGTGCAGCAGCATTCCTACATTCCCTCCCCTCCCCCCACCCCACTACCCTGTGCAGCAGCATTTCTACATTCCCTCCCCCTACATTTCCCTGTGCAGCAGCAGCAGTTCTCTCCCCCCACTACCCTGTGCAGCAGCAGCATTTCCCTCCCTCCCACCCTTCCCTGTGTAGCAGCAGCATTTCCCTCCCCCCCTCCATTTCCCTGTGCAGCAGCATTTCCCTCCCTCCCCCCACCCTACTTCTCTGTGCAGCAGCATGTTTGTTTCTGGACAATTCCCTTACCCTTTCCAATCTCCGCCTGCATCAAACGACACCGTTGACATGCTTGCATGCACCAGAAGCTTTTATACTTAAGAGCAGCAGCATGGGCAGCAGCAGCAGCATTCACAATTCATTGCTGTTGCCGGCTTCAGGTCTTGCTCTCTGGCACGTCCTGTCTTCATGAAAACAGGAAGTAGGCAGGACCCGCCAGAGAGGAAGGGCTGAAGCCGGCAACAGCAGCGAATTGTAAACGCTGCTGCTGCCTGAAGCACCCAAGGCAGACACTTCTCTCCCCTCCCAGCCCAGGTACTAGGGACCTGAATTGGCCACCATGAGAACGGCCTTCTAGGCTTAATGGACTATTGGTCTGACCCAATAAGGCTATTCTTATGTTCGTATTATAGAATCAAGCTTAGACGGGACTCAGCATCCTAACATTTAGGTATCCCTAATTTATGTCAGGGTTTTCTTTGCCTAAAGGTAGACACCGATATCAGAGCTTAACGGCACCAGATTCACAAAGAGGCACCTAACTCGAAAACACACCCTTGATCTGCCCCAAACCACGACCACGTTCAGTGTAGACACTTCGGGCTAGGCACCTACTTTTCTTAGAATCGAGATTTTCGATTTAGGTGCCTAACTTTCAATTGAGTCCAACTGATTGTGAGGTATTGAATGCCAATACAGTGTTCCCCCGGTTGTTCGCGGTTGGCGGTTCGCGGTATTTTTTGACTGCGAACTGCCAACAAGGAGAGGGCAGCAGGAGAGGCAGGAGAGAGCAGCCGGAGCGCCGGTGAGTGCAGGAAATCACTTGCTTTGACACGCAGCTCCTGATTGGTAAGGCCCGACTTAGTGCAGGAAGAGGCGGTCGGAGCATACAGCGAGTGATTTCCTGCACTCGCCGGCGCTCCGGCTGCTCTCTCCTGCCTCTCCCGCTGCCCTCTCCAGTCTCCCCCATTGAAAAACTGTATTCGCGGTTTTCCATGATTCAAGGGGTTCCTGGAACGGAACCCCCGCGAATATCGGGGGGAGTACTGTATACACATTGATTAAGCCTAACTTTAGACAGACTTTATAGAACCAGGGCCTTTTGAGTTAGCCTGTATCTTGAAATTTTGGTTTGTTTCAGATGTGTTGCTGTACTTTTTCTTTTGTTATACAATTGTATTTATGTGTTTTTCATAATATTCTTTTAATTATGTATGTTTGAATTGTAATTCACCTAGATATAGGTGGTATATGAATGTATAAAGAAATATGGGGTTAAAATAAAATGCACTTTATGAAGCATTCTGTGCTGCTCTCCTTCCACTCTACTTCCCCCCTCAGTACTGAACTACTTTCTTGGCACAAAGTTTGTTTGTTTTGCAACCTTATGTGGCCATCAGTAATTGGCTGGCAGCAAATGCCCCCTTACAGCTGAAGGCCCCAGCATTTTGGCTTACAATATCAGCTCTGTTTCAAGTGAGCTGCTCAGGGAAAGCTTTTAACCCTTGCAATGGGAACAGTGAGAAATGACTTTCTTCAAAATAAAGGATAAAATATTTCAGTTTGGAACCTATGATTTTTTTCTCTCTTTCTTTTTTGTTTTCAAAGCTGTTGGGTTTTTGGGGGGTTTGTTTGTTTGTTTTTTTTTAAAGCTGTTTGTTGACTGAAAAGGTGCCACATGCACACATTTCAGTTTAAAATACCTAGGAATAGTAGTAGGTAAAACAGCTTTTGATCTTTGTAATAAAGTACTTGCTTTTTGGTTTGTTTGTTTTGGAAGGAGGTTGCTGTTTCTTTTGTTTGCACAAAGTGCAAACCATTTGCAAGTCTGTTTAGATCTGAGAGCACTGAGGGCAGGATGCACAACGCTCCGACAACGCTCCGACAACAGAGTGAAAAATACCGTCTCGGGTAGGGTAGACAGATTTACTCTATTAAAAAAAAGGACACCTGGTCCCCGCCCTGTTCCACCCCTGCCCCATTCCACCTCACCCAAAACTCCCCAAGATCAGGACTGCGGCTGGAGGGCATCTGCGCATGTGCGAACGTTGACATGATAATGTTATTTGCATGTGTATGATGTCATCGTGTCGACATCCGCACACACGCAGATGCACTCCAGATGTAGCCCTCAGGTTGGGAACATCCAAAACCCAGGCTAACTGCCGGGTTTTGGAAATCCCTCAGGGCACCTGGCCAGTCCTCTAAAAAGAGGACGTATCCAGGATTTCCCGGACATCTTATAACCCTAGGGTTGGGAGTGATTTTCTTTTACAGGGCTATGCACAATCAAATAGCATGCAAATCATATGTATTCTATTTGGGCGGAGTAGCCCCATAAAAGAAGGGAGGAACTGTGACTAGTGCCTGCTCAGAAGAGCAATTGCTAGGTAAAGCTCCTACTTCCTGCCTGCAGCCGCCATTCTTCTCCTCTGCCCAGCTGCTGGCGGCTTCAGTTTATTTGATTTATTACTTTCAAACAGCATTCATCAATAGCCAGCCTGCTGGTGCTGGGAACTGCCTGAGCTGCCACTGCAGCTATGAATGAGAAAAGACTTTCTGCCTCAGGCAAGCATGGAATCCAGGTGCTTGCTTCTTCGGGCTGCCAGCCAAACCTGAAAAGGTGGGCTGAGAGGGACCTCGACCCCCACAGATCCACGCTATGCAATGGGGGGAGGGAAAGGCGCAGCCAGCTCACACTCTGTCCCTCTGGCCTGACTCATGGCCCCATAGCCTGCACTCAAAACCTAGACAAAGTCTGGGGTGAGCCCCACTACAAGGGGAACTGTCCCCTAGCATCCTCAACTGCTAAAGCAGTCTGGCTAGCCAGGTACTCTGAAACCAGAGAAGTCTGCCAGCTATAGACTTCTTCGCTGAGAGTCTGTGTCTTCTCATAGTCAGAGCTGTCCCAGGAACACTGGGAACCCCTGCAGCACTGAAAGTCTCAACCCCAAAAATAAAACAAAGTAGTCATAGCACGTCAGATACCTTCTGAGCACACTTCCAGAAGGGAAAAACTGAGGAGCTACAGCACAGCTCTCTGAGGAAGGAGGTGGAGCCGAGAAAATGATGAATACCCCAGGTGCTCAGAACCTCTACACCCGGTGCACTAGAACATGAGTTATTGCCCTAACATAGCTTGATAATAACCCCCACCAAGTCAACTACAGAGCAGTATGTTTACAAAAAGGAAATAATTTGCATGGTTTACAACTGAGCTTTAGGGGCGATGGTGTAAATCTGATTCTAATAATGACAAAATTCCATGCAACATCCATTACCAGAGAGTAAAAAAAATGACTTATTTTATTGATATTGTTCCAGAAGCAAAGTAGCTATCTAAGGAATTATTTTGGAATTATTAAAGGCCTACTGCAGGATATAGATCTCCAACCATCCATTTTATTCTCAATTGTATTTTAAAGTAATTTTCAAAAACATCTTTGGATTTCTAGATTTAGATTATCAATAGCATCAGAGCTAGGAAAACTGTCATAAAGTTCATATTCCAGAACTACAGGTAGTCTAGGAAACTACTCAAATGGTTTCATTATTTTAGAAAAGCAGCATACTGAATTTCTTTTGAAATAGCTGAGAGTACTTATCCCTTGGATCCAAGCTAATAGTGTATTGTAATAGCCTCAAGGGAAGGTCTATTAGCTTAATTACAACAAATAATGATTGAAAGTTGTTTTCCAGGGCCCTTGAATAAAGCAAGAATCTGACTGGTTCTTCTAAAACCAATTTTAGAGGCAAACGACCTTGGCAACTATGAACCAGTATCTAACATTCCTTTCATAAGGAAGACAACTGTTGGGGTGGGTTTTTTTTTTTTAGATGAATACAGCACTGAAACTCTTTTAAAGTGCAATTCTAAAAACTTGGAGCTTTTCTTTACACAACAGAATACTACTACTTACTAAAGTCACACCATTACAAAATAGCACTTAGGTACCCTGTAGGCACTTCCATAAGTACTAGTATTCTATTGTGTAAAGGCAGGCTCCTGGTTTATAAATAAAAGGAGGGAGATATAAACGGACAGGGCTCCTACTTACATACATATCTTATAGAATACTATAAAGTACGCATATTCCTGCCGCATTTACACACCTGTTATGACCGCTCTAATACTGTTTTAATTGCAGACAATGGGCATTCCAATATTGGGTTGCACTCGTATTCTAGAATGGAACCTAGGCAGGCCTCAGGTGCCATTGTAGCATAAACTCCTACTGTGAATCCTCAGGGTGCCTCGGTGGTGGTGTCCAATTGTAGAACTGGCCCTTACTGCTTTTAGTTTAAATTCTGTTTATTGCAACAACAACAACAAAAATAGATAATACCATAAAGACAGCTATACCATAAAGACCAAACAAATGAAATAACAACCTCAGTAACTCCAACTAATAGCAAATTCCTCTCTATGCCTTCCCATTCCACCTCCCTCTTTGCCCCTCCATTCTCAATTTTCCCCACACCCACCCCCCTTCCCCCATAACAAGGCAGCCATAAGAAAGATAACAGAATTTTGCAGGAGGCCTTGGCTGTTATAGCGTCTTGGAGATCGATAATAAAGAAGAAAATTTCTTCCCCTCTCCCAACATCCTCCTAATTGCTTAGCTATCTACATGTGTATGACCTCTATTAAATCACTATTAAGATAAGCCATTCAATACCAGACTTCACCCATTAGTGCTTTTAGTAGATGACTTTCACCAAGTCATAGATTGAGGACATACAGTACATACTTTGTTCTCCTTGGCATTTAATTCAATCAATCATAACACTTTATTCTCTTGCTTAATTAATTTAGGATAGGAAGGGACCATTTTAAACTGGTTTCAAATCATTCAAAGTGAGAACCTAATCAGTGTCAATCATGACTCCTTTCTGTGGTGTACCTCAGGGATTGATCCTATCACCAATTTTAATACCTATATGTCACCCTGGGAAAAAATGTTCAATGAATCTGGTTGGCAATATCTTTGTTATGGGGATAATGGAAAAATTATGTTCTTACCTGTTAATTTTCTTTCCCTTAGATGCAGCAGATGAATCCAGAGACCAATGGGATAGCTCACATCTACCAGCAGGCGGAGATAGAGAAACTGATTAACAGGTGGTCCTATTGGCTGGCACTCCTCCTGTTTGATCAGTATAGCTCCTTGCCCAAGCATCCGTAACCATCAATAGGCATAAAAACTTCTTTCCCATAACAAATTTCAAACTGCAATAATCCAGAAAACAACCCGCCAGAATAACAAACTGCGAAAGTTGCAAAAGAGAAAACCAAAAGACAATAACCAGAAAGGGTGGGGCTCTGGATTCATCTGCTGCGTCTAAGGGAAAGAAAATTAACAGGTAAGAACATAATTTTTCCTTCCCTAGCAACAGCAGCAGATGAATCCAGAGACCAATGGGATGTAGCAAAGCAATCCTCAATTTGGGTGGGAAACAAATACCGGCTCCACAACAACCGAAGCACGAAATGCAGCTCCCGTAAGCGCCCCCACAGCGAACTGAAAAGACCAAGATAAAGTAATCTTGGAAGACCAAGTAGCTACTTGACAAAACCCCTGGACCGAGTCCAAGAAGTAGTCATTGCTCAGGCGGAATGACCAAAAAGCTCATCCTCCAATCGCTTCCCTGCCATCAAGGAAGCGGAAAGAATGTCCACCTGGACCTCATGAGTAAAGGAGGCCTCGGCCACTGCCCATTTGGTTTTTTGTTTTTGTGTGTCTTATTTTATTTTATTTGGATTTGCGACCATTAAAGAAGACAAAGAGGTGATCCCAAATGACTAAAAGCCAAGAGAAACCAACATATTGTGGAGAATGCTACGCCCCTATAAGAAATGCAGTGCAGAAAGGCTCGTCTCCCTATATCCCCTTCTCAGGAGGAAGAAAGGAAAAGTGAGAGCGGTAAAAACGAAACGATGACCCCACCCTAGACAGAAAGGGAGTCATTGTCCAAAACGATACTCCAGAATTCGCAACTCCGAAACAAGAATCCCCGACTCACACGGCCGGCAACTCAGAAAACCGCCGAGCCAAAGCCAAGGACACAAGAAACCCCATGCACAAAGCCCCAGCCCAAGAGTCTCAAAAGACCAGAGTGAAGCGGAACCTTCTGCAACTGCGAAGAAGTACCTTAAGATTACACTCCGGACTTGGCTGCTTAAGAGGCAAATGAATCTTCTTAGCCCCTGTAAGGAATTGCACCTCAGGAAGCCAAGAAGTTAGCGAATAGCAAGAGACCAAGCTCATGTAACAAGTCAAGATTGCCACTTGAAGCTGAGGGGAAGTGAACACAAAGCTCTTGGCCGAACGCCTCAGCCTAAAAAGAAAGAACATAAAACATAGAAGCCTGAAAGAGCACCAATGTCGCGAAGTACCCCAGAAATGTAAAGCTTCCAAACAGTAGCACAAGCCACAGTGGTAGCACCTGGAGAAGAGCAGAAATAATCTGCTTCATGTACCCCTCACAAGACACCCATGACATATCAGAAGCGAGGTCACCATACGAAAATAGGGCGAATATCCATGTCGATCAGACCCTAAGTGAGAAAATCCGTAGATACCAGGAATCTCATTAGAATGGCCGTCGAAAGACTCAAAAGAGCCATATAACAAGCTAGAAGCAGAGGTAGGTTATAGAAATTGTCAGGAACCACAGCACAGTTCATAGAGCTGAAGGGCCGCCGCGGGAGCGGACTGCTGGGCGCCATGGACCTCTGGTCTGACCCAGCGGAGACAACCTCTTATGTTCCTATGTTCTTAAAGCAAGCTTGATATGGCCAATCCATCCCAACCTCTGCTAGTGGAAAACACGGAAAGAAAAAAGATAAACCAGAGGCAGAAAGAAGCAAAGCTGTTATCCCCCTCTGACTGCGACTCCTGGCGTCTACTGAACACACTAGGAATCGCTAAATTCCGAGATGATATGCAATAATAATAATAATAATAACTTTATGCAGGAGACTCAACCTCATACAAGGACCTAGATCGCTGGAGCGAAAAGTTCCCAAATTCCAGGATGTAGAAGATCGCACTATCACTCCCATAAATTACCCCGAAAGTGCTGAAAAGCGTATGCAGCGTTGTACACTCCAACAGACGAGAGGCGGGCCCTGCTCAAATGCAGCCGAAGAGAAAGGCTATCTAAACCCATTCCTCGACCAAGAAAAAGATGCGGACAGAAGAGGAAAATGAGTTACCATCTCTGAAGTAGAATCAGGACGTCACTCGCCAACTGAGTACATCGCGTACTACCCTGGCTATAGAGAAATACCACCATAATACATACGTCCTAACATACCATAAACGTCATAACCTAAGAGAGACATGCAACTCCTGAAAAGGGAGCTAGACCATGCTGCAGTCTAGAAGAATGAACAAGCACTGAGGCTCCCGTCAACCCCAGACTCCTAGCACCGATGAAGGAAGGCACTGAGCCAACCCCCACCTGACCAGCTGGGATGATTGGTAACCAAGAGCCTGTCCAGCAAAGACCGAGGCATGCCGCTGAAAAGAGCACTCTCGCTGAACCACCCAAGCATACCAAGCGAGGGGCTTGAGGGGCCCACCAGAAAGTACAAGCGAAGCTGTGAGAAACCAGGAACCACCGGAACGAAAGTGACTGCCACCGCATGCTCACGTGAAAGCGAGCGGAAGTTCCCAGAGGAGTCACCCCCGGATATCATAGAACCTGTACATAAGCCCATACACTTGCACCCGGCGACTGAAGAAGAAGAATGGGAACCTGAGACCTTAATCCGGTGCCCCCATCTCAGGGAAGAACACATCCTACATGTATAGGACACACAACATCCCCAGAAATTCCACTATACGGCACGGAACAAGAAAACTCATCGGAATAAGGAAAACTCACAACCAAAGAATGAAGAAAATAAATCCCATTTCAAAAAAAAAAAACCAGCACCACTACCCGCAACTTCCAAAATGGTTGTGGAACCGTGGCGAGGCCAAACTACGTCTGCATAACTGACAGCACTTCTCTAAAACAACCGTGCCAAGACACTGATGATGTGGATGTCACCTGTGAACATGTTAAGAAGCTCACCGTTTCCCTCTGGAAAGGTCCAACGCTGAGAAACAAAGTAACTCACAAGGAATCCATCGCCAGCGTAATGAAGTCCCCCATCTTGGGCACTGTGAAGGAAAAGGAAGAACTCTCCTCAGGTCCGGAAGAACTGGAACTACTGTCCCAAGGGTCAGAAACCCATGAAGGGACCTCTGGGCGCTCGAGACACAGCGACCCCAAGAAGGAACAAGAAAGAATAAGAAATGGGAGAAAAGAATGCACAGATGCAATCAACATAATAATATTCAAAGTCCCTTGACCTGTCCAAAACAAAAGTCCCTTACCGCGAGAAAGCAGAAAGAGACGTTAGAGGAAGCAACGAGCCCTGCAAGGTAAAGGAGAGGTCAGTCACCGAGCTGGAGGAGATTTGCAAGTTCTGAATAGAAAACAGGCACCCTCCAGAGAACATACCATTTCTGCAATGAAATAATGAATAAGACAGAAATCGGAAACATAAGAGGAAGCTGCAGCAGCCTGTGTCATCCAAAAACTGCATACAAGCTTTCCCAAAAAAATCAACTGTCCTCAAAGAGAAGCACACTAGATGCGGTAAGATACACCTAGCTAGCTATAAGAAAAGACCACCATCCCGAAAGAGAACGGCAGGGGCAAGTCCGACAACCACCTAGCAGATGGCAACCTGCGGGTGTGGATGAATGTGAAATGCACCCCTTTTCTGGGTTTTGTTTTTTTTTGTATTAAAGGAGCCCTGAGAAGGCCACATGTTGGACAGACCTGTCACTCCAAAAACAGAAAAAGACAGTTTTGCCCGCAAGAAATTGTGAATAGCCATCATGCCCCAAAGAAACTGCTCCAAAGTGCAGTAATAACCACAAAAGCGCTAGCAGACACACTCAGCTATGTACAAAGACACCAAATATGGGAAAACATCCAAAATGACATGGCCTCATCCTTTGGAGACCGCGAGAGAGAGAGACGAGGATATACCTGAATGAAACACCGGGTACACTCCTGCAACCGACCGAAGTCGCACCGCGATTTGCCCCCTACGGACTCAGCACGCAGGGAAGCAGAAACTGGGCGGTCAATCAACAGCAGCTCCTCTTTCCCAAGCACCTGCAGAGGCTCCCAACGGAAAGCATGCTAGTGTGGCAAGTAACCAACCCGGGAGAACAATAGAAACCGAGCTCACACGTTGCAGTAATGCCGGAACTGCTAGAAACTGCATCTGACCCGAAGTCACCGAGGCCGCGGCAAGAATTTCAGCTGCCAATGAAACATACTGAACGCTGTGGCGCTCCCACCAGCGCAGGAGCACAAGCATGAGCCCCATACTCGCCCAAAGACACAGCCCCGGCATGCTGTTAAAACAATGTACCTGCTGAATAATTTAAACCCAGCCGCATACAACACCGACGTAAGGCAGGCCCAAAGATAACTCCAGCAACACAGTGGGGAACCCGGCAGTGCCCGAGAATCAGCGCGTGCATGCGCTCACGGAGAACAGTCCCGGCCCCATATAACCGTGTCACCAAAACACCCCCAGAGCCAACCGTCCAGTAAATAGACACCGCCAGTGCAAGTAGCAAATGCAACAGCGTGGATCCACAGCCGGAAAGCCGCGATGTGCTCTTCAGAGCAGGAAACCAGAGTGCGCTTCCCGCGCGCGGGAAGGGATCAGCTCCTTAAAGTCACCAGAAGTGCACACCGGGAGTCCTTCCCTGAATAACGTACACACAATCCACAAGAAATTGAATGATTGCTACTACCGTACCAACTTCAGCGATGCAGCGAGAAACTATAAAGCCATCAGTCAACACCACGAAAGGACAAAACCCGCCATTGCACAGCTCCCACCATTGCTAGCCAGGAAATACTTACAACGTTGCATTCACTGCTGGCAGAGACCGGTAAATGTGGTCTCTCTCCTTTTTTTTTTTTTTTTAGGGAAAGAAGAAACGAGAGACCAAGGCAGACCCTCTAACACTGGAGGGAGGGTGAGGCAGGGACAAGGGGGGGCCCAAGTGTAACCTCTAAAGCCGGCACCGTCCAGCCGGACACCCCTGTCTCACTGAAGAGGGAAACCTCAACAGGAGAAATATAATTGCTGCCTCACTGAAGAGCAAACCTCAACAGGAGAAAATAGTTATCCAGCCACAGCCAGAATCCAGGAGCTAGTTGAATAGCGACCTTAACCTGCTGGGAGATAGAGAATACTGATCAAACAGGAGGAGTGCCAGCCAATAGGACCACCTGTTAATCAGTTTCTCTATCTCCGCCTGCTGGTAGATGTGAGCTATCCCATTGGTCTCTGGATTCATCTGCTGCTGTTGCTAGGGAAACCCAGATATATATTACTCTCATCTCTGATCCCAAGCAAGCTGAAACAAATCTGAACATATGTCTTAAAAGGCCTGTGAAATGGATACATCTTCACAAATCAAAATCAAACCTTTCTTAAATTCTGCTGTGAGAGACCAGCCTGGAAGCTGTTTTTCAATTCAGCACATTTTAGCCTTAGAATATACTAGATGAAACTAATAGATGAGGCACAGATCTGCTAAAGTAAAGGGTGTTTTTATTTTCAGTTATGTTGTGTAAGTCAAAACGTGCACTACCTGATAAAGTAGCCTTTGCATTGAGCTAACAGATATAGTTTCTGACATTATGGAGATTTTTTTTTTTAGGATCTCTAGCTCTATTTTGGACAGCTGAAACTAACATATAGACATCCGTACTGCATGGATATCCAAACCTCAACTAAATAAAACCAGGGCACGGACATCTAAAACTTCAGTATGCCCATATGGCAAGGGGAATATGTAGGTACATTTTGGGTGGGAGTAAGAAGGGGCTAAAAGATGGACATCCAACTGATTGCAGAAGTGGTAGGGATGTACATGTCCATAAAGATCGACATCCATATTTAGACCAGGAGCTTCGCATATCTGAGTTACAGAAAAGAGCTTCAATTGAGCAGTTCTTCACAGGAGGGATTAAAGGAAATCACAGGAAATTTTTTAAAAAACGGAAAAGAAAATTACAAAAAGCTAAAGTGGGATTTGAATCTGTGACTTCTGATCACTGCTCTGGTTCTCAGCCATTTGCTTTGGCCATCAGGCTACTTCTACACATGGAGAACTATGTGACCACTTTATAATATGGACCTTCCTATACTGCTACAAAGATGTCCAAGTCCCTTGTTTTGCCTGCTCATAGTTTAGACGTTCCATTTTATAAAATGAATATTCATACTGGATGTAGCCAGCACTTGGATATCCATTTCTTATATATTTAGAACAGACTATACTTTGGCATATCTTAAATATGTGAGAAATAGACATTCATATGTGACATACCGACTTGGATGTCCATATTGCAAGTTGTTTTTTTATTATTATGCCCCTCTATGTCTGTGCCAAATTTTTGGCACAGAACAAGTGTTCTAATGGAAGAAAGGCATCAAAATGGGGCAGAAACGTTAGATCTGAACAAAAACACATTTACATACCCACGTTGTCAACTTGAGTCTTCAATAAAAATATTCAACTATTAAGATTAAACAATGATTAAAAATGTAATTATTGAACTTTAAACCAATCTTAATACGGTTGTTTTACGAATGGTCTAAGTCCCTGAGTCCAAGGTCTGTCTGCTGAGGCCAGGACATTGTCCACTCCCGCTACATGCGACACAGAGATCACCTGCAAGTGTAGCTCTGCCATCCAGAACAATAAGTGGGCTTCCAGGCTCAGCAGCACACTGCTGGTGCTACCTTGGCAAATGACATACGACACCACCGTAGCATTGTCTGAGAAGATTTGGACCGCCTGTCTTTCCAGACTCCTCTCCAGCTTCTATAACGCCAATTGAATGGCTCGAAGCTCCAGTCGGTTGATTGGCCATTTTCTCTGGGAGGCCGACCACCGCCCCTGGACTGGGCGTTCATTGCAAAGGCCTCCCCAGCCGAATAGGCTGGCATCCATTGTGAGAATCACCCACAAAGTTATTCTGAAGGGCTGACTTCCCAGAACATTTTGTGTGATGTGAAGTACCTGTCTGAGTGCAGGCATCTTTGCAAGTAGAAAGTGAGCCAACTGAGGTCACGGGAGGCCCCTCAACAGTGCCTTAAGATCGGCATCCTACCGCTGACTCCCCAGAACAACTTGTGTGATTAGAACATGAAACACAATAAGCTATCAGTCCACTTTAAAGATCAACTATGTATGGGATTATTATTTTTTTTTTCCAAATGAAACTGTTCTCTGGAGCTTGTCAAACAAGCCATCTGGACGTATGGATAAACCATGCTTTTATCACTGTTAAAAGGGAAATCTGTTTAATCAACTTGTACCAATTTATATATAGAAAAAGCTAATCACGATTCATTCCTTATACAGCCTGAAATTCTTGGAATTATATAGCTGAACTGCCCCAACTACTCCCTGTTCTCTAAAGCATATCCCCCCCACCCACACTTACAGTATGTCAGCTTTAAAATACTAAATACATTTTAACCTTAATAATAGGATTACATACTGATTACCAGATGGTTCTTGGTAAATGTCTTTCCTGGTCTTAAATTTCAATCTCATTCCTTAACAAATTGAAGTCCTTCATTTATTAGGACTACTATAGTTGAAGGTTGCTACAAACTATGTTAAACTTCAGTTCAGTGGCTTCTTATTAATTAATACCTGTTCTATCAGAAGGTCTCACTTAAACTTGAACCATTATAGTACAGAATATTTGTTATACCTGGCATGCCTATGGGCGGCTAATTTCTGCATACCTCCCACAAAAAATAAATTCAATATACAATGGTGGATAAGCAAAATTTTTTTTAAAAAGTTTTTAAGTTTTGTCCCTGATGTACTACAGTACAAAATCTTTTCCACAAAAGAGGCTTCGTTCACTCTGTGCACAGCGCAAAAACATCAGCAAAAATGCAGTTGGGTCTAAGCTGGCAGAGGAGAAGGAAGTGACCCGATGTGCAGTGGTTCACTTCCTCCGCCTCCTGTTGCGCAATCTCTATTGGAGAGGGGCGAGAGCAGAGGGTGCCAGCTGCTTACAAACTCTGCGCTGTACAGCTACACAGAATTTTCCCAGGAGTAAAATACCAGTACATGCTAAACTTAGGTGAAATGTATGAACATAATGGGCACATAAATGCCCTAAATATGTCTAATATTCTTTAGCATACATCAAAAAATTATAAAAATAAATAATAACTTGATTTAATTTAAGGTATAAGGGCATAGCACAAACTATGGAAGCACTGTTGTGTCCAAGGGATACATTTTCCTGAGCAACTGGTTTACATGTTATACACAGTATGACGCAATTAGGTGGATGAGAGAGTTGCTTTTATCTCAGCCCAATATCTGCAGCCAGTACTAACACAACCATTAAACTGGATCTCACAACCCTTGGCAAGAGCACCATGGTTACATTTATACAAGGGTGAATTCCTCTCTGAATAGTTTTCCCATTATATAAGCACAAACATTGTTTCTGCACATCAGGTTTTTGTAAAATCTTCCTTCCATGATCATAGTTACTACAGGCAAAGCAAACAAAATCCCATTCCACTTAGATCTGCTTTCCCATGAGCTAGTCCTGAAGTCTTATTGTAATGGACATGAATTTGGTACAGTTTGGCTAACGTTAGATGCCAGGCTGCTGCATGATAAAATGCAAATTCTATATCATTATAGAATTCTAGTGTAAGTTGGCATTTACATGTCAACATTTAGGCATCACTGCTGGTACAAATGTCTGTAATTAAATATTGCATGCATAACCCCTAAGATTTTAGTTTTTATTTTATTTTATTTTTTATTTTTTCAGGGCTGGAGGAAAGGACATGAGCAGAAAGGATGTGAGCAACTGATCCCCAGAAGTCGCTTCTTTTTTGATCGGCCAGCCCAGTTGGTGTTCCTGAAAATGTTTTGTGATTCGCATCCTTCCTACTTTGCATGCCGTTCTCCCTCATATGCATGCACGGATCGGATCGGGCGTGGATCGGTTTGGGAGTAAGGTTAGTGAATCGGGTTAGGGTCGTAAAGTGGTTGCAAACTGGTCAGGACACGATCGGTGCCCTTAGTGAATCTAGCCCTTAAGAGCGCAGCCAACATAAGGACGAATAAGCCCATTTACTAGTGCAGCTTAGTAAAAGGGGATCCTAAACATTTTTATGAATGCTAAAACATAACAAAAGGAAATAAAATACAAATGAAACAAAAAAAAGAAATAACATGAAAAAAATAACATTTTCTGCTAGCATGCAACTCCTACAAAACACATTTTATTGAGAATTCCTACTGAAGTGTGTGACCATAAAGCTAAAGTTAACAACATTCCCTCCATTTATTTTCTCAGCCAGCATTTGAAATACGGGTTGAGAACTATTCATTTTCACAGCAAGCAGCAGAAAACATATAACCCAAATACTGTGTTAGTAAATCCTGAGTTCTGGCCTTTGCAGAAGAATCTCACATATAAGCAAAGTGGAGGAGCAGCTTAATGGACGAGAACCAAGAAAGAGCAAAAAGCAGACCAGGGGAATAATGGTGTCACTGGAGCCACACTCTATTTATAAATTTTATTGTTTACCCGCATAGCCATGTTTCGGCAAGTACCTGTGTCAATGGTCCTAGTGTTAAAATAAGATTATATAAATAAATTGTTACAAAGAAATTCATAAAACAAGAAGAGACATAAGCACTGACTAGTTAGATGCAAAGATTTGATAAAGAAAGCTAAAAAAAAAAAAAAAAGAATATGAAGAGAAACTTGCTACAGAAGCAAAAACTCATAGTAACATTTTTTTTAGGTACATCACAAGCAGAAAATCTGTGAGAAAATCCGTGGGACCATTGGATGATCAAAGAGCAAAAGAGTCACTCAGGGAACATAAAACCATAGTGGAGAGACTGACTGAATTCTTTGCTTCAGTCTTTACGGAAGAAGATGTAAGAGATTGACCTGAAACAGAATTGGTTGTCAAGGATGATGGTGCGGAGAAACTGAAATAAATCTTGGTGAACCTGGAAGACGTACTAAGCCAAATCAACAAGATGATATGCATCCCATCTCAAACATGAAATTGTTGATCTGCTGTTAATGATCACTAAAACCGTCTGTAGTACCTGAAGACTAGAGTGTGGCCAATGTTAAGCCGATTTTAAAAAAGGGTTCCAGGAGAGATGGGGGATCCGGTAGGGTTGGACTTGGGGGGTCTGGGTGAGTTACCTTTGGGGTGGGGTGGGGGGTGTCCGGCAGGAGGAACTGGGCATCTCTCCTGCCGATAAACTTTCAGGGGTTCGGGAGGGAGTGTCCGGCAGGAGAAATTGGGTATCTCTCCTGCCGGCAATCGTTGCAGGGGAGTCGCAGCGGGTGCTGGGAAAAGGGACTGGGCATCCCTCCTGCCACGATCATTGCAGGGGGTTCGCGGCAGGTTCCGGCAGGAAGGACTGGGCATCCCTCCTACTGCGATTGTTGCAGGGGCAGTTGCGGCAGGTGCAGGCAGGAGGGACTGAGGCCAGTTAGAGAATTGTGGTTTTAGGTGAAGGACTGGTCCCTCCCACGCCTAAAAGGTCTTAAGCGTTTGGGACTTGGGCGTATTTTTTTCAGGAATAGGGCTTAAAGGTAGACATAGTGGCGATCTGGGTGATTAAATGCTTGAATGTACAGGTAGCCATTCTCAAAAAAAACCCACATTTTGGACGTTTTTTTTCGAGAATGGACATTTCCCTGCCTACTTTGGGCGCCTAGACTTTTTTTTTCAGTTATGCCACTCTTACTCTCTAACTGGCATTTTACATGATTTATTTCAGTGTTCTTCAACCTTTTTACACCGGCGGAAATAAAATAATTATTTCGTGTACTGGCAAACTACTAAGACTGAAATATTTTTTAAAAACCATTGCCACCCCGTCCCCGCGAGCTCAGTCCCCACAAACCATCTGATCCCATCCACACAAGCCTCAAATAGTTATGATTTTATATTGAACATATTTTATTAAAGTATAAAAAGAAACAATATTCTATACAATTGTCATTTTATAAATACAAATAATACAGGGCAAAGATCAACAAAACCCCTGCCTCCCCTCCCCTTCACATATATCCCCTCTACTATCAAGAAAACTGAATAAGCCAAATTATTACAGAATGCTACACAAATATCATGTAACAGAATACCACAGTCACATGACAGGAATGGTGTTAGGGGAGTGGAACTAGGGCAACTGCCCCCTGGACAGAGAGAGCCCTAAGCCAGCTGGAAGCTAAAGAAGCACTGCCTGGGCTTTGCACTCCCCAGTTATGTCTAGCAAGATACATATTTCAAATCTGATATATTTGAATCACAAGATAGAAATAAAATTATTTTTTTCTACCTTTTGTCATCTCTGGTTTCTGCTTTCATTGCCTTTTCACTCTCTTCCATCCAGCGTCTGCCCTAAGAACATAAGAATTGCCACTGCTGGGTCAGACCGGTGGTCCATCATGCCCAGCAGTCCGCTCACCCGGCGGCCCTCTGGTCTAAGACCAGCACCCTAACTGAGACTAGCCCTACCAGCACACGTTCTTGTTCAGCAGGAACTTGCCTAACTTTGTCTTGAATCCTTGGAGGGTGTTTTACCCTATAACAGCCTCTGGAAGAGCGTTCCAGCTTTCTACCACTCTCTGGGTGAAGAAGAACTTCCTTACGTTTGTACGGAATCTATCCCCTTTCAACTTTAGAGAGTGCCCTCTCGTTCTCCCTACCTTGGAGAGGGTGAATAGTGTCTTTCTCTACTAAGTCTATTCCCTTCAGTATCTTGAATGTTTCGATCATGTTCCCTCTTAATCTCCTCTGTTCGAGGGAGAAGAGGCCCAGTTTCTCTAATCTTTCGCTGTAGGGCAGCTCCTACAACCCCTTAACCATCTTAATCGCTCTTCTCTGACCCTTTCTAGTAGTACCGTGTCCTTCTTCATGTACGGTGACCAGTGCTGGATGCAGTACTCCAGGTGAGGGCGTACCATGGCCCATAACCTTCTCTGTCTCTTCAGTCCAGCATCTGCCCCTTCCATTCACTGTCTGTCTTTCCCTGCCATCTCTTCTCCTGCCCCCCCCCCCCCAAATTTGGTCTGGCATCCATCATCTTCCTTCTGTTCCTCTCATGGTCTGGCATCTCTGTCCTTCCCTCCCCCCTGTGGTTTTTAGCATCTCTCTCTTCTCATTTCCTCCACTCAGATCTGATATCGTTCTCTGCTCTCTCTTCCCTTTTCTTCTCTGGTCTTCCTTCTCTATTTTCTGCCTCCATCTAAATTAAATTCTTTCTTACTATTTAGTCCTGTTTTCCTCTTTTCACTGTGTCTACCCACAGCTTGTCACCCCTTTCCCTCACCCCTCCATTATCTTACTATTTTATTCCCCCTTTATTTATCTCCTCCTTCCATCCAGTATGTGTTCTTTCCCCACGTCCATTCAGCATCTGCTCTCCCCTCTCAACTGACATCCATCTGCCTTCTGCTCTCTCTCTCACTTCCATCATCTGTCCCCTTCTCTCTCTCATCTCCTCCATTCCATCATCTGCCCCTTCTCTCTCTCCCCCCCCCCCAACTTCCATCATCTGCCCCCCCTTCCCCTCATCTTTGCGGATCACTTTCTTTCCCCTGAGGGTGGCTCATGTTAGAGGGGAAGCTTTGGCCGAGCAGAACCGCTTCCACTGTTCCTTGCAACTTACTTGATGTCGATGCTGGGGCCCGTTGCCATTTGAAGAAAAAAAAAAAATAGGTGGAAAAAAGGGAGACCTCCAGGACAGCTGCTCTTTGCCCTCCTTCAGCGGCCCAAGAGTCTTTAGGCAAGCGGCAGCTCTGTGTTCTTTTAACTTTGGCACAGAGCTGCCCCTAATCAGTAGTTTAGCGCGGTTTCATGAGGCAGCCTCGGGGCCTTTGCTAGGCCGGCCCACATCGCATCATCGAAGTGGGCCGGCCTAGCAAAGGCCCCGAGGCTGCCTCATGAAACCGCGCTAAACTATTGATTAGGGGCAGCTCTGTGCCGAAGTTAAAAGCACACAGAGCTGCCGCTGCTGGTCTGGAGGTGCGGAGACAGGGCAGGAAGCATATGCGGCAGGAGTCCCGGCAAAGGCAGGAGTCCCGGCACAGCGACGGCAACAGGAAGTTGCAAGTCAGCTGACGCCTGCACCTTTCGTTGCGGCGGGGACCCGAATCCTTCACGGACTGGCAAGATTTTTTTGCAGACCGGCGGTTGAACAACTGTGATTTATTCGATTATGAATGTATTATTGTGAACTGCTTACAAATCCAAGCTAAGGAACTGTGCTGCCCAATTTTGGTGGAGCTTGGAGTCTTGCACCTACTGATATTAATAGCCCGACATAGCTAATGACGAGCTACAGTATTTAAACCTGAGAATTTTTTAAAGGTTCTAATTAAAGGACTATTTCACTAGCGATCTGTTTCTCTGTTGTCTTCTATTTCTATAAATGACATTAAAAATTATGTGCGGAAATTTGGGCACATGCCCAATTTCTGCACACAATTTAATTGAAAAGTGAATTAGCACTGATAATTGGGTGCTAATAATCAACTATTAGTGCTAATTGGCATTAATTAAATTTTACATATGCATTTTTAGCCGCCAGGATCTGTGCATTAATTTAGCACACAAGTCCAAAAAGGGAGCATGGCCAAAGGAGGGTCATGGAAGATCAAAGATGTTCTGCAATTTATGCATGCTATTTTAAAATAAAGGGGAATCCATGTCTAATTAAAGGGTCCTTTTATTAAGGCACGCTAAATGCTAAGGCATCCATTGTATTCTATGGGTGCCTTAGCATTTAGCGCACACTAAATCGGTTAGCGCACCTTAATAAAAGGACCCCTAAGACGTGAGGATTTATATAACGCCAGCTGATTTTAAAAAATAAAAGCGTGCTCTACTGATCACATATGTGCCTTATGAATACTGGGCCCTTTGTATTCAGTCAGCATAAATGAAAAATTTACTATGAAAGACAGCATTTGAGATCCTAACATCTTTCATTTCAGAAGTATATTTTGATGTCATTCTACAGCACAGCTGAGGATATGTGGATTACAGCTTGAAAATACTATGCTAGGTAGGTCAGTTAATGTAGCTGCCAAAAAGAAAAAAAAAACACAACACCATATTAGGGTTTATATGTGAAATTGCTGTTAATAAAGAATCTGCCAGCCAGCAATGCGAACAGCAACAAGAGATTCCAAACGTTCTTAAAATGCCCCATACATGAGGCGTGGCTGAAATCAGACTCATTTACCTTATTTAGGCAAAGCAAACCTTTCTCAGACTCTGCTAAGGCAAGCATTTAACAAGAACGAACTTTGCATTCGAAAGGATTTGTCATATTAAAGGCCAGATTCTATAAAAGGAACCTACATTAGGTGCCCTAATTGCAGCCACCTAGCAATGCCTAAGTTTGGGATTCGCAACTAATTTATATTTTTTAATCGGCGTGGTAATTTACCACACCAGTTTTCAGCCAATCAAAAAGCATTTAAGAGTTTGGCGCCAAACTCTTAGGATGCCTAGCGATGCCTAAGTGGATTTGCCCTCCCAAGCCTAATGATGCTTATATTAAAAAGTACATATATAGCGATAAGGATCTGGATGTAAAAATACAAAGGACGCCTCAGCCCCACCACTCCACCGCTGTGTAATTTCAAAACTGCGGGAAGATTTACATGGTGCCTCATCATTGGCTGTCCACTTGCTGTAATTCAAGTGTTATTCAAGTTGTATTTATCTTATTTTAAATAAATTATCATTTTATGTTTGCTCTAAATATAATAAATAGTATAAATATAAAGTGCATTTGTACTTAACTCAATCACAGCCAAACCTGGGAGTCTGACCCGACATGTTTCGCACAACAAGTGCTGTATTAAGGGTCTCCCAAAGTCGCTGCCGTCACCCGACTCCAAGTAAGGTGTAAGAAAAAAGATTAAAAAGTAGGCTTCGTTATGGGCAGAAAATAGGCATGGTTGATTTAGGCGTCCAAAATAGGTTTCACCAAATTAGGCGAGTAAAAAGCTGGTCTAATGGAATAGCACTTATGTCTAGGATGCCTAGTGATGCCCAAGTCACGGGCCGTATCGAGGTGGAAGAAGATATCTTTTTTCTTAAAGGTCCCGCGGCTATAAGAGGGCATCCACTGAAACTCAGGGGTGGGAAATTTCATGGTGATACCAGAAAATATTTCTTCACCGAAAGGGTGGTTGATCGCTGGAATAGTCTTCCACTACAGGTAATTGAGGCCAGCAGCGTGCCAGATTTTAAGAAAAAAATGGGATTGGCACGTGGGATCTCTTCACGGAGGAAGTTAGGGGGTGGGTCATTAGTGTGGGCAGACTAGATGGGCCATGGCCCTTTTCTGCCATCAGTTTCTATGTTTCTAAGTAGAGTTGCCCTCCCACGCCTAAGTTAAAAAGTAGGTGTCGTTATGGGTGGAGAATATGCATGATTGACTTAGGCATCATAGATGTCCAACATAGGTGCTGCCAAATTAGATGAATGAAAAGCTGGCCTAGTGGAGCGGTGCGTATGTCTAGGATGCCTAGCAATGCCCAAGTTCACTTAGGTGCCACTAGGCATGATTCTTTAAACAATGTAATTTTTCTGATCGATAACCGTGCCAAGCAGCACCTACAATGTAAGTAATATTCAGTGCTGTTTCTAGAATCTGGCCCTTTGTGTCTACAGTAAGTTTTTTTATAAATAGGGTTCAATCGTGCTGTTATAATTAATGCAGTAAAAGTTTATTAATATTTTCAAGGTGCACTATCTTGGCAACAGCAGTGAATCTCTGGGTGTTTGGTAGCAGCTGGAAACTATCCAGGTCAAGGACACAGTCAGATCTCAAAGTTGATGGACACATGAACCTTGCCCGTCACCTGATATTTCTCTGTCCTCCACCCCCCCCTCCCCTCCCCACCAAGGCAATGGGGATCTCTTAATGCACTTCCCCAAACCCCTGATACTTTCTAAGCCCTTCAGTTCATCGCCAGCAGTGAGCAATGCCTGCTGCTTGTACAGGCCTTGATCTGTCCCGTCTGATGCAACTTTTTGGTTTCATGAACAGAAAGTTCTGTCAGAGGAAAGCACGAGTAGCTGGTGAGTCCATTTGCTGCTGGCAAGAAACTGAAGGATATACAAGGTACTGGGGGCTGGGGAAATGGAATTAAGAAATGTCCAATTGTCTGAGGGGAAGGGAGGGAGAGATGCCAAGAGTTTTCAGCTGGTAGGACTTGTGGATCTCCGCTAGCTAAATCACAGCTGTGCTACTACTGGGTGGGTCTGAGTTCAAAGTGGGAGGACTTGTGACCACCCATGGCTAAACCATTAATCCAGGTACAGCAATACTGTGGCTAAGTCTCTGATCCAAATACAGCTAATTTTCATTAACCAGAACGCTGTAGTGCTCAGAGTGGATATTTGTCAGCACTGTCCTATCCATCAAGTCCAGCATCTTGTTTCCAACAGTGGCCAGCCCAGGTCACAAGTACCTGGTAAGATCCCAAAAGAGTAAAATAGATTTTATACTGCTTATCCTAGGAATAAGCAGTGGATTTTCCCAAATCCTTCTTAAGACAATACCTCAATTTGGGCAGAGAATCCAAATAGGTACACCACTGATGCCTATACTGGCATATCACATGAACGTGCTCAAAAGTGACACCAATGCTAAGAAGTGATTAGTGCTTGACTTGCATGCACAGAGGTCCTGATTCTATAAATGGCGTCTAAAGTTTCAAGAATGGAATAGAGAATGACACGGGGACATTTTTCCTATCCCTGCACCACTCCTGCAAGCTCCATCCTCATCTGCACAAGCCTCAAACACTTTAAAATCATAAGTGTTCGAGGCTTGTATGGTTAAGGCAGAAAAGGGTGAACAGAATGCTAGGAATGATTAAGAAGGGGATCACGAACAGATCGGAGAAGATTATCATGCCACTGAACCAGGCTATAGTACGCTCCCACCTGGAATACTGCATCCAGCACTGGTCACCGTACATGAAGAAGGAAACGATACTACTCGAGAGGGTCCAGAGAAGAGCGACTAAAATGGTTAAGGGACTGGAGGAGTTGCCGAACAGTGAGAGATTAGAGAAACTGGGCCTCTTCTCCCTTGAAAAGAGGCGACTGAGAGGGGACATGATCGAAACATTCAAGATAATGAAGGGAATAGACTTAGTAGATAAAGACAGGTTGTTAACCCTCTCCAAGGTAGAGAGAACAAGAGGGCACTCTCTAAAGTTAAAAGGGGATAGATTCCGTACAAACGTAAGGAAGTTCTTCTTCACCCAGAGAGTGGTAGAAAACTGGAACGCTCTCTCAGAGGCGGTTATAGGGGAAAACACGCTCCAGGGATTCAAGACAAAGTTAGACAAGTTCTTGTTGAACCAGAATGCACGCAGGTAAGGCTAGACTCAGGGCACTGGTCTTTGACCTAAGGGCTGCTGCGTGAGCGGACTGCTGGGCACGATGGACCACTGGTCTGACCCAACAGCGGCAATTCTTATATTCTTACAGGAATGGGGCAGGGACAGTGACAAAACTTGAGGGGACAGGATAGGAAAATTGAATTCCTGCGGGGACAGGGATAAATTTGTCCTCATGTCATTCTCTAGTGTGAAACTCCGAGCCATCATGAATTTCCTATTTCTGCAGAAGAAAACTTCAAAGGAAATCCATGAATGTATAATGCAAACAATGAATGACAAATGCCCATCATACTTACAAGAAGTGGTGTGCAAACTTTCAACGTGGAGATTGAGACCGAAGATGTAGCAAAGTCTCAGAGGCCTCAAATAGTGTCAACACCTGAAATTGTTGACCATGCCCATGACCTGTTTTGGGGAGATTGACGAATATTGGCTAAAACAATTGCTGAAACTCTACAGATATCCAGGGAATGTGTTGGGTGTATAATTCATGAGCAGCTAGGTATACAGAAGCTGTCAGGAAGATGGGTACCCAAATGTTTGAATGCTGACAAGAAGCAACATTGAGCTGTTCTTGTGGCAAGTCTGCTCAGCCAAAGCTGACGATGGCCAGCCAGCATTTCGCTTAGCAGCGTCAGGGCTTCCTGGGATCGGCACTTAAACCCTGTGCTCACAGGCGTTGCCACAAGAACAGCAGTGTGTATGAAAGATACGCGGGCCTGATTCAGCATAGCGCAGGGAAAGATAAGTGTTTATTATAATAGTATTAGTAACATTTCATACTGGTACACAACCCAGACGCAGTCCGATTACATTAGTGGGAAGCGATTTAATGGTCGCTCCCGACACAGCTGTTCTGTAGGAGATTTAGAGTGGATGCAAATTACATAATTTAGTGATTTTTAAAAATAATTATTGAGATTTAAAATTGACAAATATAATTTACTGAAACATATGAATATTTGAAAAATATTTATTATTGAAAACAGGAATACTTGGAGGAGGCGGTTTTTATGCTGACGAAGTAGCTCTAACAGTATCCTGAATGCTTAAAAAATTAGCAGCAGGCACGAGTCTGAGGCTTTTTCTCCCCCTTTACAAGATACCTAACAGAAGAATAGTAGTGGTTTTGTGAAGTTTTAAGTCCACAGTGTGTTGTTGAGCCTAAGAAAGAGGCTTAAATCATGCAATTATAAAGGAGTAAAAAGTAAAATCTCTTTTTTTTTGAGATTAGGATTTGCACTAAGGGTATTTCAGTTTTTTTATTATTATAGTCTCTTTGTGTTTGTGAGTGTGGAGGAGTCTGTGCTGGGACCGCTGCTTTTAAACATATTTATCAATGATCTAGAGATGGGAATAACTAGTGAGGTAATTAAATTTGTTGATAACAAAGCTGTTTAAAGTTGTGAAATATTACAAGAGGACCTTGTGAGACTGGGGGGTCTCTTCTACTAAACCGTGCTAGCGGTTTTAGAGCGGGGGAACGCGCTGAATGACCCGCACTGCTCCCAACGCTCATAAGAACTCTATGAGCGTTGGGAGCAGCGCGGGCCATTCAGCGCGGCTCCCCGCACTAAAACCACTAGCACAGTTTAGTAGAAGAGGGGGTGGATGTCAAAATGGCAGATGGTGTTTAATGTGAGCAACTGCAAAGTGATGCACGTGGGAAGAGGAACCCGAATTTGTGTTAGGAGTCACTGCCTAGTAGAAGGATCTTAAGCACATAAGCACATAAGCAATGCCTCTGCTGGGTCAGACCTGAGGTCCATCATGCCCAGCAGTCCGCTCACGCGGCGGCCCAACAGGTCCAGGACCTGTGCAGAAATCCTCTATTTATACCCCTCTATCCTCTTTTCCAGCAGGAAACCGTCCAATCCTTTCTTAAATCCCAGTACCGTACTCTGCCCTATTACATTCTCTGGAAGCGCATTCCAGGTGTCCACCACACGTTGGGTAAAGAAGAACTTCCTAGCATTTGTTTTGAATCTGTCCCCTTTCAACTTTTCCAGATGCCCTCTTGTTCTTTTATTTTTTGAAAGTGTGAAGAATCTGTCCCTCTCTACTCTCTCTATGCCCTTCATGATCTTATAAGTCTCTATCATATCCCCTCTAAGTCTCCTCTTCTCCAGGGAAAAGAGACCCAGTTTCTCCAATCTCTCAGCATATGGAAGGTTTTCCATCCCTTTTATCAGACGTGTTGCTCTCCTCTGAACCCTCTCCAGTATCGCCATATCCTTCTTAAGGTACGGCGACCAATATTGGATGCAGTATTCCAGATGCGGGCGCACCATCGCCCGATACAACGGCAGGATAACTTCTCTCGTCCTGGTTGTAATACCCTTCTTGATTATACCCAGCATTCTATTCGCTCTCTTAGCGGCCGCTGCGCACTGTGCCGTCGGCTTCATTGTCATGTCCACCATTACCCCTAAGTCCCTTTCCTGGGTACTCTCATTCAATAACATCCCTCCCATCGTATAGTTGTACCTCAGGTTTCTGCTTCCCACATGCAGTACTTTACATTTCTCAACGTTGAACTTCATCTGCCATCTCGTCGCCCATTCCCCTAGTTTATTCAGGTCCCTTTGCAATTCTTCGCAGTCCTCTTTAGTCCGAGCTCCACTGAATAGTTTGGTGTCGTCTGCAAATTTTATTATCTCACACGTCGTCCCTATTTCTAGATCATTTATGAATATATTAAATAGTAGTGGCCCGAGCACCGAGCCCTGCGGAACACCACTTGTGACCCTCTTCCAGTCCGAGTAGTGGCCCTTCACCCCTACCCTCTGTTTCCTACCCGCCAACCAGTTTCTGATCCATCTATGCACATCTCCGTCCACCCCATGGTTCTTCAGTTTCCGGAGTAGACGCTCGTGAGGCACCTTGTCAAAGGCTTTTTGGAAATCTAGGTATACGATGTCTATGGGGTCTCCTTTGTCCGTCCGTTTGTTGATTCCTTCGAAGAAGTGCAATAAGTTAGTTAAGCACGATCTCCCCCTGCAGAAACCATGTTGGCTTGGTATCAGAAGTTCATTTCTTTCCAAATGTTCATCGATGTTTTCTTTTATCAGCGCTTCTGCCATTTTCCCCGGAACCGAGGTCAGACTCACAGGTCTGTAGTTTCCCGGGTCACCTCTTGATCCCTTTTTGAAGATGGGCGTGACGTTGGCTATCTTCCAATCCTCTGGTATCACACCTGTTTTCAGGGATAGGTTGCAAACTTGCTGCAGTAGTTCTGCTATCTCCTCCTTTAATTCCTTCAGAACCCTTGGATGGATTCCGTCTGGACCCGGGGATTTGTCAGTTTTTAGTTTTTCTATCTGCCTGCGCACATCTTCAAGGCTCACTTCCATGGATGATCTAGGTGTCATTGTTGAGGATACGTTGAAACCCTCAACTCAATATGCGGCAGCTGCTAAGAAAGCAAATAGAATGTTAGGAATAATCAGAAAAGGAATGGAAAACAAAGATGAAAATGTTATGATGCCCTTGTATCGCTCTATGGTACTGCTGCGCCTTGAATACTGTGTGCAGTTCTGATTGCCATATCTCAAAAAAGATATAGCAGAATTAGAAAAGATACAGAGAAGGGTGACAAAAATGATAAAAGGGATGGGTCAACTTCCCTACGAGGAGAGGCTAAAGCGGCTAGGGCTATTCAGCTTAGAGAAGAGACGGCTCAGGGGTGATATGATAGAGGTCTATAAAATAATGAGTGGCGTGGAAAGGGTAGATGTGACTCACTTGTTCACTCTTTCCAAAAATACCAGGACTAGGGGACATGTGATGAAGCTAAGTAGTAGATTTAAAACAAACTGGAGAAAATATTTCTTCACACAACGTGTAATTAAAATCTGAAATTTGTTGCCGGAAAATGTGGTGAAATCAAGTTAGCTGAGCGGGGTTTAAAAAAGGTTTGGATAATTTCCTAAAAAGAAGCCCATATTTCATTATTGAGATGGCTTGAGGAAATCCACTGCTTATTCCTAGGATAAGCAACATAGAATCTGTTTTGCTACTTGGGATCTAGCTAGGTACTTGGGACCTGAGTTGGCCACTGTTGGAAACAGGATACTGGGCTTGATGGATCTTCGGTCTGTCCCAGTGTGGCAATTCTTATGTTCTTATAGAAAAAAAAAAAAAGAGGGAAGCTGCGGAAAGAAGTTCTTTTTTTGAAAGACAATGCACCTGTTCACGGGGCTGGCACCTGCTTTTCCTGCGAGCTACGTTTCACCTACAGTATGCACGGCTTTGAATATCTAGATCCCTTGCCCTCATGAATGCCTCTACATAATTTGGATAAATGAAGCCATGTTCAAAAACATGAGTATTTTCAAATATGCTGAGGGTGGGCTGTTTTTAAAAAGCACAGTACCATGGGTAAAATTATTTCTTTACTGTCCTCTATCATTGCTGGGATCAGAAGTCCAAAGTCCCCAGGAAGTATATAGTCTGATGACTGCAGTGAAGTGGAAATAAATGACAATGAACCAAAAATATGGTACCTTTTAATTGGAATAATACAGTGCAATGAGATTTCCAGGCCAATTAGTGAGTATCATGGTAATATACTGTATAGATATAAAACAGAACATTAAGTTAGGCCAATAAAAAGAAAGGTTTCCTTTATGTTTTGTTTTATTTCTACATATTACCTTTAAAAGTGGACCAACACTGCTACCACACCATTTTACCGAGAACGAAAGGAAACTTCAATAATTAATTTCCTTGCTGTTCCATCCTGAAACTTTCCTTCTTGCCTAACTGCTTTCAATTCCTCCCTCATTTATTACCCCTTTTCTTTTCTCACTCTGGATTTGTACCAGGCTCTCCACTTTCCACTTTCCCTAGTTCTCCCCCATCCTTTTTCCCCTCCCACAACCTGTTTCCTGAGGTTTTTGGCATCCACAGCGCTTGTGGGTCACACTTTCCCCAGCTGTGCTGAATTGGAACTTGAGTCTCCTCCCAGCATGTGACTATTAACTTCACACAGTAAGGCGAGGCGGCACCTTCTCAAGTGCCGATTCTGCACCATAGGGGAGAAGTGCCTTTAAGGCAAATGATGGCAGACAATTGTAGCGGGTGGGGAAAGCAGCAGAAAATTGCTAACTCTGCAAACAGCAGCAACAAAAACAAAAGATCTAGCCCTCTGTGATTTATTTCTCTGCCTCTGTTCTTCTGGGGACTAGAAACCGCATAGAAAATAATTTTTTAAAAAGTCCAACAAATTCACTGTCTTAACAAATTATTATTCCACTGATATTCCGGCTTGGCAAGATAAGCATTTATCGATCTGTAATAAGTTATTTACTGTTAATAAAATGCACCTGCATATAAATAAGACTTTCTGATTAATCTAAATTGTTTCCCAGCACATACAGAAATGTCCACTATTTTCTTAATTGCCGGTAAGAATCTCTGGAATTCAATTCCAGGTATAATGTCTTTCAAGAAATGGTTAAAAACACAATTTTTTGTGGACACCTTTCTCTAACTCAATGGTTATTATCTGTTTTAGATTTAAAGAATTCTATTATTATATCAATCTTCCCCACAAAATTTCCTTATTTGCTTACTGCATTTTGGGGTCCCTTTACTAAGGCGTGCTAGCCGTTTTTGCACACTAAACACTAACGCGTCCATAGACTAGCGCGCCTTAGTAAAAGGGTGAACCCCTTTATAATGTTTGTTTGTGCTTGAAATTGTGGATGTAAATGCTTTGTACATTGCTTAGATTTATGCGATTCATACATTTTTTAAATGAATAAAATCTATATAATAAGATCAGAAATAACCGGCCAGGAATCTATCTTAATTTGTTGATGTCACAGGTAGGAGGCAGCTCCTATAAAGCATCTTTTTCTGTGTGCTCAGATTCTGCAATCTATAGTTCTTTTATCTAGCTGTCATTTTATTTTATTTTATTTTTTTGAAACTGGTAAAAAGAGCTGGCAGCACCTATATGGTCAACTCAGAATGACCTTTTCAGAAGCAATTCCTATATAGCAACATGAATTGTGAGTGGAGGATTAGACTAATGGTTAGTGCAAAAGTTATTCAAGTGTCAAAAAGGTTCTTCTTAATTGAAATGCCTTGTACATATCAGAATCTTGGCTTGATTTATGATCAGTTATCAAGAAAATATTTTGGAATATTTGGAGCCCTTTTACTAAGCTGCTGTAAAAAGTGTCCTTAGTACAACTTTTTAAATTTTGACAGGAGGGATGAGGGGGAAGAACTGTGTCTAGTCTTTTACCAGGACTGCTCCACACAAATAGTATAGTATGCATATAGTTTGCATGCTTTTGTGCTGAGCATCAACCTGTAAATGAATATTGCTCTTGCCATAGTATTTTTTACTGTGACATTAGAGTGTTTTGCATTGGGGCCTAAGGGAGCAGCAGCTCTACCAATAGGCCACTCCTCATTGCCCAAAAAGGGGGAACTTGTATACCATCTTTTTCTGTGTGGTTTATACAATCAAAGCAATTTACATATTTTAGACAGGCTCACGGGCTAATCAGTTAGCACATGGTAATGTAGCTGGGCTGATTAGTGCAGAAAGGTCCAATCTCCATCATGCCCCTTTACAAAAACAAAAAAAAAATTATGAGTTAACTCTTACCACAATTTAGGAAAAAGGCTCCTTAGTGACTACCCCAACTAGTTCAAGAACTCAAGCAGCAGTAATTACAAAATTAGGGCCTCCATGCCTAAATTTAGTCACATTTCCTGGGTGTAAGCGCTATTCTCTAAACCACGCCTAACTTAAGGGCCTTTCTGTAGTCACAGTCAAAGAGGTTTACATATTAAATACAGGTACTTATTTTGTACCTGGTGTAATGGAGGGTTATATGACTTGCCCAGAGTCACAAGAATGGAAGTTTTAAACAAGAAAAATATTGAAATAAGGTAACGTTTTGGACAGAAATGAAAGGGTTTCACTTTAATGGAAAGGAAACCAGAAGTAGTTTCCTTCATTGGTACAATGGTGAGTTTTCACAAAGGTGGAAATCGAAGGAGATTGTTTTTGTTTCATATGCTCTTTTCCATATTCCCATGACAGTATGGCTAACGTACTAGCACAGTGGCAGGCTCAAATCACTCCTTCCAAGGAGCTGTGCATGCCGTTGCTGTTCTGCCGTATCAGTTCCTTATTTCCAAATTTTAAAAGAAGAGGAGGGGGGGAGAACATAAAGAAATCTGATATTAACCAAGAATTCTAATGCAATATTTTGCCAACAGATTCGAAAAAGGAGGAAAAAAAACCCCATTGCACTGTAACCCTGAGAAAGCTTAGTGTACAAAAACAAATGCAAAATTTTCACCTAGGGTTTTTATCATCATCACGATATCATTTCTTTACCCCTTTCCAACTGAAATAATTATAGAAAAGTACCCTTTATCTCAAAGTAGAGTTGTTCTGGATAACAGATAGACTAAAAGAGTGAAACAGTGTACTGTATGTATAACCCACAAGTGTTTATTGAATGCTACATAATAAGCAATGGCTCACCTTACACATAATACACAATCCATCGATTACAGTCTGTTATGTATTCATGGGCCATCCATCTAGTTTAGGCACCTGGTAATACCTGGACTACGAGGAACGACTTAGGAGACTGGGAATGTTCTCCTTTGAGAAGAGAAGACTGCAAGGGGATCTGATCGAGACTTTCAAAATACTGAAAGGATTCGACAAAATGGAGCAGGGAAAGCAGTTATTTACAATGTCCAATGTGACACAGACAAGAGGACATAGACTGAAGCTGAGAGGGGACAGGTCCAGGACGAATATCAGGAAGTTCTGTTTCACGCAGCGAGGGGTGGACACCTGGAATGCCCTCCCAGAGGAAGTAATTGCAGAATCCACTGTTCTAGGATTTAAGGATAAATTAGATGCACATCTCCCTTGAGAAGCATACAGTGATATGGGGACTAAAACTAGGCCAGGGTACACCTGGCGGGGCCTCCGCATGTGTGGATCACCGGACTTGATGGATCCAGGGTCTGATCCGCAGATGGCAATTCTTATGTTCTAATATGACCAATGGATTTTCTTTTGTAGCCTCTACAAATTGCATGAAAATATTAGTTGATAGAGCTTCACTATAGATTTCTTTGGAAACCAAGCAAAATTCTTCACCTATTTCTCGGCAACCTCTTGATTTCTGGGCAGTGTTACATCAACTATTAAGGTGACAATACTGTTTTTTAAATACAGCCATCCAGGCTAATAGTCAAATTTTAATCTGCATTTTTATGTGACACAAACATAGTGTAATAGCCTGAATGGATTTTGGGTGGAGATTGTGCACACAGACAGACGCATGGAAGGTGTAACAAAAACTCATCATTAGTTCAGAAACCTGAGCCCTGTTAATCCACGGACTCATGGAAAGAAAAAATAGTCTCTCAGTTCAAAAGGCAGACAGTCTTTCTCTAGTCTAGTGTCAAGATCTTGTCCCAGCCAGACCCCAGAACAAAGTCCACATTTATTGTTTATTTAAAGCTTTCTATACTAATGACTATGACATATTCAGCAAAAGAGGCTGGCTTACTTTAGCCAAGAAGATACCAAACATCTCACCTTGCCAGTTTCTCACAATTAACACATATACTCAAAAATAAGTCGATCCAAATATAAGTCGAGACCCCCCATTCCCCCCCAAAAGGAGGAAAAAAAAAATTAAAAAAAAAAATGGTTGGCTCGAATATAAGTCAGGTGGCTTAATATTCAAGTGCCTTGCCCTGCCAGTCTCTGCACCCAGCCCCCTCCCTGCCAAGCTCTGCACCCAGCCCCCTCCCCTGCACCAAGCCCCCTCGCCTGTCAGGCATTGCACTTAGCCCCCTTCCCTCACTCCCCTGTCAGGCAATGCACCCAGCCCCCTTCCTTCACTCCCTTCCTCGGAACCCTATCAGGCTCTGCACCCAGCACCTTCCTTCCTTCCCCTGTCAGACTCTGCACCCTCCCTCCCAGGCTCTGCACCCTGTCCCCCCCTCCATGCCCTATCCTCTTATCTCATCTGCCAATCCCTGGTGGTCCAGAGGTGCAGCTGGAGCCAGTAAGGAAGCCGCTTAGCGCCGAACAGCAGCACCAAATCGCACTCCTGCTTGGTGCTGCTCAGCAGCCGAAGAAACCCAATCCCGTGGCCGGTTAGCAGTGGGGCAGGAGCGCGGAAAGTTCACTCCTGCCCGCTGCACCTCTGGACCACCAGGGATTGGCAGAGAAGGTAAGATGGGCAGGGAGGGGGTAAGGGTGCAGAGCCTTGCGGCAGCAGTGGCCTCTAATAATTCTGGGATGGAGGCGCTGGTCTGAATATAAACTGGGACCCTAATTTTTGGGCCAATTTTTGGGCCCAAAAATCCCGGTTTATATTCGAATATATACGAAACTTAAGGACCACACCACTTCCCTTGGCTTCTCCTGAATCCACAGCTAGATAAGATCTCTCCTTCTGGAGACCTTTAGGGCTCCTTTTATGAAGGTGCGCTAGGGATTTTAGCGCACGCACAAAATTACCAAAAATCTACTGTCTCCTAAAAAGGAGGCGGTAGTGGCTAGCGCGCTCAATAATTTAACGCACGCTATTGCGTGCTTTAAGGCCCTAGCGCACCTTTGTAAAAGGAGCCCTTAGTCTCAGGGCCTCTCTCTCTGACTGACTCTGCTCCAGGGCATTTATTTTAAAATTTCTTTCCTGCTTGACAACTAAGCAAGTTACAACATACATAATTTATCAACAAGCAATATAAACAAAAAAGAAAACCCTCCACATTATCTGCCTCTTTTACAGAGCTGCGTAAGAGGCTGCGGTGCGCTAATGGCCCCGAAGCCCATAGAGATTTAAAGGGCTTCGGGGCTGTTGCCGCGAGGCTTTGTATGCTATCATATATCATCCCCTTTTTCAATATCAGAGATTTAGAATACTCAGCCACAAATAGATGAGATTTTAGCAGTCACCTAAAAAGTACAGAATTTTTACAGCCTCTCCTTGCCTGAGTTCCACCCCCCATGACTTAGCACGGTTGCCCCACCTACACTAAGGTGGCTTACTCTTCCAGTCTTGAGCTAGCACCCCTACTGTATAGTGGTGTAATTGCAGTATCAGTGAGGGACTACCACTCACTCATTCACAATGGTATTCTCCTTTAATGTGCTCCCAGACCCATGCACACCCTAATAGCAATGCTGGTGGAACAATACATGTAGTATAAATCAGAATTCAGAGGCCCGTGTAATGTTTTGTACTTATGGTCACTTCTAGCTTGAAACTTTTCTGTCCTAGATTGTTTTATAACCAACACTACACTATTGCTGGTTGTCCTATAATTAAGGGGTCCTTTTATTAATGAGCATTAATAAATCTTAGCCCTTAAACAGGTCTTTCCCACACACTAAAGCCAATTTTACAGCAGTAGTAAAATGGCTGGTTTTCAATTATTTGGATTAATGGCTATGCACTAATGTTGTGAAGCCAATAAAAAAAATTTGCACAAGCACTTACCACCACTCATTTTGTAGTCGATTATGTTTCATGCACTAATCAGTGCACAGTAATGTAGATGCACTAATTGATTTGCGCAGAAATACCCACTCACTGTCCCCAACATGCCTCAAAACTGTGTGACAGGTGCTCTGAAGGTGGTGCAAGCTTCCTCAGTTCTAAGAAGTAACTGGATCTGGGAGAAGAATCCCTGCCTCAATCAGTCAGTCCTCCACATGCTGAGATCTTTGGGCTGCCAGTCGGATTGAAGTCAATCTGAACCCCTGCGGAACCGCGCACGTGTACAGGGGGAGGCAAAATCACAGCCAACACGCTAAAGAGCCCTACTGAGCCCCCTGCAGATGCCTAACAGCCTGCACTCTAGCTCCTACAATTATGTAGGCAAGCTAAGCTACTAAGGATACAGACCCCAAGCTCCACAAAGTTTTCTGCAGGCTGGCAAAACAAGTCCCCAAGGGATTAACCTGCCAGCTGCAGACCCAAATCTCCTTCTTCTCCATGCAGGCAGAGCTTATCCCCACACTGGGGTGCTTTGGAACACTGATAGCCACAAAAACTGTGAAAAATACCAAAAATAATAAAGAAATATACAGAGAAGATCAGAAAGGCACCTTCCATGCAAAAGGAAAAATTGAAGGAGGCAGTGGAGCCATCTGGGGAAGGATGAGGAGTTGAAAACCTGGAATGGATTCCTTCTGCATGGCTCATGAGCATGGGGAGAATATCCTACTGTCCAGAATGACACACCTATTTCACTAGAAGTAGAGAATGACACGGTGGTTGTTACCCGCCAAAATGGTGGGAGAAAAAGTCATCATCACCGCGGGTACGGGAAGAAGGCTAGTCACCGCCCTGTAGAGCGGTGAATGGCCTTTATCCCTCCCTCCCTTCCTTCCCTCCCCTTACCGTGGTGATTTTGTGGAGGGTTTTTGTCTCCCAGCTGCCCAAGCCGGCTTTCATCATGAGAAGGCTTTAATCAAGTCATGTGTGGCTGCTGAAATCTCTCCTCCGAAGCAACTGGAAACAGGACGTTGCGTCAGAAGAGACGTTTCGACAACCACACACGACTTGATTAAAGCCTTCTCGGACAGCTGGAAGATGAAAAAAACCCAGAAAACCGCCACGATAAAGTAAGTGAGGGGAAGGAAGGGAGGGAGAGGGAGAGAGATGCCCTCAGATGACTCGGAGATGACTTCGGCGATCGGGAAGGAGGGAGGAGGCTGCTGAACCATGCGTGCTGAAGGGAAGTGGAAAGAATGAGGGGGGTGAGAAGGACAGACACTGAAGGGAAATGGGGAAGATGAGTGGAGAGTGGGGAGAAGACACTGAAGGGAAATGGGGAAGATGAGTGGAGAGTGGGGAGAAGACACTGAAGGGAAATGGGGAAGAGAAGTGGAGAGAGGGGAGAAGACACTGAAGGGAAATGGGCAAGAGAGAGAGAGAGAGGAGAAGACGCTGAAGGGAAATGGGGAAGAAAAGTGGAGAGAAGACACTGAAGGGAAATGAGGAAGAGAGATGCCAGATTATGAGGGGAGTGAAGGGAAAAGATAGGTGCCAGACCAATGGGGGGGAGGGAGATATGGAAGGGAGAGAGGAGGCAGACAGTAGATGGTATGAATTGAATGAGGAGAAGATGAGAAAAGCAGAAACTAGACAACAAAGGTTGAAAAAACATTCTATTTATTTTCTTTTTCTCTTTTTCTTAAGGATAAAGTAGTATATTAGTTGTGTTGATAAACATTTATAAACAAAGCCCTGTCAGCTGAACAACTCTTTTTCTAGTTCAGCAGCCAGAACTTTGATTTATAAAATGACAATTATACAGAATATTGTTTCTTTTTATACTTTAATAAAATAAGTTCAGTATAAAACTATTCAAGGCTTGTGTGGATGGGATCAGATGGTTTGCGTGGATGGGGTGGGGAAAAGGACCGAGCTCGGGGGGACCGAACGGTTACAGGGACCAAGCTCACAGGGATGGTGACGAGCTCGCAGGGGCGGAGAAGGGGACACATTTTTTCCCCATCTCATTCTCTAAGTAGAACCACCATTATGTATCAACAATTCAGTTTTGCTTTCTTTTTTTTTTTTTTGTCCTTAGATTTCTTACAGTAATACTACAATATCATTACAGCTTAACTGTGATTCCTGGTAACATGAATAATGAGGAACCAACTAAAACTGAGATCACTCAAGCCACAAGTTGGGAATGGTAAGGCAGCTGGGCCACATCAGGTCTGTGTGAAAGCCTCACAAAAAGGAGGCAGTACTCGTATTATTGACAACCTACAACGACTATTCTCTGCTGTCTAACTGAGGAACATGTTCCCACTGACTGTAAACTAACTGACAGAGTGGATAATGGAGTCAATATTCAACCAGCGGCAATAAGCATTTTGCTGACCACCACTGGCTTCATTCCCAGATATTCAATGCAGGGCCATATCCGGGCTCTGGTATTGAATTTCTGTTTTTTTTTTTTTTTGCAGAGCCAGCTAACACATAGCTGGTTAAAGTCAATATTCTGCACTTAACTATCCCTGGGTTACCACATAAAGAGAGGACTGTGTTTTATGCTTTCCTATTTATGCAGTTACCCTAGCTAAATATTAGCACTAAACTGGCCAAGAGCAAAACTCTGCCCTAGAACCACGGTTCCCTTGCTGCCAGTTGAGGGTAGTGCTTCAATATTGTGTTTTCAGTCCCTAGGGACAGGCAGGTTCCATGGAGACCCACAGAGCTTGCCTGTCCCTCACTATTTTTTTTTTTTAATTTATAATTTTTATTCGTTTTTACAACTTACATCAAGTATAACAAGAAATAACATTTGAATTGGAAAACATCACTTGATTTGCTATAATATCATCTGAAAATCATAAAATTTAACCACCCTTCCCATCCTTATTACATCAAAAATATTCATTTATTATATTATACAGTATATATTTTAATAAAATATCAAAAAATACTATCCCACCCACCCATCCCCATCCCCTCATTTCAATTATCTTATTAAGGGAAAATGTTTATTACTCATTACAAAAGTCTGTTAATGGTCCCCAAACCTCTCGAAATTTACCAAAATATCCTCTCTGTGTTGCTAATGTTCTTTCCATTTTATATAGATGACATACAGAACTCCACCAGAAACTGTAATTTAATCTGCCCTGATTTTTCCAATTGAATGTAATCTGTTGAATGGCAACTCCAGTCAAAATAAATAATAATATTGATAATGTAATAACAAAACAGCACCCCCTTCCAATTGGCAGGACTGTAGGTTGAGGACTCCTGATCAGCTTAGAGAAGAGAGTGCCCCAAATACCTCCAAAATAGCTAGTTTTTACATAGGCACTAACTGCTAATTTTCAGTGGTGATAATCAGTTAACTGCTGCTGAAAATTAGCAGATAGCCCCAAACAAGCAGTCAGCAGTCATTTCTGGTAGAGAATGACACGGTGACAAAATTCATCACCGTTCCCGTCCCTGCGGATAACCACGGGAAACCATCTTCATATCATTCTTTAACTCACAGAGACCCAGTGTTGTAATATTACAACATCACATTTAAGGCTACAAAATAAACCCTCCCCCATTTTTTTTCTTTTTAAAACTTCATGTACATTACTAATAGAACCTATTGTTCAGTTCTGCAACACCATTGGATGGTTGAATGTGTAAATAGGTCTGTTTATCTGGCCATGAAGTCATACAACCCTGTTGCCTGCTTTGGAGTATATCATCTTGTTGTTTTGGACGGGATACATCAGGACTAAAGTAAGTAAAAAGCTTGAAATATTTTTTTATGTGATCATTAATATGTGTAGATCATGCAGATTTTATGACATCATTGAATATACTGATTTTAAGAGATTTAGAGCTGGTTATTTCTATGTTGTAATTTTACAACAGTGGGTCAAAGTGATAGCAAGGTTTTGTCTGCACTCCCCTGAGACCCAGTGTTGTAATATTACAACATCACATTTAAGGCTACAAAATAAACCCTCCCCCATTTTTTTTCTTTTTAAAACTTCATGTACATTACTAATAGAACCTATTGTTCAGTTCTGCAACACCATTGGATGGTTGAATGTGTAAATAGGTCTGTTTATCTGGCCATGAAGTCATACAACCCTGTTGCCTGCTTTGGAGTAATGATGTCCATTCCCTCTGCACACCACTGGAGTACTTTCAGAAGTTTGTGACAGAAGATATGATCAACGCTCTGGCAGATAACACAAATCAGTACAGTTTTCAGAAGAAAGGATCATCTATAAACACAAACACAAAGGAAATAGAGCAGATGATTGGCATGTATCTGAAGATGGGTCTTGTCCAAATGCCTGGAGTCCGTATGTACTGGGAAGCAGACACAAGATACAGTCCTGTCGCTGATGTAATGTCACGAAACAGATTCCAGTCTCTGTTGACATCATTACATTTTGTGAACAATCTAACCGTGTCTGAGATGGAACAAAAAAGTGACAAACTCTGGAAACTCAGACCATGGCTTGATGCTTTCAGAGAGAAATGCCTAAAAGTGGTCCCTGAAGAACATAACTCTGTTGATGAAATGATGATCCCTTTCAGGGGGAAATTCAGCAGCATCAAACAGTACATGCGTGGCAAGCCAAACCCATGGGGGTTCAAGCTGTGGGCAAGGACTGGAATCTCTGGTATACTTTGTGATTTTGATGTGTACCAAGGCAGTGTGAATGGAATACGGGCAAGATCTGAACTTGGACTATCAGGGGATGTTGTGATGAAACTTGCTTCCACACTTCCACATAGTCACAACTACAAGATCTATGCAGACAACTTTTTCACCAGCATCCCATTGATAGTTAGGCTGCTGGATTGTGGAATTCATTACACAGGAACAGCCAGACAAGTGCGCCTTCCAAACTGTAATCTTGAGGATGAGAAAAGCTTGAAGAAAAAGGGAAGAGGAAGCTTTGATGTCAGAGTGGAGTCAAATCACAACATTTGTGCTGTGAAATGGTTTGACAACAGACAGGTTACACTTGTGTCTTCCTTTGCTGGCCCACAACCAGTGGAGAAGATTCAACGCTGGGACAAAACTGCCAAAAGATTTGTTGAAGTTGAGAGGCCTTATATCGTGGCTGCCTATAACAAATTCATGGGCGGAGTGGATTTGTTAGACTCATTTGCAGCAAAATACAAGTTTCCACTGAAGTCCTACCGCTGGTACCTTTACATCTTCTGGCACACCATTAACCTAGCTGTGATCAATGCTTGGCTCCTGTACAAAAGGGACTGCAAAGCTTTGGATATCCCAAAGAAACAGATGCTAAACAGGAGAATGTTTCAGGCCCAGTTGGCATCTTCTCTTATCCTGATCGGAACGGCTGGGTCAGTGTCAAAGCGAGGGCGACCATCTGCAAGCCCAGTTTCATCAAGAGGGGGCACCTTGACTTCCCAAAAGAGGCAGTTTACAGATGATGGAGGTTCTTCAGCTGCCATGACAGCCAAAAAGTCAAATGCACACCCTCCAAAGGAAGTTTGCAAGGACATGATTGGACATTTTCCCATCAAAGCCGATAGAGGACGGTGCCGACACTGTGCAAAAGGCTATACCAACACACTTTGCAGGAAGTGCAATGTTCGCCTGTGCTTTTCAGAGCAAAATAACTGTTTTTGGAACTACCATAACTGAATAAATGAACAAATAAAACATGCACATATAGGGCTCGATTCACAAAACCGTGCTATGAAGATAGCACAAGTGCTATTTCATAGCGTGGCCGTTTTTACCCGTATTTGCGCTAACATGAAATTTTTTGTGCAAAAACACGAAATTTCTTGATTACCGCTGATAGAAGTCAATGGGCGCTTCACAGGGAAAAATTTGCGTTTTTATATGATACTCATTTTTTGTATTAAATTGATAATAAAAATTACTTTTTTCTTTATTATACTATTGTTGTTGTGTATATACATAAACTTAGGTGGGTCTTTATAAGCTGTAAAGTACAAATAAACTTTTAATTATTCCTTACATGTGTTCAGAGAGAGAGTGACACTATTGAAATTCTGCTACCTTACAGGCCCAGCGTTGCAATTTTACAACATCCTCCCCAAAAGTTACTAAAATGTCAAAATAAAAAAAAAAAACACTGATTTAGGGATCACAAGCCTCCTATAACAACATGTGAACGTTCGAAAACATTTTTTTACGTTTTTTTCTATATTTGGGTCTCTGGGGGTTAAGGAGAGAGGGAAGAATCAGAGTATGAATGGCCACAACCACTGACCTGCAAGCTTTGCTTTGAAGAATGCTGGTGTAGAAGGACCGAGGTTGAAATAGACACTAGAAAATGACATGGGATTATTTCCCGCGGTTATCCGCAGGGACGGGAACAGTGATGAATTTTGTCACAGTGTCATTCTCTAATTTCTGGCCAAATTGTTTTGAATATTGACCTGGATAAGATCAAATGTAAAAAAAACAACAAAAAACCAAACAAAGGGAACACAAAAAACATCAAGGGCCTTCAGAGTCGTGGATAATCAAAAGGAGTTCTGTTGTAGGACTACAGGGGAACCAGCATCTTATCATTTGCTGGAAAAGTGCATACTGAAATAATTAGAGCCCACTTAACAGCCAATATAGAAAGCCAACACCCAATAGAAGCAATGTGGTTTCAGAACAAGCCAGAGCTGTACAGACCAAATCTTTTCTGTTAGGCAAATATTCAAAGAGAGGATGAGATGAAGATAAAGAACCGTTGCAACATTCATTGACTTCAGCAGCATCCATGGGGAATCTATGTGAAAAGCACTTCAGATGAGTGGGATCCAATAAAAACTGCCTTCTATGATGGTCCACTCTGCAGAGTAAAGCTGCATAGCAAAACAATTCAATAGCTTCATTGTCCAAATGGGTTTAAGACAAGGATGTCACCACTGCAATTCAATGTGAACATTAATTGGGTTATGAAACAAAGCTTGAATGGCTGTGCGGGTGTGGATAAGCAAATGATATTGTTTTCATGAAAGAAGCAGAATCCAAGCCCCAATAAAGAACAGGAAAACTGGGGTTAAAAATATCAATGGAAGAAAACCAAGTGTATGACATCAGACAATTCAAAAGTGGGCCTGCTAGTCTGTGGCAAGTCAATAAACCAGGTGAAGAAATTTAAATATATAAGATCAGTGATCTTGGAGTCAAAAGTTGCTGTAACAACTGACATTATAGCCAGAATTGGCCAAAGCAGTCTTCAGTAATCTCTAAAATTATGCTTATGGAAGAAGCATGGTGTGGCATAGTGGTAAAAGCTACAGCCTCAACACCCTGAGGTTGTGGGTTCAAACTCTGCACTGCTCCCTGTGACCCTGGGCAAGTCACTTAATCTTTCACTATCCCAGGTACATTAGATAGATTGTGAGCCCACTGGGACAAATAAGGAAAATGCTTGAAGTACCTGTATGTAAACTGCTTTGAGTGTAGTTTACATACAGGTACATACAGGTACAAAAAGGTGGTATACAAGTCCCAATATCTTTCCCTTAAACTGAAGACCAAAATAAGAATTTTTAATGCCACAGATATGTCAGTCTTTCTCTATGCACCAGAAACATGGCCACTGAAAGCTGAGGACTTGAACAAGCTGAAAGTGTTCCAGATGAAATATGTATAATTTTTGGCTTCTCACTGCTTGGTACGATGAAGCCATGCCAGACATTTACAAGCAACCTACAGCGGAAGAAAAGATGGACACGGACTGATTCTTCAGACTGTGGGGAACCACAAGTACAAGGGGTCACTCGGAGAAATTGAGAGGGGACAGGTTTCGAACAAATGCGAGGAAGTTCTTTTTTTACCCAGAGGGTGGTGGACACATGGAACTCGCTTCCGGAGGTTGTGATAGGCCAGAGCACACTACATGGTTTCAAGGAAGGTTTAGATAGGTTCCTAAAGGATGAGGGGATTGAGGGTTACAGATAGATGTAGAGGTAGGTTACAGAAATGGTCAGGAACCACTGCTGTGCAGCTGCCGGAAGAATGCAGGGGAACTGAGGCAGGAGCAAGGAAAGCGCGCTGGACTGCCGGGAAGGGAAAAAAAGTTATGGGTTTTGTATTGGATTGTTTTTTTTTTACATTTGCTCCTTAAGATGCACCCTTATTTCCACCCCCTTTTTGGGGGTAGAAAAGGTGCGTTTTATGGAGCGAAAAATACGGTAAGCCATTTTGCAGAGTAAATCTGTATGACTGAGTTTAAACTTCCTGTACTATATAAAATTCCAAAACATTTTAAGATAGATCCTCACTGCAAAAACTGGTGGTGTTCATCTGCTTAGCAGGATTACAATCTAATTTATAAGCACTTTGAGTTCCATCCATCCACTATCATAGAGTTTACCAGGTATAAATATAGATCATTCTAGGGCAGTGGTAGGCAATTCCGGTCCTTGAGAGCCACACGCAGGTCAGGTTTTCAGGATATCCTCAATAAATATGCATGAGATAGATTTGCATCTCAAAGAGACAGCGCATGCAAATCTATCTCATACATATTCATTGTGGATATCCTGAAAACCTGACCTGCCTGTGGCTCTCAAGGACCGGAACTGTCTACGGCTGTGTTCTTCAATTCAAAGCTCCTGAAGTCCTCTGGGGAGGCCCTCATCATCATTCTGTCTGGTTTTCTGCTACTCTGTCTTTCTACCTAAGCTCATGACACAAAGAAGAAAGTAGATGGGAGGAAAAGCCACATGCTTGAAGGCATTTCTCAGTAGATGAAAAAAATTCATTTGGAAATGTCTATCTTCTTCAGGATATAAACAATAAAAAGTTTGAAGACAGGTTAGTAGGGTAGATATCATTGAGACACTGGTCAGCAGTGCCACAGCCTCACATGGGAAGATAGCTCATTTGGATCCAAAAGGGCAAATTCTATAACTGGCATCCCAATTGTAGGCAGCAGTAGGCAACTACTGCTGTCTAACCAGCCAATCGGGACACAAGTTTAAAAAAAAAAAAAAACCAGGACCCCTATTTGCGTTCCTTGTCACCTAGGGGGCACAACCTTATCCTTAATACTCTAGCTTAATAGTGAAGTCTCTTGGCCTGTTCTGGATCCCTGCATCTCTCTGCTCTGGAGGGGGGGGGGAAGAGGGGGTTTGAGAGAGATTGTTTTTGGTGGGGATGCCCTGCTTATTTGTGTGCCCTGGGTCATCAGAGTCCAGACCCTGGGGGATTTTCATTGGTGTTTTTCTTTACTCTATAGGTTTAGAATGCCTGGTTTCCCCCTTTTTTCTTGGGAGGGCTTTCGGGTTCAGGGGGTCCTAGGACTGTACGCTCTGTCGCTTTCCTTGCATTCCCCTCCATCTTGGGAGGGTAGGGGGTGGGGGGATAGGGGGATGGTGGGAGAGCCTTGGGGAGGGGGGCAACGGGAAGGGGTTTCAGGGTTTGTGGGTGGTTGTAAATGACGCATGTCTTTGTCCTGAAGTGCTTTGTCAAGCGGATCTCCCGCCTATGTTCATTGTCTTCTGTAACCTGTTGTTTTCCTCTGGTTCTGCCGGTCTTTTTTTTGTCAATAAAAAATTGTTTACAATCTAAAAAAAAAAACCCTCACTCCGAGGAGGGCCACCTAAATTGTAGGTGTCTTCGCAAGCCTAGTGAGGCGCGTAGGGCCGCCTAAGTTTGCCCAAGGCTAGGTGTGGGTGCGGTTTCACCCAGAAGTGGCCTTAGGCGAGCTTAGGCAGCTCTAGGCATCTCCCTAGGGCCATGATAGGTGCCTGAAATGTAGGCCAGCAAAATGCTGGCCTAGACACAGCCACTGATCACACAGCCACTGATCACACAGCCACTGATCACTGATCCCTGTCGCGATCAGTTTAGCAGCTGCAGCAGGGAACCCGTCCCACCCTGAAGTCGGCTGGCAGGAGAGACACCCAATTCCTCCTGCCGCAAACCTCAAAACAATCCTCGGCAGGAGGGATGCCCAAGCTCTCCTGCCACAAAATCCCAAAATAATCCCTAGCAGGAGGGATGTCCAGTCCCTCCTATCGGAATTCCCGAAACCAAACCCCCACCCCCGAATATCCATGGCAGAAGTGCCCAATTCTTCATGCCACAACCCCCCAAGATATCCACCGGCAGGAGGGATGCCCAGTCCCTCCTGCTGGGAAACCCCTACCCCTTCAAGACATTCCCCGGCACCCTGCCCCCCACAAGCACACCCGGAACCCCCCAAGTACTTTCTTTTAGTTGGCCGGCTAAAAGGATGCTTATTCCCTCTGGCCAGCAGGCCCACCTCCACTGAATGGCGGGCCTTCCCCTTCCTGGTGCATCATAGGATGCATCGGAGAGGCACCTAAGGCCCTGATTGGCCCAGACATTTAAGGAACCCTTGCCTAAACAATAGCTCCTGTAGCTCAGTGGTTAAAAGGCACTTCTTCCATCTTCCACAGGTCACGGGTTCAAATCACAACCCCCCTAGTACCTTAAATGCTTCTTTTTGGTCCCATAAGACAGTATGGATTGTGGACTTTATCATTTACATTTGCACTCTGCCCTTTCCAGGGTCCAGAGGGAAACTTATTTTTACCAAGATGGTTTTGATCTCCTAAGGCAGTGTTTTTCATACTTTTTGTACCTATGGACCGGCAGAAATGGAAGAATTGTTTAGTGGACCGGCGGTTGAGGAGTGCTGGTGTGGACTCGGGTGCCGCTACTGGACTGCCAAGGGAGACAGGGGGTGGGGGGAGTGACTTTACCTATTAGGAGGCTATAATTTGTGGAATGATTTTACATGTGAAACACACTCTAGATAAATATAAGAGTCGTCTATTTATGATCCCAACAGGAATAGCCATTCAATTGATTACCAGAAATTGGAAAACCCATGATAGAATAAATTATACTTTTTGTTTTATTTGGTTTTTTTTTTAATCTTTATTCCTTTTTATTTCTCTCAACAAGTGTACAATATTATTACAATTAATTCACATAACTCACTTGACATTCTTACACAATATTATTATACATGTTTTAATTCCCCCCCACCCACCTCCCATCCCTTCCCATATCAATAAAATAATCTATCCAAACATATACATACTTAGACATCCCTCTTCCTTAATACAATTAATCATACTTTAACCTATCCCTCCCCCACCCTTTCTTCCTCAAACTCTTTTTTCATTTTATTATATACATTAATGCAAAACAAATATATCTCATCATAATACATATATCCCCTAATATTTCATAACAACATATTTCCAATAATTTTACCCCCTTTCCTTTTCTATTCATACATATATACCATGTTTCTTATATCTATTAATCAGTTGAAATATACCGCTATTTAATTGGATTATCCTATCCCCCACCCACCCCCATTTCTACAAATTATCCCCTAAGGAAAAAGAATAAACCTTAATCATTATAATATTCAATTAATGGCCTCCACATCTCCTGAAACCTTTTTAAATGCCCCCTCTGTACTGCAAGAAATCTTTCCATCTTATACATATGGCATACTGAGTTCCACCAAAAACTACAATTCAGTCTAGAACAGTCTTTCCAATTAGATATAAATTATACTTTTTGGTGGGTGAATGTGTGCACTACGTACAGATATGAATGAATTACTGCAGAGTGTAACAGTTTTAGTGAAGTTTTTAATAAAGTTTGGAGCCCATTGACTAAATTTGTAAAAATATAATAATATATATTTATCATATCTTTTCTTCGGTTCATTTATTTTACACATCCAGGGGGGTGGGGGGGTTGGAAGGTGGGGAATAAATATTGATAGCGACATTTGGGTAACTTTATTCTTCATTTGTATTAGATATTAATATATGCTGCTATTATTATATGTTTAAAAACTGAAATTATTGAATGATATTTATGTTACCTGTAAGGATTTTAGTGTAATGTATGTAATACATACTGTTCTGTCATTTGTATGACACTGTTTTTGATTAAAAATTAATAAAGAATTAAAAAAAAAAAAAAAAAAAGGAGGCTTCTCCTCAGCCTACCTGGGGGCTCAGGAGGTCGCGTCTCGGGCGCTGTCTTGCTGCTCCGGTTCTGTGCCACATTTTGCAGCAGCGGGACCTTCATTCCTTTTGGCTGGGTCTGGGAGCGGAAGGACCTTCTGCTCCTTCCGGGAAGGACCGAGAGGACAGCACAGGCCGGGGAGGCGGTGGCTTTCTGTGAATGCACAGCGGATGACTTTGGGCAGCGGACTCGCCATGTGGCTCTCCAGTGGCCTTTGTCCCAGAGTTGCCCATCGGCCACTGCACCAGGTTCGTGCAAGCTCCCCGTTGGCGGCCCTGGCGTTGTCTGGAGGTGTTGGAGGACGGCTGCACTGGTGTTTCTGCCTGCGTTTGCAGTGAGCCACCTTTTTAACTCGATGCTTGTGGGGGACGCTGGTCCTTTGCGGACCAGCGGGAGATTTCTACGGACCGGCGGTTGAAGAACACTGTCCTAAGGTATCATCTCACATGGCAGGAACCCCCTGCCTAAAAGAAAGCACCTGTGGCTCAGTGGTTAAAAGTGCAGCTTCCATCTTTTAAAGGTCATGGGTTCAAATCCCAAGTATGGTCAGATACCCCATCACATATTCCTATTTTTTAGTAGCATTCTGCCATCTAGGTGCATATTGATGATGTCACAGTGATGTCAAGATTGTGCATCAGACATGTCCATTTGCTCTGAATACAGCCATTGTCAGTAGTGTATCTTTTTCTTTTCTTAACCTTTTGGAAATGAGGTTTAGTATGCAATATATATATATTTTCATGTGTGTTGCTTAAGTAATGCATTATTAAACATATTTTGACCGCAGCCTTTGGACGCTTTGAGGGATCGATTGGGTGGGGGTTGGGGAGATATTTTTGCCTATTGGCAGGTTAAGCATTATATTCTTTCTCTTCCGCAGGATCGCCTTGCTTTCCCGATGGGGGTGCGTCTTCGGTTATTTTTTGATGGGGTGGCAGTGGCTTTTACTTCGGTGTCGGCATTATATAGGGCCTTGTTGGAGCTCATGGATACTAAGGAGGTGTCGCAGCTTAGGCGAAGCTGGGGTCGTGAACTTGGTCTAGATCTTGGTGCTTGGGATGTTTTGCGAGCGGTGCGTGGGGTCCCTCATCTGATTACGGGGGCGGAGTATCGTGAGTGTTATGTTAGAGTGATTTATAGGGCCTATCTTACTCAAGTCCAATTGCATAAAATGGGAGGTATTGACTCCCCTTTGTGCTTGAAATGTGGCAGGGCCCCCAATACTTTCGCTCACTCTTTTTGGGATTGTTGGACTATACAGGTTTTTTGGAGGGCTATTGCTCGATATTTCCGTGGGTTATTGGTGAGTGCTATTGTGGGTACTGTAGAGCAGCTGGTTCTTGACCTTCCTGGGGCCTTTCGCGGTCTTCCTAGAGGGGGTAGCCTTTGGTGTCGTAAGGTGTGTCTCCTTGCTCGCAAATGCATTTTGAAATCTTGGACTGTCTCGGAGCCTCCCTCTTTTTGGTCCTGGAGAGCGCTGGTGCATAATTTGGCCATGTGGGAGGCCCGTGAGGCTGTTGGCCACCCTCGTCGCCGACGTCATTTTTTGCTTGTCTGGGGAGTTTATTTGGACTCCTTAACTCCTAGAGGGCGTAGTCTCCTGTTGAATCCTCTGGTTTAGCTGGGCTGAGGCTCTAGGCATCTCCTGGGTTCGGGCACCGCTCCCCCTTTCTTTCTTTTTTTTTTTTTTTTTGTTTTTTGTTTTCTTTTTCCTCTATTTATTAGTTTTCTTCTTTAGGGTTGTTGAGGGAGGGATGGGTGATTCCTTGGGTCAGCTGGGGGCCACCAGAACACGGGCCTTTGGTATTTGGAAGTTACGTCTTTTGGCTTCTGTTTGTTGGGGGTGGGGGTAGGGGCTGTTTTGGGGGGGGAGGGTGGGGTTGGGGGGTTGTTGGCTTTGTACGACTTTATACTGCACGGATTTGGGTATTTTTGGAAGCTTAGCCCTTTTCAGTGTGGTAGTTGTTATTTGTCGCTTTCTTATTCACTTAATAAAAAAATAGATTTGAACATATAAACATATTTTGACCTTAAGATCAACCTGGAGTCCTCTTTAGCCCAAAAAATAGGTTTAGTATGCAATATATATATTTTTTTCATGTGCTTTGCTTGAGTAATGTATTATTAAACATCTTTTTCTATCATTATTAAATAGTAGTCCAATTTACCCCCAAAATAGAGGTTTATTATACAATATATGGTACCATAACTAAAACGCACAGGACTTTGGCGCGCTGACAATCCCGCAGTGACATTTGCGTGCAGGACAACTGTGTCCGCACCATGTCCGCTAGCGCTCAGAGAGGGGGGGGAGGGGGGAACCCCCCCAGTACACTTAGAAGTGTTCACGCTGCTGTGGGAGGGGGTGTGTGGGGGGAACCAAAGAGTGAAAACGGGAAGGAGAACGGGAGTTTTCACACTCCCCACCCCCACCTCCCTCAGAGCGCTAACGGGAACAGCGGCACGCATTTGTCCTGCGCGCAAATGTCACTACGGGATTGTTGGTGTGCCAAAGTCCTGCGTGCTTTGGATGGGTCACCGCAATATTTTTTTTTTTCATTTGCTTTGCTTAAGTAAAGCATTATTAAACATAAAAAAGACGCCCGTTCACCTATATGTGGATGCCTCCAGCACGCCTAGGAGATGCCTAAGTTGCGTCCATCTAACTGAAGCCTATCTAGCGCCCAACTCACGCTCAAAAGTATACCTGCTTTTGCAAGCAGTCCTCTTACCAAAAAATAGAAGATTTAGTATGCAATATACTGTATATATATATATATTATTTTTTTTCATGTACTTTCAGGAATACAGAGGCCAAAAGAGGAATTGGACAAGTGTTGAAAGTACATGTTTGATATTTATCCTAGAGAAATGATTGCTTGTAAATCAAGAGGATATAAGCTTGGCTTTGGAGTTGACAAGCGGCTTACTATCTGAGTGTGTGTAGTAACATAGTAACATAGTAGATGACGGCAGATAAAGACCCAAATGGTCCATCCAGTCTGCCCAACCTGATTCAATTTAAATTTTTTTTTTTTTTTCTTCTTCTTAGCTATTTCTGGGCAAGAATCCAAAGCTTTACCCAGTACTGTGCTTGGGTTCCAACTGCCAAAATCTCTGTTAAGACTTACTCCAGCCCATCTACACCCTCCCAGCCATTGAAGCCCTCCCCAGCCCATCCTCCACCAAACAGCCATATACAGACACAAACCGTGCAAGTCTGCCCAGTACTGGCCTTAGTTCAATATTTAATATTATTTTCTGATTCTAAATCTTCTGTGTTCATCCCACGCTTCTTTGAACTCAGTCACAGTTTTACTCTCCACCACCTCTCTCGGGAGCGCATTCCAGGCATCCACCACCCTCTCCGTAAAGTAGAACTTCCTAACATTGCCCCTGAACCTACCACCCCTCAACCTCAAAAGTGCAATGCTTAGAGCTACAGCCTTAGCACCCTGACATTGTTGGTTCAAATTCCCCATTGCTCCTTGTGACCATGGGCAGAAGAGAAATATGTTAAAGGAGCCAAATATAAATACCACATAGGATATAAGTGGTATATAAATAATTAAAAGATAAATAAATAAAATATATTAGTGATGCCAGCCTTTTACTGCATACAATTTTAATGTTAAAAAACAGCTTAAAATCGCCATTCTAATGATGACATAATGCTAACACGATAACGTTATAGACGTTATTAGGACATCTATGTAACGTCTAAGATTCTGCAAAGGACGTCTAACAACATATATACACTTAGATTCGCTCAGCACCGCTGAGCACAATTCTCTTATAGTGTGTCTATGCATTATAGAATCGCGCTCAGCATTCTGCTGCTGGACATCTAAACAGTGCCTACGTTTTAGACATCCTTTAAAGAATCTGGCCCTTAGTGCTCAACATCCCTCATTGTGGCACCTAATTTGAGGCGTCAAGTTATAGAATTACCTCCTAAATGTCAGTTTCTGATAGTGCTGGATCATCTATTTTACCTACCTATGCTTATTTATCTTTTTCAGACTAAACGTTAATGGTGACAAGAACAATAATAATCCCTCTGAAAGATTCTCCAAAATTTGAAGTCATTGTATCAGTGTAAGAGAACAACTCAAGCCCAGTGGGAAATTGTCTGGCACACAATGGTGTTATGGAAAAAACTCCAAGCATAATTAGGACATCATCAACAAGACACGAGGCTGATCAATCTACATGCCTCTGGTGTTGGGCTTGTACTGGGAAGTGCAATGCTTTAACTATAAAGGCTTCATCTGACCACAAGACTTTTGAACTTGAGGGAGGCCTCCCCTCACTCTGGATGGCAACTGAGTGTAGCACTATTACGCCAAAATTTATTTTTATTATAGACATTCTTTTTTAAATAAATGATACACCATCTATCATTATGATACAAACATTTGTGGAGAAGCTCACATCAACAGACAAAAACAAACAAACAACCTGATAAAACAGCCCCAATGGGCAGTTAGGTTATATGACTGAAAAACCCTGAAAAAAATCGCTTTTCTTCTAGTGCTCTGATGATGTCACCTGCAGCTGCTGTCACAGCTGAGTGACTTCATGGGAGTCAGTCACTGCAACAGTTTCCTTTTGCAATGGAGGGAGCTTCTGATTTGGCTCTTTCACTGCTCTCTGCCAAATCTATGTGAGAACAGGCACTTCCTGTTCCATCTGCAGAAGCAGAGAGCAGCAGGAGCAAAAGCAGAAGCTCCTGTCACTGTAGCAGGTTGGCTTTTTTTTTTTTTTTTTTTAGGGGTAGCACAGATGCTGTTGCTGGGAGAAAGGGGCCAGGAGAAGGGAGGGATGGAGCTGATGCTGGGAGAATGGGGTGCTGATGCTGAGACTGGCAGAAAGAGGTACTGATTCTGGGGCTAGTAGAAAGTAGGTATGGGCACCCAGAAAGCTTTTGTGTTTGTTTTGGGGGGAGTGAGTGTTGTTTGTGAAAATGAATGTTGTTAAGAGTGAGCATGTATGGTATGTGCTGTCCTTACAAAATGTATGCTATTTGCACACAGTGCATGCTCTTTTCCAATAGATGCAAATGCGCAAACCATTGCACACATGCATTCTATCAGGAAAGGGCATACAATCCCCAAATTCTATATATGGCATCCAGATTTGCACACCCAAATTTGTGCACATGCCCAAGATGCACATGCAAATAATCCTCTATAATAAAACCCTTAGCGTGCATGCGCAGTTGAAACTCTGTGCGGCCATGATCCCTGATCCGTGGCTCTGTGTCACTGCATGCACAGTAGGAGCCTTCGTCAGTTTGCGATGCGTGCGGCGGTTTCCCCAGCAACGTTCTTGTTCTGATCTCAGACGCCGGCTGACTTCTGACGACGCCTCTCTTTCTCACCCTCGGACCAGCAGCGGCAGCAGCCACAGGGCATTTGCTAGGCTGGCCCACTTCAATAATGCGAGGTGGGCCGGCCTAGCAAAAGCCCCGAGGCTGCCCAGCCTAGCGGATGCTGGACAGTGAGCAGGTAAGGGAGAAAGGGTACTACTGGACAGGGGGGAGGTAAAAGGAACGGAGAAGGGCTTCTGCTGGACAGGGGGGCGCAGGGAAGGGGTCAAAGGAACGGATAAGGGCTACTGTTGGACAGGGGGAGCAGGGAATGGGTGCTGCTGGACAGGGGGGGAGGTAAAAGAAAGGGAGAAGGGAAGATAGACAGGGGGCAGAGAGAAATAAAGAAAAAAAGACAGATAAGGGGCAGAAAGAAAGAAAGAAATGCCTAAGTCTACACATCTATTCTAGCACCCGTTAATGTAATGGGCTAAAAAACTAGTTGAGTAATAAATCCTTAATTATCAATTGGGTGCTAACAAGCAATTATTGAAGTTAATTGGCACTTATTAAAATTTGTGTGCAACACTCTATAAGGCATGACATCTAACTTTAATAGCATGTAACTCAAATAAGGGCATGTCAAGGGCATTCCAAAAAGTTGTACACATAGTTATAGAATACTGTCTCAGTGCACCTAACTTGGATACCAGCAGGAATAAGTCTGGCACCTAAAGTTAGGTACGGGAATCAGTGCTATTTTTATTCTATAAAGGGTGAATGTTCTTTATAGAACTGTACTTGGTGACAAATTTTTCCGGTGCAAATTTTGAGCGCCATTCATTGAATTCTCCTCACTATGTGGAAATGGCTCTCATTCTTTATGATTATAAAGCACAATAAACCACACTCCAGTAAATTGTGCTTCATAGATGATGTACCTCCAGTCCTTTTTGGGCTCTCATTCTTTATACACTCTTTATTGGCGGATGACATTCATTTCAAATGATGGCCCATCTCTAGTAGACATGAGTATTGGAGCTGGGGCTGGGAAAAAGAGAGGAGGGTCTGATGCTGTTGCTTATATTGGAGCTAAGATTTGAATTGGCTCAAAAATAAACCTTAAAATTCCAAACAATAAACAGGATGAAAGCCCTAATTCTAAAGCACCAACCCACCTGTATAGGATACCATGCATGGTGAAAAAACAGTAAAGTCACTCCAGTACTGCAGAAATGATTCCTATGCCAGATTAAACATTGCAAAACCTTGCTCATTTTTAAATGAGAAAGGAATTCATAGGTCTGCACATGTTGTGCAAAGTATGATAGCCATTGACATATAGAACCACTTCATAAATCTTACCAAATATGCAAGATGTATGCTGTGTGGCCCAAAATGGTGATTTGCGGGATAAATTTTGTGGGGCTAGAAATTCTTCTATTTTTTATATTATTTCTTTGAGGTTTCCTTTATGCATAAATGGAACAGCAAGATTCAGGGACTTCCTCTACTTGCTATCGTGACTGGAATATTCGACAGCAATATCTTTACAGACCACCTCAACATTATACAAATAATGCCAAGATGAAACATAAACACAGCAGCTTGTTGAATATGTTGTCCTATGTTGTCTTATGGAGCATTTCGAAAAGAAATTAAGTCAGTGCTGTTTGGACAAATTCATTTCCTAAATGTGGGTACTATTGTTAGTAAAACTCTATATTGAGTATATTTAAGAAACTTGTTGTGTTTTTAACCATTTGTATTTTGCCGATTGTCCAGCCCTCTTCTGTGTAAACCGCCTAGAAATCGTTTGGTTATGGCGGTATAGAAGAATAAAGTTATGTTATGTTATGGTGTTTCTTCCCAATAAAAAAATATTTAATATAAAATTATCTACTTGATCTCAGAAATCAGTGGCCCAGAGAACCTCAACATGCAAAGTGCAAACTGTGCCTGAAAACTAGTTCTGGATTTTAGTCATAAGAACATAAGAATTGCCATACTGAGACAGATCGAAGGTCCATCAAGCCCAGTATCCTGTTTCCAACAGTGGCCAACCCAGATCCCCAGCACCTAGCTAGATCCCAAGTAGCAAAACAGATTCTATGCTGCTTATCCTAGAAAAAAGCAGTGGATCTCCCCAAGCCATCTCAATAATGGACATCTCTTTTAGGAAATTATCCAAACTTTTTTTTAAACCCTGCTAAGCTAACTGATTTCACCACATTCTCCGGTAACGAAATTCCAGAGTTTACACGTTGTGTGAAGAAATATTTTCTCTGGTTTGTTTTAAATCTACTACTTAGTAGCTTCATCGCATGTCACTTAGTCCTAGTATTTTTGTAGAGTGAACAAGCGATTCACATCTACCTTTCCCACTCAACTCATTATTTACCATCTGCCAAAGCACAACTCTGCTGCTAAGCCATCAGGCCAACCCACAAGTATACACTGTGATGACATTTCCACTGGGCAAATAGTGACTGCAACAAGCCAACCTAATTAACTTGGAAATAATTCTTATTTATCTTTCTATTCTTTGCTAAGACATTATCAAAGATATTTAGTTAATAACAAGATGACTGACAGCTACTGCAGTTGTTGAATTTCATGGTATTGTATATATTTTTAATTAAAAGCATAATTCAAGTTTGTCAATTTGGGAAGTAATTTCACAAATACTTTAAGTACATAAAACAGTGATTTACAGTCAGACATAGGCATCTCCATAATTGTCCAGTGGTTTACGCTCACAAACATATAAGCTGCTACAATAGTAACACAGTAGATGATGGCAGATAAAGGCCCACACGGTCCATCCAGTTTGGCCAACAAGGTGGCAAGAGGCACATCTGGCACTGTGTGGGCCCCAGTCACCAATTCTTAAATACTGGTTGTCAAATCTCCACCATGCCAGCCATTTAGGCAGCCAGATATCAGGGTGATGATTTGTGGTTATAACTAGAGAATGACACAGGGACAAATTTGTCCCCATCCATGCAGGAACTCAATTTCCCCGTATCTGAATAATTTGTAATCAACATAGAACATATGCAGAAAAAAAAAACTTATTAAAAAAACAAAACAAAACATTTTAATAGCCTTCCTCTGGACCGACTATCTTTTTTATATCTTTTTGAAGGTGCGGCCTCCAGAATTGTACACAATATTCTAAATAAGGTCTCACCGGAGTCTTATACAGGAGCATCAATACCTCTGTTTTTTTCCTACTGGCCATACCTCTTCCTATGCACCCTAGCATTCTTTTAGCTTTTGCCGTCACCTTTTCAACCTGTTTGTCCACCTTAAGATCATCACATATAATCATACCCAAGTCCTGCTCTTCTGTCGTGCACATAAGTTCTTCACCCCCTAAACTGTACCATTTCCTTGGGTTTTTGCAGCCCAAATGCACGACCTTGCATTTCTTAGCATTAAATTTTAGCTGCCAAATTTCAGACCATTCTTCAAGCTTCGCTAGGTCTTTCTTCATGTTATTCACACCATCTGGCGTGTCTACTCTATTGCAGATTTTGGTATCATCCACAGAGGCAAATCTTATATAACCCTTCAGCAATCTTGTTAATAAAAATGTTAAAATCATTGAACGTGTACTGCAAGAACGAGGCAACAGAAGAAGCAGCGACTCCTTACGTGGAACTCTGCATCACATAGCTATACTTTGGGTTCCTCTTTCCCACATGCATCACTTTGCACTTGCTCACATTAAACGTCAACTGCCAATTTGATGCCCAGTCTCACAAAGTTCTCGTGCAATTTTTCAGAATCCTCTTGCAACTTAACTTTGAACAATTTTGTATCATCAGCAAATTTAATTATCTCACTAGTTATTCCCATCTCTAGATCTTTAATAAATATGTTAAAATGCAGCAGTCTCAACACAAGCCTTTGGGGAACCCCACTATTTACCCTTCTCCATTCAGGATACTGACCATTTAAATCTACTCTGTTTTCTCTTTCAACCAGTTCTTAATCCATAATAGGCTATTACCTCCTATCCCATGACTTTCTAATTTCCTCAGAAGTCTTTCATGAGTTACTTTGTCAAATGCCTTTTGAAAATCCAAATACACAATATCAACCAGCTTAGCTTTATCTACATGTTCATTCACCCCTTCAAAGAAATGCAGTAGATTGGTGAGGCAAGATTTCCCTTGACCAAATTCAAGTTTGCTTTCTCTCATTAATCCATGCTTATGTATATGTTCTGTCATTTTGTTCTTTATAATAGTCTCTACAATTTTGCCCGGCACTGACATCAGACTCACCGGTCAGTCTATAATTTCCCAGATCACCTCTTGTGACCAACCAGTCTTCATGCCTGCCTTGGTCCCTTTTTAAAAATCAAAAGAAAACCAGTTCTAGGGTGAGAAAGGCTCACCAAAAGCACAGCTCACATTGCCTGACAGATTTGGCTGACTATCCTGAGAGATGTGCTCCACAGCATGAACCCTGGCAGAAGGAGATGAGTTATAGTGAGGATGAAAATATTCCCAGGCAGAAAACAGCCTCATACAGAATGTTGCCCAGAAAGTAAAAGCAGTGCCCTGTATTTAGAAAGTTCAGTAATCTTCAGAATGACTAGAGAGAGAGCCCAAGAAAACCAAGTCCTAGACCAAGTAGGTTTGGGCAGGGCAGGGCTCACTAGCCCAAAAGCAGGGAACTTTCACACTACAGGAGGCAGAGGTAAAAAACTCCCTGTGGAATGAACTCAGTCCTTGGCAAGGTAATGATGTGGAAATGAAGAACCTGCTCAGCTCTCTCAGGGAGAAGCCTTAATCCAGGAGGAACCTATGGAGGTTGCAGCTCAACTTACTGCAAGAGAGGTTGAAATGGAGTCCATGGACGCGAGTTAAAGTGGGACATGTTACTGCTTGTTTTTGCTTTTTGCAAGAATCCTGCCTGAACTAAAGTGAATGCTTTTGACTAAAGTGGGTGGCCTGAAACTTGGAGGTTGTCCACCAAGTCCAGGTAGAGGAAAAAGAAAAGGACAGTAATTGCTGTGCCTATTACACAGATTGAGGGATGGGCACAAACCTGTGCTGAAGAGGAATCAGTTTTGTGTTTCTCAACATAAAGAATTTTTCTTTTGCTGTTTGTTTTGGCTCAGCAAGGAGCTGAGGATTGTTTTGGGGAGGAATCTGCTGTTCTACCTTGGGTAGAGATTTCTGGAAGCTTTTAGAAGCTATTGATTAAGCAGGTTCAGCAATCCTCCCTGCCCAGCTCTTAGGAGCTTGCAGCTCAAGCTGTTTAAAGACAGAGCCAGTGAACATTATGATATAGCACCAATGAATTGAGTTGTATGGTGAGTCTTCCAAAACTTACACCACAACAATAGTCCTTATACCTGCAGGTGTCATCTTTCTGTAGGGACAGTAGGTTTTGAGTGGGTTACTGTGACGTGCACCTGGGACTTTTAAATGTGACATTCACTGCAGTACCCACTAAGAGTGCCCCTCTGCTCTTCTCTGTTAGGCTCAGTTGTTTGTGTCTGAAGCTGTAAGAGGGGGTGCTATAAAGTTCTCAGCTCAACCAAGAAGATAATGACATGGATATGGTTCAATCAATGACCTGAAAGAATATCAAAACATAAAATTTTATTTCTGCAAATTGGCATTTAAGGAAATAAGATAATACTTTTTCAGCTGCAGTGGCAAAATAATGCTCAGATTGTAGGAAGTTGGTTGGTTGGGCTGAGAACTTTTCAGCACCCCCTAGTAATACAGGCTAGAATGTACTGCTTTTTCTCACATCTTTGAGTGATAGGAGGGGGTCGGTGACTACTGGATGAGTAAGGGGGGCAATGCCTTAATCCCTCCAGTGGTTATCTGGTCATTTTAGGCACCTTTTTAGCATTTAGATGCTTTTTAAACAGGTCTGGCTCCAAATATCTAAAAAAAAAAGCCCAGGATATTTGGTTAAAGGTTTGATTATGCCTGCCAGTATGTCATCCAGTTCCTAACAAATCTAAAACCCTTCTCCCTGCATCATCACTTCATCCACGCATTGATACTCCAGAGTAGAGAATGACACGGTGACAAAATTCATCACCGTTCCCGTCCCCGCGGATAACCGCGAGAAATAATCCCATGTCATTTTCTAGTGTCTATTTCAATCTCAATCCTTCTACACCAGCATTCTTCAAAGCAAAGCTTGAGGGTCAGTGGCTGTGGCCATTCATACTCTGATTCTTATGTGAGCCAAGGATAATGAAGCCATTGTGACATCACTGATGTGATTGGTTCTTAGGCACTGGTGGAATGAGGCATTATGACATCACAATATCTTCTCTGGATACCAGAGACTGTCATTCTGTAGTGTCTGTTTCAACCTCAGTCCTTCTACACCAGCATTCTTCAAAGCAAAGCTTGTGGGTCAGTGGTTGTGGCCATTCATACTCTGATTCTTCCCTCTCTCCTTAAAGAATGACATGAAGATGGTTTCCCGCGGTTATCCACGGAGACGGGAACAGTGATGAATTTTGTCACCATGTCATTCTCTACTCCGGAGTTCAGCCTGTTTCTTGGGTCCTGCACGTAGAACAGGAAACACTTCTGAAAATGCTACCCTGGATGTTCTAGAAAGCACAGTTACTTACCGTAACAGGTGTTATCCAGGGACAGCAGGCAGATATTCTTAACGCATGGGTGACGTCACCGACGGAGCCCGCGGTACGGACCTTTTTAACTAGAAGTTTCTAGTTGGCCGCACCGCACGTGCGCGAGTGCCTTCCCGCCCGACGGAGGACTGCGTGGTCCCCAGTTAGGATAAGCCAGCTAAGAAGCCAACCCGGGGAGGAGGGTGGGACGTAAGAATATCTGCCTGCTGTCCCTGGATAACACCTGTTACGGTAAGTAACTGTGCTTTATCCCAGGACAAGCAGGCAGCATATTCTTAACGCATGGGTGACCTCCAAGCTAACAAAGAGGGAGGAGGGATGGTTGGCCATTATGAAAACAAATTTTGTAACACAGATTGACCGAAGTGACCATCCCGTCTGGAGAAAGCATCCAGACAGTAGTGAGTAGTGAACGTGTGAACTGAGGACCAAGTGGCTGCCTTGCAAATTTCCTCGATGGGCGTGGAACGGAGGAAAGCTACAGAAGCAGCCATAGCTCGGACTCTGTGGGCCGTGACAGCTCCTTCCAGTGAGAGACCGGCCCGAGCATAGCAGAACGCAATACAGGCAGCAAGCCAATTTGAAAGCGTCCGTTTAGAGACAGGACGACCTAAACGGTTAGGATCAAAGGACAAAAAGAGCTGAGGGGATGCTCGGTGAGCTCTGGTACGATCAAGGTAGTAAGCAAGGGCACGCTTACAATCCAGCGTGTGCAACGCCTGTTCCCCAGGATGCGAGTGAGGTTTGGGGAAGAAGACGGGCAACACAATGGACTGGTTGAGGTGAAAAGCCGAGACCACCTTGGGAAGGAATTTAGGATGGGTACGCAGAACGACCTTGTCATGGTGAAAAACAGTGAACGGTGGGTCGGCAACCAGTGCATGCAGTTCGCTAACCCTCCTGGCAGAGGTGATGGCAATTAGGAAAAGCACCTTCCAGGTAAGGAGCCTGAGCGAAGTTGTGGCAATAGGCTCAAACGGAGGTTTCATGAGTGCTGATAAAACCACATTCAGGTCCCAGACGACAGGAGGAGGCTTTAGAGGCGGCTTGATACTGAAGAGACCTCTCATGAATCTGGAAACCAGAGGATGAGCCGTGAGGGGTTTTCCGAGGATAGGCTCATGAAACGCAGTGATGGCACTGAGGTGGACTCTAATGGAGGTAGACTTGAGGCCAGCATTGGACAGCGAGAGCAAATATTCCAATACAAGTTCCACCGCTAAAGAGGTGGGTTCATGATGATGCCGGAGACACCAGGAGGAGAATCTGGTCCACTTCTGATGGTAACATTGGAGGGTGGCCGGTTTCCTGGAGGCGTCCAATATGAGGCGGACCGGTTGAGATAGATTCTCTGGAGAGGTCAGCCCGAGAGAAACCAAGCTGTCAGGTGGAGCGAAGACAGATTGGGATGCAGTAGAGACTGATGCTGCTGTGTAAGTAGAGTAGGAAACACAGGAAGAGGAATGGGCTCCCTGGAGCTGAGTTGGAGCAGGAGGGAGAACCAGTGTTGACGAGGCCACCGAGGGGCGATGAGAATCATGGTGGCGTTGTCCTTGCGGAGTTTGGACAAGGTCCGCAACATCAGAGGAAGTGGAGGGAAGGCATACAGGAATCGATCCCTCCAATCGAGCAGGAATGCATCCGGGGCCAGACGGTGAGGAGAGAAGAGTCTGGAACAGAATTGGGGCAGCTGATGATTGTGAGGTGCTGCAAAGAGGTCCACCTGCGGAGTGCCCCAGCGAGCAAAGATGGAGAGTAGAGTTGGAGGGTCCAGCGTCCACTCGTGAGGTTGAAGGATGCGGCTGAGATTGTCGGCCAGGGAGTTCTGTTCGCCCTGGATATAGACCGCCTTGAGGAAGAGATTGCGGGCTGTGGCCCAGGTCCAGATGCGTAACGCCTCCAGACAAAGGGGGCGAGATCCGGTGCCGCCTTGCTTGTTTATGTAGTACATGGCGACTTGATTGTCTGTGCACAGGAGGAGAACCTGAGGGCAGAGAAGATGTTGGAAAGCCTTGAGGGCGTAGAACATGGCTCTGAGCTCCAGGAAATTGATGTGATGTCGACGCTCCTGTGGGGTCCAAAGCCCCTGGGTGCGTAGATCTCCTAGGTGAGCTCCCCACGCATAGGGGGACGCATCCGTGGTGATGATCATAGAGTGAGGGGGCAGATGAAAGAGCAGACCCCTGGAAAGATTTGAGGAGTTCAACCACCATTGAAGAGAATGCTGAAGAGATGATGTCACAGAGATGGGATGAGAAAGAAGATCCGTAGTCTGTGACCATTGGTTGGCGAGAGTCCATTGAGGTGTGCGGAGGTGGAGACGTGCTAGAGGAAGGACATGTACTGTCGAGGCCATGTGTCCCAGGAGGACCATCATCTGTCGGGCAGGAATGGAGGGATGTTTGAGCACCTGACGACAGAGATGGAGCAGAGTCCACTGACGATCGGAGGGAAGAAAAGCCCTCATTAGAGTGGTGTCCAGAACAGCTCCGATGAATTGAAGTCGCTGGGTGTGAAGTAAATGCGACTTGGGGTAGTTGATCTCGAACCCCAGGAGGTGGAGGAGAGATATGGTGTGATGAGTAGCCTGTAGCACAAGTTGAGATGAAGGTGCTTTCACCAACCAATCGTCCAAGTAGGGGAACACCTGGAGGTTGTGAGACCTGAGGAAGGCCGCAACTACTATGAGGCACTTGGTGAAGACCCTGGGTGAGGAAGCGAGGCCAAACGGTAGCACCTTGTACTGATAGTGGCGGTGCAGTACCTGGAACCGCAGATAGCGGCGAGAAGTCGGATTGATGGAGATGTGAGTGTAGGCCTCTTTGAGGTCCAGGGAACATAGCCAGTCGTGCTGAGAAAGAAGAGGGTAGAGCGTGGCAAGGGAGAGCATTCTGAACTTCTCCTTGACCAGACACTTGTTGAGGTCCCTGAGATCGAGAATGGGACGGAGGTCTCCCGTCTTTTTGGGTACCAGGAAGTAGCGGGAGTAGAATCCCTGACCCCATTGATCTGGAGGTACTTCTTCGATGGCATTGAGAAGGAGGAGGGATTGAACCTCCCTCAGGAGGAGGGGGGTTTGAGATGAGTGTGAAGCAGACTCTACGGGAGGGTTGTCGGATGGAAGAGTCTGGAAGTTGAGAGAGTAGCCGTGGCGGATGATGTTGAGGACCCACTGGTCCGATGTGATGACCTCCCAACGGCTGGAGAATATGCTGAGACGACCTCCGATTGGTTGTGGAAGAGGTAGCGAAGGTGGAAGACTGGCTATGCCCTGGAGAGGAGAGTCAAAAGGGCTGAGACTGCTTTGCAGGCTGAAGAGGCTTGGTGGGTTGATTGGCCTGAGAACGAGCCTGGGCATGGTGCTGCTGTTGACGGGGCCGCCGAGGTTGTTGAGGAGGCGGATTGAGTGGCCTGGCTGAGAACCTGCGCTGATAAGACGACTGAGGTCGATAAGGTCGGGCAGGTGGAGCCTTCTTCTTCGGCTTGATCAGGGTGTCCCACCTGGTTTCATGGGCGGAGAGTTTCTGGGTGGTGGAATCCAGGGACTCTCCAAAAAGTTTGTCCCCGAGACAGGGGGCGTTGGCCAGACGATCCTGGTGATTGATGTCCAGGTCGGAGACTCTCAGCCAGGCCAGGCGGCGCATGGCTACGGCCATGGCAGAGGCACGGGAGGTGAGCTCGAAGGAATCGTATATCGAGCGGACCATAAACTTGCGTAATTGAAGGAGGCCAGAGATGTGCTGTTGGAAGAGTGGGACCTTGCGCTCCGGCAGGTACTTTTGGAGGGCGGACAGCTGCTGGACCAAATGTTTCATATAGAAAGAAAAATGGAATGAATAGTTGTTCGCCCTGTTGGCCAGCATGGCATTCTGGTAGAGCCTCTTGCCAAACTTGTCCATGGTCTTACCCTCTCTGCCAGGAGGGGTAGAGGCATAGACACTGGAGCCCTGAGTCTTTTTTAAGGTGGATTCAACAAGAAGGGACTCATGGGGCAATTGAGACTTGTCGAACCCTGGAATAGGGATGACACGATAGAGGTTGTCCAGTTTACGGGGGGCCCCCGGTACCGTAAGGGGGTTCTCCCAATTTTTGTAAAAAGTCTCCCGTAGGATGTCATGTATGGGAAGCTTGAGGAACTCCTTAGGAGGTTGCTCAAAATCTAAAGCCTCTAGGAAGGCTTGAGATTTTTTTGAGTCAGATTCTAGAGGAAGGGATAGGGCTGCAGACATCTCCCTGAGGAACTTTGAAAAGGAGGACTGCTCCGGTTTGGAGGTGGCATCGGGTGCCGACGGATCCTCATCAGATGAGGAGGGATCCTCCTCGGTACCGGGAGGAGACTCCTCCCATAAGTCAGGGTCCCGGACCTCTGGTGCATGTCGAGACACCGGGGTGGAAGGTGCGGTATGATGAGTCTTGGATAAAGATTTTCCAGAGCGCACCGAAACGGTACCAGGAGAAGAGGACCGGCGTCGATCCCGGTCCCGGGATGCATGACGTCCTGCCTGGTCCCGAGGAGGATCCGTCGTGGTATGGGAGTGAACCACCGGATGGGCATGAAGTTGCTCAGCCGAAAGAATCGGCATGGAGGTGTTGATAGGTACCGATGGGGTGGATACCGGGGGCTCGGTACGGGGCTCGGGCCGGTCTGGTACCGAAAGGAGCGGTGCCAGGATAGTGGGCAACAGGTGCTCGAGCTGTCGCTGTAACTGTTCCTGGAATTGAGTTTTTAAGATGGCCGAAATACGGTCATCTAGGGGTGGCATCGGAACCGCTTTCTTTTGTTTCGGTTCCTTAGATGCCGCTCCACGCCCCGGCGATGAGGAGGCCGATGATGAGGCACTCACCGAAATCGGGGCGGAGCGCTTGCGGGGTCGGCGCGAGGCCGGCAAGGTCGGTGTCGCCACCGTGGTTGGAGGTCGCTCGAGGGAAGAGGAAGGCTTCTTAGCCGGCTTACCTGGCGCCAGAGACGCCGATGCGGGGTCGGGCGGTGTCGAAGTAGACGGTGCCGATTTCTGTGGTACCGCTGTCGATGTCGAGGAGTCCATCGCCGACCCGGTGCCGAACAAAAGAGTTTGTTGAATTTGTCGGTTTTTAAGTGTTCTCTTTTTAAGAGTGGCACAGCGGGTGCAGGAGTCCGCCCGATGCTCCGGACCCAAACACTGCAAACACCAATTGTGTGGGTCAGTGAGGGAGATCGGGCGTGCACACCGCTGGCACTTTTTAAAACCGACCTGCGGGGGCATGAAGGGGAAAACGGCCTCCGCAAAATCGAACCCCGAGGCCTGTATAATGGCAACAGGCCCCGCCGGGGCAAAATCGAAAAAAAAAAAAAGGGGAAAAAAAGCAAAGTTTTTTTTTTTTTTTTTTTTTACAAATCAAAGAAAAAGAAACCCGAAGGCAAAAGAAGAAAAAATAGGAAAAAAAGCGCGAGCGGGAAGGCAAAAAGTGGTTTCAACGGCCGTTGAAAAAACACACGCGTCTTCTTCGCTCCGCGGAAACGAAGAAACTGGGGACCACGCACTCCTCCGTCGGGCGGGAAGGCACGCGCGGTGCGGCCAACTAGAAACTTCTAGTTAAAAAGGTCCGTACCGAGGGCTCCGTCGGTGACGTCACCCATGCGTTAAGAATATGCTGCCTGCTTGTCCTGGGATAATTTAACTTCCTACCTAAAAGTCTAAAATTGGCCTACAGAACCTCCCTGCCACATTTCCCTATGTCATTGGTACCCACATGTACCAAGATAGCAGACTCCTCCCCAGCAATGTCCACAATCTTATCTAGGTGATGCATGAGGTTCGCCATCTTCATATCAGGCTGGCAAGTGACCAAGTGATCCTCATGTCCACCAGACATTCAGTTGTTAGGACTAAACTTTTAAATATATTTTTTAATGAATTTTGGGATAACAGGGAAATATTGAGTTAAATGTTAATTATAAAATGGAATTTAATGCAAGTAATATGGATAATTGTTGGATCTTACTTCTCCAACTTCACTCTATTTGTATTAATACATCTCTTAGATTCTCTAACCTGGGGGGTGGAAGACTTCAAGTGCTCATGGGTTCTGGACATTAATAATAATAATAATAATAACAGTTTATATATTGCAGGAAAGATCAGTTTTTTTCAGTCACCCAATAACTCCCTGGATTGGATTGTCTTTGTTAGACTTGTGTTTGGAGAATTCTAAAATGGAAGACAGGAAAGTTGTCTCTCTCTGAGATGGCTGAAAGGCCTATGTGTTAAGCCTAATTGTTTTTTTTCTGTTTCCAGAATGACAGTTACCCTTTGATTGTTATTCAGTTATTTTTTCCAAATCACACTATTTGACTTGGAACCTCATACAGTATATGTTCAAGAAGAACCAAGACATAGCCAATATGAGATACATGTTGCAGGGTTAACATTGTCCGCTGTAGAGAATCTGGTATCTGAGGTTATGGAGCTCAATGGTGACCCAGATAGACTAATGACTTATAGAAAAGGGCTGATGGCCTGTAATGAACTGGACCAATAAGGTACCTGAAGAATAGGGGGATTGCAGGGATAGAGCCAACTTAGGCCAATGAGAAAGGGCCAGGTGTGAGAGTTCCACACACATCCTCCCGACCTGGAGAACTGCATCATCAGCTTGCCTTAGGACACAAGAACATGAAATTTTGGAGACTTTCCATTCAAACAGCTGTGTGGTTTAAAATATATAAGGCCCTGTGTTAAGGGATGGAAAATACGACTTTCTCCTACCCTTTTGGGAGCAGGCTTCCAAGAAGCTTGAATGCCAATCTGAGAGACACTTGGGTAATATATATTTTTCCTTGATTAAATTTACAGTTTAAAGTTAAAGACATTGAAACTGAAGAGCTGGTGTTATTTCTAAAATACATGACAATATAGAATTCTAAGTTCAGCTAAGAGAAGGCAGAATTGATTTCTGTCTGTGAACTATTTGTAATCTAGATGCACCGTAACCAGTAACTTGAACAACTTGTACCATGCAATCAATTAATTAATTATTAATTATTAGTTTTAAGAAAACTATTTAAACTTTTCAGCCAGTGCTTCTATGTTGTCATTTCAGACCTCTGGGTATAACAAAGGTCAGAATGAAAGTTCACTTTTGGCTCACCAGTCCCATACATTTCCCGTAACAGTTAATAGTAACCAGGTCTTATTACATAAAATGGGATCTAGTGGTAAAGTAACACATCTTCACGGTAGCCCATGTTGATAAATATGCCCCTTCTATATTTAAGGCTGGATTCTATAAATGGAACTGCTCCGTGCGGTTGTCAATCAACCGCACGGTGCCATTTATAGAATCACGCCTAGTAGCGCCCAAGTGTACCTAGGTGTCACTAGGTATCTGTGAGGGTTCATAGTCTGTCACGCGTGAGACACCAGTGTGCCAACAATCCAGTGCTGACAATTCGGTGCAAGAAATAAGCGCGCCGCGGAAAAACTTAATTTTAGAGAGCTCCGAAGCGAGGTGTGAGTGGGGAACCCCCCACTTTACTGCAAAGTGTTCATGCTGCTATTGGGGGGGGGGTTGGAACCCTGCATTATAGAGAAAACGGAACTTTTCTGATTTTTTTCAGAAAAAGTTCTGTTTTCTCTATAATGTGGGGGGTTGCACACCCCTCACACCCCCCAACGGCAGCGCGAACACGATGCAGTAAAGTGGGGGTTCCCCACACACACACCCCCGTCAGAGCTCTTTAAAATGAAGTTTTCCCGCGGCGTGCTTCTTTCTTGCGCCTAACTGTCAGCGTTAGCTTGTTGGCGCGCTAGTGTCTGACGAGCGATTATCTCGTCACCATCTGTGAGGAAGGCACCAGTTTATCAGGCCATGTTTTACTAGGCCTAATTTACCGGTGCCTATCTCTGACACCTAAGTAGACCACACCTTTTTAACGCCCCTAACCTTGCCCACCTTTCAGGTCCAGGCATCTTTAAGCATTAGAAGGCACCTCCATTTAGGCGTCACTAGGAGCCTTAAGAGTTCGGCACCAAACTCCTGTTAATTAAAAAAAAATTTTGATAACTAGTGCAGTCAATTACCACACCAATTTTTTTTTTTTTTAAAGTTGCATGTCGATTCCAAAGTTAAGCGTCGTTAGGCGCCAATTAAGATGCCTCATGGAGGTGCCATTTATAGAATCTGGACCTTACTGGTCACTGATAAACATACAACTCCTTTTGAAAATCCCCTAGTTATAAAAAACATTATCATGCAATCAACCAGACAGAAGGGAAATTAAAAAATGTAATAAATAAGTCAAGGAAAATCCCTTCTTAAATTGTACTTTGCTGTCTCTCAGCATGCAAAGATTGCCTTCTGGAGCAGATGCCACAAGTGAGCAATTTTCTAATTTCTAGCGCATATCTAATTTAATATCTTCTGTGAATGTTTAGCTAGACCATTCTTAATACCCATAGGAGCCTGAGGCACAGAATAGTCTTTAGCAAAAATCTTTCAAGCAACACTTTTCCAGCAGCTGTTACCCCATCATCTTTGGCTCCTGTCTCCTTTTACTGTACAGCATTAGTAGACCTTCTGTGTCTAAAGCAAATACAGGTTGCACCCAAGCCAAGTAAAACATGTTCGGAGCACCCACCTCACTGCATAACCTACTGAAATGGAACGGAACTCAACCAAGAGTAAAGGCAAGAACTGTACCACTCTGCGTGTCAGCAAGAAATCTACCCTATCCCTCGTGGAGATATGAAGTGAAACTGAAAGCCATTATAAATGGAGAGAATTTTCTAAACTCGCAGATGTGTTATTAATAGGGTTACCAGCCATTCGGATTTCCACGGACATGTCCTCCTTTTGAGGACATGTCCAGGGGTCAGGACAGCTTTTCAAAACCTGGCGCTTTGTCCGGGTTTTGGGAAAAGCTTCTAAAATTGCTGTTGGGCAGAACGGCATACGCGCGTGCGGTCATCGCATCACATCTGTGAATGTGCGGATGCCATTCTTCTCGACGAAATTAGGCAGTGGGGGCGGGGCTAGGGCGGGATTGGGGGGTGTGATGGGGCAGGCCTAGGGTGTCCGGATTTTCCAAACAGAAAATCGGGTAACCCTAGTTATTAATAACATCAATATATGTATTCTGTTTCAGCTGAATTATTTTCCCTAAGACAGAGGGAGTTGCTTTTTCTTTGATGAAGCTTAGGAGGGTGTTTGTCACTCAATTAAATCAGTTTCTCAGTATATCACAGTCTGGCACTTTTCAGTAACTAAATGGAGAATTTCTGTTTTCCAGATGCCTTCGCCTTTCACTGCGGTTAAGAATGTATTTCTCTTTCTCACAGGGACACAGTTTACTGAAGATACTGCTAGAGAAGAGGTTAACATTATAGAATGAAGTAAACAGAATGGTGGCCCTTTTTTAAAAAAAATATTTACATTTTCACAGGCAGAGGGTTAAAAATTTCATAAGTAGAAAAATAAAGTTGCTTTTCTAAATTATTTGCTGATCGAGAGTGCCTAGGCCTATCTCTATAATTTATCAGTATTTAAAGGGAAGGGTGATACCGAAATTTGGTTTTCAAAGTCATTGGGAGAGACTTACAATGTTCATTTACAGCTAAAGAATGGGAACATATTTGTGGGGAGGTGGGTAAACCTGTGCTCTTATACAGGAGAATGCTTATAAGGTAGGTGGTATTATACCCCAGAGAGACTCCATAGGATGTATCCTCAATCGTCGGCTATATGTTGGCGGTGTCATGCAGCAGTGGGCACCTTTCTACATACCTGGCGGGAGTGCCCAGTGATAGTCCCTTGTTGGCGGGCTGTGATGAGGTCTTTGTCATTAATGTTGGGGATTACTGTTCCTGTTACTCCCCAAGCATGTTTACTGGGATGTCAAATATCTGTGAGACTACATGGCAAACCCAAGTTTTGCGTATGGGTTTAGCGGCCATTAAATGCCTTATCGTAGCTTACTGGAAAGTCTCTGGTTCCCACTTTGAGCGAATGGAATGTGAAATTAGTCTTGATGGAGAAAATGGAAATTTATGTGGCCAAACACCGGGGATATTATTTGCAATCCCTCAAAACCTGGACTGTTATTACTCAGAAATTGCATATTTGGACTAATGGAGACTGTATGATCCTGATATATGTTATTTGCAGAAGGGGGGGAGGGGGGTTTTATGGGAGGGGAAAGAAGATGTTGTTGTATGCCAATGTGGAATTATGTTGCTGTTAGTATTTGTATCAGTATGGAAGCTGTACTTATTGTGTTATTTGTTCTGTTTATTCTATTTGAAAACCAATAAAAAGTTAAAATTTAAAAAAAAATTATTTGCTGATCACAAAAGCTCTAATCTAGCAGTTTGCTAAGATCATTTTTATTATACTTTTATCAACCAACTGTAGTATGAAAATCGTTTCAGGATTTCTCCAATGCATATGCATGAGATCTATTTGCATACACTGAAAACTTGACTGGGCTGCAGTCCTCAAGAACCGAGATTGCCCACAGCTGCATTAAAGCATAGTGAAACATAAAGCTCTCTATCAGGTCCATGTTGCCCAAACTAAAACAGAAATAAAAAGATTATACCATAGGAAAGTTGACTTTTATTCTAATTAATTTAGCTCTTTGTCAAAAAAATAATGAAGCAAAGAAAAATGACCTGGCAAATTATTTCTCCTGGTATGTACATGTGAAAATAATTCAAAATAAAAAGCCCTATATTCACTAAGCATTGAACAGAGACAAATTAATAGATCTGGTTCCATATAAAATTACTGAATCACTGTCATTAGATAAATCAACATGTAGTTTAAATGATATAATATTCATATTTCCCTGATAACAGATTCTGTGTAAATGTTTGTAATTATGAAGTTAAAAAGGCAGGTCTCTCTGACAGAAACATAGATCATGACAAAATCATCTGTTTCTAGAAAGATTTTGGTGAGGTTATTATTAAAGAAAGGCTAATTGAATTGCAAATGTAAAATGAGGGAAAACATGCTATTTGTTTGCTTTGTATGAGGATATGTCTAAGCAATGCATCACAAAGACTAATGTTTCACTTTTCCCCAAGTCTGTTCAGTTTGTACAATGTGCATGGTCATATCCAATGCATGGCTTTTTACGTGTAAGAAGGAAAAAGCCATATAGAAGTGAGTGCCTCAAAATGCAGAGGCCTCCTTTCACAAACACAACACATCCATGCCAAATGCAATTACTGAAACGCCTGCATGAAGCTAGCTAAAAACAAAGAGCTGCCGCTCATGCCCATACTGGTATAAATTTATCTCAAACGGCATTCGGTAGTCATCCAAGCTGACATTAGACACCAGTATTGAGTGTCTGAACTGCCATATCTCTTTCATATTTGGTAACTTGCACCATATAAACCTACTTTTCTTTCAAGGCCTTAATCCATATCACAGATTTATGGTGCTAAGAGACTCTGTAAGGACAGTTCTGCAACGAGGCAACAGCACTTCCATGCCCCTTGCATGTGTCAACGCTGAGAAAATTTGCACCAAGCACAATTCCATGAACTTGTGAATAAGTGCTATTGAACTAAGTGCAGGGCACCAAGTTAAGCAAGAATCTCACAGAATACTGTAAGGTACACATGCCTTTACCACATTTATGCACAAGTAGTTACACCAGGTGTATGGCTCGTGTAGCTACTGGCACATAAATGTTTGTCCCACCAGTGGTGAGTTATGATTTATTCCAGGACAGAACTTTGGCTCCAAGGAGTTGTTACAGAATTAGTGCTCAGTGTGGGTTGCCTACTAAGTACTGCCAAGTTGTAGTATTACCCATTTGTACATTTAAAGTATAAATGTGTGTATGATTTTATTATGCAAGTTATTTTTCAAATGTATCCCGCTTAGAACCATCAGATAATGTGGGTTAAAAAATGTTTTAATAATAAATAAATGTGTTTACAAATGACCTAAATAAAGTAGAGCTTGCTCTCCTCTATGAAATACCCACCACCCTACTTTCAGAGCCACTACACAACACTATGATACCTGTTCAGGGGATCTCTTAAGTTATTCTGGACGGATACACTTTTGCAGTTCACAAATCTAGTTGATCAAGGCCATTCTAGACTAGTGGATCAGAATCTAAATTCTACACACTGTCAACACAATGAACTTGTTCTTTCATTAAGTCGACAAGTGTCTGAAAAATAATTACCAAGGTAGAAACCCAGTGCATAAATGAGATTGCCCTTACCTTCAGAGAGTCAAAGCAGGCAATAACACGACCATTTTCCACGTGGCAACTCCGTGATGGATGGGCAAACTTGCATTCCGCATCAGATCGCGAACAAGTACCTCTCTGAAATTCTCTACATACTTCCAAAGTCAGCCATTTTGTATCACGAACCAGGGAAACATTAACAGCCATATTAAAAAGAATTTATAATTCAAGCAATCACACCTTTATTTTTAAGGATGATATGACCGCTTTAAAAAAAGGGTAAAAAAGTGAATTCAAGTTAAAAGTGATAAAATAATTAACTTGTTGCTTTGGTAAAATTTCTATTTGTCAGCACTTGAGGTTTTCATTTAAGTCAAACTGTGTCTGTTTAAACAAGAACTAAACACAAAGCCAATCATAAAATAGAAATATTATCAGAATAACTGAAAATTAGATTTAGAGGCCTGCTCCTAAAAGTGCAATTGTAGAAGTTGAAATATAAGTGTTAGATTTTGTGCCACTGCCGAAGTTACTTGAAAATTGCTGGCAGACTTTCAAAAGGATTCTGTGCTCTCCAGTAAATGGTTTCAATTATTCTTGCAAAAAAAAAAAAAAAAAGCATATAGAGCCGCACTGTCAGTGTTACAATTTATGGAATGGTCTTGTTCTTCCAGAAAAGGAAAAAAAAACAAAACTTTTTAGTCTCCTTTTTATTTCTTATGTACTAAAAATTAGGTTTCAAGAGCGTTAAAATGAGCAATGGATGCACTAATTCATGAAAAAGAAAAGCTTTGTTACGTACTTGGGGAAATTGGCAGAGCAAGCTGAGTGGAAAAGAAAAAATACAGACGAGATGCCGTTGGAGTATGAACTGTAAGCAATGCCAAATTCCAAAAAAGAAAGAAAAAAAAAAAAAAAAAAAAGAGAGGCAGCCCTAGGCAGAAATCCAAGCAACGGTGGCTTCAGAAAAGGCACTTTTCAGCAACCTGCAGGGAAAAGAGAAATAAAATCAGCTACAGCAGAACAACCTTCCTTTCTTCATACTGCTCTGAAAAGCAACTATATTAGTTTAAAACAGGAAACCTCTAGACAGCAACAGTGCGGCATAGTGCAGTCAGCCATTGTAGATGAAAAGGGCATTTCCCACACGAAGCTGCGCATGGTAGGAGGAAGCAGCCAATTACATTTACTGTTGCAGCAGAGCTCTGGGCAGCTACCCAATACAAGCTATTCTCTCATATTGATCAATTCTGGCATTCAATTTTGTGCTCACTGTACAGAAAAAAAAAAATGATGCCTTAGTCTGACACGACAGTCCCTGGTGCATTTTAGATTTTACTGGGCTTAGGCAGGTTTCCTCTTTAAAAGCAGCTGTCTTGATTTACGATTTACAAACATGCAAGTGTATGAGCGGTGGGCGTGTATGGTGAGGTGGGGGGAGTGTGTGTATGATTATGCATATAGGGTTACCATATGGCTCCAGAAAAAGGAGGATGGATTGAGACATCCGGGTTTTACTTCCATTGCTTTCAATAAAAAGTAAAGCCCAACGTCTGTCCTTCTTACTTCCATTGCTTTCAGTAGAAGAAAAATCCGTCCTTCTTTTTCTGGAGCCACATGGTAACCCTGTGCATCTTTATGGGGGTGTGGTGAGTGGGTGCATGTATGTCTGTGTTTATGTATATGTGCTTGCCTGGCTGTTTGTATGTATCAATATGTTGCTGTGCAAGGGTGTAGGGGTATGTGAGAGAAAGACTGAATGTGAGTGCATGTGGGAGGGGAAGGGGAGATACATATATATATTTGTTTGTGTGTGTGCGTGCAGAGAAGCTATTCTTAAAAAGTTGTTGATGGCCATATGCCACCCTCTCAGCACAGCAATGTAAAGGAGGGTGTGGTGCAATGACAGTGCCTGGGTTACTAAAAATGAAAAATATAAAATCACTTTTGGGTGTCCTATTAAAATATTACTAAGTAATAAAGCAAAAGAGAACACCTAATGGGTCTGTGACCCTGTTTCAACTCTTAAACTAGGCAGGGTGTTGTCAGGAACTACTGCTGTCCTACGTGTGTGATCCCAGGACTGGACAGATATGTGATGGAGTTAGTGCACCACTCCCTCACCTGTGTACATCCACTGGCAGCTTACACTTCATGCATGTCCCTCTTTCTCTGGGGCAATTCAGCATTGGTAGAGGAATCTCAATTGGAAATTATTTTTTTTTTTTTATAATTCTTTATTCATTTTTAAACTTTCAACAAGTGTACAATATAAGTAATACATAGATTTACTAACATCACTTGATAAATCTATCAAGATCATAACAAAGGTATATATATCTAAACCCTTCTTCCCCCCTCCCTTTCCATACAATTATTTAATTGAATCAATCTTTGTCATATTTCTTTTTTTTACATTTTTATTTATTTATTTTTTTTCATTTATATAAACCCTCCCCTTTCCCTTCCAATCATAAATAATGTTAATAAAATGGTGTTTATTCATTACAAAACAATGTCAATGGCCCCCATATTTCATTAAACCTTTTATAATTTCCATTTTGTATTGCTATTGAACGTTCCATTCTATATATGTGACATAGTGAATTCCACCAGAAATTAAAATTAAGTCTTGTGTGATCTTTCCAATTTGTAGTAATATGTTGCATGGCAACTCCTGTCATAATCAATAAAAGTTTGTTATTACTTGCCGATATCTGACTCTTTTTCCTCATAGATATGCCAAATATCACAGTATAATAAGTTAATGCTATAGGATTATCTAATAAAGAATTTATTTGATCCCAGATCGAATTCCAAAAGGCTAATATATAGGGACAGAAAAATAAAAGATGATCCAAAGTCCCTACTTCAAGCTTACAATGCCAGCATCTATTAGACATTGAACTATTTAATTTTTGTAATGCTGCCTGTACTGATGAGGGCACTTAAGGGTGTACCGGGGGCGGTGGGAAGTGCAGAATTACAAGAGTATCATTACCGTACTATGTTGAGGGCTTATGTCCCCCAGAGCCAGGCTTATCATATGGGGGTGTATAGACACACAGCTTTGTATCAAATGTCATTCAGCTGTGAACTCCTATGTGCAAGGTCTGTGAACTCCTATGTGCAGGATTTCTGGAGGGAGGTGGCTTCTTTTTTGGGTACAACTTTGAACACAGCCGTCTCTCTCTCGGCGCCTGGTATGTTATTTTGTCATTTTACTTTGTTAAATATGCATCCAGGTCGGGAAAAATTGTTTGTTGTAGGGAAGAAATGTATTATGAACCATTGGTTGCCTGACCAGCCTCCCTCTGTGTGGTATTGGGAGGCGAGAGCTGTAGCTGGTTCCCAGAATAGACGTAAAACTTTCCTTCAAGTGTGGATTCTTTATCTGAATGTCCTGACTCTGAGAAGCCGCAGTCAGATTCTGAACAATCTATGACTTGGTGATTTGTGATTTCTAGAATATATACTTGGGTTGCCTACTATGTTTCTGTGGGATGGGAGGGTTGGAGGGGGGGAGAGGGGCCGAAGGGCAGAGTGGTCCTGTACGGATGGGGATTTGAGGATGGGATGGGTAAGGGTTATTGTTACAGAATATTTTTTGTCTTTGTGTGGTTGTTGTATTTGTCCTTGATTGCAATAAAAAGATTATTAAATAAAATGCATGTCCCTCAATATTTTGGCTCCAAAATCTCTCTTAGTTTAGTTAGATCAAACACTACCACCATCTTGTTTTCCGCTGTATTTGAAGATGTGACGCAGGAGGTTTTGGCCCTGCAGCACACTCTCAAAGTGTCTTACTCAACCTTTTGTTAACCTACAGTTGTATGAAGTCTGTAACAGATGTCTAGATTACAATAAAGACACAAGTTCAAGCCTTTCAAGAACATGATTTCATTCATCCAATTGTGCTTTTAAATCAACCAGTTTCTGCTTGCAGGAGTCATACACACTTATCTCAGTTACTCACTCTATAAGATGCCACCACCTCTGTCATTTTTCCTGTTACACACTAACACAATTACCTCTCTGGAAGATTTACCACACGGTAAAACTTGAGTTACTTGTATAAAGTAAGTCTGAGGTGGAGGCTGACTTATTAACAAGCGCACAGTGAAATACGATTGCATAAGAACAAATAAGATCCAGGTTGCTATGTAATTTTGATATGGGGCAATTCTATAACTGGGTGCCAAAATTAGGTTTATGTTTATTTAAGATTTGATATACCGCTCCTGCATTTTACTGACCTCAGCGGTTTACAATGTATCAAACTAAAATGAAATTAGGTACCGTACTTGAGAAAAACTACCCTATCTGTCCTGAAGGCTCACAATCTAGCTAAAGTATCTGATAAACTAAAAATAAGTAATAACAACATATAATACATTTCCAAGATCAAAAATCAAAGAAATAGAAAATAGAAATAATGGAAGAAGATACTCTATTGTCATTCAACAGTGATAATTTTTTTTTTTATTGATAGGATCCTCAGACGGCTGTCAGGGTATATGACGCCTGCAATCACAGCCCTTATCTTTACTGGGAGTTCCATTTTGGCGGCTTCTGTGGTTTCCAGGCCATATTGCTGAAACCGTGAAAGCTGCCGAAACGGAACTCACGCTGATACTCACCTTGACTCTGAAGAAGAAAGTTTTGAAAGGCGAATTCACATTGGGAAGGGTGAAACTGATTCCAAAAAAGGCAAGTGGCAAAATAATAATATATAAATCATGGTATAAATTAAATTTTTGATAATTAAGATAAATATGGATCAATGAAGATAAGGGCTTTGATTGCAGGCGTCATATATACCCTTATAGCCGTCTGAGGATTCTATTGATAAAAAAAAAATTATCACTATTGAATTGAAAATACGACTGGATTGAAGGCTGTGGAAATGTGATATTGGGATATTAGTCTACTGATTAGCTTAGCACCTAAATTCAGCAGTTACATGTATAACTGATAGCAATCTGTAAGTTACGTGTGATGGTCACGCTGCCCATGTGACAATTTCACACTACGGCAGTTTAGTGCACAATTCTAAAATAGGGTTTAGGTGCTATACGGCCATGTACGCATGTCAGTGTATGCTTACTCACGTGGATGGCAGTATTCTATAAAGTTGGTGCATAAATTTAAGCGCCTTGTTACAGAATAAGAAGAGTATGGTCTCTGATCTGCTACCAACATTGGCACAGCACCTGCCTGTTTTCAGATTTTCCCTGTGGATTCCGGCAAATTCTACAGGAGCCCTCTCCCACTAAATTAATGGAAACGATTGTTCAGTAAAATGAAAGTGGCACATGGGCTCAATTTAGACAGACTACAGAAACTGGAGTTGAGTCATCCAAGTTCCGAGCACACGTAAATTCATCAGTATATTAGAAAAGGAACTGTCCTTTAAAAAAACATGCAAAAATTCACAAGTATGTGCTGGCCATGTGCAGTGGGAGAAACCATTTTATATATTTATCTATCAATGTCTAAAACAACAGAGGCAGCTCGGCAATATACAAATCTAAGGGCCGACACTTACACGTGTGAGTTGGTATTTTAGAGCCCAGATATGTATGTGGACCATTCTGGAAACTTAGACATCTGTACTTCACTGGTTGTCAGTTGTCTCTTTATTGTGATTCTGGCTTGGGAGGGGATAGGGGAGAGTGAGAGATGAAGATGAGGGGGTATTGGAGAGAGGCTGGCTCAGGGGTGGAAAATCATGCACACTGAAAGGCATAGAAACATATTGAAGTCCCTCAGAGGACAACATTGAGAAGAATTCTTGATGGGGAGAGAAAGCATTGATACAGGAGCAAATAAGGATTGCTAGACACAGGGACAATTGCTTGAAAAGGGGTGATTCTGAAAAAGGGATGATGGATGCAGGGGAATGGAGAGGGACACAGAGGAGAGCAGCTCAGGAAAGAGACAGAGGGGACAGATGATGGACAGAAACGATTGGGACAAAATGTAAAACAGACAGGCAATCCTGGGAAGACAGTTACAAAAAACCAAAGAAAAGAAACTCTGGGGCCTATGGTAAGTGAATGGAAAAATAAACCGCTAAGACAACAAAAAATAGAAAAAAGTTTTTTATTATGAATTTATTTTAAAATGTCAGCTTTCAGAAATGTTTTTCAACAACATAAAGGCAAAGTGAAGTACTATGAAAACAAACTAACCACACTTCACTACGGTGGACTTTTCCAAAGATGAGCTAATAGAAGAAAGTCACTAAGGGCTCCTTTTATCAAGCAACGGTAGAGCCTGATTAGTTGCTAGCAATGTGCCTTGCCACCACATGCATATAACAAGCCACATTCTGAATGAATGAAACCAAGACAAACTGCAGTAAATTCATGAAACACAGGTGCAAAAGACAAGCGTATTGCAGCGCATTAGTGGGATGGTCTGGGAACAACTGATGCTCTTAGAACTCTCTATGTGCAAGGGTGACTTGCAGCAGAGAGTGGAAAACAGTCTTAAGAGCGTCAGTTCTCAAGAGACTAAAGTTGGGAGTTGGGAATTCTTGGGATTTAATCTTCAGTTGTTCTGATTAGTTGCAGTCAGCGTGTCTCTGTCTACCCCGCCCAACCCAGAAAGGTATTTCCATCAAGCTGGGTGGAGCTCCTAAAAGCCAGTCAGCACAAGTTGGAGCACGGGTGGGGCTGAGTTCTTTTGGGAAATGTACCCAAGGAATTGAAATTACAACATTAATTGTAAGCCATATCAAATTCAAATGTGAACTGTTCCAGTGGAAACAATAGTCCTATTATATTTTTTTGCAAACTGTAAAAAGAATGTGCTCTCCATGTCTTAGGCAATACTCTTAAAATTGACATGGCAAGTAAATAGTTGATATGTCACAAATGGTGGAACAATTAAGTAGCACATAAGAACAGTCATACTGGGTCAGACCAATGGTCCATCTAGCCAAGTTTCCTGTTTCCAATAGTAGCCGATCTAAGTCATAGTACCTGGTAGAAAACCAAATAGTAGCAACATTTCATGCTACCGATCCAGGGCAAGCAGTGGCTTCCTCCATGTCTGTTTTAATAGCAGACTATGGACTTTTCCTCCAAGAACTTGTCCAAACCTTTCTTAAACCTAGCTACACCAACTGCTGTAATCACCTCCTCAGGTAATGAGTCCTAGAGCTTAACTATTCTTTGAGTGAAAAAATATTTCCTTCTATTTTTTTTAAAGCATTTCCATGCAATTTCATTGAGTGTGGGTGGAAAATTGATTCATTATTATCCATTCTACACCACTCAGGATTTTGTAGACCTCAAATCATATCACCCCCTTAAACATCTCTTTTCCAAGCTGAGAGCCCCAAACTCTTTAGTCTTTCTTCATACGAGAGGAGTTCCATCCCCTTCATCATTTTGGTTAAAACATAAGAATTGCCGCTGCTGGGTCAGACCAATGGTCCATCCTGCCCAGCAGTCTGCTCACGCGGCAGCCCCAAGGTCAAGACCAGTGCTCCAAATGAGTCCAGTCTCACCAGTTTAGCATGAACTTGTCCAACATGAAACCCTGGTTGCTCTTCTTTGAACCTTTTCTAATTCTATTATATCTTTTTTGAGTTACAGCAACCAAAACTGTGCACAATATACAAGGTGAGGATGCACCACGGAATTATTTTGTTTCAGTTATTGAAATAACTTTCATGAAGTTTTCCTGAATATCTGGAGAACACAGGACAGTTAGACCCACCAATGACCTCATACTCACTCAAACTGGTCCTTACTGGGCACCACTCACCACAGAAACCAACTGAATCCTATGCCATGAGGATAATTTGTGTCACTGTTCTGAACATAGCTTTTTCTTAAGGTCTTGAATTAGTCATGCATTTTTAATGAGAACAACTAATGGGTAGACTGGATGTACCATTCAGGTCTTTATCTGCCATCATTTACTATGTTACTATAGAACCAAATCTTTTCCAGAGAAGGGAAAATGGTAAAAGGGGAGTGGTAAGTTACCAAACCTCCCTTCAGCCTATTTCAATAGCTATCACACTTTTGGAATCAGAGTAACATTTAAAAAATAGTCTCAGCGCTGGAAATTCTAGGACCTCCTTGAAATATATACACACTACTATCTGGAAACAGTAAATGTGTCTGGGAAAATTCTTAGATTTAAATACATTCTCAATAGACTCTAGCTTGTGATGAAGACTTATGCTCAGTTTGATCACAGATACCAAGGAGACTAGTAATAATGACACTTGAGCTTCCAAGTTCTTAAATTGCTGCTCCACAACCCCAAACTTACTTCATAACTAGAGTTTTATTTGAAGTCATAGAGTGAAGGAGTCAAAAAGGACTCGGCATGGTCATGTTTCAGCTAATCAGCCTGAATCAGGGGTCAGTTAAACCTTCAAAATTATACAAAACAACAAATAGATAAAGAACATAAGAATTGACGCTGCTGAGTCAAACCGGTGGTCCATCATGCCCAGCAGTCCGCTCACAAGGCAGCCCTCTGGTCAAAGACCAGCACCCTAACTGAGACTAGCCCTACCAGCGTATGTCCTTGTTCAGCAGGAACTTGTCCAACCTTGTCTTGAATCCCTGGAGGGTGTTTTCCCCTGTAACAATCTCCAGAAGAGTGTTACAGTTTTCTACCACTCTCTGGGTGAAGAAGAACTTCCTTATGTTTGTACGGAATTTATCCCCTTTCAACTTTAGAGCGTGCCCTCTCGTTCTCCCTACCCTGGAGAGGGTGAACAACCTGTCATTGTCTACTAAGTCTACTGGATATATTATAAACAGGTAGATCCTCAGACCGCAAAATGCCAATTCAAACCACAATAGCACAAATATGATCTTAGAATAGGGTGGCTATAATCTTGTATTACTGGTGAACAACATATTTCTGTTTATAATTTTCACCTATGTGACTGAAGATTAATCTAATATGCTGTTAAAAACCAGGATGATCAATAAAATCAGACTTCATATCCATGTGAGTTTATATTCATCAAACTTTCTTAATTGAGATGGAGTTGCACAAATTCAAATACTAATCTGTCATTACTTGTTCTTCCTGAAAGTTTGATTTTCAGGTACTGTTTCAAATCTCAAATCACATCTATGACGAAGAGGGTTCTATTGTACTACAGATTTTCCCCACAGACACACAAATAAAAAAACTTCAGTAATCTAACCTTAATACCTCAAACATGCAGGTAGTTAAAAGACCTAAAACTAATAGAAAAACTTGTGGAAAATGGCAGATGGGTCAGCTGATGGGACAATGGATTTTGGCAGAGGCGTGTTGTGTCCTTCTTAAATATATTCCAAGTACAGTCTCTGCTGCCATGATTTATGCTTGTAACAGCAACACATACATAATGGCTTAGACTGGAATAAGCCCAGAGAAGCATTGCCTCTTACCTTTAGTTGCCTAATAGTTTTCTCTAAATGGTAATCCAGGAAAAGAGAAATAAAATCCCTACAGAGCATTTGCAGCCAATTCTGCAACTGTGAATAATGTCATAGTTGTGAAGTGACCCAGTTTAAGGAATAATGTTAAGACTAATTCTAATAAATAATAACAGATTTTGTGGGAGGTGTCAGGGCCCTGTGCCCAACAAATGAACTGAAAAGACTAATTTGCATAGGACAGAAGGAGGAAAAGCCCTTTTGGGGCCCAAATGGGGGCCTAGGAGGGAAGCGAACCTAGGTCTCAACAAGATTTTTGGGTGGTTTTAGACGATCTTCACAAATGGAGCGATGCATTACCCTGACAGGGAATTCTGTTGCCAGGGATTTGAGGGATAGCTTACACCTGACACCTCCCACAAAGCCTTCCCTGTCAAACTACTACCTCCCACTGGCAGGGTCTCTGTTAGTCACCCTAACTTTACAAAGGGGGTTAGGGGGATCCAGGTTGTTTTCTGGTACATCCTTTCCCTGGGGAAATTCATAGTACTCATAGTAGATGACGGCAGATAAAGACCCGAATGGTCCATCCAGTCTGCCCAACCTGATTCAATTTAAAATTTATTATTTTTTTTTTTTTCTTCTTAGCTATTTCTGGGCGAGAATCCAAAGCTTTACCCGGTACTGTGCTTGGGTTCCAACTGCCGAAATCTCTGTTAAGACTTACTCCAGCCCATCTACACCCTCCCAGCCATTGAAGCCCTCCCCTGCCCATCCTCCTCCAAACGGCCATACACAGACACAGACCGTACAAGTCTGCCCAGTAACTGGCCTAGTTCAATCTTTAATATTCTCCCAGGGATATTCTTTTCCCTGTGATGGGACATATACCCCATCATACCTAATCTGATGTTATATTATTTAGCTCTGATAGTATAAATTGGTATTTGTTTAGAGTTGTTGATGTTATTATTTTCTGTCCTTTTGTTTTGATTCTTTCTTCTAGCTTTTTTTGTATTTGAAAACCATTTTGAATAACTACGTTCTGTAAGCTGGCATGCAAAATCTGAGAAATAAATCAACTTTCATGTTTTATCAAAAAATTTGATACAACATTTATTAAATTTCTAAGTGATTTCCATAATAAAAATGGGGTAAAAGAACATGTGGTAACTGACATCAACATTACTTACTTGAGGCTCAGGGAAGGAGGGAAAGAACTACAAATTATTATAATAAAGAAGAACAAAAAGGGCTAAAACAGTAGGGAATAGGGTTAAAAAAAAAAAAAAAAAAAAAAATCTAGCCAATTGGAGCCCGAGATGCAAGTTTCAATATTGTGACTTGTGTGGCATAAAGATTAGGAGACAAGTGGGTCAGTTCGCAATGGCATCTCTGAAAAGAAAACTTTTCAAAGAGCCCTTGAATCTTTCTAAAGGTGATTCTTCTCTAATATGGGCTGGTAAAAGATTCCTTTTTGGGGGGCAGTGACCATGAAGGTGTCTGCGCGCCTTATATTAATAATTTTTAAAAATGGTATTGACAAGATTGTCAATACCATTGTCAATGGTATTGTCGATCTTAATATCCTAGAGGGAGCGTACCGGATAAGTAGTTTATCGAACATAAGAATTGCCGCTGCTGGGTCAGACCAGTGGTCCATCGTGCCCAGCAATCAGCTCACACGGCGGCCCTTAGATCAAAGACCAGTGCCCCGAGTCTAGCCTTACCTGCGTACGTTCTGGTTCACCTTACACTTATCCACGTTAAACCTCAATTGCCCTGTCACAGCCCATTTCTCAAGCGTGTTTATGTCGTGCTGCTGTCCTCTCTATCTTCTCTTGCCTCTCCTTCTCCT